>NC_069385.1:138290000-139675000 GCF_027475565.1 Acinonyx jubatus | reverse complement strand
CTTTGTGACAGAGAACACTCTGGGTGTATTCCATGAGTGGATCTTTCCCGGCTCTCCATCTTGAGGAATGGTTGGACTTCCCAGATGTAGAAAGTGAGGGCCCCCCCCCGAGACTGCAGCCACCAGAAGTGGCTCACCCTCCAGGTCATCTATGTTTAGCCTCCACTTAAGTGTTTCTCCTAGTGGCTCCTGTGGCCTCTGCTCTGGACACCAGACCTCAGCTGTGAGATTTCAGGGTCATGGTTTGCCTCATGACATCAGTTCTCTCCCAGATACAAGAAACGTCATTGATTTTTTTTAGTTCGTTAAATTTTATCTTGTTGAAAGGATGACAGTGTTGCCTTGCAAGTGACAGAACTGGAAGACGGAGCCCGTTGTCTCATAATACGAGATAGCAGTATTTTAATATCTTCTGCTTAGTTTGTAAGAATGATTAGCTCAGGTCAGATGAGAGGAAAATTTTTGAACAGAATTTTAGTAGAAATTTTGCAGGGCACCTGAGTGGCTCAGTCAGTTAAGCGTCTGACTTTGGCTTGGGTCATGGGTCACGATCCCCCAGTTCATGGGTTTGAGTCCCGCGTTGGGACCTGTGCTGACAGCTCAGAGCCTGGAGCCTGCTTCGGATTCTGTGTCTCTCTCTCTCTCTCTCTCTCTCTGCCTCTCTCTCTCTCTGTCTCAAAAATAAATAAACATTGAAAAATTAAAAAAATAGAAAACTTTGCATAATTAGAGGTTGGACTTGAAAATGATCTCCACAATTTAATCAGTACGACCAACAACACGCTTCTATTTTATTTACACATTAATGTTGAGTGACTTTACATTTTTATCTGGCCATAATACCAAGTGCCCAAATAAAATTAGCTTAAAACCAGAAATTCAGATGGCTAAAATACAAGAATAAATCAGAATTTTGAAAAAACAATAAACCATATTGAGCTATAGTTTTCTCAAAGTATAATTAATACTGTTTTTTTGTGTTAGCACAAATTTTTATTTCATTGGTAAGAATATGTAACTTAAACAATTCTTGGTTATTTTATCTTTATCTCGTCCTTAAAATTCCCATTTTGAAAGGAGGTTTTCTTTTTTTTTTTATTTTTTTTTAACATTTATTCATTTTTTGAGAGATAGAGCGTGAGCAGGGGAGGGGCAGAGAGAGAGGGAGACAGAATTCAAAGCAGGCTCCAGACTCCGAGCTGTCAGCACAGAGCCTGACACGGGGCTCAAACTCACAAACTTCCTTCTCTACTAAAGGAGTCTCTTGCTCGGACCTTCAGGTTCTCATAAGAAGAGAAGAGTACGGCTGGAAAACAGTGAAGCCCACTGGCATGGGCTCATCGTTTGGATTTTTCGTGGCCTTCCACTGAAGACATACACTTTGTGCAATATTTCTATCAAAAAACAATTTTTGTTTGTGTGACTAGAGCTGGCCCTACAAGAGCCAAAAATCTCTTGTCTCCATGGATGCCTTGATGTAATGTCTTGGAGCAAAGTGGAAATCTCAGAGCACCCCTGTTCCTGTTCTTGGTGGGTTCCTGTTCTCTTGGGTCACTGCGAGCCAGGGTGTTCAGGATCATGCAAAGCTCAAAATGCAGTCAGTAAATCTTACTTTTAGCGGACAGAAACAAGGTGGTTGAGATTGGAAGGGAATTAATTACGTTTATTTATTAACATTTTTATTAGCTGTATACCATACTAACACCAATAAAATCAATGCGATCTTCTAACCAGACGACTGGTTAATGCATGGACAAGAAACCACATAAGACTTTTAAGAAAGATTAAGAAAAGAATACACTTGGCGTGTACTGGCAAGAAAGCGATGCTTAAAACAAAAATGATGGACTTTGGGGAAGGAGGAGAAATGGAGGCTGAACTGTGAAAATTTCACTCATCTGTCCCTCACACAAATGTTCTTATCTCTCTGGAGATGAAATTTATTTCAGGACCGTAGCTACCAAATATAAAATTAAAAAAAATGAACTCTCAGAAAACTACTCAAGGCTTCATAATTTTAAAAAGAAATCATATGATCAAGCACATCACTAATTAACATGGATACCTTTCTCAAAAGCAAAACCTGTTCATTTTTTCACAGAGGTTCAAGCAAAAGAAAGACAAGGAGAGAACGGGAGAAACCGAGAGGGAAAGTGTCTAAGTGTCCCTGGAGTCATCATCCTCCAGCCCAGCGAGGCAAGCCCTTTTCTGAGTATCACCATAGCACCACCTTGGGAAGTCAGGGCATCTCCTGATATATCATTATTTTCCTAACAATCCCCCCAGGGCTTATTGTTTGGGAGGACAGCGACAATCAGATATGCACAGAGGGAAGTTGGGATTAGCATGACCAGAACAATTGTGTGCCCAAGTGTTTACCTGTCAATCCATTCCAAACATCCTTATCCACGAACAACGTGTTAAGAAATACATCAACAGCAGGGGCGCCTGGGTGGCTCAGTGGGTGAAGCATCCGACTTCGGCCCAGGTCATGATCTCACAGTTTGTGGGTTCAAACCCCGCATCGAGCTCTGTGCTGACAGCTCGGAGCCTGGAGCCTGCTTCGGATTCTGTGTCTCCTTCTCTCTGTGTATCCCCCCCCGGCCCCTCTCTCTACCTCAAAAACAAATAAACATTTAAAAAAATTAAAAAAGATATGTCAACAGCAGCACCTACAATATATGGAAAAAAAGAAAAACAACAAATATATTTTTTTAAAGTGTGCCAGGCACTTTCTATGTAATAAAGCATTTGTTACTGACAATGCTTTGTTGGATATTACTGTCCCCATGTTATAGAACACTAAGCTAAAGCTTAAAACATGTAAGTTGGTTTGTCAGGCCCCCAACCAGTATGTGTATGGTTGAGCCAGGATTGGAACCCAGGCTTATCTCTGCAGGGACTATTCAAAGACCCTTGTGAGTCCTGATACTCTTAATTTCAGGGGCCCCAGCCCATGTTCTTTCAAATATGTTCAAATCAACAGCCCGCTTCAAACAGTATTTATATATCACCAGCTCTGTTGGGTCACATTTGAAAAAGTCGAAACTGATGGCTTTAAAACAACTATAATTTTTGAGTTCACAGTTTTCTTCTTTTGCTTTTTGTCTTTTTCAGGGTGCGTACATTTCACATCGGATCTGTGGTACCTTACTGTCCAGACACAGGAGCCTGAGAATGAATGAGAAGATTCTACTCTTTCCACTTGGGCTGGCTGGATAGGCCTTCACAGCTTACCCAGAACTTTATCTTCAGTGGTGTATTCGCGTCATGACCAAGGTGCTCAGGCCCTGTGGTATTTCCTCTGACAGTGAGGAATGTGGTGCAAGAATGTGATTCCCTCTTGGCTAGCACAATACCTGCTGCCTGGTGCTACCCTAAAAACAAGACACACAGCAAATGTCTGTTATCTACACTAGCGGCTCATTGAGGTCGTTGGCCATTTTTCAGTAATCCTTGCAATCCAGAATGTACTATTATTGGTCAACACATAGTAATGAGCATTCCAAGAAAAAACTTATGGAAGGACCACAAAGGACGAATGAATGTGACTCAGTGACTATGATCTGGTCTCCTAGTGAGTTAATGGTGGTCCCCAACTTACAGCCTGGCACCAGTTCAATCATTTCACGCTGGATCGTGTGTGTTGTGTTGACCACATTTGTACATCAGAGTGCACTTGGCTGAATGCGGGTAGAAAGTCTTCAGAATAGTCACGATTCATCTGGCTGTCAAAACACGTAAGGTACATGCATGTAGATATTTTCCCCTCCATTCTTAAATATGTGTCACTTTTCTGGTTTGCGAGCTTAACAGCTTCATATCAGCAGCTCATTCAAGATGATCCATTTGGCTATTTTTGGACTATAGGGTTTTTGTTTTTGTTTTTGTTTGTGTTTTTGTTTTTCTCCTCTGATTTCTTATCCTAGTAAATCATAGAAGCCCTTCCATTCACCATTCTGGTGACTTCTACCACTTTCCCACTCTTCTTACTTTGTCTTGCATATAATATATTATGTGTACATCTTTGGAGAGTTATGCCAGTGAGTGAAATGAAACAGATTAGTCACTTAATTTATAGAGAGAGGAATAAATGGAATGAATTTCAGAAAATAATAAATTACTGGTCCAAAATATTTTGCAGGTAATTCCCTTACATTATCAGAGTAACATGATGGAGTGTTTTGTTGTTTTTTGTTTGATGGCTAGGAATCTTAAAATATTGTATTGAAACATTAGCAACCGTTCATTTTCAACAATTTGAAAGACATTACTGAAAACATTTTCCTCCTCCTTCAAAATAAATGATTAGGAAAAGCCAAACCAGGCCAGCCTTGTATAGAGACTCAAATTGTTTTGTGCATTCATTTTTGAAGTATTAATTGTTACTCGTGGAGTTATTGTTAGAGATAAAAGCAAGATAGGAGATAGTATGAGCTGGATGTGGTGTGAGGTTGGGGTATTACATGTGTGAAGTGACCAAGGCGGGGAGACAAAAATGACTTTTAAGAGTTGAGTGGCTGGGGAGCCTGGGTGGCTCAGTCGGTTAAGCATCCCGCTTCAGCTCAGGTCATGATCTCCCATTTGTGAGTTCAAGTCCTGCGTCAGATTCTGTGTCTCCCTCTCTCTCTGCCCCTGCCCCCTTCATACTCTATCTCTCTTTCTCTCAAAAATAAAAATAAAATAAAATAAAATAAAATAAAATAAAATAAAATAAATAAAATAAAGAGCTAGGTGGCTAACATTCAATTTGATGTTGTTTGGGCTGTGATCTAAGCCAACCCCACTTTCCATCTCTGAAAAACTTCAGTTAACTCTCCAACTACACTCGTCCATGAAACATTTTAATGCTTCATTTCATGTTTGTGAAACTGAGGAGAGGCTAGGTAGATAGAATGCAGAGGAGAATAGCTTTCTTGAGAGTGTCTAAAAAGTTTCTTAATGTGGGATAATTCAATGGGATAAAGAACTAAACACCAGAGACAAACTCCACTACTAAGAATTAGTACAAATCTTGGATAGAAGTTTCAACTTCCAGAAGGTTTGGGATAGGAATTCAAGCAATATTTTGAAACTCTTAGGAGGCAGAGAGGAACCAGATAACACCTGGACTAGATATTTGTAGTAAATCAATGCTTTTCTTGTTACACACGTAATACCTTTTATAAACTTTAGGAATAAAATAGCAAAATTGTAAACATTTCTGTACACTTAAAAAAAATAATTGTGGTGAACTTTTTCACACCACACACAAAAATAAACCCAAAATGAATTAAAGACCTAATGTGAGACCTGAAACCACAAAAATCTTGAAAGAGAACACAGGCAGTGATTTCTCTGACATCAGCCGTAGCCACACTTTTTGAGATGTGTCTCTTAAGGCAAGGGAGACAAAAGCAAAAACTATTAGGAGTGCTTTTGTGCAGTGAAGGAAACCGCCAAAATGAAAGACAATTTATGGAATAATATATTTGCAAATAACATATCCAATAAGGGTTTAATATCCAAAATATATAAAGAACTTATACAACTTAACACCAAAACAACAACAAACAACAACAAACAACAACAACAGTATAATAATATAATTGAAAAAATAAGCATCTGGGGCGCCTGGTTGGCTCAGTCAGTTAGGCGTCCAACTTTAGCTCAGGTCATGATCTCATGGTTCATGAGTTCGAGCCCCGCGTCAGGTTCTGTGCTGACAGATCAGAGCCTGGAGCCTGCTTTGGATTCTGTGTCTCCCTCTCTCTCCGCCCCTCCCCCCCTCTCAAAAATAAATAAATGTTAAAAAATTTTTTTAAATGAACAAAGGACCTAAATAGACATTTTTCCAAAGAAGGCATCCAGATGGCCAACAGACACATGAAAAGATGCTCAGCATCACTCATCATCAGGAAAATGCAGATTAAAACCACAGTAAGCTATCATCTTATACATATCAGAGTGGTTTAAATTAAAAAAAAAAAGATAAGAAATAACACGTATTGGTGAGGATGTGGGGAAAAAAGGAACCCTCGTGCACTATTGGTGAGAATGCAAACTGGTGTAGCCACTATGGAAAAACAGTATGGAGGTTCCTCACAAAGTTAAAAAGAGAAACCATGTGATCCAATGATTACCCTTCTGGATGATTACCCAAAGAAAATGGAAACACTAATTCAGAAAGATAGATGCACCCCCATGTTTACTGCAGCATTAGTTATAATTTCCAAGACAGAAAACACAGCCCATACATGTCCATTGATAGATACATGGATAAGGAAGATGTGAGACACACACACACACACACACACACACACACACACACACCTGGAATACTACACAATCATAAAAAGATATAATCTTTTTGTGATAACATGGATGGGCCTAGAAGATATTATATTACATGAGATAAATGATATAAAGACAAATACTATATGATTTCAGTCATAGGTGGAATCTGAAAAACAAGTGAATAAGCAAACAAACAAAAAGCAGAATCTGACCTATAAATACAGAGAATAAGCTGACAGCCAAAGAGATGGGGGGTGGGGGGTGGGAAGGTGGAGGGATGAAAACTGGGTGAAGGAGAGAGGGAGATACAGGCTTCCAGTTATGGGACAGCTAAGTTTCAGGAATAAAAGGCACAGTCTAGGGAATCTAGTCACTGATACTGTAATAAGGTAGTTAGGGACACTTAACGGTGAGCATTGCACGATATAGTGATGTTTAATCACTATGTTGTACACCTGCAACTAATGTAACATTGTATGCCAAGTATACTCATAAAAAATTAGAAACCAAAATAAAAATGATACAATGCACTCAGAAAAGGCACTCAGCTAAGTTGGAGTCCTATTTAGAAATGACAATTGAGTAACAGAGAAATAAAGACTAGAGTATCAATAAAAACATTACAGAGAAGGAAAAGTAGAGGTAGAGAGGGACTTTTAATTTGGAATCTCGGATAGACTTTAAGGAGCTATGGAATGGCTCTAAAATGCAGACAAATTTTATGTGCTTGTGGGTGGATAGTATATGACACTTTAACTAATGTAGTTCCCTCCTTGAAGTTCTGCCCCATTCATTTGTTCAAGCTGTGCCATGACGGAAAATCTATATTGGTCTCTGCCCCCAGTTCCTGGCACAGAGCTCCCCAAACCCTTTAATTTCCCGGGTGATAGAGGTGTTTTTGGTTCTAATGAAGTGACTCGGGGTGGACTTCTGGATGGCTAATGGATGGGGGGAGGGATGGTCACCCGGAAAACGAAGCCATGAGCAGAAGCTTAGAACTTTCGGTCCCCACCCCCACTCTGTTATTCTCTAATGAAGAGAAGGCGGGGGGGGACGGGCATGGAATTAATAATCAATCATGGCTACCTGACGAAGCATCCATAAAAATCCCAATAGTACAGGGCTCAGGGAGCTTCCTGATAGGTGAACACATCCATGTACCTGAGAGGGCAATGTACTTCAACTTTATGGGGTCCTCTGCTCGGGACCCTTCCGGACCTCTCCTATGTATCTCTTTACCTGTTACTCACCTGTATCCTTATTAAATCCTTTAACTGCTAACTGCTTTAAAAAACTGGTCATATATGTATAACACAAAATTTACCGTCTTAACCATTTGGTGCCGTTTGGTAGCATTAAGGACATTCACACGGTTATGCAATTATCACCACCATCCCTCTCCAGAACTTTTTTCATCGTCCCAAACCGAAACTCTATACACACCAAATAATAACTGCACATTCTGCCCTCTCTGGCCCTTGGCAACCACCATTCTATTCTCTGTCTCTCAACTTGACTACTCTTGTTACCTCATGTAAGTGGAATCATATAGTGTTTGTTTTTCTGTAATTGGCTTGCTTCACCTGTCATCATGTCCTCAAGGTTCATCCATGTTGCAGCATGTGTCAAAATCTTCTTCCTTTTTAAGGCTGATTATATTTCATTGTATGTATAGACCACATCTTCTTTATCCATTTATCCATTGATGGGCAGTTGGGTTGCTTCTGCCTTTTGGCCATTGTGAGTAATGCTGCTAGGAACATGGGTGTACAAATGCCTCTTTGAGACCCTGCTTTCGATCATTTTGGGTATATACATAAAAGTAGATATGATTTGCACATTTTAAATCAGGTTGTTTGGTTTTTTTATTGTTGAGTTGTAGGAGTTCTTTACATCTCCTATATATTAATCCTTTTTCAGATATACCATTTGAAAATATTTCCGTTCTGTGTGTTGCCTTTTCACTGTTGATGGCATCTTTTGCTGAACACAAGTTTGTTTGTTTGTTTGTTTGTCTTTAATGTAGTCCAGTTTGTCTGTTTTTTTTCTTTTTTTTTTTCTTTTCCTGTGCTTTTGGTGTCCTATCTGTGAAATTATTGCCAAATTCAATGTCATGAAGTCTTTTCCTTTAGCTCTTACATTTAGATCTTTGTGGACTTTGAGTTGATTTTTGTCTGAAGTGTAGGGTAAAATTACAATTCCATTCTTTTGGTTTTTTAAACCTGCTTAAAATATTATAAAATATTATAGCTTAAAGTATTATAAAATCTTCCTGTGTATCTATTCAAAACTTTTCTCTCAATGTTGTGTTTTATACATACGCCTTGAACCATTCCTGCTTATATCATAGTTTTCATAATTTATCAAAAATTCGTAACTTATCATGTCATAACTGATAGTTACCAAGTGAGCCAAATTCTCCCCATGAAATCTGTTTTGGAGAATTTCAATATTGTTCTAGGGGAAGATGAACCAGTGCCTTTGAATGAAATACAATTTAAAAACACTTTCTAGAATATTTATTAAAATGTGCTATTTTTAAGTGATGTAGCACTGTTGATTGCCTCCTCAGCCCTTATTTCCTTCTCATAATTCTTTACAGAACCCCAGTTTTGTTCATGTGTCCTCTTGTCCCTCACATAACCCTTGCAACTCATGTCCCTCACATAACCCTTGCAACCTTCTCTTTTTTTCAGCTCCTGGAAAAGATCCTGATGAATCAAAGCCGGATCGTTTTAGGAATCCAGGTATAAGTCAATCATAGCATGGTTTGCCGATCATTGTTATTGGTCCAGGAATAGTTATAAGGCCTGGAATGAATGAAATATTTCTATTTTCTCCCTGGATAAATAAAAGAGGCAAAGATTGCCTTACAACAGTGAGTGGGAGAACAAGCCGATGGGTTAAGCCAAAATCTGTCAACCACAGAAAAGAGACTTGGAAAGAACATCTGTTCCTAACGACATCATGGGGTTATTGAAGCAGTCGACCTCTAAGTTAGCCATGCCTCTGGAAGTCCTGTGAAGAGAAATTATCTGACTCTTCAAGCTAGGTTGGTTTCCTCAAAGCAGTTCAAAGCATCCCGCTTGACCTACAGGCATATTTTACTAGATTTTAATAATACATCTCTGTGAGGCAGGTAGGATAGGTATGATTATTATCGTTTAAAAAATGAGAATGCAAGCAAGAAATGTGGAGATGACTTTACTGAGAGTACTAATCAAGATAAATTTTAGAAACTGCTCTGGAACCTAGCTAGGTCTTTTGTGAATCCATATATATATATTTGTTTTGTTTTGTTTTGTTTTGTTTTGTTTTCATGTTGCGGCCACTGGAAAAAAGACATTTAGAGTCATTCCAGCCAGGCTAAAAACAAAACAAAAGAGCAAAATCCACATCTACTTTAATATCCTAATTGTTCCTTTGTATATTCTATTAACCTGCCTCAGATTTCAAGATTTCCACTCAGTTTTTCTTTTGGATTCCAAAGGAAAGAGAGGCCGTTGGTTTTCATCTATTTCCAGACTCTATTTTTAATATATCTGATAGACCTACATTACTCAATTTATTCACATGCTGCATAAATTGAGTAATGTAGGAAGTTATCTGAAGTAAAGAAAACTTTGGTCATCTTGCATGCGGACAAGCTTTCTGCAATGCCTTGACTACTACAGGCTGCTTATTCCTATGTAATTTGCATATTGAAATAGGTCTCATTTTTCTGGACACTTAAAAAAATTTTTTTTTAATGTTTATTTATTTCTGAGACAGAGAGAGACAGAGCATGAGTGGGGGAAGGGCAGAGAGAGAGGGGGACACAGAATCAGAAGCAGGCTCCAGGCTCCGAGCTGTCGGCCCAGAGCCCGACTCGGGGCTCAAACTCACAAACTGTGAGATCATGACCTGAGCCGAGGTCAGTCGCTCAACTGACTGAGCCACCTGGGCGCCCCTCATTTTTCTGGACACTTTAACAAAAACTGCCATAGGTTACTCAGAGTCAATTTGACTTATTACATTGTGTCATTGGACCTAACCCAGAAGACAGAGGAAGGGTAATGTAGGCGGGCATAGAGTCATTGGTAGCAGTAGCTCAGAGCCTGGAGCCACAGAAATCAAATTGGTATAAACGTCTCCTCCAGGATCAGAATGAGATTTTCCCTTTCAGCTCTAATCAAGTCTTTTTGGACTTCTTAATTCTGAGAAAATTGTTTCTGTGCGTGATTTGAATCATCTTCCCAAGGTCATTCATAGGCCACCTGCTGCTCACAAAGAAGGAAATGTACTCTATGGGACAGCCAAGGTGATTCATCTGGGTGCGTACTGAGTCCAGACTAATAGAGGATCAGACCCAACTCCCATTAGAACTGGGTTTTTATTTCCTCTTTAGTACATGAACTCAAGTAGCTATTGCATTCTGTTCCAGATTTTTCTTTATAAGATGTTATCTCCTTGCTTTACAAAGTTCTTTCGAATTTTAAGGTAGGGAAGACTAGAGGTAAATATTTTAATAAACAGCCTTGCCTAAAGCTGCTTTTTGTGACAGCACACTGTGGTAAATTACAGACAGGCACAACTTCCTAAATTCTCTTTCTATAATTCCTCCTTTGCATTTGGGTGGGCTTTGTGACCGCTTGGCCAACAGAATATAATGGAAATGATGCTCTGTCAGCATCCAAGCCCAGGCCTAAGCCACTGGCAGCTTCCTGTGGCAGGCAGAATTCTAACATGTCCTCTAAAGCCTTCCCCCCTAAAGTGTATGCCCTCCTCTTGATTATAAGTGGGACGTGTGTGTCTGTTGGGTATCACTCCAGTGACTATGTTACCTTATGTAGCAAAGGTGAATGGATTTGCGGATGTAATTAAGGTGCCTAATACGTTGACTTTGAGCTAATCAGAAGGAGATTATCCTGGCTAGGTCAGCCTTACTCAGGTGAGTCCTTTAAAAGAGGGCTTAGTTTTTCCAGCAAATGATGCTGGGACAACTGGATATTTACACAAAAGAATGAAGCTGAACTTCCCTTCATACTATACACAAAAATTAACTCCAGATGGATCATACACCTAAATGTGAGCATCAAATGTATAATACTCTTAGAAAACATAAGAGTACATTTTTATGAATTTGGGTGAAGCAACAATGGCTTAGATAAAACTTGAAAAGTGCAAAGGACAAAAAACAAAACAGACAAATTGTACATCATTAAAATTAAAACTTTTGTGACTCAAAGGACCCAGTCAAGAAAGTGAAAAGTGAACACATAGAAGGAGGGAAGATATTTGCAAATTGTATATCTGGCAAAAGCCTTATGTCTGTAATATGTAAAAACCACAACACAATAATAAAAAATATACGTAACTCAACTAAAAAATGGTCAAAGACTTTGAATGGACATTTTCCCAAGGAAGTTATATAAACAGCACATGAAAATATGTTCAACAACACTAGTCATTAGGAAAATAAGATCAAAAGTGCAGTGAGATAATAAATACCCACTAAGATATTTAGAATAAAAACAACAGACAATAGTATTGATGAGGATAAGGAGAAATAGGAACCCTCACACATTGCTGGTGGAAACGTAAAATGGCACAGAGGCTTTGAAAATTGTCTGACAGTTCCTGGCCCAGCACTTCTATCCCTTGGTATAAGGGCAAGAGAAATGCAAACACGTATCCACAAAAACCTTCCAGATGAGTGTTCAGAGCAGCGTTGTTCACGATAGCCCAAAGTAAAAGCAACCTAACTGTCCATCAATTGATGAATAGATGAATGAAATGTGCTGTGTCTATAAAGAGTAGTATTCAGCCGTAAAAAGGAATGAAGGGCTAATACAAGATATGATGCAGTTGAACCTGGAAAGCATTATGCTAATTTAAGGAGCCAGTCACAAAAAGCCACACATCAGATGATTCCATGAATATGGCCAGAAGGGTAAAATCTGTGCACAAAAATAGGTTAGTGATCACCTAGGGCCAGAGATGGGGGTGGGGGGGGAGTGTAGACTAACTGCTAATGCTTCTTTTGGAACAGCAACAATGTTCTAAACTCAGATTGTGCTGATAGTTGAATAAATGACAATATTAAAAACCACTGAATGACACATCTTACATGAGTGAATTGTATGAGATGTGACTGGTGCATCAATAAAGTTATTCTTTTTTAATTAATTAATTTATTTATTTTGAGAGAGAGAGAGAGAGCATGTGCCAGCACGGGAGGGGAAGAGAGAGAGAGAGAGAGAGAGAGAATCCCAAGCAGGCTCTGTGCTAACACAGAGCCCCATCATGGAGCCCGATCTCATGAATCATGACATCATGACCTGAGCCGAAGTCAACAGTTGGACACTTAACTGACTGAGCCACTTAAGCACCCCAGCTATTCTTTTTTTTTTTTTTTAAGTTTCAGACCTTCCCCGAACCAAGATATATTCCCCATCAACCTTGAAGAAGCAAGTAGCCATCAGTTCCACAGCTGCAGAGAAATGGATTTTACCAACAACCATTAAACTTGGAAAAGGACCTTGGACCTCAGATGAGACTGTAGTCCTGACTGACACCCCGCCTGCAATCTTGGGAGATCCTGAGCAGAAGACCCAGCTAAGTAAGCTGTGTCTAGACTTCTGATCTATAGCAATTATGAAATGATAAAAGGGTGTTGTTTTAGACCAGTAAGTTTGTGGTAATTTGTTACCCCCCCCCCAAGAGACAGCTAATCTACCTCTACTTTTGGTCTCTTGGATACTTGCTTTTGGAACCTAGCTGCTGTGATGTGAGAAGCCCAGGTCGTATAGAAAGCCCTACTACGCTCACAGCCAGTAGCCAGCATCAGTTGCTAGTCACGGGAGGGTGGCATGTCGGCCACCCAAGTCAGCCGGGTTTCACTACAACTGCCAACAAGACCCCACACGGGAGCCATCCAGCTGTGCTCAGTGAATTCACAGAAATGTGAGAGACAACAATAGCTTTAACTTTAAATGTAATTTAAAATGATTGAAATAAATAAATCTATTTATTTAAATTTAAATTTAAAATGTTTGTTATATAGCTATAGATTTTGTAAGTGCCTGTGTTAGAGGCACCTGGGTGGTACAGTCAGTTGAGCGTCCAACTCCTGATTTTGGCTCAGGTCATGGTCCCAGAGTCGTGAGATCGAGCCCACGTTGGATCCTGTCTCTCTCTATCTCTCTGTCTCAAAAATAAAAAAAAATAAATAATTAAATGCCTATTTTATTCATTCAAATGGGTCTTTTATGTATTCTCTTAGTCCCAGAAGGGAAACTCTGCTTTCAGTTTTCTCTATTTTGTTCCTGGAACTCCGACTCTATTGACGGTTGACAGATGACTTCTCCTAGGAAGAGCGGAGAGATGTTGTTAGATATATCTTCAATTCAACCTGAGACATTTATTTTGGTGGAGTGGAGACGGGATTCCCGCTGGATTTGAAGAGAAACTATTATGAGGGCCATACTGGGGGGTGCTGTAGTTAATTCAAGAATGCCTTCTCGTTGTAGATATAAGCATAGATATAGGTATAGAATCAAATATAATTTGATTCAGATAGAATCATAGAATCAAATATGAATAACTTGGATATATATAGGTATAAAAAGATATTCGTATTCAGAAAGAAAAAGTGCAGACACACTGAATCTAAATTAAAAATGTATGATAATTACCATAAAAAAACACTCATTACTGTGATGTTATTAATATGGGGACATGGCAATAGCAAATGAATTCCTTATGTTTTTATAGTTCTGGCTTCTTAGTGTTCCCATACTAAACAAAAATACTGTGTAGCAACTCTTGTGCCCATATGCATTATTCATTGTGGCTAAAGCCAATTTGTTCACGACTATGATAATTATCTAATTCTGCTTGGGAAAAGCTTTTCTCATTCCTGGAATAAAGTTTCCAACTCCAGTAAAAAGAATTTTCAAATCTTCTTGGGCAAAAGTCAATGCGTGAGCTTCAAATCTGCTTTGTTTTGTTAAAATTAGAATCAACAGTTTGAGAGAGCTACTGCTTCCTAAGGAAGTAATTGCCTTAGTCACCCTCTGGGCACTACATGGGCATTAATCTTTTCCTTTCATCAGCCTCTCTGACTCTTTCACAATTTTATAAGGTCCCCCGCAAAGCCAAATTAATAACATTTCTTTCATTAAAACTCATGAATGTGCAATTAATAACCAATGATCTTGGGAGAATGAAAGAAACAATTTTATAATTTCTGGATCATTTTGATGGGCAGATGCGTTCCATATGATATTTGAAGGAGTAGCCTCCTACCTGTGATACCTTTATTACAGACAGATTGGATGGAATGTTTATCACCCAGATTTAATGATTGTTTTATTATTAAGTTTTATGAATGTACATAGGATTTTGTGATTTTTCAAAAAAAATTCAGTTTGAATATTTAATGATCTCTCCATTTGATTGTGTCTTTAGTATAAGTCAGTTGCAAGTCACGGTATAAGTCATTTGCAAGAAGGCAAAGATTTTGCAGCCCTTTATAAGAAATGTTCTCAAACTTTATTTTTTAAAAATCATTTTTAACATTTATGTATTGTTGAGAGACAGAGCACGAGCAAGGGAGGGGCAGAGAGGGGAGACACAGAATCGGAAGCAGGCTCCAGGCTCTGAGCTGTCAGCACAGAGCCTGACGCGAGGCTCAAACCCACAAACCGTGAGATCATGACCTGAGCTGAAGTCAGATGCTTAACCACTGAGCCACCCAGGCGCCCTTCAAACTTTGATGTGTATATAAATCCCCTATGAAGCTTTTATTTGGGACTAGTTTTGGCTAGAGATAATGCGGTAACAGGAAATTTTCTTCCCAGCATAATCAAGGAAATGCATCAGAATCACCTGAAAAGATGATGAAACATGTTATTAAGCCCTTCCCCCTGATTTTGTCGTGGCTGACTTTTTCTCTCAGAAAGACCCCTGCTGAAGATGTCTTACCAGAGAGGTTGTCTTTGACCACACAACTGAGGTGACCCACACATCCCTTTCCATCACCCCATGTTAACTCTTGGATGTTGTTCCTGTTAGTTGCTTAGTTTATAATCACGCTTTCCTCTCCAACCACAAGCTCTGCCAAAGCTTTATCTCATTTGCCATGATTGCTGATGAATCTCTAGCACCTACAACAGTGTCTGGCCCAAGATCAGAGCTCAGGAATTGTGTCTTGTGTGAATAAATGTCCAACTTGCTCTTCGTTAATAAGAATGGATGGTGATGGTGACGATGATGGTGATGGTGACGATGATGGTGATGAAACTCCAACTGGTCTTCATTAGTGGCAATCCAATGTGATCGATAATATGAAACACAAAATTGAACTGGACAATTTCTCTAGCTGAAGGGATGTGCTTGATCCGCCTCTCTAAGCCGTATTTAATTCACAGTTAGGATCATTGATTTCCTTTGCTGGGCTCAACCGGCCAGGTGCATTGCAGCAGATCACAAACCAAATTTCCAATTTGACCTGTCCTCTGAATTCGGACCAAGTGCCCCATTATGACCAGAAGATGGTAGCAGGATAGTCTTGGGGATCAAAATTCAAGTATGCAAAATGTCACTCTCTTCCGTACGTTCAAGACCAAACTCAGTTCCCTGTCTTGAGCTTAGTCTTGCCACAATTACCATTAAATTTGATGATGGTGTAAAGTGAGAATTGGGGTAGGAGAGGCCACATGTGGGAATTTTTATGTGGAAAGCACTGCATACACATGACATTGTGTTTGTCAAGTGTGTGAGATTTAGAAGCAGACCTGAGTTTCAATCCAGTTGTGCCACTTAACCTCTATGACCTTGGGCAAGTTAATTAGCATCTATAACCTTTGTTTACTTGTGCAATGAGTTGAACACTACCTGTGCCCGGGATCCTTTTAGAGATTAAATCAGACAACCTTATGAAAAATGGTTAGCACAGCATCTGGCACATAATAACACCTAATTATTATTGTCATCACTATTGCTTTTTTCTCATTTTCGATCAGTTCTGAGAAAATGGTTAAAATAGCTGAAGATTCGTTTTCATTTCTTTAAGTCATCCATCACTGAACTCGCCCTCTTCCAGTTGGAAATTCTTCTTTTCCCACCTTTTTTAGGTTTATTCTGTCACACTGCCAAAATATTTATGGAAAGATCTGATCGAGGTTAGTAATTCCTACGTATTATAACATTAAATCAATATGCTATTACCACTCCCTTCGCAGTTGAATTTTACCTCCTTCTACAATTCCCCAATTGTTTACATCCTTCTCCAGATGACCTTCTGTCCCAAACTGAAGGACTTAATGTCAGCAAGCCAGTAGTGGGGAGAGATTATCTTTGGCAGACAACCATATCTGTGAACACTTAAAAGGTTGGCCCTGATAGGAACTGAGAGACTCCAATATGGCAGGAGTACTAAGGCTTAGCAGTGAGCCTTATATCCCTAGTGGAAGATACTAGCCCTCTTTATATCATTCATTCATTCAAATGCAAAAAATTTACTATGTAACAACTGAGTGCAATGCTCCTTCTCAGACCAATTTCAGATCAAATAATAGAGGTCGTTACTGGGTACTTCTGAAAATAGAATACACATGTATTCTAATATTGAGATAAACACAAGGCACTGGCTATGTTGGCTCCAGGATACCATGAAGGGCTAGAGAGACAACGCCAGTGGGTTAAAATTGCAAAGGTACAGCTATGACCCTTTGTTTTCTTTCTATACAGGCTCAACTCATGGATCTTTAAATGAAAGACATAGCATTTTTTTCAAGCAAGTACACGCTTCAGTTTTTGAAAGCTGTTTAGTTTTAATTCTCTCGGACACAGAACCATCTCTGATCAGTGAATTTCACTGTTGGAATAAATGAAATATAGCTACATGTATACGATGACATATTCTGTATGTGTATACCTACCTATTATTACCGATTCAGAGGATTGTGATACACTATAAAGAGAGAAAAGATAAATAATTTTCAGAGAGAAAAACAGAATAAAGGTTGCCAGTATCCCTACCTCAAGACTCAATTATGTTAACATAGTTTGAAGTCTGTGCCAAATCATTTTTCATTTAACGGTGTGGTTAGGACTGTACCAGTTGTTACTTGCTCCTGCTTAGATAAACAACTATAGCCAGCACTCGAGCATGCCTTGTGCTGATCTCATCAGGCAATCATGTGTAGGTGGACTTCTTGGAAGCTTACGGTTCAAGGTCAGAAAAGTAAAAATTGTCCAAGTAATTCTCACAGATATAAAAACAACTCTTAACTGCTGTCTCCCTGTCCCATCTTTCAGCCCTTTGTCCTGTTTCATTGCAGACCTGGGTTTTCGTAATCAAAATGCTTTGATCACTAGTTTTTTATGGTATATTAAAGTCTCCCAGAATTTTGGTGGTCATATGCTTCCATTTCCTATTCAATTTAGACCTATGGTTTCTATTCTCACTATTCCAGATGAGGAGTTGCTTTGACACTTACACTGAATAGTCGCTCCTGTATGACTATGTGCTACAATCTGGCTGGACAGCAGAAACAGTAAAAAATAAATGTAGCATGATTCCTCCCTTAAGGAACTCACAATGCAGCCAACAAAATGGAATTTAAAATTAAAATTATATGATATTTCTTTGAAAGGGTGCTGAGCAAATTTCAAGGGACGTGCAAACTGGAAGAATCCATGGAAACTTCATGAAAGAGGTGTACTGAGTTGCCCTGCCATGAGACAAGGACAGTGGGAGGGGATTCTGGGCTAGGAGAAGGGCATGAGCAAATCAATGGGGAATGGGAGAATGAGTATCGTGTTTAAGAATGGAAGCTAGTCCAGTTGGGTATAACATAAGGCTTACAATGAAGAAATGGCAAATGGAGAGAAACTAGACCCTTGGGTTGAAGACCATGTTAGAGTACAGAAGGCCAACAGGAGTTTTCACATGGATAAATGGTCTGATCAGATCTTCATTCTGGGGAGATAAACCCTTGTGGCAATGAGGAGGATGGACTGCCCTGAGAAGACATAGAAGTAAAAAGTCCATGGCAGAGACGCTGCGAGTGGAGAAAAGAAGATGAGTTCCAGCATTGCTTCTGGACTAGAACTACAATGTTTGGTAACCTAATGGATAATAAGAGCAGGGAAAAACAATGAGTCAAGAATTTATTTATCTGTTGATTAAATATGAATTAAGCACCTGTGAGGTGCCAGGTACTTTGTTACACAATGGGTCTACAAGAGTTGCCAAAACAAAGTCCTTGCAATCATGCAACTCAGAGCCTAGTGGAGGAGACAGAATGATCCCAAGTTTCTAGCTCAGTTTATGGACTAGATATACTGTTATGTGCTTGGAAATATGGGAAGAGATAAAAGCTTAAGGACAATGGGATTTTGAGTTGTATTTTAGACCTGGTAAGAATAAACTATCTGAAGGCCACAAGAGTGGAGATGAGTGGGAGGTCTGGCCCAGAAAAGAGAATGGAATTGATGCTCTCTATTTAAGAATCATGACTTTCAATATTAGTCATGGGAGTAAATCAAAGCATCCAAGGGGAGCAGATAGAAGAGAGTAAATGATGCGACACGGGGGAATGAGATCATATCTGAATAGAGGAAAGGAATCTAACATATGAGACTTAAAAACGTGGTAAGATAATTAAGAGGAGAGCTCTGGAAAAGAAAGCAAAGTAAAAGTTGAAAAAAAAAAAGAATCAGGTACATCAGGTTTACTTAAGTTTTTCTTCTCCTTGCTTCTGGGTAAGAATGATCTCATTGGCCACAAACCACACCAAGGCTCACAGATATTTCTTCTACCCTGGATTCCATTTTGTGTGTCTTCTTCCTTTATTATAAACAGTCTCTACTAGGAGGGGAGTATGCATAATGTAAAAACCAGACAAAATAAAACAAACAAACATTTTTAGGAACTTCCCCTTTTCTTTCTAGGAACTTACCCTAAATGAGTGGGTAGTTCTTGCTTCATAGGTGGTAAAGTTCAGTGACACACATTCAACCATGACAAACTACTGAGTCCAGCTAAAAATTTTGATCTGAAAAGATAGAAATGAACAGCTTTGGAAATCTGGACACGAATTCCCCTCTTCCAGAATTATCAGTAATTCCCCACCCAGTGTTCATTCAGACAAATGTGCTATATACTGGATGTAAAAAGTTCAAGGATATGTGTATGTCCTCTTACCAGTAATTATCAGCCACTATCCTTTGGAAAGGTCCTGGGTATCTCTAAGTGTCATTTGTGTGTTGCACGAAACAACATTACTACTTTTCTGAACCCCAAATAAGAATGTGGTTTAAAGAGGACATGGGATCATTTTTCATTGTGAGAGGAAATGTACTTTAGATACTTAGAACACTTCAATGTTTATGGAGACAGGGATGTGGTATTGTAATAGTTAAGAGCATATGTTTTGTTTTGTTTTTAATGTTTATTTATTTTTGAGACAGAGAGAGACAGAGCATGAATGGCGGAAGGGCAGAGAGAGAGAGAGAGACACAGAATCGGAAGCAGGCTCCAGGCTCTGAGCCATCAGCCCAGAGCCCGACGCGGGGCTTGAACTCACGGACCGCGAGATCGTGACCTGAGCTGAAGTCGGACGCTCAACTGACTGAGCCACCCAGGTGCCCCAAGAGCATATGTTTTGAAGGGGCACATGCACCCCAATGTTTGTAGTAGCCCTATCAACAATAGCCAAAGTATGGAAAGAACCCAAATGTCCACCGATGGATGAATGGATAAAGAAGATGTGGCATATATATATATATATATATATATATAATGGAGTATTACTTGACCATCAAAAAGAATGAAATCTTGCCATTCGCAACTACGTGGATGGAACTACAGTATTATGCTAAGCGAAATTAGTCAGAGAAAAACAAATATATGACTTCACTCATATGAGGACTTTAAGATACAACACAGATGAACATAGGGAAGGGAAGCAAAAATAATATAAAAACAGGGAGGGGGACAAAAACATAAGAGACTCTTAAATATGGAGAACAAACAGAGGGTGACTGGAGGGGTTGTGGGCTAAACGGGTAAGCAGCATTAAGGAATCTACTCCTGAAATCATTGTTGTACTACATGCTAACTAACGTGGATGCAAATTAAAAAAATAAATTAAATAAAAATTTTTAAAAATAAAAATAAAATAAAATTGTAAAAAAGAGCATAGACTGTTATAATAGGATGCAATACATATTTTTTTTTGAGAGAGAGAGAGAGGGCACAAGTGAGTGAGGGAGCAGAGAGAGAGAGAGAGCAAGAGAATCTCACAAGGTGCAGAGACAGAGAGGGAGAGAGAGAGGTGGGGCTCGTGCTCACCTGATGAGGGACTCGACCCCACAAACCATGAGATCATGACCTGAGGTGAAGTCGGATGCTTCACCAGCTGAGCCACCCAGGGGCCCTTAGAATGCAATATTTAAAACAGAGACTGTCTTAGAGGATTTTGGCTGAACATTGGTCGAGATCTTGTAAATCTCATTCTTGTGAAACAGGGGAGCCTGACGCTGGAAATCCTACCTATTGTTTTGGCAAACGGAGAATTATTCCAGCTTGCAAAGCCCTCTTTGTGCCAGCTGAAACAAATTTGTGTACTTATGGTGCTAAAAGTAAGCCACTGAAGCCTCTTTTGCGCGACTGGATTCTAATTCTTAGACCACGATAACACCAAACAGGCAAACCCGGTTATGTTTAAAGCCTGACATCATCTGAATGGTTTGGATGTGGTGCCTCAGCATTGGGCCAGGCAGGGTTGGTTACCTTCTGGAAATACACGCCTCCACAGATGACACCATCTTG
Source organism: Acinonyx jubatus (assembly GCF_027475565.1). NCBI lineage: Eukaryota > Metazoa > Chordata > Mammalia > Carnivora > Felidae > Acinonyx > Acinonyx jubatus. Next base: position 139,653,900 of record NC_069385.1, on the reverse strand, counting down.
CTACCTGGTTCATTTCATCATGCTTAGGAACTAGAAAGAAGGCTGGGGTTATTGAAGACGGTCTTTCCTGTGTTTCTGTCGATGTGACAATGGCCACGTGGTAATTTGAAGATGAAAACATGGAATTATGGTAAATTGTCCTGTCTGAACGTCAACAGGAAGTCAATAATAAAAGCAAGTTTCCGTTCTTTTTCAATCAAGGAAGGCGTTCCTAGGAGGAAGGTGGGACCCATTTCTTTTTAAAATTTTACTTATTTATTTTGAGAGAGACAAAGACAGTGGGAGTGGGGGAAGTGGCAGAGAGAAAGGAAGAGAGAGAATCCCAAGCAGGCTCTGTGCTGTCAGCATGGAGGCCAAAGCGGGGCTGGATCCCACAAACTGCGAGATCATGACCTGAGCCGAAATCAAGAGTCAGATGCTCAAGAGACTGAACCTCCCAGGTGCCCTGGGGCCCATTTATTTTCATTTAAAAAGCACATCTTTGGATATAGTAGCCATGATATGGCTTCTGGGGGGGGGGGTGATATCCTATCTTTCTTTCCCTTCAGCCTATGTTTCAAAGAAAACCCCAAATCTTCCGGAAGAACTTTATCGTTACTATTCCACTCCTGGTGCTGGTGATCCCCGAAGGTGGGTCACCTGCTACTCTTAACGTAAACAATGTGGGGCGCCTGGGTGGCTCAGTCAGTTGAGCATCCATCCAACTTTGGCTCAGGCCATGATTTCGTAGTCTGGTCTGTGAGTTCGAGCCCCATGTCGGGCTCTGTGCTGACAGCTCAGAGCCTGGATCCTGCTTCAGATTCTGTGTCTCCCTCTGTCTCTGCCCCTCCCCCATTCTCTCTCTCTCTCTCTCTCAAAAATAAACAGGCATTAAAGTGAAGGATGTGACATCATGACCCCAAGCAGGTGCTTGTCACTGAACTGCATCCCGTCCCGCCCCAGGTGGGTAATGACTGAGCCAGATACACTGTATTTAAGGGAAGAGAAAAATTAAAAGGAATTTGGGTGTGAGATTGTACAGGTAGAAATCTTCCTCAACAATGCATTTAAACAAGGCAGAGGTATAGTGAGGTCTTTGTATCTTAAATAGGGAGAATATTCTTAGCGTTTTTCAAAATAGAATTAGGATGCTGACCCAAATAATGATTTTTTGCAACTATTGTTGGAGATTTATAGAATCCTGATCCTTCCGGGACCATCCATCTTTTCTGACTGTTGCCACAGGATCCTATTGAAGGGCTGTATTGGGACAGCCGAAAGGATCTGGCCCCAAACTGATTTTTGATTCTCTCCCTTGCGCACTTAATTGCCCCCCTTCCCCCCCCAAAAAAAGAGTTTCCACTGTTAAACTCCCCTGGGCCACACACAATACTGGGAAACAACACGTAAGAGCCAGAATGAAACTTTTCTGTTCAATCAAGAATGAATCAGATGTCAGAGATTCGGTGTTCTCGATCAACAATTTCCAGGATTGATACATCTTAATCAAGTAATTAGGTGACTTTTCCGGTGGTGTTTTCCACACCGGAGAGAGGAACAGATTTGCCGCTTTGCTCCGGCGGCTGCTAGCAGCAGTGCTGGTTGTTAACAGAGACATTTACACGGAACCACCAGTTGGCAGGGGCTTACACTTTGTTACTAGCTATTCCCACATGCTGAGGATTGTGGGAAGGCTGCCAAGCGCTCTGTCTCCTGCAGCTCCTCGGTGTAACAGCAACAAAAAGCCTTGGGAAAGAAAAAAGAAGAAGCAAAAGAAGAAAAATGAATAAAGGAAACAATGAAACCAAGTCCCCAGGCCTCTCATATTAAACATGGATGGACTGAGAGATTTTTAGTAGCATTTTTCTTTCTTTCTTTCTTTCTTTCTTTCTTTCTTTCTTTCTTTCTTTCTTTTTCTTTTCCCTCTCCCTCCCTTCTTTCCGTGCTTCCTTCCTTCCTTCCTTCCTCCCTCCCCACCCCTCTCAATTTAGAAAACATTTTAAGTTGAGGTTGATGCTTCTCAAACTTTGAAGTGTATTTAAATCCCTTTGAGGTCCCGTTGAAATGCAGATTCTGATTCTTCAGACTGGAGGTAGGCCCCGAGGATGTTGACTTCCAAACGGCTCAAGGTGATGCTGATGCTGGCAGTTCTGGACTATTACTCGGATGGTGGCAAGGACTGGCAAGGACTGAAGAGGCAGCAGAAGGAGTAAGGCATGGCCAGATCTGGTAGAGATGGTTACGGTTGTCTGCTATGCAAGGGCATCTAAAATGATGCCTTTCTCCCCCACCCCTTCCAGGTACTTAGGACTGACCTTGTTGATATTGTGATCCCAATCAGAAATCTCACCTGTATTGGATAAAATATTAGAAGTTAGAAACTCTTGATCTTAATTCCAGTTCTGTTGCTAACTAGTTGTGCGGTAATGAGCTGGTCATGAATCCTCCCTAGGTATTAATTTGCTCATCTGTACCTAAGGGGATTGCATGTTATTGTTTGACAGTTGTTTTAGTAACTAACCTGATAAGATGTCATGCCCTTTCTTTTGAAAAGGTAGAATCTGGGGTTGTACCTGAAACCAATAACATTTGAGTTTGCTCTTGGTTACTTTGTCTTTCATCTGATGTAAAAGAAGCAAAACCAGTTTGAAACAATGAATGAGACTTTTCCACTGTGAGTCCCTGACCACATAAATCCGTGAGCCTAAGGCACTGAGGGCAATCAAGACGCAGGCCAGGAGCTGGTGACTAAGCACACACTATGTGTGGAGGGAAATGATACATAAGACGCCAGGAATCTCAAATAGGATGACTGGAAAGGTGAGGGGCATGTTGGTTTGGTCTTAGAAGAGTCAGAGGGCCAGGTGATCAGAGACATCAACCAGCAGGTAGCAGGAGCTGACTGTAAGGACAGGTTGTCCTGGCTCCTGGGGGCATGAGTAATATCAAAGCAGGGCCCCTCCTAGATCAACCAGGAGAAAAAGTGGGAGATGCCACGGACAGGTGGCAGTTCAGGCTTCATAATTTACAAGCCAGGTGAAAAATGAAAACACAGAGCCCCTTGTTGAATAAGTAGGAAATAAGTGCCGTTCATGTACCAGAAGATAAAGCTTTACCTTTCCTCCATGATACCTCTCAACGTATTATAGTATTTTTTTAAATATCATTCTACGTGAAGAAAAAGGAAACTTTTAAATTATTAGCATGAATTTTGTCATCTAAAAATTGGGCGATGCCCGTTCACAATGCAAATATGAGAGCACTTAACTCATGCAGAATCGCCAAAAATAGTGCATTCCATAGCTCACACGTGCATGTGTATTTTGTTCTCACCAGAACAGTGGAAACACTGCACAAAAATAATGTAGTTATTTTTGACTTCTTGATAGGCACATATTGTATCAAAACTCACTACCTTTCTAATTCCAAGAATTAGATCATGGGTGAATTAGATCATGCTCAGGGTGTAGACAAAAAGTGCACTGAGAGCTGAAAATTTGACACTTTGGGTGTGCTTGTTTGTTTTTGCTGTATATTCAGTAGGTTCAGAGTGTGAAAGAAACACCAGAGATAGTTTTAACTCCAAACAATTTAGCAGAATAACATGAGGTCAATGCTCACTAGGTTCTGGAAATTTTACCGGGAAGAATGACCATGAATACGTTTTCCAGGTTCAAAATGAGGAAGAAGATTCTAGCAATACCCAAGATGACACTGAAAGAGGTCAAGAGAAAGTTGCAAACCATTTCTATTGGAAAATAGTATTTCTGGCTAGAAGTAGCTTCATGACAGAATGGCTGGTAGATGTTTTTAAAAGAAAATAAAGAAAAAGGAATAATCATTAAAAGATATAAAAAAGATATAAAACATGGGACGACATTTACTATTAAGAGTAATTAGAAGACAATGAGGTGGCACCTGGGTGGCTCAGTCAACTGACAATGTCCAACCCTTGATTTTCCCTCAGGTCATGGTCTTGCGGTTTGCTCCCTACTTGGGATTCTCTCTCTCTCCCTCTCTCTCTCTTTCTCTCTCAGAATAAATAAAAATTAAAAAAAAAAAATAACACAATGAAGAATTTCTCTAGACAATCTACAGAGTTTTGAGGGGAAAAGTTTTGGTTAAATAATTTAAAAGCCAATTTTTTTTTCCCTGTGAAGGCGATGGGGTATATTTTGTTTTGTTTTGTTTTGTTTTGTTTTGTTTGTTAGAGAAACAAGGCCTTAAAATGTGCTCCCTTCATGAGCCTTTTGGAAATAAATTATTTACCTGAGAAATGATTTCAAAAGAGAAACATAAAATGAGCAAATTATTGTATTAAATAATTTATTTGAGCCAGTTAAGTGTGAAGGTTAGTCTAAATAATTTTCATAAGTGTTTTGTAAATATTGTAAATCCAAATGTCAAAAAGTAATTATTGAAAGAACATGTACTCATACTGTACATAAAAATAACATTTAAGACCTTAGATAACGCATCCAAACACTATAAAATGGAAGCATAAAAATTAAAAGTGTGTTAAATTCTATGAAGTAGTGTGTTAAATGATAGATTTTATTCTTGCTTTTAATATTTAGACATAGAATAGTTTCAAAACTATTTTAAAAGATTCTAAAAGAAAACAGATAAAAGTGATAAATAATACCAACAAATCTCTACAAAAAAATAAAAGCAAATAAACTATAGTCCATAGAAAACTATTCAAAAGCCACAAAAAAAAGCACAAAACACTGAAATCATTAAATCAAGACTGCATAAGTCTGATGAAATACTTCAATTTTTAAAAGTAATTTAAAGAATCTTATTAAAGGGGCAACTGGGTAGCTCAGTTGGTTAAGCATCCGACTTCAGCTCAGGTAATGATCTCATGGCTTGTGAGTTCAAGCCCTGCATGGGGCTCTGTGCTATCCCTCCCCCACTTTCACTCTGTCACTCTCTCTCTCAGAAATAAATAAATATTTACAAAAATTTAAAGCATCATATAATTTGTGAGATACGGCCAATGCAGTATGTAAAGGCAAATTTATATTAAATGTCGATTACCAGAAAGAAGAAAGTGTACAAAACAATGACTTCAGCCTTCACTTTAAGAAACTAACAAAAGAACAACAAATTAAACACAAAGAAAGACAAAAAGTAATGACAATTCTACTCAAACCCTTTCAGACAATGAAAAGGGAGGAATGTCTTGCAACTCCTTGCAGGAGTGCAGCACTACTTCGGTACAGAAGCCAGACGAACACATTACAAGAAAAGAAAACTACAGACAATTATTTCTCATTAACTTAGATGTGAAATTTCTAAACAAAATTTTTACCAGATGGAATTCAATAATATATAAAAAGAATAATAGTAGACTGTGACCAAGTGAAGTTTACCCCAGGAATGGAAGGTTGCTTTAACATTTGAAAATCAATTACAACATTTCTTGTACCATACAACAAACTATAAAAGAAACCATGTAATTATTTTGATAAACACAGAAAAAACATTTGATAAAAATACAACATTCCTTTCTCATATAAACTCTCAGCAAACTAGGAATACATGGGAGCCCCCTCAACCTGAGAAAGAGCAACTAAGAAAAAACATACAACTAACATGATACTTAATGGTGAAAGACTGAATGAATTTCCCCTAAGATCTGAAATAGGCAAGAATGCTTATTCATCATTTCTACTCAACATTGTACCAGAGGGTCTACCCCGTGCAATTAGACAAGGAAAATAAATATAAGGGAAAAGATGAAGTAAAACTCATTACTCACAGACGACATGATTGTAGAAAACCAATGGCATCTACATGAAGCTACTAGAAAAATAAGTGAATTTAGCAACCTTGCATGATGTGAGACCAATGCACAAAGATCAATAGTATTTTTATTTACTATCAAGGAACATTGGAAAATGGAATGAGAAAAACAATGCCATTTACAGTAACATCAAAAACATGCAGGGTTAGATTTGACTTAAGATGTGCAAGATTTGCATAGCAAAAACTAGAAGAGAAAAATTAGAGAAGACCTAAATATATGGAAAGATACGCCTTGTACGTGCATTGGGAGTCTCCATATTTTTAATACTGTCAATTTTCCTTAAATTGATCTATAGTATAAGTGCCACAGTAATAAAATCCCAGGACTTCTTTTTTTTTTTTTCTCTTCGAAGTATCCATTGACAAGTTGATTCTATGATTCATCCAGAGCACAAAGTACCCAGAAAAATAAGAACACCTTTGAAAAAGAATAAAGATAGAGGATTAGCATTACATGACTTCAAAACGTGTGTTAAGGTGGAGTAGTCGAGGCAGTGTGGTATTGGTATTGAGAGAGAAAAATGGGTCAGTGTAACAAAACAGAGTTCAGGAATAGATTCACCTGGATTCAGACAACTAAGCTGTGATCATCTAGCTTTTCAGCAGGAAATGTAGAATATTTTTGTGACCTTGAAATAGACAAAGATTTTATAGATAAGATACAAAATAAAATTGGTAAATTGGAATTCAGCCAAACTTCTTATCACCTTAAGCAAGAAAACATAAGCTTCCATACATGAAAGGCGTGGAGGAATAAAATATTTGTAATGTATATATCACAACGTTTTATCTAAAATATGTAAGGAGCTCCTACAAAACAATAGAAAGCAAACACCTCGGTATAAAATGGTTAGTTTAAAAGACTTGCACGTACACTTCTCCAGAAAGAGCAATAAAGATACTGATAAATACCTAACATCATTAGCCATTAAATCAATGCAAAAGCAAATTAAATCAATAATGAAGTATTATTTTATACTCATTGCAAAAAGAAAAGACTAGTGATTCAAATATTTGAAAAATAATATACATTTCTAATATGTTTCTGATAGAAGTGGTCCAATCATATTGCGAAACAGTTTGGCAGTTTCTTATGAAGCTAGATAGGTACTGACAGTTAACTCAATAATTCCACCCCTACGTCTTTATCCAAGAGACCTAAAAACATATGTCCATACAACATCTTTTATACAATATTTGTAATAGCTTTATTCTTAATAGCTAGAAAAAAAACAAATATTCATCAATGGGAACATGGACAATTTGTAGATTATTCATATACAAATTAAAAGGAAGAAATTGTGAAAAACTCACCAACATGAAATGATCTAAAAAATATTGTATTGAGTCAATGAAGCCAGATGCAAAAACAAACAAACAAACAAACAAACCCATACTGTATTATTCCATTTTTCGAATTCCAAGGACAGGGAAAACTAATCCATAGTGATAGAACTTAGAAAATAGTCACCTTTGGAGGGTGGGAATTTGGAAAAGGAATCCAGAGTACTTTGTCCAGCGATGGAAATGTTCTAGACTTTGGATGGAATTTCATGCTTGGCTATGATTGCCAGAAACACCAACTGTGAGATCAGTGATAAATATTAAATCTTTAAAAAGAACACTAGACTGCACTTTTGGTATAACTTTCTTTTGCTTTGTTGGCATATATGTGTGTATATATACAAACACATATGTAAACATACATATGCAGACACATATCTAAACCTGAATATAATGTCCTGCAAAATTAAAATGTTTCCTTTCTGGGGCACCTGGGTGACTGTTGGTTGAGCGTCCGACTTCGATTCAGGTCATGATCTCACAGTTCGTGGGTTCAAGCCCCACATCAGTTCTGTGCTGACAGCTCAGAGCCTGGAGTCTGCTTCAGATTCTGTCTCTCTCTCTCTCTCTGCCCCTCCCCCACTCATGCTCTATCTCTCTGTCTCAGAAATAAATAAACGTTAAAAATTTTTTAAAATAAATAAAATGGTTCCTTTCTTCCAGATCAATTTCGTTAGTTAAGATAGCTGGGTATAGCACAAAGATGCCAGATACTTGGCTTTTGTCGTTAGCATCCAGGTACCCCTGAATAGAAAGTGATACTATATAAGATAAATATGTTGCCCCCAGTAATATTAAGCACAGTGTTTTTCCCATAAGGAATAATGAGGAAACAGATAGTGGAGATTACAGTGTCTGAATCTAAGTTCATTTTACTTTAATGGCTGAGCTGTTGATTATTGTAACCCATAGTTGCCCAACACAAATGGCTTGGGAGTTAATTTTCTACTTTTGTTCTACTCCCACTCTCCTTTTTTTTTTTTTTTTTCTTTTTTGGCCGACCGATTAGACATTAAATACGTCCAAAACACAAACAAAAAAAAGGAGTGTGTTTTTCTCAGACAAGAATCTCAATAAATTGCTCTTCTCTAGGTAGAAAATACTACTTTTTTCATTTTACTCTTTGCATTTTGTTTATAGGAAGTTAAAGGGAAAAAGAGAGCGACGGAGATAGGGAGAGACAGAGAGAGAGAGAGACTGAGATTGAAAGAGGTTGGACCACATGCATCATCCCAAGCTCACTGAAGGAAGGGTGGTGGGGAAGGAACACTCTACATAGCAAGAAACATCCGGCTTTGGAAATATATTATCCTTTATAGCTAACACCGTGAGCGTCATCTAATATGTGCCTGCTCATGATTCTTATTTTATCTATCTACCTCTTTGTATTTTTATTCTAACTTAGTTGATGTTGAATATTTCCTGTAATCCTAATGACAATCCCACGGGGTTCTCTGACTTTTTCAAATACCATCATGAATGTGGACTGTACCAAGGAAACAGTATATAAAATTCTGCTTTTGATTTATGAGAGAGGGGAGTAGCTCCTGGAAGAGTCGTCACCATAACTTGTTATTTGAATATGTTTCTTGACGAAGCTCACTAAGCATTACCCTGAAGTTCTACAGAAAACCAAAACAAACAACTCTCACCTCCGTGACACCAACAACAAAACATTGCTTCCTTACTGACACACTTTCAGTGCAAAGTTCTAGAATATGCTGCTGCGGTCCAGGGTCCAAATGAACCCCATTCCGTATCTAGCCCTCACTTGTCCACAGACTGTTAAATTGTCTTCTTCACGTGTGGAATACGACTTTCACTCTGGTGTGATTTTCACTCTCTCCTTCTGTACACAATCAATTCACTCTGCAGACCCGTAAAAATAGCTGTTTCTTGCTTAGCTTGCAATAGAAAATGATGTGTTTGTACTTTCCAGTGCTGATATTGCGTGAGTAATGTCTGTATTTGATCATCTGGGTGCTTATTAGCAGAGGCAGAACATTCAAATTTGCTTTTAAAAATTTACACGGAGCAACTACCCTTTCATTAGAGGTGGGTGGGGAGAACGGGGAACACAGGAGACCCCGGTTTATCGCTTTACACGGTGAACTTTTTTGGAGGATACCCAAAGTAAATTAGATGTTGCAGCTCAGAGAGTCCGTTCTTACGTCTTCGCTCGGCTAGCGGTTATGATGAAATACAGCTAACTCTCCATTACGAATATGCAAAAGCCACGGAGCATCTCAAACCTCGTTTCAGACCCTCCTTTTGATTTCGAGTACAGCTGATCCTTCTACCAAAACACCGACCAGCTTTTATTGTCCTTTTCTTCCTTTGTGGTCAGAGTGCGGGGGCTAATGAGGAGAAAATGGGAAGAAAGTATGAGGAGCAAAGGGACCGGTGAGGATAGACGAATCCCGCACAGTGCACACCACTATCCGGTGCCTAATCGGTCCCTGAGCATTTTAACTGAGGCTGGACTGAGGGCAGAGCTAGAACTTGAAAAAAATAGGGCTGGTGTCTGCCTTTCAGCGGGAGAGCGTGTCGGGAAAAGCAGGGCTAAGTGACCACGAGGTCCGAAAAACGAAGGCTGGACTTGGGGAGTTTGCTACTTTGCCCTTTTGAGGAAAGAGGAAGGAAGCATGACGTGGAAAGACCATAGGCAAAAGAACAAAAGCAAATCAGGAAACCTAATTTTCACTTTAAGAGAAGAAGTGGTCTTAGTTTGTCTTTGTCATGAGTTGTGTTCCTTTTGTTGAAATCTAATGAGGAAATATGTACATAAAATGCATAATTTCCGGGGTGTCTGGATGGCTCAGTCGGTTAAGCGTCTGACCTCCGCTCAGGTCATGATCTCACAGTCTGTGAGTTTGAGCCCCACGTCGGGCTCTGTGCTGACAGCTCGGAGCTTGGAGCCTGCTTCAGACTATGTCTCACTCTCTTTCTGCCCCTTTCCTGCTCACACCTGTCTGTCTGTCTGTCTCTCTGTCTCTCTCTCAAAACTAAATAAACATTTAAAAAATAAATAAATAATAATTTCCTATTTACCAAATCCATAGGATGTTTGCTGAAAACTCATTTTGTCTCAGATCCCAGGAAATGATCAATGAATTTCTTTTATCTCTTACTTAACCCATCTCTCTAATTTCTATATTTCTAAGTGTGGGTCTACACTAAGTCAACAAATAAGAAAGGAAAATTTCACACTCTTAATGGTTTTCTCTTCATATAATTTGCCAGGCAGCTTTTCTGATAGATATCTTCATGGACCAGAATACTTATTAAGGAACAATTTATTAGTCATGGTTTTTATGCCTTACAGACATAGTCTTGGGTCTGTCTCTCGCTCTCAGTCTTTGCTCCCCGACATGCGACGTCTTGGCAGAAATTTCAAAGCGAAAGGCGATGGGTTGAAACCTTGTACTTAAACCTTGCAGAAAAGTCCTATCTTTGGGAATAGAGTCATCGGGCCCTTCTTGAATCACAAACTGTGGCTAGGGACACATGCCTAAAGAATTTGCGTAAAAAAAAAAATATAGGCACAAGGGGAACTCCAAAGAAACGAAGCAAATCCCAAGGAATGAATGAAGGAGATTCATTCAGTAGGAGAAATCAACAAGAGAAGCTACCCAGGTTTACATTGCGTTTTCACTTATCCTGAAACTAAGAGATAAGAGTCATAACAATTATTTTTGTTGTTTGATCGCCTCAAACCATTTTAGTGTCCCTATTTGTCTTGACACAAACAACCTTATTTTTAAGTGTAGTGCCAGATTGGCTGAGAAAGGGCATTTTGGACGAAAGTTGTCCTAAGTATTACTTGAGACCTTGCTTAGCAGCCTGGTTACAATGGCACGGCAGGGATGTCAGCTCAGGCACGTCACCGCCCTCCCTCCCTGCTCTCTTTATACTGCGATGCTCTCCAACATGTACTCCAGATTTCTCAACTTCAAAGTTGCCACCCTCCAAAATTGCAAACATGACAGAGGCAAGATAAAAACAACCCCAGTGCCTCAACACTACTGTGATATGGTATGGGACCGGCCCCTCTATTACTTAATCAATCGTTTGTCACAGCCTGTATCCTATGCTTTCTCAGCTCACAAAAGTGAAGCTGGGGCAAGCAGTGCTGAACACAGAACTGGACCACAGCGTGAAGGCCATAGGGAAGCTGGCACAATTTGAATTAAAAGGGGCAGGGGCACCTGGGTGGCTCAGTCCGTTAAGCGTCCGACTCTTGATTTCGGCTCAGGTTATGATCTCATGGTTTGTGGGTTCGAGACCCACGTTGGGCTCCGTGCTGACAGCACAGAGCCTGCTTGGGATCCTCTGTCTCCCTCTCTCTCTGCTCCTCCCCCACTCACTCTCTCTGTCTTTCAAAAATAAATAAAAATTAAAAAAAAATCCCCTAGCAAAAAAAGGAGAAATACTTCTAGGCAAAATGAGACTTAGAGTTGGAAAATCTTTGTGGCTCTTCTGTCACCTCCTGAATACTCAGGGATGATAGATTCGAATGTTTGGTCTTCCTACCTGACTCGCTTCCTGATTTGTACTAAATAGAGTAGAACCTACAGTCCAAGCCCTGAGTGGGAATTAACGGTTTTGTGGGGGTTTTCTTGTGTGCGTGTTTTGGGTGTGTGGGTTTTTTTTTTTACGTGTATGTTTTTTCTAACGGCCACATCTTTGTGCAGATTCTTGGCATTTCTTCATAGAAGTGAAAAAAGATGCTGCAGTGGAAAAATAAAGAGAAGGGCAGGAGGGGTTTGCTGGGCTCAGAAGTTTCGAGGAGAGAAAATAATGCAACTGTCTTCATAAATGTGTGTTAACACTAATCATTTAGAGCGCAGTTTCACAAAGATTAGCTGGGATTTGTTGTAAGCCTCTCTCGGTAGAGGAGTCATTTATGCTGCTTGCCTATGGGAACAGCTGCTATTTAGTTACTTGATGAGAGAATCACACCCTCCTTGCCCTTCTTCCGGGGGCTCTGAAACTACTGCGCTGGGGTGCTGGAATCAGAGCCCGGTTCTTTATATTTTATTCAAGCCAGTTTAGTGCCCAGACAAGCTCTTTAAAACACGGTATGGCTGTAGCAGTGCCGTTCATCTTTTGTCTGGAAAAGTGACTTGGCAGGTGGGTGGGGCCCCCACTGGTGTTGAAATGGAGGTTCCTGTCGTTGCAAATGAGAAGAGGTCATCGCACCTCTGGAGCGCATCCTGACCCACTCGGCTAAACTCTCCAGATGTCCCTGGCTCCCTGGCACACCTGTCTGGTGTCCACGGTGCTTTCCAGGAGGTCCGAACAGAAATCCAAATGGACCAGAAGCTCAGTGTCTACAGAAGGTCCTCTGTGGACTTACCCTCATCGAAATGCCAGCAGAGCACCCGTGGAGAGTCACTGGCCACCGGGAGCCAAGGCACACGCCTCGGCGCAGAAGAAGCCCGTCGCAAGGGTCACCGGTCCTTCGGTGGGAATGTTAACGCTCCAGACTCTGGGGCTGACTCTCAATTATCTAGATTTTCAAGTTGAAGATTCCCGGGTGTCAGAGGGTAACTATTCCCAAAATAACCAAGAATGAATGTGAACTTCACTTCATCTCTCCTCCCCAAAACTTAAAAATCCCAAACTTGTTACATTAGGATAAATCATGCGGAAACATTCCAGCTGTTATTACTTTGTGAAGGCGGCATTCAGCATCCCTCCCCCCACCCACTTTTTTTTTTTTTACTTCGTTTTTTTGAGAGTAGTTGTAAAAGGCTGTATCTGGGATCTGGTGTTATCTGTCTATAATTCCCTCTAGAATCTTTCTTGTCTTCTGCCCTCCTCATTAAAAAAACAAAAACAAAAACAACAAGTAATATTTGGTTCAATCAAGTTTCCCAAACCCTTAGGAACCCCAGAGAAAATTCAAATTGCATTTTCAAAAAGCACGTGGCATCCCCCTTGCTGAGAGAAGGGGCACGTTGTTAGTTTGAGGAGACACACAGTACAAGGTGAAGTACAGAGGCTTTAAGATCAGACCCGGTTCACATCCAGCTTGGTTCAAATCTGTGACCTTGAACAAGTTATTTACTTTCTGAAGGCTTATTTTATTCAGCTTTCAAAGAGAGAGGGGAGAGACATAATACTCAGCTACGAGGGTTGTAAAAGTGAAATAAACTAACATGTATAACATGTAATGCATAAAATATATAATGTTGTTTGGCCCGTCGTGGGAGGTCACCACATGTGAGCAGCCCTTCCGGGAGATCACTGGCTCTAGGTTGTTGGGCATACGCCCAGTCAAGTCTTGAGCTATCTTTTATTTCTGGTAGCTTTATTGTTCTTTAGTGCATATCTTCCTTAACAACGTGGGATATGCCAGAAAAGGAAGTGGCACTGTGCCGGATTTGGTGAACCACAGCTCTGATGCATCGGCACCATGGAGGCCGTCCCTGAGCCACCTCTACCCCCAGCGGACCTCCAGGAAGCCCAGCAGCTGCCAAAAGCTGACCGGACATCACCAATTTAGACAAAAGCAGAATCGTGTGGTTTTAGAGCTGGAAGGTATCTCAGATGTCATCTAGACCGGTGGCTTTCAGATTCCATCGTGACACACACTGACACCCCCACCATAAGTACTCGTGGACGTCGGTGCGCAAGTTATAGACGTACATAACGGAAGCGAAACTACTGAAATACTTCCTTTGACTGTGGACAACATGCGCCCGTGTGTCTTATTCTATTTCACTTTAACGTAACGTCTGTCAGTGCCACTAAATTGACCGCGTGGCAGTGATCTGAGCTACACCAACAGACCCAGATTGAAGACAAAGAGATGGAAATCTAGAACTTTCCTTTTTTGATGTCATATTTCTAAAGGGGTCCTCTTAAATAAAATCTCTATGGTTTATTTTTACTGCTTACACATAAATACTGTCCCTGAAGGGCTGCAGAGTTTAAATCTACGTGTTCTTTGTCGCGCACTGATTGGCAAAGTTCATGAGGCCCGACAGAACACACATAAGATGCTTTCGTAAAAATTATTCGTGCTGTCGGTCCAGAACCTCCACATTAGTCCTTGGTCTCTGACATGTCACCAAGGCTACAGCGTCCCCTGACTTGTGACGAACACAAGGATATAACAGGTCTGAATTATGTTCTCTTGATAGACCATTTGGCAAAATCCTGAAAATGACTTCACGCTTTCATTGTTCCTATAACCCCCTGGTTTGCTGGTTGAAATAAGACGGATTGAATGAAATGAATGCTGCCGCAGCTGTTGCCAACATCGTGCCAGCTTCTGGTAATTCCTGAGCTCCTGCCTCTGCCCGGAGACTTGCCTGTTTCTGCCCCAGCTTGGAGTTCTTCTCAGCTTTCCTTTGAAAGTTGCCTTGTGGCAATAACAAAATTTTTAGCCCCAGGGAATCAGAAACACAACGTCAAGTAGCTGTCAGAAGCAAGAAAGATCACTGAAACATCGGTTTATTTTTAAAAATCCATGTGACTGCTGGATTCTACTCTACATATAGCTTGAAATTAAGTATTAGTCAAATGGCTTTATGTGTCTTTCTTTTTGTCTCATTCTTTTCTCTTATTGGGTTATGCCGTGGGTGTCCTTGTCCCTGTCACTCTGGCGAGTTCTAGAAAAACAGACACCTCGTGTTGAGAAGTGAGGCAAGAACCTGGGCTGTTGACTCACAAGGGTCTGGGTTCAAATCCCACTTCCGTTATTGACCAGCTCTGTGAACTAAGGGAAGAACTTTATTTATCAAATCTTCAGTTTCCTCATAACCAAGGCTAACGATAGTGTTGTGAGAACTGAGGGGGGGAAATGTGAAGTGTGCGGTATTTTAAATGTAGACAATAAATGAATGTTGATCTTTTCCCTTCTTCCTTGTCTTTTTATTTATTTATTTTGAGAAAGACAGAGACAACGTGAATGTGGGAGGGGCAGAGAGAGGGAGAGAGAGAGAGAGAGAGAGAGAGAGAGAGAGAGAATCCCAAGCAGGCTCCACACTGGCAGCACAGAGCCCAATGCAGGGCTAGAACTCACGAAACATGAAATCATGACCTGAGCTGAAACCAAGAGTCAGATGCTAAACTGACTGAGCCCCCCAGGGCACCCCCCTCTTCCTTTTCTTTTTTTAAATTTTTTTTTTCAACGTTTATTTATTTTTGGGACAGAGAGAGACAGAGCATGAACGGGGGAGGGGCAGAGAGAGAGGGAGACACAGAATCGGAAACAGGCTCCAGGCTCCGAGCCATCAGCTCAGAGCCCGACGCGGGGCTCGAACTCACGGACTGCGAGATCGTGACCTGTCTGAAGTCGGATGCTTAACCGACTGCGCCACCCAGGCGCCCCTATAGTGAACTAAGACGTGTGAAATGTGATCTAGTCTGGCTTTTTTTGTTTTTAAATGAATCCAGTTGTTAGATGTTCTAGATATAAAGTAGCAAATTATTTTTGTAGTTTATAATCCACCAATCGTGTAAGTATATGTTGTTATAAACTGTGATTTCCAATGACTCTCCTTATACTAATATCACCCTGTAAGGAAAACCGACTAATGGGATAGAATTGACAGGCTCATCACTGGTGATAAAACGTGGATTTCAAACACACGCTTAATTTTTCTGGGTAATAATTATTGGGTCAAATAATCCCTAAGAATAGATACGTTTAATTGTTCAGATTTAATAATTATTACCCATCAAAATTCCAACCGTGCTTTTGACATTTGCATCTCTACAAGCTGATAGCACATCAATTCCAGCCTCACTGGCAAGGCAAGCCACCACCTTGTCTCTTATCACAACGGCCTCTTACCTGTGGAGTGATCCCGCTGCCTGCCTCGTCAAAAGATCATGGAGAAGAAATATTGTACCTGTGTCCCCAGCTGGATTGGCTCATTGACTGCAACTTTTTGAAAAGTCTCCACGAAAGAAAACTCTTTGTTTCTTTTCATGTCAATCACATTCATCTGTATTCTTCTTCTGAGAATAGTAAGTCATTCGGCGTCAAAGAAGGATGCAAAAAGAAGGCTTTTTTTTTGGCCCCAGTTACACACATTTTCTCTTGCCACTTCCGATGTTACGGAGACCAAAGAACATGACCACAGCCTGTACTCATGTATCACTACAGATTCCTCCACTCATGCTCTCTGCTGTGTTTCCCCACTGACCAAAACAAGCAGGAATATTTGAAAGAAGAAGTGAAGGCTCTTTAAGTTTTTCCAAGCTTATCTTTTTTTTTTTTTTTTTTTTAGGCTTCTCTAGAGTTCTCATATGTTCCTTGCAGTTGACCAAGTGCTGATTTAATTTGTAGGATAGGATCAAATGACGTTGGTGCGAGGACCATTAATTAGTCAGTGTTGAAAATTCCTGTTAGAGAAGAAGAACTAATGAAGAAAAGTCACTCCTCTTTGGTGCTCATATATGGGGATGACTTTTGTAGCTATAAAGGGGATCCCAGACTGTAGATACTGCAAATCTAAACATCTCAGAAAGTCCAGAGGCAAGCTAAGAGTATGGAGCCTAAAGGAAAACAACGATCTAAGGAATCTTCTCAAGAACATAATCAAGGTTGGGTAAGTGACATGAAGGAACGTTTCAAGTACATAGCGTTCAGATTGTTTTCAAGCCCTGCTCTTTCCTCCGCAGATTTGTTCTAGAATTTTAGATAGAGATGCCTCTGGAAAACAAAAGAAAACAGAGAAATTTTAAAAAGAAACAAAGAATCCCACAAGTCTCTACCAAGATATTGGGAACTCAAGGAACCCCAGAGGAGTGGAGGGAAAGGGCATTTCTCCTCTTCAGGGAGAGGACTGGGGAAGCCTGGTAGATGGCAGAGAAACTAGAATGCATGTGTTGCACACGTGGGACACAGCAGCCAGATGGAAGTGCAGCAAGCCGGGCCATAAGAGACCGCTGATGGGGCTGGACAACCCTGCCTTAATGTCAGGAGTGAGACAGAAGAGAGTGAGAAGCAGAGAACTGGCGTCTTTCATGCTGGTGCTCCTGAAGGAGAAAAGGTTATACCCAGAAACTTGCAAAATGCCAAGCCAGGTCCTTACACTCAAGATGACTTTGCACAGAGAAAACCCAAGACTCTCTGAAACCACGAATGTTTGAAACCTGATTCAGTGGGCAGGTGTGCATCCTGGCCCCAGCTGGTTCTCTTTTCTTTTCTTCTCATTTTTTTTCTTTTTTTTTCTGTATTTTGAGATACAGAGAGAGCATGAGCAGGGGAGAGACAAAAAGAGAAAGAATCCCATGCAGGTTCCCCACTGTCAGCACAGAGCTCCATGTAGGGCTCGAACTCATGAACCATGAGATCATGACCTGAGTTGAAACCAAGAGTTAGATGCTTAACCTACTGAGCCACCCAGGCGCCCCCCCCCAACCCCCCAGCTGGGTCTTAATAGGTATTTTATTCTTCCTCTCTTGCCTGTGGCCGAGGATCATGCTTATCACTCTCTCTGCCACAAAGAGCTTTTCCTTGCTGGATTCTCCTCTGCCCAGACTACTGAAAAACCGAACATGGCACCCACCTTCCCCTCTCTTTGAAGCTGGGACTGCCCCTGCTTTTAATTTTTAGAAACTTTTACTGTCGGCAAATACAACAAAATCAGGCAGCAATAAGCAGAAAACAATAAGCACCAACCCAGTTATGAAGGTCTCAGAAATCTCAGTGCAAAAACTGTGAATGAGCCCTTCGTCTTTACTGAGATACCCCGGCTGCAAACTCGCCTTTCTCAAACCATAGTCTCTCACCCCCTTTGCCATCCTTTCTAAACAAAAATAAGTTTTATGTATTTAGTTAGAGAGAGCGAGCACAGGTGGGGAAGGAGAACAGAGAAGGACAGACAGAATCCTAAGCAGGCTCAGCACCATCAGCGCAGAGCCCAACTCGGGGCTCAAACTCAGGAACTGTGAGATCATGACCTGAGCAGGGATCAAGGGTGGGACACTTAATGGACTGCGCCACCCAGGTTTTTATGGTACTTTGGGTCCTCTGGGAAAAAGACACTAAGACAGGATTTGAAATGCACGAGATCTCTGGAGACGAGTATAAAGGGCAGAGGGAACAGGACTAAGGGCAAGCTTCCCGACCATGATGCAGGTGCAGCATCTGTGGAAGAGGGAGAAGGATTGCACAGAAAGAGCCTCCCGTAGCCGTCGGCTCCACAGACGTCTTGGCCAGGCCACCACTGTCCCTGCATCACTGCACGCACGTTGGAGGAGTCCTGCACCAGATGGAAAGGCCGCCGACTTGGGCGGCCTGCTCCCTCCCACCCCACCGTGCGCACTCACTGGCTGGCAGCCGCCGGGCGGGAGCCGATCCTGAAGGTACAGCCACGGAACCATCCACTGGCTGCACTCTTACCGGGACAAGGGAGCAGCTCCCCGCTCTCCCCCAGGGGCTGGAAGAGCCCAACTTGCCACCTCCCAGATCCACCACGCGTATCCTGGGAGCAGCTCGTGAGCCTCGGCCTTTCCCACTGCTATTAACAGGTCGAGAGCTGGGATTGCCTCTACCCTCAACCCTGACCTGTGAGAACAGTTATGGCTGGACTTCTTAGTGATGCTGGTGCCCCTTCTGATGGCCTTGGGGGATGGGGTGTCCTCTGGGCCCTCCTGGGGAACATTCGGTTCTGGCTGGCATGGTATATCCACTCCAGGTGCCCACATGCTCAGGCTTCTTATTCCTTCCTGTGCTGCCTGTGCGACAGCTCAGACATCTCATTCATGCTCAACATGGCCAACAGCACCTTCTCTAGGCTTCTGAGAGCCATAAGTCCTCGGCATCCTTGCCAGAGTATTGTATCCGCTGTCCCAGGGAAGTGCCTCCAAATCAATAAATGTTTGCTTCTCCAGTTTTATCTTCTGGTTCCTTTGACCACCAACCTGTAAAATTCAACCATGGCTCCTACTAATTATCTTCTTTGAGATGCAGTCTCTTTCTTCTCTTACAAACATAAGCCATCCTCCAGCAGGATTGTGCTGGGGTTTATCCTTAATAATCAGTCATGGCAACCAGAAGAGAAGGTCCTGGGTGGACATGTGTTGCTTCATAGGGACAGAGACCTTCCCCCAGAAGGTCAGTGTCTTCCCCCACATGGGAAATGCTAACTCTGACAAGGGAGTGGCACCTTTTAGAACCTGAGAGTACAGGTAAGTCTGCAGAGCAGTAATCATCAAGGCATCCACTCAACCCTATTCCGTGTTTCAGGGGCCCTGGTTTCCCAACCAGGACTCTGACCTTAGCATACCAGCCTTGCTCACATCTCTAACTATTAAACACTGCAACTCAGTGGTGTCTGTTTTCCTACTGCACAAGATAAGGACCTCTCTGCGAGCTAACTACAAAGTCCCCCAGTTCTCATACTTCATCTCTAACTGTTTGTTAATGGACCTCATAATCTCATTATTTCCACATTACAATGCAGTGCAACTGAGTAATGGCCAGCCAACTCCACTACCCTTATGAATATATGAACTATTTCCTCCACACCTTTCAAGTACCTGAGTCATTTTCTCAGGTTACCCTGGTGTAGCCTTGACCAACTGGGACACCATCTTGGGCTCATGAGACTATATTCCACCCGACATGCTGAATGAGGCCCTTCTTAGCAGCTAGATACGAGTGATCCACACCCCAATCCTGTGTTACCACTTCCAGGACTGGCTGAGTCATTTGGAGCCTTCTGGGAAGCAGTTGCCAAGCCTGAATTAAAAGTGCAAGGGACTTTGAGGGAGGACCACCCGTGAAGTGTAATGTCAGCATAAAGAGAGGTGGGCAAGAGGAGCTTCAGACCAGAATGCCCCCACCTCGTGAGAGAGCATGATGGGAGATTGAGTTGAAAGAGCCTCAGACTGGAGTGCAGCTCTGAGGAAGTCTCGGCCAAGCTGATGCGGGGCTCGCCTAGTAGAACAGGTCTACATTGGCATACGTGGCCTGACTCGAATGTTCTTGACCTGCTCAGACACAGGGTCAAATACGCCTGTGAGGAGGAGGAAAGCCGGTAAATGCAAACAAAAGGGGCCAGGCGGATGTCTGAGGCCGGATACTCCCCTTGCATGCTTTTGGCTTCTGCAATCTTGCTTGCCTCTTGCAGCAGCCAGCAGCCAGGAACCGGAAGCTTCACTACACTAGTCCCGCCCAACCCGGAAGCACATGTGTATAAAAAGACCAGTAAAACCCGAGCCGGATGCTCAGCCTTTGGAGGTGACTCTACCCTGCTAGGCCAGTGCCGGTGCGAAATGAACAGTCTTTTCTGATTCCCCAAGTGCTTGTCGCTCGTCTCTTCCTGGGCGCTGAGTATTTGAAGTTACGCCCGGAAGAATGTGACCTCCACGTGCATCCTGCAGCCGTTCCCAAAGGGGTGACCCTGGAGGGTATCACCTAGCTCTACCCACAGCACCTTTGCATTTCGAGGGGGTTCTGAGCGGTTCACCTGCACGGCTGCCAAAGACGTGCAGAAGTCTCTCAGAGTCACTAGGGGGCCACCCCATCTAATCCCCCTTGATAAAATCCAATCTCCTCAGATTGTCTGCATTAGATTGAAGTTGGCATTTCTGTAAGGTCTGGAGAATTCCCAGTGCCTTCAAGAATCTGCTTCCTAATCTCTTTTACTAATGAGGACATCCTATCCTCAACCCCCCAAGGCTCCTCCTGGTTGCCCGCTACCAACCTGGTACAGGTGTGTTGACTGGGCGGGAAGCTCTCCTAGGTGCTCGCTCCTAGAAGTCAGACAGAGCTAGGCTTGCATGCTAGTGGTGTGATGTAAGCCTCAGAAAAATATGGAACCTGTGTCACCACAGATTTGCCATTGGTAATATGTGCACTATCATCGCTACCTCAGAAAGCTGTATTAGGTTAAATAATACGACATCTGGAAAGTGCCTACCCCAGTGCCGGGCACACAGCAGCCATTTAAATGTTGGTTTTCAGTGCCCTCCTTGCTCAGCTTGCCTGAAAAATATTCCTCTGGTCCACTGTTGTTGTTGTTGTTGTTGTTGCTGTTTTTAATTATTTTTTTTCCATGGGGCGCCTGGGTGCCTCAGTTGGTTAAGTGTCCAACTTTGGTTCAGGTCGTGATCTCACAGTTCATGGGTTCAAGCCCCATGTTGGGTTCTATGCTGACCGCTCAGATCCTGGAGCCTGCTTCAGATTCTGTGTCTCCCTCTCTCCTCCGCTGCTCTGTCTGTCTCTCAAAAATAAACATTAATTTTTTTTAAATTTTTTCACGTTTATTTATTTATTTTAAGAGAGAGAGAGAGTAGGATAGAGAGAATCACAAGCAGACTCCATACTGTCAGCACAGAGCCCAACTCAGGGCTCAATCTCATGAACCCATGAGATCAGGACCTGAGCCAAAATCAAGAGTCATCTGCTTAACCGATGGAGCCACCCAGGCGTCCCCGCTGGCCCATTGTTAAATCTAATTCTACCTTTTTGTGTGGAAGCTTCCTCATCCAACTTCCAAAGGTAATGCCTAGAATTATTGGCTTTACATTAGCCCCCTTCAAAATTCCTAGTTAAATTCTGCCTTTTCCTATTTAAAAGCTACTTTCTGTGTTTAGCCTATTTCCACATTTCTGTCCTATCCATGAGGGATATTTCTTGAGTGCAGCTCATCATTGTTGATATTACATTCCTGTGGGAGACTGAACCCACATGATTTAGGTCACCCGCTCGGCCATATTCTCTCAGATCGCTCACTGTAGTTAGTACCCACCTCAGCCCGCCCGTCTTCCGACCTCCTGAATCGATGCACGGTGTCATGATGTTAGAACACTTGGAACTTGCCGAAATTACAACAGACTTTTTATTTATTATTTTCTAAGGAAACAGTGTTGTTCCTTTGCTCATTACTCCTCGTGCTTAGCACTCAAAATACACATGTTCTGGGCATATGCCGCCGCAAATACACAGACATACTGACTTTAAAAGAGGCATATTTTTGCACTCCTTGACATCTGCTTATGTTGGCTAAACACACAACTCTTCTGTGTGTGTTTCAACATGGTCAGAAAACACACTTGAATGTGTCAGAGCCTGTGTGCTCCTTAATAACTGATGGAAATCGTTGCAGGCACAAGACAGCACCAGTTAGGTCATTTAGGGACTCCGGCTGGAGTGAATTGGGAAGGGTCGGGCGGAAGAGGCCAGCCCTTGTTGGGGTGTGGGTGGCAGACAGAGTCATCGTTTCTCATATCCCCAGTCACCCTCGTTTCTCTTTCTGTCCCTTTTTATTCCTTAAGAAAAATCAGATCAATTTTCCATTCAAGACTCAAGCACATTAAGAAAAATCAGGACAGTTTCTCATTGTGGGTAGATGGAGGCATGAAAGGAAAAGGATCCTTTTCCACTCCGCTCTGCCAGTTCGCCACCGGTCCACAAGCTAACACGGCTGCTGTGGTTACGTACACTTGAGCGGGGAGGCATAGCTTACGCGTTACACATTCGGATTTGGGAGCACCTCCATTTACAGCTGTCATATATGGCATCACCGCTGGCTTTCACACACAGAGAGCGGCACAATTTTCTTCCATTTTCTTCATTTGCATGTTGAGATTCTATTCACAACCAACAGCCATTTACATACATATATTCAAATGGTCCCTGGATTCTCTTCACAGCATTGCATTTTACGAGCAGGCCATCTTCATTCATGTTTTACTGCAGAAAGATTACCATTACTATTAGGCATTTTGAAATATGAGCAACGATGACTTACAAAACAGCAAGAATTAAACAACTGAAAGCACACAAAAACAACCCATCAAATGCAGATGCCCAGAAGTGTGGCTGGAAGGTTACGGCTCCTATCCAAACGAGACCTTTTAGCCATGATTGCATTGCCTTTCATGCTGTAAATGACAGTCCTCCAGCAGGGCTCCACTCCTCTGATCAGCCTCACATCCTCTCTGTAATTGGCTGCCCACGAAACCTTCCTCACAGACGGCCTTGTTAGCACATGGGGAAAGAATGGGACAGGCAACACATCAAAAGGTTGAATATGGAAAGAGAATGAAAAACCCACACAGCCTGCTGCATCCTGGTAATTGGAGAGCGGAAGAATCTTTGTGTGTGCGTATGTGTGTATACACAGCCACAGCAGCCCCTACGTTGAGGATTGCCAAATGGAGAGAAAATAATCAGGTGGGAGAATACAGATACTGTGGGACAAAAGCAGTTGAGTGAATGCACACTGGCAAAGAGCACGCATTTCACAGAATAACTTCCCAGTCTTTAGATGAAATCTGCTGCTGCGGCTACCGAACACCTGTGCAATTGTCTCCCGATAACAGATAACAGTGATCAATGGATTTGATCACTGCAGTCCAGGGGCTCTGAGGCTGTGACTTTTGCCTTTCCTTTGACGTGAAAAGCGTGACAGAGAATAAAAGCATTTGCCGTTGGAACTCCCATTTCCAACTGGCTGAAAGCACAGGAGAGTGTAAAGAAAAGTGCTCTTGGAGCCGAGGAGAACTGGGTTTGATCCCAGGTTTGTTGATTCTTGGCTGCATCACGTTGGGGAAAACTGTCAACCTTCCAACCATCACTTGGCTCAGCCATTAATTGGAGATAATAATCTCTACTTCACGGAGTTTTCTGGGGATTGAATAACTTGACAGCCACCGTGGAGGATCATACCCGTCTCTTACTAGACACTCAGTTCGTTGTAGCCGTAGTTATTGCTATTTCTATTTGTTGTGAATAAAGCACTTTATAGGAACTAAAAAGAGTGAAGACTCCCTTTGGCCTGACCTTGGGGTTGACTTCAGCATGGCTGAATAGTTGGTGATAGCCTTCCTGTCCCCACTTTTTTTTTTAACTTTATTTATTTTGAGTTGGTGGGGAGGAGGAGAGAGAGAGAGGGAGACAGAGAATCCCAAGCAGGCACCACACTTTCAGTGCAGAGCCCGATGCGGGGCCCAATCCCATGAACCGTGAGACCATGACCTGAGCCAAAATCAAGAGTCAGACATTCAACCGACTGAGCCCCCCAGGTGCCCCCTGTCCCCTTTATAAGGAGAAGAGGAAGAAACGTCTTCCCAGTGTGAACCAGAAGCACTGAACGTCAGGAAGAAATCTCACCCCTACAAAGTACACTCCATCAACATGTGGTGTATCTCTTGCTCAGTCTGCTTATGAGATTCTCTTCCCCTGACCCTGCACTCATCTCAGAGACATGCTCTGTTCACCCACAGAGTTTTATGAAATGTTATATCCTCCCTTTATAAAGAGCACAAACATTATGACCAGTGTCCTTTCACTATAAGAATTGTCTTCCGTTTCCTCTTTGAAGTAGAAGTTGCGGGCTACCCAGATTAGCCCCTTGGTGACCACGGCATTTATTCCCTCTGTTTCCAAGATTGTCTGCCGTAGTGGCTCACAGCTGAGTCTTTCCCTGGGAATTTCAGCCGATCGGCACTGGCTCACCCAGGTTTGTGTCCCTTCCACGTGACAGTCTTTATCCAGTGGGTATGCTGGCGTGGATGTGAGTATAAACCGTCGGCCCTCTTGCCTCAATTAGTGAAAACTTTGAATGGTCCATCCCAGGTCCAGAAGTCCCCGTGAAATCAGACGATCATCTGGAACTTCATTACAGTCTAATTTCTCCTCCTGCTCTCATCCTTCTCGATAAGAGTTGCTCCTGAGAACACCCCAGTGTCAGGGTCCTCTGTGAAGCAGATGCCGAACCAGAATTCGATATCCAAATATGTGTTCTGGAAAAATGCTTATGAAAGACACCAGGGTAAGCAGGAATGAGCAGTGGAGACTTCAGATGACACCACAAGGGGGACCTACAAGGGGGAGAAGAACGCAGGTGGGGTTGCATAAGAAAAGTCTCTGAAAAAGCCTTAGCCTGGCTGATAAGGGGCCCCAGAGCAATGACTGCCCATTAGAAGAGTCCTGAGTTGGCCAGAAACATCCTGTCTCTAGGACGCTTGCCATGGAGAAGCCCAAGGAGACCATGGTCACTGTGTGAATGCTGGCAAAACCCAAAAACTGAAGATGTGGTATCTAGAATCTCTCGGTCAACCTTTTTCTTATGGCAGGTTGTTTTGTGGGCAGATCTGAGTGACACATCCCCATGGCCACCAGAGGTCCTTGATTACCTTCCTGCAGTGAAAATCTCCACCTCGTAGCCATTTTGGGGGGAATCTGACATAAGACAGTTGACATCAGGAGTGTTCTGAGGAAGCAGATCTTGAAATGGGATTGCAATGCTGGGTTACGTGTGGGCTGGCTGCTCACGGAGACCCCATGGCTGGGGGTGGGTAGAGTGCTCACAGCCTGTCAAGTGGCACTATGCCACTGTTAATTTTCCTCTGATGGTTAAAGGTGGGGATAGGGAGGCTGGGACATTGATGAAGGAAGTGCAATGGCAGGTGCAGTATCTCAGGCCTTTGAGAGGATGGAGCAGTAGTATTATGGAGACAAAGGAATCAGAGGACTGTTGCTGACACAATTTTGCAGGGAGAAAGACAATGAAAGGTTGAGGATGATTAATCACCAATTAAAGGTAAAGTGTGCAAGTCAGTGGAACTCTCCAAGCCAGCACTGAAAGAGGCTCTTATCTCCTGTAGCCAGAGGGCAGAACAGGGCAAAGATCAGTCCCAGGACTTAATTAGAAGGATAACAAAGCTCCAGAAATGGTTAAATTCGCAACTCCGGGAAAGCTGTTTCCCCAAGGTCAGGGCCCTTGTTGGTGGAAGACTAAACTATAAGTATCTAAATCAATACACTCAAATATATTAAAATCCCAGATGCTTATGAAATCTTGGGGCCTGCAGAAGTGACCCACTCATCCCTATTAAACACCACAGCTACCTTCTTTGCTGAAGACAATGAGGAAACTTCTGAATGTCCTGCAGGACAGCATTCAGCCGGGTTAACATCTCCGCTCCTCTCTTTTCCTGGCCACTGCACCACAAATCAGGGCCAAGTCATTATATAACAGGCTGGGAAGTGCTGGGCTTGGGTAAGGAAGGAACGAACTATACTTGGAAAGAATCATAGGACCTAATCTTCATATACTGGCAACTGGTAGGAGAGTATCGTGGAACTGAATCCTGGAGGTTCTAGAGAACAGGGTCAGAACATAAAATTTGCTGGGGGAGAGTTTAATACTGGAGTACTTTCAAAGAACCGGAAATAGTTGGCTAGGCTAGAGCCTGGGGATAGAGATGTGCAGATATAAAACTGGAGGAAGAAGAAAAGACACGGAGGGCTTCATAGGCCATGCTAACTTTGGACTTGATTCTCCTTCATGGGGTTGATTTGAATTTTATACTGTTATATTTCAAGCTATTTCAATAGCTAATAAAAGAAGGAAGCTCTTTCAAATGTGTAAGAAATTACACACTGGGCACGGCCAATACAATTAACTTCTCCTGTCATTTCTGTTTAACGAAAAACGATCTGAGATTGCAGAAGTAGCCCGTAAAAACATGTTCCTAATTCCAAGTATTTATTGGTGCAAGTTGGGGTTTATTTTAATTTCTCTAAATTCTAAACCAAACACAGGAATAAAACTGGACATGGAGGCGGATGTAAGACTAACATTTTATACAAAAACCCAATTTCAAATTTTGGTAGTAATCTTCATGTTCTCATTGACTGACGTTAATATCAACTGGTTGGGATTCATAAAATAAATTATTGTAATATAATGCTGTTGGATCCGACCACTTAATACTTTGAGGAACTTATTTATTTATTTATTTATTTATTTAATTTTTTTTTTTATGTAAACTCTACCCCCAGTGTGGGGCTCGAACTCAGGAGCCTGAGATCAAGAGTTGCATCCTCTATCGACTGAGCCAGCCAGGCGGCCCAATACTCTGAGGGAGTACTTTGTTTCCAAATAGTGTCTCACGTGCATAAAATATGAGTTGAAAATCTCAAGCATAGGTAATGGTGAGCTGATAAAGGATTTAAGAGGAACATGATGATATATTTGAAAACGCACAATCATCCTGATGGTGAAGTTAGACAAGGAGAGAGTTGAGCCTGGAGCAGTTACTACAATCCGGGAAAAAGCTGGTCCTATGACTGTAAAAAGTCATGCTGAGACTGGGGAGGAGAGAGGGGAGAACCAGGTGGCAGGCATTGAGGCATAGAATCCGTCACGCGGGGGCACTGTTCAGGGACAGAGGATGATGAAGGGATGGGGTGGTGGCTTCCATGACTGGGTGACCCTGACAGCTTGTTCATCTTTGACTTGACCTGTAAGCTGGGCACAGTAGCCCCCACATAAAAAACGTTCAGTGAATACGTTCTGAAGGGTTGAAACACATGCCAATTAACAGTGCTTTGGTTGGCTCATGATACTTTGAAAAGTCCCTTCCAGTAGACTTTTATGATCCCACACAGATTGTCCCCTTTTCTCTGAAAGGGGTTTGTCAAAAATAGGAACCGCGTCTAATGCCTGCAGTTTTCTTCATAGTGGTTTCTTCTGAATCAAAGAATGCCTTCTACCAAGAAATCCTTTTTACATCGTAATTTGGAGAGTATCTACATGGAAGATCCTCTTTTGCCCCCAATCTATGAGGTAGTGCTTCCAGTGCTGCATTTGGTAGGCAATCGAAACGCTTTAACCAAAGCTCCAAAAAACTTCGTTGTGCTCTTCTATGTATTAGAAATATTTAAGGAAATATATTTAGTCTTGAAGGAATTACAGATTCACAGATGCAAAGAAATGTATAGGGAGTCTCACTGCACCCTTCATAACGAAATATATTTTAAAATTATCTAGGAATTAATTCCCTATTGCTAAAGAATGCACACACACACACACAATGTACATATGAATACAAGAGACTGGGTGAGGCAGGGATATGAAATATTAAAGCAGAAAATAGCAATATTGACATGTTAATGACTCATTAGCTTTTCCCAAGAGCAGCTAAGTGTTGCTATGTTTCTAAAGGTGTCCTGTTTGGACCAAAGTCAGTGACAAAATCCTCACAAGTATGTGGAAACTGAGACAGTAAACATATTTCCCTGGTATTTAATTAACTCTCCAGAACATACGGCAAGTAAAATCCATCTCTAAAGGAAAAGCAACAATCACAGCTATTAGCAGCATTCGAAAGCACACACACGTGCCTGTGTGCTTGCCTACACACACCACATACACACACAAGCAAAATGAGTAGTTGGCTGGTTTTAAATCCGAAGTACGCTCCACTTCTCTGCACATCACATTTCTAAACATCTTGGACTTTTCGTTGGCTGAACATTACTGAAGAGACAGGTAAGACTTTTGGCAAAATTCCTTTGAAACACACAACTCATTCTCAGATCTGATTTTTTGCCGCCAATCTCCTCCTTGGAGAGCCCTTCTGTCCCCCTATTTTAACCCTCAGTGCTTTTCAGTTCTTGCTTGTCTACACCACCGACAACCAAAGCGATTCCCTATCCCAGGCCACGTGAAATAATCGTACTTTTGTCTTGCATATTATGGGTTCCGATGCTTTTCACATACATTATCTTATTTCAGTGGCCAACCGCCCTATGTAGCCAGTATTAGTTCTCTATTCAACATCATAGAAAGTTGAGCTTAGGGGTGACCAAGAGATTTTCCTGAAATCAAATAACTAGTTAGGAGCAAGGTCTGGATAAAGATCCTGGTTTTGTACTTCTAAATCCTTCTTTGCTACCACAGCTCAAATATCCTCAAATTCTCAAGATTTCTGAGACTACCTTCGGTGAATATTCCAATAAAATGGCTGGATGCCCCACATCTCATACTCTGGCCACCTCAGCATACCCAAATATCTCCAAGATTGATTATGATTAGGGCCTTGCCTTGTAGTTCTCACTGCAATTTCTTTTTTTCTTTCTTTCTTGTTTTTTTTTTTTCTTACTCCAATTTCTTGTTTCTATTGCCTTTTGAATCTCTGTTCTGCATTGGGTCTCTTAAACTCAGTCTTCTTTCTGGAGGTATGGACGGTAAGCCTCACCAGTGGCTTTGGTGAGTGGATTTGACAGGTGCCTCTTCCAGGCTCGACTGCTTGTTCCTCATAGGCGTTGTCCCCTGTCCCTTTCCACCTTGTCAGGGGCTGGGACGACCGCAGCAAGGACCACACTGGAAGGCACATCTTGAGGATGAAGACACGGCCTCAGCCTGGATTCATGAATAATCAAGTGGAGGAGAGCCATGCTGTGAACTGATACACCCCGGATCATCATGTAAGCAAGAAATAGACTTTTTCTTTATTAATAGACGTTTTGATTTATTCCTTAAATCACTGACTCTTGCCTTTTCTTACCTAGTTGGACCTTCCTAACCAAACATACTCATTAAACAGCCTCCCTAACTGAAGGTAAATTCTCTCCCTAACAGAAATTCCATCTTTACCTTAGCCCAAAGAGCTTTTTGGGTATTATGGTGCTTTTCCATTACACTATGTATGATGGTAGAGAATGCTGAGAGAAGCACAGGCCCAAAGAGGAGGCAGACTTGGGGTCAAGTGCAGATTACATACCTTTAGCTATGTGACATTGGGTAAGTAGACTAATCTTTGAGCCACAATCCCATTATCACAAAAGTGGGGTATTTGGGAGAAGTAAATATGATAATAGGTGTACAATATTATATCACAGGTTTCCTGAATATATTTGGCACATGGTATAAAACCAGTAAATATTAGTAATAGTTATTATTGCTCACGGAGTGCTTGTTTTAGTCTTTCCCACAGTTAAAAATATACATATATGGTGAATGAGGCACCTGGGTGGCTCAGTCAGTTGAGCGTCTGACTTTGGTTCAGGTCATGATCTCACAGTTCGTGAGTTCGAGCCCCATGTTGGGCTCTGTGCTGACAGCTCAGCGCCTGGAGCCTGATTCAGATTCTGTGTCTCTCTCTCTGACCCTCCCCCCGCTCATGCACTGTCTCTCTCTCTCTCTCTTTCTCTCTCTCTGTCTCAAAAATCATGTTCCAAGAGGAACAAACAGCTGCTCCTCAGAGCATGTGCAAATGTAGACACTGTTGTTTTGTTTTGCTTCGGTTCTTTTCCAAATTTGAGTTCATACCATTCGATTTCATATTTTTCTTTTTTCATTGACTATCTCATGGATTGAACATTTTTCCACCCAACAGTCATTCATGGGGCCCAATTTACATTTCTACTGTGATGGTGCAGTAGCCATTTAATTTGGGGCTTAGGGTCAAGAGAAAGTTTTGAATTCTTAAATTTTCTTTTGTGGCGGCCCTTCAGCAGCTGTTGTGAGAATTACTGTTTGGGTCCAAATTCTCTCAGCTCTTATCTCCTGGCCATCACTTATTTTACTGTTAGCAGAGCTGTTAGCGGGTGGGCAATCCACTGCCATTCCCCGGCACTTGCCTTCGCGAGTACTTGCCGGTAGGGCCATGAGGAGTGTTGTAGTTCATTATCAGTAGGGGACTGACCTTTAACTCCGCCTCCAAAAGTTCATGCAGAACACACACAACCCTTACGTCCACACTTGGAATTACTTTGTATTTTTCTTTCTGATGTCATGACGAAGAAGTAGGTCTCAACACCAACAATACTAAAATATACAGAAGTTAACATTATTGAGAAAGGAAATTGGTCATGACTTACAGTCTGGTGGTTTAGGCATTCTCTGGAGAGAAGGAGCACGGACCAGACCCTGGAAATGCCCACAGGTCAGAAGTTAAGAAACCTTGAAGATTTTAGGCTGACTGTGAACATTCATTATCTTATGGAAGATGAGATAGTAAACTATTGCGCTGCACCTAACAGATGCAGGGTGATGGTAGAAAAGCAAGGGTTTTTATAGTTTTAGCCTAGGGTTTTAACTTTTCTGTCTCCCCCCATCAAACCTGCCGAGTGCACTTAGATTCATAATGCTGAATTGGCAAGTGAGTTTGAAGGTGGGGGTTGGGAAGGCTGAGATGAAAACCAAGGGATTCCATTAGAAATTGCCTCTGCTCCCTCATTAATCTTTTACGGCAAATAATACATGCAGAACTCAGGCTACTGAGGTCTCCAAAGAATATCATTTTTTGTGAGCCTATAACAAATTAAAGAAATAAATTAAGTCACTAGCCCAGCAGGGAAGTGCTTGAAATCCTGGGCTCTGTAGTATTTACTGCTGTCCTGAAATTATAGTAACAAAGAGGCCTTTTCTTGAAATATGTATATTTCAAATATATACTCTATATATTATATACATGTAAATTGCTAATGTAGCTTCCATTTTGTTTTGTTATCAGCCTTAGCATACTCCAAAAGTCCCTCTGTGCGCTAGTCTCAAAACTTGTACCCGCTACTCATTAATTCCAAATAGAGAAACATGAAGTGTAGAACCGACTAGCACCAGAAACCTGGTTGACAGAGAAGTAGAGAAGTGACCACCCCGTCTTTGGCTTTGTGGATTTACATGCATAAGATACATGCTTGTTCCTACAAAGACTGTCTGGTTCCAACATACAGAGAGATGGGCATAACACAGTTGAGTTTGGGGCACTGAGTGGAGGAAGGTGAGATGTTCCAACGGAGAGGACACTATGTCTACTGGTGTGCATGCTACAACATGGTGCCATATTCCACCTGCTGTGCGGTCCACTTAGCTCCCCTTCGCCGCCCCTGTGACGTGCCCCTTTCTTAGTGGTGACGATTGAGGGCATATCTATTCTACTCTCTGAAAAGAAGAAGAAAGAAAGAATGCTATAGGCTGTATCATCTTTCTTCTACTTAATCATTATTAACCACACGATCATCTAAGCCTTTATAATCCCTGTTACTGATCTATTTCAACTGGAGCAAATAATACTATAGTGGAAGTATCAAATGTAAAAGACACTAGTCTTCTGATCCTCCTCTGGAGAGAGATGAAATGGGCACTGACAACTGGCCATAGACCAAACTGCACCCATTTTTACAGCGTTATAAGATGTTGGAGCCAGAAAGAGAGATCAAGTTTAGCTCTTGTTCTCATAGAGGGAGGCACGAGCAGACCCAGATGTACACAGTGGCTAAACTTTGCTTTCTGATTTGCAGCTCAGTCAAGTGACCTTTCCTCTCCAGCAGGTGGCCTTCCTTTGGTATACACGCACACACACCCACACACGCACATGCACACACTTGTGCATACACAAATCTCAGCCTCTCCCTCTTATCTCCCAAAACACCGTTCCTAACATCTTCACCTGCTGGCTAATTTTGGAGAATATAGCATGGAAAGACATGAGTACATTGTGGTAAGAAGCATCTTAGAGGAAATTTTTAGGCAGCAAAAGCCATAAAACATGGAAAAGATTTATGAAGGGAAAACATGTTCTCTCCTTCCTATGTATGCCTATGTTGGTATGCTGGTCTGGGTAATTTCCAACTGTGGACAAAGATTGACCCATGGGATGTCTTGGAATTTCAAATGCTTCCACATTCAGAAATGCTCCTGTGTACATTTAGGTCATCGTACTCGAAAATATACGAAGTGGCCCAAGTTTCAAATTAAGCACTCTCCGCATTACAGAATGGATGCAGTCTCTGAATCTTATTACCTAAAGCACCTGAATGCATTATTTTCTTTTGAAATTAGCACAGGCAACTGTCACAGATTGGATAGCAGTTCGGGAGGCATTGGAGGAGAGGAGATACAGTTATTCCCTTGACTTTGCTTTTAGGAAATGTTCCTTGTCAACTACCCTTATTTTCTTCTGTAAAATGAAAGCCTGGAGTCCATGAAATATAACATTAAAAGTACATGATTTGGACCCCATCGATGTACACCTAATCAGTCCTATTGTGATATAAGGCACTTGATGACCCTTGCCCCTTCCCTCATGCTGTATCTTAACCACATATAGTGACACTCTAAAGGCTCTCCTGACCAGCTGTCCTGCAATCGCATTCCAGAAAAATGAAAGTAGGTTACCATGTATCATAAAGGAAATAAAGACAATACAGCATCTGTACTATATTGTAAATATTACAAAATATTGTAAGTATTACTAGAGTGTAAGTTTCAGAATCAGGAAAAAACAAACAAACCTGGGTTTGATTCTTACTCTGTTCCTTATTAACCACTGATACTTAGGTCACTTCATCTTCTGCCTCAGTTTACTGCGCTGTAAAATGGGGACAATGATCAATGGAATGATTAAATTGGATAATGCAAGCTAGGTGCCTAACATAAAGTGGCTTTTTAGTAAACTGTCAGAGGCTAACCAGAGATTCTCAGCCTTAGAGTTATCTGAATGCCAGGACTGCTCAGCTTGGAGAAATGGTGGAGGCAAAATTGCTCCCAGTGGTTTTAGTCTCTTTAGTATTTAAGAGGAAAGACTGATACTTTGCCTCCAATAATCCTCATTTCAGCACCTTTTGTCCTGAATAATATTTTATGAGCCAGACAACAATAAACACCGATAAGTCCACGTTGTCAGGGTCAGCGCTCCAAATGGGTACTCGGTGGCATACAAATCAGGTTGGGTAGTGCTAGTTATTACGAAGTACTTCCCTGTGTTGAACAAAATATGTATCTCCATATAAATGGTATCCACCTACTTACCATCTCTCTAAAGAAACTCTTGCTCAACAACAGAGGTCAAGATCAATAGAAATGCTTAACACAGGTGAGTAATCCTATTTGCAACACTCTGAAGCCTTGGTCAGTGGTAGCAAATTCAGGGAAACACAATTGGCCCACCATATCTGTCTCCCTCATCTTCAAGTTGAGTTTGTTTTAGGTGTGGCCAGTGCCGTGGGTGTTTTCCTTTGAGCCAGTACTTGACTGCAGAAATCATCCACTTCTTATGGCTTGCCTAGTATCCCTAAAAGTTGCCTACAACAAATGAAATCCAACTAAGAGTGGCTCAACAGAGACATTAATTTTCACCCAGAACAAGAGGTCTGGAGGTAGGCAATCCACTAGATCATGTCCAATGTGCAGGATCTTCATGGCGTCTTCACACGATGGCCACGTATCCAAGAAGAAGTGCCTCACCTGTTGTCATACCTGCAGTCTTATCACATCAGCAAATTGTTCCCAGAAGTCCCTAGAGACATTTGCGTACAGCTGATGGACTGAGGAACGTATTGCCTGCCATATTTCAGGCAAAGAGGCATGAAGAATTTATACTTAAAATCTTCAACATCAATAAGAGGGAGAAGTTAAGGATGGGTTTGGACTGAGTGTTGAGTGAGTTGGTGCCATCTGCCTCTCATCTCGAAGACTTTCTCTGATCGCACAGTGTAAGTACGCTGTCCTTCATCTGAACTCACATACTACTTATGGTCTGTGTGGATAAGGTCTTGGCTTGGTGGCTATATTTGTATAGGGTTCTCTCGTGATTATATATCTGGGTCATCTCTTCAGGAGCTGGCAGTAGGTTTTCAAATATCTTAAAATGGTGCAAAACTGCAAAATTTCCCGAGAGCTTCCAGCCACAAGCCATTATTTGGTTTTCTGCAGGGCACAGATTGTTAGTTCCATTTTACGGAGAATTTGAGACTCAAAGAGATTATGTGATTTACCAAGTTGAGCATGATGTATCCAAGACTAGAATTTAGGCATTTGATTGTTAAAGCAGTGTTTCCTCAACAATTCTATGTTACAAATGATATATATTTATATACATACGTATGCATGTACTCACACAGACCTAGTAAAGCTAAACACACTTACAATGCTGTTGCATAAATACATTAGTTACACACAATTGAGATTAAGCAGTAGTAGTCTTATCTAAAAAGTTCCTGAAGTCTGTGGATAATGCGTATCATAACTGTGTAATTATTATCCAAACTGAATCGCTTTTAAGAATGAGTTAATAATTTCTGTAGAATAATAGAGTGAACTGGAACTTTCTCTGACAAAAAATAACTTCTTTTTTTTGAGATAATCTTATTTTTTATCTTATTTACTTATTTATTTTTAAGTAGGCTCTACACCCAGCGTGGCGCCCAATGTGGGGCCTGATCTTACAACCCTGAGATCAAGACTTGAGCTGAGATCAAGAGTAGATGTGTAGCCAACTGAGCCACCCAGGAGCCCCAGGAAAAAGTAACTTATAGTCAACCAGGTAATGGGTGATTGTGGTGTGATAGAGCTTGGAATTTATTAGGAAATAAGAGATGGGAATAAAAAGGTACTGCGTCTACACAGAGTCATCAGATTAATTTTTTTCTGAGCATGAGAGAAGCTTAAGCAAAAGGGTAAGAATTAAGGATATTAAAACACAGTATTGATATTACATACTTAAGAGCCAAACAAGAAAATATTAATAATCATATGAAATGCCTCTCTGACAGCAAAGAAAATATGAGCTTCACTTTTACTAAACTGTTTCTTTTCTATTTTCCTCGCAACAAGAAATTAAATCATCCAAGATGGCGCAAAATGTAGGGCTTGAGGGAACGGTAAGGAGAGCACACTCTGAGGGGGGAGTTTTCCTCACAAACCTGATCTTTCTCTTCCCTGCTTTGTTCGCTCCATGCTGTCACCTATTTTCAACAACAACAACAAAAAACC
The DNA here is from genome assembly GCF_027475565.1 of Acinonyx jubatus. Lineage (NCBI taxonomy): Eukaryota > Metazoa > Chordata > Mammalia > Carnivora > Felidae > Acinonyx > Acinonyx jubatus. The sequence goes on along the minus strand of NC_069385.1, from coordinate 139,618,279 downwards.
GTGGTGTGTACCATGTTCCAAATATTATGGAAGTACTGGGGCTTTAAAGGTCACTCAGGCCGCTCACCATCCAGTGAAAGGGACGATAAATGGACAATGAGGACTGACAAGTGCTATAGGCAGAGTTCACCGCGATATGCTCAGGGAGTATAGAAGATGACTTAAGGAACGGGTACAGAGTTGCTAGGGGAAAATAATTTTTAACAGCCCTAATAAAGAGTCTGATTCCATGTTTTTTGATGTGTGACTTCTGACAGCCTTTAAGCCAACCCTCTCTTTCATCCCCTTCTGCCTCACATCTGGGAAAGCTGATAAGAAATCCCAGATGCTCCCTTCTTTGGTACCTGTGGGAGTTTCAAACCATGCAAAGCCTCACCCTTGAAAGAGTACCTTCACCCCGGTCCCTCCACCCGACTATGATAAAAACCCCTATCTCCTTTCTGTATTCTCCAAGCACTTTCAGACCAACTTGGGAAGCCTGCCTCCTATCTCCAGAAAGCCACATTACGTGAATAACAAACCTTTCCAGACTTTCTTGGTACATATAGCATGATGAGTCTTGACGTCTGAACTTAGACTTGGGGTGGGGGATCCGTTATGTCTTCAGAGTGGCCACAACAACAGCTTTATTGAGGCATAATTTACACATTATGAAATTCTTGTTAAGGGTGTAATTCACTGATTTTTAGTAAATTGACAGAGTTACACAATCATCACCAAAATACATTTTAGGACCCTTTCATTACCCAAAATGCACTAGTTTGCCAACAGTCTTTTCTCCCATTTCAGCCCCAGGCAGCCACTAATCTGCTGTCTCTTTAAGACTTGCTTTTTCTGGACATTCCCTATGAATGGATCCATATGACTGTACTAGCTTGTGCTCAATTTTTTTTTTAACCTAACATAATGTTTTAGAGATTATTCTATATTGATATGTATATATATATATATATATATGCACATATATTTTTTATTCCTTTTTATGTAAAAGATTTAAAATCGATTGTTCTAAAACAGCAGTGCCAGAGAACTGGCCTAAAAGTAGTTTTCACGTGTTTGAGGTATCCCAGTGTATCTCAGTGGAAGAGGAAAACCATTTTTCCGCTTTTCCAAAGACAGCAGAAAAATTAGAAATAGCTACAGCAATAGTGTATACAATGAATTTAAGACCATGTTTCCTGACTCTTCTCAACTAATCAATCCAAATACCTAGATGAATCTCCTTTCCCAGAGATCTTTAAGAATAACACACATAGCTGGCTCACTATCTGTTTTAAGTAAATGACTGGAGCATTACTGCTTCTAGCTCACTATTAGTTCCCTTATATCTTACTTTATTACACACAATATAATACAATATTATATCTATTTATTTGATTTTGGGGAAAGGGGTGAATAGAGGATCCAATCGTTCCTGTTTCTGATTAAGGTTTTTTTTTTTCCCCATATAATGAAATTATAATTTACCAGACTAGGTATCAGATACTTCAACTAGCTTTGATTGACTAACAAGCTATCTTATTTTGCTCACCCGTAAAAGAGTTAAATAATGGTTTCTAAATTCCTTTTCAGCTGCAAATGTGAAGCCTCCTATAGCACAGACATGTCATTGTATTGGTTTGTTTTTCTCTTCAAATGATGCAAAGTTTCTCTAGTAATGCTGGATTAGGGAATTTTGACCAACTTTTCTGCTAAGACCAATTTAAAAACCTGGACAAAGTAAAAATTACATCTTACTGATGCATGAGAAAGCTAACAAGAAAGTGAGGACTAACAGAGCCAAAATTAGAGAGAAGAATGAATGCCAAAGAAGAAAGCCTTGTCTTTAGAGCTCCTTTTCTCCTAAAGTCATCTACCTATTTCAGAATTAGTGGCAGATAGTCCAAGGAGCTTAACTAAATTTTTGAAAGACTTACAAGTCTGGAAAAACAAAAACAAAGTCACAAGCCTGTTAAGAAATGAGGCTGGGGGCGCCTGGGTGGCTCAGTCGGTTGAGCGTCTGACTTCAGCTGATGATCTCCTCTGCTTGCTCTCTCTCTCAAAAATAAATAAACATTTAAAAAATAAAAAATAAAATAAAATATGCAGGCAATTTGTAACCTAGAATTACATATTCCTTTACAAGAAATTTATGTTTGCTTTTCCTCAGGCAGTCAGGAATATTTGTTTACAATGGTCTTCTTTCCTTGGTGGGACCCAGACTGGAAGGGACCAGGGGCACAGGCCCCAAGAGAAAAACACCATGCACCTTGGCCGCTTTCTCTCGGCTACTGCTGTCAAACTGCTTCTCCTACAGAGCAGAGCCAGGACGCGGCCAGAACCGGCCCCAAGCAGGAGCTGGACTTAAACCAGAGGACCCGACTCCAAAAACCACCAGTGGGCTGCCTGAGTCCACCAGTCAGGACGAGGCCTTTCTGACCAATCGGGAGGATAGAACTTTCTCCAGTAAGTAGGGCCTCCGGAAAGTTTGGGGAGACAGCTTAATTCAACTGTTAGTGGTGTTTCCCTGTTCAGCTCCAGCTGTAGATGCCGTAAAGCCTTCCTGTCTGTATCTTTGATTTTGGGGTCCAGCCTCGTTCCTTTTTTTTTTAATGTTTATTTGAGGCAGGGGGGAAGGGCAGAGAGAGAGGGGGACATAGAATCCGAAGCAGGCTCCAGGCCCTGAGATGTCAACACAGAGCCCGACACAGGGCTCGAACTCACGAACCAGGAGATCTTGTCCTGAGCACAAGTTGGATGCTTAACCGGCTAAGCCACCCAGGCGCCCCACCTGCATATTTTGTAAAAATACAGTGTGCTAAATTAGATTTAAAGCAACCAGGGATACAAAAGGATGCCAGAAAAAAAAATTCCTAGAGGGCATCCAGATAATGGAGAGTTTAGACAAGGATTTTAAGATACCTACCCTTCATATGTTCTAAGTTCAGATTGAGACTTTCAGCAGAACACTGGAAAATACTTGAAAAAAGCAAAGAATTGAATGAAAATTCTGGAACTTTAAAAACCATAATATATTTAATGTAGATAGATTGAAGGAAGAAAGAAAGAGACAAAAATGGCAAATATGCCCAACACTATCCAAATTGAAGTGAGAAGAGAATGTAGTTGGGGTGTAAGAAAAAGAGGAAATTGTAAAAGGACGTTTAGACACAGAATTCAGAAGTAGGAGAGAAGCGGACCCAATATTACCAGAGACAATCATTGAGAATTTCCCAAAGCCAGTAAAAGATATCAAGCCCAATATTTTAAAAGATGGATAAACTTCAGTAATATGAACATAAAGGAAACCACACCTGGGGCATCATAGCAGAAACGACAGAAACCACAGTCATAGAGGAAGTCTTCACGGCAGACAGAGGGGAAAAACGCATCTTGACCAAAGCAGGATTTATCCTCACAGTTGTCTTCTATAAAGAATTAACAGAAACTGGAATACAATGGAATTAGAGCATTAAACTAACAAGGGGGAACAACAACAACAACAAAACAAAACAAAACAAAAAACCCAAAAAACCCTTTCAACCTAAAATTCCATAATCAGTGAAAATATCTTTCAGGACTCAAAGTGATAATAAAGACACTGACAGAGTCTTTTTAAAATGCTAAGAACTTTTCACTCAAAGATGTAGATTAATGGAAATGATGAAGAGCACTTTTTAGGAAGAAAGAAACTGATCCTAGAAAAAACTCAGGGCTGCGGAAAGGAATGGGCCCACCATGGAAAGCAGTGTCGGGTTTCCTTAAAAAATGAAAACTAGAACTACCGTATCATCCAGCGATACCACATCTGGGTACATAGCCTACGTGCACTGCAGTATTATTCATACTAACCAAGGTGTGGAAACGACTCTAATGACCATTAGCGGATGGATACGTACAGAAAATGTGAGTTCGACGTTCAGGGGAACGCCATTCGGCCTAAAAGAGAAAAAGAAAGAAAGAAAGTCTGCAATGTGCAGCAACATGGACGGGCCTGGAGCTCATTATGTGACGTGGAATAATCCAGACACAGAAAGACAAGTACTGCATGACCCCACTTATGTGAGACAGCTAAAATAGTCAATTCCTAAAACCAAAGACTGGAGTCGTGGCTACCAGGGGCCCGGCGGGGAAGGGGAGAGGGAGACGGGGAGTGATTCCTTAATACACAAAGTTTCAGTTAAGTAAGATGAGTAAGGTCTAGAGATCTCCTGCACAGCATGGTATATGTAGTGAACAATAATGTATTTATTGTACACTTAAAATTTGTTAGGAGGACGGTCTTGCGGTAAGTGTCATATCACAATAAAACTTTAAAAAAATTAAGGACCTAAAATATATGCCAAAGTATAAATAAATAAACTATAAACAAATAACAAGAAATAAACAAATGAGGAATTAAGAACAACAGAAAGAATCAATATGCACATAATTCTAAATTGATATGGACTATATAAGACCCTAATATAATGTCTCATAGGATTTAAAAAATATATAAAATTAAAATACATAATAACAATAGTATACAAGAATGGAGGTGGTAAATGGAATTAAAGTGTTCTTAGGATTTCGCATCGTTGGAAAGAGTCAAAAAGTAAAGATTTATTTTAGGCTTCTCTAAGGCAAGGAAGCATTTTGTAATCTCCAGGAAATAATATGTTCAGTCAGAAATATGTTATGTATATTTAAGTAAAAACGTTTTTGTTCGTCTAGTAGCCTTGTGCCTATTTTAAGTTTTGATACGTTCCTTCATGTGTTTATGTTACATGTGAAGAAAGAAAAAAAAATGACCTTTCAAGAAAAACGGTACCAAAAATCGTGCAAAAGCTCACATTCAACTTTATATACATCGGTTAGGAAAAACAAAATCACCTGAAGGTGACTTTAAAGCGAAAGAATAGTCCTTGTTTTAAGGTTGGAAGCTTTGGAAGGAGTACAGCCATGTTTAATCCGTGGTTGGCCAAAAAGTCTAAGGCATAAATCCAATTACTGTGTTCCTAAACAGGCCAATTTGCTGGAAGGGTTGTGAACCATTTCCCGAGTTTGGGTATTATTACTCACCTTGGAGGGAAGGCAGGTACAGAAGAGATAATTGAAAAAGAAAGGGAGCAGGTGAGTTGGCCTAGTTTAAACCAGTTCTGTGACCCCGCAAGAATATGAGGTTCTGGGAGGTGAGAATCAGTGTCTACGTACATTTTCATACTCGTTGAGGAGACGAGGCTCTCTGGTTGGAGACTCAGGCAGGAGGGCTAAACCTTCATCTGCTCCTTACTGGCTCTGTGACCTTGGGTGATTCATTTTGTAACGCTAACGGCTTTCTTTTCTGTAATATAAACAAAGCAGTTTAACCTTAAGCATCTGAGGTGTAAGAGCTAGGAAAATGTCTTTGAAAGCATTTTGCTAGGAGAAAAGCCTATACAAGTATAAGATGGCATTTGCATTTCAAAATATCTGTCACACAATTCAGCTCAGTAGCATGTATCGATGGTTATGAAGAAATGGGCAGATTTCTAGTAAGCATGCAAACAAAACTAAGGCTCTGTGCATTTGGGTTAAAAGCAGGTGCTTTAACAGTTGCAAGAAAAACATTCAGATTTGCACAGTGAGTAGGACGTGGTAAGAATTTTCATTTTGTCACTGATAATATAGAAACTGCTTTGTCAAGGTCTCAATGTACTTTCCTGTCATTAAGTAGACTGTTAGATTTGGTGCCTTTTGTAACCCTGTTTCTTGTAATAGGTACACAGAAAACACATGTTATTAGCACGATCAGATTGTAACTAATCTGTTAAACAGCTGAATCTGGAATTTTCTCTATAAGCCAGACATATATTATTCCAGGAAAAAGAAATGGAACATGTGCATTGGGATGATTCGGGGTTTCATGTTGAAAAGTCCTCAGTTTGTCATTTCGAGATGATGGACAATAAACTTTTCCTCCCCAATGCTAAATAAGCGAGGGGAATATTCTGTCGGACAATGTTAATTATAGATCCTCTGAGAAAATGTAGAGGTGTAACGTTTAGAGCTAGTGATGAGCCAGGAGTTTCCAAAAGATCCTTCATTTCAGTCTCTGGAGTTTTACATGTAGAAGTGAGGAAATATAGGAGCGCCTGGGTGCATCAGTCAGTTAAGTGTCTGACTTCGGCCCAGGGCATGATCTCGCCATTTGTGGGTTCGAGCCCATGTCAGACTCCGTAGTGACAGTTCAGAGCCTGGAGCCTGCTTCGGATTCTAGTCTGCTCCTGCCCCATTAACTGTCTCTCTCTCTCTCTCTCAAATGAATAAACATTTTAAAACTGTTTAATAAGAAGTGAAAAAATATAACATTTCCTGATGCTCGTATCTAATGCGATTTTATTTAGAGAAGCAGATTTTGTTAGCTGGAAATAAGGTGGAAAGGCCAGGATGACAGGAATGGCCAAGACCTTCAGTGACTATTATTATTACAATTCAGGATGTCTTTTTTTTTTCCTCAAAATAATTCTAGTGCCAGTGCCCATAAAAATAATGTAGGAATTATTATTACAAAATATACAGACTTGATGAGGTATTTTTCTCATTAATGCCACAGAGAAATTTGCATTAAGTTTAACAGTTTGTGATACCAAGTTGTATCCTTACATCATAATAATATATTGATAGTCATTAAATAAATAGCCTAGTTATATTTTCTAGAAAGAGATTTCAAGAGCTAGATGAGACCCACAGTACAGTCTTAGAGAGTTTATGAACTAGGAACAAGATCAATAATATCGACAATAACCAAGAAGTAACCACTACAAGGCCACCTGGGTGGCTCAGTCTGTTGGCTCGAGTCATGGTCTCATGGCTCGTGAGTTCGAGCCCTGTGTTGGGATCTCTGCTGTCAGTGCAGAGCCCACTTCAGATCCTCTGTCCCCCCCGTGTCTGCTCTTCCCTCATTCATGTTGTTTCACTCAAAATTGAATGAACATTAAAAAAAAAAAAAGTAGCCACTATAGCTACTTAGGACATCCAAAATATTGCTAAGCTTATAAGAAATGATGCTCTCAGCTTGAATACTTCTTACTCTCCATGCAGGTTCCCCCAACTCAGTCCCTGCTTCTTTTCTCCATAATTTCTCCTTCTCCACCTCCCCTCCCCAAGGATCATTTGCACCTGCTCTCCCCTCAGCCATACCCCCAAATCCTACCCCTCCTCCTCCCACTGCTTTTTAGGACAGAACATTTATATTCTGAATCAGACAAGTATGATGGTCCATGGATATCACAGAACTCTCTGGATCTGTTAGAGTCTTACCTTCTAATTAACTCACCTAATTAGTGTCAACGTTTCATTTTGCTTTGTGTAGGCCCAGCTACAGGAAACCTAACAAAAACTTTTTTTTCCTTTCTTTTTGATCCTCCCTCCCTCCCTCCCTCCCTCCCTGTTTCCTTCTTTTCTTCCTTCCTTCTTCCCGCTCTCCCTTCTCCTCTGCCTGGTCTGAAATTTGGCGGAGTGATACTTCAGTGTCTTCTAGTTTTCATTCTCAGCCCTTCCCAAAAGGTCTCTTCTTTTGAGTTGTACTCCCTCCTGGGGCTCTGGGTGAGTGTTAAAAGTCGCTAAAGCATCTTCAAAGGAGAACATAGAGTTCCAAGAGTCAACAGATTCTTCTAGTGACATAGCTGTTTATGGAAAGTGAAGGACTGACTTTCATCATATGTATTCATCTCAAAGTGCCAGATAGGGGGTGTGAGCCAGAGAGAGGGCAATGATACCCCAGACTTTCAAAATTCTGAGGTCTTTTAACCTTTCCTGAATGGGTACAACTTGAAAAATGTAACAAGAGAGTGTATACACCAAAGCGTCTAAAGTATAGAAGGACAGATGCAATAGCTCGGGCTCCTGGAAATTTCTTTCAAGTGAACTTAGTGTAATAAGACAAAGTACCTAATATTATCCACAAATAATTAATTAATATTTTTCAAAAAAGATGCCTTAAATATACTGTCTGAAGTGATGTGGAGGAAATTGATCTGCCCAAGCTCTTTAAGTCACTTAATGTATTTGGTTGCAGAAGAAAAAAAATTAATTTCTGTCTTCTGAGTTTTTTCTTTTTTCTGTCTTTATTTTGTGAGAAAAAAAAAAAGAGAGAGAATCTGGCTGTCTTACCCAAATCCACAAGAAAATGGAAGTGAGATCAGCTATTTCTGGAACAGAGAAAGTAGAATTACCACCACAGCCAGTAAGGTATTCTAGCCATTCTAGATATTCCATCATGGTTCATACGCAAATAAACTAACTTGGTGGGGCTCCGTTTCAACATTTTTTAAGAGGAGGAAAGAAGAGAGGAAAGAGGGAAAGAAACACGAATGGAAGGAGGAAAGGAGAAAGAGAAATTGTGCTAATGCATATTAGTAAGCAATTTGAAAAAGGAAATGTGTACAGTTCTGTTCACACCTTAAGTGCTCAAGAAGTTTTAGTTATTATATTATTGGTGGTAAAGTTTGAATAAAACACACAAAGCACCCAACTTACCTTTATAGCTCTTAGTGTGTTTTGTTTGGGTGAAAGATATTGGGGGATAGTCCGCTGGTAAGAAAGCCAGAACACTGCAGTATCAGGGCCAAGGACTTCTAAGAAGAGGTGATAGTTCATTGGAATTGACTCTAAGAGAGTAGAACTGAGGATGGAGAAAGTCATGCACCCAGAAAGAACTAATTGATAATAGGACATTGCTGCAGAACTATCCCCCCATAACTGTTCCATGATTTATGTGCATTGGCATTGGTGAATACGTTACTTCTGTTGTGTAGCTTCTTGGTGGAGGAATTCTTATCTATACTTTTTTCACTTGTAGGCGATCTGTACCCTACTCTCTTAGCCTAATTCCTGTCTAACAACTTTCTCATGACCAGACTAAAAGCGAATTTGAGCTGAACAGGGATAATAGCCATTTATGGGTTGGCATCCTTGTTAGCCAGGGAAAAGAGACTGAAAATGACTTCAGGATGACTGAATGTATCCCCAAACATTTTTTTTTTTTTAACACGAGGAGCAAATCTACTATCTAGGTGGTAGTTTGCAGAGAAAAAAGAACCTCTTTTTCCAGATCTCTAAATTAAGGAATTTATTCAATGGTACAATTTAATGCATAGCTGAAGGCGTCCAAATTTGTCTAATATGTAAAATGTCCCCATAGTACTTTCAGTATAAAGGGAGAAATTTTACTTCGGTTGGAGCTGGGTTCCAAACCCAACTCTTTGATTTAACTACTCAACTACCTATTTTCTTCGTCCGTAAAATTATGATGATAATACCTTCTTCATAGAATTGTGTCAGTGATTAAACGATTGGAAGCTCATGATATGTATGGCCTAGTCTTCACACAATCACATTACATACAGTAATTCCATTTTGTTTTCCAATACTCAAACTATTTCTTGGATTCTCACTAACCCTCATTTCTTTTAATACGCTCAAATAGATAGCTATGTATCCTAATGGAGTCTTGCTAATAGGATGAACTGTGTGAAAATATTTCCTCTTAATCTCCAAGGTGAATGAATCTATGTAATGCCAGATCTTGTTCTTTGTGAAAACTATTATACCGAAGTTCTAGTTTCTGTGCTACAGCTCACAAAAGAAGACACTCAGGTGCATAAAAGTTACCCAAATTTCTTCCTCTTGGTCCCCTAGATAGTGTAACAGACAGCACCGGAATAAATGTTTGCTGTTATTCAGTCTTTGTCTCCCCAGTGGGTCAGAGGTCCAGTTAAGCCCCAGGGTGTGGCTGCAGGTGGCTCGACCAAGTCCGAGCCAACTCCATCCAGACCAAAGTTGAAGTCAAGAAAGGATAGCGTAGAAGGGAGTCTCACTCTCCATTTTGCTACCAGTTTTTTTTCCATTCTGGCCTTATCCTCTTTTTACACTCCAGCCTGACGGTGATTCGTCGTTTGTCCCAGCCTTGTCCTCACAGTGGGGAGTGACATGGAAAAGTAACCTGAAAAAGAGTGAGGCAGATTCTGTTTCCACATCTGTTATAACTATGTAAGTGACATGAAGCTTAAGCAAGCCCCTTCTTTGGGTTTCTCTGGGCAGAGAGACAAACTAGGTTCATTTGCATGACTGTTGTTTTACTGCATTCTTGACAGTTAAGGGTTTACATTGTTTGCATTTAAGCCAAAACTTCTAAAGCTTGTCTAGCTAACTGGTTCTAGTGGGGAAAGAATGTAGTAATCTCTTAGATGTCCATGCTTATTCTCCTTAATTTATCAGATGGCAGAAGAGTACTGGTTCTCTAGACTGAAGGCAACCTAGGATTGCATCCAAATCATCAGAGTAGATTTTTAAATCTGTGAGTGCCCCATTTAACAATGGTCTTAGGTTGGCTTGGGCAGAGGGGTGGTGAGGGGGCCTTTGTTATTAAAGTATGAATCATTCTGATGCTCACCCAGGGCTCAGAATCTTAATGGTTGTGTTCAACTGGTTGAACTGCCTTCTTTCACACCTACAGAAAACTTTGGTACCTTAGCCTGAGTCTTCTAGAAGGCAGATCCTGAGACAAGGATTTAGTGCAAACATTTTCCTGGGAGGCCCAAGTCCAGGGCAGTGAAGAGGAGAGCAAAGGATAAGGAAAGAAAGGTAAGACGGAAGGCAATGTATCGCCACTTTATAAGAAGCCTCAGGTCACGTAGTAGGATTGTTATTACTGTCCATGGGGAGTCTACAGAAGGTTGACAAGTAGACGCTTTACCCCAAAGTAACCGACAGGATACAGAAAGGGTAAGGAAACGTATTTGTCCAGCTCCCGCCTATCTCCTATTTCCAACTGGCCAAGTTTCATCCCATAAGAAACTTCGTGTCTCCTGGGCTATGTCAGCTGTCCCCTCCCCCACTTCTCCAGAAGTTGATCCTGCACCCCACAGTGTGGTGTTTTATTAAAATCCAATACTGGAAAGGTGATCTGGCATGGAGGAAGGAGCATTCATAAACTGATGAGGGAGGGAGGGAGGAAGAGAGAAAAGGAAATTGAAGGAATCTAAGAAGAGTAAAAAAATGTGTGTCCCAGTTTACCTTCACAGCCTATCCTTCGGGGAAAGTTATCAGCCCTGGCTTAAGAAATTGTCCTAATGAAATGCAAAAGCTGGTTCACTTACAGCACATGCATTAAAATCCATGAGAGATTTCCAGGAAGCCCAACTCAAAAGAATATGGCAATTTCTTGGAAATTTCAACACATACGTTTGGTGTTGGGTATTATGAAGAGAGTTGGAATTGGAAGTTAACCAAGAACAATTTCAGGGTCTAAGGTGTCTGCCACAGAGGCAAGAAAAAATTCAGAGAAGTGCTACATGCAGAATAGGGCTGCTAGGGTTCATTTAACTTGTTCACGTACGGCGTGAAAGCTGTGTTTGAAATTTGTGCACGCGTGTAAATTGATAGACAGCTGACCCTGCACAACACAAGGATTAGATTAAAAATCTGCATATATCTTTCGACTTCCCCAAAACTTAACTACGAATAGCCTACTTACTGTTGACCAGAAGCCTCATCAATAACCTAACCAGCCAATTAACACACATTTTGTATGCTTTACATATTATATACTGTATTCTTGCAATCAAGTAAGCTAGCAAAAAGAAAATGTTATTGAGAAAATCATAAGGAGGAGGAAATACACTTACACTACTGTTCTATAGCATTGAAAACCAAATCCACATATAAGTGGCTGCACAGTTTAAATCCATGTAATTTGAGGGTCGATGGTCTAGCCCTGGGTCATGGGTACAACTGAATCTACAAGATGAACTCAGAAACTTCATATTCTTACTCTTTTAACTTGAAGACCTTCTCTATTTCACTATAGGGTAAGCACATTTATTTCGCTTGTGCATAATTTTAACCCCTGTGCTCTTATGATAAGGTCTCATCATCACAGAGGTGAGTCACCCTTCCTGTAATGACCCATGAATATTTTGTACTTTTCTCTTCCTTGCCTGCTCCCCCATTTACAAAGAACGGATGGCTTCAGAATGTGAGTGTCCTGACACCGATAAAAGCTTCTACCTTGGCGTGGCAGAGTGATAGAATTTTATGAATGAGTCATGTATGCCGTCACTTAACGAGAGACCACATGCTTTGTGGAGGTAATTCAACGTCTCCCACAAATTATGTCTTCTCCATCTTGTCTGAACATGCATCTCATTGCCAGCCACTCTCAAATTATACAGGGAGGAAAAAAAGAGAACTAAATCTTTGTGACCATCAAAAATATGGTTCAAGGTATGTGTCAAAAAATTGTGTTAGAATGGCATGAAGACTGGGTAGAATCACGTCAAAAGTGGTCCATGGCTTGCAAAAGAATGTGTCATAAAAGAAGAGAATTCCTCTTCACCCCCTTTGGATATCTGTTTATTTTGTAATTAACAGTGGGCTGGGGTATCATTCTGAATTCTTGGCCTGAGACTTAAGAATTTAATTTCATACTGGACTTTTTAATGTCTATTTATTTATTTTGAGAGAGCGAGAGAGACAGTGCATGCACAGAGGAGGGGCAGAGAGAGAGGGAGAGAGAGAACACCAAGGAGGTTTTGTGCTCAGTGTGGAGGTTCCATCCCATGACCACGAGATCACAACCTGAGCCAGTATCAAGAGTCGGACCCTTAACCAACTGAGCCACCCAGGACTCATTTTTATATACATTGTACATCCTATACTCATTTAGCTGTCAGATTGAGTCTTTCAAAAGGATACATCAGATCTTGATGGCCATATGTCTCACCAATCTAGTGGCCCATCAGATTTAGGATAAATCCAAAGTGGAAGGCTTACAGGGCTCTATATAACCTGGTCCTTGGCTACCTCACAGATAGGGACCCGTAACTCCCTCCTACCCGCTCTGCGTCTGGCCTCCAGGGTGAGGAATAGGAAGACTTTACGGATATTGGAAGAAGCAGATGGTTCTGAGACATATTCTGGATGTGAAATAGACAGGACTTGCTGATACTTTGCGCGTGGGGGTGGAAGTAAACAAGGAATATAGAATTAGTTTAGGCCATAATGGACACTGTGAGTGCTGACAAACGTTACTAATAATTGGATAAACTTAGCCCGTGATGATCCGGCTCTAGTTTGAGTGTTAGGTGCCAGCACTAGGGGCAGAATTCAGTGCTCCGATCTCCACTGTGAGTCAGCAGCCCTCCAGCTTCTATGTATACCAGGACTGCCTCTCTGTGGATTAGCTTCCACTATTCAAGTGCATGATTTATTTAACACCTTCAGTGCTTGACGTCGCTTACAAGGCCATGGTCAAAGGCCTCTCTTAGCGTATTCATTTAAAATTGCACACCAACTTCCTCTCCTGGAGGTAAGACCTCCTTTAAGAAACTTCCGCAATCCTTAGAAATTCTAAGCTTGAAAATCACGGCTTTAACAGATTCCTTTGGAATTGTGTCCTTTGTTGGGCCTCTTAAAAATTGAGCTTGAATTACCTTTACTCCACCTGTGTAACAAAGAAACGGAACATCTCTCAGATGCCGAAGATAACACACATTTAACTGCAGCCTGCAGGAACTGAATGAAATTGAGTTCTCCTGTGGGAAATGGGTTATTTTTCAGACCTTGTGAGAAGTGGGTGCTTCGGCACCCAGAAGTCTTTTGAGAAGACTGTTCCGACCCAGACAGCTGGTGTATTCATATGCTGCTGCTTTGGGGGGGGGGGGGGGATAAAGGAGGCTCCCAGAAATTGTGTGGCAGGCCACCTCCCTGTCGCCTCTGGAAACGTGAATACCATCTTACTAACTTTCGCTTGTTCTGTCTTTTTGACAGGCTCTCAGAGAGGCACAGTGGAAGGCCAGGTCGTGCAGAGGGTTAAGATAAGGCAAAAAAAGCAAACATTCCTATCACCTCTGGTCTTCTTCCCTTTCCAAATTTCATGAAGGCGAGAAAATATTTCCAGGGTTTCTTTTTCAGCATTTTCAAAGCAAAGGCACTGACAGACCTGTGCTAATCTTCCAACGTGAAATACAAAACAAACCTAGAGCCGCTTTAAAGTCTCAGAGTCTAGGGAGGACTCTGGCCCCTGAGCTCAATCCCCACGTAGGAAATTTGCCACATTCACAAATTTCAATTCAATTGGCCACATTCACTTATAAAGGGACGGGATTGCTAAGCCGCAGTGATGGGAGTGACATTGAATACAAGATTGTGTAGCACTTTAAAGAACTTTCTTTTTATTAGCAGCTCCCTAATCACATTAACTTAGACTGAAAATTTGAACTAATTCTTTCCCTAGAGGCCTGGGCTGTAATAATTGTAGAAATCTGTGAAAAAGGATAAATACAATTCAATAATTATATTGATAAATAAAATGAAAATCAACTAATTGTGTCATTCACTCAGATGTTCGCTTTGGCTGTTGCTGGCTTTATGCTCCGCTGCCTGCTAAACTTTTCTGTCACACTTCAATAAATTTAATTGTGCAGAATAAATGAGCTAATTTTTGAAGTCACAGGCTCTGTTTGCAAGATAAGGGTGGTGATTTATTGACCTCTTCTAGCTCTGTAAGAGCGTCACCCTCCTTTTCTACTGACAACTTGGCATCAGCCGTTTTCTCCTCGGTTCATTCCCCCCTCCCCACCCCCACCCCCCAGCTCTTGCTAAGTCCTATCCTCGCCTTGCCTCTCATCTTCCCTCTGGAAATCACTGAGTGCCTATCTTAACAGTCTGGCAGGCCCTGCTTCCTCTTGGCGGCAGAAGAAAATTCTGTGGTTTCTGTAGTTCTTTATAGGATGATTATTCTTCCATTTCTGCAGGGACCTGAACCCATCATTCAGTTTGTCCCACTGGAGCCCCAGGTTGTGAACTCATACCTTTCAGTACCCCCAGGCGAAACCCAGTGCATCTGTAGGCGTGACATTGATCATGGAGACAATAGTTTTCTTTCTTGGGCTTGAAAGAGCTTTTTGTGACAGGCACACAGGTGTCACACTGGATCAAAGCACCCGAGGAAACACAATTTAAAAAAAAAAAACAAGACCACTTCCTGCATGTTGGGTTGAGGTATGACAACATAAGATACAACCACTCAAAACTCCAAGAATTTTTGAATAAGCAAAATAGAAGCTGTAATGTAGACAATATGCCTTAAACCGAATGCCTTAGGGGCTAAAGTAGCTTTTTCATAGGTTTTTTTCCCTTCATTGTGTCCAGTATATTTTAACGACTGATTATTTCCCATATTAGCCCCATATTTTTAATGCACTGCCAAAGAACTTGTATTATTTATGATTCCTCACCATATCTAACTCTAATACAATGCCTGGGATTTGTAGGTGTTCAGTAAAATAAATGTGGAACTAATGCATTCATTGATTATGAGTGAATCACACTAGTATAAAGCTATCATATTAAAAGCAATACACGCGTATATATTTCCACCTGTAATGGAACAATTTGAAAACTATGCAATTTTATACCAAATTATAGCACATTGATCTTTACTAAGTGGAGGGATCAAACTAGAGTCCGTAAGAGTAGAAAAATGACTCTGTTTTTAAATTTTTTTTAAATGTTTATTGATTTTGAAAGAGAGAGCAAGTGAGCAGGTGAGGTGCAGGGAGACGGAAAGAGAGAATCCCAAGCAGGCTCTGCCCTGTCAGCACAGAACCCGATGTGGGACTTGAACCCGCGAACCACGAGATCATGACTTGAGCCGAAACCGACAGTTGGAGGCTTAACCAACTGAGCCACCCAGGCACCCCCAACTCTTTTTAATGAAGCAAGTCCTGTCATTCATCACTAGGCACCTAAATGTTGCACACACAGAAAATACGGCCCGAGCTATAGTGAGCCATGTATCTATGGGAAAAGCCCCAGAGGTAGATCTCCCTGAGGAGTCTGTGACCCATCAGCTCAGGGTGGCCTCAGTTGTCTGCCTCTCCTGGCATCAGGAAATGGGATGGGATGGACTATCGATACCAAGATTTGGGGTCCCTAGAACTATGACTTCAATCCCATCGTCAGGGAGACTCACAAACGTACAGCTGAGCAACAATGCCAGTAAAATAAGGATATGTGTATGTGTGTCTGTGTGTGTATAAGTATGTGTAAATTAGCTTGTTCTCTTGAACATGAAGAAGACAAATACACACACACACACACATATGTGTGTGTGTGTGTGTGTGTGTGCGCGCGTGTATATACACATGTATATATTATTATTCTTGACTTTAACAACCCTTTTATTTGCCATCTCTTTGAAGTCTGAGAACTTGGCTTGGGGAAGGGAAGAGCCGTGCTCTTAATGAAGACTTAATAGGATGGCTTTGTCCCCGTGCACAGCAGTACCTCCAGGAAAGAGTCTCCAGGTGTTTGCCTGCAGGAAGTCATAAAGTCAATGCAAATCAGGGCAAACTCCCCACAGGCAGAAAAGAGTTTCCAACACCAGAGCTCTGGCTGTCATTGTTCCCGACCTGGTTGCAGTAACAATCACTTATTGATAATGGCACTCTTGAAAATAACCAAGGGAGTGGATTAGAATTGCCTGGTGTATCAGCAAGGGACAGAGGGACGTGGCCATGAGTATTGGCCACGCTGGCTTTTCCTCGCACGAAGACAGCCACCTTTCGCTAGAACTGGAAGAACGACCGGGTCTTTTTCTACCCTGCGTTTCTCCTTCCTGCCAAAGTGTTTATTGAATCCTTAACTAACTAAAACCACTTGTGCTCTTGAACTTTCTTCTTGGGAAAAAAAAAAAAAAAAAGGAAAGAAAGAAAAGGAAAGAAAGAGGCGATTATTGTTTCTTTCTCAGGGGGACACAAAGAGGGATTACCACGGGAAATCCAGAGAGGTTTTCCAAGACGAGCTGGCGTTGAGATGGGAGCCGGAAGCCCACTCGGCCCACCGCGTCCAGGTCCTGGCACCGGGCAGGCCCGAGCCAGCGAACGCCACGGAGCCTCTGTGTGAACGGCAGAACTTGACGCTTTACCTTCCAGGCCTTCCGTCCCTCTGCCCCGAGTGCCTGGGAATTCTGCGAGCCCGTCGCCTGTGGCGGTGACGCTGATTTGCATCTGGGTCTGAGCTTCAGTGAGAACGTGGATTGAGCTCATTCCTTGAGGAAGGAACCGTTGCCAAATCTAACAGGACGGGATTCCAGCGGGGTGTAAGGTTTTATGGGGCTGCAGTGAAATACCTCGTAGAAAGGTTTCCAGTTCATAAAACACTTTCAAAACATGCTTGGGCCTTTTAAGTGGAGGGGACATTATCATTTCTATCTGTAGTGTTTCTCTGCAAATGGAACTCAAATAGCCTTTGGGTTGACTACACAGAAAACAGAAGAAAAGACATGGAAGAAACTTGGACTAGAGATCGTCTCCCTGGAAAGGTTTCCTTCTGGCGGGATTATGTGAGAACAAATGACATCAGAAAATAGCGCGTCGGGACGCTTCTGCCAGCTCCATATGGCCCGGCTTATTTTCACAGGTATTTAATTAATTCAGCAAATATTTATGGAGTCCCTATCACACGTGGGGTACTGGCCTAGGCACTGGGGGTACAGTGGCCAATGAAGCAAATCTACTGCCACGGCACATGCATTCTAGAAGGAGAAAGAAACAACAAATACGTGATCAGAAAATATATTGTAAAATTTCACGGGGCGATCGCCGCCACGGAAAAAAGTAAAGCAGGAGAAAATGGGATCGAGGGTGTGGGGTGACCTTTTAGACAGTGCGTTTTGCAAAAGCCACTCTGAGGTGGTGACATTTGAGCAGAAGCTTAAATGAAGTGACCTAGATGTTGAACCCGGGAAACCATTTTTCTGTATTTTTGAAAGGGGGCAGACGAGAATAAGCTACGAAAAAGGTCAGGAAGTTATTTTTGGTTCAAAGATGCTCAGTTTAAATTACCCTAAGATGTGGCTCCCTTGTCCCCCGTGGTGTGGCACTTTTAGTGGCCATTTGGATAGAGCTCTGAACACTGTCTTGGAGATTTTCCGGTGGGGGTGGCATAGAAACCAGGGTGCGTTTTGCTGTCTTTCTGGCTTGACCTCTTTTTACTTGCTAGCAAGAAGCAGAAGCTGAAGGAATTTATACCTTTCAGCCCGGGCAGAAAATTACAGAGAAGAGGAAGGCAGGAAGAACAAGATACGAGGTGGGGGGGAAAGGCCCGATCCACGGGAGTTTGGGGTTTTGTTTTCTGTCTCTCTATGGCTTTCTCACTGACCCTTAAAAAGTAAGTGTCTCTGCAAACTGCATTTTCCTTTAGCAGCTGCAAGACAATTTATTAAAATGCCTCCCCCCCCACCCCCCGCAAGGTGCGAAGTCCGCTTTAGCAGCTTTGAAAACCTTCCCAGACTTCAGATAGCAAGGAGGGTTTCAACTCGGCCAACACCGACTACAAATCAAGCACCCTTCCCACGTGGAACGCTTGCACGGAATGGAGCGGAGTAGGATGACATTTGTCAAGCCCGTGCTGTGGCTAAGCCCATTATTGACTTGGACTCCAGAATTGCTAATTGCTTTCAATCGCTAGATCACGTGACGCGTCTGAAAGCTTTCTGGGTCCTGGAAGTATTTATTGTCCAAACCAATGATCATTCTGATTTCGAAGGAGAAAATCAGGAGGAGGTAGAACCTGCCTATGCCCGGGTGGTGGATTGATGGAGTTGTACTGGTTGGTGAGCGCGGCTGCCTGAGGGCAGTTCTAGGATTAGGATGTTTAGAGAAAGTGGAGCCTGAACACCCAGCTTGAGAACGTGCTGTTTGAGTAAGGGTTTGTGTCCAGGCACCCTTCTGCTCACGGGAAGCCCTTCAGGCTGGCTCACTCGCGGAGATTCCCGGTTCTAGGTGAGGAAAGTCAGCGGAGGTACCGAGCCAGATGACATATGGCAACAGGAGAGCCAGACTCACGATACCCTGCGTAAGAGTACCACCTGTGGTGTCGGATACACCTGGGTTTTAGTCTTGATTCTTGCAAGTCCAAATGCATCGTCCTGGCCACGTTTCTCCAATTCCCTCAACTTCCGTTGCATCTTCCGTAAAATGGAGGTACTTCACGGAGTCACCTGGGGTTACAAACAGAAAGTGCTTAGCCAAATAGGTAACACTCGATACAGGCTTTCACAAACGCTTTGCGAGTATTTTGTGATAAATATTAAACAACTTTCACGACTTACGGAATTTACTTCTTGAACGGTCACCGTGGTCCGGTTGTGATCCAAGGTGCTGTCGGTGGTGCCAAATAGAAGCGCGTAGACAAGAGCCATGACTATCACCTTGGAGACGCCTCACTGCTCTCTCCCCAAGACTGACCCTAGTGCTTTCCGTGAACTGGTCATCTTTAGTATCTGGCCGAGATCTTATTTTGGGTTACTCAACGAGATGATGATAACCAAACATACACCTTTCGAAAGCAGAAAGCAAGGAATGAGGGAGTGGAATAGAATGATATAGCATTTCCAAATCAATTTAATTGGCTTGAATTTTGCTTTTTTTTTTAAAACATTTCTTTATTTTACATGTAGAGAGAGACTGCACATGAGTAGAGGAGAGGAGCAGAGGGAGAGAGAGAGAGAAAGAGAGAGAGAGAATCCCAAGCAGGTTCCATGCTGTCAGCACAGAGCCCTACTCAGGGTTCCATCCTATGACCCTGGGATCATGACGGGAGACGAAATCCAGAGTCGGATGCTCAACTGACTGAGCCATCTAGGTGCCCCAAATATTGCTTTTTAAATTTAGGAAGTACAGGGGCACCTGGGTGGCTCAGTCGGTTGAGCGTCCGACTTCGGCTCAGGTCATGATCTCACAGCTCGTGAGTTTGAGCCCCGCGTCAGGCTCTGTGCTGACAGCTCAGAGCCTGGAGCCCGTTTCAGATTCTGTGTCTCCCTCTCTCTCTGCCCCTAACCCACTCACATTCTGTCTCTGTCTTTCTCAAAAATAAACATTAAAAAGATTTATAAATTTAAAAAGTACAGGGTCGCCTGGGTGGCTCAATCGGGTAAGCATCCGACTCTTGATTTCAGCTCAGGTCATGAAATCGCAGGTCGTGGGATCGAGCCCCAAGTCGGGCTCTGTGTTGACAGTGTGGAGCCTGCTCGGGATTCTCTCTTTCCCTCTCTCTTTGCCCCCTCCCACCTCCTGTTCCTGCTCTGTCTCTCTTTCTCTCTCTCTCTCAAAATAAATAAATAAACTTAAAAAAATAAATTTAAAAAAGCATAAACTGCCTTCTGGCTTAGCTAATGGGACAGTGGTTAAAGCAAACAAGGATTACTTATTTTCTGACATTGGCGTGAGTTGTACTGGTCTGAAACGAGGGTGAGATGAAACCCCAGATTCTGGACCAGTCAAGTCCTAGAGAGATAGTAGTAATTTTGAGGAAGTGGAGGTGGTGAGCGAACTTGATTCCACTCTGAAAATTCTGATTAATTATGCATGGCTGTGCACCTGTGTACACCACAGAAACAAGATGCCTGAAATCTGAGTAAAATTTATGTGTATAAAGTATAAGTGCTATTTATTTAAAAAGAAGAATTCTAGCATCAAGGGTAGGAATGTTGGCTTGTGTTGAGAAGAAGAAAAAAGTGGAGATAAAAATAAGTACAATTGTAATCTTTTGTATAATCTTTTTTTATCTGAGAAAGTATGATCTTTTAAATTCTAATATATTAATAGTTTCTTTTTTCTCAATGGACTCATATAGGGGAAATCTATCTCTGTCTCTAAGTAAAGGCCTGTAATTATTTCAGACCAACACAATGATTTATTGAATGGGTACTATGTGGTATAGACTCTGAGAGTCACTTTGCCTACACTATTCAATTCCTTTCACCAACTCAAGAACGTAGTATTATTATCATTGTTTTGTAGATAGAGAAAAGAAAAGAAGCCCAAAATGCTTAAGTATTGCAGACAAGATCACGTAAGTCGTAAGACAAAAATCCTGCGTATGAAACCAGGCTTTTGATATGATGTCAATGTTCGATATATGGCCTTCTACATAAGAATTGTTAAGAAATAATTTAATAATCATGTATAAAACTTTTCCCATTATTAAAATAATGCTGCCAAATAGCTCAAATGTGATTGGTGACTTAAATCTTTAAGCGTTATTTGCTTCATCTTTAAAGATCTTGCTCAGTAAATTTTTGTTGAATAAATATTAGAAAAGTAATTGCTTAATAAGTTATTTCTTGAACATCTATGGCTATCTATCCAGTGCCATGATATCTATACTTGAGATCTGTACTGTAGTGCTTCTATAAACATCTTGCTGAAGAAATTACTTTATATGGATGATAGGTATCCCCTTACTGCCCCTCCTGTTCTCAGATATGTGGCATTTCTTCCCTGTAGTGTCTAAAACTTAGCTGGAGGGATTGTATCCTTGGATCATCTCTGTTAGGTTTAGAAGGGCAGGAACCATACCTGTCTTATTCGCCGTCATAGCCCCAGCACCTCGCCCTTGCCCGCCACGTAATAGGTGCTCAGTAAATTCTTGTTGGGTTATTGAAACACCAAATGCTTGAAAGGACACTGGAGGGGAAGTAGTGGCATCGAAAATTATTACGGCAGTGAATAAACGGTAGAAGGATTATTTCTCTTCTCAAAACTCTGCAGGAGACCAACTAAAAGATTTTAAGTTCTTTTATTGTAAACCAACGATCGCAAAACTATCTCCACATCCTCATATCTTACTTGTTTGCTGGTTTTGGTGTTTATTTTCCCATAGGGAATGGCTTTAGCAAGAGCTAAAGTCAGCAAAGAAAGTAAGAGGATTGCAAAGTTTCCCTTGCCAGTTCTGCCATCTGAAATGTTTTATCGGGCTGCTTTTAGTGAACAGGGCGAGAGTTGAAGCTAAAATCAGAGCAGTGAAAGATTGTATGCATGCATGTATTCACACACACACACACACACACACACACACACACCCATACACACACACAAAGGCCCTCATCAGGAAATTAATTGAAAAATAAATGAAATAGGCGTCGAATTTGGATCATGAAACCGATAGCATGCTCTCTGTGCTATGGAATTCATCGTAGTATATCTGAAAAGCAAGCAGACAAGGACAGCAAACCTTAGAGACCTCAAAAACCACCAGTATACACAGAAGACTGAAGTTGATATTTTTTTTCTTCTCTTCCCCTCACATTAAGTCCAATAGCAACGGATCCTGGGGAACTAAAAATATACGGGGTATACAGTAACTCCCTTCTTTGGCTCTTTCTATAATGTATACAAATCTGACTGATAAAAGGCTCAATTCACTCAGCAGTGAGCTGGCTTCAGTCTGATGGAATTTCACCCTGGAGTTTTCACAGGGAGAGCAGTTGGCGCCTTTCTATCTCCCATCCTTCTCTGTGGGAGATGGAGCCTTATGAATCTGAGTGATAGCAATACGCAGTCTGGGACATGTTGGTCGCTGTGTCTGCAGGCATCTGACAAGAGGGGGATATGATTGTAGCAGTGTGTTTGGGAAGTCTGGCTTTCTCCCTCAAAGCCCTCTTTATTCTAAGGTTACCTGGCATTGCATAAGAGCCAAGCAGGCAAATTAAATTCCTCCTATTCAGCCTTGCAGAGAGGTGAAAAAACTCATCTCTCGGCTGGCAATATTTGTCACTGGCTCTGTCCTTCCTGGCGGCAGGCTGCTGGGCATTCGATAGCCAGGCGAGTCAGGAGAGATGTTTTTCATTTTTATTTATATCTTGACTTTCTTTACTTCTTTCAGGATTGTCCAAATTAATTCAAGGCCCTGTGTTTGTGTAGACTAATTTCCATGGCGACACTGCCATATTTGGCTTTGCCTTTCTCTGCCTCCAAGAGGACTTGGATGTAGGATGACCATAGCATCAGGTATCTCTCTGACTTTTGTACACCTCACCCCTCACTCTTAACATTTAAATTTGGAATTATTCAAATAATTATCTCGCTGCCTTTGAAAATGTCAACCTTGCATGGGCCAGTCATGTTGGACAGTATTGCTGCATTGTGTTTGATTTGTTCTTGCCATGGTCAGGTTGAGATATACATTTGTCAAACCAAAATCACGGGCATCGAAAGAGGAAAGATTTTCAAAATTGGTTCAGGTCATTGACTGGTCTGGCAAGTCTCTGTTGAACTTGGAGATTGTAAAAATTTTATTATTATAATTATAAAATTATAACAGTTTGCCGGTTTTGCTAACAGCAACAATTTCTCAGGCAAGAACACTACAGATTATCTAGCATCTGTAAGTAAATTCAAATCTCTGGCCAAGGAAATTAGAGCCTTGGGTCAGGTAGAGGACCTCCCAATAAAATGCTATGATCTTTAAGAAATTATGGAGCAGGGGACAGTAGATTAGAGTCAGGCGAATACCGTTCTTCTTAACAGAGAAAGTTGGGTGGGGGAAGAAACAAGAGAGGGAGGAATAAGGAGTAAAAATAGAAAGGAAAGACAGATGTGGGGAGAATGGAAGAGAGGAAGAGAGAGAAGAAGGAAGAAAGGGAGGAAGGGTGATTCCACACAGCAATAACAGTGAGTTTGACATTGGTCCAAGAGAGAATTCTAGATCGGATTAAGAAAGTGATGCTTTGTAAGTACTTCAAACGCTTAAATTAGAACAGCGTATCTGGGCTTCATCAAGACACGCAAGATTCTCTTTTTCTATGGTTATTATCATACAGTTAGGGAGAGTAGTCATTGATGGAACAAAACACGGCTTCGAGTGCTTGCTGTGTACCCGCACTGTGGCAGGGCGTCAGGGTCTCTCTCCGGGGCCCTGACCTATTCCTGGTCTTAGTAGTCAGTGAATTTGATGGGAACAGAAAGGTGCAAAAAAGTACAGATTCTGGAAGCAGATTGTCGAGTTTTGACCCGGCTCTGCCACTTATTAGCTCCCTGCGACCTTAGGCAGCTTGCTAAACCTTTTTGTACCGTAATTTGTTTATCTGTAAGATGAGAATAACCATGATATCCACTTCATCATTTTATTGTGAATATTAAGTGAGTTAAAAATGCCTAAAATGCTCACAATAAAGACTGCCACACAAGAAGAACTGTGTTAGCTAATGCCAACATCGATGAGAGTGATACACAGATGATATGCTCACTACATTTATTGAACAGAGGTTGGGAGAAACAATGATATTCTGAACTGTAAACTAATGTCATAGACAGAACTGTAGAAGATGAAATTTCACACAGACACATAGGAGATCCCATATCTGAATCCTCAAAAGCTAGCTGGAGTAGAGTTGACTTCCAGCTCAAAATGAGCCATTTATGCTTGGCTTTTAAGCACCAACCACATGCCAGGCACAATCTAAAGCTCTGTTTAAGAGAAAGAACCGAAGTTAGAGGGCGATGTGATTTCAGGTTGCATCAATGGAATCATGGGAATATATTCTCCAAACCAAGTGATCCGCATCACCTGGTGCCAGTCAACCACATCTCGACTACTGGATTCAATTCTAGCCGCCATAATTCCAAGAGAGACATTCGCAAATTGCCAAGGGTTCAAAGGCTACTCGCCATCATGGCCTGGGGATTAGTAACCGTGACTTGTAACAAATTGGAAAGGAATTAGGAACAAGAGGAGTGGAGTAGGAGGGCTAGCACTAAGCTTTCTGGAATAGTCCAAAGGTTATGGCTACTGTCTCAGCATAACTGCAAATTATGTTCTATTTCACTCTCCAAATTGTCCCGATTTGGACAATAAAAATATAATCTTTCTGATGATGACTTTCTAACGTTTTAAGAGCCGTTTCAATGAGAATGAACTGGGTTTATTCCTCAACCAATCTCCTAGCTGCATGTGACAGCAATGTAACCCAAAATATCTTAAGCAAACAGGCGGCTTATTGGCTCACAAAACCAAATCATGGAAAAGGTGGGAGAAGAGTTGCCCATAGAAGGAACTGGAATCAAGATGTGCCCTTTCTGCCTTTCTCTCTTTCCTTCTCTCCCTTACTCTGCTCCCTACTTTTGGAACAGACTTCCTGTTCTCCTACTGCTACAGGGTGCTCTGAACTGCCATTTATCAAGCTTAGCAACCAGAGAGAAAAGGAGGCTCTTTACTGTCAGCTCAGCCAGAAAAACACTTGGAAAGGACTTTGCCTCAGTGTGTCTGGGTCAGGGACAAGGTGAGGGGTAGCGTGGGAGGCAGGCAGGGCAGACTGAAACAATAACCACTAGAAACTGCTATCACCCAGTGAAAGGCACAAAGAAATGGACTCCAGCTCAATGTGATTATAGGGGTAACCTCTCGAAGATGAGTTTGTGATCACTGGAGGTGTTTAATTATCAGGTGGGTGACATGTAAACACGTTCACATTTTGAGTTAAGAATTTGGCTAGGAAATATTTAAATTTCCATGCGATCCCAAGATACTTTACTTCCGTAAAATTTCCTTATGAGTATAGAGTTTGTTCTAACCATTAAGCTTTGCTTTCCTTTGGTTTTCATGGAAATAGCCAGGACTAAGAGATGAGTTTGATGGGCTATGGGGAAATCTGCTCAGTTTCTGAACTGTGAAATTTTGGGAGATGTTGCAGATGGGGAAACGATGGGCTTCAGGACTTGCTACCCAAAATATGGCACCTCGACACAATAAATATATGTTTTTTTAGTTTAGTTTACTTTAGTTTTTGCATACTTAATTACAAAGCATCGAAGTGCCTAGTATAAGAAATGAAATAATCACCACTCTTAGAAATTGTGTGGAATTCCTAGGGACCTGAGGATTACTGCAAAACTGTTGGAATTGACCCAATAAAGGGACATAATAAATTTAAACAGTATTCTCTAGGGACCTTTTGTGCTCTGCAATTCTCTGATTCCATAAAACCAGTCATGGCAAATGGAGACCATTTGCTTCTGTAGCACTGAGCATAACTCAAAATTATTCAAGACTCACTTTGAATACTAGAAGCAAGGAAAGCTTTCTGAGCTGGCCATGGTGAGATATGCAGTCAGGAAATAAAAATATTAATTGAAGATTTCACATTATCTCTCCAAAAACTTTATTCAGGCTGCTCTCAGTGATTACGAAGCTGAGAGATGCTATGGTAATATATGCTGTATTACACAGAAATATATGCTATTTTTTACATTCTAGTGGGAATATATTCTCCAAACTAAGTAATCTGCTTCCCTGGTCAATCATATCTTGAGTCTTGGATTCATATATATATATATATATATATATATATATATACATATATATATATATATACACATATATGAATATGTATATATATATATATACATATATATACCTGAATATGTGTGTGTGTGTATATGTATATATACATATATATACCTGAATATGTGTGTGTGTATAGATCTGACTGTGTATTTATGAATATGTATATGTATATATAGCATATATAATTGTATGTATATATGAATATGTATATGTATCTAGTGTATGTAATTTATGTATATGTATGTATATGTATATACATGTATATTTATATATATAGTGTATGTCATTGTATATGTGTGCTGCACTGTGCTGAGTAATGTGTGTATGTGTGCTCAGTAATGTGTGCCCATTACTAGGGCTGTGTAAGGGAGAAAAATATTCCTCTACCCTCTTGGTGTCCCTGGCTGGGACTGAAAACTAAATTGACAAAGACAGATTACCGGGAGAAAAGCATACATATTTATTTAATATAAGTTGTATGAGACAGGGGTCCCTTCTGGAGAAAATGAAGACCCAAAGAAACAGATTCGTGTACTATTATGCTAGGTTTGATGATGGGTGACGTCATTGAGGAATGTAATAGGTTAGGGAATAGGAGATAAATATAGTAAACTGAGGGGGGAACTTAGCAAACCCCATTTGTTCAGATTCTTCCTGGAATCCCTTTGTCTCCAGACATAAGGATGCTCTTTTCCTCTGACTATAAGGAAGGCAATCTTTCACATCAGAGTTTTATGACCTGTTTCAGGGGAGAAGAGCAGGAAGGTAGTAAGTGACCTTGCTGCTTCTGCTGTTTTCTCAAAACTCCTTCAACTTAAAATATTTAGTGTGTCGAGGTGCCATATTTTGGGTAGCAAGTCCTGAGCCCCATCATTTCGCCATCTGAAAAATCTCCCAAAATTTCACAGTTCAGAAACTGAGCAGATATCCCCATAGCCCATCAAACTCATCTCTTAGTCCTGGCTATTTCCATGAAAACCAAAGGAAAGCAAAGCTTATGGTTAGAACAAACTCTATACTCACTCAGCTTTTCAGTCCAGAGGGCAGTAAGTCAAGAAGATTTCTAGATGTTGGACTCAAAGTATCTTCTGGAGTCAAGGCAGGCAGTGGCAGTCTAACAGATTTTTTGGTTTGCAGTTCGAATGTCTCTGGTGATGTCCTCAGGTTGTACAGCTTCAGCTGGTGGGGCCTAAGGAAAATGGGCATGTTTAACTTTCAGTGATTCCAACTCAAAAGGGGAAAAACTGTAAAATGTTAATTTGGAGAGTTGTAGCCAGATATAAGAAGAAACTAGAAGAATTCAGGATACAGATAGGTAACAAAACCTGAAAGACAATAAACAGGATTACAATGTAATACCCAAAAGACTGTGTTACAGTTTTCCATTCAAATATATTTTGTTTCTCTATGGTCTTCTATTTCTACCAAAGATGATCAAAGTAAGAATAAGTTGCTTGCAAAATAAATCTAATCTCCTTTAACTTTGTCTGATTGCTTGCATAAGTGCAGGAAACAATAATTGACCACGTTGACCAGACTTTTTTGAGTCTGCTTTGCTGGAACTCTTCATAAACAATATCAGATTGGACTATTAAAAGCATCTTGAGGCTAGGAAGCCAAGACAAGCATTCTCCATCAGACTTGGTCTGTAATACCTATGAATTTAGATGAATTCTTCTCTTCATGAGGTCCCCCAAATATCTGTCGGTTCTTGGGTCTGCCAGGAAGTGAACTTCCTTACTCAACTGGTAAGGATAGAAACCCTGAGGAAAAAGGCATCAGGTGATTTTTTTTTCAAGAACTTTTGTTGCTTCCATAGAGTCAACCTTAGTTCCTTAGTGTCACTTGGTGTTCCTAGGGTTGCTTCCACTTAGTCAACCCTGGTGTCTGGTCACATTTGATTCTATGTATGTCATTCTCAAATATAACATTCCTGGCAAAACCTTGATAATATAAGCAGTGTTTCCAATTGCGTCCTGTTTTCTGGACACAAAATCTACAAAAATAAATTCTTGGGGCACCTGGGTGGCTCAGTCAGTTGGGTGTCTGACTTCAGCTCAGGTCATGATCTCACGGTCTGTAGATTTGAGCCTCGCATCGGGCTCTGTGCTGACAGCTGGGAGCCTGGAGCCTACTTCGAATTCTGTGTCTCCCTCTCTTTCTGCCCCTCCCCTGCTCATGCGCTGTCTCTCTCTGTCTCAAAAATAAATAAAAACATTAAAAATAAATAAATAAATAAATAAATTCTTATGGAACTTATGCAAATAACTACATTGCCATGAAAATAAGAATGGTCACTAAGAGTTTCTGAATTCTGGAAGGACCTGGTAAGAAGGAAAAAGATCATTGTTTTATTTTTGTTCACAGAGGTATATTTTACCAAAATGCTGTAAGTTGCAGATAGCTTTAAAGAAAAGAGAGAAAGGTTTCCTTAAATCTGGCAAACAAAACACTCTAGAACCAGTAATGTTTCAAACAAAAAGTTATAAAAATTATAATTATCCTCATGAGTCCATTGCTCACTGTAATTAATTCTTATTCTGCTCGATCTTAAATGGGCATTTCTATCAATTCATCAACTTCTTCATTAATTCTAGAAATTCTTGTTCAGTCCAGCGGGATGGACTCAAACTTATTCAAGTGATTCAATCTGCAGGATTCTCACCTGTAGCTCACTGCAAATGCTTTTACAGGAGAGCCAGAGTAAGTCAATAACTGTCTATGAATGACAAATGACATAAAGATGACCAGGGTTAAAGATCTGATGAGAGTTCTTTTGATAAGTAAATTTAGTTATTTCTGTGACATACAACTTTTTAACATAGTGATTGGGCAATGAGGGTATGCACAAATTTCTATGAACTTCATGTAATTTCTGGAATAAGCCTCCAAGTATAACCTACCAAGGTTGAGCATCACTTCCTATTTGGCAATGCTTCACGTGTAATTTAACATACCAAATAAACCCAACTAGTGGTCCATCTCTCTTTTATGTGGTAAGAGAAGAATCTTTTGAGGTTTTCCAGGGACCCTCTGAGACATCTCAAATTTAGTTTGAGGTAAAAAAGACTCCAATTGGATGTTCACTTGGGGAAGCTGTACATGATGTCTAAGGGTCAGACTTGATAAAATAGAATCACACCTCATTATAAAACAATACTTAATTATCTATTTAACCAAAGGGGCAATAAAACATTTTAAAGATAAACAGAGATGGTTGAATGAACATTAAAAAGGAAGAAAACACATTAGCTCTTTAACGTTGAGAAGATTTTTTTAAGTAATCAAAGACTTGATAAAGACAATATGAAGCATGGGAAATGACTTTAAGACACATCTTGTTTTCTCAGAAAAACTACTTAAAAGAAGAAAACAGCCTTTTGGTTTTTGCGATTTCTTATTAAGAGCAGATCAATAATGTAAGAAAAGCTTGTCATCTTAATAGAGAGAGAAACCAAATTCTAGTTTTGCACCAATGTACTTTGATCTTTAGGTTCATTAAAAAAAAAAAAACCTTATAAACAAATCTATTCAATCTTAGCAGCTTAACCACGCATAAAATTCTTTTTTTGCAACTGCCTACAGTTTTTTTTATCCATCCAGTTTTTGTCCTATACTTTTTCTCTTTCCTGTTCTGAAACAACTACTTGACCTTGTGCAAACACATCTTGTTTTCCTTGTATACAAAGGGTTTTTTTTACCCACGTTATTCTTATTAGTTTCATTTATATATATTATAATTTTTAATTAGTACAGTGAAAAGTAGGAAGTAAGCAATTGTGAACTGACATGTACCAATATTCTGTAGCAAATTTGTTAATACATCACAATTTCTAGAGCCATATTTCTTTTTCATAGTATAATTTATCATGTTTATTAACTGGCCCAAATATATTTAGCTTCTCTATACTATATGAAAACAAGATGCCACAGGCAGATAAATTTATGTTCAGACATTAATGTTTCAACATTTTATTTTATTTGGAAATAATCCCTATATTCAAGGAATGTTTACCATTTAACCTAACTTTGTATAGCTTTAAGGTTTAAAGTTACCAAAAAGGTTTCTGAAACTTTGTAAGTAGACATTATAAAACATAATTTTATAGGAAAGTTCATGTAGACAAAACAAAATTAGCCATCTTCTTAAATTATTTTTTTCATTGACAAAGCAGCAAAGTATCAAAATATCATTGAAGCAAAGAACCTAAAAGGTTAAACATATGGTTCTTCCCTCTTTTTTTAACTGCTATGCTTGACATGCATCAAGCAATTCATTTTATTGTCCATTTTATTCTTGGGTTGGATTTATAGTTTTATAATCTTAAACATCTAGCAGAGATAACATAGGCTTGTTTGAATAGTAAATCTAAGTAGAAAAAAATTGTATGTTTGTATTATATTTAATGCTGACAACTCTGAAGACATCCCTGGTTTTATTTTATGAACAATTTAAAAACTAGCTTTATTTGCCCAAGATTATCCTAGATCCTGTGAACTTAAAAAAACATTTGGGTTAGTTGCTATATTACTGACAGTTTTAGAAATATTTAATTTGTATGAGTGCTCATTTATATCTAAGGCAACTTGAATAGAACCTAAGAAATTTTAAATGTCCCCAAATTCATATATATATATATGTGTGTGTGTGTGTGTGTAATATACATGTGGACAAATATAAATGGAGACCTTGTAGCTTTTGCTTTAAAATTTTAGCCATGTGTCAGGTACATTAATATCAGAAATCTAGTGTTATTACTATTAAAGTTTTCTTTCTTTTTAAATGCAGGACAGTTTTGTTTCCAGTGTCCTAATCTTTTACAATATTTGCAAGCATTTTGAGATAAATAAGGGAGGTTTGAAGGTTGGTAAGGATAGGTGGTCTCTGAATTGCTTCAAGGGCCTCATTTCTGCTTTTGTATAGACTTGATTTATAAGATAAGGCAAGTTGTTTATAATTCTTCAAGAATTGGGTCATTGCCCGAATGATATCAAAGGGCTGGCCCACCCATCCATTATCTTAATTACCTTTAACTAGCTTCTTTTTTTTTAATATTTTTTAATTTATTTGAGACAGAGACAAAGCACAAGTGGGGGGAGGACAGAGAGAGAGGGAGAGAGAGAGAATTCCAAGCAGGCTCCGCACTGTCAGCACAGAGCCCGATGCGTGACTCCAACCCATGAACTGTGACATCATGACCTAAGCTGAAGTCAGATGCCTAACTGGGCCACCAAGGCACACCTCAGCTTGCTTCTTTATATCAGGGAGAACCTTTCCAACTAAGATGTTCTAGATTTAGGCTGTGTGTCTTTGGAATGTTTTAATAAATTATTCCACATAGGCTTTAGAATGTTCTTTCCCCTATATAGTTCCAGTCAGCTTAGGAGAGAAGGCCTTAAAAAATTGGTTTTTATCAGACTCTGAGTATCAGCCTCCAGTATGACCAACTTTTGACCGTAAACGTCTATAAAAAATATTTAAACCAAAGCTATATCTATCAAGTAACTTGAAACCAAAATCAGTAGTTAACCAGAAATGCAAGAGGCACCCCCAAAGAAAGTGCAAAAGATGTCATCCTCCCAAGATCCAGAACCACTCTCAAAGACAGCCAAGAGAAAGGGAGACTTAGACAACTTTCTTGAGAACTGGCAACAGCTGGTATGATATTAACTACAAATGAGGTACAACCCACACTTGTGTTTGGACATATTTTTGGGGTCTCCAACCTGACAACTGATGGACTACACACACGAGCCAACACCTGTGTGCCCTGAGGGATAGAAAGCTAAGCCAAGGACACAAAAAGAGAGACAAACAGGAAAATGATAACTGTCCCTGGGAGGGAAGGAATTGATAATCAATGGGTACCCCCGACGAAATTTTTTTTTAATTTTTTTTAATGTTTTTTATTTATTTTTGAGACAGAGAGAGACAGAGCATGAACAGGGGAGGGGCAGAGAGAGGGGGAGACACAGAATCCAAAGCGGGCTCCAGGCTCCGAGCTGTCAGCACAGAGCCTGGTGCGGGGCTCGGAGTGTGAGATTGTGACCTGAGCTGAAGCCAGACGCTTAACCAACTGAGCCACCCAGGCGCCCCTATACCCCCAAACGAAATTTTAACTGGAGTCCCAATTCAAAGAACTAATTTTTAGACAAATTTTTTCTTTGGATAATTTGGAAAGGAAAAGACTCTTAGACAACTTTACTCAACCAGTCCCCGTAGCTAGAGATCTAAGAGACTAGCTAGCATCGTAAGAACTCTTACCTTCTGTCAGCTGTTGTTTCAGATCCAGGTTCTGTCTTCGACTGGTGGTGTTTTACATTTGGGCAACAAAAACTGTAGAGGAGGAAAAAAATTACTTGACTTTCTTAGGGTCTCTGACTGGGTGTGAAAATTAAACTGACAAAGACAGATTAACCGGAGAAACGAAACAAATTGCATGTAAGTTTTACATGACATGGGAGCCATCGTAAGGAAACGAGGACTTGGATAAACAGTACTATGTTGATTTGGTGAACAGTGGACAGTCGTGGAGAAATATGACAGGTTAAGGTGGAGTATGAGGTAAGTGTAGTAACATGGGGAAACTTAGAAGGATTCTTCTCAGTGTCCCTTTGTCTCCAGAGGTAAGGATGCTCCTTTCCCCAGGTACAGGGAGGGCACGTCGCACATGAGGGTATTATGACATATTTCAAGTGAGAAGATCACTGGACAGTCGGAGTAACCTTCCTGCTTTTCTCTTTTCTCCAAACTCCTTCAGGTTAAGACACTTAATGGGCCAAGGTGCCATGTTTTGAGAAGTCGCATGTCCTGAACCCCATCAGCTGCCATAACAAAATATCACAGACTTGGTGGTTTAAACAACAGAAATGTACTTCCTCACAGTTCTGGAGGCTAGAAGTCTAAGATCAAGGTGTAGACAGGTCTGGTTTCTTCTGAAGCTTCTCTCCTTGGCTTATAGATGGCCGTCTTGCTGTGTCTTCATATGACCTTCTTTTTCTGTGTGTGTGCCTTCCTGGTGTCTCCTTGTGTGTCCTCAATGCCTCTTTTTGTGAGTTCACTGGTCGTTTTGGATTAGGATGCAGCCTAATGACTTCATTTAACTTAATCATCTCTCTAAAGACCCTATCTCTAAACGCAGTCCAATTGTGAGACATATGGAAGGGTTAAGGCTTCAACATGTGAATTTTTTTTTTGGAGGGAGGGGGAGAGGAACGATTCAGCCCATAAATGTGCTTAACCACATTGTCAGCACTTCTTTCTCAGAGATAATCTATATTTCTTCTGATTTGCTCTGAGTTCATTTTGTCCTCTTGTCCCATCTTCTGTGGGAACGGAGAATAGAATACTAGCCCCCCACAGTGACCTTCTGTTGGTCTGCGTGAGATGGTCCCATCTCCTCCTCAGCCCACCGGTTTATTCCTTTCACTTCTTTTTCTATGTCCTACCTTCCAGTGTGAAGAACTACTTCAGGGCCCTCAAGGGTTGCGTTCCTGTTGGATGTGACCAAGCTTGGGCTTGTTTTCTTGTCAATTATAGCTACTGGATGAGAGCTTCCATGTTGATCTCATGGTTGATGTGACTCCTACATCTACACGGTTGTTCTAGGCCTTATTTACTCTACACTCTTTTACCTAAGAGAATCTCCGTGAAATTTGAATGATATATTGTTCTTAAGCCTCTTCTGCAATCGGTCGGGGTAATTTTGAATTCTCTCTCATAGTCGAATCCACTGATAACCTTTAACCCATAAAACGTAAGCCACTCGCTGTGGTTGGTCCCATCATCCCAACTTGATAGGAGAGGAAATTGAGGCCCAGGATGGGGTAAGTGCATTGCTACAGTTGCACGTCTAACAGGTACACCGTTTAAATTTTTAACATAGTATGTCTGACTGCAGAACTCAGGACCTTTCTACTCCATCCTATGGTGGCAGGATCTCTGATATACCCATTGTACAGTTCATCTAGTTCATCTAGTGATCTGAGGACATTCATCTCATCTCTTGTGCACCAGATCTAATCAGTCATCAGGTCCTCTTTCCTTTCCCTTCATGCTCTCCCTTTGCAGCTCATTCTTCTTACCACCAATATCCAGTTCAGGCCCTGTCCAGTTTACCTGTTGCCTATTTTAGAACCTCCTAATTTGTCTCTTAGTCGGCCTCTCTCTTCGCTAATCACTTGTGCTTCATAGGCAACTTTTCATCCTGTGGGTCCCTCTCTGCCATCATTCCCTTGCCTTATCTAAGGAAGTGTCAGGGACAGTCGTGTCCCCTCAGAATTCAGTGTTGAAGCCCTAACCCCCCATGTGACTGTCTTTAGAGATGGGGCCTTTAAGCAGGCAATTAAGGCTAAATGAGGACATAAGATTAGGGTCCTAATATAATATCAATGGTGTTCTTACAAGAAAAGGAAGAGGCAGCAATGGTCACACACCGAGGAAAGGCCACAGGAGGACACATGATGAAGGTGGTGGCATGCAGGCCAAAGAAAGACTCTTCAGGAGAAGCCGAACCTGCCAACAAGGTGTCAACACCTTGATCTTGGACTTCCAGCCTCTAGAGCTGTGAGAAATAAATTTTTGTCGTGTAAGCCACCCAGTCTGTGGTGTTTTGTTATGGCCGCCCCAGCCAACTAATGCCGGAGG
The DNA here is from genome assembly GCF_027475565.1 of Acinonyx jubatus. Taxonomy (NCBI): domain Eukaryota; kingdom Metazoa; phylum Chordata; class Mammalia; order Carnivora; family Felidae; genus Acinonyx; species Acinonyx jubatus. The sequence goes on along the minus strand of NC_069385.1, from coordinate 139,583,502 downwards.
AAAGTTCCTCATCCAGGCACCAATGATTTGAGTTGTACTTTCTTTTCCCCTCACTCATAAAAGTGCCTCCCATTTCAAAGACGTCTCGCAACACTGAGTTCTTTCTTCTCCAGGCTTTTCTTTCTTCCTCTCATGGTTTTACTTATTTAGGTCTTATCTACCTTTTAGGAAGGATGTCTAGGGTCACTCCTATGTCCTTGTCTAGACTGTGAAATCCTTATGGGGACTGTGCCTCCAAATTAGTATCTCCCGAAGGACCTCATGCAGTGGCTGGCTCTGATGCCCGACAAGTGTCTATGGATTGAGTCGTGAATTTATCTGGATTATCATGATCTTTCTGAGCTCCGCTCTTTCACTGCAATCTCCTGGCTGTTTTGTAGAACCCACAATTTTATTTTACTGATTGTTTCAGAGAGAGAGCGAAAGCGTGTGTGAGCAGGGGAGAGGGGCCGAGGAAGAGAGAGAGAGAGAGACAGACGGAATCTTAAGCAGGCTCCACGGGCTCCATCTCATGACCTTGAGATCATGACCTGAGCTGAAATCAAGAGTTGAACTCTTAGCCGACTGAGCCGCCCGGGCAGGTGTCCCTAGAATCCACTGTGTTATAGCGCCAAATGACGACAGTAGCAAGCATTGCCTTCCTAGAAGTGTAGGCTGTCATCTAAAGAAAGTTTACTCCAACCCCCAATGTTCAGAAGCTATGGATTTGGGAAACAAATTTCCCAGTAATGGGCCTTTCTGCCATAATTTTCCATTTTCCAGCTAACGCTGGGGTACTGGCCCATAGCAACAAATAACAGGAGTCCAAACACACACACACACACACACACACACACACACACCTGCCCTTTACAACGTGACAGAAGACAGTCAGCAACAATTTCCTCTGACGTCCTATCTAGAAGGGCTTCTGATACCCATGCCTCACTTTTAGCTCCGCCAACACTTAAACATTTAGTTTTCTGGGGGAAAAATGTTTGGGGCAAAGGGGAGAGGGTCTTTTTTTTCCCTCCTTTTTCCATTTGAGGGTTAAAATCCTGGAAAACATTCCCCCCCCCCCCCATGTCTGCAGGTTCTGGGAGGATCTTCTGTGAAAGACTGTGAAACAAAGCTTCCCTTCCGTCTTTCCTTTTCAGCAGAGACACCCAGCAGCTGGTCAAAGGTGTGGGTAGTTAAGGAAGTTGTTGAGAAGCTTGTTAAGTCCTTCCTCAAAGGCAGAGAATAAACTACACTTTCCACCCCTCCGCCTTAACAAAGAAACCCAGCCATTAACATAGGAAAGCCTCTTGTTTGCATTTTTTAACAGCTGACATTTGTACCCTTTGGAGGAAAGTGAAGGGCATCTCATTGCTTCCTTGTTTAAATCAGCCTGGGAAGAATGGGGATGATAGGGAAGCAGGGCTAATTTCCTTTGTCTCCTATGCAGCAGATAATGGTGGTCCGTGTGGGGTGTGAAAGGCCAGGCGGCAGCAGTGACCTGGAGATGACTTCGTTCTTCTGAGGTTTATCAAAGGCTCCTGTCAGTCAAACTCATGCTGGGAGACTGGGGGCTGGCCATCTGGTTCCCTGTTCTTCAGAGAGGAGAAAGGAGAGCCGGGAGGTGAAAAATCTCACTGTCAGTTGTGAGCCAGGTAGAAGGGAGGTGCACTTGGGAGCGGGCTTAGTGACTCTTGCACACGGATGCAGAAGAGAAATGAACGGAGGTGTGTGCACGCGTGAGAGAGACTGAGACAGGGCAGAGGGACAGAGGCAGAGACACACAAAGAGGTGTGACAGCTGGGCCACCGGGAAGAAGAGGAGAGGCGGGGAGGCTGGGATGGAGGCTCTTATTGAAGCCGGGGTGATCATCTTGAATGGATTTTAAGTGGAGAGACTGAAGGTCACTCACGCTGCTAACCGTGCAGAGAAACCTCTGAATTGTGTCCCTGGCTGTGGGGAGGAAGGAAGGAAGTGGCTCCCAGCGGGGAGCTGATTTAATTTCAAGCACAATGTTTCTGTCCTGAAGCCCGACTTCTTTCATCCTTGTTGATTACAAGCACTAACAAGGTATTACAAGAGCACTACCAGGAAATCTTCACCCCCACCCCTCACCCCAACTCACTTCTGGCCAGCTAGGATTTCCTGGGGCCACATAGCAGGGTCTCCCCACAGGACAGCCACTCAGAAAGCCCACTGTGATCTGGGAGCTCCTTTTCCTCTGGCCCCCAGGTTGGGGCCTGTGTTACTGTGCGAATTCCTACCAGCGCAATTTACACAGCCATGGGAAACACGTTTTTACCCCCGGCTGTTGCCAAGTATTGAAGCAAAGACACTTGAACACTTCAAAGATCTTTAAGGACACAGGCTGGCCTTCCTTTTCCTTCCTTCCTTCCTTCCTTCCTTCCTTCCTTCCTTCCTTCCTTCCTTCTTTCCCTCGTTCCTCTTCCTTCCTTCGGTTGTTCCTTCCTTCCTTCCTTCCTGCCTCTTCCTTCCTTCCCCTTCCCTCCTTCCCTCCTTCCTTCCTTCTTTCCTTCCTTCCTCTTCCTTCCTCTTCCTTCCTCTTCCTTCCTTCCCCTTCCCTCCTTCCCTCCTTCCTTTCTTCTTTCCTTCCTTCCTCTTCCTTCCTTCGGTTGTTCCTTCCTTCCTTCCTTCCTTCCTTCCTTCCTTCCTCTTCCTACCTTCCTTCCTTTTCCTTCCTTCCCCTTCCCTCCTTCCTTCCTTCTTTCCTTCCTTCCTCTTCCTTCCTCTTCCTTCCTTCCTTTTCCTTCCTTCCCCTTCCCTCCTTCCCTCCTTCCTTCCTTCTTTCCTTCCTTCCTCTTCCTTCCTTCCCCTTCCCTCCTTCCCTCCTTCCTCCTTTCCTTCCTTCCTTCTTTCTCTGGTAAAATATACACAACATTTTTTGCCATTTTAACCAATTTTAAGTATACAGTTAGGTGGCATTAAGTACATTCTCATTGCTGTGCAACCGTCCATCACCATCTGTCTCTAGACCTCTTTTCATCTTCCCAAACTGAAACTCTATTTCCATTAAACACTAACTCCCCATTCCCCCTTCTCCCCAGAAGGGGGATTTTACCCATCCATCCACCCAGGACGCTTGTGTAATTTCCACAATGACTTTTCTCTTAAATTGCGCTGTGCCCACACGTCTGTCCCTGCCCCCCCTTCCAGTGCCTAGCATCAAATGAAGCCAGGGCCTCGCAAATACTATTTGTTTGGTAGACATTAATAAAGGGAACAGAGAGAGGCTCATCAGGTGAATCAATTAGCTGCTGTCAACCTGAGTCTCGCCTCACTGTAAAGCCTATTGTCCTGTCACAAACTTGGGCTGTACTTGGAGCTGGCTTTCAAGCTATTTAAAGTGAGAGGCGGCTTTGATCCAAACAGAGAATGGCAGAAAACTAAAAGATGACTGAGGAAGGAATATTCCTGCTCTATAAAAAATAAAAACCAAAAAAATCTCTTATTATAGAGACTTCTAAACAACACAGAAGTGGGAAGGCTAATTTGATGGACTTCCCATGAACTAACTGCTCAGCTAGTAGAATCAATCATCAACACATGGCCAATGTTTTCTCATCTATGTCCCTCACACTTCTGCCCCCATCCCAGATGGGTTTCCCCCCCGCCCTAACTTTTTTATTTTAAAAAGCTCAGACCTACAGAGAAATTTTCAAGGAAAGTGTGAAGAGCAGCCATATGTCATGACCCTCACCTGGAATCACCAGTTGCTAACATTTTGCTGCCTTCGTTTTACATCTATTTATCATCTATGTTTTTTTTCCTGAACCATTTGAAATTATTTTCACTCATCATGACACTTCATCCGTTAGTACTTCAGTATCTACCTGGGAACAAGGGCATTCCCCTTCATAACCACGGCACAGTATCAGGGAATTTAAAGTTTATGCAACCTGATTATCTGATAAAAAAGTCCATATTCAATTGTTCCCAAATGTCTCAGTAGATGCCATTAGAGCTCTATTTTCCCTTTAGGAGATCCAATTGGGGAACAGGTGTGACATTTATTTCGTTATTTGTTTTTAGTCTCCCTTAGACTCTTATCCCTTTTTGTCTCTGATGCCGAAAAGACATTGGACTGAAGGTCTTGCAAATATGTGGCTCATTCTGGGAGATGGTGAGAGAGAGGATGATGACTCTTTCTGAATCTGGTGCCGTCATGGACTCATAACTGTTTCCACTGTTGTTAGCGGAACTGGAAAACTGGGGAGTCGACAATGTCTAGAACTGTTTGACAACAAAATACCTCCTAAGATATTTGCAAAGAGCAAGAATGATAAGACATTACTAATTCCAATAAATTAGCCACACATTGAGAAGCTTTTCCTTCTGCCGTTCTGACTGTTTCTAAATGAAAGGCGTGGCTGCCCTAGTCCCTGCTGGGACATACACAGTTAGTTTATTCTAAATATATTTTTGAACGTCCACTAATTAAATCTTGGAAAGCCTTTGAGAGTTAGGACATCTCTCATTTATATGCAAAGGAACTTAACACTGGGGTATAGAGTATAAGACACCCAAACAGAGATCCTCTCTGATTTGTTAAATGCTTCCCAGGACCTCATAACCTCTTTTGAGGGCACTTAGCTAGTATTGTTAGTGTGTTAATGTGTCCAAAGTCAAACCATTAAGAATGCAGGATGGTTCCTAGTTACTTGTTTTGAAGTGTTGTGGCTGGTAACGGTTCTGGACACGGCAGAATCCTGTTATCGTGTAAGAATGTTTTGTTTTTGTACATAAATATTTGTTTACAATTTTTAAGATTTAGAAACATCATTCTATTAAAATGCTCACCTAAGTCTTTATAAAAGACTAAATAAACATCTTTCATAACCATCTAAAAAGAGGATAGAAAATTAAGTTTGGCTTTTTGGAAGGAAAAATATACGTATCAGTTGAACCACAGACTTGGCCATTATAAGGTAATGGACAATGTTACTCTGATCTTTGCCCCCACAGTTTAATGAATAATAATAGAAGAGGATTGGCACATAATATTTTTAAGATGAAGCCCGGCATTTTAAGGTTTTATCTGTCATGTATTTTTGAGTTGTTTTGGGGGGGACCAAAAAGGAAAATGTTCTGTTCAAATCTGTTTTGCTCAGCTGATGGCAAAGTCTCGTCGAAGCTTGTCAACTGGAACATTAAAAATAATAATAAAATTAAAACGAAAAACAAAACTCCTTTTATTTTTAAATCCCCTGTCATGTACTGGAAACATTACCTGAGGACCCCTAGCTAGGTAGTCAGCATTTCAGACAAGGGCCTGTGGACAATTGCCACCACATGGCTTTCAAACAGACAAAAGAGCGAGTCTGTGACACTGAGGTCATGCAGTGATACGTAAACAGTGCTGCCAGGAAAAAGCCATGTGGCTGGTGGACAATCGAAGAAATCTTACCTTCCCATGAGCTCTCAGGAGGCGCCTGCTCATAGAGGGGCAGATTCTGGAAAACAGTGAGGGAGATTGAGAAACAGGGAGGGATTAAGAGAGTATTTGCCAACATCGGGAACCTAGATATCTTTCTGTTTTGCTTTTTTATTTTTTTTTTATTTCATCAAGCCTGGCTTCCATGAAGCCATGAAGTACCTAGAGTGGTTTTATTTCACATGTGCTTCGAACTGACGTTGTCAATCTTTCTGTCTCTACGCCTCTTCTTGGAAAGCCCATGGGGGAGAAAGGTGCCGAAATTCCACCTGGTGTGTCTTGGGAAATCAAACTAGTTTTATACAGGTTTCTCTAACTAACTGCAACATTTTGTAGGCTTCTGGGGTTCATTTAAAGATGAATATGGCGGATGTGTTCATTCTTATGTTGGTTTGGTTGACAGATCTCATAGTAGGAAGAAGATTGGAAAGAGCTGGGTATTTGGGAAATAGAGAGAATATGGGGGGGGGTCAATTGCCCTCAAAATGTTGGGGGGTCAGTCTCTAAATTTACCTTTATCTGTTTGGGATTATTTTATCCCCTGGCAATGCTATTACTGGGTGAATCTCAGAGGTGCACCCCCAGACCTTCATCCCGTGTATGCTTCTGCCTTATCCGCTTCATCAACAGAAAAGTCAGAGAAATTTATTTCTTCATGACTTATTTCTCTTCTGCAATAAAAATTTATCTGTTCTAGGACCCATTCTTTCTCATCCAGAAATGAGCAGTAAATAATTATTGAAAGAGTATTGGGTTTCCCATAAGGTACCAATGGACTACCAATGGATTGGGAGCTTGTACCTCCAGAATTTTTAAACTTTAATAGGACTATAGGACATAAGATATTTTATTCTAAAGACATGTGTGCTTTAGCAATGGAAGTATGGGGAAAAAACAAAAACAAAAAATGAAAAAAAAAGCAGTGGGTAAGGCAGTCACCCAGACACTAAGGAACTCAAAATAGCCCTAAGAACCTGCCATGGGGTCCCAAGATCATGCTTATCTAGCACCAGTTTGGATCTTAGTGTCGAAGGCCAAGTTTATCATATAGGTGATATGTGTCCAGCTGTGAAGTTTGAAGCCATCACAGTGGAATGTGATGTGTGTCATTACCATGCTCTTCTCAGACATTAGGGACCCTCCAATTTTATTTCTGAGCATTCTCTCCTTACACTACAGTGAATACTCTGGCTCTTTATCCTAATGGTGGGGATTAGCAGGATAATCAGCATAATTGACCCATTCTGATCCTGGGCATCAGGTCCCAAAGGGGATCTAGGGCTCAATTCTCTATTATAACCAGTTTTTAGTTCTCTGTTATAGCCAGTTCAGTCATCCAGATAGATAACATGGGGCTAGGCCAAAGCTGAGCATCTTAAACATGGCAGCACATGATTGCAAGGACAGGCAAATAGAAATGTGAGCTTAACAGGAAGTCTAAAATTTCAAGGTACAGCGGAAAGGTAGATATTACCGTACAAAGTCCACTTCAAATCCACAGTCTAGAGAAACCTTTAATCAGGCAAAAGCAGACCCATGGAGGGCCCAGAGGGAAGGTTTGGAGGGCAGATGCCTTCAAAAAGTATAATAAACTCAGTAATTCAGAGACTGGATGAAAGGGTAAAATCACTGGGGGGACTTAGAGGAAATCTAGAACCCCAATTTTGAAGAGGTGTAACTACCAAATTTGGGATGAGACCAGCAAGATAGATTTGACACTGATTAGCAGCTACCCCAGGCAATCTCACCTCCTACTTTCCTTAAGATTGGTCCTGGAATTTGGATGTGTGTGTGTGTGTGTGTGTGTGTACGCATGCGCATGTGCACGTGCTGTTAGATCTCATTTGTTGGGGCGCCTGGGTGGCTCAGTCAGTTGTCTGAATCAGCTCAAGTCATAATCTTGTGGTTCATGAGTTCAAGCCCTGCATCAGGCTCTATGCTGACAGCTCAAAGCCTGGAGCCTGCTTCAGATTCTGTTTCTCTCTCACTCTCTGCCCCTCCCCTACTCTGTCTCTGTCTTTCAAAAATGAATAAATGTTAAAAAATTAAAAAAAAAAGAAGATCTCAGTTGCTATGTTAGAAACAAAGATCTAAGTCGAAGATCTCGATTGCTATGTTAGGAGCAAAGGAACTTGGATATGATATGGATACATGCTTCTATTATGAAATGCAAATACATATATTTGGAGATTGAGATTTCACACCCTGTGTCCCACTTTGGAGACAGGGTCTGGCTTTGCAATATCCCTGCAATCATAGCTACTAATGGGTGAGAAACAGATTCTGTGCAATGGGCCTTCTCTGATAAGCAGCGTTTCTGATCTCAAGTCACTGGCTCCTCTCCCAGGACTAGAGGTGTAAGGGAGTGTTTGGAACCTAGAAGGCATGGCCTCAGCAGATGAATCTGCCTTCTATAATTCAGAGGACAGGTTTGTCAGACCTCTGTCTTTTCTGTGAGTTGGTCCTGCCTGCCTCATGAGAGGTGGGTCCTATGAAGCAGAAAGGATCTGGGGAATCAGCAGTTCCTTTGGTTTCCAAGAAATGTCTCCACCCTTCAGTCGGTTCCGAAAATAACAGTCTGTTTCACTTGAGGGAATGCATGCTGAGTTCTCTTCTCAGCTTATAAATTATGCTGTATTAACACTGGCAACAGTTTCATTTTCGCTGTGTAAACATGAGGCAGCACAGAATGGGAAGGGGGTTGGAAGGGCCAGCTGCCAGGCCCCAGCAGAGACGCGTGAGCAGCTCTTCGAATGTTGGACGGTGTTCAGCTCTTCGAATGTTGGACGGTGTTCATGCTAACATTGAGGGTGGGTTCCCCAACACCTGTCTCCAGCAGGCAAGCCTTTTTTTTTTTTATGAATACTTTTGCCACCTAGGTTGGTTTAGTGCTAAGTGTAGTCCGTGGTTAAATAAATGCCATGATTGAAATAGCTCTGAGAACGTGCCTTTTTCTCAAAAATGGACAGTGGCTGGCCACTGGGTCCGAGACTCTATTATTGATTCATTTGTTGGGGTTATGATGTAATATTTTAAAAGTTTCTCTCATCAACCATAAATATTCTATAGATGGTATCACATATTTGTTTCACTAATTCTTTTATTGAGCCAGAAAATATTTATAAATCTTCTGTTATACATCAAGGCACGCTGGTCCCAAAGTAAAGTTTCCATTGCCATTACTGGCCATGAACAAATTCATCAATGATTCCAGTCAACTGACTTGGCAAGTGCAGTGCAGGGTAACTAAATGTCAAGTGAAGACTGAGATAAAGGGAAGACCCTCCAGCAAGAGCTGGGCAGCCTGGGATGGAATGAGGGCAACGTGATGCTGAGGGGAAGGGGTGGGGCTTACAAGGCAGGAAAGGACAATAGAGGATGGAATGTGGAAAACCAAACTATCTAAAGTATGGGATTTAGGGGGCACCTGGGTGACTCAGTCAGTTAAGTATCTGACTCTTGATTTCAGCTCATGTCATGATCCCAGGGTCATGGGACAGAGCCCCGCATTGGGCTCCACACTGAGTGTGGAGCCTGGTCAAGATCCTCTCTCTCCTTCCCTAAGCCCCTCCCCTGCAATTCACGTGCTTGCTCTCTCTCTCTCAAAAAATAAATAAATAAATAAATAAATAGGGACCCCTGGGTGGCTCAGTTGGTTAAGTGTCTGACTTTGGCTCAGGTCATGACCTCATGGTTCATGATTTCGAGCCCCATATCAGGCTCTATGCTAACAGCTCGGACACAGCCTGCTTCAGATTCTGTGTCTCCCTCTCTCTCTGCCCCTTCCCTGCTTGCGCTCTCTCTTAATAATAAATAAAATAAACTTAATAAAAATGAAATAAAGTAGGGTTTTTTTTTAGAAGTTTCTCCAGGGCAGTATTTTTCAATCTTTTCAAAGGTAGAATGCTATTAGTTATGATTTCTGCTGCAGGTGACTAAAAATCCAACTCAATGAACAGATTTGAAGGATAGGGAAATCATCGCCTTATGTGTGAAGACTGCCAGATGTTAAGAATGAGCTTTAGGGTTGGTTGAGTCAGTTGTTGAACAATTTCACAAAGGACTCAAGTCCTTTCACTCTCTCTACCCTAACAATTCCATTGTTATTTTATCCCAATGGCAATTCCTCAGTGGTCATGAGACGATTACAAGCATACCCAGGCTACAATTCCTCCTTGTTCACACCTGGTGGAAGAAAGAATTTCTGTCCTAACATGGAATTAATTTCCTTCCCTTTGGTCTCACTGAGCCACCAGATTTACATGCCTACAGGGGAATGGCATCCACCGATGGTTTGTGCCTGTGTCCCTGAGTCATTCAGTACAAGGGACTTTGAGATTATGTGATTGGCTTGAGGACTATAGGCAGAAACTAGACTTCTCATAGTGCAGAGTGAAGGACTAGTATAAAATGGGATGAATGGTTTAGGAACTCAACGGCAATGTCCATACCCCAAATAATGAAGCAGCTGTGGTTGAGGTAGGAGTGGAGGGCACAGACTTACCTCTCCCCCACTCACCTCTACCTTTTATTTCCTTTTACCCTTCAAATACTACTTAGTACTTTCTAGGAGACTGTAGGATTCCAGTTTGAAACCACGGTCAGAGCTAGGGCAACACTAACCCAAAGGATCCTTTGGGTGTGAACACTGAGTATTTCTCGTCTCCAAGGGCTTAAAAAGTCTGAGCTTACATCAAGTTACCAGGTGCCTCGTTAGCTGTAGTCTGTCATATAAACTCTTTGTTGTCTGTAGAAGAAGTAAGCCCACTGGTTAGGTCGTTCCTGGTGAAGAATAATGGTTAGGAAGTTCCTGGCCAACACAAAGCAAAACAACACTGAATTCAATGATTAATCCTTTCTTAAAAAAATAAACTCATATCCTCATCCACAGTAGAATTTTATGTAGATCTAAGAATATTCTGTCATTCATGTGCACTATTAGGAAGGTTTTGAGTTTGGATTTTAAAAAAAAAAATGTTTGTATTTGCCAAAGGAATTAAAGGAGAAAAACTATTTGGGTATAGATTCTGACATACTTGTTTTAAAAAATAGTTTTCTTTCTTTGAAATCATGTTTTATAAGTGGAGGCATGGTTTTCAGTGTCCCAAAGCATGTGCACTGGCCCCTGCAGGAAACACCACCTAAGCCACCGGGAATCCTCAAGGCCGTCTCAGGAAATTGTGAACTTGTGTTGAGGCTGGCATGGTGAACTTCACACCAGGGACTATGCAGTTTCTCCCCCCAAGAGTAGTTTACCTGATGAAGGCATTGCAAATGGCTAGTTTTAGCCACTTACTGGTGACATGGGTCTCCTTTATGAAAATTCTTTTCTCTTTTTTAGGTATTAAGAAATCTCTCGGGAACTGCTTTGGTTGACCACCAAGATGAACTAAATGACATATTGTCTATTTTAATGCCATAATTTAATGCTTTTATTCTCCTGCCAAGTATCCTCTCTGTAGAACCCAACAATGGTGTTTGCCCAGGATTGCACGTTCCGATGGAAGAGACGCACTGCTGGCCACCCACCTCTTTGCTCTCAAATGTGTTCCATGCCCTGGACCTGGATGTTATATATCAACATTTCACAGACTTCTGGGCCAACTTGTTTAGAAGGAAGTTCTAAAACAGAAGGCACTAATGGGAGGTCATAAGATCAGAAGGCAGGAGATAACAGATTACAGTAAAACCTTGGATTGCGAGTGACTTGTTCTGCGAGTGTTCCACAGGACGAGCAAACAAGCAAACATTTCTAATCAATTTTAATTTGGTAAAGAAGCAATGTCTTGCAATATGTAGTTCATGGTGCCGCGTGTCACATGATCACAACTGAGCCAATGGTCCTTCTCTCTCTCTCTCTCTCTCTCTCTCTCTCTGTGGGATCATGGCTGGTCGTCTTCCATGCCCAGATGCTTGGTCTCGGGCTGCAGTGTTTGGCAGAAATCAGTGATTTTCAGAACGTTGAAAGGTGCCCACAGCTGGCACTAGCATATATATATATATATATATATATATATATATATATATATTTGGCCACTTGAAAGCACCTATGGACAGTCTTTTGCTTTTCCATACAAGAGTAAGCTTAGGAGGGGCACCTGAATGGCTTAGTCGGTTAAGCTTCCAACTTCGGCTCAGGTCATGATCTCACAGCTTGTGAGTTCGAGCCCCATGTCGGGCTCTGTGTGGACGGCTCAGAGCCTGGAGCCTGCTTCGGATTCCGTGTCTCCCTCTCTTTCCTCTCTCTCTCTTTCTCTCTCTCTCTCTCAAAAATAAGTAAACATTAAAAAAAATTAAAGAGTGAGCTTAGGAAAGCTTTGCTTCATTTCAAGTCAGGCTGCCTGCGGATCTAGACCCTTCCCACTGCTGCCTTATTGCCAGTTACGTTCAATGCGGTACGTGACACGAGTTTCTGAATCCTGTCCTGGAGTCAGCAACCTTGTCACTGAGCACAATGGCCCCCGTACAGAAAAAGATGCCACCGAGCCAATAGATGGCAGTGATTCCATTAGCGATAGTGAAAGTCGTCCTACGCAGTAACCCTCCTCTCTTTTGTTCGCCTCACAACCAGCTCTGATGGTTTTCAAAGGTACCTGCAGGTTAATTTGTTTATTTTTCTTTATATTTTGTATTTTCTTCATGATTTTATATTATATTACAGTCCTGCAGTCACTTTCACGTGAATAGTTTTGGGTTGTGGAATGAGTCCTCTGAGTGTCCATTATTTCTTACGGGGAAATTCGCTCTGATCTACAAGTTCTCTGGATCGCAAGCATGTTTCTAGAATGAATTATGCTCACAAACCAAGGTTTTGATGTAGTCTCATTTCTCGCTGCCTAGTAAGGCCTCTTCCATGTCTTATCAGTGGCTTCAGTTTCCACTAGTCAGTGCCTTCCTTCAAGTTCCCAGATCCCACCAGGCAGGGCTGCTACAATTCCAGCTCCCTCAGCTGAACTATTTATTTGGGTATGAAAACTGATATACTTGGTTGAATGATGAGTTTGATTTCCTTCAAATCATGTTTTAGAAGAGCACTCGTGGATGTCAGCTGCAGCCTCCCCATTGCACATGTGTTGGCATCTGCCATCAGCACAGAGGCCCCAGGAACACCATCCCCTCTCTGTCCCTCTAGCCCGGAGGGTGGTAAGAACTTTCTGTAGTTGCTGATGAGGTTTTGGGGGGTGACAGTGGTGTTCGTGGGATCCGGAGCCGATGGCCAGGAAATAATTCTTGAAGACGTCTTTGGTGCAAAAAGGGGATTGTATTGAAGCACGGGGACAGGACCCGTGGGCAGGAAGAGCTGCCCCAGGACCATGAAGAGAGACTGGTTATATACTATGGGGTTGGGGGAGGTAAAGTCCAGGGGAAGTTTCCAGTGAGATTTTCATATGCTAAAGAAGACTGTCTGGATACTGGAAGCCTGGCTGTCATCAAGCTAAGGTGGTTTAAAGCGTTAGCATTAAGACAGTAAGGAGTTCTTGGAGAAACCTTTTACTCTGCCAGCCTCAAGTATCTGTCAATGGGCTGCAGGTTATAAGGACATTTAGTTCTACCTGCCATTTCCTTCTGCCTTTGTTTCCCATCACTATGGCAGGATGATGGAGACATAGGTCCCGCAGGACTGGGATCTCGATCAGTTCGCCATTTGTTCATCACTTTCCTTTGTTTTTGGGCAGCCAGGAGTGTCTGAGGAATATCACACACATCCCACCTGGTTGGGGGCGGGGGGGTGCGGCCTGTCAGCTTGCCTGACGGTCCCTCATCAGGTGCCACTCACCTTCCTTCCCTGGCTGCTCCTTCAGCTATTCTAGTGACATGGAAAACATTCCCCACTCTTACATTCCCCCTGTTGAATTACCTGGCGTAGGTCTTGTTTTCTTAGTTGGAACCTAACTGAAGTTGTAGGAAAACAGTCATCTTTTTGATAAGTTTTTTTTTTTTAATATGCCCACCATGCCACGGCATAGAAACGTGACTGATGATAACACGTTTTGAGAGTGGCGTCATCTCGTGCTTAAGTCCTTCCGTTTTCCTTTTGTCTCTTTTATGAGAAACCAAAAATTTCCATCTGCAGATTCTATGTTTTGCATTGGTGCCTGTCCACATGTGTGGGTGGTGAGCAAGTTCTTAAGGAATTGAAGCCTCAAGTGGATCAGAAACACACAAGGGCTGTGAACTAGGCAGAAACAATGGTGCCTGGAGTTCTTCCTGTCACCTCATTTTCCTCTTTGTGCCATTGTCTTTCAAATTTCATGTTAAGTGGTGTAAGGGCTTTTCTCTGTCAATAAAGCCAGAAGAATCTTTTTAATCCTATTTAAAGTTGATAAAGCTGAATAGAGAAACTATGCTCCAAATGTCTAATATCTCCCATGTTCCTCAGCTAAAATACTGGTGCATGTTAAAAGGTCTGCAAAACTTGTAGTTTTGGACCAAAGATCAGTTGAACTAAAGGGCTGCTGAGAGTTAGTCCTGGTTGAGTAAGTCTGCAGCTTTGGCTGAAAATCCCCAGAGGGGTCTCAAGTCAAATTACGTGGAAGCAGAAGCAGACGTCCCCTGAAGGACTTGCAAGGCTGTGGGGTCAGCCATCTTGAACACAAAGGTGGGATGGCTGAGTGCTTGTCTGAGTTAATTACCAGTTAAATCATTGGGTGGGATTCGGCAGAATATGCATCACTCAGGTGGGTCTTCATTTGCACATAATGAGGTTCGTCTTTTCCATAGCAAATGCTGAAGTATGCTATAAGGAGAAAGACATCCGTAATTATTGTTTTTTTAATGCATCAGACAGAATAACTATCTATTATTTATTTTTAGAGAAGGAATTCAAGGTTTCCATTTTGCTTTTAACAAGGATTCAGGAAAAGCTCACACTAGACAATTTTTTGTAGTGCTCTTAAAATAAAGAGTCAAGGTTGGTGGGGTATAGACAGGATTCTCCATTCCTCATTCAAGAAAGAAAGAAAGAAGGAAGGAAAGAAAGAAAGAAAGAGGAAGAAAGAAAAAGAGAGAGAGAGAAAGAAAGAAAGGGAAAGAACCCTACACAAAGCAAATTAAACAGAAACACAAGCAATGGCTCCCTCCCACCCCATACACAGCATAACAGAAAAATCTGTATTTTGTTTTTCAAGGTATAGTAGAGAGTTTTTTCTTTTTTTTGAATATGCTTTCAAATCCTCAGGGACTTTATAATTTATCAAGAAAGACACATTCTTCCTAATGAAAGGTTACTGACCTTCATGAATGTGACAGTTCAATTACAGCCCATTCATATGCAGAGCAGCGTTGATAAAGGATTTGGGGAATGTGACTAGCATAGCAAAAAAAGACAAATGTCTCGGAAATTATTATTAGTTTTTTAAATTTTTTTAATTGTGAAGCAAGAATAATAAATAAGATTTGCTCAGGTAGTAGAACCCTTTATTCTTGTCCCCAGCAGCCCATTAGATTTGCTTCAATGGCTATATGCTGGCTCTTTCTTCTTTTTCCTTCTTAATATTTCTGCCTTTTTAATCCTCTGAACCGCTAAACCTAACAAATCAGCAAGCCCTTGGGGTTCTGAAATGCAGGGTTTCAATTTTTCCCCCTGCTTTCCTTTTGACTGGCAGGGCAAGCTGGAACGTGTCTTAATGTTATTTTAAGTGTTTGACTACTACTTAGATGCAGAAAGGTGGAGAGTTATAACCCGCAGTGTTACACACACTCAGCCACCCACGTACATGTACTCAAGCCCAAGCTCACAGGGAGGCAAGCTTCCACCAGGACCGAGAATAGCTATGCCAGATCCTGGCTAGACTCTCTGGAGCCAGCCTTGGGTGACACCTGCGAGCTGATGTTTGCTGAGCTCCTGCAGGTGTGGGAAAGAATATCAGATTGTCACTCTGTAAATCAGCAGAGAATGTCCCTCAGCCAGAGATCTCTGGAATATTCCAGAACCACGTTCTTTTTCAGCAACTGCTCGTAAGAGAGATTCTCCTTTGACAATAAATTTTTCATCAAAAAGAAGACAAAATGTAAAATTCTTCTTGGGATATAACCAATGTAAATATTTTAAATAATTTTGAAATGCACTCATTATTTTCATTTTTAACACTTTACCTTGGAAATTAACCTTAGCCACGTATGTATGTGGAATGAGTTGTTGAATGGTAAACCTGACTGAAAGTTCTAAGAGAACGTACGTGTTCCCGACACCCATCATACTGCCTGGCACATAGTGATCATTCGACATTTGTTTAATGAACCCTTTTTCCTACACATTTTTTTCCCCCACCCTCCTTGGTTTTGGGATAGGCAGTGTGATCTAATTATTAATGATTCCTCTATGATATTTGTCGACTCCAGTTTGCTCATATAGGTTCCTTCTTTCTCCATCATTCCAGAGCTAAGTACTTCATTTCAAATCACTTTCAAATATATCATATCTTTGAGCATAAATCTACTACAGAAGGCGTTTTTTTTTAAGGGAAAGAATTGAAAGAATAAAAACAAGGAGAATGGATATCAGCGTCAATTCTCTGAGTTCCTGCAAAAGCATAAACCTTTTCTTTTAGGCATTCACGTGTGACATAAAATCATCCGAAGTACTATCTTCTTCAGTCGGATTATTCCATTTCAAAAAGACTTATCATTTAAATACAATGCTCTGATAATAATTTAAAGACAACTTGGGGTAGCCCAAGGTTTAGATTAGCTCTGGCAAATAATTTAACGTGTGTCTCTTCTTCCAGTTTTTAGTTTGTCCCATGTATAAACTGACTTATTTTTAATATGAAAGGATGAGATAAAGAGTGTTGTGTCACACGTGAACACACACATGCACACACAAACACATGTGCACACCCAGATCACACACATGCACACACACACGGACACGTACATTTTTCTATACTAACAAATACCTTAGATGGGCAAGAAAATTAGCAATTTGACAGTGAGATCTTTTTAAATTTTGAAATAATGTTTTGCCACTTAATAAACATAATTATGTATACTTTTCATTAAAGTTCGATATTGTTTTTACTTTCCCAAACGTCACTTTTGTTTAGGTGTCTTCTTCATTCTGCAATAACCCGAAGGACGTAGCTGTGTGTTAAAAGAAATTTCTCTCAATTACTGTTTTTCTGTATTTCAGACCTGCACACGCTCAGAACTCTGGCATAATTCTTGGAAGTTTGTCAGTTCTGACTCAATGCTCTAGGAAGGTGAATTCTGGAATTTGAAGACAGAAATCCAAATCAGTGTGGCATGTTTTATATCTCTTGATATTGTTCTTGATGTCCTATCTTAATTTTTTTTTTACTTTGTTAATTTTTTTTGTACCACCCAGAACCACTACTTAATTATTAACAAAACTTCTCTGTGCAAATACTATATGTTAGGCGCATATTATGCATTTTATATTTTATGGATAAAGAACAGATTCATGCAGATAGATGGTAAATGGTTTGCCTGACCCTGAAATCTGTTCATATAACCAATTCACTACTGTATCTGTAAATACACTTAGCAACAAGTAACAGGAAATCTAACCCAAAGCTGCTTAACTAATAAATGTTATTATCTCTTGTAACATGTGATTCAAGGTGGGGAGGCTGTTGTGTCAGATAATTCAGTAGTTCAAAATATCACCGAGGATTCAGTTTCCTTCTATCCCTTTCATTGGCTACCCTCAGTGGATGTTAATTCTCCTCATAGTCTTGAGATGGCTGCCATAGCTTCAGGCATTGCATTTGTATATTTCAATGTCAAAGGTCAAAATATGGTTTAAAATGTTTTCAATGTCAATGGTCAAAATATGTTTTCCCTTGGACAGTTTTTAAGAGCTAAGAAATGTTTCTCTGGAGCTCTTCCAATGCTCTTACCTTCATATTTCATTAGCCAGAGCTGGGTCGTCTGGCTCTTTCTAAGCAGATCATTGATAAAGGAAATGAAATTATCACAACTGATTTAGATGAATCAAAATTTATTGGAGTTAGGGCTGTCCTTTCCTCAAGGACGTGGCTGCATGGGGGAAAATGTGAGTATCTGAATGGAATATGGTTTATTTAGCAAAGATAGGATAGCATTGGTAGGCAACCAATAAATTTGGTTACAGCAGAGCTATCTCAAGATCGCTAGGGACAAGAAGAAAGATGGGGAAACACTGAAAGGGGAAAGTTAGAGATGAGTGAAAAAAGAGAAGAAAATAGTAATCTGGTGTACAGCAGGTGTTCGATAATTGCCAATGTCAGAAAATGAAACACAATTTACAACAAAGTTAATCTGACACATATTTAATGATATGTGTTGTTCCGTGACATTTGAGGCCAATAGTTTAGTAGTCCACATAAATAACTGTAATTAGTACTACTTTTTGACAGATCTTTATAGCTTTTAATCTTCTGTTGTTAATTAACTAGTTTAAGAACACGCATCAGTGTTCAGAGGCTTTTTTTTTTCTTTTTTGTACTCATCTTACAAATAGTTGAACTTTAATCATATGCTCACTGCCAAGCACCAGAGCGATTCCCTGGAGCTTCTTAGAGTCGCCCCTGTTCTCTCTGTTCCTCCCCCATACCTGGCCCCGTGCCCTCACTTCCTCAGAGAACTTTCCTGGGGCAGATAGGATGCAACCAAGTATTTGGACACATCGCTGTCTGCCCCCATCAGATCTGGGGCAGGACCTTCAGAAAGCACAGCAGTGAATAACTGGTAGCAGATCTTTTCCAATTTTGGTTAGAAGGAAGGAACAAGAAAACACAGTTGGAAGTTCATAAGAGGTTTCCACCATGGATAACAGAAATGCTACTAAACAGTAGTTGGGAAACTTGGCTCTTCTTGGGCCAAATCCTTTCATGATGAAAGGTTCAAAACAAACCCTAGATGTAGAATGAGGACCTGGGAATAACCGATAAGGAGTAAGATTCCTTCTAGCTCCCACCTTCAATGATTCCACTTTACAATTTTGCTTTAGGCCAGAACAGTTTAACGCAATTATGAGCAGACACATAGAAATTGTATTGGAGGTAATTTCACATATGACTAGGAGCATTGATTTTAATTAGTTAAATAGCATTCTAGAAATTTAGGTTACTTTCTGTATTTTCATGTTGCCAATAAAGGGCTCTGCTATAGCAACGGGCTCCATCAACTCTTAGATATAATCTAAGTGTGCACTGGTTTCTTGAGAAAATGTATATGTGATACACTATTGTTTTCTTTTGGGAAACTTCAGCCTAAATTTGAACTATTTTAAGCCAGTCCAAAGAAAACTAAAACCAAACATGATGATATTATTCCCTATTATTATTATTATTATTATTTTCTGTGGTGGCATGAGAGGCCCCTCTAATGCAGTATCATTAGAAAGACAAAAAAAAAAGACACGTTTTCAGTAATGTCCATCCTTCCCTTGCTTCTGAGAATGTAACTTCTAGGCAATCACCAACTTCATGAGATTGGTTTTCCCTTGCGGATTAACCTTGGATTCCTTGATAGACCATCTGGGATAGGGCTGAACCTGTCCAGGAGAGTGCTGAAGTGCTCTGTTCGTGGGGAAAGTAGCTTTCCCCCACGTGCCCTGCCCACGTGCCACCATTCGGTGACCCTCCCTCCCACTCAGTGTGCCGCTGGCCTTTTTACTGTTTTCACTGCTCATCTCACACCCTTCGCTGCCCAGTGTGCTTCCCAGAAACAAGGCCTTGGCGAGACCACTGGACAACATGCTGCCTCACTGTGCTGTGCTACCAAGGACAGCCTCTGCTCTCATCTCTGCCTCTCCCTCCAGGCGGGTTACTGTGACCACTGGGTTCTTTCCCAGAGGTACAGTGACTGGGTTACTGCCTCGGAGAGAAATGTGGGCCCAGGACACAAGCTGATTATGCCGGTGATTGCCACCTGTCCTCTTGTCCCATTATTTTCTTGAGGGAACCAAGAAAAGTGGGAATCCTGGAGACTCAGATTTCTCTTGGATGCTATACCCTCACTTTGGCAGGAAGAGTCCGAGGTGAGAATTCTAGCCTTCCTCGAGGGAGAGCTCGAAAATGCTCATTTGCCTTCCTGAATCCGTTTGAGCCCTCGCGGAGCAGACTTGGAACAATTACCCTAGAGTCACATTTCCCACACCAGAACACTTGTGCTTGTGTGACGCGCCATTCCAAATACCAAACTTTCCAGAAGGAGAGGCATCGGCTTCCTGTCTATCTTCAACCCTGAACTTCCAAAACCCAGGCAGACTCTGAGGCTCATGCAACCAGGATCTTCCCTTGTCCTGAGCTGTTCTCAAGAACTAGACTTT
Organism: Acinonyx jubatus; assembly: GCF_027475565.1. Taxonomy (NCBI): domain Eukaryota; kingdom Metazoa; phylum Chordata; class Mammalia; order Carnivora; family Felidae; genus Acinonyx; species Acinonyx jubatus. The sequence goes on along the minus strand of NC_069385.1, from coordinate 139,563,799 downwards.
ACATTCATTTGCTGATGCAAAGGAAGTATTACGCGCATAAATTTTTCTGGGAAGGTTAAGCCCAAGAGCATAATTTCTCCTTTCTTTATGCTTATCTACTCTTCAGAACAGGTGTTATTACCAAACATAGTTTCAAGGGTGGAAAATCTGAAAGGATGAAATAATCATAACACCTTGCTTGGTCAAAGAATGTGTGCAAGAAGGAAAGGGAAGTATGTTAGTAAATATTTGTTACTTTTCACACATTTACAGATTGTTGTTAGTAAGGTTTTGCTTAATCTGACTTGATTTTAATAAAATATTCCATCTAATTGGAGAAGATACGCTTACTGTTCCTAACCTCAGAGCATGCTTGGCAAAATTAATTAGAAACTGGCTATTGTGACTTGATGAGACCAGGTCATATTTGCTGAACTTGAGATGGGAAATTTTCTTTTGTTTCTTTTAAGCAAGATTCAGGTAGTTCAATAAACGCCACTTAACTGGGGCAGACTTGATCAGGGAAGTTGCTGAATTGGGAAACCAATTAAATCTAATGATAATTAGCGTGCGCTGCTGCTTAATTGGGATAGGTGGTCCATTGAATTGGTAACACGATAGGTAATTAAATGATGCTCTTGGAGGATAAGAGATAGAATCTTCTTGATGCTTTAAAGACTGAAGGCAATTTATTTCCTCTCTTGATCATGCTTTTGCTGGTTGAGCAAAACTCAATTTCTAAATGGCTTCGAAGTTTCGCTTATTTGAAAGGACTTTTTTATTTGTGTGCATTTATGTGTATATACACACAGACATATATTCTCACGCTTGCTCTAAAGGGACCGCCAAGAAATGAGGAATTATGCATTTTTGCAAATGCAAAGGATGAGACACAGAGAGTTTGAGCGATTTCTTTGATGTCACCACCATTTGGTGACTGAACACAGATAAAAGCATGGTACTTAAGTATTTGTCCCTGGTGACTCAGCACGGGGGGTGTTCATCATTTGGCAGGCCAGGTTCAGAGGGGCTCAGTGGGGTTGCTCAGGTATTTGTTCACAGCCTGGCTGCTGCCCCACAGAGATAAGACACTTTGCCTCTCTGGGCTTTGGGTGCCTCTTTTATTAAATAAAGGCGTGGGACTGAATAGTCCCTGAGACCCCTTCCAACTGTAAAAACAAAAGTACCTCAATTCAGTGGCTTCATTTAAAAATTGTTACTAGGGGAAAAAAGTCTTCATTGTTAGCGTGTATAAAGCCTCTCATTACTAAGCCAGGTCACTGGCAAAAAGTAATCATCATCTCTGGCTCCACATTAAAAAAAATATATTATTGTACAAGATGTAACCGACTGCTTTTTGTAAGTTTGGGAGGCTGGTGGAGTGAGTATTCATGGGACAGTTTTTGTCTGTGCTGTGAATAAATCCATGGAGAGGTAAAGAAAATGAAAGAGATACTCCTGAGTCTGGACAGCCTGAAAAATATATGGGAGTGAACTAGCAAAGGAAAGTAGGAGAAAATGAGATTATTAGGCTCCTTGAAAGAGAAAAAAGTAGGTGAGGCAGTGATAGGGCAGGGCAGTCAAAGAACCTTGGACACAGCATTTGGGAAGACAGGAATGGACAGTAAGTTCTAATGGCCAAGGCCAGGCAGGAATAGTAGTTATTAGCAAGGTCTACTCTAAATTGTTTGGACTTAGATACAAAGTTAATATTTTGGATCAAAAACAAGTTTCATGTATATTTTTCCTATAAGAGTCCGCATAATACCGACCTTTTGGACCAAGATACTCAATCATAATAGAAATGTAAGCATCCAGCCTCCCTTAGCTCTTTTTTCCCTTTCTTTCTTAATTTGTCTCTTTAGGCTCATCATTTACACATTGCCTCAAAGTAATACCACCATCAATTCTAGATCAGTGATGAGTCATGATTATACTTGGAATACTAACGAAATTTGCAGAGTCCTGTACTTTCTTTTGAACTTGCAGGCTGCTTTTAAATGCCTCATTGATCCGCTGACTGTAAATTCTGTCTAAATATTTATTTTTAAGTCACAGTGTGGAGATAAATATCGTAGAAATAGATGTAAACACATAGCTAGATATAGACATGAAGATACAATTATCTTATATTTGGAAATAGCATCATGTGCATCTGAAAATGTGTTTACTTTAACAATGTATTTTGCTTCACCTATTGGTTACATCCCAGTTCAAAGCCAGTGCAAGGACATGTTTCAGTTACTGTACTTTTTAGTCCTCTTGGTGCAAAGTTGTTACATATGCAAACGTGTAAAAAGTCAGCAAAACACTGCCAACTACAGTTTGGGAGAACGTGCACATTTTTCTTGAAGAACGAATCTGCAGTCAAATGGGCATAAAACTGCGAGTGAACCTCTTCAAGTTCAGAAGTCATTGCCTTTGTGGAGGAGTTATTGATGGTCATGTCTGCAATAGGGATCTGGGGACAGTGGCCCCAAGCTGAAGTGAGACTAGCACCCAGCTCCATTGTAATTTGCTACTTTGACTTCCTCTCTTCATATTTCGTAAATATGAAGTCTACTTCTGGTGCTGAACTTTATCTTCTTGCTTGTTATTTTATTACTCGGATTTGTTTGAGGAAAGATACGTTTGGGCTGGGTAGGCTCTGTGAACAATTCCCTGATGAAGGAGAAAAACCCGATCCCATCTGGAATTAGGGGCCTGAGTATAAGCAGAACGACATTATCTCCTCTCAGGTCGCTCTGCACTGTCACTTGGGAAGCGCGGTCAGGCGCACAGGGAACAGAACTTTGGGGCCAACTCGGTGAACTCTCCAGCCAAGCTCCTTCACCAGGGGGACAGAACAGTTCACTGCAGCTCCAGCTGGGATGACCTTTCTACTCTGAATGCTTTACCGCTTGATTAAAAATTGTTCTCGTGCTTACAGGCAGATTGCCGATGGGGTTTATAACAAGGCACAAACACACAGAGACTCCTTGGAGGTACCTTATGTAACCATTTCTCGGGCATATGATTTTGTTTGAGAAGTTCCTAGAGGCCGGCATGACAACCACTCTCTCTGGTAGGTTTTTGGAATCAGTTCATGTGGAAATCAAATTGCACCTGAGCAAATATTGAAGGGTGTAGCAAAAGGAAGCAATAGCTTTCATTTTGTAACCACAAATATTACAATAGCTTATGCACATATTTTAGGAAAACATTATTTTTCTTATGTGAAATCACTTCGCATGAAATTGCAGGATAGATTTTGGTGGCGTGGATAACCCAAATCATTCTTTCAGAACTATAGCCCCCAGGAGAATTAGGATGTAACCGCTCACAGTACAATAAATGGGAGAAAGAGCTCATCTCATGTCTTGCCACCTAATAGCATTAGTGAGATCATTTTACAACATGATGGCGGATGCAGAAGCACAATCTAGAAATTGATAAAAAGCACTCCAAAGCTGACTATAAAAATAGATGATGATCATAAAATAGGGCCAATATTTAAAAATTGATCACAATACTAATAGCTGCACGTACTGAGTGTTTAATGTTCTGGGCACCATTTTAAAAGCGGTACATGGTTTCCATCATGTAATCCTCACAGCATTTCTATGAGTTACGTACAGTTATTAGCCCATTGCACTACTTAGGGTGGTGCCATCTTACTTATAAGATTATATCTATTTTATTTAATGCCATCCAGACATCATGGTAGAATTAGGATCCAAGCTGAAGTAGTCTGATTCTGAAGAGTTTTCTCAGAAGCAATACGTGGTGCAAATTCCTTAAATTTACATTAGTTGGAATCAAAGGTGGCCTTTAGTGACCAACATTGGTCAAGCCATCAGTACCTTGGTTACTACCTTCAGAAATAAGCTTCAGAAAGCTTCAGAAACAATGATCCCAACAAGTCCTCCCTGAGTGGCAAGACCACCTCACCTGAATGAACGAACTATTATCTCTTCCTTTTTTGGAAAGAAGACCACGGTGGGTAAAAACATTTGGAGCCAGGCACACCAGAAATACACATTTGGCAAGTTACCTAACTTTATTATGCCGATTTCCACATCAAATATCTATTTGAGTCTCTGCTTTCAATGCTTCAGAGTATATGCCCAGAAATGGGATTTCTGGATCAGATGCTAATTTTATATTTAATTTTTTTTATAGGAACTGCCATTCTGTTTTTCACATTTGCATCGTTTTCCATTCCCACTAGCAATGCACAAGTTTCTCCATGCCTCACCAACACTTGTTGTTGTCTGTTTATTATTATCATCATTATTATTATTATTTTAATAATAGCCATCCTAATGAATATGAAGCAGTATTTCATCATGGGTTTGATCTGATTTACCTAATGATTAATGATGTTGAACATCTTTTCTTGTGCTTATTAGCCATTGGTAGGATTCCTTTGGAGAAATATTAATTCAAGATTTTTGCTCATTTTTAAATCATGTTGTTTGTTTTTTCTTACTGTTGTTGTGGAGTTGTAGAGGTTCTTTATGTTCTGGACATTAACCCCTTATTAAATATATGATTCACAAATAATTTCTTCCATTGTATTTGCATTTTTATTACATCGACAGTGTCCTTTAATGCACAATTGTATGATGTGCAAGAAATCATTGCCAAATCCAGTATCATGACGCTTGTTTCATATGTTTTCTTTAAAGAATTATATAGTTTTAGATCTTAGATTTGGTATTTGCTCCATTTTGAGTTAATTTTTTTTTTTTAGTATGGTATAAAACTAAGGTCCAACTCTTTTGCATGTGGACATCCAGTTTTCCCAACAATATTTGTTGAAAATTGTGTCATTTTCTTTTTAAAACAGGCACTCTGGTTGGAAATTATTTGACTATATATATATATATATATATGAGGGTTTATATATATATATATATATATATGAGGGTATATATATATATGTATATATATATATATATATATATATATACATATATATATATATACATACACACATATATGAGGGTTTGTTTCTGGTGCCAGTCTATTCTATTGGTCTATATGTCTATCTTTATGACACTAACATACTGATTTAATTACTGTAGCTTGTTGTAAGTTTTGAAATCGGCTAGTATGAGAGAATTTGCTCTTCTTTTTCAAGAGTATTTTGGCTACTTGGGGTCCCTTGAGATTACATGAATTTTAAAATGACTTTTTCTATGTCCTTGAAAAATAAAGTTTGGAATTTGAAAAGAATTGCATTGAATTTGAAGATTTTTTTGGGTAGTATCAGCATCCTAAACATAGTAATCCTTCCAATCCAATCCATGAACATGGGATGTCTTTCCATTTACTTATGTCTTTTAATTTCTTACAAAATCATTTTATAGTTTTCAGCATACAAGTCTTTTACGACCTTTGTTAAGTTTATTCCTGAGCATTTATTCTTTTTGATGCTATTGTAAATTGGATTGTTTCCTTAATTTCCCTTTTGGATAGCATTGTCACTGATTTTTGGATATTGATTTGTATCACAAAACTTTGCTGAATTCATTTATTAATTCTAATAGTTATATTAAGAGTGGAACCTTTAGAGTTACCTATATATAATATATTGTCTGTGAGCAGAGATAATTTTGCTTCTTCCTATCCAATCTGCATGAATTTTATCTCTTTTTCTTGCCTAACTGCTCTGGCTAGGACTTCCAGTGCTGTGTTAAATAGAAGTGGTTAAAGTAAGTATCCTTGTCTTTTTTCTGATCTTATAAAAAAATAATGCAGTCTTTCATGATTGAGTAGGTATTAGTTGTGGGGGTTTTATATATCAGTTTTATTATGTTGAGGTAGTTTTCTTCTGTTCCTAGTTTGTTGAGTGTATCTGTCATGAAAGTGTGTTAAAGTCCAACGGTTTTTCTTCATCAGTTGAGATCATCATGTGTTTTTTGTCTTTCATTCTGTTAATGTGGTGTATTGTGTTGATTGATTTTCATATGTTTGAACCATCCTTGCATGCCAGAAATAAATCACACTTGGTCTTAGTACATAATCTTTCTAATATGTATTGAATTTGGTTTGCTAGTATTTCACTACGGATTTTTTTCATTAATATTCATCAGGGATATCGGTCTGTAGTTTTCTTTTCTTGTAGTATCTTTGTTTGGCTTTGGTATCAGGGTAACAATGACCTCATAAAATGAGTTAGGAAACGTTTGCTCCTCTTCAGTTTTTTAGAAGACTTTGCGAAGGATTGGTGTTAATGTCTATAATGTCTGGAAGAATTCAGCAGTGAAGCTTTCTTAAATTGAGCTTTTCTTTGCTGGAAGGTTTTTGATCACTGATTCAATCTCCTTGCTAATTATAGGTCCATTCAGATTTCCCATTTTTTCATGATTCAATCATGAAAGGTTATATGTTTCTAGAAAAAATACATTTTTCCTCTTTTATCTAGATTATCTGATTTGTTTACACACAATTGTTCATAGCACTGTCTTACAATCGTTTTTTATTTCTATAACATAGGCAATAATGTCCCATTTTTATTTCTGATTTTATTTGAGTATTGTCTCTTTTTTCTTAGTATAGTTAAAGATTTGTCAATTTTGTTGATCTTTTTGAAAAACCACTTCTTGGTGTTGTCCATTTTTTCTACTACTAGGGTTTTTTTAGAAGTGCCAAAGCCCAACTCCCAGGTGTTCTGCTTTATTTTAGTGTGAGATGGGGTTTGGATACCAGTATTTTCTAAAGTCTTCTTAGGTGATATTAATGTGCAACCATGCTTGAAAATCATCAGCATAAAAAATTCCTTATTCCAGAGGTATTTAATGGCATTTTCCTAAATCAACATTTAGTTTGTGACAGGGAGGTTCTTGCACAAGATAATGGAAGATAATCCTATTATATTATATGGAATTGGTCAGCAAAAAATGGTAATTTTAATGCTGGGTCCTTTTTTTTCTTTTCAGTGATCTCGTCCCCTCATAATGAATGACTACTTGTTATTTATAGTATGACAATGTATTTAGCAAATATTTATAATACATTAGGTAGTGTATTAAATAAATAAATTATACAGCTGATTTATGCACTCAAATAATAAATAAATAAATAAATAAATAAATAAATGGCAAGAGACAAAAGAAGCAAAAACATATTAAAGTTAATTTATGGGGCGCCTGGGTGGCTCAGTCTGTTGAGCATCCAACTTCAGCCCAGGTCATGATCTCATGGTCTGTGGGTTCGAGCCCTGCGTCGGGCTCTGTGCTGACAGCTCAGAGACTGGAGCCTGCTTCGGATTCTGTGTCTCCCTCTCTCTCTCTCCCCCTCCCCTGCTCATGCCCTGTCTCTCTGTCTCAAAAATAAATATAAACATTAAAAAAAATTCAAGTTAATTTATAAAACTTTCATCTCTAATAGTCCTGAGTGCCCTTCCCAAGGTCACTTCCTATTACCTACTTATTCCTAGAACTACCAAGATAAAGCTTTCCAAGAAATTTTAACTTCTTTATTTCATCTAATCTAAGATTTTAAGATCTATATTCACATCAATTTTAAGCTGCAATAATTTTTAGTATTTTACCAGACTCTGCCCAAAATGGCATTGCCAGTAAGGATTATTACTCAATTATAAAATGCATCTTAATCTGAGAAATATTAAAATGTGAAAAATAAGCATCTTTGGATCAATGAAATACTCATTTTTTTCTGTTTATCTGAGCAGAAGTTATTATTCTGCTTATTGATGGGGAGAAAATAACAATGTATCTCAAGGCCCAATATATTTAATTCATGGATTACTCTCTGATATGAATCATTTAGGCCAAAGGATGATTGCATTAATATTGCTAATCAAAAGTTGACTGTATAACTTATCTGGGAAGGTGGACTCTGGCTATAAGTGTCGAGGGAACACAAGAGATGAGTTCTTGATGTCTCTTCCAGTGCTCTGAATGTGAATTCAATATAGATTTAGGGCTGAAAAATGTATCAGTTAAATTAAGACATGTGGTTTCCATATAAGGGGCAATCAAACTGTGTCTGTTCCTCTGGATATTTGCTCTTACTGAGCAGTATTTGTCTTGTCCAGATTGAGATAAAGATAGTTCATTTCAGTCCAAGTCTCCCCCCTCATTTATGCTGAGAAAGCAGACAAAATGTAGCATCTCGTTTGGATGAAATACTAAGACTGCAGATCTGGATCTACTCCCATGCTGGTGGTCCTACGGAAGCAAATGCCGTGTGAAAGCTTTCCCCATGCTATTTGGGAATTTGGCTGGGTCACTGGAGGGAATTCAGAGTTTTAAAACCCCAGGAGGAAATCCAGAAGATCACGAGTACCTGCTGTCCAAACAAATGAAATAGCCTGCCAAGCTATGTGGCAGAGCTTCAAGACTAGACCTTGAATCGAGAGGATATGCAGAAAATAAAGAAACCTTGACTCATTTGGTTCTCCCCCTCACACTTCCCTCTTGCAACATATATATTTTATGAAGATTTTTTAAAAGTTTCTTCATATAATATGCCACCTTACCCCATTTTTTTTCTCCTTTGAAAATATAAAAGCCTCCTTTAAATAGAATTTGCTTTGTCAAGTCTAAAATAGACAAAGGATTAAAGAAACAGCCAGCTGCTTTTCAATAGCTAGGAGTGGGAAGAGTAAGCCAGAAAAATTCCTGCTTCAGGCACGTTTAGCTGCTCTTGTTCTAGGTTGCTCTTTAGTTATTTTATTGCTTTTCCATTGAACTATAGCACCAGCTTATTGCCCTCTGCCCATGATCTTCAAATTTTAAGAGGAGGCAACAATGATGAAAATGTACTGTATATAACATCTTCTTAAATTATCCACCTCCCCCTGTCCTCCAAATATAGACATACAAATTCATAGTTTTGCATGCAGCCTTTTAGTTTTGCTTTTCACTTTTGGAATGTGATCCTTTCCAATGTCCCACTGATGTAACCATAAAAATGCATGAAAAGGGGTCATAGTAGCTGAAGCTAAAGACAACCAATTCTCCTCAGAGGTTTTTCTGGAAAGAAAAAATTCTCCATCACAATCCATATGGGTCAGAATAAGAAATATTTTCCTGTGCAGACTTCAGAAAAGGGAACCCTAAAGAGCTAAAGAAGACTTCGGAAAGAACATAGCTAGAGGCATCATGTTCCCTAATTTCAAATTATGCTATAAAACTGTAGTAATCAAAATAGTATGGTATAGGCAAGAAAACAGACATATAGATGAATGGAACAGAAAAGAGAGCCCAGAAATAAACGCACACTTACATGGTCAATTAGTTTACAACAAAGGAGCCAAAAATATACATTGGGAAAAAGATAATCTCTTCAATAAGTGGTGTTGGGAATACGGGACAGCTATACACAAAAACAAATGAAACTAGATCACTGTTTTACATCGTACACAAAAATTAACTCAAAATGGACTGAAGACTTGAATGTGAAGCCTGAAACCGTAAAACTCTGAGAAGAAAACAGGAGGTAAGCTTCTTGGCATATTTCTTGAAGATAATTTATTCAATTTGACACCAAAAACAAAGGCAACAAAAGCAAAAACAAACAAGGGGAACCACATCGAACTGAAAAAGCTTCTGCATGGCAAAGGAAACCATCCACGAAGTGAAAAGGCAACAACTAAATGGAAGAAATTGTTAGCAAATCATGTATCTGTTAAGAGGTTAATACCCAACTTATATGAAGAACTCACACAAGTCAATTAAAAAATGGGCAGAAGATATGAATAGACATTTTTCCAAAGAAGACATACAGATGGCCAACAGGCACATGAAAAGATGCTCAACATCACGCAGCATCATCAAACAAAAACCACAATCAGATATCACCTCACACCTGTTAGAATGGCTGTTATCAAAAAGACAGGAAATATAACAAGTTTTGGTGAGGGTGTTGTGAGGATGTGCATTGTTGATAGGAATGGGCAGCCACTCTAGAAAACAGTATGGTGGTCCCTCAAAAAATTAAAAACAGAACTACCATATGACCCAGCAATTTCATTTCTGGGTATTTATCTGAAGAAAATGAAATCGCTAACTTGAAAAGATATATGCCCTCCCATATTCACTGCAGTATTATTTTCTTTCTTTCTTTTTTTTTTAATTTTTTTTAATGTTTATTTATTTCTGAGACAGAGAGAGACAGAGCATGAGTGAGGGAGGGGCAGAGAGAGAGGGAGACACAGAATCAGACCAGGCTCCAGGCTCTGAGCTGTCAGCACAGAGCCCGATGCGGGGCTCGAACTCACAAACCATGAGATCACGACCTGAGCCAAAGTCAGTCTCTCAACCAACTGAGCCACCCAGGCGCCCCTGCAGTGTTATTTTCAATAGCCATGATAGGGAAATAATCTATAGATCTATTGATGGGTGAATGGATTATCTATCTATCCATCTATCTATCTGCTTATCATCTATTATCTATCTCTCTATCTACCTATCTATATATCTATAAAAAGAATTGAAATCTTGCCATTTGTGACATTGATGAACCTGGAGAACATTATGCTAAGTGAAATAAGCCAGACAGAGAAAGACACTGTAAGATTTCTCATTTATAGAATCTGAAAACTCAAAAACAAAAAATACCAAGCTCATAGATACACAGAACTGACTAGCGGCTACCAGAAGCAAGGGGGCGGGGCAGAGAAATGATCGAAGTCGGTGTTAAATATTAAAAGATCAAAAAATACAAGGTAAAAGTATACTGCAAAATAATTTTTTAAAAACCCAGTTCTAAAGTAATAGCAACCCTGGGTCAATTTCTTAAGCCCTGCTGTTCACTGATCACACCTTCACCAGATTGTTTTAAAAAGAACAAGTTTATTGCTTTATGCTAGATTTTGCTATACCTTTGGCACTCTGTAAGACTAGGACTCCAGGATCCTGGGTTCTGGGCCAGAGTCCTATTTCTCAGTGAAGATTCTGTTTAGTAAAGCAAGGAAGAGCCTATGTTTGCTCACCTGCACATCAGATGTCCTGGATGCACTTTAAATACCTGACTACAGAAGCGAAGTTCTTTCCTTTTGGCTACCCCGTCACCAAACTGTTTGCCTTGGATTTTTCTGATGATCCTGCATCCATCACATTTTAATCTCTTCAGTGAAGATGATTGATGACATTTTAAAAATACATGCTTCAGAAAGATTTCATTTGAGGGGTGAAGAAACTGGGGCATCCACATCCCATCTTATGTCAATCAGTAGTCACGGCTGAGAGCTTCCTCTAGGTTGCTGATTCCCCCAAAACTCCTAGGCTCCTGCACAGGCAAAGGAAGAGTAGCTTTCTGTGGATTGCAAAAGACACAACAACAACAACAACAACAAAAACAACACCACCTCTTTGGGCCCAGAAATGCAGACCGTGGCAGTTGGGAAGTGTCTGGAACATACTGGAAATACAAGGTGTGAGGATGTGAGGGATGTGGGTAGGCACTGATAGAAAAGACTATACTTGTTACTGTATCTTTCATATGTCATTTCCAGTTCTTCAAAGATTTAGATTGTATGCCACTATTTACAATTCTTGAAACATTTATTCAGAGTATCTTCTAGCCATCAATGCAATGAACTATAAGTTAAAATGCAAGAGGGAAGAAATAGCAATAAACATCTAGAAATATATCTAAGTACCAGTCAAGGTAGTGACTAATTTAATTCAAAAGACAATGTGATTCCTTAAAGAGAATATTTAAATGATAAGAAACAAATTGATCCAATAATATCTGCCTTCTTGGTTGTTACAGAAAGGTTATATTGACCATGATCAGGAAGGGGAGAGTAGAGGTGAATCAAAGTAGAATTATGTTGCATTTCTCTTTGTGCATAAAGTAGAATTTAGAAGTTACAATAGGGGCTCCTGGGTGGCTCAGTTGGTTAAGCGTCTGACTTCGGCACAGGTCACAATCTCGTGGTCTGTGAGTTCCAGCCCCACGTGGGGCTCTGTGTTGACAGCTCAGAGCCTGGAGCCTGTTTCTGATTCTGGGTTTCTCCCAATCTCTCTGCCCCTCCCCTGCTCATGCTCTGTCTCTCTTGATCTCAAAAACAGGTAAAACATAAAAAAAAAAAATCAAAAAAAGAAGTTACAATATGTTATAAATGTAAATGCAGTAAGAAAACTGTAAACATAAAAGCAAAAAAAAATACATAGGTTATATTTAAATAAAGACCAAATTAAAGACCACTCGCCTACTTGCAAATCAATTCTAGGTAGCCCCTACATGGAACTAATAGCGAAGAGTGGTATGGAACCCAAGGACAGGAAAGCAGCAGGGCCCCCCAAACAGGTAAGGTCTGGGGTGTTAAATTTCTTCCAAACTCACGCCTGTTCTGCTTTTTCTGCCTTCTGCGTAATGGTTTCATCTCTATTTCTGCAGGCTGATATTGTCTCTCTCCGGCCCCACTTCACAGAATATGACCATTAAATCTCCTGATTTCAATGTTACATGTCCAGACCTTTGAAGAGAGATTTCTCTTTTTCACAGCGTTTTACTCCCCCCCCCCCCCATATCTTTCCTGGTCTTCTTTGTATTTCATCCACTGCCAGTTTATCATTCCATTTTCGTAAGCCAGAAGAATTCATCCCAATCTTTGATAACATATATAGAGAGTCAGCCATTCTCTAAAATTCTCTCTTTTAAGGGTCATTCTATTTCAACTAGAAAAACAGAAAAAAAATAAATGTTTGCCTGCCTTCTTCCCTCTCTCCCTCCTTCCTTCCTCTCCTCCTTCTTTCCCAAGGTTTTCAATTTATTATCCACTCTTGACTTTAACTTTAAAAAATGTACGCATTGAAATTTTATTTGGCTTACTGTTTTTCTATGCAGTTCATAGAACATGATTGGGGTCACTATATGGTGAATTTGGGCAGATACTGCATCGTACAAACTTGCAGCGGTGATGTAGTAGAAAAAAAACATGATATAAGGAGACAGGACATCTATGATCAAGTCTGAGGCTTTAAGGGTGTAGCTTGTGCAAGTCTCTTAATTTCACAAAGCATCAATTTCCTTGTCTTCTAAAAGATGAGAAAATGCAGCTGGAGATCGTGAAAGTTCTTTTCAGTTTGGAAATACTTTGGCTTGAGGAAGATGGCACAGATCCATGATCAAGTCACAGCAGGCTGACCTGCACTTAGTTCTGACCCCAAAGCAGGAAGTTATCAACGCTATTTACCCTCTTCTACATTTTTAAAAAATATAATGTATTGTCAAGTTAGCTAACATACACTGTATACAGTGTGCTCTTGGTTTTGGGAGTAGATTCCAATGATTCATCGCTTACATATGACACCCAGTGCTCATCCCAAGTGCCCTCCTCAATGCCCATCACTCATTTTCCCTTGTCTCCTCCCTGCCTCCCCAACAACCCTCAGTTTGTTCTCTGTATTTAAAGGTCTCTTATGGTTTGCCTCCATCTCTGTTTGAAACTATTTTTCCCCTTCCTTTCCCCCATGGTCTTCTGTTAAGTTTCTCAAGTTCCACTTATGAGTGAAAACTATGATATCTTTCTTTCTCTGACTGACTTATTTCACTTAGCACAATACCCTCCAGTTCCATCCACATTGTTGCAAATGGCAGGATTTTATTCTTTCTCATTGCCAAGGAGTATTCCATTGCGTATATAAACCACATCTTCTTTATCTGTCCATCAGTTGTGATGGACATTTGGGGTATTTCCATAATTTGGCTATTGTTGAAAGTGCTGCTATAAACATTGGGGTATATGTGCCCCTATGAATCAGCACTCCTGTATCCTTTGGATAAATTTCTAGTAGTCCTATTGCTGGGTCATAGGGCAATTCTATTTCTAAGTTTTTGAGGAACCTCCACTCTGTTTTCCAAAGTGGCTGCACCGGTTTGCATTCCCACCAACAGGGCAAGAGGATTCGCATTTCTCTACATCCTCGCCAACATCTGTTGTTTCCTGAGTTGTTAATTTTTGCCATTCTGACCGGTGTGGGGTGGTATCTCAATGCATTTTTTTTTTAATTCTGTATTGCCTATTTCTGTGATAGTCTTTATTATTTCTCTTCTTCTGCAGGCTTTGGGGTTTCTTTGTTGCTTTGCTTCTAGTTCCTTTAGGGATGAGGTCAGATTCTTTATTTGGGATTTTTCTTGTTTCTTGAGATAGACCTGGATTGCAATGTATTTTCCTCTTAGGACTGTCTTTGCTGAATCCCAAAGGGTTTTGACTGTTGTGTTTTCATTTTAGTTTGCTTCCATATATTTTTAAATTTCTTCTTTAATTGTTTGGTTGACCCATTCATTCTTTAGTAGGATGTTCTTTAGCCTCCATGTATTTGGAGGCTTTCCAAATGTTTTCCTGCGGTTGATTTCAAGTTTCATAGCATTGTGATCTGAAAATATGCATGGTGTGGTCTCAATCCTTTTATATTTATTAAGGGCTGCTTCGTGACCCAGTATGTGATCTTGGAGAATGTCCCATGTGCACTCGAGAAGAATGTGTATTCTGCTGCGTTTGGATGAAAAGTTCTGAATATATCTGTCAAGTCCATCTGGTCCAGTGTATTATTCAAGGTCATTGTTTCTTTCTTGGTTTTCTGTCTAGATGATCTGTATTAAAGTCCCCTGAAATTACCATATTTTTATCAATAACAGTGCTTATGTTTGTGATTAATTGATTTATATATTTGGGTTATTTCAAGTTGGGAGCATAAACATTTACAATTGTTAGCTCTTCTTGATGGATAGACCCTGTAATTATGATATAATGCCCTTCTTCATCTCTTGTTACAGTATTTAGTTTAAAATCTAGTTTGTCGGATATAAGTATGGCTACTCCAACTTTCTTTTGACTTCCAGTAGCATGATAGATGGTTCTCCATCCCCTAGCTCTCAATCTGAATGTGTCTTCAGGTCTAAAATAGGTCTCTTGTAGATAGCACATAGATGGATCTTTTTTTTTTTTTTAATCCATTCTGATACCCTATGTCTTTTGATTGGGGCATTTATTCCATTTACATTCAGAGTTGTTATTGAAAGATATGGATTTAGTATCACCGTGTTATCTGTAGGTTTCATGCTTGCAGTGATGTCTCTGGTCCTTTGTATTCTTTGCAGCATTCTACTCATAGAGGCCCCTTAAGATCTCTTGCAGGGCTGGTTTAGTGGTCACGAACTCATTCAGTTTTTGTTTGCCTGGGAAAGCCTTTATCTCTCTTTCTATTCTGAATGATACCCTTGCTAGATAAAGGATTCTTGACTTCATATTTTCCCTATTCAGCACATTGAATATGTCTTGCCACTCCCATCTGGCCTGCCAAATTTCAGTGGACGGGTCTGCTACTACCCTTATATGTCTACTTTGTAGGTTAAGGCTCATTTGTCTCCAGCTGTTTTCAGAATTCTCTCTTTATCTTTGTATTTTGCCAGTTTCACTATGGTATGCTATGGTGAAGACCTATTCCTCTTGAATCTGAAGGGAGTTCTCTGTGCCTCCTGGATCTGTCTGCTTCCTTCCCCAGATTAAGGAAGTTCTCAGCTATAATTTGCGCAAGTAAACCTTCTGTCCCTTTCTCTTTCTCTTCTTCTGGAGCTCCTATGATACAGATATTATTATGTTTCATTGAATCACTTAGTTCTGTAATTGTCCCCTCACGGTCTAGTATTTTCTTATCTTTTTTTTCTTGGCTTCATCATTTGCCATAATTTTATCTTCTATTTCACTTGTTCTCCCCTCCACTTACTCCATCCTTGCTGTCACTTCACTAGCTTATTTTGCACCTCATTTATAGCATTTCTTAATTTGTCATAATAGATTTTCTGCTGTCTTCTATGCTTTTTTCAAGCACAGCTATTAATCTTATGCCTATTATCCTAAATTCTTGATCAGGTATATTGTTTATATCTATTTTGAGCAATTCTCTAGCTGTCATTTTTCTCCTGGAATTTCTTTAGAGAATTCTGTTTCATTGTTTTGGTTAGTTTTGTCCTTTACATGTTTTAATAGCTTGTCCCTGTCCTGCACCTGTGAGCACTACTATATTAAAAAAGGGTCATATACTGTTCAGGGCCTGGCCCTTCAGGAAGTGTTTTTTGGAGTGTTTTGTGTGCTCTACATTGTTGTGACTCTAGTTGCTTTATCAACCTACCTGTAGTGGTGGTTTTGACCTTCCACCAAGTGTGCTTTGATTTGTTCATTGAAGTAATCCTGGAAAAAATTTAAAAAGGGGGGGGGGTGGTGGTGGAAAAACCTTATCCTATACCAAGAGAGAAATGACAGAGGCAGGGGAAAACAAAAGAAAAAGAAAATTGACCATGCAGAGAATCAGAGAAACTATATATCTTAATCCAGAGAGAGAGAGAGAGGGAGACAGAGAGGAAAATAAAAAGGAGATACAGAAGAGGTGTAAAAGAATAGATTAAAAATGTCTGCCTAAACAACCAACAACCAGAATAGAGAAGGGAAGAAGTAAGAAAATAGGAGGAGGAAAAGAAAGTGTGTGTGTGTGTGTGTGTGTGTATAAGAAATGAACAAGAATTGAATTGAATTGAATAAGAATTGAACAAGAATCAAATTGGAAAATGCAAAACCACTGGACTGATATCTGACGGTGTCTTGGTGCTGGTGGCTGTTCTGGTCTGGGGGAGGGGCTGTATGGTTGGGTCAGTGTCAGTCTTGATCCAGTAGATATGAAGTTACCAGGTGTGGAGGGGCGTGGTTTGCTGCAGGGGGTCCTGCCTCCACTTTGGGCCCTTGTCCCTTCCTTGAAGCCCCACCTTGTTGGCATTGGGGAGAGTAATGGCGCCACCCCAGTCTCTCCTGCCCGGACCTGGTGTGCCAGACCACTCTGTTCAGGCTGTCTTCACAGTGCTGTGCGGGTGAGAGTGGGCAGCTTTGTCCCGCTCCACAGTCTGCTGCACCTCCCAGGCACTCAGCTGGGATTCAAACCCGGATGTCTTAAAGGATCCTGCTCTGCAAGCCCCCCATTTCCAGGGTAGAGCCACTCTTCTCAGCCAGCGCCCTGCCAGGCTGGTGGCACCTGCATGGTCTTCTGTCCTTGGAGTGGCTATATGCCTTCTTCCCACAACACTAAAGGAGACTGCTCTCTCTGACTGCTCCTCCCAGCTTGTGCTACAGAGCCCATGGCTGTGGCTCCCCTCCTCCCCAGGCGCGTGCACATGGCCACAGGCCCAGTGGAGAGGTTTTTCTCTTGTGCCAATACAATCTTACACTTCCACAGCCTCTCTTTCTCTTCCTTTTGTTTCTCCACAGAAGGGGATCCCTCCCTCCATGCCCATGCCACCCATTTATCTCTCCCAATTCACAATCACGCACCTATGGCCAGCCAAGTTGTCCCGGTGGATTCCTGGAGATGTTTCTGTCACTCTGTAGCCTGGATTTCTGGAATTCCCAGTTTCATGGCCTCAATATTGCTGTGTTTGAGGGATGAGAGAACTTCGGGTCCTCCTACTTCTCTGTCATGTTGATTCCTCTCCCCTATATCCTTTTTTAATGTTTACTTATTTTTGAGAGACAGAGAAAGTGTATGCGTAAGTGGGGAGGGGCAGAGAGAGAGGGAGACACAGAATCTGAAGCAGGCTCGAGGCTCTGACCTGTCAGCACAGAGCCTGATGCGGGCCTTGAACTCACGGACCATGAGATCATGACCTGAGCTGAAGCTGGACGCTCGACTGAGCCACCCAGGTGCCCCTACCCTCTTCTAGAATATGAATAGCAAGATTGCATGAATTTGCTATTTCCCCAAGTTGTACTTTGGTGAAATGTGGGTGTGGTCCCCACTGTAGCTTGTATATGGGATGGTGGGTGTGAAATAGCTAAATGGTAAAATCTTAAAATGTTAAGCTTCTAGAACCAGAAAACTCCTGTGCAGAAGGTTTCTTCCCAGCCCAAGAATGAAGCTTATGATAAGAAAGAAGGAACACTGATAATTAGGAGACATTTTATTTCATTTGCAGCTACTTTAATGATTGCCAAGATTATTCTTGGTGCTCATTTCTACCTAGTAAACTTGTCATTTGTTTAACCAGAACACAGGAAATTTTCAAAAGGTTGTTCAATATATTTGTGTGAGGTTGTGGCTCACTAGTGGAATCACCACTCTAAGGGCTTTCTTTCCTTCTCTCTGTTTAGCCTGTGTTCAAATGAAGAAGCTGTCCAGCTAAGCTTTGTGAGTGTATCTCTCTCTTCTTGTCACAGAAACATAATTTGATCAGCATTCAAAAGGAGGATCTTTCTCCCCCTCTCAAAATTGTGTGGGTTGAAAAATTCACCATGCTGTCAAGCTTCTCATGACTAATAAATGTTACCTGTATCAAGTCTTCTAATTATCTCCAAGATTTTGGATTTCAGAGCCAGCAATTTCATTCTTTCACCATCTGCCAAAGAGTGTTTTTGGCAGGGTTCAGTAGACAAATAGGCGATGTGGATGAAAACTTGACTAATTAAATACTAAACCTAAGTGGAAAAACGATACTGTGGAGTTTTGCTCATGCCACACGGAGACGGCATTTATCCTGCGAGGTCGATGGCGAGGTACGTGCTGACCATCCCTTGCGCCCTGACCACGTCGTCCACACCAGGGGAAATTAAAGAGGTCGACAGGAACACTTTCAATGGCAGTTCATGTTCACTTCCTTCGGAGAGTAGTTTATTATTTAAATGGCTTGAAATTTCAGGTTATTCGAAACGATAAATTAGCCAGGAAAGCTAAAAGCATAACTAAGTTTTAGAAACCATTTTATGTTTGCCCAGAAGATAATGTCTGCATTGCGACCTAGGGTGCTTTTAGGGATCCTTTTATTTTTTTATTATTATTTTTTTAATATATGAAATTTATTGTCAAATTGGTTTCCATACAACACCCAGTGCTCATCCCAAAAGGTGCCCTCCTCAATACCCATCGCCCACCCTCTCCTCCCTCCCACCCCCCATCAGCCCTCAGTTTGTTCTCAGTTTTTAACAGTCTCTTATGCTTTGGCTCTCTCCCACTCTAACCTCTTTTTTTTTTTCCTTCCCCTCCCCCATGCGTTTAGGGATCCTTTTAAATTCTTCTCTATTCATCACACGAGGGATGCAGCGTATGGATCTTAAGACTTCCTGAATCATAGACGGCGCAAACTGCTCGCGAACAGCAAAGCTGCATATGTGCTCTTTCGCCTAAAAGAGACACAGAAGCAGTCCAAATCTTTCTATGCCACGAAGGTGCTACATACCATTGTAACAGAGAATTGATAGAACGGTGTGGCCTCTGCACGGTCCTGTATACTCCTGCTGGTACCTGGTCCCGGAGCTTCTGCAGTGATTTCTGCCTGGATTACGCCTCCAACTCCACCACTTACTATCAAGCCACGAGGAAATTATTTATTCTCTCCCGTGTGCCTCAGATTCTGCTTCTATAAGAAAGGATAATAATAGCACCCACTTCAGCAGATTGATGTGAGGATTACGTGAGTTAATATGAGAACGTGTGAGTCAGGGAGGGGCAGAGAGAGAATCCCAAACCGGCTTGCCCTGTCAGCACAGAGCCCAAGGTGGGGCTCGAACTCAGGAACTGTGAGATCACGACCGGAGCCCAAGTCAGACGCTTAATCGACTGAGCCCTAATCGCCAGGAACCAGGAGACACATCTGCCATCATGTCACCATGCGTGGGTGTGCCTGGGGCAGGGAGCCAGGGGCCTTGGGAGGGGCTGGGACTGAAGGTCTGGCTGGCTCTAAGGGCTTCTGGGTCCTACAGGCCCCCTCCATCTGTGTGCCGGCTGCCTGGGTGGCCCTTTCTTCCTGGCCCTGAGGGCCTCCCTATCCAGCAGGTCTGAGCCCTGTGGTGGGGAAAGAGGAGTCCGTGGGGTTCTGGAAGCTCGGGTGGGAGGCGTCCCAGTCCCAGGCGTGTTTAGCCATTGACATCTTGGGACCCCTGATGTGGGCCTTAGTGTTTGCCTGCAGCCTGTTCCTGCCTTAGGAAATAGGAGAGCACACCCAGGGAGGCAGGGGAGGAGAGAGGCCAGAAAAAAAAAAAAAAAAAAAAAGATCAACTTCTTAAAAACTTACGTGAATGCAGAAAGGTAAACACTGCAACCTTTATAATAGTATAAATGTGGAGGCAGTTATAATGATCAAATATAAGAGATTAAGAGAAAGAAAAAGCAAATAATGATACAGCTATAGTATATAGTTATAGAATATTAAATGAAGTATGTACAGATTTAAATAATGTACAAGTTATCATTTGGTAATATTAAACAATTGAAACATTATGTAAAATTTATGGAAATATGATTTCAGTTATATAATTCCATAAGCAAAGACAGAATGAAATAAAAAATGATGTTAATAGAGACGGTCAGATTTATAGGTGTTTTTGTTGTTGTTGTTCCTATGTTTGTTCCTGTCTTCTCTAATAAATACGACAATACAAATAAAAAGGAATCCGTATTAGTTTTAAAGTAAGTTATTAGCATGAATGAATTAGGGTAAGGTTGATACAGAAAGTCATTATACAATATGAGGACCAGAAGGAATCCTCAAGGTCACGTAATCCAACCTCTGTCCTTACTGAGGAGACACCAAAGCCCAGAAGGGTGATTTGTCCAGTGTGGGTGTGGGCACAGCTTTTAAGTTTCTGTTGTGGTCTAACTTGTTAACATGATGTGTTGGAAAGTGTTTGCTGTGATGCTTTCTTATGAATACAGGAGTAAGAACAATATGAAATGACCCTGTAGAAATTGGAAATTCTCTTCTTTGGCACCCTATGGTAATATATAGCTATATCGTTGTAGGAAAAGACCACGATGGCCTGGGGTATGGCACAGCATTGATATTTCAGAGAGATAGATTGTAATCTGGTTAAAGCAAACAGAAAGCACGTGTTTTTAGTGAGGTAACTACCCTGACTGAGCAACATTTCGGTGTTAGTGTGGGTGGTTAACACAGAGCAACCCTTAGCAGCTGACAGGAGAGTAGCAATTAAAGCTGGAGTTACAGACCAATTAGGGTCCTGAGAGGTGACACTTTGGGCGAAAAAAAAAAAACAGTAATATCCTGTATTTGAGTTTATAAATTTGCTCTAATAAGTGCATTATTGACATTTTTGTATGATATTATTCAAGGACAACGTTGAGTACGCATACCTCACGTAACTGGGTCTTACTATCACTGCCTTAATTCCTCCCCTACTCAGGGTCAGTTTATCTTGCTGTATACATTTTGCTTTATAAGTCACCATAATTCATTTCTAGACTATCATGAGGTATAAACGAACTATTTGTCCCTGGTGTTACTAGGTTGCACTGGGACTCACTCCTGCCATTTTAGTTTTGGCTTCTTTTTCTTATGCTTTCTTCTTGTGCTATTCCATATTTACCATTGGGTAAATGGAATCTTTATCTCTCCTTGTCTTAAAGTTGTGCACACCATATTGTCCTGAAGGCTGCCTCTCATTTATTAAGACTCAAGTGCCCACTTATTTGTTAGCAATACTAAAGCTAGGCTGAATCTCTACATTACCCTGGATGAGGCAACTCATCATGTTCCCACTTTATACTGGTTCTCTGAATACCGCCTCCAGCCTCCAGCCAAGTTTGTATTTTCTAGTGTTTCAATATCAGATATGAGGATGGATCTAATTTTTATAAATACATGTTATTTGGGCAAAATCATAAGCCTCAGTCAGTTCGTCCTTCTTCCTTTTCTCTCATCTCATTATTTCTTCCTCCGTTTCTTTTCCTTTTTCCTGAAGGACAACGTGTATGAATTCTTTCAAAGACAATCTTCTTGTAACTACTTGAGACTCAGTGTGCCTGAGAGTATTTTTAATCCTTTTTTGCAAATTCAGCTTCATATGAAATCATTTGTTAAAATTTCATTTCTTCAGCATTCTCAAAATAAATTTTTTTTATCTTCCCATTGTGAAGATACCCAATGTCCACCCAATTTTTACTGCTTTGGGAAAGATCTGATTTTTCTCTTTAGAAGCTTCTATAATTTTTCTTTGTCTTTAATTTCACTGAAATGCATCTGGAGTTCTTATATACCCCTTTAGTGAATCTGAGCCAGATCAATCTGAAATATTACAACATCATTTACTATTTGCAACATTCCCATAAATATGCTCAAACCTTTCCTCCTCTCTGTTTTTTTCTGGAACTTCTATTGAGTAGATATTGAATGCGTTCTGTTTTCTTCCACATTTGTTACCATTTCCTTCATCATTTGTTCCTTCCGGATGCCCCCCCTGGGAATGTTCTTGGAGCTAATCTCCTGCTCACCAGGTAGTTCATTAGCCTATCCATGGAGATCATTTCACTAACATATCTCTTATACCAAATATGTCTAGTTAATTTTTCTTTTCAGCTGCTTGTTTCTACTTCATATTTTCAATCTCTTCTTCTACCCATGAATATTTTAAATTCTTGGGTTTTTTTTTTTTTTTGCCTTCCATTAGATCTACCTCCTTTTGTATAGCTTCATAAACTTATCATTTTACTTTCATATTCCCTTAAGTCTTGATTTCTGCAGAAATCCATGTTTTTCATTCTTTTCAATATCACCTACATTGACTAGTAACATCTACTTTAAGGGAATTGAAAACATAGGCCTTAGTCTGTACTCACTCCAGTGAGGTTGGAGGCAGAAGCGCCTTATGACAGAGCCTCTATTGTTGCAACACTTCCCTCTTCAGCTCCCCAGGCACCTCTTGACGGTAGACAAAAGCACCCGGTGCTTCTGACCCAAGCTATGTTTTAATTGAAGTGTAGCTACCTTCTGACAATATGTCTGTATCAGGGAGTGGGGAGAAAATGGTTTAGACTTGCCGACATTACTGTTGGCTGCCCAGTGGAGTGAAGCAGCAAACAATGAGAAAAGGGCCTTCCTGGAAAAGGATCCCTAGCTCAGGCCATGAATGTGCTCCCTGGAGTTCTCCTACAGGCAGCTGTTTCCCACCTATGGGACTCATTCACTTCTACTCTCAAGGTATTTGCTCAAACGTTTTGTTGGTTGCTGTGGCATCTCTAAATTTGAGTTGAAGGGAGGAAGGCAGAAGACCTGGACTTGCCATTTGCTTATAAATATACACTATATCATTCGCATGTAAACTATAAGTATATTGACTTATTTCTTAGCCAGATCGGGAATCTTCAGTTTGATTTCAGAGATACACAGAGACTTTTAACTAAACAAAAACCATTGTGAACATGATTAGAAATTAACATAGTAGTAAATTTTTTAAACAAATTCTTAGTTTAAAAGATTAACTAGGAGCACAATATAGATTTATAGAATCCCCCAAATATAATAATAATAATAATAATAATAATATGGAACACATATTAAAATTGCATTCTACAGAGAGACAATGCTTCATCTTTTTAGGCACTTACGGCACAGTTTACCTATGAAGTTCCCGAGTAAACCAAAATAATTTTTGGAAGGTACAATTTTAACCCATCATATTCTCCTATAGAATTGTGGCAAAAAAAAAAACTATTCTGGAACAACATTAATGAGAGGTTAAACAGCCACCACCAACAGCACAAATGTCTAGCTTCTTAAAAATTAAAACTGATCTACTAAACACCACTGAGTTCAAATTATCAATTAAAATATTGGTTATATATCAAGGTTGCCCAGAATGTAGGAAAATGGGCATGAATATACACTATTGTTATATGAATTGATACAGCCTTTTGTGGAGTGCAGTGTGAAAGTACTTATCAAAATTAAACATGTACATACCCCTTGACCTAGGAAACCCACTCCCTGGAATCTATTATAGAGAAATATTTGTTCATGCAGGCAACGATTTGAGCACAAGAATTGTTACAGCCTGTTTAATGTAATGTATGTTCATGTGAATAAAAGACATTTGAAAGGATAAAGAGGTCTTAAGAGTTGGTACCTTGAGTAGATGGTTTGAGGTAAGGAAGACAAAATAATTTATTTACTTTTAGTTATATATTTCTGTACCACTTGAAATTTTATAATTGTTAAAAAGCAATGAGATCATGAATAATAGTATTTTCAATTTTAGGATATTTAGGAAATAATCATAATATGATTTAAAAATATCATGATGATGTGTGGCCAAAGATCTAGTTACACACCAATTAAGACCCTTGAATGCCAGCATTATACTAGAAAGAATGAAAAATGCAAATGAAATATTCAATAATAGAAATTGAATATGCACAAACAAAGCAACTCTAAGAAAAAGAAGAGGAAAAAATTACTAAAAACAAAAGTTAGCAATTAATGATTTAACAAATATACCCATGTTCTGGTTCTTTGAAAAATTTCATAAAATGGAAAACACTTTGGGAACTCCAAAGAAAATACTCAAGATTAGGAATTTAAAAAACCAGATATAACTAAAGAGAAAAACATAAGGTAATATTTTTATACCTTTAAGCTACTTTATTTATACATTTTGTTGAAATCAATGGCTTTCTAGGAAAAAAAATAAATTCACAAAATTCTTCCATTTTTCCTATGAAAAAATAAAATAAACCAAAACCCAAGACCTACTAAACATTCTAGGACCTGATGATATTATAGAAAAGATCTTACAAAATTTGAAGGACTAGGTAGTTCATAAAGTAAATGAAACATAAAACAAATGGGGTGCCTGGGTGGCTCAGTAGGTTAAGCATCCACCTCTGGTTTCCGATCGAGTCATGGGTTCATGGGTTCAAGCCCTGAGTTGGGTCCTGAGCTTACAGGATGGAGCCTGTTCAGGATTCTCTCTCTTTCCCTCTTTCTCTGCACCTTCCCCACTTGAGCTCGTGCACTCTCTCACTCCCAAAATAAATAAACTTAAAAAAAAAGAAGCATAAAACAAATAGAAAGCCTTAAAATCATTTTATGATTATTATTATAGACTGCACAAAACCTGTTTTGCAAATGTATATTTGAAAAATTTGGAAGAAAGATTTCAGGTCAAATTCAAGTATTCCTATGTCCAAGGATGATATATTCTGAGAATATCATTAAGATTTAATATTATATTTCTTAAAAAAATAAAGCATGTCAATAGGCTAAAATATACTTTCTAGATAGAGGCAAACACTTGCCCTCACGGGGAAAAAAAAAAAGCCAACAACACAGAAACAAAACAAGTCATTTGTTGCAATACTACATCAGTTCCCAATAAAAATCCTCAGTACACTAGAAAGAAAATGGTACTTTCTTAATATTATAATGAGTATCTCAACCAACAGCTGCATCATCCCTCAGAGGAACACTAGATCCCCTGTAAAGAATACATTACAGTAATGAATAATAGAATCATACCCTCTCTGGCAGCTGGTGAATTCCTACTCAAGAATTACTTCCTTCTTCCTTCTGCTAATAGAACCTCCCTATGATTCAGTCACCAAGTGCTCAAGTACTTAATAGGATGCTGGGTCCGTCTCCAGCCCCAGAGGCTGAACTTTAACAAACCTGAGCCAAATCCTGGCAGTATTTTGTTTCCCTGGGTAAAGACTGCCCTAGAAAAGAGGAAACGATAAAATTCTGAAAATGAAATGTGAGATGTCTCTTGTGGGGCTTCTGGGGAAATGGGCAAAATTGATGCATGAAAGTCACTGTATCTGGTTTTAGTGTCAGAATGTGAAACCTGATACTGATGCATCCTTCTTGCCACCTTGGGGAGCCAACTTCCTGAAGAGGGCAGAGAGGAAAGATGGAAAGAATCTAGACTTTAAAAAATTTTTTAATGTTTATTTATTTTTGAGAGAGAGAGAGAGAGACAGAGCATAAGTAGGGAGGGGCAGAGAGAGAGAGAGAGACAGAATCCAAAGCAGGCTCCAGGCTCTGAGCTGTCAGCACAGAGCTCAATGTGGGGCTGGAACTCATGAACCGTGAGATCATGACCTGAGTCAAAGTCGGAAGCTTAACCAATTGAGCCACCCAGGCAGCCAAAGAATCTGGTCTTTTTAATGATGTTGCAGAGATATAGTAACCAGCCCTGGAAGAATGCTATTTTAGGGTTATTTGAAGTGAAATAATTAATCTTGCATTGTTTAAGCTGCTTTTATTTGGTATTTCTATTAACTAGAGCCATTGATATACCATGTTTACCAAAATTATGAATAGTGTTTTGGAATTAGGAAAAATTCAATAAAACTGGTAAAACAGACAAACAAAACTGAGATTTTGACAGAAAAAAATTTAACTTAGAAAAGGAAGGAAACCATGATTATTATTTGCAGATGGTATTCCCGCATCCTTGGAAAACTCTGGGGAAGACTAGTGATGTCGGGTGAGTGTCCCTGAGGCTGCCCTTTTATGAGGTCGACACATTCGCTCATCGGATGCTACTTTTGTAAGGAGACTTTTGTCTAAGGACCAGGCCATTCTCCAACACAGCGAAAGTCTTTAGTTTTAGATGTAAACCTGAATCTTGATGTTAATAGAATCCTTTGAATTAAGAAGCCAGTGCTACGTTTGGAAGGTAAGAGTACAATGGAATCACAGCTCAGCGAATTTTCACAAAGTGAAAAACTGCGACCACAATACAGAACAAGAAACAGAATATTGCCGGCATCTCAGAAACCATCATAATAACTTATTTCTCTCCCCACTACTGATGAGGTTTCGGGTTAGAGGGAGTTTTTTTAAATTTTTTATTTTGAAATTATTTTGGACTTATTACAAAGAGTCCCCATGTGCCTTTCACCCAGTCTCCCATAATGGTAACATCTTACATTAACCGTAGTACAGTTGTCAAAATGACATTAACGTTAGTACTATACTCTTAGCTAATTAGATTCTATTCACATTTTACCAGGGTTTTTTTGGTTAGTGCTCTTTTTTTTCTGTTCCAAAATCCAATCCAGAATTTCTCACTGCCTTTTGTCCTCCTGCCTCCTCAGGCTCCTTCAATTTGTGACCGTTCCTCAGTCTTTCCTTGCCTTTTATGACGTTGACATCTGTGATGCGTCCTCGGGTATTTTGTAGAATGTCCGTCAATTTCAGTTGATGTGATGTTTTCTCATGCTTCAGTTGAGGCTATGCATTTTGGGGAAGAATGCCACAGAGGTGATCTGCCTTCTCAGTGCATGATGTCAGAAAGTACACGAAGTTACTGTGTCTTATCACTGGTGATGTTGACCTCGATGAGACTGTTGAGGTGGTGTTTGCCTTCACTATAAAGTTGTTGCTTCCCTATTATAATTAATAAGTACCTTGTGTGGAGATACTTTGAGACTATACAAATATCCTGGTTTTCCTTAAATATTCACTCACTATTTTTAGCATTCATCAGATGATAATGCCTACAGCAACTATCACTGTGGTGCTCTAATGGTGATTTTCCATTTTTTCATTTTTATTAATTGGAATGTTTCTGTATATAGTTTATATCAGTATGGGCCCGTGGATATTTATTTTATTCTTTAACTTACAAGGCAACGTAGTGTTACTGGTCAAATAGTTCCACATTTGGTCACGGGGAGTCCTTTCAGATTTACTTCTGTGTCAACCATGCCGCCATTTTGTCTTTTCTTTGTTTTTCTTTTTTAAAGCATTTTCTTACTTCTTGGTACCACGTAATGCTCCAGGCTTAACTTGTACTTTGTTCCGTCCCTGGAACTGATCACTTATCAGAGGAGCCTTGGTTTCTTTTATTGGATACTGGTATTTAGAAATCAGTGTCTGGGCACTGGCAGTGCTTGTTGCTACTGGAGTGGCAGTGTTTCTATGCCTTCCTATCAGTCAGCAGTAGGAAATACACCGTGTATGTTACGTCATGTATATTCACGCGTCTCTATTTATTTGTATCTATCATTTGCCTAATCATAAATTTATCCCCATACTTCTGATTCAGTCCAGCATCACAAAGTTTATTCAAGCATCCCTCTTTGTTCATTTGTAATATACAAAGCTTTGCTAAGTGTGTGACAAATTTACCAACTATTGTACAATGTTTGCCTTTAGTCTTCCCCATTTTTAATTGAATCGTCTCTTCATTGAGTTAAGATTCTCTTGTCAGGTGTATGATTTGCAAATATTGTCTCCCATTCTGTGGACAGCCTTTTCATTAAATTGATGGCATCGCTTACTGCACAGAAGCTTTTAATTTTGATGAATTTCATTTTTATCTGTTCTTTCCATTGTCACTTATGCTTTGTGTGTTGCACCGAAGAAGGTTTTTGTCTAATCCAAAGTCACGAGTATTACTTCTCTGTTTTATTTTAAGTTTTATAGTTTTTGTTCTTGCATTTAGATCTACAATTTACTTTGTGTTAATGTTTGTGTATAGTAAAAGAAAAGCATCCAACTTCGTTCTTCAACATGTAAATATCTAGTTGTCCCTGCACCATTTATTAAAGAGACTGCTCTTTCCCTCGTTTAATGGTCTTGACAACCTTATTAAAAATCAATTCACCATAAATGTAAGGATTTATTTCTGGACTTGTGATTCTGTTCAATTTATCAATATGTTTATCCTTATGAAAGTACCACACTATCCTTTTTTTAAAATATGTAGAACTTTACCTTTTTTTTTTAGTTTACTTATTTTTTAAGAGAAAAAGAACATGCACGTATGATTCTGTTCAATTTATCAATATGTTTGTCTTTATGAAAGTACCACACTATCCTTTTTTTAAAATATGTAGAGCTTTACCTTTTTTTTTAGTTTACTTATTTTTTAAGAGAAAAAGAACATGCACGTGTGCAAGAGTGGGGGGCAGAGAGAGAGAGAGAGAGAGAGAATCCCAAGTAGGCTCTGCACTGTCAGCACAGAGTCCAACATGGGGCTCAAATTCATTAACTGTGAGATCTGAGATCATGACCTGAGCCAAAAATCAAGAGTCCGTAGCTTAAATGACTAAGGCACCCAGGTGCCCCACACAATATCTTGATAAATGTAGTTTGTTGTAAGTTTGGAAGTTGGGTTGAATGAGTACTTTAACTTTCTTCTTCTGTTTCATTTTTAAAATATACATATATCCTGCATTTCAATATGAGTTTTAGGATCAGCTTATCAATTTTTTTCTGAAAAGCCATTATCAACATTCCCCACCAGAGTGATACATTTGTTACAATCAATAAACCTACACTAACACATCATATTTGCCTCAAGTCCATAGTTTAAATTCTGGTTCACTTTGGTTTTGTACATTCTTTCAGTTTGGACAAATGTAGAATGACATGTATTCACCATTCTCATATCATACAGAATATTTTCACTGACCTAAAAATCTATGTTCTGCCTGTTTATCCCTCCCTACTTTGCAACTTCTGATAACCACTAATATTTTTGCTATCTTCATAGTTTTGCATTTTCCAGAATGTCATAATGTTGGAATCCTACAACATGTAGCCTTTTCAGATTGGCTTCTTTCACTTAGTAATATGCGTTTAGGATTCCTCCATGTTTTTTCATGGCTTGATAGCTCATTTCTTTTAGCACTGAGTAATATTCCATATTTATCTATTGACCTACTGAAGGACATCTTAATTGCTTCTAGGTTTGGTCAAATATGAAAAAAACTGCTATAAACATCCATGTCCAGATTTTTGTGTGGACATGTTTTCAACTCCTTTAGATAAATACAAAGGAGGGTGATTGCTGGATCTCATGGTAAGAGTATGTTTAGTTTTATAAGAAACTGCCAAACCGTCTCTCAAAGTGTCTGCACCATTTTGCATGCCCACCAACAATGAATGAGAGTTTCCATTGTTCCACGTGCTTGTCAGCATCTGAGGTTGGTGTTCCAGATTTTGGCCATTCTAATAGATATATAGTGGTATTTCATTGTTGTTTTAATCTTCATTTTCCTGATGACATATGAGGTGGAGCATCTTTTCAAATGCTTCTTTGGCCTCTGTATATTCTCCTTGGTGAGGTAATAGTTCTAACCTTTTGCCCATTTTGGAATTGGGTTCTTTTGTTTTCTTACTATAGATTTTAATTAAGAGTTCTTTGTATATTTTATGGAACAGTCCCTAATCAGACATGTATTTTGCAAAAATTGTCTCCAGACTTTTCATTCGCTTAAGAGTGGCCTTGATAGAGCAGAAAGTTTTAATCTTAATAAAGTCGAATTTATTATTATTTTTTACTTTCATGGATCATGCTTTTAGCATCGTATTCATCACTAAACCCAAAAGCACCTAAAATTTCTACTATATTATCTTCTAGGAGTTTTAGAGTTTTGCATTTTAGATTCAGGTCTGTGATCTATTTTGAGTTACTTTTTGTGAGGGATATAAGCTCTGTGTCTAGATTCTTTTTTTTTTTTTTTTCGCATACGGATGTTCTGTTGTCCCAGCACCATTTGTTGAAAACACTTTCTTCGTTGTGCTGCCTTTGCTATTTTGCCAAAGATCAGTCGATTGTATTTATGTGGGTGCTACTTCTAAGCTCTCCATTCTGTTCATCAAATATTTTTTTTTTCTATTCTTTCACCAATACCACACCATCTTGATTACTGTAGCTTCATGGTGAGGCTTGAAGTCAAATAGTGCCAATTCTCCAACTTTGTTCTTTTTCTTCAATATTGTGTTGGCTATTCTCGGTCTTTTGTCTCTGCATATAAACTTTAGAATCAGTTTTGTTTGTTTCTTTGTTTTGTTGTCCACAAGATAACTTGTAGGGATTTTGATTGTTATTATATTGAATATATATAGTTGAAGTTGGAAGAACTGACATCTTAACAGTTAGAGTCCTGTAACCATGAACATGGATTATCTCCCCATTTATTTATTTTTTGATTTCTTTCATCATGGTTTTATTGTTTTCCTCTATATACCTTGTACATATTTTGATAGATTTATACCTACGCTTTCATTTTAGAGGGTGCTAATGTAAATGCTATAGCATTTTCAGTTTCAAATTCCATTTGTTCATTATTGTTATATAGGAAAGCAATTGGTTTTATTATATTAATTTTGTCTCTTACAACCTTTCTATAATGGCTTATTAGTTCCAGTTTCCCTGTTGATTTATTTGGATTTTCTACATAGAAGATCATGTCATCTGTGAACAAGACAGTTTTAGTTCTTCTTTCCCAATCTGTATAGCTTTCATTTCCCTGTCTTGTCTTATTACATTAGCTAGAAATTCTGTTACAATGTTAAAAAGGAGTAGTGAGAAAGGTTTAACGAATTTTTACTTCATTTTTATACTATATAGCCCCAGAATTTCATTTTTTTATAATTTCTATTTCGTTACTGATATTTTGAAACATTATCAAACTTTCCTTTGTTTCCTTTATTTCTTTATTCTTGGTCTTCATTTGGTTTTTAAATGTATGATGACTTATGTAAGATGACTTAGCTATTTTTAAGTCTTTATGTACTAAATATGACATGTAAGCCATCTCAGAGGAGTTTCTTTTGCCTGTTTTTTTCCTCTATCAGCTACTGCTTCCTATATGTGTGTATGCCTTCTAAATTTTGTTGAAAAATTATATATTGATGCAACTCTGGACTCTGATTTCATTTACCCGTTCCTGAGGTCTGTAATCTTTGTTATTGTTTGCTTCTTTATTTATTGACTTGGTTAGATATTTCAGTGAAATGTATTTTCCCCACAGTGTGCAATCCTTTGATGTTGCACCTCAGAAGCCTCAGCTTCGAGCATGTACACCGTCACCCTGACCAGACCACCTGAAACTCCCAGTGATGACAATGGCTTTAGTGATCTCATTTTACAAAAGTCTTTCTCTGTTCTCCCTGCTAACCTTCTAGCTGGCCTGCCTAGCTTGATAGCATGCCCAATGGTAAGCCTCCACTAATTGCTCTGTTTTCTACAGTGCCCTGGGGCTACAAATTGTTCCATAGTCTGATCCAGTTAAAATAGAACCCTTTGCTGAATTAGCCTTTCAAGCAAATAACTGAGGCTTGTTCTGACCATAAGAGGGCTCTTTTAGCTTCTCCCTATTCTTTTAAACTTCTAACTGGTCTACCACTTTGCTTATTGGTATCATGGAGCTGCAAGTTTCCTCTTAATTGCTCATAACCAAAATGTCGACTCTTTTTGACAGTGTCCATAGACTTTAAGTTGCCCAAACTGTGTTCTAAATAAAGTCAGTTCTTTTTGTTTTTAAGAAACATTTCTTTTTGTTAATGTTTGTTTATTTATCTTTGAGAGAGAATGAGAGGGGGAGAGAGGGAGCCCATGCACACAAGTAGGGGAGAGGCAGAGAGAGAAAGTGCTAGAGTACCTCAAGTAGGCTCTACATTGGCAGAGCTTGAACTCATGTGGGACTTGAACTCATGAACCATGAGATCATGACCTGAGCAGAAATCAAGAGTCTGATGCTCAGTCGGTTGACTGAGCCACCCAGGTGCCCCTAAATAAAGTCAGTTCTGCTGGGGAAAGCTATGAAGTTCTCTTTTCTTGGCCTGCCTCTACCATGTGCCACTGCTCCATAGCTGAGGTTGAAGACAGTGATCTCTCTCAGAGTGACATCACTACTCTACAAATTAGGTTTGGGTGGGGGTGGTAGCCACTAGCCTTGGCTTGTCTCTCCTGGCGTGGAACTTTCACCATCAAAACAATGTGGGGTAAAGGGTAACTGGGGCCAATAAATCTCAGCTTGCTTCCCCTGGAATAGGGCTTCTTCCATACAAGTTGGGGCTGGGAGGAAGAATTGAAACCCAGGCATCTTAGCTGCCTGGACTACAACTCCTGCGACACAGAATTGAGGGAGGTGAATAAAAACTTCTGGTAACCTGCTTCTCCCGGTGGAAACTGTATCCTTAAAGTAGGAGCTTGGAGGAGGAGTGCCATCCTTTTGACTGCATTACTGGTCATGGGCAGTGACTGGTCATGGGCAGGGAGCAGGTCACGGATCAAGTGCCATACTCTCCCTTTCCTTACCAAAATTTACATTTGGTAACTTTTCTTAAATAAACGTTTCTCCATTTGCTGTATCTTAGATGATTTCCAGAAACTTATATAGCAACTTTTTGTAATTTTCACCAATTATGATTCATTATCATAGAGAAGATCCCTGGAACTCCTCATGCTGCCATCCCAAGAGCCTCCTTTTATTCTTTTACCTGTAAAAGACTAAATGGAATTTATAGTATTTTTCCCTTATATATTTTATATAATACTCCCCTGAAGCCATCTGATCTTAGAGCTTTCTTGTTGAAAGGCTTTAAGGAGATAATCCCTTCACTAGATCTAGAACTCTTCAAGTTATCTAGTTTGTGAGTAAATTTTAGTATTTTTTTACCTTTTAAGTAGTTGGTCAATTTCATTCACGTTGTCAAATTCATGAACACTGAGTTGATCATAACATTCTCTTTCTATCCTTTTGATGTCTGTGGGATTGTAGTGATGTCCTACTTTTCATTTCTAACATTAAAACTTTATGATTTCTTTTCTTTTTTCTTGGTCATTTTGGATAGAAATTTATAAATTTTACTACTTTTTTCTCAAAGGAAACACCTTTAGGTTTCATTCATTGTCATAGTTGTTCTGCTTTCAGTTTCATTGATATCTACACTTACTTTTTATTATTTCTTCCTTTTGTTTATTTTTAACAAGTTTCAACTTACTTTTCTTTCTTTAGATTTTTTAATGTGGAAGCTTATATTAGCTCACTTCTCTCACTGATGTGAGATCTTTCTCTTTATAATGTAAACATCTAATGCTATAATTTCCCCCCTATATACTATATTAGCAGCATTACATAACTTTTGATATATTGTATTTTTAGAGTGTGTGTTTTTTTTTTTTTTTTTTTGGTCAGTTCAAAATATTTAAAAATTTCTCCTGAGACTTCCTCTTTAACTCATAGGTTATTTTGAAGTGTTTTTAAATCAAATATTTGGAATTTCCTCATTATTTCTTTTGTATTAATTTTTAGTTTAATTCTTTCAGGGTCTGAGAATATGGTGTATGCTTTCCATTAATTTCCATTTTTAAGCTTTTAAATAATTGATTAAGTCTATCCTGTTATGTTCCATGTGTATTTTGTTTTATTGTTGTTCTTGTTGTTGTTGTTAAATGCTAGTTAGGTCATTATACTTGATAATGTTTTCAGGTCTTCTGTATCCTTACTGATGTTTTGTCTGGTTCTTCTCTCCTTTACCGAAAGAGGAATGTTTAAGTCTCTAATCATAATTATTAATTTGCTAATTTCTCTTTTCAGTTCCATAGGTTGTTTCTTGATGTATTTTGAAACTCTGCTGTTAGGTGGATAATATTAACATTTTTATGTCTCCCTGGAAAAAACACTGACCCCTTTTTCATTACTTAATATTCTTCTTTACCCCTGATAACACTCCTTGATCTGCTATTTTGATATTAATGCAACTGCTCGGTCTATGTTTTGATTAGTGTTTGTATAGCGTATCTTTTTCCATCTTTATACTTTTGTTTTCTACTTTTATTGTTGAGATAGAGTCGACATGAAGTGTTATAATGTTTTTGGGTGTATAAATAGTGATTGAACAATTCTACTGGGCTCAGTGCTCACCGTGATAAATGCCGTCACCATCTGCCACCACAGAATGCTCATGCACTGCTGGTGGCAACATAAATCGGTGCGTCCATCCTTATACTTTTAACACATGTATAACTACATTTACTGCGGCTGTCCTGTGGGCAATATACAGGTGGTTCTTGTTCTATCTAGCCTGACAATTTGTCTTTCTTCCCTGGTATGTTGGCACTGTTCTCATTTTAAGTGATGCTGATTAACATTGTTGGTTTAATATATACTAACTTTCCAGCTGTTTTCTATTTTGCTTTGTTTATTTTTCTCTTTTTCTGCCTCTTCTTGTATTCTTTTTATAATTTCACTTTATCTCCTTTATTGATAAAGAAGATTTAGTTGTGGTTCTAGGGTCTATAATATACGTGTTTTATCACATTCGTCTTGAGTTCATCAATGTCTACATTTAAATAAGATTATGTGTCATGTAGGAAACTTATAACAGTATATTCTTAACTCCTCCTTTTCCTCCATCATGCTATTGTTGTCGTATGTTGTGCTTTTCTATAAGCTACGCATGCGGTACATAATCCTACTGCCTTTGCTTTACATAATCAGCTGTTTTTTAGAGTAATTAAAATAAGAAAATGATTTCATGTTACTTCTATTCTAGCACTATTCCTTTTTTTGTATAGGTCTAAATTTCTGTTGTCATATTTCTTTGGCCCAGAAAACTTCTTCCATCAAACTCCCAGTTTATTACTTTTTTAATCTGAAAAAAATGTCTTAGTTTTCTTTAACTTTTAAGCACATTTTTGGCTGAGTAGAAAATTTTCGATTGACAGGATTTTTTTTGTTCTTTAAGAAGTTTAGAGACATCACACCATTGTTTTCTAGTTTGATCGCTTCTAATGAAAAGTCTGCCTTGATTATTATCTTCATTCTTGTGTAAGTAATGTGTCTTTTTCTCTGACCTCCTTCAAGGTTTTCTTTACATTTTATTTTTATCAGTTTGAATATGATATTCTCAGGTGTGATGTGGTGTGTATGCGGTGAATGTGTGTTTGTGTATATTTGGTGTTTTTCCTGCTTGGTGTTGCCTGAACTTTTCCTATCTGATAAATGGTGTCTGTCATTATTTAAAAAAAATTATTCACCTTTACTTCTTTAATTTTTTTCCTCACTACTCAGTCTCTTCTCCTTCTGGGATTCTAATTATATATATAATAGACCATTCACTATTGCCTCGCAGCTCTGGGATAATCTCTTCTACTGGATATTCCTCCTCTCGTTCGTCTCTTTCAAGTTTCAATTTGTGTAATATCTGTGGATCTATCTTCAAGTTCACTGAATTTCTCCGTGTGTTTTGGGCTGAGTTATGCCCCAAATGTATACATTGAAGTCCTATCCCACCATAGCTCAGACTATGACTAATTAATAGAGTCTGTTTTGGTAAACTTTTTGAAGAAATCATTAAGTTGAAATGAAGTCGTTAGGCTGAGTCCTAATCTAATATTATTGGTGTTATTCCTGGTGGAGGTGATTAGGACACAGACATACACAGAGGGAAGATCATGTGAAGATACAGGGAGAACATGACCATCTGCAAGCCAAGGAGAGAGGTGTCAGAGGCCTATCAACTCCTCAATTTTAGTCTTCTAGATTACTAGATTGAGGAGGACATACTTGTGTTATTTAACCTGCCAAATCTGTGATACTTTGTAATGGCAGCCCCAGCAAACTAATACACCTTGGCCCCCAAGTCTACTGAGGAACCTGTCAAGGACGGTCTTTATCTCCATTATTATTCTTCATTTCTAACACTTCCATTTGATACTTTTTTATAGTTTGCTTCTCTCTGATGAAATTACCCAATTGATATTGCATGTTGTCTGTATTTTTAATTAGAGCCCTTACATATTAATCATAGTTATTTGAAATTTCTTGCTAGATGGTTCTAGCATCTATGCCGTATCTGAGCATGATTTTAAGGATTGCTTTGTTTTTTGGTGCTTTTTTTTTTTCTTTGCTAATGCTTTGCAATTTTTATGAAGACAAGATATTTTATGTTACTACAGTAAAGACCGAGATAGACAGTGTTTATGTCTAGCAACGGGCACACCTTTCTTTCTGCTGGGACTTTATTGTCGGGTTAGAATTAATCTAATCAGGAATTGAACTGGGTTTGAGATTTGTTGTTGCTATGGTTTCCCTCTCTGTGCTACATATTTTTCTAGTGGGTGGGACTGTTTAATCAGAAGACTTTTTATTTTACAGCACCTTCCCAAACTCTCAGCTTTTGGTCTCTCTCTTCATGTGCTCCCTCAAAGAGGGTCTATGACTTGCAGATGGCTTCTTAGCAAGAGCTGGTTACTGTGGTGTGGTGGCTTGGGATATAATCTACTGTCTTGACTGAGCTTCTACCTGAGGGCTAGTCTAAGACCTAGGTCTTATGTTTGCAGCTCTATCCACACGCCTTCTATCTCCCATTATGTCATTCTGGGTCCAATATGTATCCCTGCCCCTCTACCAGGGGCAGAGGTGATGTTTTTCATCTCCTTCCCTTATTTTTAATGGACAACAGTGGTTTTTGCCCTTCTCTTCTGAACATTAAGGCTTCTGTTCTATAAGAAAGATCAGGGAGGAGCACCTGGGTGGTTTCATCGGTTAAGCAGTCAACTCTAGATTTTAGGTCAGGTCATGATCTCACAGTTTGTGAGATGGAACCCCTCATTGGACTGAACTCTGACAATGTGGAGCCTGCTTGGGATTCTCTCTGTCTCTGTCTGTCTCTTTCTCTCTTTCTCTCTCTCTCTCTCTCTCTGCCCCCCCGTGTGCTCTCCCTCTCTCAAAATAAATAAACTTAAAAAAAATTTTTTAAAAGAAAGATAAGGGAGAAGGGTCTTGACAAAGTTCTTTCACTGCTCCAAACCCTTTTAGAACATTTTTTCCTACCATCTAATGGTAAATGATCATTGTTACCATGGACATGTAAATATGTAAAATATGTCCTGTGAGGTTTTTCCTTTTTTTGTTGGGAGGTCAAATTAAATAGTAAAGATGTAAGGAGAAGTTCTTTCCATTTCCCTTTTTTCATCAGCAACACAGAACAGAAATACAATGGAAATATCATCAAATATGTACATTTCTGGCTGACGTTAGGGCTGGTCAGTGATGATCTAATCTTCGTTGTCACGCTGTGGGACTGCATTTTTCCCCACTCCCACGAAGCTGGGCATGTTACTTTAACTCATTCTGGCAGGTGGAAGTTCAGTAGAAATGTTAGGACACAGTTTGAAATTCTGTATGCTTTCTCTTCCTGCCCCCCGAGGAGCTGCTTATACTCCAGATAGTGACAGGGCTCCCAGGCTGGAGTCCAGAGGGGAAAGCTGAGAAATGGATCCCACAGCCAAGTCACAATAAACATGGAGTGTACGTAAGAAATAAACTTTCATTGCTATAAGCCACTGGCATCTTAGGTGTGCTTTTTATCTAGCTCTTTGGATCAGTACGATTACAGTTCTCAGGGAAATGAATTTCAACAGTGTTACGTACATCTCTGTCCACATCTGGGCCATCCCTGAACGTGCAAGGTCCAGGCCAGATTACTGCGTTGTCAACAACCCTTGATATTTTCATTGTGGAAAAGATGCATTGAAAGTCTCATGAGGTCCTCAAGTTTCATTAAGGGTGTAGGCAGTTGGAGATAAAGCTGGCATCGACTTGGTACAAACACCTTGTCAATGGTTGTTAGATTTCTTTACATGTAGGATTTTTAAATTGGGGCGTATTTTTATTTTCACAAATATCTCTAAATTCTTGCTCTTCCTTCTCCATTTAACAAGTAACAGGCATCCCTTTCTCACACCCTTTGGGGAATAACTTTCTCCAGCTATTGTGTTTGCTCTTAAAAGCTACATTCTTCTTCTGTGTGAAATTGCCACATTACTCCCAAAAGATTATAGGGATGTATGTCATTCAATCATTGACCTACGTAATGGAAAACATAATTTGTTTTGAGATGAATACATATACACACATATATCCACATGCCCCACCTCACCCCGCACACATCTGATTGATGTCTACTCTCACGGAACTGCTGTGAAAAATTCTGTAAACTTATGTCTTCCAAAGTCCTTTTATATACCTTTAGTTTTCCATATGGCCATTGTAAATTTCTTTTTAAAATTATGTATTGTGTGGTGAGATACATGATTACACACAAGGCAGAAATTATCTTATGTTCCTTTCCAATAATTGCCAGTAGTTGAGGCAGTGGCAGAGAAAAACTACACTATAACTAGCATTTTCATCTCTTTGAAGAAACGACAAAGGAGTTCATGCACCCTGTTTTGAAAAGCTTATGGTGATACAGACAAGAAATCTGGGGAGGCAGGGACTCAGACGTGCAGTGTAGTTTGACAGCGAATACAGCCCTCTCTTCACCAGTGATTAATTTTCAGACGATCTGATCACCAGCCAGAGAAGGAAGACTTTCAGAGGGTGCCTTATAGGGAAGAAAAATCAGGCTTTGAGTTCTGGGCACCCGGATGTTTGCCTCTTTCAGGTACTTTGCTCATTTGGTGATACCATTTTGTGAGGGATTTTGTTTAGTTTTTCTATCAGTATTTCCCCTCACACTTCAGTAAAATGTAAAATAAACTTACTGGCTGCCAAAACCAAGCTTATAAGTAAACGATGATGGTAAGACAAAAGGCAGAGTGTTGCCCTAGAGGGCGGGGAGAGGAATGAGCGTCCAGCCTTCCCGAAGTCTTTATATGATTCTCCTTGAAATGACTAGGAAAAATAGATGAAAATATTCAGGAGGAGAAAATTTTTTAAAAGATTAGAAAGGAAGGAGGCCAGCAACAAATATGTGACACAAAATGTTCTGAAGCTCCTTCTCTGCTCTCACTCTCCAAGCTGCTTTGGCTTGGCTTCAGGTTCCAGGGTGTGGCTCAAAGGCACCTCTATCTCCTGGAGTCTTGTCTGTGCCAAGAACCCTTGGTCCTGAACGCCTCTGGGAGCCTGGCGTGGTTCTGGGGAACTGCCATAGGCTCTGGTGACTATATATATATATATATATATTTTTTATTCCAAAACCTTTTTCCTCCCCCTCAACTGGTTCTACCTCTTTCCCTTTTCTTCACAGTTTGACATATCCTGAAGTAGGTGAAAAGCAACCAGTAACATAGAATGGCAAGTGAGAAAGAATTTTCCGAGGTTCTTAGACCAAACAATTAAAGGAAGAACACAAGTTCGCTTTACTGAAGCCTCCAATGAATCCTTCTGATCTCTGTTCCCATATAACTTCCTCAATCATTGCTCCTGTCAACACATAATTTTCTCTTCATCTGAACTCCTACAGTTCTTTTGGTTTCCGTCATTTATGCTGACTCTTTAGATATTTACTCCAGGATCATCCTCGGAGACCTCAGGTTTTCATGGTCTTATCATAGCAGTGTATTTGCTTCTCAGAGTTTACAGTCCATCTGTGGAAAGCTAGCCATAAGTTCCCCTGTCTTGCTTAACTCTTCCAAAGCACAGAATTGTTGCATAAACATGACTGAGAAAGTCATCATAGTCCTTTTTCCCCTGCTGGAAATCATACAATAGCAACAAATGAACAACAAAAACCTCTAGAAACTCTAATTTTATCAAACACAGAAGACAGTTATTAAAAAAAAAAAAAAAACAAAACACGGGATTTTGGAATTACAAGCAATTGTCAGAACTCTCTCGGGAGGCAGTAAATCTATGAAATCCCAAGAGGGAGAAGGAGCCCAACAGCAGGAGAGCTCAGAGGATAATAATAAAATTATAGTGACTGGAAGCGAGGTGTTCACCTTGAATTTACAATTTATAATCATTTTTGCAGAAAAACAAATTCAGCTGGCACTGAACCCAACAAGCTATTGATAACAACCTCACCTTTCACTATGTTTGACCAAAAGAATCAGAGGATTTAGAGCTACAAAAAAAAAAAAAAAAAATCATGCAATTGAGCCCTCTTTGTAGACTGCGATCTATCTTTGTGGCAGCGAATAAAGATGCATTGCGTAGTGAAAATTCACCGTTTACTCTGGCTGCAGCTCCTCCATTTTCCCACCAAATGTCTAGAGATACTGATCCAATAATATCCAACCTATTCAATGACAGGTAATGTGATAAGAACCAGCTCAGCAACCATACAAAATTCTTACATGAAAACATAGGCAAAAACAGCATCAAAACTCACCCCACAGGGGTGCCTGGGTGACTCAGTCGGGTAAGTGTCTGACTCTTGATTTCAGCTCAGGTCATGATCTCATGGTTCATGGGTTCAGGCCCCACATAGGGTGCCACGCTGTGCATGATTCTCTCTCTCTCTCTCAAAATAAATAAATAAACATAAAGAAAAAACTCACCTACAAGGAAAACTTATAAGAAAAATGGTGAATATCTGACCTCAGAATTTTCCAGTAAATAAAAAATTAATTAATTAATTAATTAATTAATAAAACAATATCCTTTAAAAATTTAGGTCACTAGTCAGCAACACTAGAACTCAGTGAAATATGGGAATTTCATTTGGAGGAGATAAAAGTTGCCCTGGTGGGACTCTGGAAAAAAATTAGCAGTAAAACCAAAATCATCACAGAGATAGCAATGAAACTTCAAGGAGCTCTACCCAGGGTACACTGTGGAAAATATAGTAAAGGAAATAGATAACAGAAATGAAACATATAAGCAAAAGGTGTTAGAATTAGTGGAATAAAAGAGTTTTGAAGGTCAGAAATAAAATAGTAGAGACAGAAAGCAAGCAAAAATTTAAAAAACAACAACAACATACATATAATTGGAATCCCTGAAGAAAGAAAAAAACAATAAAATGGAAAATAGATTATTTTTAAAGAAATAATAAGGGGCACGTGGGTGGCTCAGTCGGTTAGGCATGCAGCTCTTGGTTTTGGCTCAGGTTATGATCTCATAGTTGGAGAGTTCAAGCCCCACACCAGGCTCTGTGCTGACAGTGTGGAGCCTGCCTGGGATTCTCTGTCTCCCTCTCTCTCTGTCCCTTCCCTGCTTGCGCTCTCTCACTCAAAAATAAATAAAATAAAAACTTAAAAAAAAAAGAAGAAATAATTAAAGAAAGCTTCTCTAAAATGAATCTGTCTTGAATTTTTACATTAGGAAGATAATAAACACTGAACCCCAAA
The DNA here is from genome assembly GCF_027475565.1 of Acinonyx jubatus. Lineage (NCBI taxonomy): Eukaryota > Metazoa > Chordata > Mammalia > Carnivora > Felidae > Acinonyx > Acinonyx jubatus. Next base: position 139,522,254 of record NC_069385.1, on the reverse strand, counting down.
ACAGTAGAAGCCACACCATAATTAGGCTAATAATGCTATTGAGATTTCCAGATTTAAACAGAAGGATCATTTAAGTGATGAAGCTAAATGATTAATCCACAAATGAGAAAAGATACAACAATCAGGTTGTCTGCATATTTCTCTACAGCAATATGCAAAGTCAGAAGTCAATAGGGCACCATATAAAAGGTATTCATAAAAAGAAAGGACTGTATTTTATATCCAGATAAACCAACCATCAAGAATAAAGTTTTAAATTAAAAAAAATTTACTGCTTATTCATTTTTGAGAGAGAGAGGGAGAGCAAGCGTATGAGCAGGGGAGGAACAGAGAGGGAGACAGCGAATCACAGAATCCAAAGCAGGCTCCAGGCTCTGAGCCCGATGTGGGGCTCGAACTCCCAAACTATGAGATCATGACCCGAGCTGAAGTCTGATGCTTAACCTACTGAGCCACCCAGGCGTCCCAAGAATACAGTTTTTAAGTATAGAAAACCTAAGCTTCTTTTAAGGAAACTACCAGTAGATAATATGCAGCTAAGAGAAGAGTGGGAAGTTGTGTCAACAAAACTGGTGGTCAGTCTTGAATGCATCTACTCACGGGATTGAGGATAAAACACATGTGAGTAGAATGTCAATATATAGATAGGCGTCCATGACAATGTAGATGTTATATGCCCCCCCAACATTGGAGAAGTGAAAGAAGATGGGTACATTTCTGGGGTGATTCATCTGTGACACCTCAGGGCCAAAGCCTGACAATAAGTGTTCATAACTCACATAAGAAAAGTAGAGGCTTGGGCGCCTGGGTGGCTCAGTCGGTTGAGCGTCTGACTTCGCTCAGGTCATGATCTCACGGTCCGTGAGTTCGAGCCCCGCATCAGGCTCTGTGCCAACAGCTCAGAGCCTGGAGCCTGCTTCCGATTCTGTGTCTCCCTCTCTCTCTGGCCCTCCCCCCGTTCATGCTCTGTCTCTCTCTGTCTCAAAAATAAATAAATGTTAAAAAAAAAATTAAAAAAAAAAGAAAAAGAAAAGTAGAGGCTTTTTTAATAACACAAAGTAAAACAACAAAGATGAAAATATTGGCTAAAGAAAATAAGGTGAAGGCAAGAAGGTACAGGGAAAAAATATGGGAAAAACTACTGTTCATGTTAGGTAACTATTAGACATTGAGTAAATATATATCTAAAGACAGATCATTCTGAAAGGTGTAAGGTGATATCTCACTGTGGCTTTGATTTGCATTTCCCAGATGATGAGTGATGTTGAGCATCTTTTCATGTGTCTGTTGACAATTTCTTATATCTTCTTTGGAAAAATGTCTATTCAGTTCTCCTGGTCATTTTTTAACCATATTGCTTGTGGTTTTGGTATTGACTTGTAGACATTATTTATATATTTGGGATATTAAGATAAAGTAGGGACCAGCAAACCACAGCTTATGGGCCAAATCTAGTCCATTGCCTTTTTTTGTATGGCCTACAAAATAAGGATAGTTTTTCCTTTTTTAAAATGGTTTAAAAAATCAAAAGGAAGACACTAGTTCATGATATGTGAACATGGTAAAAAAATTGAAAATTCAGTATCCATAAAAGAGTTTTATTTGTACAGACCTATTCATCAGCATATTTTTTCTGGCTACTCTTGTCTTAACAATGGCACAGCTGATTAACGATGACAGAGACTCTCTGGCCTGTGTTTTCTAATCGTAGTAAGTTAGACAAATGATAGATCTAATATGTAAACACAAAATCTGTTGTGTTTTTTTTCCCTTAAAAAACCCCAAATTATTAGCTGACTTAGTCTAGAAAGAAAAAGAGAAAAACTGCAATTAAAAACAAACAATGAAACACAACTGAGCAGTAAAGGGGGAACTGACTATACGGGAACTGGAGAAATCTAAGATTCATGAGAAGGCTAAATTTTAAAACTTGCATGAAGTAGATTCTGTTTCAGAGAAACATGATTTTTACAAAATGGCATCAAGAAATATAAAAAATCTAAACATAGCCATTTCAATAGAAGCAATGGATAAAGTTAGCAAAAGCCTGCTTCCAGCAAAGTAACAGGTCTAGACAATTTCATAAGGGAATTTAAAAGCAAAGTAACGCCAAGATTGTTTCAACTGTTCTAGAGAATAGCAGACAAAAGAAAACCTTGAAATTCATTTTGGGAAGAGGGTATACAGTAGATCGTGAAAGCTGATAAAGGTGTTGCACAAATAAAATTATAGATTAATCTCACTTAAAAATAATGATGGGACTGTTCTAAGGAAAATGGTAGTCAATGCAATTCAAAAGCATAAAAAGAATAATTATTTTGACAGAGGAATGTGTCCTAGAAGTACAAGAATGGTTCATTATTAAGTACTATGCTAAAGCATGACTTATAATGTTCAGGGAAAAACGATCATTTCCATACAGGCTGAAAAGCCGTTTGATAAAACATAATACCATTCTTCACAAACACATTCAGTTAAATAAGAATGGACGGACACCTTTAAAACTCAGTAAACATATATTCATCTCAATCCAGAAGTCAGCATCATGTTCAGCAGAGATATACTAAGAGTATGCCTACTAAAATCAAGACAAGAATGCTACCCCTCTATCATCCTACAAAGTACGGGCATTACTAGTCAATAAAACCAGACAAGATAAAGGAAAATAAGAAGCATAAACATTATAACACATGACAGTGTGAAGATAATATTATGGTACATTTGAAAATCAACTAAAACACTGTAAAGAGTGACAGAATTCAGGGAAATAAGAGATATAAACATTAAGAAATGGAAATTAATAGAATAACAAATGTGTTCTGCACCAAAAGCAGGCAGTTAGGACACATAATGGGAAACACATTTAAAACAGCAAAAATAAGCAAAACAATATTTCTAGAAATAAACTTAAAAATACACAAACCCAGGGGTGCCTGGGCGGCTCAGTTGGTTAAGCGTCCGACTTCAGCTCAGGTCATGATCTCACGGTTTGTGGGTTCGAGTCCCGTGTTGGGCTCTGTGTTGATAGCATAGAGCCTGGAGCCTGCTTTGGATTCTGTGTCTCCCTCTCTGCCCTTCCCCCGCTTGCACTCTGTCTCTCTGTCTCTGTCTCTGTCTCTGTCTCTGTCTCTCTCTCAAAAACAAATAAATGTTAAAAAAATATTTAAAAAAATACACAAGCCCATATGAAGAAAAATTAAAACACTCTCAAATGTAAAGGCAAAGATGGGCCTTTCAATAATTGGCATAGTATAAACCACCTGGTGAAAATTTTTAACGCATATTTCATACCCAACATCAGGATCAATTTCAAATAGAGTTTATTTTCACATTAAAGAAATGAAGTCCAAAAAGTCATAGGGGGAAAAATGGCAGAATTCATTTGTAAACCTGAAGTGAGAAATTCCTTTTAACCAACAACTCAAAATCCACATTGTAAAAGACAATATAAGAGAACAAAAAAGAAACTTCTGCAAGCAAATGCAAGCAAAACAAAATGAGCACCATGAATAAAATCAACCAAAGATATAAATCAGGGGGAAAGAATTGCAATTCATATCACAGGTAAAGAGATTTTTTTCTTCCTTCCTTTTGTTTTTTTAAAAAAAAGTTTATTTATTTATTGTGTGTGTGTGTGTGTGTGTGTGAGAGAGAGAGAGAGAGAGAGAGAGAGAGCGAGCAGCATGAGAGGGGAAGGGGCAGAGAGAGAGGGAGACAGATAATCCCAAGCAAGCTCTGTGGCCAGCACACGGAGCCCATGGCAGGGATCCAACTCCCGAACCATGAGATCATGACTTGAGCTGAAATTAAGAGTCGGAGGCTTAACCAATTGAGCCACCCAGGCACCCCGACATTTTTTTTTCTTAATATATAAATAGCTTCTTCAAGTCAATAGTAAAAGACAAACAGTTGAGTAGAAAAAAGTGAGAAATGGTTTAAAATGGTTTACAGGCAAAAAGCTTATCAAAACTCTTCAACAGGGCACCGGGGTGGCTCAGTGGGCTAAACGTCCAAGTCTTGGTTTGATCCAAGTCGTGATCTCATGATATGTGAGATCGAGCCGCACGTGGAGCTCTTGCACTAACAGGGCGGAGCCTACTTGGGACGGTCTCTCACCCTCTCTCTCTGCCCCTCCCCTGCTTTCTCTCTCTCCCTCTCTCTCTAAATAAATAAACATTTTTTGAAAAGCAACTCTTAAGCATATGACAAATGATCACCTTCACTCATACTAAAGTAAAACCGCATGGATATATCGCTTTTTAAAAAAAAAAAACTTTCATTTAATTTTGAGAGAAAGAGAGGAACAAGCCCAAGCAGGGGAGGGAGAGAAAGAGACAGAGGATCCTGATGCAGAGCCTGACAGCAGAGCTGACAGCAGAGAGCCTGATGCAGGGCTTGAATTCATAAACTGTGTGATCATGACCTGAGCCTAAGTCGGACTCATAACCAAATGAGCCACCAGGAACCCTGGATACTTTTTAATCTATAGGATTAACTCAAATTCCAAACCATATAGTAGAAGCTGGGGGGAGATACGCTCTCTCACACATTGCTGATGGAAATGTGTTGTCACAGAGTTCCCAGCCACTGTGCTGGAAGGTGCTGACCTCCTCTGGGGTCTCTGGCAGCTGGGATGGTCTCTGGCTTGTGAGACCTCGTAGGCTTGTTCCGTTAGCCACAAGTCACTTTTGTAGGGCTCCAAATCCCTTCCAGTTCATCCCAATGCTAGTGGTTTCCTTTACTATGACTGTTATGATGCGGAAAAGCTTAGGAAGCCATGAAATGGTACAATTATTATAGAGGGCATTTTGATAAGACCTATCAAAATGATAAACTTACGTAACTTTGGATCTATTTAAATTTCGGAATTAATCCTGTTGCTACACCTGCAGACATGTTCAATGAAATATATTCAAGTTTTCCAGTGTATCAGTATCTGTAATAGCAAAATATTGGAAAGAACCCAAATGTCTATAAAGAGGTTACTAGGGATTAGATAGATTACAATCATCCAAGCAATGGGTCATTAGTCAGTGACACTAAAAATGGAAAGAGAGAGAGAGAGAGAGAGACAGAGAGAGAGATTATATGATAATATGGAAAGATCTCCAAGTAAATTATTAATCAAAAAAGGAGGTGCAAAACAGTGTATATAGTACGCTAACTTTTGTCTAAAAACAGAGAGAAAAATATATATTCATAATTGCCAGCATGTACATTAAGAAACTCTGGAAGGATACATAGTAGACAGTGCTTTCCTGGAGTAGGCCATGTGAGTTGAGAACTGGTAAATGGGGATCAGAGCTAGAAGACATTCCACTGTGTATATTTCTGTATTTTTAAACTGTTTAAAACATTTTTATTTATATATTTATATATTTTATACATTAATTATATTTTATATACAATATAATATAAATAGTATATAAATATTATCTAAAATGCATATTTTAGATAAAATAAAATACATTTATTTTATTTTTGAGATAAAGAGACAGAGCATGAGCAGGAGAGGCACAGAGAGAGAGACAGAGACAGAGGCACAGAATTGGACGCAGCCTCCAAGCTCTGAGCTGTCAGCACAGAGCCCATAGTGGGGCTTGAACCCATGAGTGGTGAGATCATGTTCTGAGCTGAAGTTGGACACTTAACTGACCGAGCCACCCACGTGTCTCTTAACTGTTGTTGATTTTTGAAGAATTAATTACCACAGCAAAACTATCAACATGAAAACAGTGCAGCAGTATCTTTTTCCAAAGCAAGGAATTCGGACAAGCGATGGGACTGGTGAAAAAAAGCACGTTACATCAACTTTCAGACTTAAAAGAATGTATATTGAAGCTCTCAGGGCATGTCCTGGTCAGGAGGTGGCAGATGTCCTCCTAAACAATTTTCCCCAAGCCATTGGTAATCTCACCCTCTGCTCTGATGTTTTGAGGCGCTGAGAGAATAGGCTCTTTTCTGAACTATTTGCCTTCCCCTCAGTCCCGTTCAAAGCAGCCTCCTACCGACAGTATTTTTTAAGGAAAGCTAGAATCAATCCCTCGGATGGAAAGTTGAGTCCAATCGTGATTCTAAGGCAATAGGGAAGATGTGGAGATCCCAGACTTGAGGAGAGCCTATTAGGTAAGAGTCCAGGTTCCCTGTTGAGAAGCTTTCCTCTATTGCTGTAAGATTAGGGTCAGGAAGAGAGAGACCTTAATTTCGCCCACCTCAGGGTGCACATGTAGAGCACAGGGGAGGGTGTGGTCCGCTTAGAAAGTGCTCCGTAAGGGTTCCTTACTATTCTTTTCATTATGCAAGTCTTGTAAGAGTCAATAATGTTTCCCCCAACGAACCCACAGACACCTTGAAGCTTTACTGTACATTTCTTCTCTACTTGCCACTGTGCCTACAAAAGTGCCGGGTAGGGCCTGCTGCTTTTTAAATTTACTGGGAGAGCAACTACCAAGCTAGACGTCTGACATTTTAATAATTTTTCAAAGGACAACTAATAGTAAAGCTGAAGATGACAGATTGTCTCCTGGTTTTAAATTAGGACAGTGCAGTGGTTGAAAACACGCACCTTGGAATCAGATGACTAGAGAACATGTCCCAGCTCCACAAATTACTCTATGTCTCCACGTTTCAGATCCTTGCCCCTGTGAGCTCAGTGCCAGGCTCATTATGGGTGTTGAGACGTGCTTGCCCAGTGCCAGGCAAATAAGTAGCAGGTGCTGGCTGGGGGTGCCTCAGTAGCTCAGTTGGGTAAGCATCCCACTCTGGATTTCGGCTCAGGCCATGATCTCACAGTTGTGGATCGAGTCCCACGTCCTGCTCCATGCTGAGTGGGGAGTCTGCTTAGGATTCTGTCTCTCTCCCTCTCTCTCTCTACCCCTCCGGCCTCTCTCTCAAATAAGTAAACATTAAAAAAAAAAAAAAAAAACAACTTTGGAAAAAATGCAGGTGCAATTATATAGGAGCTATCATTTTTTTCTTTGAATATGTCAACATGATCCATCTCAGACACTTCTGGCACTCAGTCAATACGAGGAGGAAAAAAATCGCATTCCAAAGACAAATTCCCAGAATTAATGCCCAGTATGTACATTGAAGGGAAGGCTGAGGTTAATTTTTTGGGAAAACTTCCGTCTCATCCATCAGAATTGGTATCATTTTCTAATTTCAGAGGTTCATTACACTCTCTCCAAAGTCTATGATACTTCAATGGTGTTTTATGCCTTACATCTTGGCTCTTAGAGGAATACTCTTTTATAAATAGCACAAGGTCACAAGTTACAAAAGCCAACAATTCACAGGGGATCTTCTTGTGAGGGGCTGCAGCTGTCCCAGCTTCTCCTGATGAAAGCTCTGCTTCTTTGCCTTGCCCCAATACCATTAAATGCCCATTTAGTAAATTTTATTTTACTGTAATGATAATTCAGATTATGTTCAGAAATGCAACCGCCTTGCTCACTGCTGCTGTTGCTGTCTCCAAACCTCCTGGTAAAAGCGCTTTATACAATTTGCCAAAAGGCAGAGAGATATTCTTTAACTGCCTCCCTGCTGTGTGAGCTCAGTGCCTCAGAATAAACACGCGGTCCATGATGATAACTCTTGGAGTGTCACTGAGTGGAATTCTGCCCGAGCCGTATCTCTGGGGTCCTAAGTATCTGATTATGGACTTCTGGGGTATTAGGTGCTACTTTACTTCAGTCTCAATCTGTTCCAAGTCTGGGGGGAGATCACCATGATGAAATGTTATCTCAAGTGAACATAAAATTAAATAATCTACTGTATAATGCAAGGCTCGGATTATTAAATGTACCAGGTTAGACCATCTGTCATGATATAAACCATTTTGATCGAAATATATATGTCTGGGAGTTGAGAGCAAATTTCATAACCTGGTAAAAGATTTGTGTCCTTGTGACAGAGACACTTAGTGAAGAGATAAGTCTCGTTAGAAATATGCATAGGCACATCTTCCATTAGAAATATATGCGTATGTATATCTGGGTCTCAATTCCACCAGCTCTATAATAGGGATAATAACGTCTCATAGTATATGTATTTCATACTTCTTTACAGGTATAAAGATCAAGTAAGAAAGTCTGTTAAAAGCTTTATTTCAGTGTCTCAGTCAGAATGTAAAAAAAAATATATATATATAGTAAGTGTTTTCAGAACCCAGGAACACCCTTTTGTATGCACAGCACTTTTAAAGTTCTACTGCTTAAAAAAAAAAAAAAAAATCCACTACTTGGCTTGAGGCAAAAATAATGGCCCAGACAGGAGGCAGAACTAACTGATTGGGTAAACAAAGCAGTATTAACTGCAGTGACATCAGGAATCTTGGAGTGGAAAGCAGCTTAAATGTCATTTTTCAACCAAATGAATTATAATTTGGGTTTCTTGACTCAACACCCTGTCCTCTGTTCCACTTTTCAGGGACCCTGTTGGCAGGATTTCCTCAGGTAGAAAGGCTATCGTGGGAACATAACAAGCTGCATATTCTGAGGTACAGAGGCTTGCCTCTTATTTAAATCATATAATATGATAACACTGAGCAGAACTGGTTCTAGTACCGCACCTGAATCCTCAGAATGGATTATTTTTATTTTACCTTGTGCTCAACTAGGATTCTGCTAAACCCAGAACTGTCCCCGTTTTACTACAACAACCCATTCATTCTGTAACAGATATTGTATATCCCTTGGAAGTAAAGACTGACTTATTCATCTTTATATTTCTATCAGTGACTACATAATGCTTTCCATATCCAAGATTCCTAATCAACATTTGATGGATATGTTAATGGTTTCTCTAGAAAATCCTTCTAGATAACTCATACTGTTTTTTTTTTAATTTTTATATGTTTATTCTTATTTTTGAGAGACAGAGAGAGACAGTGTATGAGCAGGGTAGGGGCAGAAAGAGAGAGAGGGATGCACAGAATCTGAAGCAGGCTCCAGGTTCTTAGCTGTCAGCATAGAGCCCAATATGGGGCTCGAACTCACAAACCACAATATCGTGACCTGAGCTGAAGTAGGATGCTTAACCAACTGAGCCACCCAGGTGCCCCTAGATAACTCACATTATTAAAGGAATATTCTACTTGTCATTATAGCTTACATGCAGATTTGTGTTTTTAGTAAAGCATGAGATTCATGGGATGATTGGAGTTTGCTGTTTTTCCGTATGGCTCTGATGTAGACAATTCCTATAAGGAATAAATAGAAAGGTGAATGTAGTTAATGCTTCTTTTTAGGTGAGTTTTTCTGGAAGACTTTGTCAACAATTGAGCATCAAATACAAATGCTACGTGGCTCTTTCTTCCCAATATTTTTTCTATGGATCTTAATTTCTAAGTGATAAATGTTCATTAGCATACTGCATTGTAAAATTCAATTTTCAGCACTTAAATACCAATAAAAGTGTCTTTAAAACATTAGCAGTACTAAGTGTTGATAAGAATACAGAGCAACTGGAATTCTCAGATGTTGTTTGTTGTGATATAAAATGATACAACTACTTTGGGAAACAGCGTGGTCATTTCTCATAAAGTTAAACAGTATGCACTTACTGTATGACCAGGAAAAAATGTTTTTAAGTATTTATCCAAGAGGAAAAGAAACAAATGTTATAGGAAACCTATATGTTAATGTTCAGAGTTATAAAGAAAAATGGAAACCACAGAAAAGTCCCTCAAATGGTGGTATAGCCCTACGATAGAATAATATGCAGCAATAAAAAAGGAACAGATACACATATTAACTTGGATAAATCTTAATAGCATCGTGCTAAATAAAAGTCAGATTCAAATGTACAATATGATTCCATTTATTTATTTATTTATTTATTTATTTTAAAGTTTATTTATTTTGAGAGAGAGAAAAAAAAGAGAGAGAGGGCAAGCAAGAAGGTGTGGGGGATGAGCAGAGATAGAGGGAGAAAGAGAGAATCCCAAGAATCCTCCACACTGTCAGCACAGAAGCCAATGCAGGACTCAAACTCACTAACTGGAAGATTATGAGCTAAGCTGAAACAAAGAGTAGGTGCTTAACCGACTGGTCTACCCAGGTACCCCTTTATGACTCCTTTTCTATGGCATCCAGGAAAAGAAAAAAATTATAGGGGCTGGAAATTCACCAGTGGTTGACCAGAGGCATTTGCTGAAGGAGAGGGAGGGGATTCGAGCAAGGAGTGACCACAGAAAGACCTATGGGAAATTTTTGTCATGAAAGAGATATTTATGTACTTGTTGATTATGGTAGTTGTTACATGACATTTGACAAAACCCAGGGAATGTTTCTCTAAAAAAAAGATGAATTTCAATATATGTAAATCCCACCTGAGGAAGCAAAGAGAAAGATGTCAACATACTATTATGCTGTTTAAAATATTATATAGTAAGTATTACATTGAATTTTTCTTGAATTTAATTATAGAAGAAAAATTGAAGGAAGACAAAAGGAAAGCTGAAATTCTGCTTTATTATCTATTAACAGATTTATCAATGTCTAAAAATCATTTTAAGGTTAAGAAAATAATCTATGAAAAACTGAGAAAACAAGCATCAGTATTGTTTTTAGCCATATTTTCACTGGACATAGTAGATTGACTCCCCACTATGAAGATAAGAGCACTAATGCTCCTGCCACTTTCTCTGTCTGCCCCCCTTTCTCCTCCTGATCTTGTTAATTATTGTTTCATATTCTCAAGGTTTCATTTGTTTACATTCTACTTTATAACAATAAACTGCAAACTAGTTTGCACACACCCTCTAAGTCCATCTAGCTTCTTTGATTCTTTATTTTCAGTAATTTCACAATTTGTTGAAATTTTGTCATCATATGGGTGGGTTTTATTTTGTTTTGTTTTGTTGTTTTTAAGCTTTTTTAATGTTTATTTATTTTTGAGAGGGGGGAGCAGAGAGAGAAGGGAGACAGAGGATCTGAAGCAGGCTCCAGATTCTGCGCTGACAGTAGAGAGCTGGATGCGGGGGCTTGAACTCATGAACTGTGAGATCATGACCTGAGCTGAAGTCAGATGCTTAACTGCTGAGTCACCCAGGCACCCCTGTTTTGTTGTTTTTAAGTTACAATGAACACATCAGGACTGGGTCATGTAGTGTGTAGTGATAATCCATGAATTTCTTTCACATTGTTCAACTCTGCCTTTTGCCTTTAGATTTCAATTAGGTCATGCTGGGGCTTCATGGTCACAATTTCCTCCATCCAGAACTTTGAGGACAAATATCGGATTCCCGTCACTGAGCATTGTTGAAGAGAAGTCTGTTCTTTCTTCTTCAAGGTTACTCACTTTTTCTGTCAGGATTACAGAAAAATTCTCTATGTTGCATCCAAGTCCAATGCAGCAAGATGTGTCTTGATTTAAGTGTGCTTTCTTAATTTTGCAAATTTAGGTTGTTTTTGTTTTTGCTTTTTGTCTGAAAGGAATTTTCTCATAATCCCTTTAAATACCTTTTCTTCTCAATTTGCTGAGTTTTTAAATTCATGGAGTTCCAATTGCTATACATAGGATCATTCTTCTCTGTATTCCATCACTACTAGCTTTTCTCTGTTGCCTAATGTCTACATTTTTCATGAGCCTTCACTGTACTTCTCAAACCTTTCTCTTTGTAATTATCAATGATGTATGCTGTGGCTCTTGCTGTTTCTAATTTATTTGTTAGTTCTTTAATGATATGATTTTTGTCCTTCATTTGTTTGTGTAGATCTGTGGTCTCTTCCCTACTCATTCTGGATATATTAAATTTGTGTCCTTGGGAAGATTTTTTTAGAACAAAATATGTATACAGAATTACACAATGTGAATAAATCCTCTGAGGTAATTTGTCTAATGCCACAGTTCACCCCATCTAATGGGAGGTGTGCCCCTTTCCCATGGGAGAGATATTCTCAGAGTCTGGGTATTTCTCCAAGACAGATATAGGGCCCTGGAGCCTTGACATCCTTCTTGCAGTCACTTTGGACCCTTCCCACTTCATTCCTTTCCTCCCAGCAGATGTTGCTACTACTTCCTAGGAAGAGGAAGAAAGTCATAGCTAAGAATATCTTCTCAGGATGAATCTCTCGTCCTCTGGGGTATTGGTGAGAATGCCAAGGTCGGGTTGACTCATCAGTGCGATGTTTGCATTGAAAGTAGTAATTATTGGCTCCACACTCTTTTGCGTCATGCCTCTATGCCAAGTTCCTGCATTTGTTTCCTTGGTTTTTGCTTGATGACACTGGGTCATCCCTTCATAATGGGTCGATGTAAGGGATTCCTACATTACTGCTTTCAGGGCACCATTATAGCATTGGGTCCCCCTCTCTAGTCTGCAGTGCCTGACTCTTTGAAATACAACAAAGACAGAAAGAGTTGCACAGTTATTTCAGGTGCAAACCATGAACTCTAATTATAAAATCTCTTTCCTCTACAAGTCTTTGACCCCAAAACTAGAAATTAACCTGAAAAAATCTATTCATTCACTCCAGTACATAAAGTGTGTGGGTGGTGGAACAAACCATTAAAAAATGATTTCTGGTGAAATTTAGAATGGCACTCCCAGAAATATCCTTTATTGTGCTGATACTTATAAATGAAATGTCTGGGGACAATGAGCACACTACAAGGAGGTCATTAATCTAGGACATGTCTGCACCTTATGCCCAGCTCACTACATAAACACATTAGCCAGGTGATTTCTCAGATATTCTCTGCCTTTGCTGTTTTAACATGACCACTGACAAAGTGCTCCTGGCTTCCAGTGTTTGGGCCCAAACTTATACTGCTAAGCCCTCTTGCAGCAGTATTTCCCGCACAGCTGTGATACAATGTCCTTTGAGAAGGCCACAAAAATACAGTCTTGTCACAGATCTGGAGGTCACTGGTCAATCTGTATAAGGATCCCATGGGAGGTGCTGGGCCTTGAAGATTAATCTTGTAGAAAACTTGAGAGCCCAGAAGATTACGTTGGAGACTACTTGTCTAGTGTTGCACAGGGTCGTTGCTCAGTCCATACTTCATCATTGATTAATTTTCCTTCTGGAACTTTACAAAGGCCTATGGCAAAAACAAAACAACAGGACCATTTCCCTTAACCTCACCCTAGTGTGCTTTTCTATTAAGTTTAGAGAAATGAAAACAAACCAATTTATTATTCTTGGAAAGAAAAATTCACATTTTGGTGTGATTTTGCCTGTGTGACAAACTAAATTTAAGAGGGTACTTATAATCATATAGGAAACCTGAAATGGATTTTGAGAGAGAATTACTTCACTCATGCCATTGCCCTCCAAGACAGACTAACTCACTAAAAATTTCAAATAACTGGTTGAAGTTCTTTCCAGGTTTCAAAGATGAAAGACGAGTTTATTATCATCTCTAGAAAGTGCTCTTAAATTCAACTCCACCGTCCGACTTTCTTCTAAGGTAATGGATACCCAGAGCTGTGGAAGGGACTGCATTGTGCGTGGTAAGCAGCTGACAGTGGAGATGTTAGGGAAACAGGTTTATAACAATACTCTGTCCTGTCCTTCAGCCTTCTGTCCCCTCCATAATCACCTGAGGCTCTTTTGCTGGAATTACGAACAACAAGTGCTGTGGTCAGTAAGATAAGGATTGCAGTTCTTTTGGCCAACCCCATAATGTTAACCAAGTTGAAGCCAGATGGAAGTGAGACAAGTGGAGGTAAGAAAAGAGTTGCCTCTTCAAGGTCATGCTATATAGGCCATCATCAAAGTTGTAGGCTGTATCCACCTGCTTCCTTGGGAAAATAAAACCTAATCTCTTTGAATTGTGCTTAAGTCTACAAACTCTAAGAGAATGGAGATGCATCTTTCAACTAGGAAATAATAGAGGAAGGCTTTTCTTCCTGCCAAACAGGAAAGCTCCGTGTAAGCCCTAGTCTCTCCCTAATCTGTGTTCACTGGCGTCATGGGTCATTTGCAGCATCTTGGTGAGGTAACACATAGGAGGCGAGTTCTGGGCTGGGCCTGCAAATGAACCTTGTTGAGGAATGGCTGGGTGAGCTGTTATTGCTATAAATAGAGAAAGGATCTTTCTCATTCACTTCGGAACTGTAGGAAAGAAGAAACAAACAAACAAAAAAACCCAAAAACTTCACAAGACAACAGGCTGAATACAAAAAAAATGCAATTATCTTTTATTCATTCATATTCCATTTAGTAAGAGAAAAATTATATGCTGTTGGGCTTGGTACCCTTTAAAACATTGAAAAATCAATCAATCAAATAAATTAGGTACTTTGGAATTTTATAGCCGATGCCAAGGACATGCCATAGGGATTGCTTATGAATTCAGAACTATTTTTTCTAAGATATATTGCATTAACAACATTTGAAATGATTTGAAGCAATACAATATAACAAAAATAAATGTAGAAGGAGAAATAAAAGCAGCCGGGCAGGGGCTTCATTCGGAAGGGGAAAAATCCATGCAAAGCTTGGCCCTGTTACATTTCAGATGTGGTATCAGGGCTTTATTTTTCAAAAAAAAAACCTTCAAATAGAGTCTGCCAAAGCCCATGGGTGGCCTTGTTGTACAGAGTGGGGAAAGTCTTTGTCACATACTTCTCAGCCTGAGAATTCATTATACAGAATCAACCAGAATCAACCACTCTTCCCCAGGCAGTGTCCATATTCCCTGGGAATTCTAAGGCCAGCCTCTCTACTAAAGCCCTGGGCAACTGTTCCATGGACCTAGCTATCAATGTGAAGGCAACATTCATGCCCTGTGTAATTTTGTCTGTCTATCCAGCTATCTAGAAATGCAATTACTCATTTGTATGCCGATTGTCATTGGGGGACATTTGCATACATATTTTAACCCATCCATTTATCAGTTGCTTTTTGTATTTTCTGCTATCAGAGCTTTAGCATCTGAAGATACTTATTAGTTGACATGTTTTTGTGCTCTTCCAATGTAAAGCCCAACATACGTAAATCAGAAGTACTATATGATGCTGAAATACTCCCAAGCTTTGTAAGAATAAGCAGATTCTAAGCAGGTTTTAAGCTAAAAGAGTATTATATTAGACTTATTAACTGAAAAAATCCTTTTGTGCTCTTACAAGTATCCACACATCTTAACCAACAATTGGAAAAAGCACCAGACCTGCAGTCGGAGAAAAGCCTGGCTTCAAATCTGGCCTGACACTAACAACCAGTAAAACTTCAATTTGTTTATCTCTAAATTGAAAGACGGTGGTGCTTTGACATTCTATTTTTCTAGATGCCATATCATCTTATACAAATACATATACAAATAAACATATCCTGGCTGATAGTTAAGGGAAAATCTTGGAGTCTGCTGATGGAACAGGCCGAGTTTAAAAGTATGATTCAAGTTCATGACAGTCTCTTTAATGCAGAAGAATCTTAGAGCTAATTATATAAAGTGCTTCCAAGCTCTTGTTTCAATCCTGATAGTGGCCTTTTTTTCAACCTTCAAACATTCCCAGTGAACTTTCTCTGTCCTGTTACCCTGTTACCAGGACCACAAGGCAAACTGTATACCTCCCGCTGCTCATAGATTCCCTAAATTACAGAGAAGTGGAGTGTGGTTTTGCAGAGATAAGGAAATAAAGAGGGGCTGAAGTTTCCCCAAAGAGAAGCAGTGGCTGCTGGGGTGAAGATCCGATTAAGGGAAAAGAAATCAGAGAAGAGAAAACAGCCAAGCAAAGGGCCTGCTTATGGGATTGGAGAGGGACCAAATCTGGGGCCCGAACTCTTTAAGAAATCACGTAACTCTTTCTCATCTTCTTCTCCGCCCTTCCCAATCTTGACCCCATACCAGGGGACTAGGAAACATCTCATTTGGCAAACTGGTGTGGGACCTTTGGGATGCAGTGGGCAGAAGGCACTGCAATCTGCAATCTCATGGCTGTGCCGGCTCCTCATCACCTTAGTCTTTTTAAACATTGTTGTTTTCCTAAGTAGGATATATTTTCAAACACACAGAAAATGATGTGACATCACTGGACCCCCCCCCCCCCATTCATCTTCATCACGTGTTAATATTGATGCTAATATTTAGTGACATTGACAAAGATCTTTTTTTTAAATATAGAAATACAATCTTACACCCTCAGTTAAAATGCTAGCTTTTCACCCATCCAATTACATTTCCTCTCTGTATTGCCACTGTTCACCTGAGGGAAAGGGGTGCTACCCGCCTGCAGGAAGTACAGCATCTGAGTGGCAAGTCAATGGTGGCCAACGCGTGGCCAGCAGGAGAGATGCCAGGCCACGGAAGCTACAGGTGAGATACCCAGGGGCAGGAGTTCCTGAAGAATCCATACTGTGCCCTGGGAAAGAAACGGCAGCATCTCCCAGACCCAGCCACACCAATGCCCACGTGATAGTTCTACCAAAAAAGCCGTGCCATTTCTTCCCTTCCTCCACTCCCCCACTCTTTCTCCGAGAATGTGCAGGTCTTTTAAATTATATCCGTATCACTGATTCAGTCATGGTCCCAACAGGAAACAGATGGCACTCTCCAAACAGTATAATTTGAGGAGGGTTTATTTACAACAGGACTGTTTACAAAGATGTGGGTAGAGGGAACCACAAGAGACAGCAAAGTAACCCAAGGCCGATAGCAGCTGGTAGTTAACCCGAAGGCCCTGAGAGATGAGGGGAGGGAGTGCCTACTGGAACCCAGAAGCCCAGAGAGTGAAGCAGAGTCCAGTCCTTCGAGAGGAGCAGTAAACTGTTGTGGGACGAGGCCAGCCAGCCTACCTCTTGGCTAAATGCAGGAGAATGAATCCCCTAACATCAATTTCCAAACTCGGTCCGATCCCCTGCTGTGGATCCCTTAGGAAGCCAGAGGGCACTGGAACTCATTTACATAAATCTATACAGGTCAGTCATAAATTTGCATGCCCAAAGTATTTTACCAACATTACAAAGCTTTGCTATGTGATACTTCATTGTTTCAGTACTAAATACAGTAAAACCTTGGACTGCAAGTAACTTGTTCTCTGAGTGTTCCGCAAGACGAGTAAACATCTCTAAAAAAATTTTAACTTGATAAACGAGCAATGTTTTGCAATACGAGTCATACGTGATGCAGAACATCACATGATCACAACTGAGCCAGTCGTTCTTGAAATTCGCTTTGATATACAAGTGCTTTGGATTACAAGCATGTTTCCAGAAGGAATTATGCTGACAAACCAAGGTTTTACTGTATTCTGCAGGTTCTATAACTGCTCCTTTGACCTAAGGATAATTTACAAATGAGTTTCTAAATTTTCAGATCTGTAAATTTATGGCTATCTTTTATAACTGCATACCAATTTTCCTGCTTTAAAATCAGAAAGCATGATCTCATGTAAATTTTTGTTGTTGTTGTTATTTCTTTTGTGACCTAGCAGATGGCCAATTAAAAACATAATTCGGGGCTCCTGGGTGGCTTAGTTGGTTAAGCGTCTGATTTGGGTTCAGGTCATGATCTTGTGGTTGGTGAGTTCGAGCCCTCCATCGGGCTCTGTGCCTACAGCTTGGAGCCTGGAGGCTGCTTTGGATTCTGTGTCTCCCTCTCTGTGTCTGCTTCTCCCCCACTTGCTCTCTCTCTCTCTCTCTCTCAAAAATATATAAACATTAAAATTGTTTTTAATGTTCATTTTGTGGGGGATAAGATTGTATAGTCTCTAATTGTTGATCACAGAGTTCAATACGTCCATTAGATCTAGCTTGTTATTTTTTTGTTCAAATCTTATGTGTTCTGAATTTTTTAAATGTTTTTCTAAGAATTTCAAAGTTTTATGTGCTTGGCGATCTGGTTTTTGTGAGTTTGGTCAACACTTTTAACTTTTCATTTTTCAGTTCCTTATTGCAATTCTGTCTATATAGTTATATACAATATAATTATGTAACAAAAGTGAAGATGCTACCTGCCAAAAGGATTTAGCATTGCTGTGCAAGTCTTGCAAACGTTTCCTCTATTATTATAATAACTTTCTTTGTCCTTAATAAGTTTTGCCTGGAATTCTCATTTATCTGCTGTTAACATGGCTAAACAAGTTTATTTTTAACAATACTTTCTCAGATATATTTTTTAGCCTTTAACGTTCAAAACTTTTGTGTACTTACATTTTAAGTATCTCATAAACAGCATGTAGCTGGATTCAATTCTGTATTTTGGTCACTGACAGAAAATAAACAGCAATTTAAATCTATTTATTTTTATTGAGATTATTAATACATTTGAAATCTTTTTTTTAACAATGTTTATTTGCTTTTGAGAGAGAGAGAGAGAGAGAGAGAGAGAGAGAGAGAGAGAGAGAACACAAGTGGGGGAGGGTCAGAGAGAAAGGGGAACAGAAGCTCCAAAACGGACTCAGTGCTGACAGCAGAGAACCTTATGTGTGGCTTGAACTCACGAACCATGAGATCATGACCTGAGCTGAAATCAAGAGTTAGGTGCTCAACTGACTGAGCCACCCAAACGCCCCTGTAATCTTTTGTTTCTGTAGCTATGTTTTTTCTTTGCTATGGGCTTCTCTTTTCCTGATTTAATTGAATTGATAGAAACTTTTCCCTTCCTTCCTTCCTGACCTCTTCCTTCCTTCCTTCCTGACCCCTTCCTTCCTTCCTTCCTTCCTTCCTTCCTTCCTTTTTCTTTCTTTCTTTCTTTCTTTCTTTCTTTCTTTCTTTTTCTTTCCTCTTCCTTCCTTCCTTCCTTCTTTCCTTCCTCACTTCCTTCCTTACCTCTTCCTTTCTTTTCTCTTTCTTCTTTCTTTCTTTCTTTCTTTCTTTCTTTCTTTCTTTCTTCTTTCTTTTTCTTTCTCCTTCCTTCCTTCCTTCTTTCCTTCCTCCTCCCTTCCTTCCTTACCTCTTCCTTTCTTTTCTTTCTTTCTTTCTTTCTTTCTTTCTTCTTTCTTTTTCTTTCTCCTTCCTTCCTTCTTTCTTTCCTTCCTCACTTCCTTCCTTACCTCTTCCTTTCTTTTCTCTTTCTTTCTTTCTTTCTTTCTTTCTTTCTTCTTTCTTTTTCTTTCTTTCTCCTTCCTTCCTTCCTTCCTTCCTTCCTTCCTTCCTTCCTTCTTTCCTTCCTCCTTACTTCCTTCCTTACCTCTTCCTTTCTTTTCTCCTTCTTTCTTCTTTCTTTCTTCTTTCTCTTTCTTTCTTTCTTCTTTTTCTTTCTTTCTCCTTCCTTCCTTCCTTCTTTCCTTCCTCCCTACTTCCTTCCTTACCTCTTCCTTTCTTTTCTCTTTCTTCTTTCTTTCTTTCTTTCTTTCTTTCTCCTTCCTTCCTTCTTTCCTTCCTTCCTTCCTTTTTTTCTCTTTTTTACTGGGTTAGAACTTACAGACCTATTAATTTTATTTCTATTTTCTTATGGCATTCTTAATTCAATAATGTCTAGAGTTAAACAATTTCTCTACTATAGCCCCACAAAACTAATGATATTAAGTTCTTTAAACTTTGCATTTTCTTTTTAGTTTCCTTTTTGTGCTTTATTTGCACCTTGCTCACAAACCCCACTGAAGTCATTTATCTGAATTATTATGGCTGTTTAGAACTAATCCTTCCTTACTTTTACTATCAGTTTCTTTCCTCACTGTGCCTCCTGATCGCTTTTGATTCTTGAACTTTTGTTTCCTCCTTTGGTTTGGATTCCTCTCCCGCAGATGCTCATTCTCCTATAGTTTTTACAGCAAAGGGGTGTGGATGGTAAATTCTCCCAATACTTTTTTTTTTCCCTAGAAGACCACATCTACTTTCTCCAAAGGGGCATTATAACCCTTTTAGCAGGCAGTTTGATATATATTCTTATCCAGTGTCCCTTAGGCCTCCTTAGTATTAGCCAAGCTAGAAATTCTGGCTTTGACTTCCTTATTCATTTTAACAGCATGAGGATTCCCTTTTGTATGTTGAGCATCATTTTGTTACATCCTATATTTCTGAGAGACTGAAGGACAAGGCAGGTGCACATTTCAGCTCAGGTAACTGTAAGGCTTGCTCTTAATGTACTCGACAATATTGCGATGCAGGAACATTTTTCATTCTAAAATCTCACAGACCGTCTACAACATGCAATGCTCCAAATCCTGGGAATACAGAGGTGACTAAGGTACAGCCCATGATCTAAGTGACATGAAATTAATCACTGCAGTTAAAAGAGAGAATTTCTGAAATGGAGGCATGAATGATAGCGGAGCACAGCGAGAAAATCTGGCTCTCCATTTTCTTTTAGGGGGGAGAATTGAATTTCAAAGTACTGGTAAAGATTTGCCCAATTTCAAACGGGTATTAAACATAGAGCTGGGATATACGGTCCACACAAAATCTTGTGTTTTTGAAAGCAAGAAAAGCAGTTGTGTCCTCAATATCAGGGTTCGGTTGTGAGCAGTGGGCATTGGCTTAGAGTTCTGGTTACATATCACAGTTAGGATGAATAAACACTTATTAAATACTCTTCCAAGGGTCTCACACCCCTTCATCCCTATCTCTATTTGAGGGAAAAACAAAAATAAAAACAAACAAACACAAAAACCTTCGCTCTGAATCTGAGCTCTCTCCAGCTTCTGCTTACTCAGTACTGAACGCAGAGCTCAGGGGCTAAATGAAAGTGGATTGTAAACCAGAAATTGCTGTTCCAGAAAGTATGAGGTCATAGGAAACAGCAGAAAAGAAGCCCTACTAAGATGAGAATTTAATTCTGGAGTAGAGGCTTGATAGAATTTTATACTCGGTGGGGGGGAAAGAGGTACTATCTGGGACAGCTTGTAGCCTCACTAAACAAGAACTTCACGTTGGAAACATCTAGGAAACTGCAGCCAAGCCTCCTGCTGTTCCCTACTATTGATGAGTAGAGAGACTTTTCAGAGACCTCACCTTAATTTCCTGCCCAGTTGGCAGCCTTTGAATTTTTCAGTTAAGTTTTGCATTAAGTAAAGTTGTTTTTTTTCCTCCTTAAATGCCAATTTTGTCATGTGAGTAGTGTGTGTTTTTGATCTGGAAAATGCTCTGAAAGGCATTAATTGTTTCATCTGATATTAATTTGAAATGAAAAACAGAAAAGAAGGGGCGGGGAAGGTTTGCTACACTGATGATGTTTTGTAGCTAATTTGATTTATTGGGTAGGAAGAAATGTCAGGAAAATCTTAGGTATTCACTTCAGCAAATATGTCTGCTGCCTCCTATTAACCCACCACCATTTTCTTTTCAGAAAATACTGCTGGAGACGTTGGCTGTCTGTATAGCCTGTCCAGCTCAGCCAAAGAGCTCACCCCCAGGTGATCCTCAGATTTCACACTGTCCTGGTGCCCGGCTTCTTAGGGTCATGAAAGAATGTCAGGGTTCTTAACATCTTCAATTTCTCACTATTAAAATATAGTTCTTTAGCAGCTAATAATTTAGGAGTTGACATGTATGGGAGAGAGCAACATAGATGAAAGAAAAGGGGTTTTTCCAGAAGGACAACATGAGACAATGAAAAGTGGAATGGGGGCATTATTTTTGTATCAGACGTGTGTTAAGTTGAGCGTGCATCTCAGCCCAGATCTTTCTCCTTGAATCTACTATCTCATTACCCTTGCCCCCATCTGCCTTCTCTTCTGATATTCCTTAAATGAGTGAGTGGCAACACCATTTAACCACTCCCCAAACTTAGAAACTTAGGCAAAATTTTGATTCCCTTGTTGTCCTTTCCAAATCCCATACTGTGTATTGTGATTTGCTATCATCTTTTGGGCACCACTTGTGGGGTAAGCTCTGTAGAAAGTGTGTGTGTGTGTGTGTGTGTGTATTTATATATATAGAAAGTGTATATATATGTGTAGAAAGTGTGTATATATGTAGACAGTGTGTGTGTGTGTGTGTGTGTGTGTGTGTGTATCTATATATCTGTGCATCCTGTTACTGTTCCATTTTGCGGATGGGAGAGTTGAGGCTCAGGAAGATTCGGCAGCGCAGTCACGTGCACACAGGCAACAGTGGCAGAGTCATAATGCATTACTTCCAGTTTCCTGAACGAGTCTTAGTGGTTGCCTTGAACCAGTCTTCTCCACCTCTTTGACTATTCCTTACCTTTCTGACAGGGCTCAGCTTTAAATGCACTTCTTCCACTGATCCCGGCTCTTCCACGCCTGGTCTGCATGCCTGTCTCACCCCATCCTCCATATCTGCCCCCCTGTAATTGTCCCTAGGGCACTGCACTGTAGCTCAGCTTAATTGCCTATGACCACCATTGTATCACAGGCCTTATGGGGGTCAAGACCAAGCTGTCTCCCCTGCCATCAAATCCCTAGGCCGTGGCGTGCAGCAGAAGCCACACACTGTTTTAAGAATGGAACAGTGTTGGCAGAATCAGAAACACAAATTCTGTTGACTTCTCAATGGTTGCCTAGGGCCGGCCCTTTAATACTTTCCTTTCTGCAGAACTAGTCTCTGCCCGTAGAGCCGCTCCGTCTTAGTTCTCACTGTTAAACTCATCACCAGATTCTACAAGTTGCTTACTCGAAGAAAGCAAATGCAAGTTTTTACCTTGTTTATTTAACAAAGCAGAGCGTTTCGCTTTTTGATGTTCTATCATATCAGCTCGGAAGGGACACGGCTTTCTTGTTTATCGCTCTTTGTGGTGCCATTTTATAAGATTATGAATTGTCAATGTTCCAATGGAAACTAGAGACCATTTAATTAAATCCTTCTGAGGAAACGGAGTCCCAGAAAGATAAGGCAATTTACCCGAAGTCCTCTGCCGACAAGCAGTAGCTTCTTTCTATTTTATTTACTCTGTGTCTCTCCACAGTTTTTGCCTTTCTTGGGGTGAGATGGATCCCCATGTGGGAATGTGACCATACATGCTGGTCCAAGTTCACCAATCTGCCTCGGGACATTCAACAGGGCTCCAGGGCTCTGCTTCCCTTCTTTGAAGACAGCCAAAATGCTGACTTTAGGATTGAAGCCATTATCTGGTGTTACAACCTTAGAGCAGCCAGCAGAATGACCAGTCACACACAAAGAAGCAAAACATTGAACAGAACAACAGCCAATTCTGTCACGCATCCAAGGATTTGTAGCTCAGCCATGACATCTGGCAGAAGTATTTGCAGAGTCCAGTACTGAAGTCACTGAAGCCGTGTACTCACATCTGGAGTCTAGACTGAGTGGCTCTCTCATTTGGGCTCCCAGCCTCTTCACACCTCATGCACCTCTCTCTCTCTCTGGGTCTCTCACTTTATCCCTTTTTCACTTTGCCAAAACTGTTTTTCCCCCCATCTGCCTCTCTCCTGATTTCTTTTCTTCTTTCATTTTTCTTTTCTCAAATCACTTCTTAAGTTTTCCCGATACTCCTGACAAACATCTTAGAGAAAAGGTTTTCCCAACAGTGAGGAGTCTATTGGGGCATAATGTCAAAGCGGACGGTGTCCTAGCAAGCTTCTGGGTCAAGGTCTTCTAACCAGCTGCATGACCTTAAAAACTCTGTATCAGTGGGTTTCAGTTTTTCTTATCTTAAAAAGGAAAAAGTAGGGCTATATTTGCTGTATTCCAACTTTTTTTTAAAGCTACAGAGTCCTTTCTTCAAACAAATTCTTATGAGGAACATCAATATGGAGAAAATACTGAAGAAAGGGCTGTTTTGATTAACATGGGATGGGGAGAGAATGACTGTTCTACCCTTAAGAGTTCCTAGCGGATGCTGGGAGCACCAGAATTCTGAAGTGCTCATTTAGAAAACCCCTGTGGATGATCGTCAAGGTGTCCTCTATTTGGTAGGTGTGCCAAAAATAATAATGATCATCACATATTCTCTTTGCCCCCTCACATTCCTCAGTGCCGTGAGTTAGGCGCTGCATTGTGAATAGTTCTGGCCAATGCGGGCAAAAATAATTTGTCTCCTCTGAGTTGAAACAAAGGAAACCCATGTGTGGTTCTCCCTACTCCCTTCCCTTGCTACTGCGATTAAAAAGGCTGCCTCTTGCACAGGGTGCAGCTATGAGATTATGGACCCCTTATCAGTGTGGGTCCACAAATAACTATACAGAGCAGAGATTCATGTCCATAATGGACATGGTGTGGTTGAAAAATAACCCTTTGATATGTTAAGTTATTGGAATGTAGGGGTTTTTATGCTAGAATAAAGCTACCCTATGTTGTTAAAGGAGAGGTAAAGAGAACAAAATGAGGAGAACAAGATCCAACTCTCATGTTAGGTCTTATTTAACCATCTGCATGTGGGTGCATCTCTTTCTACTGGGTTATATCATTACACGGAACCCACAGTCCCCATGTTGGTTTATTTGAATCAAATTCAGCAGAAAAGGAGTATGCTGATTAACATAACTGGGAACAATTTGAATATCATTCATCTAGAACTTTTCAAATTCAAATAACAATTTTTAAACAAAACGCTTTCCTAAAATAGGAGCCCATACAATTTTATAGAGTCCTATACCTTGGAGATAAAATGTTAGAGCTACCAGAGCGCATCTTTGGATAGGCTGGAGCAAAGGCTGCCTTTGCATTGTCATGTATGATGTCTGCTGTTCTTGAAGCCTTTTCTGTCTCTCCTCTCCTTCCTCCCCTACCCACCCTTCCATCACTACCAATGGGGCCCTGCTAACTGAGGATTATTAGCAAATATAAATACTCCAGCTCCTTCCTGGGGGCAAGGGAGAGGTGGGGTAACTCTGACTCACATGTTCTACATTGAATCCCTGAGTTCCCAGTAGGACTAAACTCCAGACAATAGGTTAATTGGTATAATAGCACACCACTTATTGGCTGCCTCTATTTCTCTGTCTCACTGTCCCCCCCCCCCAACCCTATTTCCCTCAATTGTTGTTTCCTAGTGTCACACCCAAATAAACCACTCACACTTAAATCCCTATCTCAAAATGTGGGAGAAACTCAAAGACAACAGCCATCCAGCCTAATCATTCTTCTTTCCATTGATTCAGATCTTATCTCTCTATAGAAGATTTTTAAGTGGATTTTTAAATTGAATAAGTAGCAATTTCAGGCAAGTAGGTGGGCTTTTTAAAATGGATATCTCAAAAGGGTTGAGCAATTTTCATGGAAACTCAGTTATACCTTCAACTGTGGAACCACAGATACACCTCTTGATGCGTTTTATAATTAAGGAGATTTGCTAGATGTCGTCTCTCACTTGTTTAAAAATTTTTTTTTAATTTTTTTTTTAATGTTTATTTATTTTTGAGACAGAGAGAGACAGACCATGAACAGAGGAGGGGCAGAGAGAGAGGGAGACACAGAATCGGAAGCAGGCTCCAGGCTCCAAGCCATCAGCCCAGAGCCCGACGCGGGGCTTGAACTCACGGACCGCGAGATAGTGACCTGAGCCGAAGTCAGACGAACTGAGCCACCCAGGCGCCTCCCCCCCCAAAAATTGTAAGAATAGAATGTATCATGTTTTTATGTTGAGTCTAACATTTCCGTTGTTTCCAAGTGGGGGCACATTGTCACAGGATCAATGTCTCCAAAATGTTCGTGTTTTCCTAAGTCAAAGTTGTGCCGGGTTCTTGGGAGAATGTGGACTGTGGAATGGAAAGGGCTAATGGATATAAGGAAAAGGAGTATATTTGCTGAAAGGCCTAATGTCAAGTAGCTGTGTATGTTGGACGCATTTGATGCGTGAGATTGGAGAAATGATGTTTATGGGCACAGAATGTAATGTCTGACTTTATGATTTCAGGAATGGCACAGTAACAAATCAAAACATAATTGTGAGGTGTGGCCACAGAAAGGAGTAGCTAAAATGAAGGACAATAGAGACAAGAGATTAAAAACGTTTTGTAGCCTCTGTGCGAGTGGTATTTCTAATCTGTGTTGGTAAAGAACTTCATGTTTCCAAATGCAACGTGTACTTGTCACTCTTCATTTTGGTGGATTTCTCAGAAGGGTTAGCGTTGTCTATTCCCTTTATCTGGCAATACATTTCCCTTGGCTCCATGGCTACACAATTTTAGTAGTTTCCTTCTTTTCTCTTTCCATTGTTTTGGCAAATGCCTCTTTTTAAAATGTTGGTGTTCCATAGGGGTCAAGTCCTACACTTTCAGTAATTCTCAGTCAGCATTTTCTCCTGGGTGATTACATTTGCTCCCCTGGTGTCCACTCCACCTGCATGAATGCTGAGGAGTCCCAAGTCAACATCTTTAGCCCAGACTCATTTCTCCGCTCCTTCAGTGAATCTCTGCCTGCATACGTCACTGGCACCACAAACCCAACATCTTCGAAGCAGAATTTTACTCAACTTTGCCAGCTTTCTGCCCCCACCCCCCCCCGCCCCCCACAAAAACAACCCTCACAAAACACCGTTTCTATTCTTCTTTCCTCTACCTTAATAAATGAGAACACTGGGACCCAAGCTCCATGAAGCCAGAGTTGTTTATAATTTTTTTCCTACTGACATATCCCAACTAGAACCATGCCCCCCCCAAAAAAGAGTAGTTATTTTAAAAAGTACTTGAATGAATGAGTGCTTGACTAAGTGCATCCTCCATAAAATCAGTGAAAGTCGTATTTAGCTCTGACTCTGATTGGTGGCTTGCTACTTTTCTGTCCTCTTCATCAGAGTGCAAAAACTTACTAAGAATCCAGTAACAGGAAATAGGTGTAGCATGACATTAGTAGTACTAAAATTTGGTAGTTTATGCCTTTCAATAAGGAAATAATGAAGCACATAGTCATAGTGTGACTAGGCAATATCATTTATGACTAATAATAATGCTTGAAAAGAACTTTGAGTATTATTGGGGCAAATAATACACGGTGTTACATTTTTAAAAAGGGAACATGGACTATTTTAAATATAGGATGTCTGAAATACACATATATAACTATACATATGTTTAATATGCCAAGAAATGATTAGGAGAAAATATAACAATATGTTAATACCGATGATCCTTAGAATAATAGGTGATTTTTATTTTATTCTTTATATTCTTGGCCCTTTTCCAAACTGTCTACAGATAAGCATACTTTATTTTTATAAGAGAAATATGTAACTAAAATATTTGTATGTAAGAGAATCAAGGCTAAGCATTTTGTTCTTTTTTTTTTTTTTTTGTATTTTCATGGTTTTCCTTTATTATTCAGTGAATTTTACTGAAAACATGTTCTTTTGATTTCTAATAATGGAGCCAAATGCTTATTTTGCTGTAGAAGTATTCTATGGTTTCTTTTATTTCCTGTGTCTTATTGCTGTTCAAAGAACTAATATACAGTGGAGTATGGTACTCTTTTTGTTTTATGCAACTATTTACAAAAGAATTGGGCCCTAGGTGCTTCTGTAAAAAATACAGAGCCAAGCAGCAGATCAAATTTGATTTTTATATTAAAAAAGGGGTGGATGAAATACCATTATCCTGAATTTTAACTGTCATTCATGAACTTTTAGGAAGGAAGGAAGGAAGGAAGGAAGGAAGGAAGGAAGGAAGGAGGAAGGAGGGAAGGAAGGAAGAGGAAACAGAAAGAGAAAGTTGTTCTCTTTCTGTTTTCCTTTGCTGGGACAGAAGAAAAGTGTTTTGGAAAATGAGAAAGTTACATAAAACATAGAAGTCATATGATACAAGATGGCCTGATTGTAAATTCCAGATGACGCTTTGGCTTCCTATGTGGTATTGGTGAACTTACCTTAGGCTGCTTCTCAGACTCTTCATCTATTAGATGAAGGGCTATAGTGTTAAGTGCCTGAGGACAAGCATTTTTGATTGTTGTGCAAGTGCCTGACATTAAGCTTTTGATTGCTGAGCCATCCACCTCAAGGACATCCATCTCAGATAAACACATTGTCAGCCAGGCACCTAGATAAGAGCCAGGCAGCCTACCCAGGAAGTTCCCCTTTTAGAAAGCCCCAGGTAATCTAGGTAAGTGACCCGTGCCTTAATTCCCACTCTTAGGTTTTACATTCACCAATCAAGAGTAAACCTGTAAAATCCTAGGCATTTCACCCTCAATCCTAATACAGGCAGAACCCCAAGTCCACACACACTCTCTCTCTCCCCATTACTTCCCTGAGTGGCCCACATGTGCTGTGTAGTCTCAGGGAATTGTGAGTGACAAACACTGCTTGTTCAAAGTTCTGGATTGGGGGAGGGGGGCACTCACCATACTCCCACAGGTAGTATGACCCAAATGAGTGTCCCCAGGCATTCCTAGTCAGGGTATCTATTGTGGATAGGCTGAGACAAACACAAAACAAGAGCATCTGCCTTTTCCCTGAGGTTCTTATAGAAATTCAAGACGATAGCGACCATTTCTGGACCAAAGTTTGTAAAATTAAGTGCTTGTCATTCTGGGGCTAATTTTGGGACAAAGTATATGTCGTGGCTTGGGACATCCAAGGTGGAATTTCACATGAGGTTTAGTCAACTATTCGGAAAGCATGGGGCAAAGTATGAGATAGGTCCTGATAGCAGTCCGTCCACTGGTCCTGAGCACTTATGTGGAGACACCCCTGCATACTTCATTTGGTCTATTTGCTTCATCCTGCCCGTGGTCTTAGAATATCTCCAAGTATCCTGAGCCTATTTTTTTTTCCTATTCTGTCCTCAGGTCCTGCCAACCCTTGATCTTTTTTTTTTTTAAGGTCCTAATAAAAAGAGTTCCTTCATGCCTTTTTTCTTGCAAAAGAAAGGAGATTGATGGCCCTTGTAGAAAAACCTAACAGCTATAAACATAGAGCCAGTCTTTTGTCCAGCTTGGCAAGAAGGTGGGGCAAATCCCGGATATTTGCTCCCCTCAAAAGACCAACAAAAAGGTTTTTTTTTGTTTTGTTTTTTTGTTTTTTGGGTTTTTTTTTTGCTATAGCTATGGAAAATAAAATACAAGTTAAAGCCTCAAGGCACACCATAAGACAAGCCTTTGGCAGTATGCCCTGCTTAATTTATATTTCGACAGAGCCTATTTTCCATATTAAATGAACATAGGGAAATCAGAAGAAGGAAAAAGAGAGGAAAAAATGGATGAGGTAGTAAAAAGAATCCAAAAGGAAAAAATTTAGATCTCAGCTTAATAGTGTATCTCTGAAGTTTTGTTCTGCCAGGGCTTAATTTATCTGTGTGCTAATCAAAGTAAACACTTGCTACTCTAACCTTGACATTTCAGTGACTCATCAGAGCAAAAGCAAATTTGCCCACACATCGCAGTCCAGTGCATACCAGCCTTTGGGAAACGTGGGGCCCTCTGCTCCACACAGTCGTTCAGGAACCCAGCCCGGATTCTTCAATTATATTATTTCCCCTTGACAAAAGGAAAGAAAATCAAACACAAATGGAAACATACCAGGAAGTTTCTAAGAACCAGTCTGAAGGGGGAGGATACCACTTTCTTCCACATTCTGTTGGCCAGAACTCAGATACATGACCTCGTCGATCTGCAATGGAAGCTATAAATATAGTTTAGTTGTGCAAATAGGAATAAAAGGAAACAGGGTCTAGAGGAAAACAGCTTCGTCTGTGTCACTGTGGGACCAGAGCTAGGACTGGTTTCTCCCCCCAGCAGCACCCCTGGCTGAATAAAGTAGTGTTCAGCCAACCTGTGGGGGTCTCTAGGTTAGTTTTCCTATATTCAGACTGCCATGTGGAAAAAGTAATTTTGACCCTCTTTTGCACTTTGTAGAAACACAAAATATACTATTAATTTTTTGAATGTAGGTGAAGCGGTTTTATAAATTAGTCCATATCTTATAAAGTGGATGTTATGAGAACACTTGATAGGGTGTTTATATTTGCACTGGCTTAGATATTTAAGAGATTTGCATAGAAAATTGTTATTTGGCATGTACCTGGAATAGAATTCTTTCACTAGATGATTTAGTAACTTTGAACACTATCAAAAAGCAAACAAAAAACCTAAAAGACACCTGGTGTGTTATTTTCTTCCAAAAGAGTTCCTTTAAGTAGAAATAGAAAGGGCTACTGCCTGGTTAAAATGGCAATTAAAAAATCCTTTCAGCAGAATACATTTCCTTCTACTCACTCGAAAATACAGAATAGCAAATATTCAATCATGAATTGTGGCAACAGTTGGGTTTGTTGCACTGTTCCCAGTACTCTAGGGTGTCACTATTACAGGGCAGTAAAAGAACCTTAAACATGTTATTAATGGTATGATGAATGTTATACGCATAGAGGTGGATAGGTCAGGGTTTAATCTGAAATGCAAAACCAGTTCAAATATTTACTCTCAGGGAATTGGTCATACAGGTGATGGAGGAGCTTGAAAAACCAAACAAGAGACAGTGAGGTAACCCAAGAGATTTCAACAGCAGGAAGCCACTCTCACTCATAGGCTGGAGAGACAGAGAAAATGGTGGTCCCTGAGGCCAGGGACCAGGCCACTGGGTAGAAGCTGGAGTCATGGCAGATATCTCCCGCAGGACCTGGTGACATGCTTCAAGCCAATGCCCGTGGACATGCCTGAGGCAAAGAAGAAGGGGGGAGAAATACATGGCTTTTCCCTCTCCTCACCTCCCACAGGGTCCTGCCTGGGTCTACTACAGGCCACACATAGCCAAAGGGGCATAGGGGATAGGGGAGAAAAGAGGAATATATCTCAGGATGAGCAGGCCTAGGATCAGCAAACAGAATGAACGTACCAAGACGAGTATCGGGTACGGTTTATATCTGCATTGACTTACCTTGCACAATGCAAAATGGTGCCTCTCTCCATGTAACTGCTTAAAGAACACTTACCATTTCCAAAGGACTACAAAGTCCTTCCGGTCGTGTCTTTGAGTAAAAGTTATGTTCAGTTTAAAGAATTGCTGTCTAAGATCCCCAAACATGACGGATGGTTTTGAGATGTTTAGCTTTGCATCCTCGCTGGAGAAAAACAAAATAAAACAAACCCAAGCTGAACTAGTTGGATGAATGCGTTTAGATGTAGCAGGTAGGTGGTCTTCTCCAGTTATATCTGAGAGAGGAAGGTAGGAAAGAGATTGCGCTCCTCGAGAATCAGAGTAGCAAATACTTTCAACTAAATGTCAAACTAACAGAACACGTTGATAAACCCTGGGAATACATTCTCCTGTCAATAAGTAAGAATCATACAAATAAATCTCCACACGTCCTGCACATCTCTGAAAATCCATAACCTTTCCTTGGAGTTGATTCATAGCAATGAAAGCAACCTAAAAAAAATAATAATGATAATAAGTCTCAGCCAGGCAGCTCTTTGAAAGGTGATAGAAATGAGACCAAAGTAGCAAACAGGAAAGAGTTGGATGCAGAAAGAATCTCAGGGCACTAATGAAAATGACACATTTTCAACCCAGGAGCACTAAATCTGATTAAAAAAATGTCTCAAAACATGTAAAATGCTTTAATCATTCAAAAAAATAATTAGGGTTCTCAGCAACTTTAGCCAAATGGATGCCACAGGAATTCTCTAAGGATGGTGTCTGCTGTGTACTTTGTGAAACGCTGTTTTGCAGAAAGAAGTAGGATCTAATAGAAAGAGACTGAGTTCTTTGGCTAAAATCACAGAAAATTAAAATTCTGATTTAGGCATCTGTTAACTGTATGGACTTGGAACAAGGCATTTCACCACTTCAACCTTCAGTTTTCTCGTCATTAAAAAGGGGATGTTACCTCTCCTATGGCTTGTAATAAGAATTGGCAATATTACTTACAATGAACATGACAAGTAGTAAATGTGTGTTCCGTGATTCTTGGTTGTAATTATTATCTTAGACTTATCATTGGAGCATTTGCATATCTCACATCACATTTCAAAAGCTATCTTCATTTTAGTGTGACAGCTCCTGGGCGCCTGGATGGTTCCGTCAGTTGAACATCTGACTCTTGGTTTCAGCTCAGGTCATGATCTCACGGTTTGTGAGTTCGAGCCCCACGTTCTCTGCTTGGGATTCTCTCTCTCTCTCTCTCCTTCTCTCTCTGCCTGTCTCTGTTCTGTCTCTCATAAATAAATAAACTTGAAAAAAATTAGTATCACAATTCCTTTCTTCTCATCAAGACAAAAACAAAAACAAAAGACATTTTGCCTTCTTGGAGATCGCTTAAAAAATGAAAACACCCTTAAAAAAAACGCAAAGTTCCTGGCAGGAGTTACTCCTTTAAATAATGTCTGTGAACGCCGTGGTTATTTTTAACACCTCCTCAAAGATGGATTGACAGCCACCTAAGAGCAGATTTGGGAAGGGTAGTTAAATGGAAGAAGGACTTAGAGAAAACTTTATTTCACACATTAATTGAAGTGCTTGTCAAAAGTACCGGCAAGTGAGGGCCATGCCCGGCCCATCAGAATCCGGGAATCTGCATATTTAATAAGCAAGCCGGTGCAGGATCCCACTTTGAAGATAATTACTCTAAAGCCAGTATGAGCAGGTGTCAGGCAGGAGGGATTGAGGGTGGCTAGGGGTCATCCTAAACAGACTGCGGCTCTCTACGCAATACCACTGGTGCAAGCTTTGCTCAGCTTTTTGTTTCTGCCTAATTTCATGGCTAAGTAAACAAGAATAGGCTGAGAGTTACCGGAAGGTTCGTAGGGCTTGATGCTGTGGAGGTGAGTTCAGGGATTTCCTTCTTTGGGAGGGGGAGGGCGGCTCTCTCTATAATTGCCCTTTTACAGTTGCATTTTGACAAGATAAAAAAGACAGTCACTCTCTGCACAGTATATTGAATTTATCAGTATTCATCAGTGCAAGCAGCACTGGGCGTTTGGGGCAGAGTTGGGGCTCGGCCAGCAGTTATACCCCCAACACACCTGAGAGCAGTTACTTGTGCTTCTGGCTTGCTGGTTGACCCTGACCTTTCTTTCTTTGCTTTTTCTATATCTGACTTCTTTTCTACATTTTGGACTCTCCACACTTACCACCCCATCTTCTTATCTGTCAATGACTTGAGTTGGCGTGTGGCAGTAATGGGCACGTTCCCCTCCAACACATGAAATGAATAAAAGACACGAAATTAAATGAAAAACATTTCATGAAAAACACATTTAACACCAGATTTTATAGCAATTGCTAACAGTACTTGCAATTAATAATAAAAATCACAATCTTTTCCTTTATTCCTACTCCTGCCACTACTAAGGCTATAAAAAGTAATTTAAAAATGATGCTAGAAAAATGAAAAACAATTTTGGGGGGCACCTGGTTGGCTCGGTTGGTTACGCATCTGACCCTTGGTTTGGGCACCAGTCATGATCTCACAGTTTGTGGGTTCAAGCCCTACATCAGGCTCTGCACTAACATTGTGGAGCCTGCTTGAGATTCTCTCTCTGTCTGTCTCTCTCTGCCCCTCTTTCTCTCTGTCTCTCTGTCTCCAAACAAAAAAAAATAATAAACTTAAAAAGTGAAAAACAATTGTTCAAATGTAAGAGAGTATTGTTCTTCTTTTTATCTTGTTATTCCCATTACAAACTTGAAAAATACAGAAGTTCAATGTTGGAACAGCATTCTTCAGGGCCGAGATAATGAACTATAAGTAAACTCATGCCAGAGTTTAAAGCAGGATACATTAGCACTTTGCTCCTTCTCCTCCAATATCTGTCTTTTTGTGACAGGAAACAAACTCAGTTGCCGAATCATGGCATGAATATGCACGTTTCCTTTGCTGAAGTTCACGAAATGTGTTCCTCCCGCCCTTTCAATTTCTGCCCTGGAGTGAATTCTGCCATCGAATACCTTGTTCTTGGATGCCATTGACAATTGAGAGAAGTTCCATATATTAGCCTTAGTTACTCTGATTGCTTCAGATCTAGGTGATTTATGGAACTGAAAGTAGAAACTTCGCAATCAGAAACGGGCCTAAGTTCTTATTTAATCTGATTTCACGTTAAGTCTGCTTTTCTTTTTGGTTCACAAGTGCTGTGAAGTACGAAACCTGAGCTGGATATCAATTCCAGTTGATGCAGGTTAGCAAGTTTTTATATCGTGATCAGTTTCACACCCGATTTGTTTGCCTTGCCCCAAATCTGGAGAAATGATCAATTTACTGACTCTGATTCTTATAAAACAAGAAGCAAACATAGCAAATCTACCATGAAACATGACTTATTATATTAAGTATTAAATGTAAGGATTAAAATCCTTAAAGTCAAATACGACTACTAAATTTTCACCCTTCATCAGAACCATAAAGCTTTCACTGTGGCTTAACTTATAATTATAAAACTACCATTTATTGAGTGTCAGATGCTAAGATATATATTCTTCCCCAAACCCTATGAGGTGGTTTTATTAATATCCCCATTTACTAGATCAGACATTAGTGGGGTTCTCCTTCAGGCTGGGGTTAAGATGACTATGGCACTTCTGGACCTCACATTTCTTGAAGTAGTTACGTTTTTT
Source organism: Acinonyx jubatus (assembly GCF_027475565.1). NCBI lineage: Eukaryota > Metazoa > Chordata > Mammalia > Carnivora > Felidae > Acinonyx > Acinonyx jubatus. The sequence goes on along the minus strand of NC_069385.1, from coordinate 139,487,961 downwards.
AATCAATAAATCTTTTTCTCCAATGACCTCTTAAAGTCCCTCCTGCCATCTCACTGGTCCACCTCAGTCATGCCCGTTCAGTCACACGCCATTCCTAAAAACTTCCCAGTGTGCTGAGGCGTGATGAGTGCTGATTGGCTCTGGTCTATGTTACTGAACAATTTCCTGATAAAGGAATTGAAATGATTCTTAGAAATAAGGAAGCCCTTTTGGCTGGGAATGATCTGATACCCCTTCATGTGGTAGTGATGGTGAGATGCTACCTGCTTAGAAAGAAAGTGGGCTTTGAGTGGATACACGATGATACCCATTCCATCTGTTTCAAGACTTCTCGGACCATGTTCTACCTTCCAGCCTCATCTTCTGTGAGCTTTGCTGCCTTTAGTTAAATTGGACTGTCGCTGTTCCCAAACATATAAGCCACCTCTGCCTTTGCTACTCTGGAGAGCCACAAAACATGAACCTTAAGTAAGAGACAGCTGGTGTCAGATTCTGGCTCTCCTTCATACAGAATGAGAAACTTACCCACCCCATGCCCTCTTTCTCTCCCTGGGAGAAAACAATGGGAAAAATATCGATCTCATAGATATATACTAAGTATCAAATTGAGTATCACGATGCCCATGGTAAGAAATAATAAATGATTCTCGTTCCTTTGAAATGTTCTTGAAATACCTCCTCGCTCACACTGCAGAAACCTCATCTGGCTTTTAATCCTCTTCGCTTTCTCCTCTTAGCCAAGAGTTGAAACACAAGCATCGCATGGGAAGAAAGGAATACAGCACCAAAAAGTGTTCCCTAAAAGTTTGATTTTAGACATTGGCAAAATGGTCTTCTGAAGTATGTCCCGAATACTGGCAATGGGCTGTAGACACGGGAAGGCACTGGCTTCTTATTTCATCTAATGGCGCTCATAAAAGTGGCTCATGGCACTATGAGCCCGACTATCCCTCCCTGGCCACTTCCCATCTGGCCGATTCCTGTATTTCTCTGCACAATCATCACTTCTTCAGGGAAGATGTTTGTGATCTTCCAGTCCTCCCGAGTAGATTGGTTCAAAACACACACCATCTTTCCCCTTTTGCAAACCTCACCACATTGATTTCAGGTAGCTCTAAATTTCACTGCCGTAGCCCCCATGCCTATAGGGTACTTGGCACATACACAAGGCACTCAAAAATAGCTCTTACCTAAATAAATGAACAATTACAACACGGACTGAAAGGCGACAATTCTCAGAATCCAGAAAATCAGACTTGTTTATTTGCTCTTATATGCCTGGGCATCGGGTAAGAAAAATGAGCAGAAATAACATATTTCTAAGTTGGCATATAGATCTCTTTATTGCCTTGTGAGAGTTTTCAAGATCCAGAATGTTCTATGAAAAGTAAAAAGAAAACTACATTGGGAAAGTGTTGCTTCTAGTTGACAGACACATTCTTTTTCTTTTTTTCTTTTTTCAAAGTTTATTAATTTGGGGGGAGCCTGGGTGGCTCGGTCGGTGAAGTGTCCAACTTCGCCTCAGGTCACGATCTCACGGTTGGTGAGTTCAAGCCCTGCGTCGGGCTCTGTGCTGACAGCTTAGAGCCTGGAGCCTGCTTCAAATTCTGTGTCTCCCTCTCTCTCTGGCCTCCCTCTCAAAATAAATCAACGTAAAAAAATAAATAAATAAAGTTTATTTATTTTGGGGAAAGAGAGGGAACATGCAAGCGAGTGGAGGAGGAATAGAGAGAGAGGGAGAGAGAGAATCCCAAGTAGGCTCCCTGCTGTCAGCACAGAGCCCCACAAGGAGCTTGATCTCACAAACCGTGAGATCATGACCGGAGCTGAAATCAAGAGTTGGACACTTAACCAACTGAGCCACACAGGTGTCCCGACAGACACATATTTATATAAGCTCCATATCATTGTTATTGGATCAAACCATATTTCACAAATGCAAAACAAAAGGCAAAATTGGAGCAAAAGATAACAGAGTATAAAAGTTGAGGTACGTGTGCCAAAAAGTTGTTTAAATTTCAACAAAGCATGAAAGGCAGAATTCCTTCAAATGTCTTTAAAAATTTCACAAAATATTAAAATGAAAATAACTTAAGTCCAAATAAGGTGCCTGATTTTATTAATATGCCAATCACATTTGGCAATCATTTTTATTTGTGTTTTGAAAAATGCCACATACATGTCCTGCTGTAAGACTTGTGGATTTATTTTCACTGGTTCCTGAATTATAGCGTTCATTTTGAACACTTCAAATGACCAAAGATCTCAGAAGCAGCTCATTACAAAACTGATCAAACCAAATATAACACTGTGTACTGTTCCATGAAGTTAGGCATTTTCTATTCTCCTTGAAAGATGAGTAGATGTGAGCACTATAAGGTGACTCTCCTCAAGGGATCTATAACATGTCATTAGTATAAACATTGTATTTTGAACACTTGAAGCCTGGGTGAAATGTATTCAGAGAACATTTATGGCAAAGCTTTATGGTATGGAATCCAAGTTTTGAATTCATATTTTCCTGGGTTTAAATTCTAATTTCCCGTCTGGTTTTCAGTCACCCATTTAATTGCTATTTAATTACTCCGACATGGTTTTTGAAACTATTCAATAAGGACAATAATAATAATAGCTCCATGTTGTTTTTGTTTGACTTAGAAATAATGTATGCCATGCACCTGACACATAAATAGGGCACAGAGCAGATAGCAGGTTTAATTTTATTGTGTAGGATGATAAGAAGCCACCTCTTGTCAACAAGACAATAGGCTCCTTCTTAGCATGGAACTTAGTTCATTTCAACATTATAGTTGAAACCACCAATGGTTACAAATGCCCAAGTAAAAGGCAATACATCTGGCAGGTGTAAAATAAAGAAACAGCTCTTGTCTGCTACGAGTTACATTTGTCATAAATCCTGCTGACAGCTTTGGTGAGAAGGCTTCAAAAGGAAAATATTTTCAAAACTTAGAAATGCATTGAAAACTCAAAGGAGAAAAGGACACTACAGCCAGCAAAAATGCCTGCAAGAAAGCTTTGTTTTCACTTGACCTTTCTCCTGCCAATTGCAAAACCACCGGTTTCTTCCACTAACTTGCAAACATGAAGAGAGGAAACAAAACTGATGGATGGGTCCAAAGCCAGATTTCTTTGAGTCTGTGATGACAGAACATTTTCAAGGATAAGGATTGCTCCTTCAAGTGATCTGATTTCTTGAACTTAATTTCACAGTCTATCAGCTGCCTGAGAAGCATTGTTTTCTTCAGCATGGTCAAGTTAAAAGCAAGATTTCACAGATATAAATAAAAAGAAAGAATAATGTCTTCTCTCAAGGGACTATTTATCCCTGGAGACATGAACCAACTTCTTATACCTTCTTGTACCTCTGGTGTTTTCTGAGACTTTGGTTAAATATGGAGTACTTTTGATATCTTTAGCTTGTCCACATGGAAAAAGAGGTCTAACAATATCTTAAACGTGCAAATGAAGGACGTGGCACCAGCGGATAAATGTAACTGTAAGATCGATAATATCAGTGATGGTATTCTTAGGTATATTAGCATGACTTCAACATATGCCTCTTGGATAATTTGAAAAGCAGACCTCTTTGGCAATAGACACAACAGCAAAGCAATTATACAATTTCTGGAAGATATTAACCTTCTATGGAAGATTTGTGGACTGTGAAATATAAGAACACTAGCGGTGGAGATTTTGCTGTATTTATACGTTAATTCATTTTTATGTATTTATGTCTTGCCTTGTTCCCTAAAGGATTTAAGATTTTTGAAAACAACATAACATGATTTTAAAAAACTAAAACTTAGGATATTCAGCATAAGTGCGAGTAAGAAAGCTAAGATAGATTTAAGATTAGTACAAGAGCTTCTAGCCATGCATTTTTGTATATGTGTTGTTTTTGTCTGTGATTCAGAAGGAATTCCCGGTGGGTAACCAGATGACTAAAAATCTAAGGGCCGGCAGAGACTTTAGTTTTTGAAGACCCAGAAGAGAGAAATCAGCCACTAAAAACCTCATCTTGTCCCCCTACCCTGTTATAATGGTTGCTATCCTGGTCTGGTTGTTTTGTTTTGTTTTGTTTTGTTTTTTGAGGTTACTACATTTGACAGCCTGCGTGTCCCACAGCATGATGACTGGTGGGACTTCTGGAGAGGGAAAAGGTACTCTGTAGATAATGGAAGTTCAACTTCTGTCTCTGTCAGACCTTCATTTGGTCATCACAGATGTGCCTGCCAGAAAATCCTCAAAAGCTTCTGGAGGCAAAGAAGGGGTCTCCTGGGTAGCTCAGCTGGTTGAGCATCTGACTTTGGCTCAGGTCATGATCTCACGTCATGGGTTCCAGCACCATATCGGGTGCTGGCAGACAGCTCAGAGCCTGGAGCCTATTTTGGGTTCTGTGTCTCCCTCTCTGTCCGTTCCCCACCCCTACTCACACTCTGTCTCTCTCTGTCTTTCAAAAACAGTTTTTTTAATTAAAAAACGTTTAAAAAAATTTAAAAAGCTTCTTGAGGCAAAGTCAGACCAGAAGAAATAACCTCAGAAATAATGTAAATAACTTCTCTTGTAGATATGGCCATTTGAATCTATAGAGAGATTCAAAGTCACGGCTGTCTGTAACTTTTCTTTACCTCTCATTCCTGCCCAGGGATCTTCTATGTTAGGAATGACAAATAGGTTTTTTTTTTTTTTTTTTTTATATTAAGTTGCAACTTGGATCAACTGTCTACTGGTAATAGATACCTAAAACTTTACATTGAGAACAATTCTTCACTTATATCTGGGCCCAATAGGAAAGAGTGATGTGATTAATTGATGATATTAGCCAAGAGAGTAGGAAGAATAGTGACAAAGGTATTTACTATGTCTGGTTTCAAGTGCTTTCTGATCCTTTGATTCTGATTATACTCCAGAGGTGTAGGGAATTAACTGTTTGGTATCTATATTCCTTTTCTAAGTCCCTAGTAGGAAAGCTAATCAAGAGTGGAGAATTTTTTCCCCTCTACACAACTTGGGAAGATTGGTGATCCTCCCCCCATCCTGTGATTGCCTCCATGTGTTTTTGTTGTGGTCAAAAATGTAGTAAGATGCAGAAGAATGTGTATTCCATATATTGAAAAAATTCCCTAATTCAAACGGAATTGATTTGGAAGGCAGATGAAGAGCTAAAAAAAAAAAAATATTCCAAAGGCCAATATATCCAGGGCTACATCTTTTCTTTCATTACTTTGCAGATCCTTCTATCATATTAATTTACCCTTGAGCCAGAAATAGGAAGTTCTGACAATCTTCTACTGCCGGCTTGTAAGTGATTTCCAATTTTAGATTCTTCCTATTATGGGCGGTAGGATAATTTCAGGTCCAACATAAGTCATGTTTGTCTTCTAAGATTCTGAAGGTATTACTCAATCCTTTAGGAATATGAAAAGTACTGTGGGTATTGTCATGATTAGAAGGGTAAACACAGATGTGTGTTGCCAGTGAATTTTTGAGCATGCATAGTGTGAGAATATCATCAATGGAATTCCAAGAACTTTAAATGCTGTGGGAAACTGGCTTCCAAAAAGTTCGACAACATCTGACATGCAACTGTCCTTGTACTAATCATTTCATTAAGAATCAAAGTGTTCGTAAGGCTAGTTGGTTGTTGGAAAGTATTTGTGGAAGAAAATTTAAATTTTTAGTGATACTGTAATTGTAGATTGAAATTCTTAATTGAAGATAACCATAAGAGAATCCTAACAGTTACTGCTCATCTTCATGTATACATGCAGGATGTATTGTTCCATTACTAGACTCATCCATGATGCTGTTGCAAAGGATGAAACTTGCTCAGAGAGCTAAGGCATCCCCAAATCTGTAGGTGAATTTCTTTTACTGATATTGGATGTATTTACATTTTAATTATGGGAATAGAAATCTGTTTGGTAGGATGTGAACAGGTGTCTCTGAAGAGATATCACAGTGGGAAATGTTCATGGAATTTCCATACTTGGTTTCAACCCAATAGTACATATTTCATAACATTTCAGCTAAATTAGCACATCCATTTTTGTGTTATATGGGGGTGGGAAAAAACTAACCTTTTCTAGCTCTTGAAAATTAATCAGACGTTTTTAGCTTTCGTTTTTGAAATGAAAAATGTTGCAAATTTGAACTTCCACCTTGGCAGAATTAAAACGCTTATTCAAGCATGAAGAAAATCAATGCCAAATTAGGAAAAAAAGGAAATGAGAAAGACTCGGTTTCAAAGGCTTGAAATGTAAACCTGCGCACACGAATCCCATCTTTTAAATGTAATCCCCGTAATGTAGAGCTGACGATCTCTAGAGTGGCATGGACTATGAATCAGGGACTGTAGTAGAGTGTGGTTGACAAAAGACTCACAGGGAGGGACCCTGCATGATTGCTGTGCTTTTGGGGAATCTCAGAATCATCACTGATACCTCTAAGGTGGGCACCTAGAAGCTTTACTCTGATGTTCATTCAGGTCTCACATTCCTTCCAGTGAAATTATCAGGGCAAACTTGAAGTCTGGAGCTGAGGTCTAGAGCTGAGGTTGCTTGAAGATTCCAAAACAATTTTTAGTTTTTCTTGGACACACAGCTAGACTACATTTCCAAGCCTCTGCTGAAGTTAGGTGTGACCATGTAGATGAGTTCCAGCCAAGGGGATATAGTACTTCTGGGCCTGATCTAGCGAGAAGGAAGCACTTCTTTTCTCTTCGCCTTTCACAACTTGGTGCTAAAAAGTTTGTGTCCTTAGAAGCTATTTGTTGAAGTCGGAGCCACAGAACAGAAGGAGCCTGGGCCAGGAGTTAGTACTTGGAGAAAATCCACTTGACCAGGAATTTAAACGCTAGCTAGGTTTTTATATGAATAAGAAGTGAACTTTTATTGTGTGAATCCATCGAGATCTTCAATTTGTTAGTTTCAGCTACGACTATCACCTTAAATGGTATAGACAATTATAGTCTCCAGAAATCCCTATAAAACTTCTCAAAATAAACATGCAACTTACGTAAAATGATGCACTTGCTAGATAAAGCCAGTTTTCAAACAAGTACTCTTCACCCCCACCTCCCATATGCTTTCACTAAGGGCTACAAAGTGAAGAAAATGTCAGACACAAAGATATCATGTACATGGATTCCCTTGTGAGCAGGATCTCCAATTCAATTCTAGGTTCTGCCTTTATTTTTCTAAAATAAACAAACAAGGGGCACCTGGGTGGCTCAGTTGGTTAAGCGTCCGACTTCAGCTCAGGTCATGATCTCACAGTTTGTGAGTTCGAGCCCTGCATCGGGCTCTGCGCTGACAGCTCGGAGCCTGGAGCCTGCCTCGGATTCTGTGTCTCATTCTCTCTCTGCCCCTCCCCCACTCGTGCTCTGTCTCTCAAAACTAAATCAATGTAATAAAATTTTTTTTTAAATAAACAAACAAAACACCTCAACAATGAGCACAGCCTTAGGAAAGTTTAACCAACTTAAGGCCTAAGAAAGTGAAGACATTTTGTCTAAGTACAAAATTCCTGGATATTTTATTTGTTTCCTACCTGCTTCGTTTCCTTTTTTGCATGCCATGAAGATGGAAAATGTTCACGTCAGGCTAAAAGTGTGGCTGAAACATGAAATTCATGGAAGTAGGAAGAGCAATAATTTATGCCCTAAATTTACGAGGTAACTCTGTAAGCCCAGACGGGCCAATCAAAAGCCAAAGCCCCTGTCAGTCATCTGGAGTCATCGCATGTTTGGCACTAAGTCAACAAGAGATTTGGAAAAGTCGCTGATTTTTTTTTTTTTTTAACTTTTGGGAAAACTCTGTTGGTACATAACATTAAACATTAATTGAGATCACTTATTTCACAAACACATTATAATTGTATACAACGTAGTCCCTGCCACTATTTCAACACCTTCATAAATAGCTTGGATAAGATGGTTGTCCAAAGTACACTTTATATTTTTTATTGTCAGAGAGATTCTGCTCAGACATGTATAAACTATCTCTCCAGAGATATGACAATGGAGTAATTTGGCTAAAAGATTTCCTATTAAGGTTTTAGTGTTTCCTAGTATGTTCCAAACAAGTATATGGAGATGTAAGAACTGATATTAATGGGTGGGATTTCCCCCAAAGAGCTGAGTTTTTGAGGTTGATCCTCAAGGATAGGATGTGCATAAATTAGTGAAGAGTCCAGAGCCCGAGTTCTGACCACAGAGAGATGAGAACAGGGAGGAATCACTAGTGGAAATTTACACTCATAGAATCTTCCATTTAGGTCAGAGTGTAATTTACCTCAAGAAGGCAGCATCCAGATACTATGTTTTTTATGCCATTTTCAGCAGATTTTTTAGTTCATAATTTTCCTCTGGCCCTGGTTGTAAGATATTTATGCCTGACTGTGCTCATTGTTTTTTGTGAACTTATAAAAATTGCTTTTTTATTAGTCTATAAAAGCCATGTTTGGAGACAGCCTAAAATAAAAATTAATGCAACTTATCACCCTACAGCACAGAACGAGTGCCTGTTTCAGTCTCTTATTTAAGCACCGCAGATGCATTGAAACCTAATAAAAATTGTTCCCTGGCCCATCAACCCCAACCAGGGAGCAAGAAGCTGAAATCTATGAATTGCCCACAACCCAAAGGGAAGTCTTTTGAGAGCTGCGTTGTTAAAACTCAGAGCTGGTATGTTATGACTGGAGGAATCAAGTATGGGGCTTTGTGGAGAAGCATATGTTTATCACTTAATAAACTCTTCCTCCTCCATCACCTTGACTTTTTTTTTTTTTTTTAATTAGTCCGTTCGATTGTGATATGCCTCACTTTGGCTTTGAAATCCAGTTTACTGAGCAAAAACAGGAGGCTGCCTTCTCTCTGGTCCTTAAATAATAATTGCAAGTAGTATGACATATGGGAATTTGCTGGCTCAAACATGTGCAGCCGCTATATACCCATGTCCAAGAGGCCATTCCAAGTGTGATAGGACATCATCAAATGGACCAATGTGACAATCATAGCAACAACAACAACGACGATCATTATCATTACTACGTTATGACAAGAATAAAAGAAAAACCCAGCTCACAGCCCTGCAGATGTGACTGGTTCCCAGGAGATATCTTGGGCCTCCCTGTTCACTTCTGAACGGCATCCAGGGATGTGATGCAGTCGGCCAGTGCTTCCAGCGTGGTCACTGGCACACAGAAAAGTGCAGGATGACAGGCAGAGAGCAAGATACAAGTGCTTTCCCTGAGCTTTCCTACCTGGTCGTCTCACGAGAGAGATAGGCCAACCAACAGCCTTTATCAGGTTCATGCTCCCCCACAGCCTTCCCTGGTTTCCAGCCCCACATCTGGGGCAGGGATCGTAATGAGAACATCAAGCCACTGTTTTCATCAAAAGCGGCCCCGTGGGGCACGGAGGGAACTGATTGGGAAATATCACCTCCAACGTATTTTCCTTGAGGTGTTTTTCAGACATATTCTCAAGGACATATCCATCTTTGAGCATTTTTATTCCTAGACCCCATTCTTTTTCAGCTGGCTCTTCAATCACTTATTTGAAGTATGAGGATCAAAAGCTGTGTCTGGGTAATCTTTAGGAAAAGCTGGCCTTCCCAAATACGATAAGAGGCCAGTTAAGTGGTCTGGGTGTCAAAGCAACCTCAGTGGAAGAATTCTAGCTGATAGATACCATCTGTACCCCCAGAGTGAGCACGTCGTGTCCAGCTCTCAGCCCCATCGTCTCTGAGCTATTGGTCTTGTGGCTCATCCCTGAAAACGTGCCTGGGGTTCCCAGGACACAGACCAATTGGTTGTACAATAAAGACGTTATGAGAAAATCTTTTCTCTCTTTTCCTAAGGGCCTGAAATCAGCAAGCCAAAAAGCTTTTTATCCTAATATAGAAAAGAATTAGGCAGCAGATGCTTCTTCACAGCAGCCTGCATGCTGAGGAGAGGGGAAAAAATGGCACAGTCTTCCTCTGGCAAGAGTTAAGGCTGAATCATCATGGGAGTGTTTGTGGTAAAATCACATTTTTCTTTTAGATAGTGGAATGATTATCACTGGGCTATGGACAGCTAGTCCAGAGTGATTTTGGTGAGATCTACTCTTTTTCACCGCATAAAGAGTGTGTCTTTGGATCCAAGGGAACAAAACATCTAAGAATATTATCGTGGGAGGAGAGCAGATAGAAGGAGACCCTGGAAAAAAATTGGCCAAGATCAAGAAGTGAGAGGAGCCAACAAAGTAATTAAGAGGATTTGTTTTCTTTTTGAACTAAGGATGGGGATTGGGTCATATCTCCATAATCATGTGAAAGCAAAAGGTCACCCGAAGGAGCCATTTTCCCAGAGGCCCCCATGAGACAAGCTACAAAATCAATTCTGTGTCATCTGACCAAAGACCACCAGCAGGGGCTGGGATAATTTCTTAGGCTTGATGAGTGAAACTACAATTTTATCTATATTACCTCATTACCCAGAGGCTTATTCAGATCAGGAAGGGAAAGGAGGAAAGAAAAAGGAAGACTTGAGCCAGGAAGATCCTTCAATGTTGGATTTCTCCATTTTACTGCTCTAGGTCCTCACTTTTGCCTGATGACTGCAACAGATATCCTGCTTGACCCTTAGTGTTCCTCTCTTCTTTCAATTCATCAATTCTTCCACTGGCCCTTGTTTGATCTTTCTGAAAGATTACAGTGTCTCGCATAATCCTTTCCCATTACTAGCTCCCCATTAATATCAGAAGTCAATCTTCTTCAACCTGGATATCTATCAAATAGGTTCCCTGACCTCTCTGATATTACCTCCCACTAGGTCTGTGAACAGTCCCTCTGACCCAAGGTGACTTTCTTCTCACTCTTCCTGGGAGATGTCACCTTCATGTCTACACATCCAACACCTCGATTATCTTGTTCCCGTCAACAGTAGGCACCGCCTTCTTTATACATCTGTCTATCTAGAAGTTTATTCTCTGAGCCTCTCCTTCAAGATCATCTTCAATGCTTCTCCAGTTGTAGACCATATATCTCTGAATTCCTACAGTGGCCAGTGTTTACACTTTGGGAGTGTTAGCACTTCATTAAGGCTTATTTGGATTCTTGCAACGTTATCGCATATTTGTACAGCATGTCTTCTCCATGGAGAGTACAGCTCCTCTGTGACAGGATTGTGCCATAGACATTTTTATATTCCACATAATCTCTCAAACAGTTCATGTAAATATTAAAAATAGTTTTTCTCCAAATCCCTTCAGCACATGGCCTTTAAACTTCATCTCCAGGCTTTGGGAATGGATAAATAAGTCCAAATGAGGCAAACCACTGCAAACCATTTTAGGGGTCCATTACCTTTATGCCTCTATTTCTTTTCTCTCTACTCGTTCAAGAGATTGTGGGAACTTTGAGCTCCCTGGGGGAACCAGATGACATCCCGGCCAAACACTCTTATTGTAGAGGTGAGTCGGTGGCTGGTGTAAGAAGTTATGCAACTTTATAGAAATCACATAACTATTAGCAACTAGAGTGGAGACTGAGAAATTACATGCAGACTCACAGCTTTGTTTGTTGTACTGCTTTTCATCCCAGCCTTCACTTAGCTTCTGACTCAGTAAATATTATTAATTTGATTTCAGAAGAGGAAAAAAAAAAACTAAAGAAACTCAAAGACAGTGGGAAGGAAAATAAAATGTGAGATTTGTCTGAACAGGCCTTCAGCTTTTCAATGACGTCTTCAATGCTTCAGGAGCCTGGAGCACGAATCAGTTCGAATTGTATTTATTTGCACTTTGGTTCCGTTTCGATCTTTTCTTCTTGATATTTCAGGAAGTTGTTTTGAATCTAATTAGCCACTTTGCTTGTATCACTAATTATGCTCTGTTGTCAAAAAAGAGCCACATTCTTTCCTCCGTGTGGTTGGGTTACTGTTTCATTGTTCTGTATCCTATATGATCTGAGACAGAGCAAAAGCCAGAATGAAAGGCCTAGGGAAGATACTACCCAAAGGTGGTTCCTTTGAAAATGGTGACATAGTCAAAAGTAGACAAATGCTTATAGTGTAAGAAGAAAGGTGGACACTGGGTACATTACAGAAACGTTTGAAGACCACTACTTTTATGCTTTGGATACCAAGAGGCAATCCTAGGAGGAATAAAATTAAAATATCAAAATAGCTTTAATGAAAGAGTTCTCGAGTGAGCTCCAAAAGTCCTGAAATCCAGCTCTTTAGGAAGGCATTGGCCATTAATTTCCCTGAGTGTCACCTTCCCTGCAAGATGAGAATTACCCTATTCTGTACAACTCATGGATTTGTTTCTAATGTTAGAAGCATCCATAAAAGTAGGTGGAAATTTTATTTACATATTAAATTTACTTTTTCTGGGCTTAAGGAAGAGTGTTCCCTGGGCTAGAATTTATTTTACTGGTTGCATTATCCAGATTTTCCATATGCATTAGCCAAGGAAGAAAGGAGTAATAAGATTTCTATTGTTTAAATGTGGGGCTCACCAATCAAGGTTACAAGACAGATGGACTCGACTATCTAGTGTGCAACTTTTTATTCCTTATGATTCTCTGTTGTCTTCTGTCCATGTCTCCCCACTCCCCAGAGTCCATCACCTTACTCTGATCACTGTCAATCAGGGTACTATTTTTTTTCCTGTTCTTATCCTCTAAGCAGTTAGCTCCACAACTGACAAGAACCACTCAGATGAGATACGGCACCTCACAAGACACAAACTGTGCATGAATCTGACAGCCTCTATTGGAGGCAGACGCACACAAGGTAATGATAGAACAATAGACAAATAACTAGCAGTTTGGCTCATTTGCACTGAAGGAGTTTTGCACGGCGGGGCAGTTTGGGGCCCACTTTCTGTACCTTCATCATAGCTATTGATTCAGTCCAGTAACACCTTTACTTTGAATTGTGCTGAGATTGCCACACGCAGTGTCATGGTAAGAGCAATTCTCAAAACTCCTTGCTTCCTTTCTTATGATCGCCTTTAGGATCACTATGGGGCAAATATAATTAGTGTCTCTGCAGCACCGGTTTCTCTTTTCATATGTACGAAGGGAATCCCGTTAATAAAATAGTTACGTGTAGTCTAAGTAGGTCTCACTTTCCACTTTTACTTAAGATAGAGTATTTTATAGTAGACTCAATAGTTCAGTGATAAGATATGGGCAAAATGGGTCAAATGCAACAAATCCTTTTAAAACTAAAGTTAAAGATAACAAAAGCCATTTGCAATAGCTCAAAAGTTGGCGAATACCTAGGACAGATGTGCAAGACCTCTGCACTAAAAACTAGCAACACTGTGGAGGGAAATGAGAGATTATGTAAATCGGTAAAAGCATATTCCGTGTTCACGGAAAGTTTTGTTGTTGCTGTTGTGTTGTGGTGGGGTCGTCAAGTTTATTCAAAAACATATATGTAAATGAAATGCTGTCTTGGGAAAAAAAAATACAAGAATGGAGGATTCTCACCACCAGATACCAAAACTTATTCTAAAGTTGTATAATTAAGACAGTGTGTGTTGACTTAATGACAGACAAATCGACCAGTGTAATAAAATAGAGAATCCAGAAATAGACCCAGAAATATACAGTCTCCTAAAGTATCACAAAGGTGTCACTGCAATGAAGTGAGGGAAAGGACTGTATTTTCAATAAATGGTGTTGGGTGAGGTGTATATTTATAGAAGGAAAATCAATATAATTAATAATTCAAAGTGGCTTATAGACCTACATGAAAAAAGTAAGAACCTGAGGGCCCCTAGAAGGTAACAGAATATTTCCATGCAATTTACATAGGAAGTGATTTCTTAAATAGGACTCAAAAAGGAAAATTTTGGTAAAATGGAAAAATTAAAATCAAAACACATGTTCATTCAAAGACACCATTAGGAGAGTGACAAGGCAAGTCCAGAGAGGTGGAATCCATTGACAACGCACACAGATTGCAGAAGACTTCTACCAGAAATACATAAAGTACTCCAGCATGTTAATAATGAAAAGACATGTCAGTAGAAAAATGAGCTCAGGATTTTAACAAGCACTTCCAAATAACACATCCAAATGGCCTATAGACATATGAAAAGTGTCCACCTTCATTAGTTGTCAAGGAAATGCTAATTAAAACTAAAATGTGAACACCCTACGCACCCATCAAATTGGCTAAAATAACAAAGACTGACAGTACCGAGGGATTGTGGGGATGAAGGGCCAACTGGAAGCCTTGCACACTTCTGACAGGTATGCGAATCGATAAAGCTGCTTGGAGAAATGGTTTGGCAGTATGTACCGGTGTGTGCAACATGCACACTTTATGACCCCAGGGCACATGCTCAACACAAATGCTCATGTACAGATGAGAAAACAAGGTTGGTCATGGCAATGTTTACGAGAGCCAGATATTAATGGCCATTTGATATAGTGTAGATATAGAAATGAACCTTTGCAAACACACTATAGAGTAAAAAGAAGCCCAACATAGAAGACAACGCTGTATAATTCTATCACTTTCAAACACTGGCTAAACAAAACTATGGTAAGAGAAGGCATGAGAGTGATAACTTTGGAGAAGATGGCACAGGGAGCTTCTTGGGTGCTGGCAAACGTTCTATTTCTTGATCTGATTGATGGTTAGGGGACTATGTTCATTTGGTGCAAATTCCCCAAACTGAGCTGTTAACTTTCTTTTTTCACTTTTCTGTATATATATTACACTTCAGTAAACATTTTTCTTTTCTTTTCTTTTCTTTTAAATGTTTACCTATTTTGAGAGAGAAGGTGCAACTGATGGAGGGGCAGAAGAGAGAGGAAGAGAGAGAATGCCAAGCAGGCTCCATGCCATCAATGCAGAGCCTGATGCGGGGCTCAAATTCACAAACCATGAGATCATGACCTGAGCTGCAATCAAGAGTCAACTGCTTAACCAACTGAGCCACCCAGGCATCTCATTTTTTTTTACTTTTTTTTTTATGAGAGAGAGAGAGAGAGAGAGAGAGAGAGAGAGTGCTCGCAAGCCAGGGAGAGGGACAGATGGAGAGAGAGAGAGAATTTTGAGCAGGCTCCATGCCCAGTATGCCCTACACGGGGCTTGTCCCCACGACCTTGGGATCACGACCTGGGCAGAAATCAAGAGTTGGGATCATGACCTGGGCAGAAATCAAGAAATCGACTGAACCACCCAGGTGCCCCAGTAAAACATTTTTTGAAAAATGTTCCCATTCCCTTAATTCAGTCCAAATCATCTCGTCCAATTAGTGCTGCTCTAGGAAATTGCTGTGCAAGATCTGTGCAGTATATAGAACTTTGCCTTAAATAATCAGGAAATTTCAACTTTAAAGGTTTTGTGTTGTTGTCTTTTAAAGAAAACAACACACATACAATCCAGCTGTCAAGGACCCAGCTTGTCTACTGGAGATAGGGAGGTTCAGATCAAGAAGAGAATTTTAATATGGTCATGCATTATCTATAACCTGTAGGATGAATAAAGATAAGAATTAGAGTGAACTTAACTGAAAATAGCCTTGTGATAAAAAAAAAAGTCACTTTATTTCAATGACACTCACTTCCACTGTGATTTTTATCTCGAGCTTATTTAGTTCCTAGGCTGAAACCAAGATGGCTTGGTTTTTCCTTCCTTTTCATTCTTCTTTTTTTTTTTCTTTTTGATTTCTTCACTTCTGCAAGGTCAGTATAACTTATGGAAATGGAATTGCCCTTTGAGTTGCTCTCCCAATGTCACTGAAGACACAGTTGAGAAGGAAAGCAGGTGTGAAGCTAACAGTATTTGTCGTCTGAACTACTTGTTCTGAACTTGAATTTCAAAACATTGTTTGAAGTGACTCTGATGTTATTTTGATTTGCTAGTCTTACAAACAGCTCTTTCTCAGTTAGCTTGGGCTTGCAAGCTAGCCACATAAATTAAACAAAGCGGAGTCTTAAGGGAGGACTGATAAGGGAGAGAGAGAAGATGCAGATATCCTCTTGCTAGCAAGCGAAAGTGCAGGTTTTTACATACAAGTTTTAATTTGTGGTTATTGCCGGCTTTAAAGCGCGTGTCCTTCATTTCCAAGTGAGACTCTCCTCGGTCAGTTTACATACCGGGCAAGGTTCGATTCATTCAGAGGCATCGCCTGCAATAATAATTTGATTCCTCCTGCGTTCCCTTCTGGTTCCTCTTGTCTTGTTGATCATCAGAATATACAGATAGAGCCACTTTGAAGCAATAACGTAAAAAGAAGAAAAGACCTCCAATCACGTGGGGGCACGTTTTCGTGTTATCTTGAGATTTCTAGGTAAGGAAACGTAGATCTGAAAAAGTAGGAGACAAGGAGAGCAAGCATACTCAGGATAATCCCAAGGACACAAAAGGATGACATCTTGTAACTAGGATTCTTTGAAGAGGTGATAAGGGTGGAGGTTGAACAAAAGGGTTGCCACTGTTCATTTAACTTAAGGATGTTTGCTCCACGGTAGTTCAATGCGTGCCTGTGGAAACTTCAGTTTCCTGGAGTTGGGGGTAGATGTTAACCAGACCATGTTCAATTTACTGTGATCAGTCAAACTGCTCACTGTAGGTGAATCCGGAACTACAGTCCTCTAATTTAGCAGGTAACAAACTGGAGTTGTCTCAGAAGGACAACAATGATATTTAGTGAAAGACATTTCACAGGAGGTCCATTAGAAAATGTAAATTTAATTTCTAAAAAATGTCATGTTCATAATTCCATTTTTTTAATGCAGTGAACAGCCTCAGTAGAAAACTCACTCCACCAACCTAGCCTTGCTTACTGAAAAGCCAGTTTCCACTGCCTCTTTTTTTTTCTTTAATTTTTTTTTAAATGTTTATTTATTTTTGAGACAGAGAGAGACAGAGCATGAACAGGGGAGGGGCAGAGAGAGAGGGAGACACAGAATCTGAAACAGGCTCCAGGCTCTGAGTGGTCAGCACAGAGCCCGACGCGGGGCTTGAACTCACAGACCACGAGATCGTGACCTGAGCTGAAGTCGGACGCTTAACCGACTGCGCCACCCAGGCGCCCCAGTTTCCACTGCCTCTTAAGAGATAATAGCAGATTCTTCAGCTCTACTGACATTCTGGACAGAAGTCTACCTTCTCGGAACTTGCCCCATACTTGGAATCGTAACAGTCTTTTCTATTCACGGTCTTATCACACAAACTCGGCATGTGAACCTGTTGCAAGGCATGTCACTGGACAGTCTATGACTAACTGCCCCTCCCTCACCCTCACTGTGACAGTGTTTGGCCACATGGCACAGTGATCATGAAGGCATGAAGAAAGGCACAGGTGCGTTAAACTATGACACAAAACACATCTTCATTGCCCATGGGATGGTTACACCAACACTGAAACCACATTCCGTTTAGGTGGAGAGGTGTGGTGCACCTTTCTCAATTACTATAAAGTTATTAGGAGGCAGTTATTGTGATGTGCTCCTGTGTGTGAGTACTTTGGCCTGAGTGCTTTAACCAAGATTGATGGGCAATCATTGTGCTCCATTCAATTAAACAAAGAATTTGGAAAACAATGAATGCACTGTTACATCTTGTGTCTGCCATGTCAAATTTAAAACTTTTGAGAGACAGCGTGGGAGTGGGGGAGGGGCAGAGAGAGAGGGAGACACAGAATCCGAAGCAGGTTCCAGGCTCTGAGCTGTCAGCACAGAGCCCGACACGGGCTTGAACTCACGAATCATGAGATCATGACCTGAGCCGAAGTCAGACGCTCAGCCAGCTGTGCCACACAGGTGCCCCTGCTCTGTAAAACCTTAATCAAGTTTATGACTTTATGAATCTATATTTGCAAATAATCAGTGCTATTGGCCAACCAGAGAATTTAGAAGTAACTTTCATCTTTACGTCTTTGTAAATGAGGTGTCACTGTCTCTAGATATTACTGAGGGGCTAGACAAAACAAGTTATTCCCTTGGGTGGAAATTGAGGAGTCTCTGGCCCCAGGTTTCTAGCACAGCAGTTGGCTTAGTACATTTGGAAGCGAAATCATATGTACTGTAAAACTCACATCTGCATCTCATAATCTGTCTATTTAGTAAGTAGTTTCCAAGCAAAATGAAATTCAGTTTAATTTTTAATCTATGTTTGCCAAAGGAAAAGCAACACAAGAGCATGAGCTGGTGCATCAGAGAAGGAAAGCAAAGGATTGTATGGATTTAAAGAATCCAAAGGTGGAAAAGAGAGCTGTGGTTTATGCCACATTGGGATTAAGAGACCGAAATTCAATTACTTGTCCAAGTTCACACGGCTAACGTTGTCCCCCTTAGTCATGGTTTCAATTTCTATGATTTCAGTTACCCATGGTCCATCACGGTCTGAAAACTTTAGGCGGAAAATTCCAGAAATGAAGAATTCATAAATTTCAAACGGCGCATTCTGAATAGTGTGCTACCTTTCACTGTCTGGCTGCACCCTGACCAGGACATGAGTCATCCCTTTGTCCAGCATCCCCACGCTGTGACCGTTGCCACCCCTTAGTGACTTAGCAGCCTGCTGGGTTATCAGATCAACTGTCATGGTATCACAATGTTTATGCTCAAGTAACCCTTGTTTTACTTCATAATGACTCCAAAGAATAAGAGTACTGATGCTAGCAATTCAGATAATGCTTCCTTCAAGTGAAAAGGTAAGTGTTCCCAGTAAGGAAAAAAAAAATTATGCTGAAGTTGCTAAACTCTATGGGAACTTTTATTACAATATGTTGTTATAACCACTCTATTTTATTACGTTGTTGTTGTTAATCTCTTACTCTGCCTAATGTATAAACTTTATCGTAAGGATGTATGCATAGGAAAAACATAGTGTATGCAGGGCTTGGTACTATCTGCAATTTCAGGCATCCACTGGGGGGTCTTGGAACATACCCCCTGTGGATAAGAGGGGACCACTGTAGACAGGGGCAAAACCAAGCATAAAAGAGAGGTCTCTCAATATCCAGTCTATTTCTTATACCACTACACCATGTTTCCTTTAGAGAATATTAGATTTTTGTCTCAATAGCTTCACGCATCCTAATCATATATTATGGAATTTCTTCATAGTGATTGTTAGGAAAACACATTCACATGAGAAAGTACCGCTATTTTACTGCAGTTGTTCTGGGCTCCAGCCGAAAGTTAACAGTCTCCATACTCCTTTGCAGCTCAAATTCAGAATGTGTTACAATCCCTTGGAGACCATTTGGCTGTGGGGCCTGAAAGAACTTAGACAGTCAGTAATGAGCCCAGAAAGAAACTTGGTAACCGAAAGATGGTACACTGAATCCCCACGTAATGGGAGGCTAAGGGTCCTCTGCCAAGTAGAGAGTCTGTGATGTTTGGCTCTAGAAGTTTTAGCATGATGAAATCGAGGGCGGCATCTGAAGCCCTCTTGAATTCTAAATAGATCCCAGTTGTGGAGAATCCTTTTCAAGTTTCTGATGATTTCTTAAAATATGTTATTCACGTTGCCATGTGATATGGGTAGAGTGCATTTCAGCTAAATTTCAGTAAGAAATACAAAGCTGAATGAGGCCACAACTCTTCTTCAATTACAAATCCCAATGTGACAGATTTTACTCATAATTACCAGGTGGTCATCCACCCAAATGGCCTGGAGCCATGCATGTATTTAAGAACCAGCTATATCTTGTGGTACAGAAGAGAAGAAGCAAAGCAGGTAGTTGTGGGAAGAGAGGTAGATGGGGCCAAGATGATACTCTTCCCACACATCCATTCATCCAGTTAATATTTATGAAGTAAATGTGATTTTCTTGCAAGGAACTCACCGCCTCATGGCAGACAAAGATAACCAAAGAATCCAAGAAACGGACAATGATCTCCAGGTAAGCACCCTGGGGGAGCTTCCGTGATGACGGGTTGAAGTTGCAGGACTTAGAGGTGAACTAAGAATTTACAGGTTCACTTGTGTGGGAGAGAGTAACCGGGAATGTGACAGTCCTTACCAATGGCACCAGAAGCCATTTTAAGGTGGAAACGATGCTTGTTGGAAAATACAACATGGGTGCTTGGGGAGGGAGGTGGAATCCTTGTTATTGGTTGACTCTAAGGTTTCCAAAAAATAAAGCCGGGTCGTTCTGTTAGATAAAAAGTGGTGTGGGTGTGATTCGGTGGAAGCGAGGGGTGTGCAGTGTAGGGGACGCAGGGAAATTCTAGGGCACTCTTAAAAATGTGGGCTGTGTGCAGTGCGCCCGGTGCCTCAGTCAGTTAAGCGTCCGACTTGGGCTCGGGTCACAGCCTCACGGTTCGTGGGTTCAAGGCCCGCGTCAGGCTCTGTGCTCACTGCTCGGAGCCTGGAACCTGCTTTGCATTCTGTGTCTCCCTCTTTCTCTGCCCCTCCCCTGCTCGCACTCTCTCTCTCTCTCTCTCTCTCTTCAAAGATGAATAAACATTTAAAAAAAAAAAGTGGTCTGTGGAATTCTAAAGGTCCCTGACACCCTTTCAGGGGAGTCGAAAAGTCTAAACTATTTATAAAATAACGCTTAGGTTTTACTTACTTTTACTCACGGCATTGACATTTAAGCTATCAGGGCAAGAGCAGTGGCAGGTAAAACTGACGATGTCTTGTTAGCATGAGTTTCGTCTCAGTAAGGGCACCAAGCATTTTTTGAAGCTAATTTCATTTAAAAATGTCTTCTAGGGGCGCCTGTGTGGCGCAGTCGGTTAAGCCTCCGACTTCAGCTCAGGTGACGATCTCGCGGTCCGTGAGTTCGAGCCCCGCGTCGGGCTCTGGGCTGATGGCTCGGAGCCTGGAGCCTGTTTCCGATTCTGTGTCTCCCTCTCTCTCTGCCCCTCCCCCGTTCATGCTCTGTCTCTCTCTGTCCCAAAAATAAATAAACGTTGAAAAAAAAAATAAAAAAAATAAAAAATAAAAAAATAAAACTAAAAATGTCTTCTAGGAGGTAGTAAAAAAAATATCAACTTTATTAAATCTTGATTCTTGAGCATATTTTTTTCCCTTTTGGAGTATATATCTGGGAATGGCTAGATTTTCTTCATAATCTTCAACAAAGACTATTGTGGTAGATAGAACATGGAAACAGGTATGAGAATCAGCCATCTGCTATCAGACTACATATGACAGAGTTTTGCAAACATGTGAAATAATACCACGTTTTACATGCCACAGAGCTATTATGCTGCCCAATATGGAGGACAAGGTCACGTGTGACTGTTCACATTTAAATCAATAATTCATTAATAAAATAAATTAATAAATTAAATATTCAGTTTCCCACTCTTTCTAGGCTTACTTCGATCACCCAACAGCCACAGTGTGGCCAGAGGCTACCATATGAGGCAGAACACATTCCCACTATTCCAGAAAGTTCTGTTGGGCAATACTGGTAGCATGTATGTGTATAACAGTGAATTTTTGGCCTGTGTTCCTATATTAAAGGCAAGTTTTTAAGGAAAAAACAAAAAAGTGAATCGCATTTCCATTGGAATGAATAAAAATCAAACCATTTCCATGCAGCTGGTCTAGGTTGTCTCCAACGTCACTTCCTTTGGGCACTTGGAATCTCAGATTCCCACTGTCAGGGTCACTTCAGATCAAGGAGCAGAGGAAGCAGGCACTCTTTACCCCACAGCCGAGAGGGTGTCGACCTCGGAGTCCTAAAGATGACCTAAATCATCTTAGGTCAGGAGTCCCTGGATTCTAATGACTGGATACAGCAGAACGTCATACAGATGGGAGCGGTGGGGGAGGAAGGCAAGATTTCCTTCCAGCATGAATTCAAGCAACCCGCTCACCTGAACCTCCCTGAGGGCCCACTCGCCCCCAAATCCATAGTTACCTCTTCAGTGGCCAAATGGTTTTTAACACACATTTCTGATTATACGGCTCTACCCTGGAGTTTACAAGCTTGTTAGAAACTGTATGTTAGCAGATGCCAATGCTTTCCCCCCTCAATATTTCCTCTTCCTGTGATAACAGCCATCATCATTTTCTTTTTAGGAGACAGAAACCCATGCACAGAAATTTGTGTGCTGTTATTCGCAAGGTAACGATACTTGAGCGTTTACTCTCACGCCGGTGTTAATTAGCTCACAGCATATTTAAGTCTGGGAACAACGCAAGGCAGCTAACGTCTCCGAAGGACATCTTTTACACAGCTACGTTATGTTCTGACAAAACCCAAGCAGCATTGCCAAGACACCAATGGCGATTGGTAAACACGGTGTTGGCAAAGAGCTCAGAGGAATTTCTCTCAACTGGCAACAGGGCAAATCCAGGTTTACAAATGTGCCACCCTTGGTTAATTAGAGACAGCGCTGGCTTGTAACTTCATCGGAAGCAACATGAGAAAAAAAAAAAAAAAAATCAGGGGGAAAAAAAAAAGTGGATAAATAAGCCTACTAGCCCTGCTCCTGGAGAAATGAAGTCACACAAGCATGAATGATCCAGTCCCGCAAAAGGAGGTTGATGGATGTGGTTGCTTTTTGCAACACAAGAACATCTGGCTACACAGCACAGCTGAGGGGAAAAAAAAGAAGGGTCCAAATTCATGGACACATTTCTGTCAGAGACATCCGGCTAACAGATGGCACTGGTTCCAAATAAAGTCCCGTGGATGTGCTGAGAGGGTTTTGAAAACTCGTGTGTTCATAAATGCATTCTTTCTACCCCTTTCTTTCCAGCTCAGTAGCTTGTCATCAGCTCTTTCCGCACTTACTCGCCATCTTCAGGGCAGTGATGTCTCCCAAGGCAGAGACCTGAAGAGGCCTGCACGGCCTTCTCAACCAAGCCCGGCCTGATGTGACGTGGAAAAACACCCACCACAATGTGGAGTCTCGGTCGAGGCTACAAAGGAGAGTTAGGAAAAGCACTCCGTTGACATGCTAGGTTTGCACATTGTAAAGGCCGGCATTTACTGAATACTGACAGGCCGGACGCTGGACAAGGTGTTCGTCCTGTGGTCTTTATTGCAGGCTCTGGTAGCAGCCACTATTAAGATCACGATTCTTTAAATTTTGTTAATGCTTATTTATTTTTGAGAGAGAGAGGGAGCATGAGCAGGGGAGGGGCAGAGAGAGAGGGAGACACAGAGTCTGAAGCAGGCTCCAGGCTCTGAGCTGTCAGCACAGAGCCCGACGCGGGGCTCGAACCCACGAACCGTGAGATCATGACCTGAGCTGAAGTCAGACGGATGCTCAACTGACAGAGCCACACAGGCACCCCAAGATCACTATTTTAAAGATCAGGAAGTTCAGGTACATAGCTGAAGTTATCCAACTTCATAGATTTCATGCTTAAGCCCCTCTTGGTGAATGAGTGAGGTCGATTCACTTCCCTGCACTGCTCATGAAGATTTGAGGAAAATAATGCACTTTTTGTTGGAGGTGAGTGAGTCTCAGGCAATCAGATGAGACGTACCATTTGGAGCAGCGATTGCTGTAGTCTCTTAAACGGTGAATAATTTATGTGTTTGGCAAATACATTTAGAATCTAAGATGTAAGAGGGAGTTTTGCTTTTTGCTGTGGTCTGCTTCTTGTCTGGTTGATCCCCTGCTTTCGAGAAGAAAGGGACAGAGTGTAGAGCTGAGATTTGGGGGAGGCCCAGTGGAAATCTGTACTGCTGGAGGACTTGTAGCCTCCCACGGGTATGAGCAGCACCCCGGGAGCTCGCGCAGTGTCCCCCACACACCCCAGGGTTGAAAGCAAACAGGAACAGGGTTAATACTAACAGAAAGGAACATCCTGAGGCACGCTCGCTCCCTCTCTCATAGGCGACCAATGTGCACAGACATCAACACCATCCATGCAGATGAGGTACGAGAGAAATTCAAAGCACAACATAGAGGACTTACAAATACTTGACCTCAATGATGTCTGAACATACAAGACAATTCTACGGTTCTTAAAATCATACAAGACCCTGGCAACTGGTGAGGCTGAACAATGCATACTTTCATTAAGTGAGACCCTAGCAATCCAGTTCTTTCAATGACCACACAGGATCTGGCACTAAGATCTTCTGCAGGAAAGGGCTTATCAAGGTAAAGGTAGTGTTCGTGTTATTGCATTATGTGTGTCATACAATTTTTGAGCCACAGACGTAGCTTAAATGGATAGTGGAATCTACATTTGGCAAAAGAATATTTTGCATGTTTTCTGATTTTTTTTTGAGGCAGTGAAAAGAAATCCAGAGTAATTTGGTTCAGATTTTAGATGTATGCAGCTACGTTGGTCCACGAAAGTGGTGGGAGGCAGAGGCTTGGAAGATCCGTATTTCAGGAACAATTTCAGAGCTGCAAGAAAAAAACTTTATTCTCCCAGGATTCACTTCGTTATACGCGTAACAACACATGTGAAGATAAGGAAATGACTTGTAAATGTATATGGTGGGGACTCAGAATCCCGGTTGAGAAGCGTGTGGAGTGCGTTTATAATTGTTACTTTCCACCTGTGACCTCACTTCAGATCATTTCCAGGAGTTACTGCTGACTACCAATGAGCAGATAGTAAGCTGGATATTGGAATGAAGCCACATGGCAGAACGATTTTTAAGGGAACTCCTTACTGCACCTAACACCAGGGAAATGTCATCTGCAGGGGGGAAGGGGCACTCCTCTTGGAACTTGGAGGGAGTCATGACTGTTAAAAAAAAATCATAGCTTCAAACAAACCCCAGTCTGAGGGAGTGTTCTTAAGGGGGATGACAGTAATAATGATATCAATAACTGGTAACATTTATTGAGTATGTCTGTATGTTCCAGGCAAATTGCTCAACTCTTTCTAGACCTCACCTTATTACAATAACCTTATTCGGAAGGTTCTATTGCTATTCTCATTTATCATTTGAGGAAACTGAGGCCCAGAGAGGTTAAAACTTGCTCTGGAGCAAATCTGGCCAAAACTAAGTCAAAAGATGATGGAATCTGAATTCAAATCTCAGTCCAACTGAAGATTGGAGCACTCAAATTTCACTAGTATTTTCTGCTTGAGTGTGTGAGGGACCGGGGAGTAGGATGAATGTGTAATTTAACATCCGCTCTGGGACGTGTCTGAAGGTGGAAGGAGGTGGTGCTGTTGATACTTAGCTGGGGACAATGGGGCACCCTGGGACGTATGGCCATACTACGCAAGAAGAGAGCTGACCTGACAGATTCACCTGCCTGAGAGATGAAGTGACCGATCTGGAACCACTTGCTATTAGCATATGTCAATTCATCCCAGATTTCAGTAGCCAAATTTTCACAAGAGAGACCAAGACTTTTCATCTGCTGGAGATGAATACCTGCTTAAAAAGTTACCTCTGTTTGGGGCGCCTGGGTGGCTCAGTCGATTAAGTGTCCAACTTCCGCTCAGGTCATGATCTCACAGTCCATGAGTTCGAGCCCTGCGTCGGGCTCTGTGCTGACAGCTCAGAGCCTGGAGCCTGCCTTGGATTCTGTGTCTCCCTCTCTCTCTGCCCCTCCCCTGCTCATGCTCTGTCTCTCTCTGTCTCAAAAAAAAAAAAAAAAAAAAAAGTTACCTTTGTTTGCCTCTGCCTGATTTTCAACACCTCAGTCTTGGTTTCATTTTGTGCTGTCATAGCTTTTTTTTTTTTTTTTTTTTTTTTTAAATCAAGAACATTTTGCTTTTAAAGTATTTACTGCCTTCCTAAGCCTAAGTTGTCATTAGACTCAACTGTTTTAGGGATTTGGTGTGGCTCAGTCGGTTAAGTGTCTGACTCCTGGTTTCAGCTCAGGTGATGATCTCTCGTTCGGTGAATGTGAGCCCCGCACTGGGCTCTGAGCTGACAGTACAGAGTCTGCTTGAGATTCTCTCTTTCCCTCTCTCCCCGCCCCTCTCGCGTTCTCGCTCTCTTTCAAAATAAATAAACTTATAAAAAGTTATAAAAAGAAGTATTTATATAAGAAACTGAGGCAGAATTTACAAACTCTTGGCACACAAATGACCACTTTCAAATGGGTTGGTTTGCCTTGTAAAGTCTCAGCTGTAGTGGAAACGTGCTCACTTGGCTTCAAATGTTAAATATCCCAGTACACAGGAAGCTGACTCTGGGGGAAATACTGAGTAAAGCACTCTCACTTCTAGCTCTTCTCTCTTCACACATTGCTTGTCCCAAAGCAACATGCACACGGTAGTGGCATATCTTTTTCTTTTCTTAGGTTTTTTTTTTTTAAATGTAAGTTTATTCTTGAGAGAGCGAGAGAGAGACAGAGCATGAGCGGGGGAGGGGCAGAGAAAAGGGGAGACACAGAATCTGAGGCAGGCTCCAGGCTCTGAGCTGTCAGCACAGGACTCGAACCAATGAACTGCAAGATCATGGCCCAAGCCAAAGTCAGATGCTCAACAGACCGAGCCACCCACTCATCCCTACGTATCTTTTGAGCAGGACTCTCGTATCACAACCTTGGGCCACAGCTCACACAGTGACCCATCCTCCATTCTCCTGAAACGTCACTCAAACACCTTTCTGGCACTTTCTTTCCTATCCTGACCTGCTCATCCTCTGGCTCTTCCACTTTTTCTCCTGTTCCCTCCCAACCTCACCTCTGCCCCCTGGGTCTCACTGTTGGCTTGCCTTTTCTTGTTTTTCTTTATACATTGTGTCATTTGCCAATTTCATCTGCCTTCATGGCTGCGATAGATATTTCCATGTGGTGCAAGACTTCCAAGTCTTTATTTCCAGCTCTGGCATGCTCTCCCAAAACTATAAAGTTCTATCTATCTAAAACTCTTTCCCTATCAATATACCCTTCATGCATCTCAATTGCAATGCATCTACAGCTGGTCTCACTAGCTCTGTCTGAAGCACACACACACACACACACACACACACACACACACACACACACAACTGTCTGTGCCTTCTTTTCTCCAAGCGTTCCTCCTCCTTTGAATTTCCTCTTTGCAAATGATACAAGTTACCTACGTGAACACTCTTTGCATCCCTTTTCTTTATACCATCTAAAATAGAATCGTTTGACAAATTTTCTCAGGCCCATTGCTTTGATACACCTCAGTTCTACCCATTTTTCTAAATTTTCCTAGGTAAACTTGTTCGGACTCACTACTTCTTACCTGAAGGATGCCGACTGGTCTCCCCCAGTCTTCCCTCTTCTCTTACGTTCATCTTTTTTTTTTTTAACGTTTATTTATTTTTGAGACAGAGAGAGACAGAGCATGAATGGGGAAGGGGCCGAGAGAGAGGGAGACACAGAATCGGAAGCAGGCTCCAGGCTCTGAGCCATCAGCCCAGAGCCTGACGCGGGGCTCGAACTCACGGACCGCAAGATCGTGACCGGAGCTGACGCCCAACCGACTGAGCCACCCAGGCACCCCTCTTACATTCATCTTGTGTAGCAGCAAGATCAAACTTTTTTTTTTTAAGTAAACTCTAGAACACCCAACATGGGGCTTAAATTCTACACCCTGAGATCAAGAGTGGCATACTCTACCAACTGAACTGGCCAGGCACCCCAAATTCAAACTTCTCAAAGAACAGTCCAGATCCTATCACCAATTTGTTCAAATTTCCATGCAAGTGACATAACTTGTTCTATGCTATTCAAATCTCTCAGCCTGCCACCCAGGATCCATCGATGAGACCGTAACGTCACTATGCAGGTCTTACTTGACATGACATTTCCTCTGGGATTCCTTCTCAGAGTCCACAGAGCCCTGCTTTGAGCTTTCACAGAAACTATCCCCACTTCCTGTTCTGCATTACACTTTATTTTAAAGATTAATTTGCTTTTTTATCTTCCCTTATATGTATGAAGTCCACAAGGGCAAAGAGAATAGAACATTTATTTACAGCTATATTCCCAGCCCTGGTTTGTGGGAGGAATTTAATAAATGCTTGTTGAACTAACTAACAAATAAATGAATCTACTCACATTAAACAAATGTGAGTTTGGTTAACTCACTCTAAAGCTCTGTGGCTCTAGACCAAGTGGCTCGTTGTTTCTTGTTCAGCCATTTTCCTATCTCGATACGCTCCTTAGCTGGCCCTACCCATTGGTCTCCACGGAGCTAAATTCAGCCTACTTTGACGGAAGCATAATCATAATACCCCCTCCACCATGACACCTCCTTGAGTCCCTCAGATATCAGTGACCTCTTTCACTTCTAAATTCTTGCAATATTTCTTTGTACATCTTTTATAATACTGAGTATGTGGGGTTTTTTTACATTTTGTTTTTAAAATAAAAATTATATATATTTAAGGTGTAAACACAATGACTTTATATCATACCCGTGGTGAAATGATTACTACAGTCAAGACAGTGAATATATCGTCTCCTCACATAGTTACCTTGTGTATGCGAGTGTGATTTCAGCACCTGATACCGCCTTTATAGCAAGCCCCAGTCTCTCCACAAGATTAGCTCCCTGACCTCTCCGCAAGCTCTGGGAAGACAGGATCCTCCCTTGTTTTAATTTTAACTAAGTACCTATTATAGCGCCTTACAGAAAGGAAAACTTAATAGCATTTATTGCTTGCAATGACTTAATGAATTAGCTCTATCAACAGACTATGACACTCTTATCTCAAACCATCAAATCTATATTTCCCTGAATTCTTCCGTAAGTTTTTATCCAGACAGATTTGTAATTTGAGAGATAGTGACATTCCCTCCGTTGGTGATTAAGTCTTGCACTTAACCACTCAGTCCACCCATTGCGTCCATGACCACTTGCATGCTGGCTTTGTCCTGGTTTATGCAGGGACAACAAGCAAAGCACTACCTTAGGTCTGGAGTGTATCTTTCGCAATACCCGCCCTGGGATTTCTATGATGCCAGGGTATGAAATACCTCATGGGAACCCACTCTGCGTTCACACATGTGCAAGCCAGAAGCACAGGGGAGAAAACACATATGGGTGCCAGTGGCCATAGGCTTCACTCTTCTGTACTTGGCTGGACAGTTTGAGACTTATCTCTCAATGCTTCCGTGAAGATCTAATGTGATGAGATTCTCGTCACGCTGTCTGGTAGTCAGCGTGGTAAAGCATCCTTGGATTGGCGTTTTCTCTTTCGTATTTCATTCCCTCTGCCCTGAACGCTCCTTTTTGCCATCACATTCTCCAGTAAACTATCTCTAACTACCTCACATAAGACATGATCTCAGATCTGCTTCCGGGTGAATCCAGACTAAGACACACACAGCTATTAAGTCAGGACCAGACCCAGATCTTTGAGCTTTAGCTCTGTAAGTTTAAAATGTATTGCTCTGATCCTCTGCCACAGAGAGTGGGAGGATCGCAGTGAATCATCATGTTCTCATTTTATTATCTCTTCAAGACATATCACACCTAGAAGTAGAATTTGAAAAACAATAACAAAGAATTTTCCTGGTTCCTCAAATGCTTTTTAGCAGAGGTGATTCTATGGAAACAAATGAGATTACAGCATTAAGTATAGACTTTGACTGCCACGACTGTGGGTTTAAAAATTAAAAGTCCAGTCAATAGTTAACCGTGATGATTAGTGCTAAGCTTACATAGGAATGAAGAAAGAAAGGGAAAAATTAACTGAGAGAGGAAATGGCCAACACCCTAATGGACATGCAAATGACACATAGACCATCAGAAACAGACATCTGTGAGAGTGAACAGACTAAAAAGCCCAGTCTGCCAGATCACGTGACCAAGCCATCATCATTTTAGGAAGATGCATCTAGAACTAACATTTACCCTATGCTTAGTGTGTGCCAGCCATGGTCTTAGATACTCCTCTCCTCTACTGTTGGCCCCTGCAAGCATCCCTTAAAAGGATACGAGTAATCACATAATTATAACAATAGCAGCTGCTCTTTATTAAATATGAGCCAAGCACTATTCTAAGCATTTAAAACCATATGGTATTTAATACCCACAACAACCTTATAAGATAAGCACCCTTATGATTCTCATTTTTCAGATGATGAAATGAAGGCTTAGGAGAGCTGCAGTAACTTACCTAAAGTCGTACAGCTAGTGAGGGATGGAAACAGAGAGTGGGTCTGGAACTCGTGACCCTGCGTTCTGAGCTTCACATGATTTCTGAAATCCCAGCAACTTTCCCTCCTTCGTGGACCTCCCGATCCTGCTCTTCCCATGTCAGATCTTGTGCTCTAGCACATTTCAGTCATGCTCCTTACTGCAAAACTGCGCTCTGCACCTGCCTCCTCACCTAATCCTGGGTCCGTTTTGCCATCGATTGATCTATATTTTCCATGGATCTCAACTACTCTCTGGCCTGCCCCCTCTTCTGAGATATCACTGTCCTCATTAGTGTTTGGTGGAAATATGTTGAGGATTTTCATGCACCTTGCATAGAAACATTTTGAGTATAGTTCTTTCCCCAAGAAAGTTTCTTCAATATGGCAAAGCCCAAGGTTTGCGCTTGGAATGCTTTATCAATTGTTGATGTTCAGGTTTTTAGAGAATTTGTCTCCATTTCTAAGATTTCCGTCGTGACAGGTCCTAAATAATCTCAAGTACAAAAGTTTCTTTATTTGCTAAGTAGACATCCACAACCATTTTATTGTGGGCATGCTCTGTGGTTTTTTTTTTTTCTTTTTAATTTTTTTTTAACGTTTATTTATTTTTGAGACAGAGAGAGACAGAGCATGAACGGGGGAGGGGCAGAGAGAGAGGGAGACACAGAATCGGAAGCAGGCTCCAGGCTCTGAGCCATCAGCCCAGAGCCCGACGCACGGGGCTCGAACTCACGGGCCACGAGATCATGACCTGAGCTGAAGTCGGATGCTTAACCGGCTGAGCCACCCAGGCACCCCTCTGTGGTTTTGTTTAAGACCATTCGATTGCAAATACCACTTCAAAGTCGCAAAATATGCTTATCTTTATGCAACTACTGGAATCCACCCGCTTTCCGAAAGTTCATATTACACCACTTTGCTTTTACGAAAGATTTACCTTAGTACCTGTTTTCACGAACTGAAATAAATCTGAAGAAGATTTTCACTTTTATGGGGGAAAAAAGCCATTCCCGGGGCACATGGGTGGCTCCGTGGGTTAGGCATCTGACTCTTGGATTCAGCTCAGGTCAGGATCTCACAGTTCGTGAGATTGAACCCCACATCAGGCTCTGCACTGACAGCAGGGAGCTCACTTGGGATTCTCCCTCTCCCTCTCTCTCTGCCCCTCTCCTGCTCATGCTCTCGCTCTCTCAAAATAAATAAACTTTTTTTAAAAAAAGCTTTTATCAGACTAAGGTAGGTCTTTCAAAAAGCAAAGTGGTGCAACATGAACTTTCAGAAAGCAGGGGCATGTTCTTCACTTTAGGGCATTTTAGCTTATGAAAGACCTCACAGGGATGTTCTACTTTTCCATGGGGGGGGGGGGATCCTGTATATTAGAAAGCTACATTAACACACCTCCTTTATATGCCATTATACTAGTGCAACAAAATACCATATTTTTAAATAACTTTTTAAATTTTAGGACAGTTTTATGCATATGGAAAAATTGTCAACATAGCACAGAGAGTTTTGGTACATCTCACATGCAATTTCTTCTCTTGTTATCATCTTACATTAGCATGGTACATTTGTTACATTAATGAACCAATATTGGTACATTATTATTAACTAAAGTCCATCCTTCATTCAGATTTCCTTAGTTTTTGCCTGGTGTCCTTTTTCTGTTCCAAGATTCCATCCAGGAAATCGCGTTACCATTCATTGTGTCATCAGGCTCTTCCCGGCTTTGGCAGTTTCTTAGACCAACCTTGTTTTTGAGGAAATTGCTCAGATATATCACATGATGTCCCTCAACTAGGGATTGGTGGATGTCTTTCTGATGTTTAACCTGGGGTTATGGGTTTAGGGGAGGAAGACCTTACAGGTAAAAAGCTATTCACAACACAGCATACCAAGGGCACATAACTATCAACATGATTTATCACTGTCGGTGTTGACCTTGATCACAGGGCTCAGGTACTGTTGGTCAGGTTTCTCCACTGTAAAGTTTTATCTCCTTTCCCCCTCTCTGCTCTTTGGAAGAAAGTAACTACACTTTCCCCACTACACTTAAGGACTGGGGAGCTACACAGCCCCGATTTAGGATGCAATATTTAAGCAATTTATTTGGAATTCTTTGCATGGGTAATTTGTCTCCTCTTCTCCATTCATTTATTCATTGAATCATTTATTTATATCAGCATGGACTCATAGATATTTACCTTATATTTTGATTAATAACTCCATGCTATTTATTTATTTTGTTGCTCAAAGCATTCCAGCTTTGGTCACTGAGATCTCTTTCCATTGGCTCCTATGTCCCTTTGACACACCTTCATCATTGTGAGTGTTTTGTTTCTTTGTTTTGCTTTTAGCTCTTCTTTACTTTCTGGAGTGATGGGTGCTCCAGGCTCATCTTTTCATCTTGTGTATTTCTGTCCCCAGTCCTAGAAATAACCATTTTCTGCAGGAGCCCTGGTTCCTGCAGGAGACTGGGGGATAGTATTAGACACCAGGAGCCGTGTGCACGCTGTGCTCGTGGTTGCTGGTTGCTCCTAAGCCGACCGCGCAAGGAAGCATACATCTGCACACGAAGCCCTATTTGTACACATATCTATAAATATTTCTGTATGTAGCCATCTCTATCTATATTAAGCTAGACATGAGTTCATACCGATGCCTCCAACTTTAATCCATTACCACATGGATCATTCTAGCCTCCTCCCCTTGCTTATCTATCAACTCCCACTCCCAGGGAGAAGCCTGACTTCCACCATCTGCCATCCATTTATTCATTGTTCAGTTCCAGGATGCATGCATCACAATATCAGGATTGTTAGCCCACACCCCGTGGGGAACAACCTCATCCTCTAGAGTATGGCACCATGCCATGTTTCTGAAATTTAAGTACGAAAAAAGAATTCTAGGATGTTTTCTCTGTGTTCTTATTTGTTTACATCTTCCTACTGCTTTCTGCCTTAGGTCCACTTTATAAGGTGAGTCAAAGCTACAGCCTGGAATAAGCCAGAAGTTATCTAGAACAAGGCTCAGGAAAGTGTGCAGATGAAACGCACAAACACAAGTGGAGAGTCAGCAGAGCAGGGCTACGAGAGAAGTCAGTGCAGCTCCAGATTTGGTGTTACCAAGCCCAGTATGAAGAGCAGTGTTACCAACTTTGACAGACTATCTGAAAGCTGGCGGTAAGAGACGTCACTTCACTTGTCCTTTCACTTCGTCAGTACCTGGGCTTCAGAAACCACTCTAGGCCCGGCCTTTTCTGCTGCAACATGAAGCTAAACGTAGAAGACAAACCAGAGGCACTTTTTTTTTTTAATATTTATTTTTGAGAGAGAGAGAGAAAGACCCAGGGCTTGAGTGGGGGAAGGGCAGAGAGAGGAAGACACAGAATCCGCAGCAGGCTCCAGGCTCTGAGCTGTCAGCACAAAACCCAACGCGGGGCTCAAACCCACGAACCACAAGATCATGACCTGAGTCGACTGAGCCACCCAGGCACCCCAGAAACTTTTTTTGATAGACTTTACTTGGTAGAACAGTTGAGGCTCACAGCAAAACGGTATACCAAATACACAGAGTTCCCAGATGCTCCCTGACCCACCTCTCCTACAGCCTCCCCAGCTACCCATGTACCACGGCACAGTCGTGCATTCATTCAACTCTGTAAACCTACGCTGAGACATCATCACTGCTCCCTACTTTACATTAGAGTTCATTTGTCCTGTTGTACATTCTGGGGATTCAACAAATACATAATGACGTTCATTTGCCACTGTAGTACCATACTCAGTAGTCACTGCCCTAAGAATGCTCTGTGCTCTCCCTCTTCATCCCTACCTCCCACCGCCACTGACCTTTGTCCTATATAGCTTTGCCCTTTCCAGAACAGCATATAGTTAGAATCATAAGGTCTGTGGCCTTCTCGGGTCCTCTTCTTTTACGTGTAAATATACACTTAAGTTTCCTTCATGTCTTCTCATGGTTTGGCAGCTCATTTCTCTTTGTTACAATAGCTATAATATTTAGCTTTAATAACATTCCATTGTCTGAATGTACCACAGTTGATGTATCCATTCACCTATGGAAGGAGATACCTTGCTCGCTTCCAGGTTTAGGCAATTGTGACTAAAGCTGCTATAAACTTCTGGATGCAGGTTTTTGTGTGGGCATCCTTTTTCAACTCATGTGGGTGAATACCAAGGGCCATAATTGCTGGATCACAGGGTAAATGTTTCGTTTCATTTTGGTTTTTTAATTTTTTAGTTTATTTATTTATTTTGAGAGAGAGATAGGGAGAGTGCTCGCATACATGCGAGCAGGGGGGAGGGCAGAGAGAGAGGGAGACAGAATCCTAAGCATGCTGTCAGGGCAGAGTCCGATGCGGGGCTTGAACTCACTAACTGTGAGATCATGACCTGAGCTCAAATGAAGAGCTTAACCGACTGTGCTACCCAGGCGCCCCTGTTCAGTTTTTTTAAGAAACTGACAAACTGTCTTCCAAAATAGCTACAGCATTTTGCCTTCTCACCAGCAATGAATGAGAATTTCTGTTGCTCTACATCCTTGCCAGCATCTGATGTTATCAGTGTTTTGGATTTTCACCATTGTAATTGGTATGTAGCTGCAATTTGTTTTAATTTGCAATTCACTAAAGACATATGATGTGACGCATGTTTTCATATGCTTATTTGCCATCTGTGCATCTTTTTTGGTGTGTCTATTCAGATCTTTTGCTCCTTTTTAATTGGGTTGCGTGGTTTTTTTGTAGTGGAGTTTTAAGAGTTCTGTGTTTATTTGGATAAGAGTCTTTTATCAGAAATATCTTTTACAAATATTTTTTCCTTGTTCATAGCTTGTCTTCTCATTCTCTTGGCAGTGTCTTTTCCAGAGCAGATATTTTTAAAGTACAATTTATCAATTATTTCTTTCACAGATCATGCTTTTGGAGATGTCTCTAAAAATGTCATTACCAAACTCAAAAAAGTCATCTGGATTTTCTCCTATGTAACCTTCCAGGAGATTTATGATTTTGCACTTTATTTCTTTTTTTAATTTGAGAGAGAGAGAAAGAGGGAGAGAGCACACAGGAGAGGGGAAGAAGGAGAGAGAGGGAGAGAGAGAGAGAGAGAGAGAGAGAGAGAGAGAGAGAGAGAGAGAGGGAGAGAATCTCAAGCAGGCATCACACCCAGCACTGAGCCTGACCCTCAGCTCAATCCCACGACCATGGGATCATGACCTGAGTGGAAACCAAGAGTCAGACACTCAACTGACTGAGCCACCCAGGTGCCCCTTTACATTTTATAATTAGGTCTTTGATTCATTTTGAGTTACTTCTGATGTACAGTGTAAGGTCTATGTCTAGATTCTTTGTTTTATTTTATTCTGTTCTATTTTATTTTTTATGGGGTTTAGTTCTGGGCTCTCTATTCTGTTCCACTGATCCACTGGTCTATTCTCTCACTAAGACCATGACTATTATGAGTCTTGAAGTTGTGTATTGTCAGTTTTCTAACTTGGCTATTCTCCTTCGTTACAGGCTTTTGTTTTTAGACTAATTCATTCTGAATGTCAGGCAAAGGCACTCAGTCCTATTTTCATGTGCTCTCTTCT
Organism: Acinonyx jubatus; assembly: GCF_027475565.1. Taxonomy (NCBI): domain Eukaryota; kingdom Metazoa; phylum Chordata; class Mammalia; order Carnivora; family Felidae; genus Acinonyx; species Acinonyx jubatus. The sequence goes on along the minus strand of NC_069385.1, from coordinate 139,452,346 downwards.
GGCTTTTTACCTTTCCCACCGCGCTCACCTTGGGAATAGTTGACAAAATGGTCTGTTCTTTTTTTATTTTTCTCTTGCTTTAAGGAAATCTGATATCAGAGGCATTTCTTATTAGTTCTCTGTCTTCTGAGAGAAAGACTTTGGTCTTTCTATGCAGTTAGGTGACGGGGAGGGAGGAAGGGGGCTCCTGGATGCTTCTGAAATGATTCCAGACACCTTTCCTGGAAGATGTCTGGCAAACAAGCCATCGCTGAACAGTGTGAGTCCATTCTTTCTTGGGCCAGACCCTCTCCTGTGACAACCGGGAATGTAACAGATAGTTTTCAACACTAACTGGTGGAAAGTGCTTTTTGCAACATAGGGTACAAAAGTCAGGAAATACTGCAAAGAAGATTCTAAACACTCTGAAGATCCTGGATTTTCTGGATTATATATTTCTAATGTTGATCACATTGGAAAGAGTGAAAATGTGGTTTTATAAAAAAAAGTGTAGAAGCATAAAGTATACATTGTTCCAATTAGAAAAATTTCCTTCCCATGTTTAGTAGTATTCAACATAGGCTGAAAAAAGAGAGGCAATTCACAATGCTCGAGGCTGAAGCAGGTACTTAGGATTGCCTTTTGTTATAGCAATGTGATTTATTTAATAATTCATATTTTGGAATACATTAATGCAAATGATAATTTTAGATTGTCATCAAATTTTTAAATATGCAACACAAGAAATTTTCATTTTTGTTCATTTCCTCAGATAAAATTGGACACTTCAAACATGCCAAGTTTTCACTCACGGTATACATCCAAATTGTTTTGTCTTGGTAATATAGAATTAAGAAAGTTATTCACATTTTATTTAAAATGAATAGTGCATTTCTGGATATGGGAAGCTGTTGACATAGGAAAGGTGAGAAATGTCTCTTTCTCTAGAATCCCTAGAAAATCACAGAGACATGTGCAAGATCCCCACAAATGAGCTTGTGAATAATGTATTTTCTGGTTTTAGAGATGAAATATTCATACAAAGAAAGACTCTTTAGTGTGTCTAATGAAAAATAACAAGAAAGACCAGACAGAATGATTCTGAAAGAGTAGTAATCGACCTGAACAAAACCATTTGGGACTATTTTAAAACATGGACATAAATGCACTTTCTACTTCTTTAATACATCGGTATTGTATGGGAAACTTCACCCCCTGATAATTCCTAAGTCATGATCACCACATGTACAATTATCCCCTATAAATAAAGGGAGATCCCATAATACTTTGTTATTATTATTTTGTTGTTGTTGTCGTTATCAGTATTATTATTATTAATGTGTTGTTGTTCTTCTAGTTGTTTTGGGCCCAGTTCTTGGTCCCATAGACTTTGGTTCTCTTTTCCCTCAGGTAAATCAGAAGTGTTTTATACTCTGCCCCACATTGTATTCAAGGATGGGCTGATCTTGTGGTTTATCAGTCAAATGGGGACGATTTTAAGCAGGAAATGGTGCTCATTGAATAATTATTTTGCACATCAGGCACAAACTAGACATGTCAAATAAACGAAGGCATACCATGTGTGGTCTTGAGGGTTGAGTTTCTCTCGCTTAGCATAATGTTTTCAAGGTCTATCCATGTCGTAGCATGTGTCAGTACCTCATTCCTTTCGGGGCTGAATAATAGTCCATTACATGACCATACATTTTGTTTCTCCATTCATCCATTTCTACATATCTATGGATACTTCATTTTTGGCTATTATGGATAATTCTGCTGTGAACACAGCATACAAGTTTTTGTGTGAACATCTGCTTTCGGTTCTCATGGGTACATACCTACGATTGGAATTTCTGGGTCATATGCTCACTCTGTGATTAATTTTTGAAAGAACTGACAAATAACTTTCCACAGTAGCTACATCATTTTATATCCCCACCAGCAATGCATGAGGGCTCTAATATATTCCCAGCATCACTACATTTGTGCTTTGTTTGTTTAAAATTATAACCATCCCAGTACATGTGAAGCAGTGCTATATTTTGTTTCTGATTTGCATTTCTGTAATTGCTAATGATATTTAGCATTTTTCATTGGCCATCTGTATATCTTAGTCATAAAACTGTTTATTTCCATCCTTTGTCCCTTTTAAAATTGTCTTTATATTGCGTTGTAGGACCTCTTTATATATTCTGAATATTAGATCCTAATCAAATATATGATTTACAAATATTTTATCCCAGTTTCATGCTTTTTGCCTTATTGATAGTGTCCTCTGAAGTACAAAAGTTTTAATTTTTTTTTCATTCCCTTGTATTCTTCTTTATATTTTTAAGAATATGTAATTTTAAAATTATTTTCTTAGCCGTGCCCTGGGGATAACAAGGTAGTTTGGATTGACACCAATTTAACTTTAATAGTATACAAAAACTTTGCTTCTATAAATCTCCCTTTCCCCCTATCTTTTACACTGTTATTGTCATGAATTACATTTCTGTAGATACTGTGTACTTACCAACTTAGATGTATCATTATGGATTTATGCAACTATCTTTCAAATCAGGTAAAAGAAAAAAAGGAGTTATAAGCAAAATATACCTTATTTTATATTTACATATATTGATACCTTTACTGATGCTGTTTATTTTTTCTTGTGAACTCTAGCAACTATCCAGTGCCTTCTCATTTCAGCTTGGAGAATTTTTTTTCCCTAAACTTTTTTTTTTTTTGAGTGAAAGAGAGAGAGAGAGAGAGAGAGAGAGAGAGAGCAAGTGAGGGAGAGGGGCAGAGAGAGGGAGAGAGAGAATCCCAAGCATGCTCCACTCAGGGCTCTATCTCAGGACTATGAGATCATGACCTGGGTTGAAATCAAGAGTTAGATGCTTAACTAACTGAGCCACCCAGGTGCTCCTCAGCTTGAAGAACTTCTTATAGTATTTCCTAGAGAGCAAGTCTTCTAGCAACAAATTCAACTTTCATTTATCTAGGAATGTCTTCATTTCTTTTTTCTTAGTTTTCAAAAATTGTTTTGCTGGATATACAATAGTTGGCTGACAGAGTGTTCTTTTTTTTTTTTCCTTTGAAATGTCATTCCATTGTTTTCTGGCCTCTCTGGTTTTTGATGAGAAATCTGCTCTTAATTTTATTTAGTATGTATTGTACATGATAAGCCCTTTTCTTTTGCTGCTTTTGGTTTTTAAAATATTTTTAAATTATCATTGTGATTTCCTCTTTGAATCGTGGAATATTTAGAAGTATATTGCTTACTTTCTAAAAATTTTGAGATATTAGAGTTATCTCTTATTGTTCAGTTCTACTTAATAGCATTTGGTATAGAGAACATACTCTGTATGTCTCCAATATTATACAATTTGATAATAATTATTTTATGGCCTGTATATGGTCTATTTTTGTTGATGTTCCAAATCCACTTGAAAAGACTATGTATTCTGCAGTTATACTGTGCAGTGTTCTATATGTTTCGATTAGGTCAGGTATATTAATTATGTTGCCTAATTATCAGCATCTCTACCAGTTTTTGCCTCCGGCTTATTTTATCAGTTATTAAGAATTTCCATTAAAATCTTCCTCTATTTGTCTATATTCCCTTTCATTTCTCTTAGTGTTTTTATTTATGTGTTTTGAGGCTTTATTATTAGGTGTATATGAATTTATTTTTTATTCTTTATTTATTTATTCTTTATTCTTTATTCTTCCTCATTTTAAATTTATTCAAATAATTAAGAGCTTTCCTTTATCTCTAGTAATATTTATTGCTTTAAAGTCTACTTTGCCTGATATTAACATAGCTTTATAAAATTTAATATTTGTAGAGTACATTCTTCCTATTCTTTTACTTTAAATCTATGTGTCACTATAGTTAGTGCGTATATATTTTTTTAAAAATTTTTTAATGTTTATTTGTTTTTGAGAAAGAGAGAGACAGAGCACGAGTGGGGGAGGGGCATAGAGAGAGGGAGACACAGAATCCAAAGCAGGCTCCAGGCTCTGAGCTGTCAGCACACAGAATCCAACAAGGTGCTCAAACTCACAGGCCACGAGATCATGACCTGAACCAAAGTTAGATGCTTAACCGATCGAGCCACCCAGGCACCCCTATTACTGTGCATCTCATAAGCAACATACACTCTTTTTATTTAGCTATTCTCTCCTTGTCTTTTAATGTGATTGTTTTCTATTTACTTTTAATGTAATTATTGATATGTATTTGAATTTATATCTATCATTTTACCATTTGTTTTCTCTTATCCCAACCTTTTATTTATTCCTTTTCTTTTTTGCTTTCTTTCAAATTAATTATGTATTTTTATTTCATTTTTTCCCAACATTAACTTGCTGGGGGGGGGGTTAAATTATTATTTTTAGTGGTTATTCTGTAAATTACAAGCCCTATCCATGTCTTATCAAAAAAAAAAAAAAACCAACTTTGTTTTCTCTTTACCTCATACTGACAAGATAAGAATTTTAGAACAGTTCATTTTCTCTTATCTATCTTTTAACTTCTCTGCTACTGTTTTTTCATCTCTTAATTCCATGTGCACTTTATTTTTCTTAAGTTTACTTATTTTGAAAGAGAGAGAATGAGCAGGGGAGGGGCAGAGAGAGAGAGAGAGAGAGAATCCCAAGACATCTCCCCACTGTCAGCACAGAGCCTGATGTAGGTGGGGCTTGAATTCATGAACCTTGAGATCATGACCGGAGCTGAAATCAAGAGTCAGAAGCTTAACTGATTGAGACACCCAGGTGCCTCTCCACGTGCACTTTAAACCTCAGAAGATATTATTTTCCTTCTTTTTTAAAAAAAAATGTTTATTTTTGAGAGAGAGAGAGAGAATGAGCAGAGGAGGGGCAAAGAGAGAGGGGGACAGAGGACCTGAAGCGGGCCCTGTGCTGACAGCAGAGAGCCCAATGCAGGGCTTGAACTCACGAACCATGAGATCATGACCTTAGCCAAAGTTGGACACTTAACCAACTGAGCCACCTAGGCGCCCCTAAGGAGACAATATCAGGACATATTATTTTTATTATTGTTTTATACAATGAATATTCATTTGTATGAACATACATTTTCACCCTTTTGTTTCTCTTCTGTCTTTGCATAGAGATGTTTTCCATCTGGGGTCATTTTCCACTGCCTAAAAAAGTCTTTCAAGGATTTCTTTTACTTCAGATGTGCTGTCAATAAAGTTACTCAGTTTTTATTTTTCTGAATATTTTTACTCTGGTCTTAGTTTTCCACATATTTTCACTGTGTATAAATTTCAGGTGGACTTTTCCCCCACAGCTCTTTGAAGCTGGTATTTTATTGTCGCTATGGGTTGTTTGTGTCTCCCTGCACCCCGCCCCCCCCCGAAAGATATGTGGAAGACTTAACTGCTAGTACCTCAGAATGTGATCTTATTTTGAAAATTGGGTATTTATAGAGCTAATCAAATTAGAGTAAGATCATTAGGGTTAACTCCAATGCAATATAACTGTTAGTGTTTATTAAAAAGGGGGAAATTTGGACATAGAGAAAGACACACATAGCAAAGATGATGTGAAGAAACACAGGGAGAGCGCTATATGAAGGTAAGGGAATGGAGTGATCCATGTGCAGTCTGCAGAATGCCAAAGATTTCCAGAGAGCCACCAGAAGCCAGGCAGAGTCCAAGAAGGGCTCCTCCACAACTTTCAGAGGGAATAAGGCTGCTGACACCTCTGTTTCAGGTTTCTGTCTCCAGAAACCTCCAGAACTGTGAGACAATTAATTCCTGTTTCTGTCAGTCAGCCATTTTGTGTACTTTGTTGCAATAACCCCAGCAAATTAATACAACTGTCCCCTGACTCCTCTCATTCCCCTTGAAAAGTCTGTTAGTACTTTGAGGTATTGTATCATTTTTCTCATTTTAAGATTTTCCTTTTGACCTTGGTTTTCAGCCCAAATTAGAGTTTGACTCTAATGTACCTTTGTCATTTTCTTCATGTACATCATATTCCAATCCCATGTTTCTTTGCCCTGTGACCTGATGTGTTTCATAAGTTAGGAAATGTGCTTTAAATATCTTTTAAAGGGGCGCCTGGGAGCTCAGTCAGTTGAGCATCCAACTTCGGCCCAGGTCACGATCTCAGGGTTTGTGGGTTTGAGCCCTGTGTCAGGCTCTATGCTGGCAGCTCAGAGCCTGGAGCCTGTTTCTGATTCTGTGTCTCCCTCTCTCTTCCCCTCCTCTGATCATGCTCTGTGTCTTTCCCTCAAAAATAAACATTACAAAAAAAATTTTTTTTAACTTAAATTTAAAAAATTTATATATATATATATCTTTTAAAATAATATTTTTCCACATTTTCTCTGTCTTCTCCATATGAGATTCCAAATATACATTATGTTAGTCTTATTTACTAACCTCCATATGTTTCATGTCATTTTCTGTGTTTCAATTTTTTTGTTGTTGTTCTTCTTAATACTGCGACCTGGATATTTCCTATTGTTCTATCTTCTAATTCACTAATGTTCTCTTGCTTTCCCTACTGCAAAACTAACATTTTGAATCATCACTATTAGGTTATGATGTTTTTAGTTCTGGGAATTTCCATCTGATTCTTTTTTATATATTCCAATTCTCTTGTGATAGTTACCATACTTCAAAAAACTCTATCATTGAATATATTAATCATCCTTATTGGAAAATCTGGTTTGGATAACTGCAATATCTGTATCATCACAGATCTGTTTTATTGTGTAAATCTTCTCTTGGCTTTCTGTCATTTGGTCTCGTTTACTGGCAAGCCTAGTAATTTCAGATTGTCTGCCAAACATTGTATATGAAAAATTATAGGTGCTCTGGTTGAAGTTGTCTTTCTCCAGAGAGAAGTTAATCACCTTCTGGCAGCAAAGAGATATGAGAAAACCATTTTAACACAACCAGGCATTGAAATCATTCAAGGCTATGCTTTAGCTTTGCGATGTTCTGCTGTTTCTAATTTGCCTTGACTCCTGTAGTATAGCCCTCAGGAGGTCTCAACAGAAAGCCTGAGGTTTTACTGTGGTCTCCCCTTCATGAACAGACTTCAGTTCCAAGTCTTGTCTCTTCAGGTAAATCTTTAATCTGCTTGTTAGCCTCTTATCTGCTGCTTTTGCTCAATCTCTTGACCTCTTGCCTTGGCCTGAGGAGCTCCAGAGCTAGCAAATTTCTTGAGACCAAGTTGAGTATAGAGCATAGTGCTAATTCCATTATGGTTTTCCCTTCTCTGGGATTCGATTTCCTGAACATAGGGTGTCTAATTTTGTTTCTCAAGGTTAGCAAGTCTGCCACAAGCACTAACTTTCCCCTTAGGCTCCAGGCCTCTCTACACAAACCAAGTGGAAAATATGTTGTTGAGTACAGAAATCAGGTCAGCCATTTTTTCCTTTTCTCTGAGCTCTTAGCTCATGGAATCCATTGCTTTTAGCTGATCTCCACCATCTTCAAATATCTCAATATATATTATTTTAATCCCATTTTTACCTGCTGTCCTCTAGGAGTTTTTTTCCCCCGAAACAAACTTCTTTTTATCCAGAAAATCCTTTTTAAAATATTTGTATTTTATTTTTATTTTCTCTTCACTAAGTCTTTCTACCACGTTCCCTCATTTTCTTTATGTCCTTCATTCTGTTAGTAAATAAAATGATCTAATCATAGAGATAAGCATAGGATTGGTGTTAATTTTATGTATATGTATGTATATATATACATATATATGTATGCATGTGTATGTATATATAAATATATATATATGTATGCATATATATGTATTAAAAAAAAGGATAGTCGTAAATGCTGAATAAATTTAGAAAGAAAGCCATCAGTCCTATCTTATCATTATTTATTCTTTTCCACATACCCTCTGTATCCAAACAATACTTTTTGAACTGCTCCTGACATCAAATCCATCATCCAAAAGTAGTATTTCCACCACTTTTTTAAAAAAAAGTTTTAAATGTTTATTTATTTTTGAGAGAGAGACAGAACATGAGGGGCAGAGAGAGAGGGAGATACAGAATCTGAAGCAGGCTCCAGGCTCTGAGCCATCAGCACAGAGCCCGACGCGGGGATCGAAATCATGAACCGCGAGATCATGACCTGAGCAGAAGTCAGACGCTTGACAAACTGAGCCACCCAGGTGCCCCATATTTCCACCACTTTTAAACTTTGTGTCATGATCCTTTGATTCATGTCCTTCTTTAGATTTCTTTCATCAGTAGAAGCATTTCCTTTCAAATATGTTCAACAACTATGCTTTTTATCCATCAATGGGTTGACCGTGGTCCTAGTTTTTGTCATTGCCCCTGAGTAATTATTAGTAGCACCTGTTTACCCTCAAAGTTATTCCAGTTTGGGGTAATATTATATTGTTATTCATTAGTCATACACATTTTACAAGATATCAATTTTGGCTGAACGAAATTATATAAATTCTCTACTGAGCTACAGATTAATTTAATCAACTGACTAGCTGACCCCTGCCTTAAAAAGTCAAACAGCCACCTCATAATTAATATTCCCCAAACAGGATGTTTGCCCTCCCCACCCCATCTCCTTCAATTGGTCCCATTTCCAAACCCTTACTTACTATCAATGACATGAGCATCCACCTACTGTTGCTAAAGAAAAGAATTTGGGAGTCATCTTTAGTTTCTACCCTACCTGCTTACTGAGAAATGTATGTTGAATCTTTTCAGTGCCTCCACCCCCAGTGCCACACAGGTGCATCATCCTTGGTTTGCAGGAAGACCAATGACTCCGTCCTTTCTCTACACGGCTCCAACATGAACATTCTTAAAACGTCAAGGTTGTGCATAGGAGCAGAGAAAGCGAGTATAGCTTGAGAAAGATAAATAAAAAGTAACCCAAGCGTTACATTTTTTCATGAGTCAGTAAACAGTCTGTGATAAGAAGTCGTCTTGCAGTCTGATGGCGTTGCTGCCCTGAAAGGCTTTGTAGTGTAGCTTCAGGAGGTTTACTGCTCTCAGCATAAACTACTTACCATGACCTCTAGAGCTCTGCTTGATCTGCGCACTGTCCCCAGCCTCTCCTCACCCAGCCTGAGCCACGCCGGCTCCCTTTCACGCAAGGCTCTTTACATTATTATTTCCTCTTTACAATTCTCATAGCTCATCTCTCACACTTTTTCTTTTAAGCACCAGGTCAATAATCATCTCTCTGCTCTTTCTGTGGTGTGATCTCTGTCTTAAATGACCCCCAGTTATTCTCTGTCGTGCCATATTGCTTATTGATGACGCAAAACTATTTTTTTTGTTTTTGTTATTGTCCACTTGAGTGTTGTTTATTTCTGCCACCATCATGAAGTTGTGGGAACCTTACCTTGTTTACTCCTGTAGCTGTTCGAACAATACCTGACTCAGAGTGGGTGTTTTCTGAATGATTATGGAATAAATTTTTGAAGGGGCTCTAAGATTTCCTGCAAAGTTCTGAAAAGTTCTAATGAATCTAATATTTTCCTGAAATAAAATCTCATTTCTCAAGTATTAGCATTTGTAATAAAAATGATTTATTCTTCAGCTTTATGTTTTGATTTTATATATAGTATAGCCAATTATATTTTATTACAAGTCTAAAGCAGTTCTGTTATATCCTAGATCAAATGAGCTTTATGAGCCTTCCAGGGAGTCTAAACTGTATTTATTACCTTGTTTCTATATGAAAATGTGGTCTGTAGTCCAAGTAACAAAAAATTTACTCTCCAACAAACTTTGAGTTTGAAAGTGATTTTTACATTGATGATAGTCTATATAGAGTTCCGAGCGATCATTAAATCATTGGGTCAGAAACCAAGTTTCATTAATAACATCCTAGGATCCATGGAGCAACCACTTAAAGCCCTGTTTCCAGAAGTAGGGAAGATGTAAATGGCAAACACATAAATACAGTCCTTCATATGGAACAAGAAAGGTATACAGTATATAATGTGAGCCTTGTGTTAAAGTACATTCTGCTCTTGGCAGTGGATTTGAGAGCAATACTCCAAGTGTCTGGACAATCAGAAAGATAGCCCTTACATGGATTTCTTTGCTAAAAACTATCTAAAACCCTTTTAAAAGAATATATTTATTGGAGTGTTTTTGGTGATTGTTAAAACAAGTTTAAGGTTGAGTCCCATTTAGTTTCTTAAAATTCATTTGAGAGAAGATGTGGAGGCAGGTATTCTCTTCTACACTAAAATAATGTTTGTGTGTGTATTCATATTTTTCTTTGATATGCATTTAAATACTTTATAAGATTAATAGAGGGCTATCTTCTCTACTATTTTGCACAACCATCTTATCTTATACAAAAGCTGTACGTTGTTTTTTTTTAATTTTTCTAACGTCTGTTTATTTTTGAGAGACAGAGAGAGACAGAGAACAAGTAGGGAAGGGGCAGAGAGACAGGGAGACACAGAATCGGAAGCAGGCTCCAGGCTCTTAGCCTGACGCGGGGCTCAAACTCACAAACCGTGAGATCATGACCTGAGCTGAAATCGGGCGCTTAACCGACGGAGCCACCCAGGCACCCCAAGTTTTGTTTTGTTTTAAATGAAAAGGAATTTACCTATTTTCTGGCCAAAAATTACAATATAACTTACTCAAGCAAGGGGCCATCCGAAGTTCTATATTAATAGTCACAAAGTCAAAATGTTATTTCAATAAAACATTATATAGGTTTTGTGGCTATCAGAGAAGAATTGAAAATAACTCCATATCTAGATGTCAGCTGAACTCTATTTATACCTGTTATTCTTAAATGGATCTCATTTTTTCCTGAAGTTAAGCAAAGCAATAGAATTTTTAAGAATACTAAAGAAGAAAGAAAATGAGTTAAACCTGTATTGTAATAAATGAATATTGCAAATTAAGATTATGCGTGTGAATGTGTATATTTGTGGATGTGTCTCTAGATGTGTGTGTGTGTGTGTGTGTGTGTGTGTGTTCCTCATGTTATTGAGATATATTTTTTCTTCCTACAAGCTTAACATTAGGCATAAAATTTCCCATAACAGCCTGTATTGGTCAATGTGTCCCTGGAAGAGGTGTTTTGTATCTCAGAGGTAGCATAAGCCCCATTAGATGTGGTGTTGCTATGGTAACTGCTCTCTCTTTTTTAATTGAATAGCATAGTAAGTAGTCTTATAAAACCCACCAACCCATAACTTTCTGGTGCCTCAAGGCACCTTTAACTTAACCACCTTTTCTTTGTCTTTATTTTTTCAGTCTAAGGGATTCAGGTGTTTGGCTCTACCTGCTTTATGAGTCTGATGTGCCTTCGTACTAAAATCCTTCGGTTGTTGACCACAGAAAATTTCTAAATGAGAGCTCAATGTGGTTATAAAATCAAGAAAAGAGTAAAACATTTCCATTGCAGGAACAAAAGCAAACTTCCACTTAAGGCTGTGTCTGTAACACTCAGACTGAATAAGGCCCAAGTATTTGATCATCTGTTTTCACCAGAACTTATCTATACCTGGCACAGTACAAAGAAATCATTCTGGTAACACAAGAGCCACAAAGATATGTTAAAATAAGTCTTGGGCGATAGGCTCACATATTTTAGATTAAAAAGAAATTCTCCAAGGATCCAAGAGTCCTATTTTCCTTTCTGGCTCAAACACACACCTCATAAAATATCTATGCTTTAGTGTGGAGATGCTGTTTGAGGTCAAATAAAATCTATTGTAAGTCCCTCCCCACTCCGTTTCCTTCCTAGAGATAATAATTCTTGCTGGTTATTTTGCAACTTATTTATGTTTAAACTGTTAGTAAATCTCTTTTAAAATAAAATTGAAGGGGCGCCTGGGTGGCTCAGTTGGTTAAGCGGCCGACTTCGGCTCAGGTCATGATCTCGCGGTCCGTGAGTTTGAGCCCCGTGTCAGGCTCTGTGCTGACCGCTCAGAGCCTGGAGCCTGTTTCAGATTCTGTGTCTCCCTCTCTCTGACCCTCCCCCGTTCATGCTCTGCCTCTCTCTGTCTCAAAAACAAAAACAAAAACAAAAAAAACATAAAATAAAATTGAATATATGAGCATTGCTAGTGCTTTATAGGAAAATAGGGCTATTATAACTTGTTTTACTTGCAGAAGAGGGTGTTAAGATATGATAAAAAGATCACTTCGGTAATATTAATCTATCAATGTTAATCCAGTGATATTAATCAGAAAATATTTCCTACTGAGTAACATCATGATTTTTCAAAAAACTGAATGGGTAAGAACAATTAGAGATATCCGTCTTTAAGTTTACATTGGGTACTGACCCTTCATAATATCAGAGAAACACAAAGTCTAGAGCTTAGGATTTACCTTGTCTAACTTCCCAAGTGATTAGAGGTTCTCTTTAAAATATTAAAAAGTTAATTTGAAAACATGTTTCTATCTAATCTCTCAGTACTCCTAAATTGTGATGCAACTCAAATATAGTTGATGATTGCTTTCTCAACTTTGCTAGTTTCTTTTACAAGATGAATAATTTAGTTTATATTTAGGCAATGAATAAATGCCATAGCAGAGTGGGTAATTATAACAGCTTACTCTTTTCAGAATGTTCCTCTGCGTAACTCAGAGAAACCCCAGAGGAAATAAGGGAACTGGAACAAGGAATTAAGTATAAGAATGAAATGTACCTACAGCATCTCTGGAGGAAGCACATCCCATCGAATTGAGGGTATGGAGATCTTCAGGTGAGAGATATTGGAGACACTATTCCCTGGGTCTCTTTTGCTTCTAGTGTGATGCTGAGTTTGCAAAGAATTCAAGGCCCTACTCACTCTTTACCTGCCATTTTTCAATATTGTGCTTGCAGTGAGCACCATTGAGGAATGCAATAATGTCTCCTTCTGAGAGAAAAGGCAGGCTTGCTTACTGTCTGCCATAAAACAGCAGGTTCCCAATATCAGTATTCTTTGGCTATAAGGTAAAGCCATTGTAGATGTAGCATTAATCTGGGCTGTCTACATCACCCCTGTGGGATATGGGGGACAAGGGGTGAAAGGATGCAAACATACTGGTACTTATGCTCCTTGATTTGGTGTAACAAAGTCCTTTGTCTCTGACCCAGGAGTCTCGTGTCTTTTGTCAGCATCCATGAAAGAGTAGCAGGCTTATTTATTAGCTTGTAAGTAGGGTAAAATCCCAAACCAGATAGGAGGAAGTTGCTAAATTCACCCCTGCATCCTTTTGGTAGTGGCATTAATGGACCACCAACACTGTAATCTGATTGTTGCCAGAAAAAGAGACTTATAATAGAATTCTTTTAACTTTGAAGACTTTACCTTGGTAGATGTTCTAAAAGCAAGTAAAATATTTTCAAGCACATACAAAACAAGGCAAGAATAGCATTGCTCAAAGGTATGTGTTAGTTCTTTAACAAGATGAGGATTTCTTTTTCCCCTGAGGTAGGAAACTTTTAGACTAATATTATTTGGCTGTACTATTTAGAACAGAATTTTAGACTTTTGACCATGTATGTGTTTATAAGTTACTAAATAATTTTAATCTGTCATAAGCAGAATCACAGCATGGTTTATAGACTTTGTCACCTTCTAGCAGAAGTGGCATTGGGGTCCTTACTAGCTTTGTTAGGCAACTTAGTGTTCAATGAAATGTCTCCACACATATCTGTTTGGTCAAAAGTATTTCTATTATATTGGTAACAAACTAACTGTACAAGTGATCAGAGCAGACAATATGGAATGGTCTCATGTTCTATAGCTCTCAAATCCACAAGTGGGATAAATAATACCTAATGAAGGTAATCCAAAGGGCATCATGTCCATTTATTTCTCTAAACCATTATTTCTTATATTTTTATTTTTTTAATTGCCCCCTCACAGAGCTTTTTTAGGCATTCCCCACCCCCTTCAATTGCCTCCTTACCAAGCTCGAAAGGAAACCTGAATACCACAGATATACTGTATATAAGTTTGTGTGCTATAGCCCTTGGAAGGCCACAACCATTGAAATTTATAGGATTTTTTTTTTTGCCTCCCAAGAACCAATCATTAGCCCCCTGTGCGTGATATTGCCCACATTGAGAACTCATGGGCTAAACACTCCAAAATCTATCCCTGGACTCAGCCGTATACTTCTGCCTGCACTATTATATGGTCTCTCAATAGTCTTTTTTTAAACTGCTTTTTACTTTGGAGTGATGCTTATATTTAGTGATGCTATAAAAAATAGCACAAGAAACTACTTAAGGCTACTAATAAATTGGTCATTGGGGGCACCATAACACAGCGATTACAAGTCGCAACTAGCTACCTGAATTTAAATCTTGACATTACACTTACTAGCTCTGTACTCTTTGGCATGTTGGCTTAGACTTATCCCTGAGTCTCAGTTAGCTCATGTGTTAAATGAGGATGACAACAGTACTCAAACCACAAGCTTATTATAAAAACTAAGGATAAGGGCTGCTGGGTGGCTCAGTCAGTTGAGCCACCGACTCTTGATTTCTGCTCAGGTCATGATCTCATGGTTTGTGAGATCAAGCTCTGCATCGGGCTCCATGCTGACAGTGCAGAGCCTGCTTGGGATTCACTCTTTTCCCCACCTCTCAAAATAAATAACATTAAAAAAAAAAAAGAAGAAGAAGAAGGATAAAATGCATGTAAGGTACCGGACCCAGAGTAAAGTGTTCCGAATATTAGCTCTTATATACATAGAGGCTTGCAAAGAGGCTAGGAATGTTCTCACTGGTCACACCATCAAGAATAATTGAGTGATTTTATCCTAGAAATAGATACTGAGAGTGATTGATCAGATTTCCTTCTTTTCACCACCTGACAAAAAGTTTAAAGTCCACATTCTGTTAGTTCCCATATCAAGTCCATAGTAGATCATAGATTATATTTGACTCCTGATACCAACGTACGTTTTTGTTATTTTCCCTTTCTTACTTAGCATGAATTTTGGGGTCATCAGACCTGGTTTGAGACCTGCATCTATCACTCATTAGCTTGTTAACTTCAGGTGAATTCTTTTGCCTCCTTTACTTCCCTTGTTCTCATTTATAAGATGAGGTCAATACTGGTACCTAAAATAAGATTGTTTTGAGGAAAGTACATGGCACCTAACGAGTAATAAGCATTCAATTATCCTTACTCAATGGCATTAATTATTTATGTTATCTTGCCATTTTTTTTTGTATCTGTGTAAACTACTATAAATTTTTTCAAATAAGGAGATGAATAAAAATTTACCTAGAATACTGCTGCTGTGATTTGAATGTCTGTGCCCCCTCTCCCCAAACTCATATGTGAAATCCTAATGCCAGTGTGATGGTACTAGGAGGTGGGGCTTTGGGACATGCTTAAATCATGAGGGTGGAACCTTCAGGCTTAGAATTAGTGCTCTTATGAAAGAGACTCCACAGAGCTCCTGAGCCCCCTCTGTTATGTAAAAATACGATGAGAAGTTTGTGACCCAGAAGAAGACTGTCACCCAACTGTGCTTGCATTCTGACCTTGAAATTCCAGCCTCCAGAACTGTGAGAATTAAATTTCTGTTGTGTGTAAGCCACTCACTCTGGGATGTTTTGTTACAGCACCCTGACTGGACTAATGCAGTTGCCATGACAACATTGCTTCCTCCATCAAGGTTTAAAGTCTTGGGTATTTTCTCATCCTGTCGTCACTCGGATCCCCGTGACTGGGAAAGGAGCAATGACATTGACCCAGCACCATCACCGCAGACCCTTCGTTCACGTCCCCAACTGTGACACTGACCTATGACCTGTGGATGACTGAGAATGAGAATTTGCCCAGGTTGATGTATGGTTTAGTAGGTCAAACCCTGGAACTAAATTTAGATATCTAGACACTTGCCCTGTCAGTCAACATGGCTTTGCTTGTGAGGCCAAGCAAAGCAACCCAAGCATCTTCACACCTGTCTCTCACATCTGCTAATGGAAATAGTTGTCTTTTCTTATTTGCTTGCATCTCAGGGCTTGTGCTAACATCTGTAAAATTCCTTTGCCTAGAGTAAAGTGCTAGCTTCCTCACTTCACTGTGTGGCCTTGAGCACTGTGTGGCCTTCTTGTTTTCTCATCTGTGTAATGGAGAGAATAATGTTCAGAGGTTCTGGAGATAATAATATTCAGAGGTTGTGCCTAGCCTGTAGCAGATACTTTGCAAATGTAGATTTGACTCGTTTCCCTAAGTTTAGTAGGGGAGTCAGGGTTTCAAATTCACCCTCAAGTTAATAACAGAAAAAAAGAAAGAATTTATTTCCCCAAAGGTCTATATTATATTCATTTGGGCTATAGAAACAGACCTCAAAACAAAGCCTAAACGCAAAACCCTATACCTACAATTGTGCCTTGCTTATCCGTTTTCAGAGGAATTTGGCTGTGTGTGGGTGAAGTTGCTGAGGATAGGTATGAATGAAGAAAGAGGAAGGGAAAGAAGATGTGCATATTTGATATTTGTCCTTGTTATTGGTAGTGGTGCCATGGTGGGTGTAGTTTCTGAGACTGTGCAGTAGGCAGAATTCTTCTAAGATAATCCCCAAGGATCCATATCCATGTACAACTCCCTTCCCTTCACTGTGAGAGGATCCCTTGACTATGATAAGACATCTCTTCCATTAAGTTACATAACAAAAGGGGTTTTGCACATGCAATTTTGGTCACTAGTGGGTTGACTTTGAGTTCACAGGAAAGGAGATTACTCCGGCGAGCCTGATTTCATCACACGAACTCTTTAAACCTGTATCTAGGGGATGACGACAAACAAGGTCAAAGAACTGAAGCGTGAGAGGTTTTTATTTGCCACCGCTGGCTGGAATATGGAGGGGGCCACATGGCCAGGAATGTGGGTGGACTTCGGAAGCTGAGAGCGGGCCCCTGGCTGGGAGCCTGGAAAATAAGAGGGACCTCAGTCCTACATTTGCAAGAAACTGAATTCTGCCAACAAAAAGAAGGAGCTTGGAAGTGATTTTGTCCCTAGGCCCCCCAAATGACATCTCAGGGTATGACTGACATCTTCATTTCAGACTTATAAAAACTTAAGTAGAGAAACCAGCCATTCTATGTCCAGATTCTTGACCTGTAGAAACTGTGATATAATAATTTGTTTTGGTTTTAAGATGCTGGTTTTGTACCAATCTATTTTAAAAATTTCTATTTCTATAACAATAGAAAAATAATACACGTTGGGCAAAATATCATAGCTTATAGAGATACACAAGGCAACACCTAGAAACAGCCAGAAGCACCATCCCATCTATTCAAGCATTAGCTCAAATTGCTGTTAGACATTATCTTCTTAAGCTACCAGTCCCTTAGGTTTAGCAACATCACTCCCCCCATAGCTTAGGAATAAGGTCCTGGAAGTCTTTCATTGGCATGGCCCATGTCAGGCTGTTCTGAAGGAGTTAGTTCATAACTTTGATTCTGTATCATTCATGACATGCTCATTTATTTCTTCCTGAATTTAAATATTCTTGCAGTACACTATTATTACTTAAATCCTACTACATTCTATGGTCCTGGAATTAAGACTCTTTTTTTTATAATCCTTCAGTACCTATTGGTTTTTGCAAACTAAATATTAAAATATTGATTAAAGCTAGGGCGCCTGGGTGGCCCCATCAGTTAGGCGTCCAACTTTGGCTCAGGTTATGATTTCACAGTTTGTGAGTTCAGGCCCCACGTCTGGCTCTGTGCTGGCAGCTCAGAGCCTGGAGCCTGTTTCAGATTCTGTGTCTCCCTCTCTCTCTGCCCCTTCCCCACTCACACTCTATTTCTCTCTCAAAAATGAATAAATTGTTTAAAAAAATTAAAACATTGATTAAAGGAATACAATAATGATATGAGAAATCCTGCTTATCCTTCAATTCCTATCCCAATAAATAAGGCATTTTCTTGACCCATCATCCTCCTGAAATATGGAAAGGAAAAGGGATCATACTAATGGATAAACTACCAAGGTAGAGCCAGAAGATATGCCAAAAGCTGCATTGTAAGTGGAAACCATTCTTTCTGGCAGAAACAGGAAAGGCTCTATGCTCAGAATTGTCAAGCAGGAAGAGCAAAAGTGGGCTATGGGGTGGATATCAAGGAATTAATTAGCATCTTCTCTATCAAACAGCTGGGCCAGTAATGTCTCTGTCCTAATATCCCTACTTCCACCCATCCATAGAGCACGACTCACAGTCATGTCCATCCTATCATACATCCAGAGAGCTGCCATATAAGGAAATAGAATAGTCTTCCAGGGGAGAACTTGGGACCATGATGTAGGTGCTCATACATAAAAAAAGAAGTGGAGCAAAGACTACTATAAACCTTCTAACAAATGATATTGTAAAAGAAAGATCCGATCAAGAGGGAAAATGATAATGCGTCCTCAGAGTAATTCATATTGGCTCGTTCCTCAACTAACTGCCTGTATTCTTTGGATATACAAGTAAAGTCAATCATGACACAACGCACACTTTACTTAGGCACACAAAGCCTGAAGCCATTCCACCATTTCAAGGGAGACTAGAGGGGAAACAAACCACATACTTACAGAGGAAAAGCATACCAGCAACCTTTTAATGGATGCTCAACTGATACTACGTCCTAAACTGCGTGCTTTTGACTTAAGAGACGGTAGCTGTTTGTGAATGCTGGGATCAGGAAGGCCTTACAGATGCCGATAAAGTCTGAGCTAAGGCAGGAAGATGGAAGAGACCATGGCACATTAGAGATAGAATCAAAGTTATGGACCATCCACTACACCAAAACTTGGTGGTTCATTCATAAATATGAATGGATAACCAAGGGTCACCAGACATTTGAGTAAAACTTACAAGGGGATCTATAAAACCAACAAGACAGGGCTTATAAAAAAGAATAATTGATTGAAAAGAGCGTTCTCTTTCCCTCATGATAAAAATTATGATTTCGGGGTGCCTGGGTGGCTCAGTCGGTTGACCATCCGACTTCGGCTCAGGTCACGATCTCGCGGTCTGTGAGTTCGAGCCCCGCGTCGGGCTCTGTGCTGACAGCTCAGAGCCTGGAGCCTGTTTCAGATTCTGTGTCTCCCTCTTTCTCTGACCCTCCCCCACTCATGCTCTGTCTCTCTCTGTCTCAAAAATAAATAAACGTTAAAAAAAATTTAAAAAAATTATGATTTCAGTAGTTTCAGAGAGATTTGAGAAACTATCTAATCCAGAATTAAACAGGACCAAAAAAACCTAGAAACAGTTCTTGAAAATGAAAAATATGGTCATCAAAACAAAACATTGAACAGGAAAACTGAACAGTAACTTGGAGACAAGTTAATAAACTTTGTGATCTGAAAGATTCCTAGACATTTACCCACCCATGCACTTATGTCTAGGAACGTAAAGCAAAACAACAAAAAGACGAAAAACATGTGAGAAAATACTAAAACATGCGTCATATTTATTAGAAATATGTTAAATGAAATGCTCAGAAACAAAGTAAAACAAATTGTTGAAGATGAAACAGGAACATTTCTCTGAGTGGAAGAAATAGTCACATCTTCAGATTTGAAGTGGGCTACAAAGTAACTGTGTATTAATTCGTCGTTTATTCAACAAATACTTAATGAGCTCAGTTTGTTCAGAATGTTGTGAATATGGAAATGAGTATTAAAAAGAATAACAAAGATTTTTACAACAACTCTGTGGTAGGCAATGCTTTCAAACGACCCCCAAGTTTCCCATGTCCTATATCGTCTCCCGTTGCGTGTGTGAGGGACCTAAAAATTGTAATGGATGTTGTACCCATGCTAAGTTACACTATATGGTAAAGGCAAAGAGATTTTGCAGATGTAATTAAAGTCCCTAATCAGTTTTCCTTTGAGTTGACTGATCCATACCTAGGTTAATTGTCTAGGTATGCCTGACCTCATTAAGTGAGCCCTTTAAAAGTGGTTTTAGGACTTCTCTAAGCTTAGAGACTAGGAGGAATTCTTTATGTTGCTGCCATTGAAAAAGCAAACTGCCATGAATTCTATAGCTTCAAGGTAATAAATTCTGCCAACAACCTGGGGGACCATGGAAGTAAATCCTTCCTTAAGTCAAGCTTCCAGATAAGAATGCAGTCCAGTAAACACCTTGATTTTAGTCGTGTGAGCACCCGAGTGGAGGATTTAGTTGTCTTTCTTGGACTTCTGACGTATAGAAACTATGATATAATTAACAGGTGTGGCTTTAAACTGCTAAATGTGTGGTTCTCTGTTAAACAACAATAGAAATCTAATACAAAATCTACATACATTTGGGTGAAATTTCAGGACTCCAAGTGTACAGGAAAACTCCTTAAAGCTTTCAAAGGAAAATGTGAAAGTTACAAAAATCAGAATAACCTTAGGCTTTTCATTAACAACATGGTATTCTAGAAAACAATGGAACAATTCCTTCAATGTTCTGAGGAAAAGTGATTTGGAGCTAAACAATGAATAACATGAGAGTGAAATAAAGACATTTTCTGACATGCAAGGACATTGAAAGTGCACTTGTCCATATGGCATGATTTTGAGAAAATCATAGAGTATAAGACAAAAAGGATCAATTTGACCTTTACTCTTAGAATAGTCTCCTTAGAAAGGTACATGTGAATATGCGCCAGATGTTTCCCTTGGATCTGAAGCATATGCAATATCCTAGGATTATAGATGGTGCTTATCATTTTTCTTTTTACATTTTTGTTGAGGTAAAATGTATACAGATTAATAAACATCAAGCTCATAAATCTTTATAAGGTTTGATGAATTTTATTTTTTTTTAATTTTTTTAATGTTTATTTTTGAGAGAAAGAGACAGAGTGTGAGCAGGGGACGGGCAGAGAGAGAGGGAGAGACAGAACCTGAAGCAGGTTCCAGGCTCTGAGCTGTCAGCACAGAGCCCGATGTGGGACTTGAATTCATAGACTGTGAGATGGTGACCTGAGCCGAAGTCAGATGTTTCACCAGCTAAGCCACCCAGGTGCCCAAGGTTTGATGAATTTTAAAGATGGATACACCCAGGTAATGACTACCCAGATCAGAATATAGAACATTTCTAGCCCCTCAGAAGGTGCTTTTACCCCCCAAAATGGCCACCACCATCCCCACTTATCATTGTGTTTGCCAGTAATTCATTCCCTTTTCATTGTTGCATAATTTTTAATCAATCACTTCATTTATATGCCACAACTGAGTCCCTGTCCCATTGGATGTCTCAGTGGTTTCTGGTTTTTCACTATCACGAATAAAGCTGCTGTGAATACCCTTTTACAGTATTTTGGTTGTGTGCACTCATTTGTGAATGGCCAAATACCCAGGCATGGATTGCTGGGTCATAGGACAGTAGAGATTTTTACTGTTTTTTTAACATTTCATTCCAGCTCTAGGGAAAACATTGAAGGCTCATGTATAGTCATAAATTAAAAAAAAAATAACAAAAGTCTGGGTAATTTAAAAGTAAGGTTAAGACTGACAGAAGAAATAGATGGAGAAAAATAACATTCCAGCTCATTTACTCATATTCACCAACTATAGTCAGGGTAAGCTCCTCAAATTCTATTCTGATCATGATCTGCCTCTGCTTCAAAACCATGAAGTACCTTCACCTGGCTTTATTAAGGGGTTTACCTTAATGCAAAGCTGTGCATGTCTGGCCTCTACTTGTATCTTTTCCGTCTTACCACTTTTCCCTTCTCCACTTTTTCCACTTGAGTCCCACTGGCTTCTTCTACATCATTCTTGCTGTGAGTTCTCTGCCCCAGGGCCTTTGCAAGAGCTATTCTTTTTCCTGGAATGCTCCTATTACCATTTTCCACATAGTTAAATCCTCTTCATCCTTCAGATCTCTTACCAAAGGTAATCTCTTCTGAGGAACCACCCCTGATACCCTTAATATAAATTCTCTTATCTATGGACTTCTGGGCAGCACTTATTACAATGTGTTTGTGTTATTATTAATTGACCTTTGCCTTTTTCATTGGATGGCAGTTTCCATGATGACAGAGTTAAGGTCCATTTTTACTCATCGTTTTATTGCCAGAATCTAGCATAGCATTTGGCCAGTGTAGGCACTCAATAAATACTTACCAAGCCACAGAAAGAAACCTACATGGTAAAGATAACTTTGAAATTGAACAACCGGTATCATTTAAAATTATGAAGGCAATCACTTGAGGAACAGATAATAATAATACGATATAAACTGAAATGGAGATGGGAGAAGACTCTAGTAAGTGATCTAAATTTCTCTGCCTTCTAGAATGGAGTCAAAGGCCTAGTACTTACAGTACTATTCAACAGAAGAACTAAAATTATTAGCACTTAAATGTAATTATCTCTGTAACACAAAGCTAGGGCTGGGGAACGGAATTGAGGGAATAGATTTTTATTTGAAATTTTTTATCCTTTTTTACAGAAAGATGAAAACCAAGGTTACTCTCCGTACCCATACCTTTGGAAATATCCATACCTTTGGAAAACTTTGGAACACTGGGAAGCTAATTTGCATATCTCCCCCTGTGTCAAGGGGTTGGCTGCAGAGTGAGGCACATACGATTGGGTATTCGAGATTGTTGATACATTTCTTAGGTCTGTGATAAGTTCAAGCCTTCGATAAAGTGAACTAATGAAACTACAAGCTGATTTGAAGACCATCAAGGATAACAATGGGTTTTGAAATTTCATATAGTAAAATGTCCTTGTTTTCCTGGAGTTGGTCCAGGCAATCAGGGGTTAGGGTAAAGCAACACTGTCCTGGATGGTTCTCGCATTTGCTCCGGTCTGGGCACAAGACAGGTGGTAGCATTACCAAACCACATTGGCCACGTATCACAATGCAAGAGTGGAAGACAGGGAACAAGATATTAGTCATATTATAGGTTTCATATAGAAGATCTCAAAGGTGAAACAAGAGCAAATATTTTAAACTAAACTGGTGAATCTGAGCTAAGGATTAGGGTTTTCAGGAGAGAAATTGCTAGTTGGGTATGGGGACTTGGGGGCAGGGCAATCCATATGAATTTTTTTAAGTTTATTTATTGATATTGAGAGAGAGAGACAGAGACAGAGACAGAGACAGAGCAAGTGGGGGAGGGGCAGACAGAGAGGAAGACAGAGAGAATCCCAAACAGGCTCCACACTGCCAGTGTAGAGCCCGATGTGGGGCTAGAACTCACGAAACCATGAGTTCACTACCTGAGCTGATACCAAGAGTGGGACACTTAACTGACTGAGCCACCCAGGAGCCCCCCTTTCTCTAATTTTCTTATGGCATTTATCCCTTTATATTATGCACTATGGTTATGTTATGTGCATTTCTTACTTCCCTCATTAATCTATAAGGTCATGAACATTTGGGTATATGCATTCGCCGTAGGGACTGGCCATGGACCTTGCACATCACTGGTGAAAGAAGGTTCAAAAGCAAATTAAGTACTATCTGAGGACCCATAGATGACAAATTTTGCCCATCTCATTAATTGTCATATGCAGTGTGCCTCATCAGTGTGCTTTGGTGAGAGTCGCAAAATTCAGAATGTGTATTGCACATCATCCTATAAGTATGCTATTATTTCCATTAGTAACATTTAGGGGAGTGAAAATGTTTTCTATCAATGTTAACAAGTACTGCACATCCTTTTACATTAGATATTTGCATCAAGAAACTAGACATTGATTTTTCATTAATAAGAACTGAGAAAATATTTGAATATGTCTGTTTTTAATAATCACAATGATGCGTGCAGGCTGCATGGTTTAAGCTACTGCTAAGATTATATAATTTGCATCCTTAAAAACATTCTAATCATCTTGAAAGACAAACTAAGGCTCTATATATCCATTCTCTATAAACCTAAAACAGTAATGAAATGTCTGAAAGGGAAGAAATAGAGGCAAAATTCATGCTACATTCAAAGCAAGCCATTTTCTGTAATTTTAAGTATATGCAAAGAAATTTTGAGCAACCTACACACTCAAGTAGTGATTTCTAAGAATTAAAGATGTGGGGGTCTACTTACATTCTAGGGAATTCCTTTTTTTCCTATTCTCCTATGGTTGTTTTCTCTTTTTGTGTTATTATGGAAGAAATTGGTTGAAACATAAAAAAAGAAAAACCAGAATTGATATTTCATACTTGAATAATGCAGAAGGTAATATATGCAGGAAAGTTTTTCCAAGGCATGTCTGCGTATACACTTTTGAATTTTACTGGAAAACATGTCATTCCATTCAGAACTCTGAATTAAGATGCACTATTTTTTTGCTGAAGGCTATTTTAAATTAGGCTAATAAATTGCTATTCTCCGCCTTGCGTGATAATGCATTACATTATCTACTGATGTACGTGTATTGTTTGACTCTAATGGTGTGGAAATTAAATGTTAGACATGGGCCAGATGTTCCTATAGATGGATATGAAGTATGACTCTGGCATAGTTCTGTCTCATTGGAATGAAGAGGAAGGGCATGAAACCAACAATAACAACCACCTCGAAAAACATCCTCTCTGATATTGGTCTCCCATAAGAACTAACATCGTGCAAGGTCTAAATCCTCTCTTCCTCCTTGTCTTTGAGGGGTGTTCTAAACGTCAGCAGCATTTGCCCCCGTTTATGGGGAAAGACATCTTGTTTCCTAAAATCCAGGATGAAATAAAGTCATGAACAGAAAACTACCTGGAGGGGTGTCCACCGACAGTAAACCTGTGTCATCTTTATTTGACGGACAGGAGCAGCTTGGAATGTTTCCCTGGATGGTGCGCCTCGACATGGCAGTGAGATTTCCACGGGTCATTCCTCTGCTCTGCAAAGAGTTCACAGCAGGGTAGGAGGGATAAGGGAGTGCGGGGGAGGGAAATGGCAAACAAATGGGCCTTATGGTGAATTTTAATGAAGATTCCCTGCTGGTTTTAGCCCCACTGGAAAAAAAAAAGGAGAGAAGGATTTGGGGGGGACAAAGGAAAAAAAAGGAGAAGAAGAAAAGAAACTCATCATCTCTGATTTCAGGCTAATTTACGAATGGATCATAATTCCAGCAGTAGAAACATGTCACAGGAGTGGAGTAGGGGTGCGGGAACACGTAGGATGTTCGCTGTTGCAGCTTCTACTGCTGCTGATCAGATTACGTATATGTAGTTCTATGTTCAAAAACCCTTGGCAAAGTGGTGTGGGCCATGAACACGTGACATCATCTTACCAGAAATCATCCACTCACTCACTGAAAAATGTTTGCCGACCTGTGCTGATGGAGGTAAGGTGTGGGTTTCCGGAAACTCTGAGGTGGGGGTACTCCAGTGATTGGGGGGGGGGGGAAGGTAAAGGAGGACATCTGTGCAATGTTCCATGATACCCCAGCAGAGCTGTGGAGAGAGACCAACGAAACTCAGCGAAAGGTCAGGCCAGTGTTTGCAAGTATCTTCTTTTAAAAGAGCCACTGAATTCCAAGAGGAATACCCTGAGAAAACATAACACGGAGAAAGAGCAAAACAGATCTTTTCAGGAGTGATTTCAGCTGCAAATGTTCCTGTCATGTTCTGCCCCTCACTCTCTTGTGTGCTTGAAATATGGGATAACGAGGGAGTCATTGCTTTGTGCACTGCAGGTTTCTGCCTGTGTGCTTCTCTCTGTGCACCGAGATGTTTTCTTTCTGATTGATGTGGACTCAGATTTTTAATTTAGCATCATTTCTGATTTCTAGTCCCATACACTTTGATTTCTTGGAAGTAGCTTCACTTGTCTCTTTTGCCTTGTTTTTCTTCCTCTGTTATTTCTTTCTCTGTTGTGTCACTTAAAAAAAGCAGTGTTTTGAAACTCTTTTCCTTATTAATCATGAAGGTAAGGTAGTTTTTCTCTCATATGAATGTTCCACACAGATGAATGTCTTGCCTTTCTGGATCTCCCTCACAAGCCATGTAGGGACAGAAACCTATGGTTTTCTCATTGCAAAGTAGTATACTAATTATATGTTCAACATGTTCCTGGTGCCATCAGTTCCAGACAAATTAAAAGAGTCTATTCCTGCCTTCCAGGATCAGTGAGCTGCATGAAATGATGAGTAACAGTCTAGAACCCTCACCTTTTGGATAACATTGCTTCCATTTCTCTTAATCCTGGGATGTTTTCCTTCCTTATCATCTAATAAAATGGGTTCTTGTGATCCCTGAAATAGCTTGTAGAGTAACCTTTGATAGGCTGATGTTGGCATTTTTGAACTTAACAAGCTTCCTGGTCATTATGCCAAATTGAAAACCTCTGTCTTAAGGTCAAACTGTCCTGCTCATTTCTTATGTGTTACAATATATCTTTAATCATGACACGTTTAATTTTTTTTAATGTTTACTTAATTTTGAGACAGACAGAGTGTGAGCAGGGGAGGGACAGAGAAAGAGGGAGACACAGAATCTGAAGCAGGCTCCAGACTCTGAGCTGTCAGCACAGAGCCCGATGTGGGGCTCGAACTTACAAAGGGCGAGATCATGACCTGAGCTGAAGTCGGATGCTTAACTGACTGAGCCACCCAGGAGCCCCTCATGAGACATATTTAAATATAGTCACTGATTAAGCAGAGCAAAAGGAGGGAAATGAGGGAGAACAAGGAGAGAAAACATGAGTTTCTGATGGGCTTGCTCTCGGTTGGTCACTTCCTCTAGTCTTACAGTTCTTCAGCATTGGTACAGCGAGTGGATGGAATCAGGAAGAAGGGATAAAGGTAGCCACTTTGGCCAAATTAGCCTCTACAAGAAGAGTCATCACAAGGTCAAGTCTAGCTCCCCAGATATTTTATTGGGATTGCAGACTAAACCTCTAACTGGCTTCATCCTCTGGACATATATTTCCTTCAAGGCAAGTATTTCCTTTGAGGAACAGATTGCCATGACAGGATAACATAGGAATCCTGAATTCTTGGTAATATTCAAGTGCAAACTATTGTATAGCTAGAGTGATATGTTGCTAAAGAACCTGAATTTAGGAGTTAGGCAGGCTTGAAGTGAAATTACATCTTCACCACCAACTAGCTGTGTGGGCGTGGACAAGTTTCTTATACTCACTCAACTCCAGTTCTCATTTGAACAATAAATGTGACTATAGCCCCTACTGCATAGGATTGTTATAATTATCAAATGAGATAATATACATAAAACTGTTTAGCTCAGTATTTACCATACACATCCTCAATACATGTTATCTGCTATAATAATATAATATATATGATATATATATGTATATCTATACATATTATATATGTATATATGTACGTGATATATATATATAATATATAATGTATATATTATATATATTACATATAATACAACATATGACATATATTCTATATGATATATAGAATATATATCATATATAATATAACATGTAATATATAATATATATCATATAACATATATGACATGTGATTATATATATATAAATATAATATATGTAATATATGATTGTGTGCTATCACAATCATATTAGGAAAGGCTAGAAAGAGGGATTCGTTTTAAGAGTCCAGTCTGAGACTCTGGCTGTTTGGAACAAATAAACTCTGTTTTCTATTTTATTCCTGATCTCTGTGAACCAGGTTGTATGTGTTTTATTTGGTGATTGTGACCATTCAGTGTGTTACTTTGGGTTCAGTCAAACCAGATCCTTAATATTTGGGAAAAATCAATTTTCACTTGTCCAGCGCAGGGTAACTGGCCATTCTATCAATTAAATCAACAAAATCAGTCAGGTGTTCAATCTCATAAATGTTACAGGCTATGCAAATAAGTATGAGCACCTTTTCTAAATCCAAAAATCGTGGTAGATTGCAATCTTAGAATCTAATTGGGGAATTGAGGCTAACATGTATGAAATAGTATGAATGCAGAGATAAAAGCAATACTGTATATAAGAACTTTGTCTTTAGGACCATTGTGAGGTTTGCCTATCCACTTGGGTCTTGTTTTGATCTACTGATTTTTTGCTTCAAAGACCGGGAGGATGCTTTTTATATGGATTCTGGATCTACTACAATTGCTTGCTTACCAAACACTGCTTGCTTGAAATCGATTTGCCCAGAAATTGCTAGATATAAGATGTTTCTTTATGTTAACCCAGAATGTGTAGTCTCAATTTGACCTATGACATCACTACTATTTTGAGGACTTATTTTAGCATCCGGTCCATGCTTTCCCAGCATCTGAACTTTACCTCCAATTTTGGCTTTGCTATCCTTAATTTCACACTGAGGGTGACAAAAGATTGCCCAACATGCTGCCATGATATTTGCCTGTGTTTTATAGCATAGCCAGTGTTTGCATGTAGGTGGTTTGTTTAAATATGTGATTAGGCACTAAATTATGTAGCACATAATGTGTGGGTTGTGATAGCACAAAATAAGACAAATCGATAAAAGATGTGATGGTTGAGGAACACTTCATAAAATAGAGGACATTGAACTGGCCATTGACAATGGGGTATAACAGTGTTTGTCTCTCATGCCTTCTAAGCCATTCACTTTCTTTCGCCTAGTTTTAATATATGAATATATTTTTCTTATAATATTCAAAGGATACAAAATGCAGAGACAATAAAGAATCCCCCAGGTTGAAATCTCTCCAATATAGTTCTTTTTATGTTACTCCAGTCCTTCTGTATATACAAAATATTTTTATACAAAAACATTCAAATGGATCAGCATACATTTTTAATAGATGGGATTATACTCTACTCCATTCTATAACTTTCTTTCTCTACTGACAATTTGCTTGGTCAATTTTTTTTCTCATGCATTGTTTTGTGAGATATGATTCATGTACCATTAAATCATTCTTTACAATGTCCACTTCAGTAGTTTTTAGCATATTCACAAAGTTGTGCAACTATCAATGATATTAATTCCAGAATACTTCATAACCCAACAGAAAACCCCCTACTTATTTGCAGATATTTTCCATTCTCCCCTTCCCCAAACCGCTGGAAAACACTAGTCTACTTTGTGCTTCTACATATTTGCCTATTCTTGATATTGTATATTGAATAGAATTTGTAGCCTTATGTGGTTGCCTTTTCTCATGTGGCATAATGTTTTCAAGGTTCATCCACGTTGCATCAGGCATCTGTACTTTATTTCTCTGTGTGATCGAATATTCCATTGTATGGTGTGTGTATGTATATGTGTGTGTGTGTGTGTGTGTGTGTGTGTATATGTATTCATCCACTTGTCAATTAACATTTGGCTATTTCCACCTTTTAGCTATTAGGAATAATGCTGCATCAGTTTTGGTAGTTTGTGTCTTTCTAGGAGTGTCTTTCATGTGCAAAGTTTTCTGTAGATGTATGCTTATATATTTTCATTTATGTGGATGAATCTTGGAATTCATGAAGGTCATGAAGTAACATCCAGTTTGAAGCATGGTAAGAAGATCTTGAGAAACTACCAAACTGGTTTGCAATGTGGCTGTACCATTTTATAATCCCATCAACAGTGTATGAGGATTCCAGTAACTCTGCCTCCTTATTATTATCTGTGTTTCTGATTGTGGCCATCCCAGTGGGAGTGAAGCGGTATTTCATTATGGTGTTGGTTTGCGTTTTCCTAATTACTAATGATGCTGAGCACCCTTTCATGTGTTTTGGTCACCTGTATACCTTCTTTGGACAAAAGCCCATTAAAATCATTTGCCTGTTTAAAAAATTGGATTATTTTTGTTGTTGTTGTTGAGTTGTAAGTGTTCTTTATACGTTTCTGAATGCCAGACCCTTATGAGATACATTATTTGCAAATATTTTCTCAGGTTATATAGGCTGCATTTTCACTTTCTTGATAATGTCCTTTGATGTACAAATTATTTTAAGTTTTAATTAGGTTTGACATCTACCTTTTCTTGTTGTTACCTATACTATTGTTCTTATTTTACTTGTACTTTTGATGGTATAGCAAAGAAACCATTGCCTAATCCAAGGTCACAAAGCTTTGTGCCTATATTTTCTTCTAAGAATTTATAGCTTCAGCTACCATATTTATGTTTTGATCCATTTTGATTTGATATTTGTCTATGGTATAAGATAATTTTAGAATCAGATTTTCAATTTCTGCAAATAAGTCATCCGGGATCTTGAAAGGGACCATGTTGAATGTGTAGATCAACTTGATAAGTATTTCCGTCTTAACAATATTAATTCTTCCAATTCATGAATATAACATGTCTCTCTTATCATGCATACACAGTAATAATTATTTCAGGTCCTCTCTTTTTTAGTTTTCTCTTTAATTTCTCCTCTTTTAATGTTTAACTGCGTAATTGTCTCAGTTTCGGGTCATGCGGAAGAGGTAATATTAAGCATTCCCTGAATTCTGTCTTATTGTTCCTCTTCCTGAACACACAGGAACAGGAATACTGTATTCCCAGTCTCTCTTGCACTTAGATCAGGGCCATGTGACTAGTCCTGGACAATAGGCTATAAATAAAACAGAGGTTTTTTACTTTTAGGCCAGTGGGGAAAAAGTCCTCTCCATTTTCTCTTCCATTATTTCAGTGACTGTTGAGATCGTCTGTCAAAATGGCAGAGTTACAAGATGGTGCCATTCTAGCTCTCTGAGTCAACGGCTAGGGAACAACCGCTGGAAGAGGCGCTCCCGACTTCCTCAGACTTCGCGGCAGTATCACTGAGATTCTGAGTCAATCTGTGACCAGATCAGCCCTGACTGTATTCTGACTAACACAGAGGAGTGTCCACTTGCTCCCCATTCTTACCAGCCCTCATCTATTTTGCTTTCTTCTTTCATCTTTTCCTAGAGGATATGCTAGTCCTATAGCCAATAGCTAGGTAGCAAGTCCCACATCTGGTGACTGACAGATGTGAGAGTTAAAACATATGAGGGAAGAAGGAGACAGAGTTTCATCTGGAAGTAATACCTGAGGTAGCTCAAGAGTCTCACCAAAGCTGATCCCCTCCGTGCTTCACTGTATAGTAAAAGACCGGTCTTTTGTAACTTGGTTTTTCCAATGATTTCCTATGGACTTTAAAAAAATTCTTTCAGTGATTAATTTATCAAAATAAGTTTGACCATTTTCAGTGATGATGTATATTCCACTAAAAACGAAATCCGCCCACATGGGAACAAACAGAGATGAAAGCAATAAATGATTTAAAATGGAAATCATTAGTCGTAAGTATTTAAACAGCCTCTCTACACACATGGAAAGGAAAATACAAAGAAATGAAGGCAAAAGTATGTAGGTGAAAGAGGAAAAGGTGAAACTAATTTGAATAAATGTTTCCTCCTCCTTGGATAAATGTTATTTAAAAATAGCAGCTAGCAATGTTGATGTGAATTAAGTGACAAAAAAAGCAACTGGGGTAAATGAAAATAATTGTAGAACTGCAGAGGTTTTTTTTTCTTTTTTTCTTTTTAATTTTTTTAATGTTTATTATATTTTTGAGAGAGGGAGAAAGACAGAGCACGAGCTGGGGAGGGGCAGAGAGAGAGGGAGACACAGAATCTGAAGCAGGCTCCAGGCTCCGAGCTGTCAGCACACAGCCTGACATGGGGCTCAAACTCACAAACCGTGAGATCGTGACCTAAGCTGACACTTAAGCCGGACACTTAACCGACTGAGCCACTCAGGTGTCCCCCTGAGTTTTTTCATTGTAAGAGGTAATGCATACTAAAAGACCCCTCTAAGTTTCAGAAAAAAATATTAAAACCATCAATAAATTGCAGTCAGCATGGACTTATTTAATTTACATATTTTAATTTTAGTCATCATCATCAATTAACTCCTTCTGTGAAAGATGAGGTAATTAGTAACCTCTATGCCTCCTTTCTTCAGTTTATTGCTTTTATAATATTTAATTTTTAATGGCTTATAATATATCTGGTATAATAATATTTACCCAGCTGTGTTATCTTACAGTCGTATTTAAGTGAATTAAGATTTGAACCCCTGTCCTGTCATTGTGGCTTAATTTCTGTAGTTTTTAATTTTAAGTCACCTCTTCATTGGTTGCATTTTCCTCAAATAGGTTTTTTACAAAAAAGTTCTGTTGCTCCTGAGTTTCATTGAATCTATTATTTCGCCTATGGAAATGCCTTTTTGTTGTGTCTATATGTGAAGAATAAATTGACTGGATGCAATGGAGATTTTGGTACATTGTTTTAGAAACTGAGTTTCTATTGTGGGACCAGACTCTTCCCTACATATGTGTGTTACTTGCTTTTTCTTCCCAGAAACTTAAAGGATGCTTTATTTAGTAACTTAACTAAATGTGGTTTTATATCACTAGCTTTGTATCAGTTTTTCTTAGTACATGATGTGCTCTATGAACTGGAAGATTCAGTCATTTATTTACTTTAGGTAAACTTTCCTATATTATATCTCTGATTATTTTCTGTCCTCTTTGCTAGAGTCTTTACTTCAGCAATATTAATCACCCTGTGCTACATGGACTACAGTTTCTGTATGTATTGCCTTCCTAAGTATGTATTTTAAGCTTGCTGTCTCTTTAGTTTTAGTCTGTATAAATAAAGCCTTATTTACATGATTTTTTTTTTTTTTTGCTTTTTGCCCCTTTTCGTTTGTCTATTTTATCTGTACTGGTTCTCTTTTTTTTTTCTTTTTTCCTATAATACCTCCTTTCTTCTCCTTCTGATCTTTTATTACATCATTGTGCTTTTCTTGGATTACTGAATCTGTGTCCTTATGGGATTACTCAAGAGATGAAAACACCAGCCACAACTCTGCCTTGGTTTCTTAAATATTCTTTCAACTGGATCATTTGTGTTATCTTTTAAAATCAATGCCTTTGTCCACCTACATATTTTTATTTTTTATTCTTTTGGCTGTTATGTATTTTCATGGTTCTGAAGCCATTTATTTTCTTCCTCCACCTTTGTTCAGGTTTTCTTTTTTCTCTGAAATAGTTTGTGTGAGTTCTCCTTGATCATCCCTACCTTCTCTGGAATCATCTGAGCGAGTGGCATGAAGAGCATGGTGTGGAGAAGGGGGGAGCATGGCTGAGCCCAGCTGCAGGCTGAGCTGAGGTCCCTGGTTTGTTCTTATTGCTGAGATACCAGCAGATGTCCTTTATTAGACTCCATTCCACCCAGCTTGGCAGGCATTCAACTCTTCTGGGCTTTGGCTCACTCCCCCGACTTAGCACTCCATGCTGGAGCAAGACAATCCGGAACCCTTCCTGCTTCTGTCCAGATGTGGTTTTCAGAGCACTCACACAAGCTTTTATCTTGCTTTTCCCAGGGATATCTACCCATCCTTTTAGCCCACTCCTTTTTAAGTTAGAGAGTATGAAGAGGTTTCAAGATTTCTGAAGTTTCCTATACCCTCTGTGCTGCTGACATGGGAGCAAGATGGAAGTCTGTCAGGGCGCCTGGCGGCTCAGTCAGGTGAGCATCTGACTCTTGATTTTGGCTCAGGTCATGATCTCATGTTCATGAGTTCGAGCCCCACATCGGACTCTGAGTTGACAGTGAGGAGCCTGCTTGGGATTCTCTCCCTCTCTCTCCACCCCTCCCTTGATCATTCTCTCTCACGCCCTCCCCACCCCCTTAACCTAAATAAATGAACATTTAGGAAAAAAAGAAAAAAGATTGGGAATCCTGTCAACCTGGCCATTAGACCAGAACCTTCTGTCCTTTCACTGGTCATAATTTGTTGAAATCTACAATTACTCCGTATTTCTTTCTCATGCTGGAAAACTTCTTGCAGTGTTGATCTGCTTTTGCTTTTGTTTATTGTAGGAGGGAGATTCTGTACCACAATTTTATGGTGCCACCATTACTCATAATCAGTTATATTCAACTGTATTTGTGAGAGATGCATCTTAAGAAACCTGAGCCAAAATACTAACGTATTAAAATAAGTAGGTATGTGAGCTCAACAGCCTGGATTATCCTAAATATTAAAACATATCAGCCCTGAATGTTCACTTTATGTAAGGTACTGGACTTGGTGGGTAAGAAACAAATGTAAATAAATAGGGACAGGGGTATGGAAAGAGAAGCAAATACCCTTCTGGTCATTCTACAAGAGAGCATTAAGTACTCTTGTATCATATGAATAGGTCAGTGAGGATGAGTATTAATCTGGCAGCAGATTAGAGGTTGAATCCTGAGATAGTGGGAAAATGCCACAGCAGGTGTCATGAGATGAGCTCTTATTCTAGCTTCTCCACACCACCCAGATGTGTGAGGTCAAGTGAGTCATTTGACCCCACCCCTGTTGGCCCCATTGCTCTCTCCGTAAAATAAAGGTGAGGAACTTGCACTCAATAGCACGGCTCTGTATATTGTGATGAAGAAAACATGGGAAAATTGACGACTCCTTAGTATGGAGTAATAATTTTTGCACAAATTAATGAAGAATGCACTAGGGTGATTGGAGAACGGATAGAAAATACGTTTTTAATTCAAAGGAATTTGCAGAGGTGGGAATCAAAAAGTAGGAGAAATTGCATTTCAAGATGATTCCAAGTTTCTGATTTTGTATGAGAGAAGGAGGTAGGTGACTTTCAGAAGTATGGAAATCAGGCTCAGGAGCTATTTTTAAAAACGAGATCATTATATCAACATGGGATATGGGAGGTTAAGGTAGTGATGCCTACATACAGTGATGATAAATTGGCAGTTAGAAATGCAAATCTGACACTTACAAAAAAAATGTAAGAAATAAGACTCAAGTTTATAAAAGTGATTGTGGAACTCTACAAGTGGCACACACTTTGTGTGTGTGCGTGTGTGTGTGTGTGTGTGTGTGTGTGTTTAGAGGGGAAAATAGAAAATGCAGCACTAAGTCAACTCTCACAGGAGTATTTATTAGGAGTTAAGATGAACCACGCAAAATATAAGCAGCAGAGAAACAACTTCTTCATGCATTCAACAAATATTTGCAGGCACTTACCGAAAAACACTGAGCTAGTACTTTAGGAGGCAAACCTAAATTCTACCTTCAAATGTGACAGAGATAGGACAAGTGGTTTTTTTTTTATTATTATGATTTTGGTTAATTATGTACATCTATTAAGAGAGCTTCAGATAAATACCTTGAGAACTCTGAGAGAGAAGATACTGCTTTCTACTGGGGGACACATGAGAATATTACTGTATATAGCAAGTAGCATTTGGACCATAAAGGTAGGTAACATTTTCCAATGGAGGGAATGCTGTCATGGCACTTTGGCAGATGGAATAATTAATATTAGCTGTGGTCCTATATTAGTGGGGACTCTAAGGCATAATCTGATGGGGCTCTGGAAAGGCTTTTAGTGACTATTTATAGGGACTATTTATAGAAGAGCTAGCAGGCTTAAGGGATGAACAGAGATGTTGAGGGGCCCAGGGACACACAATAGTGAGAGATCACACCTTACAGCCTCCCAGCTAAGGAATGAATAAGTCATGGGAATAAAAGGCACAGCATAAGGAATGCAGTCAATGATATTGTAATAGCCATGAAGTGGGGCAGATGGTAGCTATGCTTATGGTGAGCACAGCATAATGTATAAACTGATAAACTGATGTTGCAAAGCCGAAACTAATGTGACACTGTGTGTCAACTACACTCAGAAATAAGAGGGAAAAAAGAGTATTCTAGGAGTCACAGAAGATGAGCCATGGAGGAAGGATCACCTGACAGAGCTGTAGTCCTGGAAGAATGCAACCACGGCAAGAGCCATGGCGTTCAAGGAGGAGGACACAGGAGGAAAAGCCCCCCAACCTGCTCCCTCCCACCTGTACACCCATCAGCTAGTCCCAACAAGAGGCAAGGGAGCAAGGGCGCTGGGTGACACCTCCAGGGACAAATCCCTGGAGCACAGCTCAAGGTAGAAAATGGATTGGGGCGGCAGCCAAATGAAAGATAACCACCACAGCTACTGAATTGGGAGAGACTAAAGTGTGAATACAATTTGAAAAAAAAAATGATCCATTTTGACTGGAATAGCTGCTATTTGAGAATGACAAGCCAGAAGTGTGCTTGATAAAAGTAAGGGGTTGTTGAAATTCATGAGAATAGTTACAAGGAAGAAGGGGGGATGGTCTTGTGGACCTGGTGCCTAACCCATCAAGAAAGCTTGGTGCCTTTCCTGGAAACCAGCAGATGACAGCCACAAGGATAGTGAGAAATGGCATTTGAAAAAAAGATGTACTACAAAAGGTAAGTTAGTATTGGAAATATTTAATGTAACAGCAGCCAAGAAGAGGCAGTATGAAGAGAGGGTTCTCTGGTTCCTTCTTTTCACTTAAGGCGAATAGCAAGGATGCCACATATTTCTTTGGACAAGGGTACCCACTGTCTTTAGAGACATTCTGGGATCAGGAGGGACAGGTTACTTTCAGGTTTAAATAATCTTGGGGAAATTAGTGAAGAAAAAATGAAGGGCAGTTCACAATACACCTTGGAGCGCCTAGGAAATCTTTGTGGGATTAGCAGAAAGGAAGTGGTGAAGTGGAGAGAGGTGGGTCCGAGCTAAACAGGAAGGAGACAGTCAGGATGGCAGAGGATGGCATTGTGAGCCTAGGGTGGTGATTTGCAACAGCAGGATGAGAGAGGCAGCTTGTTGGAAGGTTTGGCAAACATACATTAATCCTGTGAGTGTTCTATGGATAGGAAAACCAAGCGAGAAACCTTATTAGGTCTACACTTTTAAAAGAAATTTAGGTGGTGGATCTCAGAGGAGGGTCCTGCCTACACCATAGAGCCCATTGTTAACCATTTACCAGAATAATACTAATCTACTTCAAAGACTCCATTGGGGAATTCACCGTTGCGTTAAGCAATGAAGATGGTGTCCTGTTCGGACATTTTTACGAGAGGGGGAGGGGCCGCCCACCACGGGTGAGTGTGCACTGAGCAGGTACAGGTGTGCTTTCCCCTAAAGGACTGAAGTGAACGGCTGCTCATTGGTCAGAACTGTCTATTGATCAGCCTGAGAGAATTTGAGATGATACAACCTAGAAGAAGCTGAGCAAATAAAGATAAATCATCAACAATTCACAAGGCATGCGGAATTCAGTGAATCGAAGATTAACCCATTGACCCATTGACCTGAACAGTGGTTGATTTAGCTTCAGTGAGCCTTACAGGTCAAAGCTGGTGCCTTCTTCCTGTTTGTGCCCACTGCTAGGAGTAGAATTGTGTACCTCCCGCCTGAATCTGCCATAGTCACCTGTGTTTCTTTAGGAATCCAGGATTTCTTCCCACTGCATCCTAAGCTACTGCTAGACATTTCCAGCAATCGTGTCTGTGTTTTCCCATTCGTGGAGGAAATAAATACAATCCATGCCCGTATGTCTTCCCACCTTCTGATGCTTCATATTGGGCTTAGAGGGCTCAAATAAACTCTACTCCTGAATAAAAAGTGTGTTCCAGGAATATGGTGCTGAGTGAGAAAAGAGAGTTCTCAATTTTGTCTTTCTTGTAACTTTCTGGATGCTTCCCCCAACTTTTCCCCTTAACTTCCTTTTTAAATTTTTTTTTCTAGCTGGCATGTTTTCCATACCAGTCTTAATACAGTTTCTCAGGGATTAGAAATGCATAAGAAGCTTCACAAATAGAGATTTACTTACTTACCTATATTGCTGACATAGCAGAGTCATCCATCATTCATTGAAAAGTATTTGTTAGTCACTAACAATGTGATAGACACTGTTCAAGGCATCTTATGTCATGCAAAGCAAACGCTCACAAGGTACAAGTTGAAACAAAGATGCAATCACTAGGCATGTTTGGGTTTGAATTAAATGGCTTTGTATTTGTAACTGTATTTACGTGAACATCCTTGAGTTTTAACTATGTGAATGCCTTTTACTTTCTTTATTATTTTAATATTTTTTAGTCTTACATCTTGGAAGTATTTAGTTTCCATAGTGGAAGCAACTCAGTTTAGTCTTACTGTAGGAAATATACTGAAATTGCTAGAAAGGCACATGTGGGATAGTGCTGTGGATTTCTTCATGTTCATGGTCAGCCATGTTCATGGGAGGGGTAATCTGAGTATCACTGAGGGATACCTATAGATCTTAGTGAACGAAAATGTCACCTCAATAGGTCTGTCACCAGGGCTGACATCCCTACCATTGGTCACTTATTTTTCTAACATGATAAAATCCTTTGTTAAAATACAGATAATATTAGCCACTTATAAAATTTCAGTTTCTTAAGGAAAGTCCTAACAGAGACCTGGGTGACATTGTCAAATCACATATATGTTCTCCAGAAAAGAGGGGTTTAGGAAATGGGTGTAGGTTTTGTAGAGGAGAATCCACAGAGCAGGCCAGGAGGTAGCATGAGCATACGCTGTGGGGGACAGGCTCACTGAGAAACAGGGGTATCACTAGAATACAAGACCCACCACAGTTAGCAGAGACCAAATATAATACTGGCTAGGTAGAGATGATGATTTCTTTTGCTTTGAATGGTAAAAGGGAGTTGGCCAGGGGGCCAGTACTGTGGGGTGGCTTCATGAGGCCAGCTAGAGACCCAGGCCCCTTCCATCTTGTTGCTCCCCAGGCCTGGGGTGTTTCCATCCCTCAAAGTCTCACTTTAATTGCTAGGAGTTCCTAAGTGTTAATACACATACACTTTCATACAAGTCTGCTCTACTGAGCATCTCCACGGATGCTCTACCTGGTAACTACAACATCCTTGTTGTGCCTGCCACAAATCTAGCGGGTTTTAATACTGCCGTTCACAGATTCCCATGTTCTTCACAACCCACTGGTGGCTTGTTTTGCTAAATCTGCAGAGTTATCTGTGGCTAGGTGGAAGGAGGAATGCTTTGTTTCCCCTCTGGTTACACTCTGGTCTAAAGTTCCTAAAATAAAATTTCTTATGCCCCATTGTTCGGTAAATCTTTTAGGAAAAAAAACAAACAAACTCATTTCAGCTTTAAGATACAATCTCTGCTCTCCATTGCCCTAGATGTACATCCAGGGGGAGCTAGGTTGTAGGATGCATCTAGGAGACCACAATCATGCTGTTTTCAGGATCACTTCCCTCTTATAACCAATGCTTTATTATAAAAAGTCTTTATTATTATAAAGGGCCAATCTTCCTTCACACAGGAACTTTTATTTTCATTTCCCTTTCTAAAGACCGTTCTGGTAGACCTGCCTTACCAGTTCAGCAGATATGCTCAATTACTCATTTACAGTGGGGTTTAAGTAGGCATAGCTTTGATACAGTATATATGTTGAGGTAACACTTTGAAAATCATGACACATGAGACGGAACAATGAATTTCTTCACTGGGAACCCCCCATAGCATAAGGCATATTATTCAATATACTAAAAGTATCTGAAATTGCAACATTTGTATTCTTCAGAAAAGTAATCTATTGGGGTGCAGGATCCCACTTGAACAGTGGATCTGATTGAAAGTTCTCTTACCCATTCTAAAGTGGATTTAGTCTACCATGTAAATGTCAGTGACAATGAATTTTGAAACAACAAAGAATAGAGCTTTTATGATCCAGCAACTGTGTTCATTGGTATTTACCCAAATGAGTTGAAAACATGTCCAAACAAAAACCTATACACGGATATTTATAGTTGCTTTATTCATAATCTCTAAAACTCGGAAGCAACCAAGATGTCCTTTAGCAGATGAATGGATACATAAACTGTGGTATATCCGAACAATGGAATATTACTCACCATTAAAAAGAAATGAGCTCCTGAGACATGGAAAGACATAGAGGAATCTTAAATGCATTTTAAGAAGCAAAAGAAGCCACACACTGTATTATTCCAACTACATGACATTCTGGAAAAGGCAAAACTATGGATATAGTTCAGTAGTTTCCAGGAGTTATAGGGAGGGAGGAATGAATATGTGGCACACAGAGGATTTTTAGGATGGTAAAACTCTTCTGCATGGAACTATAATGGCAGATACATGTCATTATACAAGTGTCAAAATCCATAGAATGTACAACCAGTGAACCTTAATGTAAACTGTGGAATTTGAGTGATAATAATATGTCAATGTGTCAATATGTCAATATTATTATGTCAAATTATATGTCAATATATGTCATAGTCAATAATAGGTTCACCAGTTGTAAAGAAAATTGGATTATTTGGGTGCAGGATATTGATGGTGGGGGAGGTTACACATGCATGGTGGGGGGCAAATAGTAACTGTCTGTACTTTCTGCTCAATTTTGTTGTAAATCTAAAACTACTTAAAAATAAAGACTACTTAAAAGGGGTGGGGAGGCCCAGAACTTCCTGAAACAAATGTTAATATCTTCCGTGCAATCCAGAGATCATCAACATAAATGCTACCCTACGGTCCACCTGCGCATATTTTTATTTCTAAATTCACGAACCCCAATATTTTGTCAATAATAAGCTATATGATTATATCATAAAAAGAAATTATAAACTGTTCTTAATTTAGAGAAAATGAAAAAAGCTTGTCACCCTTTTTCCTTTGAAACTTGATGAACATATCCCATATGTTTCAAACCTCAGACACTAAATACTACTAACAATCTGGATGGGATCCGTATCACAGTTCCTTCCCCTTAGGGAATAGAGGGGGGACAGATGCCCAAAGTTGGGATGTGCCAATGTAGGCCAGCTACTTGGAATGTATTATATCATTGTAATCTCTATAACAACTTTTAAGCCCGTAGTGTTTTCCCCATTTTTTTAATAATTTGCGAGTCAGGGTCAGGACTTAGCCTTAAAAATATATATTTTTTGGACTACCTAATTCTCCAGGTACCCAAATCCCCCAGTTGGAGAAAAGAGCACCAGTTTTCCCAGAAATTATTTGCTCAGAATTATGAGAAAATTTAGCAACTGGGCCAGAGGCCTTGAAAAGGAGAAAACGCTAGAACAATGGAGAAATGGCCCTATGAACCAGTAGGAACTAGTATAGAGCAGACAGAACTGGACTTGAAGAAGAATCCTTAGGAAGGAGGGCAGCATTACAGACCCAAGCTAGGGTAAGAAATACAGCCATTTTTCTTACCCTGGAAGGGAAGGTAGGAGGAGGATAAGAAAGGGATGTGGCTACAGATATTAAAATATATATATATATGAAGGTAAAGATGGACCAGAAGTAGAAGCACCCACCAACAGCAGACCAGTGGCAGAGAGTAGGAGGCAGTAAGTTGGAGGCTGCAAGGGATTTGACATACAATACTTTATTGACTTGAAGTGTTCAAGATAGTCATTCAGTGTTTGTTATGTATTATGAAGCGATCACCACAATAGATCTAGTTACCATCTGTCACCGTACAAAGTTATTACAATATTATTGACTATACTCTCTGTGTCGTACATTACATCCCCATGACTTATTTTAGAACTGGAAGTTTCTGGGGCGCCTGGGTGGCTCAGTCAGTCAAGGGTCTGACTCTTGATCCCAGCTCAGGTCTTGATCTCTTTGTGAAACTGAGTCCCACGTCAGGGGTAGGGGCTGCACTGACAGCATGGAACCTGCTTGGGATTCTCTCTCTCTCTCTCTCTCTCTCTCTGCCCCTCCCCTGCTCATGCTCTCACTCTCTCAGACTAAATAAATTGTTTTCTAAACAAAGAACTAGTTTCTACTTCTTTGGTCATCCCTCCACCCCCACTTCCTCTGAAAACCACCAACTTGTTCCATTTTCTGTGTCTGTTTCTGTGTTGTTTTGTTTGTTCGTTTCTTTTTTTTTTTTAGATTCCACATATATGCATTTATGCAGTATTTATCTTTTTCTGTCTGACTAACGTCACTTAACATAATACCCTCTAGTTTCACCTACGTTGTCATAAATGGCAAGATTTCATTCTTTTTCATGGTGGATTAATATTCATTATTAATGGGAAAAATCATTTTCTATTTTTTACTTATTAATTTTTTTAATGTTTACTTATTTTTGAGAGAGAGAGAGGCAGGGCATAAGCAGGGGAGGGGCAGAGAGAGAGGGAGACACAGAATCTGAAGCAGACTCCAGGCTCTGAGCTGTCAGCACAGAGCTTGACATGGGGTTTGAACCTATGAACCGTGAGATCATGACAGTAGCTGAAGTCGAACCCTTAACCGACTGAGCCACCCAGGCGCCCCTTCAATTTTTTATTTTTAACCTCTGAATCCTAGCTCCAGCCAACTTGAGATTGACCTCACATTCATGGGAAATAGCATCATTAAAGCAGCAACTCTACTAAGCTTGCCTCTCAGTCTTTGAATCTGAACTATTGGGATGGTCCTGTCATCAGAAACCAAGTCACTTGCTCAATGCCAAGGTCAGGATCTTTCCTTTATGCCACGTAAATGCCATAGAGTAGGAAGATTAAATAATAATTATTTCCAGTAATGGCTGGTGAGCTCAGACCCAACGAGTATCTGCCTTCTTTTGGCTCCCCTTCTCCCCTTTGTTCAGCTGATTATACATGTTTCCAGCATTCATGTCTGTCCTCTATTCTAGTGACGAGTGTCTCCCCAAGGCTGCAGTGTTGCTCAAGCCTAGCTGCCCCTTTCAACTCATCCGAGCAGCTTTTAGAAACAAAAAGCCTCAGCTCCATCCTAGAAAAATGGAACCAATACCTCTGGGGCAAGGAGAACCCGGTAGGCTTCAAACAGTCTCCAGGGGATTCTCACATGCAGCCAGGCTTCGGAAATACTGAGATAGAATATCTTTCTCTCTGAACCACTCATGAAATAAAACAAAAGGTTGGATGTTATTTATCAAATTCTGAAGCAGCTTTCTGATTCTTACATGTGAGATAGGACCTTTGCTGTGAGAGAATTTGTAGTCAATAAAACTACCTACAAAATGTTTTGAAGATTGGGACTTCCTGTTCTTAGCACAAAGAACAGCATATGCCAGTATCAGAGTACCAGCAGGAATTTGGATTTAAACAGATCTGGCATTTTTCCTTTATATCTTGTGTGTGTGTGTGTGTGTGTGTGTGTGTGTGTGTGTGTGTGTCAATTCATTATTATTTTCTCCAAGAGAAAGCAAGACAAGAGGATCTCCTTCGGGTAAATCACTTGAATGTAAACAGTAATAGCTCTATTCTACCCAATCCAGATACACAACGAGAATCTGCTGAACAGAGAAATAAAATACATCAAATTCCCAAGAATGGCTTTGAAATATCGAACCTTTAAAATAAGTCCATTTTATAGATCACCGTTATATCTGAGGTGTGACTTAACAACAACAGAGGCCACGGGATCCTGAAAAGTGCTCCAGCGGTAGACTCTAACACAACAACAAACAAACAAACAGACAAAAACTTGCAAAGGATTTCTTGCTGCCAGAAACGTGAGATCTTGTTAAAAATTAAAAATTCTTAGTTTTCGGAAGGGAGATATTTCCCAGGATTCTCTGTCTTAGAATTATAGTATCTGTTAATTGAACAAGCATAAAAGGAACATTAAATGTCAGTATTTGGTGGCACAAGCCAGGATGTTTCCTTAGATATTGTCTATGTCTCTCTCCACCAGGCACCTTGCCGTAGGGATGGCTGAGGATGTGTATTTCCGTGGATGTACACACCTGATAAAATGACATACGTTTGACCTTCAGTATTTTCCACCTGCACGCAGCTTGTAGACTGCCTTTGGTGTTGACTTTCCTCTGTCTAGTGTTTGCAAGAAATTTCCACCATTCTTAGGTCACTTGGTGGAGTTTTGCACAATCCGTATTTTCAATTTTTATTCACATAGACAATGTACCCACGATAGGAAAAAATCCTGAAATCTCACCTCCTTTAATGATTTAAAACATTAAGTTCTGCAGTTGATTCAACATGTTCCCAAGTGTCCAGTGGTCATTCTCCACCAGTAGCTCTTTTATACCCTTGCCCCTGTCCTTC
The DNA here is from genome assembly GCF_027475565.1 of Acinonyx jubatus. Lineage (NCBI taxonomy): Eukaryota > Metazoa > Chordata > Mammalia > Carnivora > Felidae > Acinonyx > Acinonyx jubatus. The sequence goes on along the minus strand of NC_069385.1, from coordinate 139,408,563 downwards.
TTCTCTAAAAACTATATCCCCTTATTTGTTGAAAAAGGCAGGGCAACCAGACATGTCTGTATCAAAGAAAGACTTTCAGACTTATGAATTACAGGCCCCATTATGGTTGGTTTCACAAAGACCCTGTGCCAGATCTAAAAATATTTGCAGAAACTTGGTCCTTGTGAAATGGTAGACAGAGGAATAGCAAACTCCAAGAGATATCAATATATTGGTGGATGATTGCATGCTAGAAAATGAAATCAAACTATTACAATAAATAAGCATAAATGAATAAAATGAAAGAATAAATGCAAGAAATGTATTATATATGTACAGCAGACATTAAAAAATGTTTAATAAAGGATGAAGGAATCACAAACCCGCCATATGGATTTGGTAACCAAACAGACCTGGGTTCGAGTCTAGGTTCTATATTTCCTTGTTGCACAATATATCAGCAATTTGTAAAATATCTCCAAACCTTAGGCTCTCATATGTAGCATGGCCACAGTATTACCTACTTCACAGTTTGCTGGGAGGGCCTAGATGCACAAGGGAGGGTTAGATGTACCTAACGTGACATCTGGAATATATGAGAGAAGGGATATAATAAATGTTAATTGCCACCCCTTTCCCCTCAGTCCTTAGAAATATAAATGAAAAAGTCATATCACCACCCAGGACTTCAGAGTAGCTGAATTCTGAGGCTAGATCTTAATAGTCCATTATATTATTCTCTTAGACCCTGAAAAAGTACAGGGAGAAGCCATTTCTTTGAGTCTGAAAAGTAAAGTAAGACCCCAGTAAGGAAAGCCTGGGTGTGTAATCTGGTGTCGCTGGATTGCTTTTATCTGGGATCATGATAACCTATTAAAGGTGTGCTTCAGCAGCCTTGAGAGTGGATAGCAGCAAAGTGCAATTCACTGTGCAAAAGCAGTATGAGACAATGCACCTTTCAAAAATGTTCTGAAATCCTGATCACGGCGGTGTCACGGAGATTAATGGTAAATTATAAAATAAGTACATGATAGCAGTGCATTTTTAAATGAAAGTGGGGGAGTGTGCAAACATAATAGGCATCTTCTTTCTGAATTTCTTATTGCTATGTCTTTAGTGAAAGAAGAGACATAATCAAAAGTAGATTAGGAGCACAGCCCAGAAGTTGCTCAGGATAATGTGCCTTTAAAGGGTGAAGGTCATGTCACCTTCTCCCTTTTCGCTTCTATTACACTCATGAAGACAAAGATAAGCATGTTTCTATTTAATAGAGCAGCCACAAAATCAATACAGAGAAATTGTTAATACATAGTGTAAATGCCACTTGAAGCAAATACCCTCCAGGAAAAGAGACTTTCAGAACAAGAATGTTCCGGACTTCAGAAACAATGTTGTCTAACCGTATCATTTTACAGCTAAGGAGAAGGAAGCCCAGAGATGTAAAGCAGACACGGTGGCTACTTTCAAAGCCTGGACTTGAACTTAGGACCTATGACAACATAGCGGTTCTCTTGACATCATGCATCCCATTGGATCTAAGAGTGTAAGCTGGAAACATTTAACTATAGCTACAATTTCCACTCTATAACAGGATCCATAAAAAGTCACAAAAAATAAATAAAAGGCAAATTTTACCAATGAAAATGCCTTATTTCTAATTTAAACCTTTATAATCTATAATTCTGCTCATTGCAGAGAATAGAGAAAGAGACAGATCGGTTTTGCACTTGAGGTTTAAGTGGAAGTGTTTTGATGCAAACAAATTATTTTATTTTCTGATTAGGTTTCTACCATCTGGCAACCATATCCATTTCTCTAAAAGAATGGCCCCTGACTTCTACAACCTGGGGAGCGGGAACTATAATGCATCAGTCTCCCTTCCTTCTTGCCCAACTCCCATTAAAATCTGTCTTCTTAAAACAAGAGCCCTGGCAAAGTCTTGCCCAAACCTGAAAAAAAAAAAAAACTTTATACTAACTTGTAGGGAAAAACAAGGCCAAATAACATAAACAGCAGAGATGAGAGCTCTTGTGCTTTTTCTGGCCGCTCAGTCAAGATCTTGATGCCTGGTGATGAATAGATTGCATGTGTGCAGCAAGAGATAAAAATGATCTCTGTTGGCCCTTTCCCAGCCACAGATGTCATGGCCTTGACCTTAAATATCTTATTCCAGCCCGTTTGCTGAAATGCTCCAAGACAAAACACCCTGTATCACTCTGCCTTGGTGTGGCGAGAGGCTCCCAGGGCCTGGGAACGTGCTCATATTCGGTGATGCCTTCCTGCGTCACTAAATTAATCAGATGGATCCAGCTTGAAAAGACAATAAAGGCTGGACATAAGCCGAGAGGGCAAACAGATGGGTAATAATCTCCTCTTTTATCATTCGTGCCTATGGAGAATTATTCAGCAGAATTGAATTCTCTGATGAACAGAGCCCAGGACAGCTTGATGCAGTTAAAATTATGGGACTCTTCCTTTGTGTTTGTTTCAATGCTCTGGGAGAAATGGTAAGATGATATTCTTATTCGTGATAGTAGAGAATGTTTGCAGAATAAAAAGGGATCCACTGGCGTTTGGCGGTGATCAATAGTGTGATCCCAGTGAGTGGGAGCTCCGTTCAGCCAGGCTCCCTTTATCATGGATCAAGATATATACAAGACATCTGTCAACACCCTCTATAAGTTCCCAGGGCCTCCGATCTGCAATGGACAGGACTCGAGAAACAGATGGGACATCTGCTATTCTAAATTGACACTGGAAATCAGAATCACCTAGAGAACTAGTGGATAATAACAACCACCCCCACCCCATTTCATAAGTTTTGAAATAAATCAGTAAACTATGATTGGGAAAGCTTCAACAATGGACTTTAAGAAAAGGAAGTGCCCCATATTCCAGGATGTGGAGGCTAGAAAGTAGGGAGGCATTTGCTGAAATGGGAAATGCATTGGTGACTTCCACACTTTATGTGCCATCCCACACCTTTAATCCCAGCCACATGGCTCCCAGAGGGATGCCAGTGGACAGCCGGGGTGAGGCATAATCTTGTGGGCAGCTTGCCAATACAAGGATTCCCTAGTCAACTACCTATGCCCTCTTGCTGGAGTGGGTCTTATAATCATACTTTCCCCCTGAAACATAGCAGAAGTAGTCTTCTGAGCTTAGGCTTAGAACTTGACCCAATATAGAAAGTCTTTCAGGTGAGATGAGTAACATACTTACCTGTGCTTTGGGTCTGCTGTTCAAGGGGCGCTTAAAAATAAGAATAATGGGGGAAATACACTATTTTATCATTTGCCTGAAAAAAGATATATATTTCACATCAAACATGTTTTGTTAGAGAAAAAGAAAAACAATAATAACAGCTACCAGCTACTACTTACTGAGCTATTAAGTGTGTGTGTGTGTGTGTGTGTGTGTGTGTGTGTGTATCCACACATATATAACAGTATGTATGTGTATATACACAGTTAGAAGTTAAGTGACTTTGTTGAGATCATACAAGTAGTAAACTTTGGGGCCCAGGACTGTTTGATTCCAAATCCCAAACTCTTTATATAAAACCGAACTACCTTATCTCTAGCACTTAGTTGCAATTGATTCTTCACTGTCTTATCCCCTTAACTCCGTTTTCACACTTGCTTAGCTACACTGTAAGCTCATTGAGAGCCGAAGCCCCCTTCTGTATTTCTTTGTCTCCCCACAAAGTCAAATGGGAGTCTAGAGAGCATTCTTTATTTCACAACCAGATTTCCCTGTGATGAATATCTGTTGTACACATTTGGTGATTATTTCACCATTATAAGAGACCTCAAATCCCCATTTCACCTGAAAAACAAAGTGGAAATAGTTGTGATCAGATTCTTAAGGGCCTCGTATGCCATATGTGGCAGAGACAGTCACTGGATATCCACATGAGTCCCCACCTTTCCTAGCCTTCCCTCCACCCCCCAGCCCCCGCCCATCAACTGCACTTGGAACACTGGTCTAGACTTGAGGGATGCACTGTGAACATAAATGACATGTGCCATCTGGGCCATGGCAATTGAGACTCCATTTCAATGAGAATCTTCTTCATTCTTTTCTCCCATCATGGTGACACAAGATGGCAACATCAAGGATAAACATATCCTAAATCTCTGAGTCATCAAATGGATGAGAACTACTTTTTTCATCATACTTTTCTAGAGAAAGAAATATACTTGGGTATTTCTAAGCCACTGAGGTTTAGAAGTTTACATGTTACTGCTGCAAACCCTATCCTTGACTTCATAATACACCAAACCATAGGATTTGGACTTTATATTAATGGCATTGGAACAATAAAAGCTTTTAACAGAGAACAACAGTTGGAAACATCTTACCTACCAAATTAGCTCTTTTGAAATCATTTCCTCATGGTTTCTCTCCTATCAGCATTTTCCAAGGTCATTTACTTTCCTGCATTCATTCAACAGCTGATTGTTAATCATCTCATTTATCTACCAGTATGTGCTGGTGTGGGACATTCTGAGATGATGGCTTCGTCATTCATTAAATATAAAAATGAAGCATATTATGTGCCAGGCACTGTTCTGGTGCTTGTCAAACCTTTACTTACCTAACCCTCACAGCAGTGCTAGAAAGCACCGTTATTATCCTCATTTTACATATTAAAGAAACTGGAACACAGAGAGATGAAGTAACTTGCCCAAGATCACAGAGCTGGTAGTATGAAAAACGAGCCTTGAATCCAGGCAGTCCGGCTCCAGAACCTGGGCTTTCAATCACCAGGTTGTACTGATGACAGTGTTGCAGTTTAATTAAATCAGAAAATGGAGTCCCAACAGATCAGAACGGCCAACTTGGTACTTCATGGGCCTTACCGAAGCTAGTACTTCCTTTCTTCTAATTTATCACAAATACCACCTGGGGTTTAAGACCAGGAAGTTCTCAGGAAAATGCTAAGAGAACTAACAGGGAAGTGGCTCCATCTCACATTCCCTAAATATTTTCTTTACGTTCTTTTGAAGCCAACTGCTCATATCACATCTTTCTTTACTTAGCCATGCTCAAGCTTTATTCCATTTGATATACCTGTAGCACTTAACTCATGACATAAATATGCGGGGTAAATGTCTGACAGATGATATAAATGAAAGAATAAGTAAACTAATTAATATAACCTAAACCATAGCTATAGCTAACATTTTAGCATCTTTAAGTATTTCTGGTGAAATGGTGGGTAGAAAATCCAGCAGGTAATAAATTATTTCTGCCTCGTTATAAATTTTGATTCTAGAATACTGCGGCAAGGGTCAAGACTTCATCTTATTGTTTCCACCTGTGGAGTGATCTCTTGCTGTTCTAGTTCTGAGAAAATAATAGTAAAATAAGGACATTTACTGAGCACTGACTAGGAGCTAAGCAGTGGCTATGGGCTAAACGTTTGTATCGTGTCCACCTCACCCCAAATTCATATGTAAAAGTCCTGATCCCCAAAGTGATGGGAGTTCGGAATTTGGAAGGTAATTAGGTCCCTAGAGTGAAGACCTTTCTAACAAGATTAGTGCCCTTAGCCCTTAAACAAGGAACACAAGAGAGATGATCTCTCTCTCCAATATGTGAGGACACAGCAGGAAGGCATTCACCTGCAAAGCAGGAAGAGGGCCCTCAGCAGGAACCAAATCAGGCAGCACCTTGATCTTGGACTTCCCAGCCTTCAGAACTGTGAGAAATCAATGTTTGTTGGTTAAGCCACCCAGTCTCTGATATTTGTTACAGCAATCTGAACTAAGACCACAGTCTTACAAGACCTTTATCCGTAATAACTTATTTGATCCTCATCATGGCTTAATGAGTCACATGCAGTCAATTCTCATTATTCATGGTAGTTGTATTCTAGAACACTGAAGGGCCACCCCTAGGAGAAATAAAGGATGAGGTTCCTAGAAGACTCTGGTTGCAGTGTTTTCATCAACTGATCAATACATAATCTTGTTTTCTGTGTGTTTCTGTTAAAAGACATTTTATTTAATATGTAATTTTGATTCATTTATACTGAACTTATGGCCAGCACATATACCAACTCATGCCTGCAAGAAGTTTATCTAATGCATATATTTTCTCTGTAAGGCACCTCACAGCCTTCTTGCACCAGAAAACACTAGATAGCATCTCGCACTATGCTTAGGGGCAATTTTAAACAGTGCAATCACCAACGAGAGCACAAAATGTTAAACACATGTCACTAAATAGACTGTGAGAAGGATATTTTGTTTATAGTAGGAGAGCTGAAACAAAAAGGCAGAGCATTGCCCTGTTCAGTCTCAGCTGGGAACGTGCCTGCTAGGCAACCCAAATGTTTTACCTTTCTTTCCATGTCAGCAATTAACCACAAGAGTGCCAGGAGTATGGATTCTGGAGTTGTAAATAAATGGTAGAACAGGCACATTCACAAATATGTGATCTTTGAACAATGAGTGTATGGACTGAGCATCTGTTTCCCCCACATTCATACGTCGAAGCTCTATCCCCCACAGCATGGCTGTGTTTGCGGACGGGGCCTCTAAGGAAGTAAATGAAGGTTAAATGAGGTCATAGGGGTAGGACCTTGATCTGATGGGATTAGTGCCCTTTTAAGTAGAGACACTGGAGACTTTGCCAGCCCAGCTCACGCACATTGAGGAAAAGCCAAGGGGACAGGGTGAGAAGGCAGCCATCCACAAGCCAGGAGGAGGGCTCTTACCAGAAACGGAATCAACTAGAGCCTTGATCTTGGACTTCAGCCCTCTGGAACCATGAGAAAATAAGTTAGATTTCTGCTATGTAAGCCACACGGTCTATATTTTGTTATGGCCACCAGAGTAGACTAAAACAATGAGGGCCAACTGTTAAAACTCTGCTATAAGGCTGAAGAACCTCAGGCACGAAGATGCTACACCATGAATGTTCTATCTATGACTCAACGGACCAGGTTTCAAACCCAACCAGTCTGACTCTAGGTTATTTGCTTTAAGCGCTGGAACATGATACTGGATTACCTCCTCTAATGAGAACGCATGATCAGGCTGCCTTTGCCTGTCTACTCAACGGGGCTGTGGCATCAGCAGGCTGAGCCCTGAAATGTGGCTCTTCCCTTCCTGACTATGTTGCATCTGTCAGACTCCTTAATGGCTCAAAACTTGGAAAAGAGAAGAAAAGAGACATGACATCTTCTTTCCGAGCTTCTCACTTGGGGTCATGGACCATTCTGATTAATCTAAGGAAAGTTACAGATAAATTTCTCCAGAAAAAGTCACATGCGAAATGACACAGATACATTTGCATGAATTTGGGAGGAGCCTTTCGCATATTGACAGTCATCCCACTGACACAGGAAGGACAGAACCGCTCCAACCCCTCTCTGTATGAAGGTGACCACGGCAAACGGATAATCTAGATCGGAAGGACGCGCATGGACACGAGGTTGCATTTCCGGTCATTGCAGAACTTCTTGTTATATTACACCCAGCTTATCTTTATGTCATAATCCCACACCTCATCTTTAGCCCCACATCCTTGCTGTTTGCAAGCCCTTCTCGCTAAGAATCTGGGGCAAAGCGCAACGTGTACTTGTAAGGAAAGAAATGTGCGGCCTCTCGTCAGAAGGGCTTTGGTTTCGGAACCTTGGGAAGTGGGTGATGTTACCGCAGAGCCAGGCAGAGTTTCCAATGGCAACTGAAAGCAGAATTGCAGGAAACCAGCTCAACAGCTGACACCCAAATGCTTTTCCATATGTAAAGCCGTCTTAAACCCACAAGAGACACTGAGAATAAACTTTGTGCTTTCTTTTCTTTCTGCTCAATACCAAATGGGTCAGGGAGAAGCACTGGACGCTTTGAAAAATGCACTTATAATATTGAAGCCAAGCTGTGCGAGTACCCATTGGAGACAACTGTTCTCTCATGGCCTGCCTTGAATGAACAATCACAGCTCTGTGTGATATTACTTCTTAACCAGATTCTAGCATTGAACGGTTGGCTCGCCATGGTTACTTGCATTTTAAACCAGTGTCTCTTTTTCCTTCCCCTTGGCTAAGATGCCTGCATACTTGGCAGGGGCTCCTTCTCATTTGAACTTTTGCCCTCTTTTAATGTCCACCAAATTTTAGCCTAAAAGAACCTTTCAGAGGCACCTTTTGTTGCTCTGAGTTTCTTTCTCGTGTGAGAACCAGCTTAGGGAGCTGGTTACTGGAAAACACTCAAGGGCCTGTCTTCCCGCTCTGTGAAGCCAGCAGTGACAGGCTGTTTTGTGTGTGTACTTTCCTTTAAAAAAAAAAAAAAAAAAAAAAAAAAAAAAAGAAAAGAAAAATTAAGGAAGCACAAGATGCAAGCTGTTTGCTGAAAACAAAATGTTTGCTTTCAAAAGCAAGTGAACACACATGTATTTGCATACGTCCGTGCGGCTTCCCTCTTGTCCACTCCAGGCCCACTCCCCTCTCCTTCAGCTTATCACCCCGTTGAAACTTACTTCGGTTTGAAAGCCAGATCAATGAAGGGCTTTATTCCCTCCTGATTTCCCTTACCGGTTACAATTCGGTGAGGTCTTTCAGGGTGCAAACGTCCACGGGACCTGTTTCCCTGTCAAGAGAATAACCGCTATGTCAACCCCTACTCTCATTTTACAATTAGACAACCCGCTTCCCATGCAAACAGAGCCTACCATCTATTCAGAGCCAAATGCTTCAGCCTGTCGACCACCTTGCTCGGGCCCACAGACACCCAGTTCTGTTCCCCGCTCCCCCACTCGCCCTGGCCATCCCTAACCCGAGCGATGTCCGTTCCTTTCCCTGGATCACACATACCCCTTCCCTGGACGTTCCTTTTCCTCAGCCTCACAACGCACACGTCTGTTCAGAACCACCAGCCCCACCCACAACCCGGGTGTCCAATTGCTGCTGGAATGTACCTTGCAGCCAGGTAACCTGGTTCTACAATTTCCCCCCTGCCCTTTGCTGAATCTTCCAGCCCTTTCTTTTCACACTGCCCCTCTCGGGTCTCTTTTTGCTCAGGGATCTACTGGACTCCGACGATAGTTTCCTGGTTCAAGCTACTACTTTTGCTCACACCCACTCTTTCCCACACGCTGATAAACACTCTGATGCCACCATCCAGTCTTGCCGGGGAAGTGAACACGCTCCTGCCCAAGGCCAACCCCTCCATCTGTGTGAACCCTTGGCAGAGTCCTTCCAGATGCAGAGACTGTGTTCTGTGTTCCCCCCATGGTCACAGCTATGTACTCTGGGCCAGCTCCCACCCTTCCGTCTTCAGATACGCTTACCTTAGTAAAAACAACAATGAAAACTTCTAAACAAGCTTTCCTGTTCCACAAGACCTTCTTACCCTATACAATTTCTTTCCGTCCTTGTGACTCCACACCTGAACGGCCTGCATCCACCACTGTCACTTCTGTATCTCTGCTCCCTTGCTCTCTTACCCCTTGTCTCTTGCTTTCCACTTATAAAGGTCATGAATAAACACAAGGATGTTTCCCTCACCTTCAGCCTCCCTGTCTTCTCTGCTACAAATGGCCCACTTTCAAGATAAAACTCTTGTTTTCTGGTTAGCACATTGATTTCCCTGTCTTTTGGGGATTTCCGCTCTGTTACTGGTTCCTCTCCCCTAAGCTTATTCTTCAACTCAGTTATGCTAATTTTATCCAACAGTTTTGGGGACGTCGCCTCCATTAGAGCTCAAATGTCATGGGATAGGAAACAAAACTTTTTTTGTTGTTTAGGGATGATAGCTCAAGCTGCAATCTCAAGAATAAGAGGCCACAGGAAAAGCTGATAACCACCTGGTTGCTGAGTTATAGAAATTACTTCCAAAAAGTTGATAAATAGACATTTTGCTCAGCTCTGCCACTCCACCACCCTGGCCTCTCCTATGGAACCCCTTGGATTTCCTAATAATCTGGAAATAAAAGATTAAGTCCTGGATCATCAAGGCCTTTCCAGAATACTGGTTCAACATTATGGTCTCAGTCCACTCCCGTGGTCTACCATGATGGCTATCAAACACACCAAATATCGCTTCTGTCTACAAGTGCCTCTTTGTTCAAAGGAACAGCCAAACAGATACCCTGGAGTGTGTGCTCAGTGATCAGACTGGAGCTTCTTTCTCCCACTTATCTTCCCATCCATCCTATACAAGCAAAAAGCAGGGGTTCCTGGAGAGAAAGATTAAGTTGTAGAAGGAGAGAATTATCTGCCTAGTAACAAATGTGGTTACCAGGAGGAATATACATGAAGAAAGGGAAGGAGGGTTCTCTCTACCTAACCAAGTCAGAAAGACTCCAAGAGAGCCCTTCCTGGAGACTTTGAGTGTTTGCAAAATGAGAGAAAGCAGATCATCCTCTAATCGGACACTTGCAAGATGCAGAAAGTTTTAGTCTTACTCCACGCATTAAAGTTTGATGAGGAAGGCCTTGGGAGCACTTGACATTTAGGAGGAATTTATGCACGTCCCCTGAAGTTTGACAGTGTACATAAAAATAGATACTCGGAGCCTGCTGCCAAACTGGAAAAATCAGAAGATAAATGGCTGGCTGCAGCCGCCTTCCAGGGTAAGACCAGGAAGAGCGAGTGACATGGGGAACAGGCTATGCACAGTTTGGCACAAAAGCAAGGCATGAATTTTCTCTAGAACCAGTGCATTTGAGTTGTCTTGATGGGATCATACTTTTAAAAAACATGCCTGCTGGGGGTGAGGGAATCCCAACAGGATGCATCCCCAGGGAGAAAGGCTGAAAGGATGTCATTCTAGGTCAGCTGGCAAGTACACCTCCCATGTCATAAAGCAATGATCTGGAACAATCTCAGTGAAAAATGTTTGGGGATATTGGCCAAAGAACTCAGAAACAAAAGTTATATATGAGAAAGCTGCATTTAAAAGCTTGCTATAATGGAAATCCCACTGGCCATTTACTATTAGTCAAGAAAGAACTACACAAAAGAACAGCAAAATAAAGGCTTGAAAAAGGAAGGAGGAAATCTGAGGAAATCTGAAAGCTGAGACCATGGTCTGCTCCCTACTACAGGCCAGAGGCTTGGATCTGCCTTGAGCTGTGAAAAGAAAGAAACTCAAATCAAATTAGATGTAAGACTACAATTTTGATTTAACCTTGCCTAATTTTTTTTATTTCCTTAAAATGAGTAACATGTACCCGAATATTCTTATGGTGTAAAATCACAAGGAAACTGTGGAATCATCTGAAAACATCACAGGAAGGAATGGAGATATGACGAGCCATGTTAGAAGACACGGTTCAGAGAAAAATTCAGATATTCTCTCTGTGAACACCTGCTCAGTATCTAGTTATCCATGTTTTATACCATTCATATTCCTGACACATTTTTATCATTGTGATGTTGTGTTTTATGGTAAGAAATGGGTATTTGGTCTTTGTTCACTATTCCTGGCATATAGCTTCTCAAACCCTTGTAATTTTCCAAGTGAGAAGAGCCATAAAAGTTGTCTCCTGTTATGTTAAGGAGATGACTTTTGGACCCTGTCTAAGGATAGCACCTGGGTGCCAGGAGAACCAATCATGTGATTAGAAAGTTGGAACTTTCATTCCCATCTCCCTGACCACTGGGGAGGGGGGGAGGGGGAGGGGCTGGAGGTTGAATCAATCACCAGTGACCCATGATTTAATCAGTTGTGGCTATCTAATGAAGCCTCTGTAAAAACCCAAAAGGACAGGTTTCAGACAGCTTCCAGGTTGGTGAACACGGGAAGATTTGGGGAAAGTGGCGCTCTCAGAAAGCATGGAGCTCCAAGCTCCTTTCTCTATGCGTCTCTTCCATTTGGCTCTTCCTGAGTTACATCCTTTTCTAATAAACTGGTAATTTAATAAGTAAAATGTTCTCTCTCTCTCTCTCTCTCTCTCTCTTTTTCTGAGTTCTTTGAGATACTCTAGCAAATTAGGAAGGAAGAGGTTGTTGGAACTTCTGATCTGCAGCCAGTCAGTCTAAAACACAATTGCCAACCTGGACTTTCAGCTGCCCTCTGAAGTGAGGCAGGGGAACAATCTTATGGGACTGAGCCCTTAGCCTGTGGGGTCTGATGCTACCTCCAGGTAGACATTATCAGAAGAGAGTTGAATTGTAGGACACTCCGCTGGCGTCTGAAAATTGCTTGGTGTGTGGGGACCCCTGCCTTGGAATTGGTGGTCTGAATTGTAATTATCAACCTCTATTTTGTTCAAGACTTTTACAGTTGCAAGTGACAAGAGTCCTGACCCAAATAGACTAAGAAAAAGAGGAATAGAATGGTTCATGTAATGAAAATGTCTAGAGTTATTTTGGATTCAGGAATAATCCAGGACCTCAAGATAATGCTATCAAGGCACCAGCTTTCTCAGACAAATGAAATCCATTTGTCTCTGCTTGGCTTAACTCTGTATTCCTGTTCTTTCTCAGTTGTAGGCATAAGAGATCATACCATTCTAGCTTAATTAATCTTCCAAAAAAAGAAAACATGGAGCAGCACAGCACTAAATTTCCATTGAGTTCTCTAACTGGACTATCCTGGATTATATGTTAACTCCAGAGCCTATGGTACCCTACTTGGTGAGATATTTGGTGAGATATAACTCATATGTCCATCCATGTGTTTGGGAAAAGTACATTAGCATCACATGAACATGTGAAATGAGTTACCACAAAAAAGAGACTTTATTAAGAAGTGGGGATTTCAAACCAATAAAGATAACAGGGGTCCATTACAGCATCCTCATTTACAGCCCCTTCCAAGGTATCACTGTCTATTTTTCCTTTCAGTTCTATTAGTTTTTTATATATTTGGGGGAATCTCTTATTAGGTGCATATGTTGACTCTTTTATTATTTAAAAGTCCTTCTTTGTTTCTTATTAAAAAATATCCTTTGTTGTCTCTAGTAACGTTTTTCATTTTAAAGTCTGTTTTGTCTAATGTTAGTATATCTGAAGTCCAAACTACAGAACCCAGTGATGTATTAGATTTGGGGAATGTTAATGAAACATATTGGTACAATTTCAAGATTTGGAGTATGGTTGGCAGAGTAGGGTTATTCGTCAAGGCTAGGAAAAGGGAAGAAACAACAGATGTGGGATTTGAAGAGAATGAGTTTCATTTGGAATATTCTGAGTTTAAAGATGAGGAGAGAATCAAGACATCTTTGGTGGCTACTTTAGAATTAAAATAAAATTATTTGGTATACGACTCCATTTTGAAATCTGTTTGCAATCCCATCATGCCTATCACATAGGTTAGCTCAGATTAGATGAAATACTTATAAAGTAACGCCCCCCCCCCCCCACACACACACTTTATCCATGGTTTTGCTTTCTGTGATTTCAGTTACCCCCAGTCAACCAAGGTCTGGAAACAGATGATTTTCAGATGATACATCAGAAGGTCAACAGTAGCCTAACACTAAGTCACAATGCCTATGTCATTCACCTCACTTTATTTTATCAGGTAGGCATTTTGTCATCTCACATCATCACAAGAAGAAAAGAGAGTACAATACAATAAGGTTATTTTGGGGGGGGAGAGAAGGACCACGTACACATAGCTTTTATTACAGTATATTTTTATAATTGGTCCATTTTATTATTAGCTATTGTTGTTAATCTCTTACTGTGCCTAATTCATAAATTAAACATTATCGTAGATATGTTTGCAGGGGAAAAACATGGTATATATAGGTTTTAAAATCTGTGATTTTAGGCATCCCCTGGGGTCTTGAAACACATTTCCCTCTAATAACAGAGGACTACTATGGACTGATGGATTGACTGAGAAAACTTGACACTATCATGCATGTCCAGTCATTCTGGACTTGTACTTCCCTGAATACACCACGGTTTTTGTTTTCTTGCTTTGTTTTATTTTTTCCTTTTGAATCCTAGGTCTTTGAACATTCTGCTTCCTTTCTTTGAAATACCCTTCTTCTTCTTCATCTTCCCTTATCATTCACTTGGCTAATCCTACCTGTCCTTCAGATCTCAGCTTAGAAATCACCATCTATGGAAAACTCTTGTGAATAACTTGGGATGTTCTGTGCAATTCCTCTCATTTTCTCCAGTACAGTCCTTGCTGCGTGTCACTGTATAATGGCCTGTTCTATGAGGACAGATATTACTTGGGGTTTACTGCTGTATCACTACTGTGTGACATAATATACAGGAATTCAACAATTAGCTTTTAAATAAGTATACTGAGGCATAGGAAAGAATTGTCTGTCTCATTGCCTATTTTACATTTTACACCAGCATAATCAGGAATTAAACGGGTTGACTCTTGAACAAAACTAAGGAAGAAGATAGCTTCATCAGAAAAGGAATGGATTATCCCCGAATAGATGTCCAAAGAAAACGAAAGGAACAGTTTCTTTATGGAACACCCATCACTAAATTCTTTTCTGGAATCAAAATTCTGCCTCCCAAAGATGCCCAATAATGGAAACTAAGTCGGTTTTGGAATGATTGGCTGATGGATGATGATATTGGACGAGTTTGGTATGTTTGGGGTTCATGTCTCAATTGCACAGAATATTCTATCAAATCTAAGATGACATTAATTGCAACATGTACCATTATTTTATGTACCTTCAAAAGAGAGAAGTAAAACATGCTGATTATGCTGTGACACAATGATTAAGGAATATCTACTTAAGATGACTTCAATATCAAAGATATTAAAATGTGAAAAAGGTGTATGTCTTAAGCTCACTTAAATGTGTTAGAGAAAATTCAGAATTATTGACTGAGGAAGAACCCAAGACTTTATCCACTCTAACCTCATCAATTTATAAATTAACCAAGAACCCAAAGAGTTTAGTTGACACAGCTACACTGCAGTTGAGCACGTCAGTCAACCTGAAAGACCAGATGGGCTGGTTTATTCCAGCGTTAATATGTCCCAATTTTTGTGCACTAATATTAAGAAAGAGACCCAGGGGAAATATAGGTCATCATGAAATGACGAATGTCTCTGTCTTATGCTAGAGATGTCTAATGTATCTTAAGAAATAAGTCACTTAAAAATTTTTACACTCAAATATCTGAATTCTAGCATCTATCCCCAGTGAATCCAGAGTTTGCCTAGAGACATCTGAATCCATTTTTTGGCAGTCAAGGAAATACCTAATGAGATGTATGCATATCTAATAGTATATTGGATTTTTTCCCCTCTGCTACTTGAAAAGCTTTCATTTAATCAAAGACCATTTTCCGTGGCATTAGGATATGCACAATTCCACATGAAGAACAAATCAAATTTGCCATAATTATGGTAAATTTTAAATTCATTATTTCTAATGACAACTTTAAACTTGGTTCAGTAAATTTTAGCCTTCTTGCCACATAGTGCTGTAAGTTTTGTTTTAAGAAGACACTTATCCCCTGTCTCTTTCCTTCATTTTCTCCTTCCCTTAACACCACAATTGAAAAACTCCCCCTCAACTCCACCCCCTCTCAAATTCCCCTACCTACCTGGAACCTTGGCCCGCCTTTCATTACCTTGCTAATAACAAAAGCATCTTCATTTTCTCTGGAACTCATGCAGAAGAAACATTTTAAGCTCAACTAAATAATTATCCACCTACTTTCTATTTCTTCCCAAGGGGAAAAAAAAAATCCTGATTGACTGAAAAATCACCAGGTTGTTGTCACCAGAATCCTTAATGTGAAACCTTCCTTATAATCTTCCTTCTTCAACTTTGTTTTTGATGTGGGAAGTGGCAAAATTAAGGGAATTTGTGAGGTGTATTAGAAAATGCCACCAGATAAATGAAGGCACGTTCAACTGAGCAAGTCATGGTGCATGCATCCACTATATTACAGGCACGCCAAAGGGAACCGCATGCGTGAGAGATGTGTGGTTCTTCCAGCCTGTTACCAACTCACTGCAGCCCTGCGAGGGCCAGGAGGAATGTGCTCAAAGCAGGTCTCATGGTGCAGGCAATGGCTAGGACGTTGCTCAGGGGTTACCAGCTAAAGAATGACTCACCAGACCACGTGAAAAACAAAGCTGCTTTTGGGAGACCCAAATTCCAGTTGCTTCCTCATCTTTGTTGTGCAGGAAAGAAACACTCTCTGCTTAGAAAGGATGAGAGAAATCCCAATTTTATTGAAGGTCTCTGACACAACAACCTCAAGACTGCCAATTAATTCTTTTTTGTTCGTTTTTTTTCATGATTATCTATTTATTTTGGGAGAGAGAGACAGAGCATGAGCAGGGGAGGGTCAGAGAGAGAGAGAGAGAGAGAGAATCCCAAGCAGGCTCTACACTGTCAGTGCAGAGCCCAGTGAAGGGCTTGAACCCACAGACCATGAGATCATGACCTGAGCTGAAATCAAGAGTCAGAGGCTTAACTGACTGAGCCACCCAGGCATTCCCAGGCTGCCAATTAAGGCTTGCTGCTAATATACATACATGCACACAAAGGCAATTTTTTAATTAATGAAAAGACCTTTCTGAAGCCAGAGTTCCTTCTTGATCAAGATCATGATTTAACAAAGTTTCGTCTGCTGTCCTCTCCCTTTTATTAATGTTCCTTTCTTCTTCCTGTCCCAACCCAAAGTGTCTCATTTCTGTTGTCCCTGATAGATTTCAACTCTTATCAGGAGTAAATATTTTCAAAGCGCTGCCATGTCTGAGGCCTTTTCAGGAGTAGTGAGAGGGTTCTCAAAGGCTGAGAGCAATTCAACATGAAATGTGGACTTGGTCATTGGGAATATGAAAATAATCTCATTAACCCTTGGCTCTCTCAGCATGGTGGCCAAGAGGGATCTATTTTACACACCATTTTCTTCTACCAAAAGACATTATCCGTAGGTATTTTTAAAAATATAGGAGCTGGAAAAGATTCTAACCGTCACCTCAAACTATCTCCACATTTTATAGATTCGGAAACGGAGGCCCAGAAAGTCAAGATAGGTTATTGCTGCAGATAATCCCCACCCCCATCAGATTCCCAGGACGGTAGTTTCCTGAAATTCTGCCTTGGGAAAACTAGCACTCCTTAGAGGCTCTGAACTTATGGCACTTGGCAAGTTACATAACATAACATATGTCGTTTGGGAAAACTGAAGGAATATGTCTAGCTTATGCACCCCTGCATTTGATGGAACATCTATATTCAGCTGATTTTTGTCTATCAATAGGTCAATTGTTGCTTAAAAGAAAGAAGTCTTTTAACTTAATCTTATGCAGCCACAAAGCCCCAGATAAAATGATATTGAACACCCATGTAGAGGAAAGAAGCTATCTGTTCTAACCCCTACATGAGAAAATCTTGATAAAATCATCTGGCTATCTGCTTCTAGCCTTATGGCTGACCAGATACTCTGAAGAATTTCTGCTAGCAGTGCAGCTTACATAGGACACAGTCTTCAAAACATTGTTGTTTGCATTTGAATCAGTGGATATTTTCAGATCCTCTCTCCTAGCTCCTGCCATGTAAATTTTTACAGTAGAGAACTTGAGACAGTTATCAGGGGTCAGGAGGAACAGGGGTGACCTAAGGATGTAACAGGATGGCAGCATTACTGTTGGGGGCTGAGTCTTGGGCAAACATCAAAGTAGGGAAGCTAAGCCTAGGATTCTTGAGCTGACCCAAGGTTCTCCAGGTAAACAGAAACATCATCTATGGCACCCAAAGCCACTGGCACAAAGCACACGCATGCTCAAAGAAACGCTTCTCAATTTTTGACCTGAAGGATTCTTAATAGATGAATCAAGTAATGTGACCATAATAAAAGATCATTGGCAAACAAGAAGGTTAGCTGTTTTAGGTACCTACGGCTATATAACAAATTACCCAAAAATTTAGTAGCTCAAAATGACAATAAACATACATTATTTCTCCCAGTTTCTGAGAGTCAGGGATTTAAGGACTTGAAATTTGAGCACTGGCTCAGGGTCTCTCATAAAGTTGCAGCCATCTGAAGGCTTGACTGTGGCTGGAATATCCACTTCCAAAGCACTCAGACACTTGATTGGCATGTTGGTGTTCCTTGTTGGTTGGAAGCTTCAGATCATTTCCCTGTGAACCTCTCCTGAGGCCAGCCAAGTGTCCTCATGACACAGCATCTGGTTTTCCCCAGCATGAACAATTCAAGAGAGAGCAAGTCAGGTAGAAGCTATTCTATTTATGTGGTAAACTCAGATGAAAACATGGGAAAATTTCTTCGTAATCCTGGGGCAAAAAAGGTTAGCCATGAAAGAAAATTAATAATAAATTCAATAGTATCAAAATTATAAATAACTAGAAAACCTGAACAGACTGATTACTAGTCAGTAAATTAAAACTGTAATCAAAACCTCCCAACAAAGTCCAGGGCCAGACAGCTTCACTGGTTAATTCTACAAAACAAAGAAGTAATACCAATCCTTCTCAAGCTCTTCCAGGAAAAAAAAAAGAGGAGAAATACTTCCAAACTCATTCAAACAAAGCTGGAGGCATCATGGTCCCTGATTTCAAACTACATCGCAAAGCTATAGCAATCAAAATAGTATGGCAATGGTGTAAATATAGACACATAGGTCCACAGAACAGAATAGAAAGCTCAGAAATAAACCTACACTTACATGGTCAATCAGTTTACGACAAAGGAGCCGAGAATATACAATGGAGGAAAAAACAGCCTCTTTAATAAATGATGCTGAGAACACTGGACCATCAACTCAAAATGGATTAAAGACTTGAATATAAGACCTGAAATCATAAAACTCCTAGAAGAACACATAGGCAGTAAGCTTCTTGACATAAGTCTTGGTGATAATTTTTTGAATCAAAAGCAAAGGCAACAGAAGCAAAAATAAACAAGTGAAACTATATCAAACTAAAAAGTTTCTGACAACAAAATAACCTGTCAACAAAATGAAAAAGCAACCTACTGAATGGAAGAAAATATTTGCAAACCATATATCTGATCAGGGGTTAATGCCCAAAACATATAGAGAACACATACAACTCAACAGCTAAAAAACAATCCAATTAAAAAATGGGCAGAGGATCTTAATAGACGTTTTTCCAAAGAAGGCATACTCTTGGCCATAGACACATAAAAAGATGTTCAAAATCACTAACCATTAGGGAAATGCAAATCAAAACCACAATGAGATTATACCTCACTCCTGTCAGAATGATCTATCTATATAGATATAGATACAGATATAGAGATAGAGATAGAGATAGAGATATATAGGATGTATTAGTTGCATAATATAAACATTAATAGAATTTTTCCCGCATTTTTCTTCTCCTGTACAAGAAAAAACAAGTGTTGGCAAGGATGTGGAGAAAAAGGAACCCTTATGTGCTGCTGGTAGAAATGGAAATTGGAACAGCCACTATGGAAAACAGCATGGGAGTTCCTCAAAAAATTACAAATAGAACTACCATATGATCCAGTAATTGCACTACCGGGTATTTACCCAAATAATACAAAAATACTAATTGGAAAGGATAGATGAACCCCGACATACACTGCAGCATTACTGGACAATTATTGGACAACCTAACTGTCCATTGATAATTAAATGGATACAAAGACTCAGTATACATGTACAACGGAATATTATTCAGCCATAAAAAGGATGATATCTTGCCATTTGTGACCACATGAATAGACCTCAAGGGTATTATACTAAGTGAAATAAGTCAAATGGAAATATGGAAATGCCATATAGTCTCTCTCAGAAGTAGAATCTAAAAAAAAATGGAGTGGATGCATATGAAGAACAGATTAGTGGTTGCCTGAAGAGAAAGGTAGGGGCTGACGGATGGGGGAAATCAGTAAAGGGGGTCAAAGGATACAAATTTCCAGTTATACAATGAATAAATCATGGGATATAATGTACAGCATGGGGACTATAGAAGAATACTGTATTGCATACTTGAAAGTAGTTAGGAAAGTGGATCTTGAAAATTCTCATCATGGCAAAAAACAATTTGTAGCTGTGCGATGATTGATGTTAACTGAATTTACCATGGTGATCATTTTGCAACATATGCAAGTATCAATTCACTACATTGTACACCTGAAACTAATATAATGTTAGGTCAAATATATTTGAACAAAAACAAGAAGAAAGGAAAACAATTTATTCATCAAAAGGCATCATAGAGAGAATTAAAAAACAAATGGCAAACTAGGAGAGAGATTTAAAAGTCACTTAATAGACTAAGGATTAGTACCCTGAACACATAATAATTTCTATAAATAAGTAAAACAGAAAACCCAGCAGAAAACTAGGCATAGATCCAAACACAGGCATAAACACAGAAGAAGAAACAAGTTTGTCCCAAACACATGTCAAAAGGTTCTCAATCCAGTTAATAATCAAGGAAATACAAATTACTGCCAAAATGGGATAATTTTGGGAATGAGATTCCATTTTACACATATTTAGTTGTCTCAAATCTAAATATTTGATAATAAATACCAAGTACTGGAGAGGAAGTGAATCAACAGGAAAGGCAGAGGACATTAAGTTGTTATTATTACTTTAGAAAACTATTTGGCATTCTCTTGTAAAGATGAATATTCACACACCTGATCTCCACCCAACAGCTGTATTCCTGGGTCAGTGATTTTGACCTCTAGAGAATATGTGGCAGCTGTCTTTAGACATTTTTGGTTGTCACACTACTGGCATCTAGTGGGTAGAGGCCAGGGATGCTCTCTTAGACATCCTACAATGCACAGGACAGACCTACACAACAAAGAATTACCTGGCCCCAAATGTGCCAATCAAGAAACCCTGCCCTAGGTACATACCCAGGAGAAATTGTTGCTCATATGTACACGAGGAGATACAGAAGAATATATTCAAAACAGCATCAGCAAAGTGGAGGTAATACTTCCCCTTTGACAAGGGAAGATGTTAACGTGACACTGTCATTGAGGGAAAAATACATGATTGAATGGCAGTGGCAGACAACATGAATGAATTTTGGTGAAACGAAAGAGTCACAGAAGAAGACACGCCATGTGCTATACTTAATGTAACGGTCAAAAACAAGAAACACTGGAAAATGTGTTATTTAGGCATAGATATAAACATATGATTAAACAATAAAAATAGGTTAGGCAGTGAGAAGACAAAATTCAAGGTACTGATTAGCTTTTGTGTAAGGTAAGGGGAAGATTGAGGGGAACGGGGGAAAGATACACAGAGGGAAGTTTTGTGACATGTTTGATCACTTGGATTGGACAGTTGGGTTCACAGTTGTCCGTTACATTATCACCCTTTATAACTTACACATGCAGAAAGATACATAACACATACATACATATATGTCACATATATTCTCTTGCATTGAGTACTATATTAAAATATAAATAAGTTGAATACAAAATCAGGGCAGAAGTCGTGAAGTGGGTTGTACGATATGACCACACAAGTAACTTCTCAAAGTTAGGACAACTCACTTTCACCCTATCTGAAAGGAGCTGCTGCTACTTCTGTGGTAGAGGCAGGCTCAAAATGAAGTGTAATTTGTCCATCGTATTCCTTCCGGGCAGTCCACGAGGATGGCAACCCTATGCGAATGCCATTGACCTAAGCACCCCTTACCTTTGAGCTCTGTTGGCAATACACATAGGGCAAATAAAACTTGGAATTTGTAAGGTCATTTTTTTAAACTTAAAAAAAACGTTTTTAATGTTTATTTATTTTTGAGAGGGAGAGAGAGACAGAGACAGAGCATGAGCAGGGAAGGGGCACAGAAAGAGGAGACAAAGAATCCGAAGCAGGCTCCAGGCTCTAAGCTGTCAGCACAGAGCCCCACGCAGGGCTCCAACTCAAGAACCATAAGATCTTGAGCCGAAGTCCAAGGCTTAACCAACTGAGCCACCCAGGGGCTCCCCTGTTTTTTTTTCTTCTAGATACTGTAGTCATACCCTGGTAGGGGTAAATGTCATTTTGTAACAACAGCAAGAAAGTGGACAACCTATGGCTTTCTTTGTCCCTGTGGGATAAGCCTCGATTCCTTTTAAAAGTCAAAATTTCAGGGGCGCCTGGGTGGCTGAGTTGGTTAAGCATCCTATGTCAGCTCAGGTCATGATCTCACAGTCCCTTGAGTTCATGCCCTGTATCGGGCTCGCTGCTGCCAGTGCAAAGCCCGCTTCAGATCCTTTGCTCCCCGTCTCTCTGCCCCTCCCTCACTCTCTCACCCGAAAATAAACAAACATTTTTTTAAAAATCAAAATTTCAAAATAGTGTGCCTTTAAACCCTAGGTTGGCAAATTAAGGTAGTCCAAATCACCTGAAGTTCTATGACCACCTGCCAGGTTTTGTTGTTTTGTTTTGTTTTGTTTTTTTAATTTTTTTAATGTTTATTTAGTTTTGAGAAAGAGAGAGAGAGAGAGAGATTGTGAGCAGGGGAGGGGCCGAGAGAGACGGAGACACAGAATCTGAAGCAGGCTCCAGGCTCTGAGCTGTCAGCACAGAGCCCGACGCAGGGCTCGAACTCATGATCATGACCTGAGCCGAAATCGGACGTTTAACCAACTGAGCCACCAGGTGCCCCCACCTGTCAGTTTTAAGCAAAATTGTAAAGATCTCCTTCCCTTCCCTTCCCTTTCTCTTTATTTTTATTTTGTTTTATTCTAACCAGGTTTTCCAGGTGACAAACAGCTCCCTTATTCCTATTCTCAGTTGACTTCCAAATAATCCCTGCTAGAGTATTAATTCAAAAGTAAGGTATTAACTATTACAGCTTACTATGATTCCTCCTGGGGTGGCTTTTATTTTCATAGAGGACTCAGAAAGGTTGGCGTGGGGAGCAGGGAAGGCAGGGTAAGAGATGACCTTCAGGAAGCTATACTAACTCCAATATCTGAAGAAGCAAATAAATAATATTTGTGATGCAGCCTCTGAAAGGTTGGCAAAACCTTGCTTTGGGCTCTGTTTAAACATCCAGGCTCTGTCTACTACTACTACTGCAAGAAAACCTCTTACTTTCCTGACCCGGGAGGAAATATTTTATAAATTACAGTGTAGAGAATTATTTGGTCAACATTTAGACCTGAAATGCCCTGAAGAGTGAGAAAGTTAAGGGGAAAAAATAGATTTGGAGAAAGGACAACGGCCAAACTCCACCAAGAAAAGGCATAATAGCATAAAGAGGAGGAACTTTTCACGTGTCCAAGCATAAATGTCAAGAGTATTTCAACAAAGCCCAAAAGGTTTGAAGTTGAAGCCTGTGAAAGAAAGAAAGAAAGAAAGAAAGAAAGAAAGAAAGAAAGAAAGAAAGAAAGAAAGAAAGAAAGAAAGAAAGAAAGAAAGAAGAGAGAAAGGAAGGAAGGAAGAAGGGAAGGAAGAAGGAAGGAAGAAGGAAGAAAGAAGGAAAGAAAGAGCAAGTCTGGGTGACTCAGTTAAGCATCCAACTTCAGCTCAGGTCATGATCTCACAGTTTGTGGGTTCAAGGCCCATGTCAGGCTTTGTGCTAACAGCTCAGAGCCTGGAGCCTGCTTTGGATTCTGTGTCTCCCAAGCTCTCTACCCCTCCCCCACTCATGCTCTGTCTCTCTCTCTCTCTCTCTTTCTCTTTCTCTCTGAAAAGTAAATAAACATTAAAAAATTTTAAAAGAGAGAGATAGAGTGAGAGAGAAGGAGGGAGGGAGAGAAGATGGAAAGGGAAGATTCTTGAAGAGAAAACAAATATGGTTCTACCAGCTTCCTGTCTCACCGTACTTGATAATAGTAACTGCTTTGCCTAAAGAAAGTATCAGCCCTTCATCAAAGGGGTATTCCTGAGTCTGGATGCTTCAGCCAACAGGTCACAGTGGAATCAAATCCGAATGCGCAGTCATGGTCCTGAAACTTCACTGTGAGTAGTCATCTAAGGATGTTGATGAGAAATGCAGGTTTCGGGTCCCCAGCTCAAGCCATGTGGCCTGGGCAGTTTTGTGTCCTAGCCCAGGAGTCTGCATTTCCAAGCACTCCAGGTGAGCTGGACGCATGCAGGGGCCAGAACAGTGAAGCCAGTTCAGGAAGCCAGACCTAGGGTTTGTGTCTCACACCGTGGGGCCCCATCTCACATGTTCGCAAGAAACCTTTTACTACAGCATCGCCACAGAAACCAGCATTGCTCGGGTAAACCCTGAGAGCCCCTGTCCTTAGCGACACTGCCCAGATCGAGCTTTCTAGGCCCTGTCTCTTCCAATGCTGCCACTCTGAACACTTACAGGGACTTCTCTACTCGCATAGGCATGAAACTGGAAATGCGAGAAAGGTTCATACTCTGAAGGCGAGTCCTTGACCACTGGAGGCAGGAGGTAGTAAGTAAAGGTTCCCATTCTCCCATCCCTTGGGTGGGCCATTTTCTGAAGTTCATTTTGTGTGATTCCCCAGATGGTCCTGGCGGGAACGAACCCCAGGTGCCCCCAGGGATGGCCAGCTCTATCACACACCCTTGTTTGGGCTTTGTTCTTCTTCTCTTCTGTCCTTCCCAGTCTCCTAATCCTGTTCCTTTGGATCTTATGCAAAAGTGAACTACCTGCATGTCAACTCTTGCTGCAGACTGCTTTCTGGGGAAAACCCAAACTGAAGAAGGGTTCTAGAAGGTTCTAAAAGCCTGAGGGATTGGGGCTGGGACTGGAGAAGATGAAGGTGAAACAGTACAGCCCTGGGTATATTCTCCCAATGCCGCTTCATTCAAGTGGCTACTCTTCGACCTGTTTGCTTATTAAACTTCCTCATCTTATTTCCTTTAAGAATAAAGCTCTGGAGAAAAAAAAATTGAAAATAACCAACCTAATAGAAAAACCTCAACACTTGAAGCCAAGTGCCTGAATTTCACTACTGTTATGACCTGCAAAGAACTATATAATGTTCCACAATTGGAATTTTTTGTCTGCATCACAGAGTTGTTGAGAGACTAGCACATGATTATTATTAGATGTTAATATAACGTAAAATTGATAGCAATGAGCCTCGTGGCCAGACTCAGTCGCTCTATCCTTATAGTCATCATTAGCCAATTTGACCACACGAGTTTGCTCACGGTGATGGGCGGTGGGACATAAGTCCCAAACACTCTAGAGGTGATGGAAATCTTAGGATGTCATTGCAAAATCTGATTTCATTAGTTGATGCTGTATCAATATGAGTCCCTATAATCACAGGGGAAAGGAAAAGAAAAAGGAAGGCAAAGAATTTCTCAATAAGAGAGAAATATGATCAGATGAGTTGTATGACCTCCCCATGATACAGGTACCCATTTAATTTACTCTCACTCTGTCTTTTCCTCCACAGTTTCTCTTTCTGATTACCTGGTAGTCAGCTGTCTGGGTACTTGCATTACTCTACAATACTAGGCATCTCCATAGATTCTTCCACAGGCTCTTCTGACATATAAAAGTTCAATATAAAAATAAAAGCCACATTTGTTATACCATAAACTATAACACCGTGTTGCTGGACTCACAGACTTCTCCACTGGCTCCCGTTTGCCTTGTAGGGAAACACACAAAACAGAACCAAATCAAACCAAACAAAACAAAACCTAGGACTTATGCCTCAGGCACTACATTTATATTTTCACATAATTTTCTACTGAAGTACAATATCCATTTAAAAAGGTACACAAATCATAAATGTACAGCCTGAGGAACTTTCACAAAGTAAATGCTCCTATGTGACCAGCATCCAGGCCAAAGGAATACAAGATTACAAGCATACAAACAGTCTCCCTTATGTCACTTCCGGGCTTTCAATCCACCTCAGAGAGAACCAGTATACTAACCTCTAATACCGTCACTTTTATTGTGCTGGCTTCTCAAGTTTACACAAATTGGGTCACAATTTGTACTGAAATGTGTCTGGTTTCATTCATTCCCTATCGCCAGATTTATCCATGTCATTATCTACAGTAGTGGTTCATTTTCATCGCTGTATATTTTCACTGCACTCACTTGAATCAATATAAAACAATTAATGTATTCATTCTACTGTGGTTGAAAACTGGGATTATTTCCAGATTTTTGTCGATGACAAAAATTGCTGCAATGAACATCCGTGTATGTCTTTTGGTGCACCGTGTTTCCATTTCTTTGGGGGAGTGTACTTAAAGGGGAGCCCCTGGGTCCAATGTGTCCAGCTATGCCAAAATGTCTTCCCTGGGGCTGGGAATGAACAAGATAATTTAAAATTTATATGTAAAAACACAGAGCCAAATATAGCCAAGACATTCTAGAGGAAAGAATCCTCACCAATGTGGAAAGACTTATAGTATCAAGTTTGATTTGTTATAAAACTATAGTATAATGACAGCGTGATACTGTTATCATAGTCAAATAAATGATGGGATAGAATATGGAGTCCAGAAACAGATGATAGGGATACGTATCAGTACCTATATCTGTGTCTACCTGATTTGGAACTAAGGTGGTGAGGTTGAACATGTGGAGACGGTGGTCTTCTCAGCACGTGGTGCCCTGTCAATATTATATCCATAGTGAAAGAAATAAATGTTCATCCTTATCTCACACAATAGACAAAATCCATTTCTCAGAAAGAAACAAGGTCCTATTTCAAATCTAATCAAATGTACATGTCTTTCAAGAAATTTAATTTTCATTTGTATGGAGATTAGTACTTCAGATACACTTCTTTACGGAGATCAAGATGAAATCTCTATGTATATTTTGGAACATTTATTCTCCTCTCTCCCTTTTTCCCTCTGCTCTTCTCCCCTTCTTCCCTCTCTTCCTCCTTTACTTTCTGCTCTCCCAACATCTGCCCTTTGTTTTGGGTTGACCGCACGCATCAGATAGCAAGGTAACAAATCAGCAACCCACGTACAAAATTGGACCTACAGAACTGTTTTAAAAGAAATTGTGTTAAAAAAAATCCTGTTGCCAACGTGACTGTGAGACTTCACACAAAATCCAATTATGGGACATCTTTTGAAAATTTGGCAGATGCGGCCACCCTAGGACAGGAGCACTCTATGGCAACAGCCTCCTGGATATTGTGATTTTGTAGAGTTCTTGTCTGCTTTAGACAGGGAAACCCTCTTAGGTTCCCCTCAATCCTCCCCGGGCGGGCTTTCCTCATGCTTATTACCTGCTTGACCCCTATAGGATCTGCATTTAAGAACGCTGTTACCATTAATGTTTGACGAGAAGAGCCACTTGTAAAAACATGTTTCTAAAAATTTATAGATGCACAAATGTCAATATTGTTTTCTATTTATACACAGTTTTCAGTGTTCTACATATGGTAGCTAAAAAGATTTTTCTTCTTCTTCTTTAGTTTTTGGGCATAAATCCCTTCTTGTTTGCACAGGAACATTAGCTCAAATTTGCAGATACTGTGTGTTGCAGATAAAATTGTTGCGTTTGAAACCATATGTCACACTGAACTCTTCAAGAGGCACCAAGCCTTTCTTACCCGCAGATCTCTAAAGATATAATTTTATGCTCAGTTAAGATGGAAAAGAGCATTAGGCTTGAAGATAAACCTATTTACCGTGGATGCATTTCGCTAAATTATTTTACCAAATGACTAGGTAGAGAGACATTAGTATAGTATGTTAAAGGCAACTTTTTCAATTTACATGTCTCCCTGCATATTAATCAGCTGCTAGGGGTTACAATCCTAAAGGCAGCAGGATCAGTAAGGATATTCCTAAGGATCTGCCTCGTGCTCATTTACACATCCATATTTACTTCCTAAAAGTTGTAATAAGGATCTCAATTCATAAAGTGGCTTTGAGCCATTTAACATTTTATGGGAATTTTGTTCTATTTCAGGCCACCATTATATTATGGTTATAGAAAGACATAAAAGTCTATTACTATTTTATAGATGTAAAAAAAATCAACTTGAGTTCTATAAAATGAGTAGTTCATGACTGTGAAAAGTCTTTCAGGAATAAGATACATTTCACTGTAAGTATTCTTCCTTCTCATACACACAACTTGTAGGCTCTTTTAAGACACAGAAGCACATATGAGAATGTACATTTTGTTCTAAGCCAGTACGACCCCTAGGGCCCTGTCCTTTTCAGAAGGATGTTTCAATACAAAACACAATTTAAATGACAACAAAACCGAACTCATATCACAGTCTTGCAAAACTGACTTCACTCAGCTAACACACATCCATGCACGCGTGCACACGGCTTTTTTCTTCAAGTGATATTAAAAGACTGGTTGAAAATACAGAAAATTGAAAGTGACTGTGGAAGACATCATGCAAAATGTTTTAGCTGAGGGGTGACCAGAGCCCCAGCTTGACAGGGACCTCATTGGTGACCAGAGTCCCAGTTCAGAGATGACCAGCACCTTGCTCAGGTGTGACCAGAGCCCCAGCTCAGTGGTGACCGGAGCCCCAGCTTAACAGTGACCTCACTGGTGACCAGAGCCCCAGTTCAGGGGTGACCAGAGCCCCAGCTTGACAGTGACCTCACTGGGGACCAGAGTCCAGCCCAGGGGTGACCAGAGCCCAGAACCACTTAACCAGCCTGTCTTGAAAACAGTGAGACTAAAATTGTAATAGTTTTTATAAAATATTGATGATGGGAGCAAATAAAAGAATTAAGAATCAGTTTGGGATATATACATACATATCCAACAGAAGGCCACTTCTGACTTAGGAATACCTGGACCGGAAATTGCTCCCATGGCCATGAACACTGAATCACTTTTAGAACTGAGGCTTCATCTCCAGCTCTCACTCTGCCCATGCTCTCTACTTCCACCCCTACCCCATTTTCTCTCAGCTCCACTGGCCCCAGTTGTCTGTTTTCAGCTCTAAAGTCAAAAAGAAAGTATGACAACTACTATTCCCCCCCCACACACACTCCCATCTCTGCCTGCCCACCCTCCTAGTGTGCTAAAAAGCGAAAAAAGAAGGTGGCCCTTAAGATGTGGATCAGATAGAAAACTAGAGATAAGGGAGGAAGCCACTGGAAGCACCTGATGGTCCATGATTGGCCACAATTCCTTCCTTTCATAAAACTGAGTTCGAGCCAAGTCCTCAAAGCCCTACAGTCCTTTAGCATATTTACAGCCCTTTTCTCCAGCTAAATTTCCTTCTCTCTGGCCAGGGCAGCCATCTTGAAGTCTGCCCATCCATACTTGCAGCCTGGTGGCCTTCCTAGCTAATTCTGTAGTCCCCTTTATCCACGGTTTTGCTTCTCGTAGGTTCAGTTGGCCACAGGTCGGAAGCAGACTCATCTGCTTCTAACGAATCATCAGAAAGGCAGCCTATGCTGCGTCACAGTGTCTGCGTCATTCACCTCACTGCATCTTATACCTAGGCATTTTATTTTTAATTTTTTTTAACATTTATTCATTTCTGAGAGACAGAGAGACAGAACGTGAGTGGAGAAGCGGCAGAGAGGGAGATACAGAATCCAAAGCAGGCTCCAGGCTCTGAGCTGTCTGCACAGAGCCCGACATGGGGGCTCGGACTCACAAAGTGCAAGATCATGACCTGAGTCGAAGGTGGACACTTAACCAACTGAGCCACTCAGGTGTCCCAATACGTAGGCAGTTTATCATCTCACATCATCACACGTAGAAGGGTGAGTACAGTACAATAAGGTATTTTGAGAGAGATGCCATATTCACATAACTTTTGTTACAGTACGTGGTTATAATTGTTCTGTTATTATTGTTAATCTCTTACCGAGTCTAATTTATAAATCAAACACTATCATATGTATATACATAGAGGAAAAACATAGTGTATATAGGGTTTGCAACTACCTGAGGTTTTCAGGCATCCACTGTGGGTTTTGAAACATATTCCCTGCAGATAAAGGGAACTAATACATTCCTTGCTTTTGACCTAGAGGTTTTCGCCAAGTCTTCTAAATTTGAAGCCTTGCTTTATGATTTTCAGAATCCCTATCAGTAAATATTTGAAAAGTTTCAAACACAAAAATGCCACATGAAAATTTCCTCTTCCATTGGCATTAGAGTGCATCCAAAATAAAATGCTGAACAAACCATTAATCAAACATTGATTTTCTCTGCTCTTATTTCTGAATTATCAATATTTCTGTGGTATATGTATAATGTTATAGAGTGGGGACCCTATCAATCTATGACTTTCAACTTTGTAGAACACCTGAAGTTGTATAGTAAACCTTGACTTGACTTGGCTCAGTTTGCCTGTTCCCTTGGCTTTCCGGTTTTCTCAGGCCCTTCCTTAACTTTTTTGTTATCAAACTTCAAGTGTGTGTGTGTGTGTGTGTGTGTGTGTGTGTGTGTGTGTGTGTAGATAGTTGGCTTATAGATAGATAGATAGATAGATAGATAGATAGATAGATAGATAGATAGATATAGATAGATGATAGATAGATATGAATCCAGTCAGATCTCTTTCTCTTCTGTGTTCCCCAAAGCTATGTGTCTCTACATTCTTTTCAAAATCTCTTGGGTTGTGCTCTTTAACACATTTCTATCTTCCATGGAGATGACACAAATCCAATTTTTCCTGTCCTATCATATACCTCATTCTCTTTGCTGGTGTCTATGCCTTGGGCTGATAGACATTGTTGTATACTTAATAAATAAAATAAAATAAATAAAATAAAATAATAAAATAAAATAAAATAAAATAAAATAAAATAAAATTAAAAAGTTGGCCTTTGACTTGTTTTTCTGGCACAGAACTCCCAGAATCCTTGGAATTTCCTGATAGGAGTGTCTTTTGTTATTCAAACCAAGACCCTCTGGAACACACCAGAGCCTTTGCTGTTGAGGTGACTCAGGATGGGGCCCCCTAAATAGCCTCAGGATGGGGGCTGATCCCTGGTAAGACCAAATGGTCATTAGAGGGTGGGAATTCTCAAATTCACCCCATCCCAACCTTTGGGGAGAAGAGCGGGACTAGAGACTGGGTTATAAAATCTCTTGAACGGTGAGATTTGAAGAGCTTCTGGATTGGTGAACATGTGGATGTGGACATGCTGGGAGGGTGGCATGCCCAAAGAGGGCATGGGAGCTCTACCCTCCCCCACCCCACCCCCATAACTTGCCCTATGCATCTCTTGCATTTGACTATTCCTGAGTTGAATTCTTGGGAATAATTTGGCAAGTGTGAGTAGTGTTTTCCTGAGTTTTGTGAGGCATTCTAGTAAATTATCAAGCCTGAAGGGATGAAGAGGTCATGGGAACTCTGGAATTCACAGCCAACTTGGGCAGAAGTGTAGGTAGCTGGAGGCAGTCTTGTGGGACTGAGCCTTTAAACATGTGGAGTCTGATGCCAACTCCAGGTTGTGTCAAAATAAAATCAAATTTTGGGCATCCAGTTGATGTAGAGAATCAGAGAAATATATTCTGCTATATTTAATTCCTAGCTAGGTCCCTTAAGTCTCTTGTCCCTTTCCTCCCCTCCCCTCCCCTCTCTTCTCCTTTCCTCTCCTCTCCTCTCCTTTTCTTTTCTTTCCTTGTCTTCCCTTTAATCATGCAACTTCCTGAAAGACAACTCCGTAATAGATATTAACTGTTTCTTTTCTCTTTCCTCATCTCTCTTCTTTTCCCACCCCTCCCCTCCCCTCCTCTCCTCTTTTCTTCCCCCAATCTCCCTTCCACATCTGTATCCCTAGCACCTATGACTTTCCTTAAAGCCCCAAGCTTGCATTACCATCTGCCTACTGGACATCTCAAACTGGAGATTTTTATAGGCACCTCAAACTCAATGTGTCTAAATCTAGTTGCATTCTCTCCTCTTTACTCAAATGTTTTCCTTCTCCCCTATTTCCAAACCCAGCTAAAAGCATCACTTAATTAATTATCCTTAGTTGTCTTTCTTTATTCTTTGTGTTCACTGTGGACAAAAAGAATTATAAAGCACTGGGTTAGTGCTTGCTTCTCCATGTAGCTGAGATATCTAGCTAACCACAAAGCTCCGCGCATCTGACATTCAGGAATAACAAAAGTGTAAGTAGTCCATTTGTACGTGGGTGTTTCATACATGTCCCATCGAGAGAGGGAACCTGTAATGGCTGTGGATTTTCCTTCTGGTTGAAACTCATTTGTGTTCACGTTCCTGTTTCAGAAAAGAGGAAGGCTGCATCAACTGTAATTAAAAATTTGAAGACATAAATTCACTTAGACATTAATTCCATAGAATGCTCTCCCTTAAAGACTTCTTTCCTAACGAATATACTGGGTATATGTAATATTCATCTAAATGGGCATTAGGAATGGGATGAGAAACTGACATCATTTTTGAAATCAATTTTGTTACGGTGTGATTCCCATGCAGCAAACCACACCTATTTTAAATACATAGTTCAATGGAATTTGACAAGTGTATACACCTGTGTAACTACCTCCACAATCAAGGTACAGAACATTCCCATAAAACCCCCAAATTTCCTTATGTCCCTTTGCATTAGGGCCCCTCATCCTTCCTTAATCTCAAGGAAAATATTTACCTGCATTCTGTAATTTTCATTTTCTGGGATTTCATCTGAACAGAAGCAAACCATATGAACTCTTTTAGGTGTGGTTTCTTTTGTGCAGCATGAAGCTTTTAAAATTAAACCAGTGTGTTGTATAGATCTTACTTTTTATTCTGAGTAGCTTTTTATCATATGAATTCACCACAGATTGTTCATTCATTTGCCAGTTTGGGGCTATAATTAATAAAACTTCTAAGAACATTCATGTACTCGTCTTTGGGTGGATATGTGTCTCTCAGTCTCTCGGGAAAATGCCTACCAGTGGAACTGTAGGGTTCTATATCAAGGGTATGTTTAACTTGATAAGAAAATCCCAAGTTGTTTTCCAAAGTGGTTGAAACATTTAATATTCCCATCAACAATGCTAATTCAGTGAAGCTGGTGATTGTATTTTATAAGAGTTCTGTATTGTACTGATTTTATGATGACTCATTTTATTAACTACTGAAAAAGGATGGCTGAAATATCCAGCCGTAACAGTTTGTCTATTGCTGATTTCAGTTGGGTCAGATTTTTCTTCATGTATTTTTGAAGCTCTGGTATTAGGTACATGAACATTTAAGGTTTGTTATATTATCCTGATAAACCGACTCCTTGGTAAAATGTTCCCTTCTATTTTTGCTAATATTTCTTTGTCAGATGTGTACTTTGATTAGTGTTAATATAGCCATTATTGTTTTCTCTTGATCCGTAGTGGCACATTATATTGTTTCCCATCCTTTTACTTTTAAGGTATTTATGTCTTTATTTTTAAAGTCTTTTTCTTATAGGCAACATACAGCTGTCTTACTTTATAATCTAGCCTGACAGACCATGCTTTTCAAGTAGAATGTTTAAATTGCTTACATTCAGTGTAGTTGTCTACAATTTGGGGATTATATCAACCATCTTGATAGCTTTTGTCTATTTCTTTCATTTTGTCTCTGTTCCTTTTTACTTTTCCTGTTTTGTTTTGGATTATTGGATATTTTTACTATAACACTTTATCTACACTAATGGCAGTTTATTTTTCCCATGACATTTTTAAAAACAATTTGAATTTTTAACTTACAAAAGCCTACCTTCAAGTAATAGACCCCTTCAGGAATAAAGTAAGAGTCATAAAACAGTATAGTTGTATTTCCTCCCTCTCCTTCCTGTTTCTAATTATACTCAATTACAGATCATTTGAGACTTTTTTATTTTTTATTATTTTAGTCTTCTTTATTCTTCATGTCAGTTTAGATAGTTTCTGGTGCTACATTTTCAAGTTCAATAATTTTTCTTCTGCAGTGTCTTATCTACTTTTAATACAGTTGAGTGATGTACCAAATGTATATATTTATTTTTCAAGTCTACAGTTTTTAGACTTTTTCATCACCTCCTATTTTGCTCATGTCGTTCTTGAAATAGTTGAGCAGATTCATAGAGGCTGTTTTAAATTCTCTGTCTACTAATTCCATAATCTGTGTGATATGTGAGTCTCTATTTATTGGTTTTTCTCTTTGTTACAGGTCTTATTTTCCTGCTTTCTCACGTGTGTAATAGTTTCCATTAGATGCTGGATATGGCATTTCACAAGATTTAATGCTAGATTTTGTTGTTTTCCCATAAAGAGCTTTGGACTTTGTTGTGGCAGGAAGTTAGGTAACTTGCAGGTCAGCTCGATACTTTCAAAACTTGTTTTTAAATGCAGTTACAACAGGTTCAGAATGACCTCAAGGTAACCCTCTTTATGTTAGGATGCCCTCTGTCTTATGGTCTAGAAAGCAACTTCAGGCAGAAACCTGGGATGATCATAGTGCTTGCCTTGTTTGCTTCCTTCTCTCAGGGTCACCACCCTGCCTTTGCTGCCTGCTTTATTTTTTGTCTAATGTCTGAAATAGTTGCTTTATATATTTTTGCCCATTTTTTTTCTAGCTTTGTTCAGCTTTT
This sequence comes from Acinonyx jubatus, assembly GCF_027475565.1. Taxonomy (NCBI): domain Eukaryota; kingdom Metazoa; phylum Chordata; class Mammalia; order Carnivora; family Felidae; genus Acinonyx; species Acinonyx jubatus. The sequence continues at coordinate 139,374,223 of NC_069385.1, read as the reverse complement.
ATAGATTTTTATGGTATAAGGATAAATCTGTTCATACATCATGGCTGAAGGCAGTATTCTGACTTCCCTTTTCAGAGACATAGTGTGTGATTATTTCTCCAAAAATTTCTTTGTTCATAAGAGAGAAAGATTACCTTTACATACCAGAAAGTACTGCTTACCCCCAAGTTTACTACATCTTTGTCTAATGGAAGATATTCAATAGACTGTACATTTTTTCAGGCCCACACCATTACTTTTGTGTTTAGAGAAGCAGAGGTTACCCTCTATCACCCGTACCGTTTGCTCATGAAAAAAAAAAGTTGAATATTATATATGTTGCCTCAGTTAGTTATTGCTGTGTAACAATCCATCCCAGTATTTTAGTGGCTTAAAATAACAACCATTTTTTTTCATGAGTCTGTGGGTCGATTAATCAGTGCTACTGGTCTGACTGAGCTTGCTGTGGTTCTATCAGTGGCCTGTGTTCATCTGCTGGTCTGAGAGTCCTCTTTCTTGCTCTTGGTTGGATGCTCTCACATATCTTGGCCTTCATCTGAAACACCTGGACAGATTCAACTTTTTCCATGTGATCTGTGTTTGATGTCATGGGGTGGCAGTTTTCCAAGAAAGCAAATGGAGTTCTTTAAGGCTTCTTGGACATGAACAGACTTCTGCCGCATTCTTTTGGTCAAAACAAGCCACAGCATCAGCCTATACCAAGGATTGGAGAAATAGAGCCCATATCTTGATAGGAAGAGATGCAAGTCACATATATAGCAAAGGGATATAAAGAGAAGTGGACGTTTAGAGCCATTTTTACAACCCATCTACTATATAAAATTTACCTTTGCAAAGTGATCTTAGTTTAGGAAACTGACTAGGCTCAGAAAGATTGCAGTGATCTGAAATTTTCTCTCCTGATTGTCACTAATTATGATGACTCATTCCAACATATGGGCAATGAGAACACCAGGAAATCTCATTAATCAGCTGTCTGTTTCTGTCTACTCTAGCTTCTGCCTGTGACTATTTCCATATCTTTATTGGTATTTTTACCAAATCATGCAAATATGTCATAGCCTATAATCAAGCAAATACTATTAAATGAACATCTATTCTGAATGCGTTGGTGAGATATTACGATAGCTCCTTGTACCATGACCCTTATGACATTTATCATATTTTACCTTTCTTCTAGCTACTTTTTACATTGTGTAATCCTCAGATATACCATCTAGGTCTTGAGGTCCAAAATCATATCCTTTGAAATTTGTGCTCCCTTCAAGACTAATCCCCAGACCTTAATAGTTGCACCACTGAATAAGCTGAATAAAAAAGAGGTTAAAGTAAATATACTGCAGCTGCTTTTCTAATGAGCAGTAAGGATGGTTTTCATTGTAATTTTGATCAATACTATAAATAACAACAGCTACCATTTACTGAGTATGTTCTATGTCCAAATACTGTTCTAAAATGCTAACAAAAGCAGTGTTAAGAAGAGTGAGTAACTATTCATTGTTGCCTACCTGAATGTCAGTCTATATTATAAATGTTCAGCAAATGCATACTTTGCTGCCTAGTGTCTGGCAGAGGAGAGAACAGGGCTTTCAAGACACAGAAATTAGATTCAAATCTCTCACTGCTGCTGCTCAAATATGTTGGCCAACCTGAGGCTTCTACCCTATAAAGCAGAGATTTTTCAATATTTGACTCATAAAAAATACAAGAACTTAGAAGAAATAAAATATATGGAGAGTCTAAGACATAGTAGGGGCTTACTGTATGTTCATTTAATTCAATTCCTCCTCCTTCTCTCTCTCTCTCTCTCTCTCTCTGTCTCTGTCTCTGTCTCTCTCTCTCTGAATGCAGGTCTGCTTTATTGGCCATCACTGCAGAGCCGTAAGTAGGTCCTTGTAATTTTACAAATGCGGTTTGGGAAGAAGATTAACCTGGGGGAGAAAAGAGAGGTGTGGTTTCTGTTTACTCTGAATCTCCTTAGACTTCACTCTAATTTTGGAGGGATAAGTCTTGTCAAGTATCTGAAGCATTGAGGACCACCCTGGGATGATATCCCACCATTGCAAAGAAGAGTGGGCTACTCTCTCCATGCAGCCTCAAAATTAGGGGGCAGATCTATCCCCTGTCTTCAGAGGATAGATCAGGGAAGGTTTTTCTCTTGCTCCTTCCTTTCTGGGAGCCATGTGACCATGTCTATTCCTCAGAAGCTCTTTGATCATCCCTTCCACTTTTCTCCTCTCCACTTGGTAGTTACAACTACAATTACAACTACTTGGTAGTGACAACAGAGTCTTTGGGACTCTGGGACTTTTCACTCTTCAAACTTTCCCACAGTTTCCAAAGTGTACATCACTAAGAAGATACTTAGGAATTCATTTTACCAATAATCCCACTCTTGGCTGCAGCAAACATCTAGTCTTCCTCATGGCATCACAGCAAATTTTAAAAGATTTGAAAAGAGAGGAGAGAGGGCACAGGATAGGGAGTGGGTGTGTTAGGCAAAATATTGCCCCTCACACCACCCCCCCAACACACACACACACATACAACCACATCCTAATTCCTGGAACCTAAGGATATGTTACCCCTTTGTGGATGTGATTAAGTTAAGGACCCTGAGATGCAGAGATTATTCTGAATTATTCAGACAGACCCCATGTAACCTCTACCCCTCCTGACTGTGGTCAGAGAGAAATGTAGCCATGGAAAGTGGGGCAGGGAGATGTAATGCTGCTGTCTGTGAAGATGGAGGAAAGAACAGCAGCCAAAGAATGACATTCTCTAGAAGCTGGAAAAAGCAAGGAAACAGATTTTTACACTGAAGCCTCCAAAAAAGAATAAAGCCCTGGAAACACCTTGATTTTAGCCCAGTAAGCCCCATCTTGGACTTCTGACCCACAGACTGTAGGATAATAAATTTGTGTTATGGACACCACAGTTTGTTGATAGTTTGTTACAGCAGCAATAGGAAACTAATATGGTATGGATGGACAAGGATCAGCAGAAGAGGCTTTGCCAGAATTGCATAGCTATTCTCAGGTGATCGCCTTTATCCTTTGCTCAAACTTAGAAAGACTTCCTTTAAAATCTCTGATATAAGCCCCATCAGAACAAAGATTTTTCTCCATGGTAACAGACTTCAACAAGAACAAGAACTTTTTCTTCCCCTCCATAATGTTGCATTTCTGTACATATGCATCTATCTATATCTATATCTGAGATTAAAATAAAAAATAGAATAGAGAAACAGAGGTGATGTAGGCAGGCAATGTTATAAACATTCAAATCTTCATCGTTCATTGCCACATACCTTTGCCATATGCCTGCTCCATGGAAGGCATGTTACTGTGCACTAAGGACATAGAAAATTAAACAAACAAATTAACCTTGGCTTCTGTCCTCGATGCAACACCACCCACTTATTTGATGCCTAGATCAACTTTTTATTTCTGAGCACTGCTTTTAGAAAGAACTAGTAAATGACCCCTAAACATTGACCTTTTCTATTCTATAGTATTTTACAATGGCACCTGATTTTCCCAATGATGATAAGTCTCAGAAGGCATTAACTCACCAAAGCAGAAATCTGTCTTATTTCCCATCTTGTACCTACTAAGGCAGAGATTAGGAAGATTCAACAGAAACTAGAACAGTAAAATAATCAGTCCTAGCAGAAGTTCACAGTCCCTTGAGTCCTGGCTAACGAACACCATGTTGTGTATTAACAACCAATTGAACCGAAGTATACAAGGCCATTACCAATTGTTGCCTATGTAGAGAGGGAGGAAATAAGAATTTTATTTCTCACTGAAAAAAAAATTTTTTGGAGGTATTGATGAAAATTGGCCCTTCAAGCAGCAAGTGACCTGAGATAAGACCAGTACTTTGTGATACCTTGTAGCTCGGCTTTGAGAAAGTTCCTTAACTTCTAGGAGCATCTGTTTTATCATTTTTTAGACATGTATGATACATTATGGAATCATAGAAATGCCATCAGTATTTTACCATAGGAAAAAAGATTGTAAAATCACCTAGTGGTGCGCCTGTGTGGCTCTGCTGGTTGAGAGTCTGACTCTTGATTTCGGCTCAGGTCACGATCCCAGGGTCATGGGATTGAGCCCCACATCGGGCTCTGCACTGAGTGTGTAGCCTTCTTGAGACTCTCTCTCTCTCTTTCTCTCTCTCTGCCCCTCTCCCTTGCTCACTCTCTCTCTCTCAAATTATATATATATACGTATATATATACATATAATTTTTTTAAAGCACCTAGTGACATGTTTGGTACAAACAATATAAATGAAAGGTCTTTTATTCATTCTTTCATTGGTTCAAAACCTACCTGGCATTTGCAAATACAGTGACAGTCCTTGAACATAATAATTCCCCGCACCTAAGAATTGCTGACTTTCAAATTTTGAGATTTTCAAATGGAGTCACCAAACTGCCAAGATTTGCACAAAATGCTTCAACAGAGCAATTATAAGTTAACTCTCTCTTTTGTTTCAAGCTTCATTTTTAGATGTTTCATAACCAACTCCTTTGGAAAGGAAAGAACATCTAGCACATCAGCGTTTTTTAAGCACGTTAGGATTTGAACAGCTGAATGACAGTATCTCCTGGAGGAGACATTTTCTACTCACAGAACCTGAGACAAGAATCATCTGTCCCAGTTTTATGAATTACAAAAAAAAAAAAAAGCTCCAGTGGCTTTTCTGCCAATATTTTTGTGATATTGGAATTCTGATTGAAACAGAAGTTCAATGTAATCCTTTCACTACTTCTTCAAGGCAAGACATGCCTTTTTCTTTTATATCCTCCATATTCCAATCCATGATAAAGATGTATTTTATACATATATCTTCATACATATGTGTATACATGTGTGTGATATTCATTAATTATTAGATTCCTGAAAAGCAAGAAAGGCTCTTTTTGCAAGATAGAGCTTACCATATAGTTTTGAAATTAGAAAGCTTCTAAAATGTGTTTAACCTGTCTTGTGAGGGAGCTCGCCCTCAATCCTGGTTGCAAAATAGAATGATGTAGGCAAACTTTAAAAGATATCTATACCCGAAGTGCCCCCGCCTTCTGATTTCGTGGGTCTGGAATGGGTCCCAGGCTACATTTGGGTTTTTAAAAAGTTTCTCAGGTAATTTTAATGAGTAGCTAAAGTTGAGAAATAATGGCCTAGGCCAAGGGTTTAGTGGTCTGAAACCCCTGCAGTCCATTAGAATACGCTGGGGAAGCTTTAAAGCAATGCTGAGGGACAAGGCACACTCCAGACCTTCAAATAAGAATATGGGGTGGAGGAGGGGTCTGTAATTTTTAAAGCTTCCCAGCATGTGCCACCGGGGTTGAGAACCACTGCATACACCATGCCAGTGAGTAATGATTATGATGTACATTAGGCATCAAATGATCCATTATGCAGCTTTATATTCCAACTGACTGCAGCTGGGACTCATATTAGACTCCTCATCTTTGTTTCACATATGGAATTAACAAATTAATTTCAAATTCTATCATACCTTTGCTAAGATGAATACTGTGTCAGTGATCAGAGAATTGCCTCCAGTGCCTCTGACATATTTGCTTTCACAATATTTTGAGAACTAAGAGTCTACTGTGAGCAAATATTAATATCATTCCACGTGAGCAAATTTTGTCCGGAATTGGCCTTAGGCAATTCATGATTTCATGAGCATTAGGGTCTCTCACCCTTACAGACATATTACGTTCTAGGAATTTTAAGCTATACAGTTGCTTTAGGTAAACTTCTAGCCTTCATGCTCACCACTCTTTAACGTCTGCCAGTCCCAGGGGGATCTTTTTAATATATAGGGAAGTATGCAGGCTACATTGCTAGGCTATCACCAAGCTCAATCATACCCAGAACATGAGAGGACTTTCAGGAAAGCTGCATCTTTTCTTGGCGCCTTGATATCACCTGTCTGTAAAGAACTGTCATTGTTTTTCTCAGTGTATTTCTTCAACTAGCAATGGAAGCATTGCTCTCGTGTCATGGAGTAATTTGACTTGAGAATAATGAGTAGTCTTTAGTAGCAGGAATTCTTATGCATCTTCCTACATGGTCTTTGCCTAGAAAACATTTTATTGCATGGTCTTTGTTGGCCCTCTTGTAAATCTGTTTTGGAACAGAATCCTTAGGCATCTGGATTTGAAATGAGGCTTTGTTATTTGTGAAATCAAATTCACAGTCCTTCTGTGGTTTTGGTGTGAGAGCTCCATCTGGAAATGGATCAGCCCTTACTGTCTCAGCATATGTCCCAGGGACTACATTCTCCCAATAATTTGAGCAACTCTGTGGTTCCAAATTCAGCAATTTTCTCCTTCTTTGCTGCTATATATCCATCTATGAGCAACCAAACTTCAGGAAGCTAAAAAGGACATAGATATTTACAATGAAGAAATAAAACAGCATCTCATCAAAAGTAAGTGAGGCTGAAATATTCTTCTGTTTTGCATTCTACTCAGGGTTATGGAGGGGTTTTACTTTTTTCTGACTTTGTTTGTGTGTAAGTCAGCTGAGTGCTCACCATTTTCCTACAGATCAGCATTTCAGCATCACAGACTGACCTCTGCCATTAACTCATTGGGCATGCCAAACAACAAGGGGCCTTTCTAATCACAAAGCTCTGGGGCATAATAGAGTGGCTCACATTGTTGAGGCAGAATGAGGGCAAGAAATGGGTTTTCCCACTCTAGGTTTGGAAAAAAATATATGAGACAAAGGTTTCTATACCTCAGTATGTCACAGAATTCAGATGGCCACTGTTCCCTGAATGGGAAGAACTACACTTAACTGCTTCCTCTTTCATATGGGCCACTGCAAATGGCCAGCCACGACCCTCAGAGACTGGTCTTCAACTTCGCTTGCAATAGAAATATAGCCATCAATGTCAATTTCTGGAACATTTCCATGACACCACAGGTGGAAACATAATGCTTAAAGTAGGATGAACACGAAGGAAAGAGCCGTCTACCCTTTGGCCCTAGGTTGATATCCAATATGGAGAATTTTCACAACAATAATAGAAACATACTTTCCTTCATGTCTCCCCTTATCCTGATCTCTTATACAGTCTTATATATGCTCTGTTTTCAATGGAAACTGCCTGCTGCTAAAGCTTTCAGACTGTTCTAATTCTGGAATCTTACCTTCAGATGACTTGAGATCCTCTCAGAGGGAATGGAAGTCAGGAAGAGATTCTAAAGCCATAATCCCCACTAGATAACATCTCTGCCCAAAGATGAGGACTTCCATTTGAAAGAATGACCAAAGGTGCACCTGAGTGGCTCAGTCGGTTAAGTGTCCAACTCTTAATTTTGGCTCAGGTCATGATCTCATGGTTCATGAGATCGAGCCCCAAGTCAGGCTCTGTGATGACTGTGCAGAGCCTGCTTGGGATTCTCTCTCACCCTCTCTCTCTGCCCCTGCCCCACTCATGCATATGTACATGCTCACTCGCTCTCTCTCTCTCAAAATAGATAAATAAACATAAAAAAAAACCCAGAATATAAGCTCCTTAAGGGCAGGGACCATATTTCAGCTAAGAAAGAAAGAAAGAAAGAAAGAAAGAAAGAAAGAAAGAAAGAAAGAAAGAAAGAAAGAAAGAAAGAAAGAAAGAAAGAAAGAAAGAAAGAAAGAGAAAGAAAGAGAGAGAAAGGAAGGAAGGAAGGAAGGAAGGAAGGAAGGAAGGAAGAAAGAAAGAAAGAAAAGGATGACCAAAAGGCCATTTCTGGGTCCATAAATCTCAAACATTAATGCCCATAAGTCTCATCTTGGACACTTGTCAGAAATTCAAACTCTCAGTCCCCTTTTGTCTAATTCAGAAGGACTGGGTTCAGGCCCTGGTGAGGGAGCCTGATCTATCACTGTACATGACTCTGACATCATTGGTCTATAGAAAACACACCAAGTGTTGCTAACCTAACTACAAGAGGCTTAGAAACACACCAATAATTTTTTTAGATGTTTTTTCAAAGGTGGGATTTAAAGCGTATTTGTTGTCAGCACTCTTAGTTTATTTTGGATACCAGAGAACCCTGAGACTCTCTAAAACCTGAAGGGCATCTGGAGTTCTTTATTTTTGTGTGTCTTGGCACAGGAACTGACTAGGATTAGATATTGGGGCACATCATTCAGTCAGTAAGTAATACTTAAACTCTTGCTTAGCTGTGAGAATTGCACTAGGTACTGGTACAAAGACAAATGAAATGCAGTCCTTGCCTTTGATGAGTTCAGTTTAGCAGAGGAAACAGTGACATGAATGAATTTAATAGATGACGTGAAAAAGTGTCATCAATGCACTTCAGGCAACACAATTTACTTTGCCAGGGGAAATTTAACAGAGATAATAGAAGCTGAGTTTTGTTTCAAACTATTGCTAGAAAATTGCAAGGCATGGAAGAAAATAACATTTTGAGAAGTAGGAAAATTCACAAGTAAGATCAAGGAGTTAAGAAATAGCCTTTAGGGGTGCCTGGGTGGCTCAGTCAGTTAAGTGTCCAACTCTTGATCTCAGCTTAGGTCTTGATCTCAGTGTCACGGGTTCATACCCTGTGTGAAATTAATTGATAGTATAGAAGTCTTATAAGTAGTTACCTTAGGGTAGGGAGCATGACAGGGTCTTGGAGAATTCTAGAATGTTTTGTGTGTGTGTGGTGGTTACTCAAATGAGTTCGCTTTTTGAAAATTTACTGAATTTCACACTTAAAATGTTGCACACTTCTGTACTTATGCTATAATTTAATACAAATTTTTACTTTAAACATTTTCACAGGAAATTTCTCAAAATGGAGGATGCGTGCTATTTTCTCAGATGGGACATAGCTTTTTCTGGCATTACATTGAAAAAAACCATTTTTCTCGCTCAACTTTGCTTCCTCTTGGACAGTGTTTTCAACAACAAATATCAAAGCAATTTTCCTTAAAAGAGAAATGAGAGATTATTGTGTAAATGTAGGGAATACCTGATGGGAATCTAAACTGTGTGGAAATATAGGTGTGAGGCAGAATAGAAGCAATGTTTCACAGATAGAAATCACAGGACGAAGTTCAATTATCTATAGGATGAGGATGAGGGAAAAGGGAGATAAAAGTGACTCTAGAGTTTCTACCTTGATATATTTGAATGATTATGCAGTTGAACATAATGAGCCCTTTTGTTTTCATTTGGATATGTTTGGTTGGAGCTATTAGAGGATTATCTAGATGGACATAGTTTTATGCAATTGAAAATACAGGTCTGAAACTTAGCAGAAAGGTCAGGATTGGAAATGTAATGGGTTTCTTCCAATGCATATTTTATGGTTCAAATTTCTGTTTTATGGAGATAGCCCTGAGAATAGATGCAATGCTCCAACCCTTGGCAGATGTAGAGAAGAGAAGGATGGATGATCAACAGAAGCTGGGAACGTGATTAACAAGGAGGTTTCAAGCAAGGAGCCCATTTGCCATTTTTTAAGTTTATTTATTTTGAGAGAGAGCGTGAGCAGGCAAGTGGCAGAGAGAGAGGGAGAGAGAAAGAGAGAACCCCACGCAGGCTTTGAGCCATCAGCACAGACGTGCAGGGCTTGATCTCATGAACCCGTGAGATCATGACCTGAGCTGAAATCAAGAGTCAGATGCTTAACCGACTGAACCACCCAGGCTCTTCCATTTGCCATTTATTTTAACTGCTTTTAAGTGTCCCTAAGTATCTGACCTAAGTCAGCAGCAGCAGACCTAAGTAATTCTTTTATTAATTTTTTTTAACATTTATTTACTTTTTGAGAGACAGAGACAGAGTGTAAGCAGGGGAAGGGCAGAGAGAGAGGGAGACACAGAATCCGAAGCAGGATCCAGGCTCTGAGTTGTGAGCACAGAGCCTGACACGGGGCTCGAATTCACAAACTGTGAGATCATGACCAGAGCCAAAGTCAGACACTTAACTGACTGAGCCACCCAGGTACCCCAGACCTAAGTAATTCTTGTATTCTTCACTTGTAATTCTTTTTTTTTCTTTTGATGGAGGGAAGGGCAGAGAGAGAGAGGGAGAGAGAGAGAAACTTAAGCAGGGTCCACACCCCATGCAGAGCTCAATGTGGAGCTTGAGCCCACACTGACAGTGATTCAGACTGACAGTGATTTGGACACTTAACTGACTAACCAGCCAGGTGCCCCCATTTGTAATTCCTATATTGTTTATTCTCCTTTAATATTCATTTTCTAAGTGTAAGAAGTATTTTAGCTGCATCACAAATAGTAGCTGGTGTTTCACGAAACATTGGTTACTCATGTCTGAAGCACAGTAATACCAGAAAACAGTATTAGATTGGACCTGTTATAACGATACTTATTTCAAAAATACCTTACAACTTAAATAAAAGTGATGTTGACATATCACATCTATAGCTTCACAAGTGAATTTCAGACATTTGAATCACATATCCATAAAAACCTCCTATAAAATGACTTTTGAGAAGAACCGCATTTTTAGTTTTTTTAATGTTTATTTTTGAAGGAGAGAGAGACAGACTGTGAACAGAGGAGGGGCAGAGAGAGAGGGAAACACAGAATCAGAAACGGGCTCTAGGCTCCGAGCTGTCAGCACAGAGCCCAATGTAGGGCTCAAACTCACGAACCACAAGACCATGACCTAAGCCAAAGTTGGATGCTTAATTGACTGAGCCACCCAGGTGCCCAGAGAAGAACTGGATTTTTAAATCAACATGGAACATGAAATATTCCCAGGTTTGGGTAAGATCAACAAATACTTATAAAATTATCTTAGTTGTTTAAAGTATTATAGTTTTCTTCTGAAGTCTCTTCATCCATTACAGTTTACTGGAGCTCGCAACTATCCTCTGAATCCACACTAACCATACCCACTAGGGCAAGAAACACACTCTGTTTCCCTGTCTGTGAATTCAGTGTTCTGGTGACCTGTTGGTATGTGACAAATTACCTGCAAAAATTAGTGGCTTAAAACAATCCCCCTTTATTAGATCCCACAGTTTTGGGGGTCAGGAATGCTGGTGGTGCTGAACTGACCACTCTTCTCCATTGATGGAAGTGATTGATGGTATTCAGCTGGTGGATGGGGTGGGTAGAAGATTGAAGGGGAGACTTCACTCACATGTTTGGTGTCTTGATAGGGATGGCTGGAAGGCTAGGCTCAACTGTGACTGTCATCTGGAGTACCTGTAAGTGACCTCTCTAACATGGCAGATCTATGGTAGTTATTAGATCAGTGGTTCAGGGTCCCTGGAGACAGTATTCTAGGGTAGAGGAAGTGGACAGGGCTAGATTTTTAAGCCCTGCACCTGAAAAAGGGAGCGAGATTCCTTCTGCTATCATCACTTTGTGAAGCAGTCACGGAGTCTACTCAGGTTCAAGGAGAGGGGACAAGAACTTCTATCTCTTGAGGGGAAGAGCTTAAAACAATCTGAAGTTCTCCTTAATCCCTGTAATAGCCCATGTGATAATAATAATAAATCATTTATAACCTTGAATATTAAATATTTGCATATATCAACTTAGACTCCAAAAATAAAATAAAAGCAAACTTGAAAATAGTTAAAAATCATGAAATGTATTTATCGAATTTTTTTAAAAAAGATAGATGATTGTTTCTTGACCTGGACCTAATCATAACTGGAATTAAAATTTTGAGAACAAAAATGAAATAGAAGTTTCTAGATACTTACAGATGGTATAAAATATGCTATGGTAAGAGCAGAGAAAGACTAGAAATTAACTGAATTATTTTTTATGCCGTGATGTACTGTTAACAAATTTGGACCCTTCCACTTAGAAAAACACACATGATTCTTGGTTTTTCTCTACCGATCATTGAAAAATACGTATTCTCAATTTTTCACATGTGTAAATCTCTGTGTGTTTGGCTTTGATGCTTAAGTGTTCTGAACAGGAAACTCACTGTAATTTCATTCCTCCTATCTGCCTGGCCTTGTGGTAAGCATAATACTTATATAATTAATTCATCTTTAGAACCAATATTTGATTTGAGCATCATAATCCTCATTTTATAGATGAGGACTTGAGATTCAAAAAAGGTATGCATGTATATATGCATATATATGTATATTATATATATGCATATTATATATATATAATACCTGTGTATAATATGCAATAATATGTAAATACAATTATTTTAAAACAATTTTAAAATTAGTTACCCTCCTTCTGTTTCTTAGAATAGAAATGATCACTGTGTTGTCTCTCAGGTGTCTCCTCCACTCTGTTTAGTGCAGCATGCCAAAATAGCTTTTAAATTACGAGGTGTATTTTCACATACATTATAGGCAAAATGTCTGGCCGTGTCTGTTCTTCAGGCACGACTAAAACTAAATGAGCATTAATCACTACCAGCAGCTTTTGACGTAGATAAAACACGGTGTGATTGCAATCTGGGATTTCACAGTTTGGGTTGCAATACTTCTTTTGCTTCAGGTGATCAGCTCTGCTGAGCTAACAGCTGAGAGAAGCAGTGAAGACCGCCATGATGTGATTGGCCAAGGCAAGATTAGTGTTGGCCCAATGCACAGTCCAGTTTTCAATCATCTTAATAGCACCCTACAGAGCCCTCGCACAAAGAACCTGATGGGTATTTGTCTGATACTGATTAGAGATGTTTCTGGAAGACCTTCATTGACATTGTTTCCAAGGAGAAGTGACCTACCTAAAAGGAGCGGGTTAGGATTTCCAAGTTCAGACATGCTTCGGTATATTGGGCAAAGATATCGTGCTGTACCTTACTTAAAGCATTTCCACCGGTGCCACGATGCCCTGAGGGTTAAGTCCCTATTTCCTTCTTGGTACCCAAGCACTTGGTCTGGCACCTCCACTTCAGCCCCATCCTTCACCTGTGTCCACACCCTTCCTCCGTGGCACCATGCACCCCAACTGACCTGAACTTTCTAAGTGATGTCACAGTGAGATACTTACACTTGCTTCTCATTATAGGTATTCCCATCTGGTTGAGGAGTGTGGGTGATTCCTGGGAAGCTCAAAATAGCAAGTAGGTGGAGAGATGCCCCAAGACAGTGTTGAATTGCATATAGTGTGCACACAAGATCAGCTCCAGACTCCAAGGTGATGAGTAGAATAACTACTATCTGCAATGGACCTGGTGAGGGAGACTCCAGCCCGTATGAGTCTGGCCAGGAGAAACTGGCTAGTTTCATATCTGAGACTGGCCAGGAAAGGCAGCGAACAGCAAAGCAAACAGGGTCCAGGGGACACTACTGAAACTTTTGGGAGAAGGGAGCTGGGCATGAAGTAGGCATTTGATTAGATGGTGCCATAGCACCTGAATTAATCGTATCTTTCCTTATCTCTGAGTGTATGACAACCTTGCTGGAGCCTGCAGAACGCCTCTTAGAATTCTCAGATCAGGAGGGATATTTGGGGGAAGAAGGTGTGTGTGTGTGTGTGTGTGTGTGTGTGTGTGTGTGTGTGTGTGTCTGTGTGCTTTTCTGGTGGAAGATGTAGTGATAACTCATCATAAAAACATGAGATTCACCCCATAACATTGCTTGCATATGGTAGACCAGGTATACTTATAAGGCTAGATGCTGCCTGCCTTGTATGAGGGTCTAAACCAAATTTTTTAAATGAAACCTCAAATCAAGACAATTTAATCAAAACTGGTATATCAGAGATGTTGGCCATACCTTAAGAGGAACAAGGGAAAGGCAAATGATTTTCAACTCTAGAATTCAAGGCAGGGGAAAAAGAAGGTTACCAATCGTAGAAACCTCATTCCGATATGTAATTAGATTGTCCTGTCCCTGAGAAAAACTGTTGATCTCTGTGAGCTGTTTTTATAAGTAACTACATTGTAGAAGTAGAGTCTGCCACTTGGAGAGACTAAATACTGAGTTGAAATGTACGGGCTCACCTGATCTGCACACATTGAGCTTGTGGGGGTCTAAGATGACCAAATAGAAGGAAACACTGATAAAAAGTCATCCCAGACCTGAGCTTTGCTAGACTCTTCCAGAGCCACAAAAAAAAAAAAAGCTACAGGGATTAGACCTCTTCTAGAACAGGAGAGGTAGGGGTTCTCAGGGAGAGTGCTAAGGTTATCAGACTGAAAGATTTGGCAGAGATTTGCCTGTGGACAGTGGAATATCAGAAGAAAGAGAGGAAACATATCAGCAGACAAAGCATCTATGAAGAAAATCCTGTCTATAAAGACTTTAATTGGTAAGAGCTTTTCTCTCTCAGACCCAGAAAATTCATATTAGCCAGACGTTCAAACTTCAGAGCTTCTGGAGAGAAGTGGACAGAAAGTTGTTGGCTGCTTTGGCTAGATTTTTACATAGGACTACTTTGGGTTATTGGCAGAGAGAAAAGTACCCACTATTCAGGAAGCAATGCAGAAGACCCCATGCATAAAAAATGGTTAGACTGAACTTGTTAATTCTACGATGCAGGTTAGGAAAAGTCACTCCTTGACAGCAAAGGTTTCAGGTTTTGGTGAAGAAAGGGGACTTACTTTCAGTACCACACTCAGTCTCCATTGGGGAAATCACGTGTGTTTTCTAAATTTAGATTCATTTAAATGGATGCAGCAAATCAAAACTTAATATTGTCTACATCATCTATAGCACTGTGCAGAATTATCAATTGAGAGGTCCTAGTTTTTTCTTCGTGCTATCGTTTTTATTTACTTATTTTTAATCTAAGAAATGAAGGAACTGAAAGATGATATTTAAGGGTGTCTGCAATTCAAAACCCTAGATATCTGTATCATCCCCCTCCCCGAAAAAGAAACCTACAAATATAAGTGAGCTTCAATACATATGTTTTGTGAAAATTGGATCAGTGAGCACAGTGTGGAGATGTGAATTGCTTTGATAAAGATAATGGCCATCACCTCCAGCAGAAGAAATGGGCATCATATGGAAGAGGAAGAAAAAGAGAAGCAATGAACAAGTTCTCTGGGGAATTACGAGGTTTGCTTCTCCCATCACTGTAGAAATGTTCCAAGGACTGTAAAAATCCAAAGATAAGAATAAAATTTTGTGTTCTTAGTCATTTTGACTGGATAGAAGCCAAGTTTGAATCGAGAAACAAAATATTTCCATGTACAGAGAGCAGCCTCCTGAGAGAAAAGAAAGGATGGGCTTGGATGCCAGCATCTCGATTTTGGATTCCTACTTACTCTAAAACAATCTTTTGCATACAGAGAAGTTGTCAGCTGGGTTTCCCCAAAAGCAGACCCTAAGACAATGGCTCGGGGCCTTAGTGGGTTGTGGGTTGCAAGTTAAGGCTCTTGAAATGAGATCATCTTGGATGAGGGTGGGCCCAAAATCCAACAAGCATCCCTAAAAGGGGGAGATGGGGGAGACAGAACATTTGCTCCAGAAGAGAAGGTAATGTGATGATGGAGGCAAAGATCAGAAGTGTTCTGCCATGAACCACATAATACCTGGAGGCCCCGGGACATCTGGGTGGCTTAGTGGGTTAAGCGCCCAACTCTTGATTTTGGCTCAGGTCATGGTCTCATGGTTCGTAAGATTGAGCCCTGCATCAGGCTCCATGCTGACAAAACAGAGCCTGCTTGGGATTCTCTCTCCTCCCCCTCTTCCTCCTCCTCCTCCTCCTCCTCCCCCTCCTCCTCCCCCTCTTCCTCCTCCTCCTCCTTCTCCTCCTCTTCCTCCTCCTCCTCCTCCTCCTCCTCCCCCTTTTCCTCCTCCTCTCCATCTTCTCTCTCTCTCTCTCTCTCTCTCTCTCTCTCAATCTCTCTCTAAATAAACAAACTTAAAAAAATACCCAGAGGCCCCAGACACTGAAGAGGTAAGCAAGGCTCCCCTGAACTGAAGCCCCCTGTAAAACCATCAGAGGCAGCGTGGCCCTATCAACAACTTCATTTCAGATTTCTGGCCTCCAGAACTATGGGAGAATAAATTTCTCTTGTGGTCATCTTTATGGCAGCTGCAGAAAACTAGGGTGAGGTCCAAGTAGTTTACTTGGGAGGCAGAAGAAAATATGGATAGGAAATGGAGACAGAAAAGAGAGAAGTTAGCAAAAAAAAAAAAAAAGGATATTTTTTTAAAGCTTGTTTATTTATTTTTGAGAGAGAGAACACAAGAGCATGAGCAGGGGAGGGGCACAGAGAGAGAGAATCCCAAGCAGGCTCCACACCACCAGCATGGAGTCCGACGTGGGGCTCAAACTCACAAACTGTGAGATCATGACCTGAGCCGAAATCAAGAGTCCGGCACTTAACCGACTGAGCAACAAAGTCACCCCCTCCCTGCCCCCAGTGGCTATTTAGGTAGCAGTGTGAACAAATGGAGCTTAATATTGTCAGGAAAGCCCGAGAGTCCACATGAAACACAAGCCTCAGGGCTCGTGGATCTGGGGAGAAGGGGGTAGGGTCATTGCACGTCTACTCCGGTCAGCCATTGACTGAAGCGCTGATGCTATCAGCTGGAATCTGGCTGCTGCGTTCGGATCCTAACTAGACTATCCTGGGTGAGGTCCGGTGAGACGAGGCACAGATCAAGAATGGAAAATGAGAAAGCATCCTGACATTTTTATTACGCTCACACCTCCCTGGAGAGAACACAGCGAGCCATTCGGGGCCACTCAGGGGAAGCAGCCAGACAGCTTCCGAGGCAGAAGGAGCGAGTGGACAGCCACCTTTATTGTGGTTTCCAAGGGAGGCAATGGACGAGGCAGGGTAAGGAGTTCAGGACTGGCTGTCTCTAGCTGTCTGCTCCCCTGACGTGATGAAGGCAGGCGGATAGTGGCACAGAGCGTGAGAGCCCGACAGAAGAGGTGGTCGGGAGTGTGGGCTTAATCGGCTGGTCCAGAGAGACAACTGACTGACTTGCAACCAGGACCTCCAAAGTGGGTTACGATAACATTAAAAAAAACGAAAACCAAAAACAATATTACACATAAGGACTAAGAAGTATGGATAAGACCACTGGAAGAGAATCCCATTTTAACATACTGTGGTGAAAATAAGATCCAAATTTCCATGATAACTTACAAAGCCCCAGAAAAGCACTTGTAGTCATTCATTAAAAGTCCCCTTAAGTGGGAATTTGAGAAATTACTAAATATCATTCCTCTTTTTCTTTTGTCCCTTATCAAATTTTGAAAGACATCTTTATTCATGGATTCATTTCTTCAGTCCACAAATGTTTATTTTTTTTAATGCTTATTTATTTTTGAGAGAGGGGGAGAGACAGAGAGAGAGTGGGGGAGGGAGAGAGAGAGAGGGAGACACAGAATCCAAAGCAGGGTCCAGGCTTCAAGCTGTCAGCACAGAGCCCGACACAGGGCTCGAGCTCACAGAGGGCAAGATCATGACCTGAGCCGAAGGCAGACTCTTAACTGACTGAGACACCCACGCACCCCAAGCCCGATGTGCGGCTCGAACTCACAAACCACAAGATCATGTCCCGAGCTGAAGTCAGATGCTTAACTGACTGAGCCCCCCAGGAGCCCCCCAGTCTACAAATGTTTAACGAGTGCTTACTCTGTGCCAGGGCCCAGACGCCGAGGAGGCTGTGGACACAACAGACAGAATGTGGTTTCCTCAGAGCACTTGCAGACTTCACAATTCGGGTGAGTGAGACACGACAACAGGCAAATAAGGAACCATAGACAGTGCGGCAGACGATAATTCTTTGGTGATTTAAAGCTCTTCCCATCTGGTGTAACAATAACTGCACATTAAACGATATGAAAAAGCCTATTTCAACACCAAACCGCAACGTCAGAACCTCTACGACGTTTTCTCAGTCACTCAAGGTTGTATAAGCCCCACCTGACACCTGTCTGTAGCACAAGGCTGCATTCCACTTGCTTCTACGAACACCGTGTCTTAGAAAAGGACATGTAGCTTTAAACCCAGAGAGTAGAGGTAACAGATCCTCTTTGAAATGGTTGCTAAGGGACCATTCTATATAAATTAATTAGTAAACATCAACTCTGGTTTCAAAGGGCAAAGAAGGTCTCTCACTGGAGAACGGAAAATTATTCCCCGGTGATTGGAAAAAGGCCATCATACGGTTTTTCCATGCACACCCCTACCATTATACTACTGCATCATTTCTTTTCATTCTTTTTGTTTGGAGCTTCTCTCCTCCCCCTCATCCTTTACTGTTTCCCATAGTTTTATTTATTCCTTCTGAGGCTTTTGTTTTGTTTTTGTTTTGCCGAGGAGAGCAAGGGGAATATCTAGGTAATACAGTACGGTGAGCATATCTTTCTACATTCTGAGCAGAAGACAGACGTGCCATTCCTGCCAGAGAACCAACAGGGCTGAAGAGACACCGTGTGTAAGGGTTTCTGACTCTGGCTTCAAAGTGCCTGAAAATGTTACCGGAGTGACAAACCAGCCCAGGACGTTTTCATCAGACGCACAAAGATTAAGGATGATTTCTGCAAAAACCACCGTGGAAAATAAGGGTTAGTTTAGGGAGCTGAGAATATCAGTTTATGTATTTTTTAAGTATTGATGAAAATTGTTTCGATTTTATAAAGAGTTTAAAATGATGCTTCGATATCTTCGTAATTTTTTTTTCATAAAAAACATAATTTAGAAGAAAATCAGAGGAAACTTTGACCCAGATAACTCATAGGAAGTCTAGTTGTTGGGGGCAGAAAGACCAGGATAACATAATTGTTCATCTGATGACAGGTTAATTGAATTTCATGAATAATTATGAGAAAGAAAAAAAAAAGCGTCCAGTATTCCAGCCTTGTAAACACTGCAGGCATTAAAATAAGAGCTAGGGAAAGGTAGGAAAAAAAAAACGTAAAGCTAATTTGTGTTCCCTTCAGAATGTATTTTCTAATGCCGCCACACTTCTGAATGATAAGAAATGATTGTATTTCTAAAAGTTAATACTGGCAAGGCATTTTTACTCTACGTGTATTTTTGACATAAACTAACTCAAAAATAAAATATGGCTAGCAGGAGCAGTCCTTTGCTAATTAAACATCAGGAAGATGTGGTTTTTTTTCCCCCTTCGCTAAAGCTAATTCTCAATGAGAAGAAAGAGAGAGGGAAGATTTCCTAATGTCAAGTGAAATTCAAGCTATTCAGTTTTTTCAGAAGGCAAGACTCACAAACTCCAAATTCAAGTCAGCTGTGAACTTAAGATCTTTATTCTATTTATTTATTTATTTATTTATTTATTTATTTATTTATTTATTTATTACAAAGGATGGGCACACATCATCTTCCTGTCCTCTCTCCTGCTGTCTACAGAATTCGCCCTCACTTTATTTACGTAGTCCTTGGTAATTTGGTAAAGAGGTAGTCCGATGGGATTCCAAAGACAATGCAATGGAGGCAAATGAATGGTTTCATGTCCTCTGTCAAGTAATTACTGAAGGAAGGGGAGAAGCTAGCGCTTAAGAGAGATTTTTTTAAAAAGAGCAAATAATGCCCACTCACTGCTATTTGAAATGTATCTAATTACAAAATCAGGTTATGTGTATTTATCGTAGGTTCAAGGGCCAGACCTTCAGTCTGTTAAAATAGGACATTGACATGCACAGTGAAACTTCTGAAACCAAAGAATAATATGGGATATTTTCCTAGAACAAACTGACGTGAGATGTTGGGAAAAATTATATCTGAGTGGTGTTGTCAGCTTTAAAAACAACCCACACATTATGTGATGTTCATATTATACCTGGGCCTTCTTACTGGCTTTTGTGAAACTGAATGTTTGCAAAGATGAATACCAGACTCTTGGCTTGTGTTTTCAAGTTTGTTTACCTTAATTCTATGCAGGGAGTGATATCTCTGAAATCACTGACTATTGTCCTGGCCTATACCGGAAATGTCTTTGGTACTTAAGAATAAAGTAATGTCTGAAAAATAAAACCAGAAAGGTAGGAGGAGACCAGAGTAGTAAGATTCTTCCCATCATGAAACTTTGCCATGAACTTGGCTTGGTACCAGGTACATTTCTTGGTTTCTTCCTTTCCAAGCTTTTTAGTCAATGGGGACCATTGTAAACAGTTGGCAAGTCAGCAGAGGAGTTCACGTGTAGGAAGGGTAGGTACTTTCCTATTCCAACCCTCGGGCCTTCCCTTCTGACTTAATTTAAGCTGCATCCCCACAGGTGTGGGGAGAGCTTGCTCCCGAACTGATGTAAGTAGGTCTAAACGTGTAACGGTAGAGCCAGGGAAATGTGGGGCCAGAACCTACCACTTGAAGGGAGACACATTTTCCTTTACTAAGTTACCTCCCATGTACACAGAAGATCATGTTTAGCTTTTACTTCTCAAAATGGAAACTCTTGGTTCTTGTCTGCCTCGTTTCTGGAATGTGCACGTTGCTTCCACGAGACAACTTTGAAGGTAGGCACGTGTGCATGCAGAATGTCATATGCCTTAGAGTCTCACAATGTATAAAATGATTACACATCCATTTCAACTAACGAATAGCTCGTTTTTTTTTTGTTTTTTTTGTTTTTTTTTTTCAAAAATCCAACTAGGGGCGCCTGGGTGGCTCAGTTGGTTAAGCGGCCGACTTCGGCTCAGGTCATGATCTCACGGTCCGTGAGTTCGAGCCCCGCGTTGGGCTCTGTGCTGACAGCTCAGAGCCTGGAGCCTGTTTCAGATTCTGTGTCTCCCTCTCTCTGACCCTCCCCCGTTCATGCTCTGTCTCTCTCTGCCTCAAAAATAAATAAACGTTAAAAAAAAATTAAAAAAGAATCCAACTAAAAGTGAACAAGCATTTTTCATTGCAAAACCACATTTTTGCAGACCGATTATGATGATCAGATAGAAGTTCGCGACTTGACATGATCTAAAGAGATGAGTTTACAGACAACGACTCTCCGTTAGCTTCAGGGTTTGGAGCCTAAAGCAAGTCCCCAATCACCCGTGAGCGGTCAGCTCGGCCTTGGCGCAGGAGGCCTGCAATACCGATTTATTAAATGCATACCTGCCTCAAAACAATCTTTTCCCAGCAGATGCTCTGATTGTGCTGTGAGGGAGCCAGCCTGCCATCCCCAAGACAAGCAGTTTGAACACTGGCGTCCTTGGAGGCTGATAGAAGATGGGCTCCCCCTAGGGGCAGCCGAACCTTCCAGAGGGAAAGCCTGCTGGCAGGTTGCCAGGAAACCAAGTCCCCTGTGGCTGCCGACAGCCAAACACAGGAGCGAGGGTCTCCTTCCTGCACAGGGTTTGGTAGGCGGTTTCATCTCTCTCACACACACACCAGGTGAGTGTAGATCTTTCTTTAACGCTCCGAAGCCGAGAGGTTTATCTCCACAAATCTCAGTGGAGAAACTTCACTGTATCACTTCCTCCTTGTGGGGAGCAGGTCCCGTGCTTTCCTTACACTCCGCGTATTTGTTTGTGACTGTTGCCCTTGTAAACACAAGACAAAGCTGGAGGAGTGCTTTTGGAAAAAGACGCGGCTGAATGGCTGAGCTCCAGTAGTCGGCAAAGCAATGTCCCTAAACGAGGGTATTTTATTCTTACGGCTTCATACCTACAGAGCTCTTTGCCTTCTGAAAGCTCAAAGAACAATTCTGGCCTTGATTTTGCCTCAGCAAGATGCCATAAGGTTTAAGAAAATACAACCTCAAAAGACGGCTCGAAAGAAAATCACAGACCATTTTTTGAGATTACTATATTTATGCAGTATTATAAGATATTTAGTTGGCGGTGTTTCGGGGCCAGATCTTTTATTATTCTGATTATCCTCTGAATGGTGTTCATGCACTTTAGACAGGATTTGACAATTATTTTCTTTATCGCCTCAGGTCTTTGCTCCCGTGTCCCCTTCTTGGTGAGCACTCCCCCGATTATATTATTTGCAATTGTAGTTCACGCCTTACCCACCCACACTCTCTCTGCCCCTACCGTGCTGCATTTTGCCAAAGTGTTTCCATCCCTCGTGGTTCAGGAAGGGAAGCAGTGCCACTGAGAGTAGGATGGACATGAATGTATCAGAGAACTAAGACCTCACACGACTGTGAGACAAGCGGAAAAGGAATGGGGTGCGAACAGAACTGGGAGATCAGAGAAGAGTCCTAACCCAACCCTTCTGAAAACACAGCTGCCCATGAACAAGTGGGAGCTGAGCAGAGAACATGTCCAACCGGAGTAGAGCAGAGCAGCGCACAAGAGCTGGTGCAGAAGCCAACAGAAGGCTCTTGCCTCTGCTCTGTTGGTCCACCTGAGGCTGCTGGAGTCAGTGGAGCAGATGGTCAACTAGAGCGGATGGACACAGAGCAGAGGGAGGGAAGAGCCAGGCAGAATCCCCTGGCACGTCTCACAGCATCTAACCCTGATGATCTTCAGGTAGTACGGCTGTGGCTTCACTTCGGGCTTCCCAACCTTCTATAAATTTCATTTCCGGCCAACTTTAACTGAGAACCATACAAGGAAAAGGATTCTGAGAAACATGGTTCCACCGTAACCAACTGGACAAGGTACAAAACTATCACAGTCTTCTACTTTCTCTTACATATTTTCTACTTTAGTTACAGACCTGTATTTCTCTTTTATGTGTATACGCATGCACACACACACATGCACAATCCTATTTTAATGGGATTTAAACACCTTCGTCTAGACTAATGCCTGGCCTATAGTAAATATTCAGTGAATATTGGTTGAATTTTTTATATCTAGCCGTTGATCTACACCTGAGGTCAGAGCCTGAGTCAGGATCATTAAGTGATCACTTCCAAGAAATGAAACAAGTCACCGAATCATCATTGGAGACCTCACTGTTGGCCCACATCTAAGACGTCCAGCTAGCATGTCATTGTCCTTTAAGAAGCTGACTCAGTCTACCATCAACAGTGACCTATTTCTGCCTGTAAGCTCAGGGAAGCTTACAGGTGGTTCAGGGTATTAACGAAAGAGGGGCTAATGTGGAGGGACCTAGTTTGTCAGATTTTTACCCATGGAAACTCAGGAATTAAGCTGTAGGAATATGTGTTTTTAGCACCAGGTGTCAAGCAAGGTCTTGGGAACTCATATTATTAAATGTCTTGAAAAGGCCTCAGCTCCTACAGCCTACATGGGACATACTTTCTCATCTTCTATATTTCCAGAGCTGGATTTTATTGACAGCTGGCTGACCCTTAATAGCCATGAGTCCTACCCCAAATATGTCCACTAGGAGATTATCTGATAGCCTTATATCTGGTAGCATTAGAAATTCCCTAGGATCCTGCAGGCAGATCTGCTTTCAAGAGTCTCCTTACTGGTGGAAAGGGTCATGCTTTGAAGCTTCCTATTTAATCCTTTACAGAGCATTTAAAAATCTAGCTAATTAAAAGACCGAAAAGAGCCATGATTTGGGACACACATCCTGATACTGGAGGCAATGGAGCAGAATAGTGAAATGCAAACTGAATTTATTGTTCAGGAACTCAGAGACTATAAGTCAGATACACAATAGTCTGGACACTAAGACCCTACCCTAGAACCTTTTGGTTGGGACTGAACCTTGATTCACTTGTGTAACCCGTGTATGAAATGGAATGGGTCCCACTGAAAATAGAAGCAAAGAACACAATGTGGCTTGAGCAGTCTAGAAGGTTTATTAGTGCACATAACTGAAAAGCTCAGCTTTAAGGCATGGGTTGACCGCAGCTCCAAATGCACGTTTCCTGTTTCCTTGTTCGCCTCCTCTGTCTTTGGTCCTCTGACTGCCTTCCCAAGATGGCTGTCCACAGCTACTAAAGCTGCGTGTTTCGCTCCATCACGTGCAGCAGGAACGAAAGGTCCCGTTTCAACACCATCAGACAAATTTCTAAGCATTATGCTTATGTGAGCACTCGTGAACTAGTCCTTGTGTCCGGGAAAACATCATGAGACCGACTGCTGAGGTGAGCGTTATCTGAAAGTTTGTTGTGCTGTGGTCATGGGGTGGCCTGCCCTGACACTCTAGTACAGGGACCAGTGGATGCTGCAGGAGTTTGCTATGGCTGCATTAACAAAATACGAGAGACTGGGTGGCTTGAGCTCCTGAAACTGATTTTCTCACAGTTTTGGAGGCTGGAGGTCCAAGACTCAGGTCTCCTAAGACCTCTCTCTCTGGCAGATGTCCAACTTCTCACTGTGTCCTTCACTTGGCTTTTCCTCTGTGTGCATCTGTGTTCTTGGCATCACTTTGAATGTTCAAATTTCCTCTTCTTATAAGGACACCAATTGTATTAGGGCCTCCCCCATATGATCTCATTCAACCTTAATTACCTTAGTGAAGGCCCTATTTCTCAATACAATCCTATTAAGGGTTAGGGTATCAATATGAATTTGAAGACAGACACAAGGTAGCTCAACACAGGTGCTAAACGTGGGGACAGTCCCTCTCAAAGAGTATGATGACAGTCGTGGAGGGAGGGGGAGAAAGAGATGTTGGCACATTAGCCAAAATATCCATTACAATCTGGAAAACCCTCTAACGTCAATTTGCCCATGATTTCAAAACCAAACAAAACAAAACACCGCTCACGGAGTGTTGAGCCTCCCTAGGGCAGGCTACAGCTAGATGTGGGTCTCTTGGGCCTTATTGTTTTGTCTAAGCAAATATTTCCAAAAGTGTAGTCCAAGGAATACTTGTCTCATGACATGCTCCACAAAGAAAAAAAAAAGTATCTCTTGGTTAAATAAATAGTGGGAAGTCCTGCATAATATATTTATAAGGACTTTGAGTCACAAATTAGCATGTTTAAATGCCCCGACCCAAATCCCAGAGTTTAAAAAAATATGTTGATTTTTATATAACACAGGATTTCTCACACTCCTTGTCTACACAGGATTTTCCCAAATATTCCTTATGAAAAACTCGCATGGGATACCTTGTAGGAAATGCAGTTCTGAGGCCACGTTTCTTTTTGTTGAAAGTCCGAAGGAAGAAAGAGGAGGAGAGCAAACATAGCAGGTGCAGTGATGTCACAGGCACTGACATTAGGCTAATTTAATTTTGCTTTGCTCTTTTTTTTCAGAGAGGATTAAAGTCTCCTGCTCTGGGAGAGGAAGCTAAAAAACGTCTGTGCTATACTTCGGTGGTAACAGAGGATGCTTCTGGTGCTCGATCCGCAGAAGCTGCTCTAGCTGAACACCTGAAGCATGTGGTCATTGCCTGTTTGCACTCGTTGCTACCACAGGCTGGGAGAGACAGAAACAGGAACAAGGGACATTCAGGTTCCGGAATAATGGAGTGTCTGTGCCAGAAACCTCGTACAATAAGAACTCGGCAAAGCAGGAAAATGAGGATCCAGTGGCCAGAGAAAATAATCAGTGACAGCAGCACAGAGACGAGAGAGGCCAGAGCCGTAATTTGCAAGGACGGCAGGGGCTCGTGTGCCAAGAGCTCAACTCCACCTCCTTGCTCCCGGGGACCCTCTTTCCAATTTTAAACACTTGGACACCATAAGGACTGGATACTTCCACATATAACCCAAGACATCTGTTCGAGCAAAGTTAAGACTGAAAAACCTGAAGGTAATTTGGAGCCTTCCAAACACCTGTGAGTCAGATAACACACACTCCTCCCCTTCTTTAAAAGCACAGATGAGTTTGAACCTTCTGGGCATTTTAGCAGTTTACCATCTGTACCGATAACCCTTTTCTGCAGTACAGAGAGTCTTCGAGGAGGATGTAAAACCCAGGAACCAAGATAAGGAAACATGTTTACACCTGCTACATCTGTTCAGTCATTTGCAGGCCTCTGCCTCACACTGGACTTTCTGAGCAGACACTTTTGAAATCATTCTTGTCTGGTTAAGTTCCACATTTGCTCCCTAAAAGCGGAGAAGAAAAATAGAAAAACCAGCCTTAAAAGCTCCGGGGTCTGGGGTTGTGTTTCCAGGGAATACTATCTCCATTTTCCTCTTATCTTAAACAGTCATGGAATCGAAGTCATCATTAATAAGGTTAAGTACTTCTCTAGAGGTAGACGATGTACTCACAAAAGATGGGGGGGGGTGCATGTTAAATCAGTTCTACTGGTAAGGAAAGCCTATAGACAAGCTAACTACAGTAAAGAGGTTCATAAAATAACAGGTGAAGAAAAAGAACAATAACAGCCAAACCACCTAGACAAAGAACGCAGTCATCTGTCTCTCCTGCAGGAAGAATAGAACTCCAACTGGCTATTTTCCTTGCTGTCACCAGAGCCAGACATACTGGAATGTGCGGTAAAAAGACACAATCAAGCCCAGAGAAAGAAACAGTGCGACCTGGACAAACCACTGTATAACAGGGATTCCTTTCCTGTGCTCAATGGCTGAGGAAAGAACAGCGCAGGTGAGTGTCCGTAAAGGACGCGAGGGGTTTCATAGAAGACCTGAAGCGAAGAAAGGAAGGTATATGGCACCGTCTGATTGGAAAACCTTTGCAAGTGGGTTGGATGGCAGAGGCCAAATAAGATCCAATTTTATAACACTCATTACCTCTGAGCTGTTCGGAGTACTTAGACCATGACATTCAAAGACATTTACTGATACTTATACTATGGGGATCTATTTTATAGTATATAATAAGAGCACTAGTGGTATTCATATGGAGAAATTTTGGAGGTCCAGGGTCAACCAATGACATGTAATGGGTCCATTTTAAGAGCATGTAAAGACATGTAATGGGTCCGTTGATAATGGATCCCCTTTTAAGAGCAACCATAATTCTATTAAAGGTTCTTTTTGGGATCTATTTCTTTGCCCATCCAAACATGGAACTGACTCTAAAGTACAAAGTATCAAAACTAGATCACCTAGCCCAGTGTTCACCCCTGCCCCCCATTTTAAAATGGAACAATGAAGGCCAAAAAGACTGGTCCAGGGTGTCAAAGACCATGGCAGAGTCTGAGTAAGAACCTAGTTTTCTGCCGTTAAGCCCCATGCTTATTCAGAGATTCCCTCTGGTTCCGGTCCTCAATGAACCTAGTGCTCCCCACACACACAAGTAATGGGTCTTTTCTCGGAAGACTTTCAGTTCCTAAAATTAACGATTCCAAAGTTTCATATTTTCTGTGCATCCACTAAGGGCTACACAGCTCAGGATGGTTGGTGTTATTTTGCCTACTACAACTAACGGCTTGTGTTTCCCTCCTTCTGTGAAAGGGAGGTCATCCGCCTAACTATGAAAGAAAGAGTCAGCTTCTCCCAAGTCAGCCATCACCATATTTGTACAACAGCATGCTGCAGCATGCTTCCGGGGACCCTAGAGAAGATTTATGGAGAACTGATGTGTAATGGCAATTCTTTGTATCTATAGGTCTGCAAAAGTACTGGGATTTCAAGTCTGTTACCAACCTATAATGCAAACGCATGATAGCACAGAATGTTGCTATATAAACCCAAGAGTAGACTTGAATTCGCTTCTCCAAAATGGCAGCACTAATAGATCTAATGCTTTAGGTCAATTAAACTCAGGCAGCTCTGAACGCCACTACCAATGCCACAGAGACCCCGTGATGGGTCCCTGACAGAGGCAGGGTGAGAGCCTAGATTACCCCCCCTTGAAGCTGCTACTTATTTTACAACATCTGGCTGTAAATCGGCACATTCTTCTAGTGGGCCAACAGAGCGGCATTATTTGGTACTGACTGCTGATCAGAGACCAGACTTGTTCATCTTCATATTATCTTTAAGCCAGTTTATAAGAGTGAGAGCGATTTCAGCCTTGGGGGAACTGCAGAGCAGAAAGGCAAAGAATAGGAGCTCTGGAGCAACAGCTTTGAACAGACAGCTCTTCTTGTGACGTGTTCGCTGCTTCCACTACCCATGGCAGAGATCCCAACATGTCACTCCACATCGTCACACATCCTACCTCTGGTGTAGTGGGCCACCACTCTAGGATTCCATTTAAGAAAATTTATAGTACGTCATACCTACTTACAGATAGACCTTCCCTTCCAAGATAGGACGTTAAGGGTACCAAAAAGCCCAAACATTGAAGACTATCCCCCCTGCCCCCATATTATGATCCTGGTTTTGGGACGACACACTGTCTCCTAAGAAGCCATTGTTAAAACACAGATGTTTAACCTGGGTGGAGTAAAGCAAAGCGACGTGCTGTCATCTTTCTAAAACTTTCTTTTAAACGTGAAAAATTAAAGTGGCTTCAGCTCCTCCTGTGGCCCGCCCCTAACCTGACTCCACTCACTGCGGCTGAAGGTCAGATTCAAGGCTCCTGTGGCTTTCAGATTCTAACTTTCATCTGTAACACCTCTGATGAGGATTTTTCTACTCCAGGTCAACAGCGTCTCTCTGTCCCTCCACAAACAGTCATTCTTCTGAATGCCCCCATCTACGCACATGATGTTCTTCCTTCCTATCCAATCTCTTCCCATCATTTCTACCCCTAAGGTTCAGCTTGACCGTTTCCTGACCCCTCAGCTCTTGATAATTTCTGCTATTTCTGTATCACGAATTGGAGAATATAACCACAATTTGTTTCTATTGCTCTTTAAAATTTCGTTCCCAAGTAGGCTTTCTTTGTAGTTCCTTTCTACTTTTTTCTCCCTAACATAGAGCAATAGGCCTGAGTGTCTATAGGGCAATGGCCATGAGTATTGTGAGGGGGAGGGGAAAGAAACAGTTATTTCTTCAACATCATTCACTAAGCACCTTCTATGAATGGAACATCTATTATGTGCAAAATGCTGTAGACAGAGTAGGCTACCCATGGGCCTTACCCCCCAAGGAACTCCCTGACCAGTAAAGGAGGCAGAAGCCAGGGTGCAAGGGCTGGGAAAGGTAGACCCCCAGCCCTTTCTATGGGCTTTGCTTCCTTGTGCAGCTACTGTAGCCTTCACATGCATTGATTTTAGTCACTGAAATTTCTTCTTTTTTTAAAATTTTTTCTTAATGTTTGTTTCTGAGAGAGATAGACAAAAACAGAGACAGAGACATAGTGCAAGTCTGGGAGCGGCAGAGAGAGAGGGGGAGACACAGAATCCAAAGCAGGCTCCAGGCTCCCAGCCGTCAGCACAGAGCTCCACACAGGGCTCGAACTCACGAGCCGTGAGATCATGACCTGAGCTGAAGTTGGATGTTCAACTGACTGAGCCACCCAGGTGCCCCACTGAAATTTGTAACATCAGTGGTAATGTTACCATCCTCAGACACTTGCTGATGACAACTTCAGAACTCATTTGGCATAATTTGGTGATGATGTGACTTGATGCCTGTTATGTGCCAGGCATGGTGCTAATGCCTTGTGATAGATTCATTTGTTAAACCAAAAGAGTGATTTACTACTAACTGACTCTAAGAGTTTAGAAGATCATACGAATAAAACAACCCAATCAAAGCTATTTTTTTTTCTTCTCTATCCATACCCAAACCTCAAAGTCATATAATGTTTTATCTTAAAAGGAGAAGTTATGAAGAAATTTCCATTTTTCCCTTTCTTGTCTTAACTCTTGATATTCAGATCATCTAGCCCTTTTATTATGAGATGGACACCAGCTACTCTTAATTTATTCCGATTGTATCTTCATAGTGGGGGAGGCTTCAAGACATCCTAGGGGCACCTGGGTGGCTCAGTTGGTTAAGCACCTGACTTTGCTCAGGTCATGATCTCATGGTTCATGGGTTCAATCCCCACATCAGGCTCTGTGCTGACAGCTCAGAGCCTGGACCTTACTTCAAATTCTGTGTCTCCCTTTCTCTGCCCCTACCCTGCCTGCTTGCTCTCTCTCTCTCTCTCTCTCTTTCTCTCTCAAAAATAACTAAAACATTAAAAAAAAAAGATCCTGGAAAGAACCTGGTTTTTGCCCCCAACACTCATGGATTCAAATCTTAATCCCATAATTCAGTGAGGCAGGTAACCTCTGAAAAAATTAAAGACACCCTCTTTCTCTGGGATTACATAACCCTTAATTATGATGCATCACTGGGCAGCAGAACATAAAATGTGTATCAGTCTCAATTTGCTCCTTCCTTCTACCAGATGCTGTGTATGGTACACAAACTGTACAATCATACCTGGCAGCCCTGAGAAATCTCTTTGGTCATCACTTAAACCTATTGAGCTTTAGTTTCCTAATCTGTAAAAGAGGGGTAATAAATAGTTCCCTTCAAGACTGTGAGGCGTAAGGGGATAATTTCCTGAAAATGATACTTGGTCGGCATACAACAAATATTCATCAAACTTTTTTCCTTCATTTAACTGTATCTAGCTCATGCCTAAGCCTGATTTTCTGAGGTTGTTTACTTTGTCTCTGATCCTCAGAATAAAGAATTTTTTAAACTCATTTTTTTAATCTATGGAGTGAGATTTTTTTTCCTTTCAAAATATTTTGAGTCTTACTTTTGAATGCCACAGATAGGTAAAGAATACACACACAGAGAAATGCTTCTGTCTACACACATCTATATAATTATACATACCCTTTAAATCAATCAAGCTGATATTAGCTAATATTAATTGTCTCATTAAGATTCCTGTTAGCCAGAGCTAAAGTCAGGGCTCCTTGAGAAATCTAATTGACTCAAGTTAATTGTAATTTCTCCTAGGGGCTTTATTATGATAACTCCTAAGTTGATTGTAAAATTATACATTTTGCACAATACTGAGATTCTGGAAATGAATTATAGGTGGATGAAAGTCTTGATACTAAAGACAAAGCCCGTTGTAGTTCATTTGGATGTCTGTCCATGGTCCACCCCAATCTCCTCCCATTGCCAATGTTAACTTCACCTCTTTTCACTTTGTCTTTCTTTAGTTTTCTGTGGTTTTTGCTTTGAATGTATTTCTCGTACTATCTATTTGCTAACCAGATCTGTGTTATAAGATTCTTGTCCTCTTGAAATGTCTTGGTGAGAGGTAGGGAAGCCAGGTAGAAAGGATGTGTGTTCTAGAATCCAAAAAACCTAAGTACAAACTCTGGGTCTTTTACTTACTATACAATCTTGGGAAAGATATCCCTTATGTGAATATCTGTTTTCTCAGCTGTAGCCATACCATAATCCTGGTGTAATACTCAACATATACACGAAAGTAATTAATATAATAGGTGTAAATATGACCATTTAACATCCAGTAGGTTCTTTCAGTATATGTGTATTTGTACAGCATGTAGTATATGGGTGGCTTTAAAAAAAGATCCTATGTAAGTAATTGTGACTTTTAATTTAATTTTGGCGAAATCCATCTTGTTACTTTTTCTTACTCTTTTAATGGCAAACATGGACTTGAAAGAGTGCTCTTCAAGGAAGATTGTGCAAGCCCTGTCTCTTTCATCTCTCAGCCAAGTGATGTTACACAAACCATGTAATGTCCTGAATATTGCTTCCTCACTCGTGAGATCAGAGTCAGAAAAGATCATCTCCACGGTGTTCCTGCTCTGAAAACTCTAATTGTAACTTTTCTTTACTGGGATAAAATACTAATTGTTCCTAACAATAAGGTGTCCAAATTGAGCTATACTACGTACAGCTTGTCGATTTCATAACAATTCCTTACTCTAATTACACTGTGAAGAATCTTTCATTGTTACTGACTTGGGGTTGGTTAATACTAATATTTATTATTTTCTACCCAGGCTATTATGTATGCGGTATATGTCTCATTTCAAGGGCTGTCAACTGGATAACTGCCCAATGGACTTGTAATTTCCACAGCCAGAGCCCAGAGAAAATCCTCAGTGATAGATATTCCACAAAAACTGTGGGGAATGCACGTATTTAAATTTTTCCCTTTCTTTCTTTCTTTCTTTCCTTCTGGCCAGACTCTAAACTCTGTCCTCCTGTTTGATGCCTTGTCTAATTTAGAACCAACCAGAAAGAAGCGGAGATAGAGGGGAATTTGTAACTATATTCTTGCCTCAATTATCAAAATCCACTTCACAAAATGGGCTTATATTCCTCCATACCTATCGTTCCCAAGCTTCTCCAAAGGCCTTAATATCTGAAATTATTTTATATCCCACATTCCATTTGGATAATTGTTGGATGGTAATGACGTGTCATATGCTTAGTGTGTTTTCTAGATTGAAAGTCATTTAAATATCTATATCTTAGGGCCAACAATTTCCAAAGGTGGTCACCCTAGTTTAATTTGTGACATTTTACTTGAATCTATTGCAGACAGAAGGAAAAACTGGTTTGCAAAATTGGCAATGAAGAGCATAAGCACCATTTTACATGTGCTATTCCTAATTTTCTACTGAAAATGCATGTGGGTGTATAGATACATATTACATGCATGCTGCACATGGTCAATATGGAAAAAAGCTACATTTTATTTATTTATTTATTTATTTATTTGTTTATTAAGTAGGCTCCATGCCTAATGTGAAGCTTGAACTCAAGAGCTCAAGATCGAGTTGCATGCTCATGACTGAGCCAGCCAGGTATCCCTAAAAGCTACATTTTACTAACATCCATGAAGATGCTGGGCCTCATGAAAATTGAGCAATTAGTTGGAAAATTAGTACGATTATCAGCACATTGAAAGACTGTCTGACTTTTCCATAGGTGACATGATGTAGCAGAAAAGTATGGGTGGGTGGGCAGAGAGATGTCAGCTTGAATCTCAATTTCTAATTTGGTAAATTTTTGGAAAATGATTTAACCGGTTTAACTGTTCATATGCAAAGTGCAAAAATACAATGTCTCTAAGACAACTGTTTGCTGTGATTAAATGTAAATGGATTCAGCAAAGTGAGTAATATATGGTAGGTGTTCAGTATAGGAAATGAGTTCGTTTTGCCCCATATAATTATGTCTACTTTCCACTTGCCCATGTAAATGCAGCCTTAGATAAATGAGCATGAGTACAAACATCACATAAAATCTCCCTGTGTTAATGTTATTATGTCTTCTATATTTGAGATCAGAATTTTTAAAAAAAGGCTGTTAACAACCCTGCCATTTTGATGTTTGCTGCATCAAAAATAATGTCGTAATGATTGGTGTGGATTAATTTACAATCTGATATTTGTTCACGCTTTTTTCCACCACCGTGAAATCATGTTTGGGAAAACTAGTCATAAGTTGTGTTCTAATCATGGGAAAAGGGAAGTAAAATGTTTTAATAATAGAAAGTTGCCGCAAATAAGTTACTTCAGTTCAGTGTCTGTCATCTGACTTGTCATGTACATTCACATTCCATTGGCCCAAACAAGTGATATATGCACGCCTAATTCCAAGTGGACACAGAATAATTATTCTACCAAGTACCTGAAATACCAGAATTGAAATATCTGCAAACAATCCAATTAGATACAGTGATTCTGGGAGCAGAGAAACTTATTTAAAAGGCAGCTACATGGTTGGATTCCACAGCTAAAGATCCTCATTCATTAAGTCTGGAGTGGGCCCAAGAAATAGGGATATTTCAGAAGCCATTCTGGTCATGCTGAGGCAGGTGGCCTAAGGATGTCACAATGAGGGCACTTTTTTAAAACATTTGAGTTCCCACAGGACAGAATTCAAAATTAGAAATTTAAGGGTCATCCCAGTTCATTCGTCAAATGACTTTTTCCTGATATAAATGTCTAGTACCATAACAGGGGTATGAGGCATCATAATCTGTTAGCCAACTCAGGGAAGCAAAAGAGGAACCAGTTAGACTGGGTTTGGGGAGTTGGCTGTAGAGGCAGATCCTGAAAAAGTAATCTGCAAGTGTTTTCAGACTTACTTTGTCTTCATAATCTCACCATCATGGAGAGAAAACTGGCGTTATTAATATTATATTCCCCACTGCCATATTCTATAGATGAAAAGATTAAGGCTCATAAGGCTTAAGCTATTGCCTGAAGATAGATACTCCATGCTGGGACTGAGATTTTTCTAATTTCAAAATGGTATTGGTAAATGGCAAAGAGAAAACCAGAAGTAAATATATTCTACATGTTGAAATGTCTATAATGTACTAGTAGATATCTAGTCTGACTTCATCAAGGGGCCATGCCTTATTTTTCACACTTATTCTTATCACAGGATCCAGAACACATATGGTATTCAATAAACATTTCTTGACTGAAGAACTGTATCATTATAATACAAAATATGGGTAACAGACCCAGTTGGCTTTACATAAAGAATGGGAAGTGAATAGTGATAGGTTTCTTTTCTTTTTCAATATGATGGAAACAAGCAAAGAAATACTATTTTAGTAAAATGTTGATCTCTTTCCATTCTCTTTCCGCCCTGGAAGTTCTCTGAAATCTGTCAATGGAGTTTGTTTACTCCAAATCACATCTTTGTTGCCTTTAAGTATTGGCATGTTTGAATGTTTACCACTCAAATTCAGCATAAAAGTGTTTTCTTTTTTAGGTAAGATCAGGCAAAGAGGTACTGAATGAATAACACTTGATTGGGAATGGTAAATAACCATGTAATTAAACTGTAAACACTGTGTGTGGTGATTTTAATGTAATTTGAGGACTTGTAAATTACATGGTCATAAAATGGCACTTGGGCTTATGCTTTACAAAAATATCCATGTTTGTATGAGATTAATTAGTGCAGTTTGCATAAAGACATTGACTAAAAACACGTTCAGAACATTCTCATTTTTAAGGTTTTCTTATTTATAAGGCCTTCTTGAGGTTTTGTTTTGTTTTGTTTTTTCCTTCTCTCTGGTCTTCCAGAAATTATTGCTCAAAGATTTGTGTAGCTGAAAATTGATCTAGACACAGTAAACAGTTGATGGGCTTGAGTTATGCTTATGAATAAATTTTATTTTAGTTACTGAAATGGGTTGGCCATTTCACAAACTGATTACATGGTTCCTTCTATGGTACAGTTTATAGATGATGCCCACATAGGTTTTTTTTGTTGTTGTTATTGTTTTTGGGTTTTGGTGTGTTTTTTTTTTCATTTGTCTGTTTGTTTGTTTGTTTGTTGCTGTTGGAGGGGTTCATGTGCACCATTCTGTAAATTGCAGACGCCCAAGTCCCAGGAAAATAACCATAGAAGAGGGGCCATTAAGTGTTCTTGCCCCCATGGAAGGTTCTGCCCAGAACTTCTTTTGGTGTTTGTGATGGCAACTCTAGGAGACCCATGATGACCTTTCCGTCTCCAGGGAACTCTTTAACTTTGCAAACTCAGACTCAGGCTACCAGGGTGGGCTATGAGGAATTCTCCTAGGTTAATGTCACAGTGAAACAGTGATAGTGGTGATGATGATGATGTATAATTTTTATCGATGACTATTTTCCAGACGCTCTGCTAAGTGTTTTGTAAGCATTACCTCATTTAAGCCTTGCAACGATGTTATTAAGTTCCTATTATTCTCACTTTACACATGAGCAATCTAAAATGTAAAGAGGTTGAATAAGTTGTCCAAGATCACACAGCTATTCAGTGAGAGAGTTGAAGATCAATCCTGGTTTTTCTGGTTCTAAAGTCCCTTCTCGTAACCTCTTTGTGATATTGTGTTAGTAGATTAGGGCTAAGAATCCCTTGGAACCACGTGTCCAGCCCTGTTTCAGGTCTTTCTGCATTAGGTACCTCACACCTTAGGAAGATTAATTTTTTAGCCAGAAATCGAGATAGCTAAGAGATAAGAAGTCATGGCTACTGAGTTGCACATCTCCCACAGAAGGACGCTAACATTCCCAACTTGGAGGACAGTTATGCATCTGGGCCATTTGTAACTTACATGGATTTCGGCTATCTCAGCAACATCCCTGGCCGTCTTCAGAAGTCTAGCTCCTTACATTCGGGAGAGATGGGAATGGAAGAACACGGCATACGAGAGGGGCCAGCATGCAACCACAAACCACCTCCAGAGATCCAGGATACACGGCAAGGCTTTCAACCCGAGGGGAAGATGTATGCAGTGGAGCGGTGCTGGAATGCCTGCTCGCATCATCTGGGAACATGATCCTAAATTGTCACGTGGTCACGAAATGAAAGGTACGGGGAGGCCGTATTGGCTGTGATCCCTGCTTCGGCATACCGAATTATCTGGTCATTTCACCAAAACATTCCATTTTTCATCACAATGACTACGTTGTAAGCTGGTCTGAGGTAGATGTTGATTTCTAAATGCCTGGCTGTTGATGCATCGCAAAGACATATGACACGCAGTGCCGGATCTCAAACAAAATTAATCACTCAACTCACTAAAGCAAGCAAATAATTGAAGCTAGCCAGATATGTTTTAAAGGAAAATTCAGGGAGCTTCACTAGGCCACAGAGTTGGCATTTTATCCATTTGTTCAGCATCTTGAACATCATCTAGATGTCAGACATCATGTTAGGTGCTGAGAGCACACACGTGAATAAAATTTAAACCCAAGTTTCATCAACAGAGGACTGCATATTGATTTTTGGTTCAGTGGTGACTATTACTCACATAACATATTGCATGGTCATAAATTTCAAAAATTGGGAACAGTATGTGAGCATAATTTTTTAGCACAGGTGGAGCTAATTATAGAGGGTTATTTTGATTTGGACAGCAACGTTGCCCGCCCTTTCTCTAATCATCAAACTTCTGTACAAGATTCAACATACTTTCGCCTCCCACATACTGTTAGTTATTAAGTCCAGCTGCCTCCTTCTCTGTAACACGCTTAAAAATACCCGTCCTTTTTTAGGCTTTACAACCACATCCTCTTCCTAGGCCCCAATGACCTTGTTCTACCAAACCGTAGCTGATAAAATAACATCATGATGTGCAAGATTCCAGAGTTTTCTCCAATGGCGGAACTGTAACTATGCCGAGGAAGAGTTCTGTTCTTTCTTTTTGCCTGTGGTCCCTGAACCCGTCACCCTTTTTTTACTTTACATCCCGAAGAAAAGCAGCACGTTTCAATATGGCACAGACACTTAGCTTTTGCTCACTGAAGCAAAATGTTCAAGTATTTGATTCTTTCTCAGATTGTTGTACTCCTAGGTAAATGAAATGTCAGCGTGAGGGATAGCTTCACCCACTTCTGTAGCTGGCTTTATTCAATCCAAAGAAGTCATCAGGGAGCAGCCAACACAGCAAAGTAAGCATGATGAGGTAGGCTTTCTGTCACGTGCCAGAGCCTTCCCACCAGCCTCAAGGCTGCCTTGCAGGCCTTCCTCCCCACGTGTGTGTCCTGGCCAACCAGAGATTCCAAAAAGAAGCTAAAAATAGGCAGTGGCTTTCAGAAACAGGATTGAGTAAAACCCTAGCTCCAGGTATTACACAGAAGAAACCACCTATTTTGGACGACACCAAAGGAAGCAAACAGCTCATTTGGTTAAGCTGCATTCATTATACAATAAAGCTAAGTGCCACAATTCCATGGACTCTTAAAAATTAAAGAAAAAAGCAAAAGGACCAGAAACGTGGCAACCAGATGGGATGGAAGAAAAAAATGTAGGAAAAGGAAAGAGGAATGCTCTTCTCCTTAAAATTCCCCCACAGGGCTTTCTCTCAGAATTATCATCCCTTTCCTACCATCCTCCTCGCCCCACCCACACAAGATTAGCTGCCAACTTGGGGAGATCCCAGCAGGTTCTGCATGAGAATCCACGTAGTACACCTGCACATTCCAGCCAGACTGAAGTCTGAGCTCAGTTTGGACTTGTTAGTACCAGAGCCAATGCCAGGATCCCTTTGTGTGGGCAGGAGCTCAGATCACATCCAGGTGTGTGTGAGAGATTAGCCCATCAGCAGAACATAAATAGAGCTGCTCGTCAATCCTCCCCACCCTCCTCCTGCAGCCTCTCACTCCCAGGGGATGTATTACAAGAAGAGATATATCATCTGCAAAGTTTTCCAGGTTCATTTTGAAGAAAGCTGCATTTTCAGTGGAACAGAGTCTTGCCTGAAGCAAGGTTCCTGGATTTGTCTTGGCCACAGGTGGCTGCACAAAGGAGCATGTGCTGGGAGGAAAGGGCTCCTTGCTCAGAGAGGGACCCAGTGCCCCCCGTGAGGATGCAAGGCCTTCCCCAGGTCACTCTCCAACCTGGTCTCCTTCATGGCTCATTACTTAGGACCAGAGAGTTGGAAACTAACTGAATCAGAAATAGGTAATGGGCCCTCAGCTGGAAATACACTCAAAGAAAAAAAATACTGATGGAGTAATAAGGGCTTTCGCCTATTGCTATTTCCTGAAGAAATGTGAGGGAATATACACAAGAAAATATCAGAAGTCCCTCCACTGAAAGCCAAGGCACAAAATACCCAAATCAGGGATATTTTTGGATAGGAAGAGCCTACTCTTTTTTGCACCAGTTTGTAGATCTATCGCACACATATCTTTGCATAAATTTCAGAATATTGGAGCATCTACGACTCACCACAAAAATGCTCAACTGTTAATTCCTGAGGGGTCCTTAGGGTTTACCTATTCAGGGCTGAAGAAGCTGATGGCTAGAGCTGAAGTGACTTCCACTGGCAAGATATTCTCTTCCTACAAACACGAGATCTTGGAACTTTGGTATGAAGAGAAATTCCAAGGTTTGGGAGGAAAGCAGCATGTATTGAAATTGACTTCGTTCAAACCACTTAGCGTAATTCAATGATCCATGAAGGAGAGCCATATCTGGGAACAGAACCAAGTTCCCCCATCAAACAAACTGGAGATGTAATCTGGTCTGTTGACACTAAAGGAATATACCACTTTTTCCACTGTGAGCAAAATTATACCATTTTTGAAGCAAAATTAGACTCTCAGGCAGCATGATCTAGTCAGAATAGACCCAGATTCTTACCAGCTGCTCCTCGTGTTATTGCTATCCCTGGGCCAATAAGAGAACATACTGCTGAATTTGAAATGCTCCTTGTCCGTCTCTGGACCGCTATTTTGGCCACTCTGAGGATAGATAGCTGACTTTGAAAATGCTTTACTTCAAAACGAATCTCACATTAGTATGCACTTCACGTTCATAGCTATGTTACCCTAAGTAGATTTTTAATATTTTATTATAATTAGTATATGTAGCTTTGTGCCCCTCTCAAAACTAAACTTTTCTTTTATTAACCCCAGCTGTTCTCCAATTCTGCAACAAAACTAACTCATCAGGGGAAGTAACAGACTAATCAGCCAGCCAATATTTATTGAGCACTTCTGCTGGTCATGTCAGAGCTGCCCAAGATCAGGCACAATGGTTCCTCCACCCAGTTTTCTTCCACCACTGCCCCAGTGAGGTACATGCAATGACAAATGAGTTCTAGACACCAGATGCTGGGTCTTCCCAAGGATCGGCACATCATAGCCACTCAATGAATGTTGTTTTTTAAGTTGATTTATTCGTTTTGAGAGAGAGAGAGCACGCGAGCAGGGCAGGGACAGAAAAAGAGGGAGAGAGAGAGAATCCTAAGCAGGCTCCATGCTGTCAGCACAGATCCCACCACGGGGCTCAAATCTATAAACCATGAGATCATGACCTGAGCCGAAATCGAGAGTCAGACACTTAACCAACCACCCAACCCCTAAGCCACCCAGGTGCCCTCACCACTCGATGAACATTTGATCAATGAATGAGAGACTTGATGGTCGGTTAGAGCTAATATATGAATCCCAAAGACCACATATTTCTCCTGGGCCCATTCTGGCCCCCACTGGTTTTTCCCTCTTACCATGTGATGGGTCAAGGAGGATAAGATGGATTTCTCTTTTTCTATGAGATTATACATCCCCCATATCACAGAGATCCCATACCAGTCATTGAAGCCTCACTTTGGACTGTGACCCATATCAGAGATCCTCCACCTTCCATTGGCATCATAGGAACATGGGTAAGTGTAAAGACCTTGAATTGTCAGTAATTCTTACCCTGGAGTCCATAAAGGGGTTTCAGGGAGTACAGGTGCTGCTGAAATCTTAAGTGCATTTTTTTTTCTGTAGTGAGAACCCATTGCTCCCACCAGATTTATACACACAACATTAAACTCTACTGTCCTGCAGGTTACAGTGCATGTGTGTGATCAACACCAATTCTGTGCCTGGAAAACCACTAGAACCTGCAAAAGAAAATCTAAGATACGGTGTCCTGACACTCTGTGCTTATTCTCTAGCTAGAAACAAGACTAATTTATAAAAACTAGTTCATACTTATCACTTTAAAAAGGGAGTCTTCCCTTTATCAAAAAGAATCATCAAGCTTCTCTTTACATTACGAACTTTTCAATCTGCAATACGACCAGAATTATAGATATATTTTCCAGTATACTTCTTAGGAAGCCATCTGATAAAGGCAAAGACAATGTCTGTCTTGATCTCTGCCTGATACATAAGACGCATCAGTAATTATTTGCTGACTGGATGAATATGACAAAAAGGTATAATCTGAAATTCTACGATTGCTTCCAACTCGCACGTAAAGATGCCATCACAAATGCCATCACAAACAAAAGTTCTGGGACTCATTTTCATATTTTCTGGAAATATCTAACACTGCAATAAGGAGCTAATACACTAAATTTAATCCACAATTAGAGATGTGAATTGTTTACATTATATGTGATTTTCCTAACGCAATGGTGCTTTTAGTAATTTATGGAATAAATACACATAAAAACAGAAGACAAAAAATAAAAGATGGGGAGTTATCAATGAATGAAAAATATCAACACAGCAGAGAGGGGGGTTGGAAGCCTTTAGAATGATACCTACTCTAAACAGTGTTGTTCTGTCATTGAAAAATATCTAACAGTACATTGAAACTAGGTTTTTAGCACTCCGCTAAACTCAAGTCCAATTCTGAATGCCACACCAAAGCCACAGAAACCAGAGGGCCAACATAAAGCAAGCTATGAAAGTGATTACATTTTTTAAAACCCAAACAATAAAAGATAAGTGTTCTTAGGCTACAAGAAGAAAAGTGAATAGGGAGTTAACAACAAATCTTCGAATATATCAAGAGTTGCATTTAGACATCAATGCAAGCCTCTCCACCTCCAATAATCAGAAAAGAATAGATGGGCCAAGTAACAGAATGAGGAAATTAGATTATACATAAATAAGGATTTAAAAAGAGACATAAATAAGGATTATCAGACTTTGGGGTATCTCCTGAATTCTCCATCATAACGGAAATTGGGCACATTCTCTTTCTAAAGCACAGAAGAAACCAGACCAATCTTAGCAAGACTGAATCGGTGACCTCTTGTCAAACAAGGAATAAAATTCTCTCTGGTAAATGTAGATGTGTGTGTGTGTGTGTGTGTGTGTGTGTCACTGCTGTCACTTCAGAATATATGGCAAGAGTTGAAAGCATTTAATACAAAAACAATCTACTGGTCACTCAGAGAGAGATCCCATATGCAACAGCAGTGAAAACCTGATTTCTTATTTCTAAAATGTGGCCCAAATAGCTTATCTGGTTTTCTGTGTGTATGATCGTTGCATTTCTGAGATTAGAGATTCACTGCAGCAAAAGGCAATTAATTGAAGTCTGTTCTAATGTGCCTGCATGTGTGGACAGCAGAGATAACTTAATATGCATCTAATGTCACTATTAATTTATTTATCATCTCCTCCATTTAATCTTTAAAATACAATGATTTCTTAATCAATGGCCAAATGCTCGAGAAAATATTTTCCAACAATTTTGTGAAAGAACAAGTTAATTATACCTAAAATTATTTAACCAGTTAGAGCAACTTCATTCAATATACTATAAGCCTTTTAATACACTTTGATCACTTAAGGACCACATTTGCGATCATTTCCTTCTATAAAGTCCATTTATGGTCTATTTATGTTAGTCCATTTACTACTATGACCATATCTTGTCTTCTTAATTTTAAGCAAGGTGAGAATTTCACAGAATTTAGCATTGAAAGCCCTTGTTAAGCAAGATGTTTAAACCAGCCTCACCATGCATATAAAACTATCTCACCTCTAAATTCTAAAAAAAAAAAGAAAAAAAAAAAAAGGAAAAGGCACATATAGGGTTGGCCAAGACTGCCATGAAGGCCCCTCACCAAGGAACGGTGGAGGTTGATGATCACATGACCCTAATAGGCCTTTTATTCTTTTTTTTTAAGTTTATTTATTTTGAGAGAGGAAGAGAGCAGAGGTGGGGCAGAGAGAGGGAGACACAGAATTCCAAGCAGGCTCTGCACTGTCAGCACAGAGCCCAGTGTGGGGCTGGATCCCATATGCCATGAGACCATGACCTGAGCCAAAATCAAGAGTCAGAAGCTTAACTGACTGAGCCACCCAGGCCTTTTATTCTTAAACCTAAGAAAATTATTATGACCCGTGTCTCTATCTTATGCATCACAAGAGAGACTGTGGGAAAGGTGTCAAGGTGCTTCTCTTCTTGTCCAGGACACCAAGCCTTAGACATTGTTTCCTCTTCCAGAGTCACTGCCTCCCTTGCTATTCCTAACTTAGAAGACTAAAATTAGATATTATTTTTCTTTTTAGTGTTTATTTATTTGAAAGAGAGACAGAGACAGAGACAGAGCACGAACAGGGCAGGGGCAGAGAGAGAGGGAGATCCAGAATCTGAAGCAGGCTCCGGGCTCTGAGCTGTCAGCACAGAGCCTGACGCGGGGCTTGAACCCACGAACCATGAGATCATGACCTGAACCAAAGTCAGACACTAACCAACTGAGCCACCCAGGCACCCCAAATTATATTACTTTTTTTTTAATTTTTTTTCAACGTTTATTTATTTTTGAGACAGAGAGAGACAGAGCATGAACAGGGGAGGGGCAGAGAGAGAGGGAGACACAGAATCTGAAACAGGCTACAGGCTCTGAGCAGTCAGCACAGAGCCCGACGCGTGGCTCAAACTCACGGGCTGTGAGATCATGACCTGAGCTGAAGTCAGATACTTAACCGACCAAGCCACCCAGGCACCCCTATTACTTTTTAAACTTGAGTACCAATAAAGTGTGTAGCCTCTGTAACCCAAAAATAAATTTTAAAAATGTTTTATTTACTTATCTATTTTCTACCTTAGGGCTGTATTCATTTTCTGATCTAGAGGAAGTGACTTTAGATTTAATATAACTGCATTTAACTAACTATTGATCATCTAATGTAAGCTTAGTCTGTTCACTGTCTTATTTCTTCAGGAGGTGAAGAAAGTTGTTTTAAAAAAAAAATCTAGTCTCACGAAGAATTATGTTAAGTCCTGCACTTAAAAAGATTCATAGCTTTATTTTTAGCAGTGTTACGTTTAGAGATAAACTTGAGTGAAAATTAGAGAGTTCCTGTATAGCCCCTCACATACCCCACCTCACACCCCAACCAGTTTTTGTTATTATTAACATCATGCATTATCGTGGCGCATTTGTTATAACTGATGAGCCAATAGTAATGTATTATTACTCACTAAAATCAATAGTTTGAATTAAGGTTCACTTTTGGGGATGTACATTCTATGGGTTTTGACAATTATATAATGTTATGCATCCACCATTACCAAATAATACAGAATAGTTTTACTGCCCCATTAATCCCTCTTCCCTCACCCCAGATCCTTGGCAACCACTGATCTTTTCACCATCTCATCCATAGTCTTGCTAGTCCCCCCTTATTACTTGATTTTCCCATTCCCTTTATCCACTCCCCCTTGCTATCTTCTTTTTCTTCCTTATTCCATTTAAGTTCCTTAGCCAAATATCATCATCACTTCCTTGTGCACACCCTTGATTCTCTTATCCACACTCCCTGCATCCTACTCAAGTGGCAAAATGACACTCTCTGCCCGGCCACGCTGACGTCCCCGTGGCTGACCACATCGATCAGTCCCGATGTAAATTCATGATCGTGAATTTCAGGTGAGCATCGATGTGGCCACACTAGCACAGGATACGCCCTGGTCCATTCACTCGGCCAATCTCGAACTGGATTCTTCCAGACTATTTCCTCTTTCTCCAGCCTTGCTATTCCCTCTCAGCTGCTGATGCTGCCCCCACTTCAGTAGAAGGCACTGAAGCAGTCGGAACCACTGCTCCCACCAGCGTGGTGCCTCCGTACTGTCCCTTCCTGCCACTTGTGATGGATGGACTTGCCCTTCTCCCACCTAAGCTCCCTCCACTGTGCACTAGACCCAGACATCTCAGGGTGTGTAACCTACCAGCTGTATTTGGGCGAGGAAGCTTCACTGGCCATGGACAGTGCTCTTGAGAAGGGTGTAGCCAGTGCTCAGAGCAGCTGGGGGTGTGTATGTACTGGCCCAGTAGAGAGACTCTGGGTCTTCACCTACCCTACTTCCTCCTACTCTTCTTCTTTTTCTGATTCACATAGTCTTCTCACCTTTACATATTACGTTTGTTAATTATACATCACATTTTATCTCCATCGCCTGTCTCTTTCCACTAGCTTATAACCTCCCTGGGGACAAAGATACTTGTTT
The DNA here is from genome assembly GCF_027475565.1 of Acinonyx jubatus. Classification (NCBI taxonomy): domain Eukaryota; kingdom Metazoa; phylum Chordata; class Mammalia; order Carnivora; family Felidae; genus Acinonyx; species Acinonyx jubatus. Next base: position 139,329,979 of record NC_069385.1, on the reverse strand, counting down.
TGCTCATTGAGGTCCCCCAGGCCTCTAGAACAGAGCATGGTACATAGTAGGTATTGAGTAAATATTTGTCTGATAAAATCTACCTTTGCACATTGGGATCTTACTGCATAGCAGTTTTAAACTTTTCACCAAATTCTGGTTCTCTGAATTCTGCCTATCTCAAAGTACCCATTTGTGGGGCACCTGGGTGGCTCAGTCCATTAAGCATCCAAATTCGGCTCAGGTCATGATCTCATGGTTCTTGAGTTCAAGCCCCGCACCGGGCTCTGTGCTGACAGCTCAGAGCCTAGAGCCTACTTCGGATTCTGTATCTCCCTCACTCACTGCCCCTCCCCTGCTCATTCTCGCTCTCGCGTCTCTCTCTCTCACACACACACACAAATAAATAAATAAATAAACATTAAAAAAAAGAACAGTTGCAATGGTGTCTGCCTGTCCTACATTTTCAGACCATTTGGGCCACACTGTGTCCATTGTACCCACATGCACCCACATCTGTCAGGAGACCAAGGTGCTAGCCAACAGCATAGCTCAATTTCACAGGATTAAGACACTGCTGTGAGCTCACGGAGAATTATGACATAGGCTTCTGCTTTTCAGACCTAGAAATGACATTTTGTCCAAGTTGATTGGCTCAGAGGTGCTAATTCAGACTAGAAAAATTCATATAAGGTATACCATATGTGAACCCCAATGCTAACTTGTTAGCTTACAATAGGTATACTTTCTCAGCAATGTGGTAATCATATCTCTCATCCAGAGTATGTCCAAGGCCAAGTGAATTTGCTTGGTAAATTAGGATTAGATTCGACTACGAATAACCTAATATGAAGCCTACGCAAGGTGATTTATTTTCTCTCCCACATAAAAGGTATATTGTCACAAGATACATAGTTCAAGTTGGACTAGAAGCTCTGCCCCGTGAAGTCCTGGGATCCCAGCTGTTTTAACACATCACCTCACTACGCCTGTGTGTGGCCTGCATTTCCTGGTCTAAGAGGTCGTTTGTCTCCATGACCAAGGCAGCATGATAGAGGAAGGGGAGGAGAGAGGCGACACAAACAGCATGCACAGCTTTACTTTCAGGAACGTGTCCGGAAGCTGCCACATGAAAATTCTCTCTCATATCCTGATGACCACCACTTAGGCACACGATCCCATGGGCTGCATGGACACCAGCTAAGAAAATGTCACCTTCATTCCAGACGATCATGTGCACAGCAAAAAAATACTATTACTGTACGGGAAGAAGAGAATGGATATTTAGGGACATTTGGCAGTTTCTTCTAGAATGTGTGTGTAAGCAGAGCAGAGCCCTGCAAGGAAGTGAGGACCTCCCCACCCCGGTCTTGGTGAAGGAGAATGAAACCTCCCTGCCCATGACGGATCCCATCCCTTTACTGCCCTAAACATCCATCTCACTGTCCCCTGAACAGTGCTGGGAAACACTGCCCATGTTTATTTTCTTAATGCCTTTCTTTGTAGGTTCCTTGCAAATACCACCCTCTTCAACTAATCTCTTTGCCAGACTGGGCACAGTACAATGGAATAGGTCTCAACTAGAGTCAGCTTCAGAGGGGACACTAGGGGCCGTCACCTAGACCCCCCACTCAGAAGGGTCCACATGTGGTCTGTAACGTTCTGCAGTCATCATCTTGAAATTCTTAATAATGTTAATTTTCAATTTGTGGGTTTTGTTTAATATTTATTTTTGAAAGAGAGAGAGAGAGAGAGCACATGAGCAGGGGAGAGGCAGAGAGAGAGAGAGAGACAGAATCCGAAGCAGGCTCCAGGCTCTGAGCTATCAGCACAAAGCTCAATGCAGGGCTCAAACATACAAACTGTGAGATCATGACCTGAGCCAAAGTTGGACGCCCAACTGACTAAGCCACCCAGGCGTCCCTTGAATTTGTGTTTTTTAACCAAAGCCCAGAGGGACACTGGAACATGCCCCACTGGCCGTGTTTTTGTTGTTTTTTAGTTACAGTCAGATGTTTATTTAAAAATATTATCTGCCAACTTGGCATTTTCCACCAATTTGGGGTGCTGAAAACTTCCGAGGCTTCACAATCTTTGGCTTAGGTGCTGTCTTCCTGGGAGCCTTAGCGATAGCCATGGCTAGCTTTTTAGATGCTTGCTTAGCTTTTTTTTTTTTTTCCCCTCGGTAGCCCTGATGGCTTCTTCTCTTTGAGCCTTCCTAACTTCAGGTTTCTGATTCCTCTTGGCCATTATATCAGCCAGAGATGCACCAGTGATGGCCCTCTGGAATTTGACCGCATGGTGGGTTCTTTTCTTTTCGATTTCTCCCAACTGTCCCATTTTTGTGCTTTCTTCTGTAGAGGACAGTCTAGCTTCTCTGCCAAGGACTTAAAGCCTCGACTCACGGACAGTCCTTCCCCATGCTGCCTCCAGGAAACAGATTCCCTACCACCCACATATTCTCCTGCCTCTTAGTGCCAGGAACCACCTGTCCTCCCCTCTTTGGTCTCTGCCCAGTGACCACTGCCACCCCCATTTCCTGACACCCTGGGTCCCACCCAGCTTTCCCCTCCTGGCCCTCACCCAACCTCTCACTCAACCCCACCCAGGTACTGAGTATGTCACGGCGTTGCAGTTGCAACCAATCTGCTGAGGGTCACCTGCCCGCACAGTTGGGGTGGCTGGTCCATGGGACCGAGCTGGCACAGCATGCATCAGTCTGATGGCTGGTTGGACCAGGCACCTGGCAGCCAGGGGGCCATGTACTCACAGGCTGAGTCACAGGGCAGGACCCTGGGTGTCTGTGAGGTGTGCACTCACCCAGCCAGTATCCCTGGGCCCCAGGAACATGACATTGCAACAAAGACAGGTCAACGGAGAGAATGTGGAAGAAAGAAACATGTTCCACATTTTAGTAGCTAGTACAAAGTAAGGGCACATTCTCTCCTGATTTTTGAAGAGGGGTTCTGCATTTTCATTTTGCACTGGGCCAGACAAGTTATGTAGCTGTTTCTCTAGTCTTCATAGTCCTTTATCACCTTCACATTCCAACCAGGGCTTGCTCAGATTATCCCCAAATCACCCGACAGACCCATTGGGCTACCTTATAAACTCTTTCAAACTTTTACAGTCTCTTGGGTTGCTTCCATAGCTGAGAAATGGAGGCCATTCTATTTCTTTCCTTTATATTCACATGATAACTTTTCTGTCACCCCCATGCACCTATGTCATGTTGTAATCATTCACTCGTGTGCCTTTGAATGTCCTGGGCACCTGATCAGAAACTTCACACAATGTAGGCTTGCAATAAATGTAGTTAAATATTTAATTCATGAGCCCATCAAGAAAGCCTGAAAGGTTGTGTGTGTGTGTGTGGTGTGTGTTTTGTGGGGTTTTTTGGTTTTTTTGGCTGTTTTGTTTTGTTTTGTTGTTGTTTTTTTCTTTTCTTTTCTTTTCTTTCTTTCTTTCTTTCTTTCTTTTCTTTCTTTCTTTCTTTCTTTTTTTTTTTTTTTTTTGCCATATCCAGGCAGGAATCAGTTTCAGAAGCCTTTCTTCGGTTCATATGACCACACCAAAAGTAGGACAACTCCTGAGGAGTTCCATCCCATGGTTCCAGAGTGGCCGCTTTGTCATCACCTACGCACTGTGCCCTCCCGTCTCTCACCAGCTTCAAATCAATGGGCATCGCATGGGAACATACAGCAAGCCCCAAAACACTGGGCACTGTCTCTCCTTGAGAAAGAGAGCTCTTGTTTATTCACCCAGGCCCTTTCCTTTTCCATTCAGAAGACAAAGCAGCAAGCAGGAGCTTGTTGGGAGCAGAATAAGAGCTGCCAGAAGAGAGGGGGGGGAAGGGGTTCATTCTGTTGTCACTTGCAGCCCATCCCAAGTCTGAAGCATCTTTAGCCTCCTAATTGTCTCCCTCCCCTTTCTGTGTCTGCCTTGCACACACTGAGCACTCTCAGACAGCTTTACAAATTGGCTCTGGAAATGTTAGGCAGTAAAAATTCCACTGAGTCTGAAAAAGACACACTTCTCCTCCCCATGTTTATTAATCAGTTGCTATTTTATGCCCTGTCCTCATCCACCTGATTATGTTTCACGCTGCCCTGGGCGATACTGAGAAGGAGGCAAAGTTCATCTTTGTCCTTTGCCCTGGACATCCCAGTTCTATAGTCCTTGCCTTATTCTAAAAGCCCCCTCCTGCTGTCTGTCTCAGAGGTCTCTGTTCTCCTGAGTCCCTCTCAGATCATATCCTCATCCGAACTAGGTTATGACTGACATAGTGTATCACTCTTCCTGGGAGTATTTACATTTTAAAATACCGTGCCTAGAAAGAGCAATATTCAACGTAAAGGAATAAAATCTCCAGTTGTATAATTTTAGATCCTACAGAAGATGGCTGAGTATGGTCTTTCAGGGCAAAGGGATTCCTCAGAAGCCCTCAAACCATAATCAGAAGAAGATCTTCATTACAAACCTCGGAATTATTAGCCCCAGTGATTCTCCTCCTCTTGCCCCTGAACTGAGAGAACTTCATTTCTTTCTGCAGCAAATACTTAACATCCACTACCAACACGGTTGGCCCAGGGAGCACAGATGGAAAGTTAACAGGAAGAATATTCAGGCTGTTGTAAATTGCCCTCCTGGTTTTCTAGATTCTAAAACTAGAATCTAGTTTGGGGAACTTTTGCTTATTTTTGACAGCTTCTCAAGAGGAAAGTCAAAGCCTTCAAGGACTAATGGAAGGTGCAGCTCCCCCATTGCCCCCTGTCAGTTAGCAGGTAATCTGACCATTCCTGTGCTATAGATCATTCAGTGGCTCCCATGTCTTACAAAATAAAATCTTAACACAAGCATGGAGCACCAGACTTTCCCACCTGCCCAGCCTCCTTTTCTTCTAATCATTCTTTCCTCCCCTCCCTGTGGCCTTCTTTCCAGAAGACCTGCACATACTATTCCTACAATGACACTCAGATGCTCAAGGGGCACTCTTGCATCCCCTTACCCTACGGTCTCAAGTGCCCAGATGTCTATCTTAGCCCCACACATATCACATTGTAGGTGTTTGCCCTTCTGTCCAACTACTCACAAAACTGTGAGCTCCTGGATTTTTTTTTATGCTTCCACATTCCCGGTACCCAAGACAGAGTCTGGCACATAGTGGGTATTAAAAAAATTAGTAGGTATTGAAATACGGTGAGTTGTTGAATAAATGAAGTTAAAACTGTTTGGGAATATAATATGCCTACTTTTTTCTTGTAAATGCAATGGGAACTTCCTTTTCATTTATTTATTTTTAATTTTTAAATGTTTATTTAAACATTAAATAAATTGAGAGAGAGAGAGCAACAGAGCATGAGCAGGAGAGGGGCAGAGAAAGAGGGAGACACAGAATCCGAAGCAGACTCCAGGCTCTGAGCTGTCAGCTCTGAGCCCAACAAGGGGCTCAAACCTCTGAAGAGTGAGATCATGACTTGAGCTGAAGTCGGACACTTAACCGACTAAGCCACCCGGGCGCCCCATGAGAACTTCGTTCTTAAATCACTAGTACAGGGGTCAGCAAACTGCAGCCTGTGGACCAAATCTGGCCCACCAGATTTGTTTTTATAAATAAAGTTTTATTGTGACACAGCCACACCCATTCATTCATGTATAGTATACATCTGCTTTTGCACTATGACACAGAGTCGCAAGGGAGATCTTATGGACCACAAAGCCTAAAATATTTACTATCTAAACTATCTGACCCTTTAAAGAAAAAGTTTGGCAACCTTTGCCTGAAGGGAAAGGAGCAAAAGAGAGTAGGAGAGTTGTGCATGAAATAGAGGAAGGGAATGGGGATTCGGGACAGGAGGCAAGCAGTAAACTGTGCTTATATCCTTCAATTTGCACTGCTCAGAAGGGAGGTCCAATTTCCAACGCCCTCGCAGAGTGGAAGCACAGGACTCCTGAGCAAAGACAGGAAAAGCGAGAACAAATTCTCCACAGGAGCCTGGAACACAAGGGCGTTGTTGTCAACTGTTTACCAAGGCAGAGAGAAGGGCAAAGCTGATCCCAAGAAGTTAGTAAAAGCACTAATGCCTAATAATGATTGCAGCAGAGAGCATTTCAGGTGCCCCATTAAAAAGAGTGCTTTGTCCTAATAAATACCAGAATAAGAGTCTGTTCTCAGAGCCCCCTTCCTGCACTTTATTCTTAATGAGCCTTCTAATGAGTACGCCGTATTTATTTCCTTGAGAGACTCATCACTCCCAATCTCAGCCTGTTATTTAAATATATGGCATGGTGTGAAAAGCTGGAAAAAAAAAGTCTAAAGAATCTTCTCTGTGCCTTTTCCAATGGCCTACGTCACCCACGCAGGACAGAGGAGAGGGTATGAACTGGTTTCGTAAAATAATGGGTCCCTGTACTTTTAACGAGGCAAAAATGACAAAAGCTGAGAAGTTCTGCCAAACTCAGGGTTTTTTTTGTAGATATATTTGTAAAAGGAGAGAAAAGAAAAGAAAGAAGGCGCTAGAGAATAATGGCTTCCTTGCTCTATTATTTACCTCTGAAAAAGATAACAGCTCTTTCCCTCTCAAAACAGAAGGAACCTAGAGTCAGTGGGTTTACCTTTGAGGTCAAGATTTGCCTATTTTATTTCACTTTTGTGACATTTTCTCTTTTTCGTTATTCAAAAAATAAAAATTGTCCCAGGAAGAACGGAGTTACTCAGAACTCCAGAGTTATGAGTCATTCCGGGTCACCAAAGTTTCCAGATAGATAAGATTTGCTCTTTTTTTTTTTTTATGGCAAACTATTAAAAAAAAATTCTTCCCATAATCATAAAACCATTATCTTAGCTACTTAAAAACACAAAGAGAAAGGAAAGAACAAAATAGAAAACAATAATTCTTTAATATCACTTAATATCATCAAATATCCACTTAGTGTTTAAATTTCCCCAACTGTCTCATAATTGTTCGTTAGAATCAATGTGTGTCTTAGCCTCTCTTAATTTATAGGTTATCCCTAACTCTCTTTTATCCTTTGCAATTTATTTGTCAAAAAAAAAAACCTGAGTGTTTATCCAGTAGTGTTTTCAATATTCGGAAATTTGCCAATGATATCTGTGTGGCATCCTCTAATATGCTATCCTGTATTTTCTGTAGTCACAACTAAAAGCTCATGATGTTTTAAAAAATTGTCCTTATTCTTGGAGATGCATTCTGATGAAATATAATTTCTGAGATTTGCATCAAATGAGTAGATCAAAGGGTAGGGGTATAGAAGGAAGGGCTATTGATGAAACAAGATTGGGCACATCGATCCCTGTTGAAGCTGAGTGGGAGGTACGTATGGTATCTCATTTTTCTACTTCACTGTATGTTCAAAACTTCATATAGTTAAAAGGCTAAATATATATAGTTTTAGATAAAAATTTGTGAAAAACATCTCACACTTTCTATCTTTCCTAAACATCTGATCTTTTCTTGACAACACTTGGTCCTCACTCTAAACAGCACAGTATAATAGAGGAAATTTCTCAGTGAATGAGAACTTTCTCATTATGTTTCAGTATATGGAAGAAATCATGCTAAATTCTTAGGTTTCATTTGAAATCCATGTTTCTACCTATTGAAGATAATTTTATTTATCCACATTTTAGACTAATTAAGAATAAAACTATTAAACTGCCAGTCTAGAAAAGTATTTCTCCAATAGGCATCACAACCCCTAAGAGGGATGTGAGATTTGTATGAAAATCCATTGGAAGAGGATCCATTCTCTTTAGCCCCAACTTTATACTTGAGATTGGCTAGACCTATTAATTTTCTGTTTGTTTTTATTACTAACATGGTAAATGCAGGGCCAGCAAAATGTAGTGGAAAAAAGTCTGAGACTTATTGGTCCACAGACATTGAGTTATGGTTGAGTTTCCCAGTCCGTGACTGACATTAATTGGGGTCAGAATTGTCTAGACATGGAATCTTCTAGCTCTAATTTTGACTCAGAAAGGGGGAAGATACCAGAGTTGGAGCAAGAAATAGGGGTTCTTTTGATTTAAGGGATCGAAGCTCACAACACTAGCTACCTCTCCATATAGGAATCCATTAACAATGGTTCCAATAAAGTGGAGCCTCTTTATAAATAAGTCTGAGAGTTAGCGATTGTTTCATTTCCAACCACTTCAGCTCCACAGAAGAGCCCATTTGCTGAGAGACACACGATACCTGTGGCCAAAGCTAGGGGCACTTCCATGCCTCAGAGACCAACTCTTACATTCGCTAGCTACTCCTCTAGGATACTTTTCCTGATTCTCTCCTTTACTACCAATGCCCAGACAGCCTTCATGGAGATCTCACTGGGCCCCAGCTCAAAGCAGCTGATGCAGATGCCTCTACTGAAGAGACACTTACTGCTGAGTATGTGGCTCTGATTTGGGCAGTTAACCAGACCCCCCGTGACAAATGAGCATTCTGTTCTGAACCCCACACCAGACCTTCCATGACAAATGAACATTCTGTCCTGAACCCCACATTTATGATGTAAGAGAGTGTGTCTTGAAATTAATCTTAGTTATTTCTAATAGAATCTTAGAATTTTGTCCTTGTCTGAATTAATTTAGAATTGATATTAAATGTCCCTGTTGAGGGGCGCCTGGGTGGCTCAGTCGGTTAAGCGGCCGACTTCGGCTCAGGTCATGATCTCGCGGTCCGTGAGTTCGAGCCCCGCGTCGGGCTCTGTGCTGAGAGCTCAGAGCCCGGAGCCTGTTTCAGATTCTGTGTCTCCCTCTCTCTGACCCTCCCCCATTCATGCTCTCTCTCTGTCTTAAAAATAAATAAACGTTAAACAAATTTAAAAAAAAAATTAAAAAAAATAAAAAAATAAATGTCCCTGTTGCTTATACTTTTACTTTTAAACTCTGTCTCTAGTATTATGCCTATTATCTGTCAATTTTTCAAGCTCATCTAAAATTACTTAACCCGTTATAAAGATGACTAAAGGTATTGTGAAAAGGTATCACTGACTCAGTTTGCAACTGGATACTATTTTGCTTTCTTCCACAATTTCTTCTTTAGTTCAGGCCTGTATTTTGGGGACTCTGGAATAATTTATGTGTCTAAATCAACCTTTCACTTCCAACTTTCTTAAGCTCGTGTCCTGCCTCTGTCTCCTTTGCCATTAATGATGCCCCTGCTGTCCAACATCTGTACTAATTTTTCCTTGCTTTTCAAATAATTTGTGGAAATGCACAAGCCACGAATCCTCTATAACAGCACTGATCAATAGATCATTCCGTGGTGATGGGACCATTCAGTAGAGTAGCCACTAGTCACATATGGCTATTGAGCACTTAAATACTTAGGGAAGCCTGGGTGGTTCAGTTGGTTAAGTGTCTGACTTCAGCTCAGGTCATGATCTCATGGCTCATCAGTTCAAGCCCCACATCAGGCTCTCTGTTGTCAGTGCAGAGCCCGCTTCAGATCCTCTGTTTCCCTCTCTCTCTGCTCCTCCCCACTGGCTTTCTTTCTCTCTCTTAAAAAGTAAATAAACATTTAAAAATAAACAAATACTTAAATGTAAGTGTGACTGAAGAAGTGAAATTTAAATTTTAGTTAACTTAATCTGTTGTAGTTAAGTTAAAATTTAGTCACATGTGGCTATTGGTTGCAGTTTTGGACTGGGAAGCTCTAGAATCTTCTACTAATCTCACTATTACTAAGATGTTGTGTCACTATCACTGTTACACCACCACCAAACACTCTGGTCAACTGAAAGGGATTTTCTAGTGGCTAATAGTTGCTTGAGTTTTGAGATTTTATACACACACACACACACACACACTTGTGAGATAGAGTATTTAAATAAATATATATATGTATATATATGTGTGTGTATGTATATATATACATACACACACACACACACACACACATACAGCACAGGATCCTGGAGAAAGCACTGATTTTTACACCATTGGATACTAATTCTTATTAGTGAAATGACCTTGGATTATTCATGTAACCTTTACAAGACTCCATTTCCCCTTCTCGAAAACAGGGAAGATAATGCCTATCTTTCTAAATTGTTGTGAAAATTACATGAAATGCATTAATTTCATGGAACTAAATAGCAGACACGAAGTGCCCTACATGCTGGCTCCTGTAAATGGTGGACATTCAACCAGGGGAGACAATTACCGACTGAGGTGAGACATCACCAGCTCATGTAAAGTTAGTTTAATTCCTTCTCTGAAAGGTCTGGAATGTAAGCACAGAAGACTTAAACATCAGGGACGGAGAGTTCAGGACATTTACTGTATTAATTGACTGTCAAGAGAGACTGTGAAAACTCTCACCAGGAATTTAAAATGGCATTAAAATCATCTTTTTTGGATGGATTTTGATAGGTTTCCCTACAGGCACAGAATGAGACTCCTTTTTGAAACTAACCCTAAAAATGTAAATCTAAAGTACCCGTGGAGGTGCCCATATTTGGGAATTTTGTTTTTCTCGTGTCATTTGGAAAAATGGACCGTATACAATTTTCTACATAAGATGTAAGAAAAAAGTAGTTATAAATCACACATGGGATGTAGGCTTAATCAATCAAGTTTATGGTGATATAATTTCCTGACATGGGAAAATCTCTTTTTAGGAGGAGACTAGGCCATGGAAAGGTGAAAGAATGACATTTTAGGCACATTAAGCAGGAATTGCCTACTCTGCATCCACGTGGATTTAAATAGCAAACAGTCGGGTATATAAATCTGGGGTTCTTTTGGAATAGAGACATAAACATGCTGGTCGTTAGCATATTTGTTACACCTAGAAGCCCGGGATTAAATTATATTCTCTGCTAAGGAGAAGCCTTAAGCACTCTCATATCCAGAAATTGAGTAGAGGAAGAAAAGCCACAAAGGAGAATAAAGAAGAGAAGGCACAGAGATGAGAGAAAACTAGGAGAATGTGGTGGGAGTCAAGATAAGAATGTTTCAGAAAGGAGCAAATTGTTAGCTGCACAGAATAATTCGTTTTCAAGAAAGATGGAGACTGAGAAGTGCCCACGGCATTAAAAACAGGGAGACCATTTGTGGCCTTCACAACTGTCCCTGGAGCAAGGGGAGGTGGATACCTTTCTGGAATGGGTTAAATGGTAAATAAGAGAGAGTGGATCCAAAGTCGGAGAAGACCAACTGACATTCCACCTGTTTGCTGTCCTTCATAACCTTTGTCCGCATCGTTCTCCTTGGAGGGCTAATGAGCTAAAATCAGGCTCAGTCTGTTTGTCTCTAAATAAACACATTCGCAACTGAGAAAGAGATGAGTACCAATGTCGCTTTTGCTGCTGACTATTAATGTTTAAGATATTTAAAAGAACACGAACGTATTCCTTTGGGAATACAGAAAATCGTTCCCAAGGGCAATCGTTAAGTTTCATGTTTTTCGTAGAGCTGGTTCCAAAAGCCAGAAGTACGGTTCTGCCTCAACTTGAAAATATATGACCAACAATAAGTGGTGGGACCCCAGTGGGAAAATGTGGACTCACCCACAGTATTCTGACAGAGCTTCCTTTGAATGTTTCTTTCTATTAATAGCATATTCTAAAAATGGGGTAACTTTTCAAGCATTTAGAAGCATTTCAAAATGTTTCCAAGATTACAGACCCAATTGGAATCAGTCCTCGTAAGAAGAGTTTCATCTTTCGCCTCATAGTTTCACTCAATTATTTCTGAAAGCCAGCATAGTGACACTGAGTAAGAGAATAGAGAAAATCACCAACTTCTTTTCCTTCTTTTCCCATTACTTCTTTTTTTTTTTTTTTTTTTTTGCTATATCTAGTGATTTATTTTATGGGTAGTTAGTGATTTTATGGTATATAGAAACCACAGATTTGAACATATTTTTAAACTCCTCCTTATAAGGGGCATAGAAATTATGACAAAGTCATTATTGAGGAAATTCCATATTTGATTCTTTTTAAAATTAATTTACTTAAATTCAAGTTAAGGCAAACCATCAACAGACACATAAGGTGGGTATCTCTCTGTCAATTCTCTATGAAGCCACAGGCCACCCGCTGACTCCACAATAAACTGCATGCGTTATTAACTCAGGTTTATTGCAGCAAAATGTACAGATAATAAGATGCCCCCATTTGAAGTGCATACATCTGTTTCAACAAATACATAATGTCTAAGTAACCAAAACTGATCAAAATATAGGACATTTCTATCACCCCCAAAACTTCCTTTGTGCCCCTTCCCAGTCAATTACCCTGACATTAAGCAAATCTGCATGGTAAGTTTTTTCTACTCTAGAATTTTCTATGAACAGCATCTGTGTCTGAATTATTTCACTTTGCATTCATGGTTGGTATTCTTTTTGCTCTGTTTTTAGAAATATCCATGTTACTGTGGATGATTTTATTAATTTTTATTAAATTAATTTTATTAATGTTTGTCAATAGGGTTTTATCACACATGAATTTTATTAAAAAATATTATGTACTATAAACAAGATAAAACGTGTGTTGCATTTACCTGTTGATGGATATTGAGTTAGATCTACATTTAGGTTATTATGAATAAAACTGCTCTGAACATTCATGTAAAAGTCTTAGTAGACACACATGTTAATTTCTTTTGAGTTAATACGTAAGAGTAGAATTACCAGGTGATATGGTATATCCTTAAATTTGAAAGAAATTGCCAAAATTTTCAAAAGCAGTTGTGAAGTTTTTCATTTCTACAACTAAAATATGAAAATTCCATTTGTTCTTCATACTCCCCAGTACTTGGTAGTACTTGTCTTTCCAATTTTAGCCTTTCTACTGTATGTGCAGTGATATCACATTGTGGTCTAAATTTTCATTTCCCTGGTGACTCCCATACATTTCTCCATTTGTTTAGGACTAACCATCACTCGGCATTTTTTTTGTACTTTTCATTATGTGGTCTGGCACATAAATATTCTAAACTTATTCCTATTTTATTTTTAATGCGATTTTAATGGTAGAATATTGAATGATTTTCAATCATTTTCTTTTATTCTATTCATTTTTATTTTTATGTTTATTTGAGAGAGAGTGCATGAGCTGGGGAGAGGGGCAGAGGGAGAGAGAGAAAGAATCCCAAGTAAGTTCCATGCTCAGCATGGAGCCTGACATGGGGCTCAATCCCAAGACCCTGGGATCTGGGCCTGAGTGGAAATCAAGAGTCAGATGCCCCTCAAATTTTATTTTTTGTTTGTTTCTTGCTAGTGGGTAAAATACAATTGATTTTTAGGCCTCATTAAAGAAACATTCAAGCATACATTTTATAGTGAACCCCTATCATTACCAATTTTGCCACTAACTTCTTTACACAGTTGATTTATCACATAGCTACCCATATTTATTCCTATATCAATTCAATCTTCCTACTTTTGTATGCATCTCAAAAATATTGCAGATTTCATTTCACTTGGCCCTTAAAACTTCAACATGCATATCATTAACTAATTTCAATATATTTCATGTTTCTTATTTTGATATAATATACATTCAAAGAAATGCAAAAATCATAAGTGTACATGCACTGAGTTATGACAAATATATGTACCTGTATTACTGAAACACCTGTCAAGATATAGAACATTATCATTAATCCAAAACACACCCTCAGACTCTTTTGTAATATATTCCTCCCCTGCCTCTGAGAAGCAACCACTTTTCTCCTTTCTTTTCTTTTTCCTTTCCTTTCCTTTCCTTTCCTTTCCTTTCCTTTCCTTTCCTTTCCTTTCCTTTCCTTTCCTTTCCTTTCCTTTCCTTTCCTTTCCAAAATTTCCTTCTCTTTTCTTTTCTTCTCTTGTTTTCTCTTCTCTCTTCTTCACACTTTAGTTTTGGATGTTCTACCATTTCATACAAATGTAATCAAATAGTTTGACTCAATTTTGTAAGACTTCTTTTACTTAGCATAGTGATTTTGAGATCAAGTTGTTTCATGTAATAGCATTTTTTTCCTTTTTCGGGGGCACTTCACTGTATGAACATAAGCCGTAAGCTAGATGTTTTTAGGCTATCCTACAAGCTGTTGAAGCTGGGTTCGTGTTTATTTTCAATCCTTTTCTGTGTTCTTCACAAATAAGTGTCTGTTTATCTTCATTTTCATGGACTCTTTCTTCTGGCATCTACTGCTATTCTATTAAGCCCATCATTTTTTTTTTTTAATTTTAGATACTATATTTTTCAGTTCTAGCATTTGTATTCCATTCTTTTTCATAGTTTTTGTTTCATTTTGTTTTGTTTTAGCAGATGACTAACTTAGTCGTTGGGCCAAAGCTTAACATTCCATTCAATTCTTTCATCCTTCGCTCCTTTGAGCCTGTCCTACGCATGCATGTTTCAAGGGTTAGTCAGCTTTCTGGACAAACTTCACACACAGATATCGGTCTTCCTTCCTGTGACTCTGTCTCCTTTTCAGAACGCCCCCTGTCAGTTTGAAGTGGTTGTGTTTGCCTTGAACACTGTCCCCTTGTTCTTCAGATCAGAGAGACAGCTAGTTTTCCTTGGCGTTTTAGCTTGTTTGCATGCTGGTGATTGCAACCTATCATCAGGCCGTATGCCATAAAAGTGGGGAGCTCATTCGTGTTTTCTTCTTCTGAGTGTTGACTTTTGTCCAAAGCCTGCCCACTCCGTCTACTTCCCAGCACCTCCAGGTACATGGCTTTTCTGTATGTTGCCCCACATATATAGTCATCGGTGGAAGGGCCAGTCTGGTTGTAAAAATGGAACTGCCACAATCAATTTTTGCATATTCACCATGTGTCCTGCAATCTTGCTAAATTCACTTAGTCCAGTAGTTTTTAACAGATATTTTAGGATTTTCTGAGCACATGATTACATCATCCATGAATAAGGAGAACTTTGATCCTTCTCTTACAGTCTATATACCTTTTATTTATCTCCCCCATATTGACTTTTGAGTTAGAACCTTTCACTGAAAGTTCATGAAAGTGGTGAGAGAAGATACCCTTACCTTGCTTCTATATTAAGGAAAACATACTCAGTTTTTTACTATTAAGTAGGCAGTCACCTACAGTTTTTCCTTCATGCCCTTTATCAGGTTGAGAGAGTTCCTTTCTATTCCTAGTTTGCTAAGAATTTATTGTGACTCAGTGTTTATTTCTGCCAATGTCCAATATTTCTGCATATATTGAGATACTTACTGGCTTTATCCTTTAATTCTGTTAATATGGTTATTCTTCTAATATGTGATTGATTTTAAAATATTAAATCAATATTGCATTCCTGAGATTAACTCCACCTGGTCACTGTTTTATACAGTGTTGGATTCACTTGGCTAATATTTTGTTAAGAGTTTTACTTCTACAGTGAAAAAAGATTATTAATCCATAGTTTTGCCTTGAAATGTCTTTTTCTGACTTTACTCTCAGGGTAATGCCAGGTTTATGACTTTGCAATTATTCCCTCTTTCTCCGTTACCCAAAAGAATTTGCTTAGGATTGATATTATTTCTTACTGAAATGTTTAATAGAATTTGCAAGTGCAGCCAAATGGTTCTGGAGCTTTGTGAGAAGCTTTATTTTTTTTTTAACGTTTATTTATTTTTGAGACAGAGAGAGACAGAGCATGAACAGGGGAGGGGCAGAGAGAGAGGGGGACACAGAATCTGAAACAGGCTCCAGGCTCTGAGCTGTCAGCACAGAGCCTGACGCGGGGCTCAAACCCATGGACCGTGAGATCATGACCTGAGCCGAAGTCGGACGCTTAACCGACCAAGCCATCCAGGCGCCCCTGAGAAGCATTAAAAATATGACTTCAATTACCTTAATAGACACATGGATATTAAGATTTTTTCCCTTTCTTCATGTGTCATTTTTGGTTATTTCTGAGTCTCAAGAAATGTGTCTATTTCTTCAGAGTTGTTAGAAAACTTATCATAAATATCTTTAAAATATTCTCTCATAATGTTAATGCCCACAGGAAGTGTAACGCTTTTCTCCTTTCCAAACTCCTAATATGGGTAAAATGTGTCTTCTGTCTTTTGTTCTTGATCAGTCTACCTAGTATTTTATTAGTTAGAATGATCATTCTAAAGAACCAACTTTGGATTCCATTTCTCTTGTGATTTCTTCTTTGACCTACAGATTATTTAAAGAGTGTTATTTAATGTGAAATATTTGGAATGTTTTCAGATATATTTCTATTATTGATTTATAATTTAACTTATTGTGATAAGAGAACATGCTTTGATTATTTCAATCATTTTAAATTTATTGAACCACTACACGGCCTCTCTTGGTGAATGTTTCATATATACCCAAAAAGAATCTGTGCTCTGCTGGTTTCGGTGGGAACGTTCTAGATATGTCAACTAGGTTAGTTGGCAGTATTGAGTCTTCCATATACTTTTAGATTTGTTTAGCTGTCATGTATAAATACTGAGAAACAAGTATTAATATTTCTGTCTCTGTGACAGAAATGTCACAATGTCTCAATACATTTTGTCTATTTCTCCTTTCTGTGCTATTGGTTTGTTTCATATTCTTTGAATTTCATTTATTAGACATATTAACATTTAGGAACATTGTGCCTTCTTGATGAGGTGACCCCTTTGTCATTTTAAAGTTCTCCTCTTTATTCTTGGTGATATTCCTTTGCAAAAGTCTACTTTACATGGCATTTTAATAGCCACCCCAGTCTCCAGCATATTCTAAAGTTTAGAGATTGCATGTTATATTTTCCCATCATCCCACTTTGGATATATCTGTATATTTATATTTAATGTGCATGTTTATAAATAGTATAAAGTTGGGTTTTATTTTTTATCCACTACAAGAACTTCTATCTTTAAAGGATGTGTTCTCACCTATTCCTTCACACTTTATTGTGTATTTGCTGATTACAGTGGAGCCAAAAAAAAAAAAAAAGGAAAGCTGAATTATGATGAATGGTTTGTCTCTTGAAATCCTCTGTGGTATAAAAGCATTAGTAGGCTATAAGCTTTCAGACCACCAATGTGCTGAGTCTTTCCAACTATGCAACTTTCTAGATGATTGTGAACTATGGAAATTCCACAGAAGTCATGTCCATTTTCTGGACATTTTGCATATACATGGTAATAAATTACAGAGCTGTAAGGGAACATTAGAGCTGCTTTTGCTCAAGCCTCTTAGTTTTATAGATACAGAAAGTAAGACCAGAGAGGTTAAGTGACTTACCCAGGAGCACGCAGGAAGTAATATTTCTGAGCCAAGATGAAAGTGATGACTTTACCACCATCTCAATACATGTTGGGTTAAATATTTGCCATTTTTGAGCTATCTAGCATGAAACATCTGTCCTCATTGTGAGCCTTGCCTCCCAGTCTGGAATCGGATGGGCCAGATCATCCTCCTTGTTCCCAGCTTAGCAGCTTGCGCGTGGGCATTTTACCATGACTCTGCCAACTGGGTTCTCTATCCTGAGACTAAAACTATTGAGGAAACAATGCACCACAGAGGGAGGTCAGGATCCCGGCATTAGCAGTTCACAGACAGCAGCAGCACCATCAGGAGGCCAGCAGAGGTGACTCTGTCTGTGTTGTGACATGACTCTGTGCTGTGACAATGGCCACATTCTATGTATCTAATCGCCCCTGGGTTTTGCTAATTTCCCATGCCTTATTCTCCAGGCTGCCCACAGATTCTCCAAATTTCCAGACACAGCTCCTAAGACCAACTCAGTCCAATTTGATTTCTGTTGCTTGTAACCAAAAGAGGAGGGTGAAAACTGGGACAAATATCCTTTCTTCGGACATTTGTCGAAGTGGCAACCTAGATGCCAGTAGGCTGAATTTACCTCAAAGATGCGGTGGGGATATTTTTGGTCTGCACAGCCAATTTTAAAAAACAAAAAAGTCACTTACATTCAAAAATAGATAGAGCTCATTCCAAATCCTGATCTCTGGCTTATCTTGAAGCAGGATATATGGCACACCACAAGGTACGGCAACAACCCAGGTAGAAATGAATAGCAAGCCCTGCCCTCTATGGATAACACAGCTCACAGGTCACCAGGATCTCCCTGAGGACCACTCACTGCATTTATACTACACGCTGGCCTGGGAGTATCTGATCTGGTGACCCCTGTTCTAGTCATTGAGGCCTCAGTTGAGTTTATACACATCCTCCAATTTCTTATCTTTGTGGCTTTATACGTGATATACTTTCGTCTCAGTCAACTTCTATGCCTTGAGAATAATCCTCATCATCCTTCCTAACTGTGACCAAATTTCCTGTCCACTTTGAAGTTTTTACTGACTTCCCCCAGCAGGGGTGACATTTTCTCCCTTGAATCAGGGCTTCCTCCTGTACATATCTTCTGTTTTATCGCAATGATTTCTTTGCACACTTGCTTCTTTCCATCTGGTGGCTTCACAGAAGTCAGACCTCACCGTGTATGTGTATGTGTGTGGCGGTGGGGATGTTTTCACACACATGCTCATTTTCATCCCAGAATCTCAGGCACCAACAAACAAATGACTATGAACTTGGTAAATCCCTCATCTACTACTTTCTTTATAAAATATTAGTAACAATTTTCTACCTGCCCCACAGGGGTGTCTTAAGATTTGATTCACATTTACAAAGCACTTGGAAATCCTTGGATTTGAGATGCTGTAGAAGTGAACATATTATTATTATGATCAACTTGAGGCGGATAAATTGTAAAGAGAAGGCAGAGGACTGGGATTGCTTGATATTTACAATAATATAGGTCTCTTTGCTGGGAATGCTACCTCCTTGGAAATGCATATTATGAATTACATTTTCTTTCCCTAGAAAATAGTTCTTAAACTCAAGCCAGACCTCTGTGCTGGTTATATTTTGCTTCATCTTTGGATTTATATAGCTCAGAGCAACAAATCATACAGCCTGCACGGAAACACTTTGGATACCCTCAAGGTATATATAAGCATAGACAAATAGGAAAGGTAATTTCCTATTTTTATGAAGTAGCTCAATGAAATGTCATCCTTTTATACTAAATCATATAAAGCAAGCCTTCCGGATATTTAAAGCGAGAAATCAGAATTTGTTACCTAGGCTTTGTTTTTTATCACAGTCAAGTTGTAGGGAGAACGGTGTCTGTGCCTTCAGCACTTTCTCGACCCTCTGGGAAGCTGCCTGACTTAAAGGGATATGAGTTCCTCATCCCACATATCTCTTTCCAGCGACACCCCAAACGTTTTCCCCCAGCAGTTTTCTGATGCTTCACCACTGCTTCATGCTCCATCTTGCTGTCGAGGGGATGGCATTCTAGGAAACTCATTTGCAGGGAGGTCTCCCCTTTGAGTTGCCAATCTATCCCTTGCACTCCCTGCGTGGACAGTCTTCTTGAAGTGCGTCTACACTTTCTGGCCTCCCCACTGCTGTGTCATTTCGCCTGAATCAGGCCTCCATCCCCTCAACTCCATTAAAACTGTTCTGGCAAATGTTGCCAGTGACTTCTGGAGGAGCCTGGCTGCCAGGCTTCTAAGCCTTTGCTCATTCTGTTCTCTCCACCTAAAATGCCCTTCCTTGATAAACCCTGGCTTACCTCAATAGTCATTATAGGGGGCACCTTCATATAATGATGCCAGTCACAGCTTATGCCCCCAACTTCCTCCTAGACTTGGCCGTGTTTCTACCATGTTCCATATATAATTCCATCAATACTTTGTTGTTCCTACAATTTAGGCTTTGGTCTACTCCTCTTCTATAAACTCCTTTAGGTAAAATTTACTAATTTCACCTCTGTATCTAGAGGCTCTAATGTATTATATACTGGATGTGTGTGTGTGTGTGTGTGTGTGTGTGTGTGTGTGTGTGTGTGTTTAAGGGGCAATAAACGTAAGGCTAATAGTTGGCATCAGGTTAACATGTTACCCCTGCATGTATATTTTGATTTTAACAGTGCTATATTGGTGCATATTATACAGTAATAATAATCCTGGAAGGTTGTGCCTTGGGAGGGATTTTGCAAATTGATTGCCCCTGACTTACTCCATTGGAATCCTAGTGCCACAGGTACTAACATTTTCTTTAAAGAGACTTTAAAATGTGGAGAACGAATATAGAAAAAGCTAATTCATATTCGTATTATTTTTAACTTCAGGATTTCTGACTTTCCCAAATAACCTTGATATCTAAGAGGGATGATATCTGAGTATTTCTTAAATTTGTTTGAAGTTAGAATCATTTTATTTGCAAAGCATTCCACAGAACTAGAATTCCTCACAACACACTTTGGACAAAACCAGTGAGGCCAATTTCTTCCATTTGACAGAGGAGGAAACTGATGATCATAGAGACCCAAGGAAAAACCCTGTGTGTTATTGACATTAGAACTGGGTCTTCCAATATCTTGTCTAGGATTCATTCCATTAAAATATGATGGTAGAGGGGCACCTGGCTGGCTCAGTTGCTTAAGCGTCTGACTTCAGCTCAGGTCATGATCTCATGGTTCATGAGTTCGAGCCCTGCATCAGGCTCTGTGCTGACAGCTCAGAGCCTGGAGCCTGCTTCAGAGTCTGTGTCTCCCTCTCTCTCTGCCCCTTCTCCACTCACACTTTCTCTCTCTCTCTCTTTCTCTCTTTCTCTCTCTCTCTCTCTCTCTCTCAAAAATAAACATTAAAAAAAATTTTTTTTAAAGATGGTAAAATTCTCAGCTCTTTCGGTGGCAATTTGTTCCTGGCAGTAGATGTTCAAAAAAGAAAAAAAAAGGATAATTGAGGAGAATTCATTGCCTAATGGAGAAGACATAAGTGATGATAAGTGTTATAATACATAAAGAGAGATGACAATTGTGTTAAAGTCCTGATGGGAGGCGATAAGTCATAGAGCACAGATGTCCCTTGTGCACAGCCCTGGAAGCACTGCCCTACCGAAGTGAAAGACTCCCAAGTCCCAAAACCTGGGGACAGGAAAACTCCCTCAGCCCGCACCAAAAAGACTGCCTCTGAGTAAGGGTGCCTCATTACCTATTTAATGTGAAACCATTACATGCTCAGCCTGGAGAGATTGAGAAGTAGATTTGGAGGCTCCTTGGGGCTGTTTAAAATTAAGAGGGAAGGGGCGCAGTCAGTTGAGCGTCTGCCTCCTGCCTTTAGCTCAGGTTATGATCTCAAGGTTTGTGGGATGGAGCCCCATCCCACACATTTTGCACTGAAAGTGTGGAACCTGCTTGGAATTCTGTCTTTCCCCCTCTCTCTCTGCCCCTCCCCTGCTCTTTCTCTCTCAAAAAAATAAACATTTTTTAAAACTTTAATTAAGTTAAGAGGGAAAACAGAGGTGAACAGAATTATATACAGAGCCTACGTTCGCACAATAAGAAATTTGCGATGGAATCCCAGACCCCCGACATATCACAGCTTTCTATTGCTCAATGATTTAAGAGTCTTGACCAGTAGTGTTGAAATATTCGTTGTGAACAGTAGGTTCTACATATTTTTAAGTACGATGGGGTGTAAGCTTGATTTTCCCAAAGTTGGCCTATAAACATGTTTAGTTTTCATGTTCCTTTCATACTCAGCTTGGACTCACCTTAGGATCTTTTGGATGAAATCACTGCTTTCCAACACCAGCTGTTAGTTTCCCTTCGTTGAGTATAATTCAGAAGAAATCAGAGGGCAGAGTCCAGGTGAAACTAATTTAGGTATTAGCTAGAGGGAACTACTTGTAGATCAATTTTACTCTGACAGATAAATTTGCCTTAGAGATCCAATTATATACAATATTAAGACTAGCATGAATCACCTATCACACTTGGAAACAGCTGCTAATTAAAGCACAGAAATACTAGAACATTCAGAGTTCTTAAGGATTAAAAATAAAAAAAAATCATTACTTATTTCTAGAAGATCCATTCCAGCAGCCATGTTTGTAAGAAACTATTTGTGGGCTCAGTGATATCCACGGTGAAATTCATTTTTATTACTTTTGTTTTCTCTTTTTTTTTTCTCATTCTCGTCCTTTCCACAGACTATGCAAATTGTTAACCTTCTAGCCAAAGAGCCCATGAAAGTGTTATTTTCCTAATACAAAGAGAGTATAGTAGAGTAGCTGAAAGGTTGGGTCCTAGAATCAGACTGTTTGGTTTAAAAACTCAGCTCTGCCACTAACTGGTTATACGATTTTGTGTAAGTTATTTAAACGATCCTAGCCTTGGGTTTCTGTAAAAAAACCATAAAATGGAAATACAGATAGTAACTGCCTCACAGTGTTGTGGAGGACATTAAATGAGTTACATTTGTTAAACGCTCAACACAGTATTTGAAAGAGAGTGCACACATGCACAAACACACCAAAAGTACACAATTTGTTTTATTTCTTCTTTTTCGCTTGGCTTTTTGGAAAGAAATGAGGACTTTCCACTATCTTATGTTGATTTGGATCCACAAAAAATTACTCTACACTATTTGTTTAGAGTTATGTGCAAATCATCAATTTCTATGGCATTGAAAATCACATGAATAATGTGAATGGTGATATTTTATGTTTAGAAAGAACAATGAAGGGGTAAGAATCTAAAATAATGCAAACAACTAAAAGTATTGAAGGGAGCGGCCAACATAGTGGAGAAGTAGGGGGATCCCTACCTCCTGAGTCTCTCAAACAAAGAAGGGCTGAAGCCAAAGGACTTTGAACCCCGAGACTCTGGGAGGAAAAGAGACTGAGTCTACCAGGGAGAAACCAGGACAACCTGATGGGTCATAGGTGGGTGACTGAACTGGGGGAGATAAAATGGGCTGCATAGGCACAGAGGGGAGGGATCCCCTTCTGCAGAGAGACAAGCGAAAGAGAAAGAGCGGCTGAGGAAGCATAGGACTGTACTGGACAAGAGAAAAACCTTGGACCGGGACGGAGAGGGATCCCATCTCTAACTGCAGGGCTTTGTTTGGACTGGGGCCGGCTGCCCTGTTCCTGCACTTGGGGAGGAGCGGAGCCACCTCCGGGTCTGGTGATAGGTCAGGAGCGCAGTCCACAGCAGAAGAAAGCGGTCCCCTCCCTGAAGTGCTGGGGGGCAGGACAAAACCAGCCAGGACCACGTCGGGGGTGGGGGGTGCATGGAGAGGCGCTTTCCCAGTACCGGGCGCACAGAGCAGGAGTTTAAATACCAGCTGAGTGCCAGGGCACAGGAGTCTCACCTGCGCCTCCGATACAGTGAGGATGGCTCCAAAGGAGTGATTTGGGACACCGGGTCATGGAGAAGAGACTGGGGCGTCGCCATTTCTCCCCACCACCACCAAGGTGGGGCCTGAGGGATTGGTACGCGGTCCCCACAGTGGAGGCGGGACCAGCCCACACCAAACCATGCCCCTCTGCGCCTGGTAACTGCCTATCTACTCGAGCGGGATAGACACTGTGGAAGCAGAGAGACCCCTCCTCCAGACCAGCACTGCTGCATTGCCTGGATTAATTCTAGGACAATTCTTGCTATATAGATATATTCTCCTTTCCATTTCTCCTTCTTATCTCTTCCCTCCTCTAGGCCGGTTACTCTGGCTATTGGTTTGTTTAAACAGACATGTTTAATCCATTCTCTTGATACATGTTCTACACCTCCTTTACTTTCCTTTCTCTCTCTCTGGAATAATCAAACCGTGGAGTTTCTCTGCCTGGGTACCTTTATCTTCATTTCTTTTTCCCCACCTCCTTCCTTATTTTCTTTTCTCTCTCTCTCTGGATTAAGCCTTTTAGTCTCTCTGCCTGGTCAATGTTTATTTTTAATTTTTCCCCACCTCTGTCATTTCTCTTTGTATGTGTTCTTGCATCAGCACTGCCTCTACCCTGTTCTTTACTTGAACCTGGTGTTTTTGGTTTTTTGCTTTTGGATTGTTTTTAGGTTTTTTGTTTTTGTTGTTGTTGTTGTTTTATTTGTATGTTTGTTTTACTTGCTTGTGTGCTTGTGTGTTTTTGTTCCTGTTTGTCTGTCTGTCTGTTTTCCTTTCCAGGGCTACTTCAAGGAACAAATCAAAGCCAACCTAGTGAAGGGTCCAAAATATCACTACGAGTAGGGAAATAACCAAAGTCCTAACAACAGAGAGCAAGTAATGCTCTCCAAAAACCACCTCCTGAAGGGCCAGGCCCTGGACAGTGTATGAACCCCCCTTTTATATAGCTGTGCTCACAGGTGCAGAGCACATAACAAGCTTTTAAAACTCATAAGGGACAGAAAACTAGCCAAAATGACGAAACAGAAGAATTCTCCTCAAAAGAAATTCCAGGGAGAAGAGACAGCTAAAGAATTGATCAAAAACAGATATAAGCAACATTACTGAACAAGAATTCAGAATAATAGTCATGAAATTAATCGCTGGGCTTGAAAAAAGCATAGAATCTATTGCTGCAGAGATCAAGAAACTAAAAAATAGACATGATGAATTAAAAAATGCTATGAATGAGGTTTAAAATAAAATGGAGTTGGCCACACCACAGATTGAAGACGCAGAGGAGAGAATAGGTGGATTAGAAGACAAAATTATAGAAAAAGAAGAAGCTGAGAAAAAGAGAGATAAAGAAATCCAGGATCACAAGGGGAGAATTAGAGAACTACATGATTTAATCAAATGGAACAATATCCACATCATAGGAATTCCCAAGGAAGAGAGAAAGAGGCTGAAGGTGTACTTGAACAAATCATACCTGAGAACTTTCCCAATGTGGGGAAGGAAACAGACACTGAAATCCAAGACGCACAGAGAACTCCCTTCAGACGTATCAATCTTCTGCATGACATATCATTGTGAAACTGGCAAAATAAAAGAATAAAGAGAGAATTATGAAAGCAGCTAGGGATAAACGGTCTTAACATACAAAGGTAGACACATAAGGGTAATAGCAAACATATCTAGTGAAATTTTGCAGGCCAAAAAGGAATGGGAGGAAATCTTCGCTGTGATGAACAGGAAAAGTATGCAGCCAAGAATCCTTTATCCAGCAAGCCTATCATTCAGAATGGAAGGAGAGATAAAGGTTTTCCCAGACAAACAAAAACTGAAGGAATTCATCACCACTAAACCAGCCCTACAAGAGATCCTAAGGGGGATTCTGTGAGTGAAATGTTGCAAGGACCACAATGTACCAGAGACATCACTACAAGCATGAAACCTACAGATAACACAATGACTCTAAACCCATATCTTTCAATAAAACACTGAACGTAATTGGACTAAATGCTCCAATCAAAAGACATAGAGTATCAGAATGGATAAAAAAAAAAAACAAGACCCATCTATTTGCTGTCTACAAGAGACTCCTTTTAGACCTGAGGACACCTTCAGATTGAAAGTGAGGGGATGGAGAACTATCTATCATGCTACTGGAAGTCAAAAGAAAGCTGGAGTAGCCATACTTATATCAAACAAACTAGACTTTAAGTTAAAGACTGTAACAAGAGATGAAGAAGGGCATTATATAATAATTACAGGGTCTATCCATCAGGAAGAGCTAACAATTATAAATGTCTATGCACCAAATTTGGAACCACCCAAATATATAAAACAATCACAAACATAAGCAATCTTATTGATAAGAATGTGGTCATTGCCGGGGACTTTAATACTCCACTTACAACAATGGACAGATCATCTAGACAGAGAATAAATAAAGAAACAAGGGCCCTGAATAATACACTGGCCCAGATGGACTTGACAAATATATTTAGAACTCTACATCCCAAAGCAACAGAATATACTTTCTTCTCAAGTGCACATGGGACATTCTCCAAGATAGGTCACATACTGTGTCACAAAACAGCCCTCAATAAATATAAAATAATTGAGATCATACCACACACACTTTCAGATCATAATGCTCAGCACTCTCAACAATAGCCAAATGATGGAAAGAGCCTAAATGTCCATCAACTGATGAATGGATAAAGAAATCATGCTTTATATACACAATGGAGTACTACATGGCAATGAGAAAGAACGAAATATGGCCCTTTGTAGCAACGTGGATGGAACTGGAGAGTGTGATGCTAAGTGAAAGAAGCCATACGAGAAAGACAGATACCATATGTTTTCACTCTTATGTGGATCCTGAGAAACTTAACAGAAACCCATGGAGGAGGGGAAGGAAAAAAAAAAAAAAGAGGATAGAGTGGGAGAGAGCCAAAGCATAAGAGACTCTTAAAAACTGAGAACAAACTGAGGGTTGATGGGGGGTGGGAGGGAGGGGAGGGTGGGTGATGGGTATTGAGGAGGGCACCTTTTGGGATGAGCACTGGGTGTTGTATGGAAACCAATTTGACAATAAATTTCATATATTGAAAAAACAAAAAAGATCATAATGCTATGAAACTTGAAATAAACCACAGGAAAAAGTCCAGAAAACCTCCAAAAGCATGGAAGTTAAAGAACATCCTACTAAAGAACAAATGGGTCAACCAGGCAATTAGAAAAAAAATTAAAAATATATGGAAACAAATGAAAATGAAAACACAACAATCCAAACCCTTTTGGATGCAGCAAAGGCAGTCCTAAGAGGAAAATACATTGCAGTCCAGGCCTATCTCAAGAAACAAGAAAAATCCCAAATACAAAATCTAACAGCACACTTAAAGGAACTAGAAGCAGAACAGCAAAGGCACGCCAAACCCAAAAGAAGAAGAGAAATAATAAAGATCAGAGCAGAAATAAACAATATAGAATCAAAAAAAAAAAACCTGTAGAACAGATCAATGAAACCAAGAGTTGGTTTTTTGAAAAAATAAACAAAATTGATGACCCTCTAGCCAGGCTTCTCAAAAAGAAAAGAGAAAGGACCCAAATAGATAAAATCATGAATGAAAATGGATTTATTACAACCAGTCCCTTAGAAATACAAGCAACTATCAGAGAATACTATGAAAAATTACATGCCAACAAACTGGACAACCTGGAAGAAATGGACAAATTCCTAAACAGCCACACACTACCAAAACTCCAACAGGAAGAAATAGAAAATTTGATCAGACCCATAACTAGTGAAGAAATTGAATCAGTTATCAAAAATCTCCCAACAAATAAGAGTCCTGGACCACATGGCTTCCCTGGGGAATTCTACCAGACATTTAAAGCAGAGATAATACCTATCCTTCTCAAGCTGTTCCAAAAAATAGAAAGGGAAGGAAAACTTCCAGACTCATTCTATGAAGCCAACATTACTTTGATTCTCAAACAAGACAGAGATCCAGCAAAAAAAGAGTACTACAGGCCAATATCCCTGATGAATATGGATGCAAAAATTCTCAACAAGATACTAGCACATCAAATTCGACAGCATATGAAAAGAATTATTCACCATGATCAAGTGAGATTCATTCCTGGGTTGCAGGGCTGGTTCAATATTCACAAATCAATCAATGTGATACATCACATTAATAAAAGAAAAGATAAGAACCATATGATCCTGCCAATAGATGCGGAAAAAAGCATTTGACAAAATACAGCATGCTTTCTTAATCAAAACCCTCAAGAAAATCAGGATAGAAGGAAAATACTTAAACATCATAAAAGTCATTTATGAAAGGCCTATAGCTAATATCATCCTCAATGGGGAAGAACTGAGAGCTTTCCCCCTGAGATCGGAAACAAAACAGGGATGGCCACTCTCACCACTGTTGTTTAACATAGTGTTGGAAGTCCTAGCATCAGCAATTAAACAACAAGATGAAATAAAAGGCATTAAAATTTGCAAAGATAAAGTCAAACTTTCACTTTTCGCAGATGACATGATACTCCACATGGAAAACCCGACAGACACTACCAAAAGTCTGCTAGAACTGATACATGAATTCAGCAAAGTCACAGGGCACAAAATTAATGTACAGAAATCAGTTGCATTTTTACACACCAAAAATGAAGCAACAGAAAGAGAAATAAAGAAACTGATCCCATTCACAATTGCACCAAGAACCATAAAATGCGTAGGAATAAACCTAACCAAAGATGTAAAAGATCTGTTGCTGAAAACTATAGAAAGCTTATGAAGGAAAATGAAGAAGACACAAAGAAATGAAAACAACATTCCACGCTCATGGATTAGAAGAATAAATATTGTTAAAATGTCAATACTACCCAAAGCAATCTACACATTCAATGCAATCCCAATCAAAAGTGCACCAGCATTCTTCTCGAAGCTAGAACAAACAATCCTAAAATTTGTATGGAACCACAAAAGATCCAAATAGTCAAAGTAATATTGAAGAAGAAAACCAAAGTGGGAAGCATCACAATCCCAGACTTTGGCCTGTACTACAAAGCTGTAATCATCAAGACAGCATGGTATTGGCAGAAAAACAGACACATTAGACCAATGGAACAGAATAGAGACCCCAGAATTGGACCCACAAATGTATGGCCAATTAATCCTTGACAAAGCAGGAAAGAGTATCCAATGGAAAAAAAGACAATCTCTTTAAGAAATGGTGCTGGGACAACTGGACAGCAATATGCAGAAGAATGAAACTAGACTACTTTCTTACATCACACACAAAAATAAATTCAAAATGGGTGAAGGACCTGAATGTGAGACAGGAAACCATCAAAACCCTAGAAGAGAAAGCAGGAAAAAACCTCTTTGACCTCAGCTGCAGCAATTTCTTACTTGACACATCTCCAAGGCAAGGAAATTAAAAGCAAAAATGAACTACTGGGACCTCATCAAGATAAAAAGCTTCTGCACTGCAAAGCAAACAATCAACAAAACTAAAAGACAACCAACAGAATGGGAAAAGATATTTGCAAATGACATATGGGATAAAGGGCTAGTATCCAAAATCTATAAAGAACTCACCAAACTCCACACCCAAGAAAACAAATAATCCAGTGAAGAAATGGGAAGAAAACATGAATAGACACTTTTCCAAAGAAGACATCCAGATGGCCAACAGACACATGAAAAGATGCTCAACGTCACTAATAATCAGGGAAATACAAATCAAAACCACATTGAGATACCACCTCAGGCCGGTCAGAGTGGCTAAAATGAACAAATCAGGAGACTATAGATGCTGGCAAGGATGTGGAGAAATGGGAACCCTCTTGCACTGTTGGTGGGAATGCAAACTGGTGCAGCCACTCTGGAAAACAGTGTGGAGGTTTCTCAAAAAATTAAAAATAGATCTACCCTATGACCCAGTAATAGCACTGCTCGGAATTTACCCAGGGGATACAGGAGTGCTGATGCATAGGGGCACATGTTCCCCAATGTTTATAGCAGCACTTTCAACAGTAGCCAAATTATGGAAAGAGACTAAATTTCCATCAACAGACGAATGGATAGGGAAGATGTGGTTTATATATATAATGGAATACTACTTGGCAGTGAGAAAGAATGAAATCTGGCCATTTGCAGCAATGTGGATGGAACTGAAGGGTATTATGCTAAGTAAATAAGCCAGTCAGAGAAAGAGAGATACCATATGTTTTTACTCATATGTGGATCTTGAGAAACTTAACAGAAGACCATGGGGAAGGGGAAGGGGAAAAAATTACAGAGAGGGAGGGAAGCAAACAGTAAGAGACCCTTAAATACTGAGAACAAACTGAGGGTTGATGGGTGTGGGGGAGAGGGTAAAGTGGGTGATAGACATAGAGGAGGGCACTTGTTGGGATGAGCACTGGGTGTTGTATGGAAACCAATTTGGCAATAAATTATATTTAAAAAAATAAAATAGAGTAATGCAAAAAGGGATGCCTGGGTGGCTCAGTCAGTTCAGTGTCTAACTCTTGGTTTTGGCTCAGGTCATGATCCCAGGATCAAGGGATCAAGCCCCATATCAGGCTCTGCACTGAGTGTGGAACCTGCTTAAGATTCTCTCTCTCCCTCTCCCCCTAACTTTCTCCTTTTCTTGCACCCTCTCACTCTAAAATATAAATAAATAAATAAACAAACAAACAAACAAAACAAAACAAATAATGCAAACACACATCTACACTGATTATAACTACCTTGGTGTATCTGGTAGGCTCACACCCCCGTCATCAATGCCATGCTTATGAATCTTTGGATCAAACATTCATTGAATGTTGAACTTGTTCAACAAGTATTGAATGCTTTCCAGGTGTCTGGCTCTTATCTAGGCACTGGGTTTCAAAAAGTTTCAAAAGAAATAAAATATGATTCCTTCCTTGAGAATCTGTATCTTGTGATTTATACACACAACTCACCACTTTCCCTCCATTCTAATTGTACTGATGGTTCTGTGTCTTCTCAATTGAAAGAAATGCTCATCCCTCTCTGTTTTCTAATAGGAAAGCAGTTAATTGGACATATTTTCTCCCTTCAGCTTACTATGAGAGCCAAGGCTCTGTAATACCATGCATCTTTACAGACCAGAGTTTTCATGGAAACATAAATTATAGGGAGATGGGGAGAAGGGGCTTGCTGCATAGGAGGGCACCAAATTCCAAGTAAATTATCTAAATGAGACATTCTTGATGCAGTTTGTGGTAGTTCTGGAGTCAGAGGAGAATGTGAAGGAGACAAAGATATTTTCTTTCCTGGGGAAACCATCGAAAGAAATGTCAACATTTTTATATATCCCATGATAAATAAATCTGAATTAAATTATTTCGGTATATGGTTTAGGAAGAACTATATAAATCTGTGATGTGTGTTAAGGTTCAATGTCTTCCTCGTTGTTAAAGGAAACCATCAGGATGACCAGCCTTAGCAGAAACATCAAGTCTGAACTTCTTATTTTCATCCCCAAGTTAGAAACCCTTAGCTGTTGTGAAGGAGGGTCTGTGACTCAGGTGGTTAAATCTGCATTAAAAATGAGATCATGGGAAAATAAAAAAAATAAATAAAATTAAAAAAATAAAAATGAGATCATGGGGCACCTGGGTGGCTCAGTCAGTTGAGCACCTGACTTTGGCTCAGGTCATGATCTTGCAGTTTGTGAGTTCAAGCCCCATGTCAGGCTCTGTGCTGACAGCTCAGAGCCTGGAGCCTACTTCGGATTCTGTGTCTCACTCTTTCTCTGTTCCTCCCCTACTCATTCATTCATTCTCTCTCTCTCTCTCTCTCTCTGTCAAAAATAAATCAAGATTAAAAAAATTGTTTTAATAAAAATGAGATCACAATCAGACATTGGTGTTTGCATTGTTCTTCATGAATGAAATGAAACTTACTTAAGAGTTAGGACATAATGACACATAATCCTTAAACATTGGTGAGAAGGTTTTATCACAGAGGTTTTTGAAAATCTGCTGGAAGAAGCCCATATACACAAAGGTTTTCATAGGAACTTCATGAGATCTCTTCAAAACCATATCCAGAGAAACTAAAGAGACCCATGGATACTTACAGAAGGAAAGCTATTCAGACTTATTGTGTGTATGTGTATGGTTGCAATTAATTAGCTTACAGTAGTCCATTTTTGTGTTGAAAAACTCCATTTTGGGGGCACCTGGGTTTCTCAGTTGGTTAAGCATTTGACTTCTGATTTCAGCTCAGGTCATGATCTCACGGTTCATGAGATCAAGCCTGGTGTCCGTCTCTGCACTGACAGGGCACAGCGTGCTTGGGATTCTCACTCTCCCTCTCTTTCTGCCCCTCCCCAGTCGTGCTCTCTCTCTCCCTCTCAAAATAAATAAATAAACACTTTTAAACAATTCAATTTGGTGTGTGTTAACATCATGAATTATTCAAAAAGGTTGGGTTAAGGTGCAGAAAGACAAATACTGTATGATCTCACTTATATGCAGAATCTAAAAAAAGTCAAACTCATTTAACCAGAGTAGAACAGTTATTTCCAGGAGCTGGGGGTGTGGGGAACATAGGGAGATGGTGGTCAAAGTGTAGAAACTTACAGGCATAAGATGAATATGAATATTAGTTCTGGGAAGCTAATGTACAGCATGGTGATTATAGTTAATAGTACTACACTGTGCACTTGAAATTGAAAGAGATTTTCAGTGTTCTCAGCACACACACACACACACACACATACACACACACATGATAACTATGTGAGGTGATGGATGTGTGAATTATCTTGATTGTGTTAATTTCACAATGTATTCATGTATTAAATCATCACATCGTACACCTTAGAAAATCATGTTGTGCAACCCAAATACATACAATTTTCATTTGTTAAACATTCTTCAATAAAACTGAAAAAAAATCATTAACTTCATAAAAAAACAACCCAAAACTAAACCAAAACAAAACAGCTTGGGTTAGCTTCCAAAGAGTCCTACTACAGCCGTCTTGCACTGATGTAGCTCCTGTCCAAGCCTAGTCTTCCCTCAGACACAAACACACACACTGAGTCCTATACCTCCTCCTGGGGCCAGTGTGGCCAACCGATGCCCAGTTGCTCAGCTAGTCATTCATTAAGCTCTCTCAGGGATGTGGCCTCAGGGTTACAGTTGGTTGGGGAGCCAGGGAAAGGGTACATGCAGAACTGGTTCTCTCCTACACTGCATTCACAATGTACCTGAGCTATTTAGAATCCAGGAAGACGTAAACGGGGAGTGGCTCTGGAAAGCTCAGGAGGGAGGGACACTGCCCCAAACCTAGGTACGTTCACCTCTGACCTGTCAGCCTGGTGGGGAATTTCTTGTAGGATCAATGTCTGACATTAGCGTGGGAGTAGGGGAGGAGGCAGCACACTTGCCACCGAGTGGATGGCAATAGAAAGTGGCTTATTTTCAGGTCACGATCTCGCGGTCTGTGAGTTCGAGCCCCGCGTCGGGCTCTGGGCTTATGGCTCAG
Organism: Acinonyx jubatus; assembly: GCF_027475565.1. NCBI lineage: Eukaryota > Metazoa > Chordata > Mammalia > Carnivora > Felidae > Acinonyx > Acinonyx jubatus. The sequence continues at coordinate 139,297,274 of NC_069385.1, read as the reverse complement.
AGCCTGGAGCCTGTTTCAGATTCTGTGTCTCCCTCTCTCTCTGCCCCTCCCCCGTTCATGCTCTGTCTCTCTCTGTCCCAAAAAAAATAAATAAACGTTAAAAAGAAAAAAAATTAAAACAAAAAAAGAAAGTGGCTTATTTTTATTCTCTAAAAATTACATTACAATGGGGTGATTCATAGAGTTCACAACAATTATCTTCAATTGCATAATATTCCATGTAGTGGATAATATATTATTTTGTTTTCTTTTTGTGTTTTATCTATTTGGGTGACACTTTCACTTTCTTTGAAGTAAATAATGCTGAAATAAATCTGAGAGGCTCTTTACACAAATTGCCTTTTTTGCCCAAATTATGAAATAGTGGTTTCTTACAAACTGCAGTGTAGGCATGAACAAAAATGTAAGCCTGGCATTCTTTCTGCAAATGGCCCATTCAAACCAATCTCCTAGAACAAAACAAAACAAAAATCAAACAGACTGAAAAAAAACCAAGATGATTTCTTGTCTTTATGTAATTGATTATGGACATAACATGAAGACAAAAAGTCCATATATCATACGCTTTCCTCCTCGACACTACTTGGTCCCCACATCAAGTGTATTTTTGTACATAATATGTATTAGTTAGAAAACGTAGATGGTCTGTTCAAAGAGTCTGTGGTACATTATATTCTCCCTAATCTGTGGACACCACTGTTAATTTTTAAGAGATAAAACTCTATGTTTGGAATTTGCAGAGTACTGCTTTCATGGCTTCCAATTGTAACTAGGGGTAAGGGTATTTTAATTAGTCTTGGTTTGGATCAAACAAAATTTAAATACATGGTTGGGAGACCAAACCTAGAAAAATTTGCCAATACGAAGCATGAATAAATTCTTTTTTAAGTTTATTTATTTTGAGAGCTGGGAAGGGGCAGAGAGAGAGAATCCCAAGCAGGCTCTGCGCTGTCAGCTGTCAGCACAGAGTCCCGAGCGGGGCTGGTTCTCATGAACCGTGTGAGATCGTGACATCAACCGAAATCAAGTGGGACACTTCACCGACTGAGCCACCCAGGCTCCTCGAAGCAGAAACACTCTTTAAAACCACCTGGTTACTCAAGTATTTTGCCAACACCTAAGATGTAAAACACACAAGAATGTAAGTGACAAAGGGGTGCCTGGGTGGTTCAGTCGGCTGAGTGCCCGACTTCGCCATCACAGTTTGTGAGTTCGAGCCCCGCCTCGGGCTCTGTGCTGACAGCTCGGAGCCTGGAGCCTGCTTCGGATTCTGGGTCTCCCTCTCTCTCTGCCTCTCCCCTGCTCACGCTCTGTCTCTCTCTATCAAAAATAAACATTTAAAAAATTAAAAAGAAAAGAATGTAAGTGATAAAGATATTAGATTTCCATGCTGTGTTTATTTGGAAACTAGAGAAACACAGTCATTAGAATAGAAAACTTCTGGGACGCTCTGCCGGAGGAGCTCCCAAAGTCAACAGTGATCTTGCGGAAAACTGGAAGAACCTGGACTTTATGACAAATAATTTAGTTTATTTATGTTAGCAGGTGCTTTCTAGAATGTTTACTTATTTAATTTTGAGAATAATCTATATACTGAATGCTATATGATCTCTATTCCTACTCCCTTCATTTTGACCAAATCATGACCTTATCAAAGAAGTTTCTTGGGGTAGCAGCCAACCCCATTGCCTTTCATGAATGTTACCTGAGATGAGTGATAGGGGATACCTATGTTTCTTTGAGTTAGGTTCCCAGAGGTGGGATTAGTGAGGTTATAAGCATTTTTATGACTCTTGACATACTGGTAGCAATACTGTACTTGGAAAGCCTTTGATACATTTTGCTGGATTATTTTCCCAAAGGACTGTACTAATTTATAACGCTTCCAGAAATGCACAAGATGAGTGATTTCTTTTCACCTTCAAATGTTTGGACTTTGCCTTTAATTTTTTTATATTTAAAAGTAGGTGAAATATGCATTAAAAACTATTAACAAGTGCCCTTGTCAGCCAGAAGGAGCAAAGCAAATCCCAAAAACTGCTATTTCAAATTCCATCACATTAAAATTTTAAAAGTCTAGAGTCCTGATACCAAAGACATGTCTAATTCATGCCACGCTGACCTGTCTGACCCACCCGGCAAATTTTAGGGTCTTTTCTGGCTCAATATTAATGTGTGCTTAGACAACATAAGGTTGTTTTCTTTAAGAAAATGGTCACCAGAAGGTGACTGTCATGTAGAGATTCTAGTCATCTATATAAAATAATTAGTATTTTAATTAAAGGCAAAGATAAATATTTTTATTATCTAATTGTTCATCTCATGAATTTCTGTTCTTTTTCTTGAATAAAGGAGGAGGCTGTACATCATATGCCCATGATAATATCTCCAGTAATGGTGAACTTGGCTATTTCTACAAATATCTAATAAGGCTGAGAAAAACTCTGGGTTCCTCAAATTCCATTTCCATTCCTCCTTCCTGGTTGCTGGAAAACTGTCCTTCCCAATCCCTTTGCAGGTAGGCAAGGCCACATGACCAGTTCTGATCAATGAAATTTGGGAAGAAATATGTGTCCTTCCTTCCTTCCTTTCATTCTTTCCTTCCTTCCTTCTTTCTTTCTTTCTTTGTTTTTTTTTTTTTTGTATATATTTTTTGAAGTTTAATTTATTTTGAGAAAGAGAAGGAGAGGGCAAGAGTAAATGGGGGAGGGTCAGAGAGAGAGGGAGTCACAGGCAGGTTCCACACTGTCAGCAGAGAGTCCCTTGCGGGGCTCCATTCCGGGACCCTGGGATCATGACCTGAGCCGATATCAAGAGTCAGACACTGAACTACCTGAGCCACCCAGGTGCCCCGATAGGTGTCACTTCTGAGCTATGTTAATGAAAATCCCCTTTGTCATTCTCCAGGTTCTTCCTTTTCTTGCCCCAGCACACCTCATGTGGCAAGGCGGTACCTGTGTCGGCCTGGGTCCTGAGTGACCATGTGGAGGAGGACAGCACTGCCCCCCATTCCTGGACCCCCACAGTCTGCATTAGCATGTGTGAGCAAGAAATAAACACTGCGGGGCACACGGGTGGCTCAGTGGGTTAGGTGTCTGACCTCTGCTCAGGTCACGATCTCATAGTTCGTGAGTTTGGACCCCACGTCAGGCTCTGTGCTGACGTCTCAGAGCCCGGAGCCTGCTTTGGATTCTGTGTCTCCCTCTCTCTCTGCCCCTCCCCCAACTCATGTTCAGTCTCTCCCTCCTCTCTCTCAAAACTAAATAAACATTAAAAAATAAGAAAATGGGGCGCCCGGGTGGCTCAGCCGGTTAAGCGTCCGACTTCGGCTCAGGTCATGATCTCACAGCTCAAGATTTCGAGCCCCATGTCAGGCTCTGTGCTGACAGCTCAGAGCCCGGAGCCTGTTTCGGATTCTGTGTCTCCCTCTGTCTGCCCCTCCCCCGCTCACACTCTGTCCCTCTCTGTCAAAAATAAATAAACATTAAAAAAAATAAGAAGAAGAAAGAAAGAAAGAAAGAAAGAAAGAAAGAAAGAAAGAAAGAAAGAAAGAAAGAAAGAAAGAAAGAAAGAAATGTTGGACGTATTATGAGATCTGGCAGCTCACTTGATTTGGTAGCATGACCTTCCCAGAACAATGCCTCAGATTGGGTCACGCACTCTCCTATTAAATCTGTTCCCACAGCCACACAGATAAATGGGTAGGGCAAGGATTTCTGGCGCGCCTAAAGAGGGAACTTTATACTGCCCTGACAGGCCCCATTCTAAGAGGATTCTCTGCCTGGTCTCTTGCATTTCATAAGCACCAAATACGAATAGAGATATTAAAATGTATATAGAAGAAAAGAATCCTCAGAACGGTTTAGATTTATACTCACAAACTTCAGAAAACTCCTAAAAGCCCATCTGTTCTGTGAAGCAGTCCAACAAAATGACCACTTGTCACTCACTCTTCTGTGCCGCTGCCTGCACTGTATTGGGGTTTGGGGCTCTCATATGGCCACATGTGCCTCCGAATCAGGGCCCTGCAGGCCAGCACAGTTTATTGTGTTGTCTGCATGGTGGTTCTCCTAAGATAAGTGAGTAGAGGGGAAAGAAGCAAACAAAAACAAACACAAACTAGCCTTTTCTACAGATGTATGTACTGGAATTTAAAGTTTATAAACAAATCAAGGGGCGCCTGGGTGGCTCAGTCGGTTGAGCATCTGACTTCAGATCAGGTCATGGTCTCCTGGTTCGTGGGTTCGAGCCCCACATCGGGCTCTGTGCTGACAGCTCAGAGCCTGCGGCCTGCTCAGATTCTCTGTCTCCCTCTCTCTGCCCCTCCCTGGCTCATGCTCTGTCTCTTAAAAATGAATAAACGTTAAAAAAATAAATAAATAATAAATAAAATACGGTTTACGAACAAGTCAAAAGCAGAAGAGTACATTTTCTCTGTCCTACCAAATTGCCATTTTATAGGGCTTCTCACCCTTTCTATACAAAGAAATGTTCTCTGACAGCAGGCACAGGGAAATAGAGAAATAATCATAGAGCCAGCCTCTTTTCCCTTCTATTCCAGAAATGTACGGCTCCACCAACTGTTCTGTCCTAGGGGTTGTGGTTTAAAGTGGAAAGAGTCTGTTTTAGGAGTAAAAAGACTGTTGATGGAGACTATTCCTGCTAGCTAAGGAAAGACAAAGGGAATTCAGGGCCACCTACCACGTTCCAACCTATTGCTAAGACATTTCACTTGAATTTCTTCATTTAGCCCTCCCTAAATCCCTAAATTTTTCTCATCTATAATGTGGGGATGATAACAGTATTTGAGAGGATTAAATGAGATTAGACATGTGAGAATTCTTTGTAAACGGTACAGGAGCACCATAGAAATGAAAATTATTATTTTCAAAAAGTTGGCTGTTTCCAAAAAGATTACCTATTTTCTCTTGGGCACAGGAAAAGTGTTGAGTGCCTTGTGATGCTTGGTAAGTAACAACTACAGGGAAAAGAATATTCCTTTTCAAATGTTGCCAGACAGAAGATTTTTAAATGGTGCCTTCATGTCCTAAGACAGAGGGAGGAAGAGAAACGTTTAAGAGGGAGGGAGATGAGGAAAGACAGAAACGGAACAGATGGGCACAGAGGACGGAAGGAAGGGAGGGATGAAGAAAGGAAGGAAGGGAAGGAGGGAGGGAGGAAGGGAGGGGAGCGAGGGAAGGGGAGGGAGGAGAAAGGGAAGGGAAGGGAGGGAGGGAGGGGAAGGGGAGGGGAGGGGAGGGGAGGGGAGGGGAGGGGAGGGGAGGGGAGGGAAGGGAAGGGAAGGGAAGGGAAGGGAAGGGAAGGGAAGGGAAGGGGAGGGAGAGAGGGTGAGCAACTAAAATCTCTTACAGGAAAAGCTGGTATATATATTTTGCTTGTGTTAGACTGAAGAATCCTGGCTATCACCTTCCATGAAACCTCAGAGAGTTTGAGATGTCCTACTTAAGAAGTGACAAATAATACACCTTTATGCCCATTGGAGGAGGAAGCCCAGACCCTCTGGCTGGTCTCAGACATGTCAGACCTGTGTGTACCTTTACGTCTTTGCAGTGAAAGGACAGCTTAATATGCAGAGACCCCGCAGCAGCAGTGGAATGAAATGACCACAACTCTTTCAGTCCTCAGTCTGAGAGCTCCGCGCCTCCCTCACAGGTGCCTTGATGAATCCGTGCCTCAATTCTGTGTCCTGCGAGCCATGCTGTGGCCTGGCCAAGTTACACATCTACAGAAGCCCTTGCCCACAAAGAAACCTCGGGGCACCCGGCAAGAGATCGGCTGCGTCCCCAGACTCCGGAGGCTCTGAGCTGACTTTGAAACTTATAAAATCCTTTTGCTAAGAACCCAAGGCTTCTTTTGCAAGGTGGCCGCGGTGGGCAAAACAGTGACACGCCTGTGGTGTGCCACACCCACTCCTCTCTGCTTTCCAGGTGTCTAACCCTTCTTTCTCATGGGGCAAGCTGAGCGCGGAGAGGTTACCTTCCGCCAGGCTACAGGCCTCCCTACGGGCAGAATCTTGGAGTCAAAGGGGACTTGTCTTTTGACACCTTGATGCCTTTGATGCCTTGTTTGCGAGGGAGGGCAGACACAAGCGGAAACCGTTCTTGCTCTTACCTCGCTGTGCATTCCTGGTCACTGGAAACCTGGTGTGAACCCACTCACATTTGTGGCTCTGGATTTCATGACCTGGCATCAAAGGAAAAAAGGGAACGCTTTCAAAAACATGCTTATTGGGATCAGAACACCGCCAACAACGGTTTTTCTGAATTCAGATAAGCGTTTTAAATGCCTTTCTTTCTTTTTTTTTTTTATTTTAACTCATTAAAAATGTCTCTGGCAAGAAGATTCTCAGGGTCCCGGACAAAAATGGGAGATGGAAGGAAGGAAGGGTGTGACAGGGAAGGGACAAGAGAGGCAAAATACATGATGCCTCCATTTTCATGAGCGTCCATGTGAGTCTCAAGACAGGAGGTAGAATTCAGAGAAAAGCTGAGTCATGGAGGAGTTTCTACTTTCTGAGCTGATGGAGACCAGAGAAAGGCAGCAGACGATGTTGAGGCAGCCGCAGACGCAGAAGCCCAGCTTCGGGAAGCCTCCACGGAGGGGACGTGCATCCACTAGGGAGCCTATAGAACTCTCTGCATCCTTCCCCCCACACCTGTCTCCTCACAAAGGCAGGAACATTGGTGGTTGCTGAGACAGCTTTGTCCAAACTCTTGTCCTCAAAATTTGCCTCTTTTACAACATGTAATAGCTGTTTAACAGAAAGAGGGCTCCCTGGTCCACTACATGTAGAAGACTCTTCCCACAATATCTCCCCCCTACCAGGATATTCATAATGAGAATTAGCATATTAACGACTCAGAGAAGTCCTAGCATGGGTATACCTATCAACTTTATTTAATCTGGTATTCTTCAAATATTTTTATCGATAGATTATCTCTTTTTTTTTCATTTAATCTTCCCCAGAACAGAGTTTGCTCAGTGGACATGTTGTGTAATGGAAAGGTGGTGGAATATTCCTTCCTCCCATGGTTGCTCCCGGGGCTGATTGGAAGAGAGGCCCCTTTGACAGCCAGGCCTCCACATGGAGCTTGTCAAAGACTACAAATTCTTGTTGTCGGAGGGGAGCAACATCACCCCAGGAGCCAGCAGAAGGCCCAGCGCACCTTCATAAATGAGACAAAGTTGATGGAAAAGTTTTCTGAATCACTATCTAAGAGGGTACTTGTTTTCATGAGGTTTTTTGGGGAGACAGTGGGGTTCGTGGGGTCTGGAGCCGACGACCAAGAAAGAATTCTTGAAGACACCTTTGGTGCAAAAAGGGGATTCTATTGAAGCATGGGGACAGGACCCGTGGGCAGGAAGATCTGCCCCAGGACCATGAGGAGAGACTGGTTGTATACTATGGGGTTGGGGGAGGTAATGTCCAGGAGAAGGTTCCAGTGAGATTTTCATATGCTAAAAAAGACTCAGGGGATACTGGAGGCCTGGCTATTTCCAAGCTAAGGTGATTTGCCCTCTAGCAAAGCATTAGCATTAAGACAGTAAGGAGTTCTTGGAGAAACCTTTTACTCTGCCAGCCTCAAGTACCTGTCAATGGGCTGCAGGTTATAAGGACATTTAGTTCTACCTGCCATTTCCTTCTGCTTTTGTTTCCCATCACTATGGAGCGGTGACGCAGACTTAGGTCCTGAAGGACTAGGATCTCTATCAGTTCACCATTTGTTTACCCTTTCCTATGTTCTTGGGCAGCCAGGAGTGTCTGAGGAATATCACACACATCCCACTTGTGGGGGGGGGGGTGTGGCCTGTCAGCTTGCCTGAGGCTCCCTCATCAATTTCACCTATACCTCATCAGTATTACTCTATACCTGTTCTATTGTTACATAAGCAAAGAAAATAAAAAAGATTTCAATGAATTCCTATTAGTTTAATGGGGTGGTATTTTGTAAGAAAGAGGAAAGAAGAAAGGAAGAAAGGAAGTTAAAAAGAGAGGAAGAAAGGAAAAGAAAGGAAGAAAGGAAGAAAGAAAGAGAAGGAAGGAAGGAAGGAAGGAAGGAAGGAAGGAAGGAAGGAAGGAAGGAGAAAAAAATAAGCAATGAAAAAATTGTGCATAAATTTCAGTTTCTCTTACTTCTCCGGTAGAAAAACGAACCTGCCAAAAACCAGTTGGGAGGCCACAGAAGTTAGCATGGCTTCAGAACCTCATTATCTATAAATAAGTACTTCTTGGAACCTGGTGAATGAAGGTGACCAGATTTTTACATACCGTAACTTTAAAGCATAAATCATTCCAACGGTTTAGGTGAATTATCCACCACCTCATTTACATATTTTCAGATGTATTTAAATTAAGAATGGAAGGCTAGGTATTCCCTCCATAGTATTTAAATGGAGAATGTAAAGAGAATCAAAGGATTAAAAGGCCTTGTAACCATAGTCATTATCTCTTCCAAGCTACCTGGGAAACATGACGTCCTTCATGCTTATAGGGCATGGAGTTTTACTCTCCCGCAAGATTCTTTGAACTGCGGAGTCAGGTTCAAATATTAATCTACATTTACAAGTAAAGAAATTATACCTCTAGTTTCTCATCATTGTCCACATCCTCAGCCTTAATTGAAACATCAATATCAAAAGTACCAACATCCTCATGCTCTGACTTTAAATTGAATTAGGACAACTGAAGAGCTGTAGGGTGAAGACATTTTACATGATAGGGTATCACATAAGCCAAATAATTAAAATTTCTTAAGAAGTAAAATGGTCTATTATAATTTGTCCTACATATTTCAACTTGGCAAAATTAAATTAGCCATTTCGCTATCAAATGAAAAAGTAGTTCTAACATGCAAATATTTTTTGTGAGTCACCTGGGATTCTATCCATTAGGCATGAACTAGATTAAGTTTCTGAGCACAACTAGTCATGGACCATCACAAAGTTTAATATCACTTATGAGTAAAAACCCAAACAGTGTCATGGTGTGTTGGAGGTCTGGCAGGTATTATTTCACCATATAAACAATGTAATTAGCATTTTTTTGCAAAACCAAAATAACAGTTATGTTATTCAACAATAATAAATGCTTACTGACATATACTGACTCTCCCTCACTTGATTTCTTCTTTTTTTTTTTTTTTTTTTTTTAGGAAAAGGACCAAGGACCATCTTTGTGTTTCCCCTAAAGCCTAAAACAAGATCTCGCAAGGAATAACAGCAAGGAATCAATGCTTTAGAGTGAAAACAATTGTTGATGTACCTGGTCAAATACATATGAAATTAAGCAGAGTATGAACAGAAGAATCTTATAAACTAGCTCCCCACAGGACTCCAAATAAAAGGTCCTAATTCAACCTGACAGCCTTAGCTCCCTACCAACACACAACAAAGGGACCCCAACTTATCAGGGAGTTATAACTGCCTGTTAATGTCTCTGCCATCAGAAGGCAGATTCAGACAGTAGAAATGTTAGTGGTGCCGAAACTCCTCCTAGGTAGCTAGAAGCTTCCAGAAAAAGCTGGCTTTCTCCTGGAACAGATTTTGTTACATGTGACCGAGACGACCTTACATAAATCCTCTCCTCTCATCTGTGTTCTATCTGACTCAAGTTCAAAATCCAGGCAATGCTGCCACACCGAGTGTCAGTCTCCCAGCGACATGACAGAGATCTGTGTTCTGGTGGTCGACTTGAATTAGGCACTGTAGGAAGCAAGTGACACGAGTGTTCCTATCAAGAGATTTCTGAAACGAAGATCACTCTGGTTTATTCATAGAATCTAGAATCCTAGAATATTGAATGTGAAGGATTTGTATAGATCACTAATTTAAGTCACTTCATTTAAAAAGGAAGAAAACAATGTTCCTCAAAATGTAGGGACTCATCTGAGGTCTCAAGGCACAGCTAAGGAACCAGGGTTCCAATCTTTATAACTCTGGGGTCTTTCCATCACACAACAAAATTTCCCACAAAGCTCGCATTGTTGCCTTATGAAAGAATTACGCTAAGATTGAAAAGGAAGAATTGATAAAAATGTAACTAAGCCATACGCCAATTTAGGCATCTTTTTACTCCATCAAACCATTTATAGCTCTTTGTTTTTTGTTTTTTTGTGTCCACAGAAAGCCACACACATCCAGAAGAGACACACACCCACATTCAGACATTACTATTTGGGGCTTGCACATGTGGGTGGCTGGTTGCCAATGCATGAAGAATGTCCTCGATTGGAAATAGACATCTTTAAAGAAATATGACCAGCCTACCCCTTCTCTCATGTCAAACTAAAAACTAGTGCATCAGTAATCACTAAGATCACACTCTGCCCAACCAATAATCCAGTCTTTTAAAAAATTTTTGTAAATGTTTTTTATTTATTTTTGAGAGACAGAACATGAGTGGGGAGGAGCAGAGAGCAAGGGTGACACAGAATCCGAGGTAGGCTTCAGGCTCCGAGCTGTCAGCACAGAGCCCAACGCGGGGCCTGAACCCACGAACCATGAGATTATGACCTGAGCCGAAGTCGGACGCTTAACCAACTGAGCCACTCAGGTGACCCCAGGAATCTGTTCTTTACACAGTGGTAAGAATATGCCACCAGCCACTCAGAAGGGAAGTCATTCTTTCAGGAATACCAAGATATTTACTCAAACATTTCTTGGGGATAGTCTAAGAGCTATAGAATCTATTTCCTGTGTAAATTGAGATTTCCTCCCTGAACTTACGTTTAAAGGGAATAAACTTCTTCTCTAGGAAGTTTCTTCTTCTCTAGTACCATAGTGTTGCCTGTCATATCTTTTTACCTCTTGCTGTTTCATGGGGAGCTCTTTTGTTGTGGAGAAGCAGCTAGCTCTCTATGTATTTCTATTCCAGTAGGTTATAGTTAAAAAAAAAAAAAAAAAACAGCAACAAAATACTGTGTAAAATGGAAACAAAATGGCAATTGCAAGCCCGTTTGGGCTGATTTAGCCCTGTCTTCCCATCTCCAGATACACTAAGAAAATTATGTCTTTCTGTTGCCCCAAGCACCATAGGGCCCCCAGGCCTGGCCCCCAAAGATTCCATGCACAAGCAGGGGGAGGGGGTAAGGCAATGTTAGCAGAGTTCAGGTATTACAACCCCACCACCTTCAAAGGACACAACAAATATTATTCAACTCCCTTTCTTACCTTATCTTTCCTTTCCACTCTAAACAAGTTAATTTTCCCTTCTCTAAGCTCCTATTAGGTAGATGTTTGGTTCCCTCATTTTATTTGCTCTGTACTGCCTTGCACTATTTTTTGTGATTTTTCCCCCCCAACATTTTTCCTCTGCCTTTTTTTAAGCCTTTCCTGACCTCCCCAGTAAAAGACGTGGCTCACTCCTAAGAATCCCCTGTGGTTAATGAGACAAACTCGTAATGAGACAGTGTGCATAATACTTTTACTCATCTGCGTATCGATCTTCCTCTCTGCCAATCCCTCTAACGTCAAGACAACATCTTAACTTTAAATCTTATAGTACTTTAAATCTTATAATACCTCCCAGCACAAAATAAATATTTGTTGGAGTAATTGACTGATACCATAAATTCCTGCATAGGTAGCCCTCACTCATTGGCTACTTTTTTATGTTGTTGCTTTGCGACTATTATCCTAAGTGTAACCATCCCCTTTTCGATCTACTATCCTCCTCCATCAGCGACAGTCAATGGGAAGTCTCATTGACTTCCCATTGAGGTAGTCTCAATTCATGTGATTGGCACTTGGGTGTGAACATTCTTGTCACTGCAGATAAAGTCAGAGATGCAGTAATGCTAAGCTGATACATAGAGCGGCCACTTGGATTATCTAAGAGAGGATATGGGTAGCTGCCATTCTCTCTCCTCTCACACAGAGAACAAACTTACACGCCTGGGCTGGCCCCATGTCCAGAACAAAACGGTACCGTGATCAGCCGTCTCGCTCGATAGAACATGTCAGTGGCCCAGTGGTGGGACACTGGAGGAGTAAGCAGGAGCTGGAAAGCATCCTTTTTCACTGGGGACCTGGGCTCATTTGAGAGGGATTTGTTAGAGAATCCATTCCCCAAACAGCTTGTTTTGTTTTGTTTGGCTTCCTTTGTGTGTGGGCTGATTGTCTTAAGCTGCCAAAGCAGGAAATCAATGGCATTAAAAATGTGTTCCTATGAAGAAGCAAATTATCTCTTTTACCCTAATATTCATCAGAGATTTCCTGAAATTTCGAAAACAACACAAAACCATCAGTGACTTTGTGGTGATTCTTCCCTTGGACTGCAGCTAATTTCAGGCTCTCTCTTTCTGCACTTTCAAGTTGCTAATGTCTGTAGCGGTATGCAATATCACGCCAGCTTTAATTCAGGTGAAGCTAAAATTAGAGCTAAACTTGCTGGTTAAGTGGTCTCGTATCACATATCACACCGAAGCCCAAAGTAGACACTTAGGGCTAAATTTTTAAAAGGGCTCTCCAAATTTGCATCGACAAAACCCTCATTGGTATGCATGAGCAGCTGTCTGGTTACCCACCCCACCCCACCACAAGCTGGTGACTTCCTTATCAAAGGCTATACAAATCTGGGGCTAAAACTATAATTGCAAATTGATAAAACATTGAAACATTGACTATGAAACTGTAACCGGTACACCCTTACCTATTTTGCTAGAATGAGCTATATCGACCACCCGCCTTTCACATGGTATGTGAACTTTTCTGTGATGCCTGCCTTTATTTGGACTCAGTGGTGATAGGTACGCTCTCATCCGAGCAAGTATTATCACCAGACCATAACAGAAACAATTCCTCTGACACCAAACCCAGCAGCTGGGGAATAAAGCACAAACAACCTAAATCTTCAGAGGCTGATTTGTAAACCAAATGACCTAACAAAATAGATATAATTTTTTCCTTCATGCACTCACTCTCCATGTGGAGACTGTTACCAGGCTGAGTGTTCCCCTCCCCGCAAATTCATATGTGGAAGCCCTCACCTCCAGCAGGAGGGCATTTGGAGGTGGGGTCTTTGGGACCTAATTAGGGTTAGAGGAGGTCATGAGAGTGGGGCCCTCATGATGGGATTGGCGCTCTTCTAGAAGTGGACACACCAGAGAGCTTGCTTGCTCTCTCTCTCTCTCTAGGCCATGGAGGTACCCAGTGAGAAGGGCAGTCACCTGCAAACCAGGAAGAGAGCTCTCACCGGAAATCAAGCTGCCTGCACCTTGATGTTGGACTTCCCAGCCCCCACAACTGTGAGAAAATAAATTCCTGTGGTTTAAGTCCCCCAGCCCATGGTATTTTGTTACGGCGGCTCGAGTGGACTGAGACAAAGAAATAATTGTAGAAGTGACCATGTAGACAAATACATAGGTAAATACGAACGTTACAGCTGCCGGGGGATAGGGCAGCACTGAATGGCTCCACGTGGATTTAGGTCCAGCTGTACATCATTAAGCATACTCGCGGTGCAAGTCTTCAGCTGGCAAAAGTTTCTCTCTTTAGCCCATTTGGAAAAGGTATTCCCTTTGGGGGGCTGTTTAATAAGTCAAAGACATAACAGAAACAGTGTTGACCTCATTAACATAAGCTCCCTTCTCCTGTTTATAACTTGGTCATAAACCTTCATAACTGCTCAGTAAGAAAACCGTCTGGATGATAATAGTCCTCAGAGGGGGTGTTGTTTGCAGATCAGTGAAGCCAGGCCACATGTCCCTCCACCAAAGAGCTTTAAAAGTGCTACTCTCAGTGAAAACAAAGCTACTTTAAAAATTATTAACAGATCTAGACCACTGTGTAGAGGAGAATGTGAGCATACACAATATAGAAGAGGCTTTTCTTTATAACATCTCGATCAGCTTCGTGCAGGCTTACTCACAAATGCCTGCGATTCTAAAATGCAGTCAGTTGCAAGGCTCACCTTATATTCAAATTTGCTTTTGAAAACACACATACACACACACACACAAACACACACACACGTGCACAATGATATACTCATGGATAGAGATACTCAGCCTAATAGTCGGTGTTATGTGAAAAATGTGTCATAAAATGAGTAAAGGAGTGACATTTATTTCTCCATTCTCTTTGTCTCTACGTGTATATGTGTGTGTTTATGTGTGTTGGAAAGTAAGGAAGAGGAGGAAAACCTCTAATCTTTGAATTTGCTCCTACGATCTCCAAAGTGTTGGTAAGGTGTGCTGGGCACACACAGGTTCCCAGGGAATACAGTGAGACAGAAAGAAATAGAAGGTCACTGAGGGGAAAAGAATGAATCAAAAGGGAGCAGTCTTGATGTGGCTGTTTCTTCTTTAATCAACAACGTCTCATTAGCAAATGATAGCAAATTCAGTTTAATTTCAAGATATACTGACTGCCCTCCCCCAAGCATCTCATACCTTTTCGTATTGGTTAAATACCTACATTCAGTATTCTCTGGAATCCAAGAAACTCGATGAGTACCCATGTCCAAGTTAGAGTCCAGAATTAATTCAAATTAATTATGAAGCATAAAAGCTATTTCACAATAACATACATAGTCTTTTAGTTTAGAAGTAAGTGAGGCTCGTAACCAACATAGTACCCAACACATAGTAACCGACATCAGTATCACTAAGGGTGGGTCAACTGGACATACTTCCTGTGTCTCACCCCTGAAAGAGTCTAAAAATGAGTGATGTGAGCCTAATTGAAATTGTAGATCTAATTTTCTCTGAACAGGAACAGCTGCGAGAGGGACAAGTTGAACAAGGAAGCACTCTGAGAAATCCAGCTGGTGGAACTTTCTGCGGGAAAACCAGCCAGCTCTACTCAACAGGTACATGGTACACGAGGAAAGGGCAAAGGAAAGGTGCACCGACTCCTTGTGAAAAGCTACTAAGAGATAACAACCAAGTGTGATGAGTGAACCTTACCGGATCCTACTTTGAACACACCAACATTAAAAGGTATCTAAAGGCTAATGGAGGAAATCTGAGTAGGAATAGGATATTAGTTAATATTAAGGATGTTGGCATGATTGTGCAATGGTTAAGTGGGTGGTTAATTAGGAAGATGTCTTCATTTTTGGAGAATGCCTTCTAGGGCATTCTCGGGGTTAAATACCATAAAGCCTATAATTTATTTTAGATATTTCAGCAAAAAATGTATAAAGCAAATATAGTAAAAAAGGGATGCAATTAATTATTAAATTTAGCTCATGAGTTGTCCATTACTATTCTCTTTACTTCCTTACAGGTTTGAAAACGTACTAGTGAAAAAATTAAAGCAAATGAATCTACATTGACAACTAACAGAGTCTTACACAGGTGACACTATTTCAGCCTTTTAAAAATATTAAATAGGGACACATGGGTGGCTCAGTTGGTTGCGCGTCCAACTCTTGATTCCGGCTCAGGTCATGATCCCAGGGTTGTGGGATCCAGCCCCATGTCTGGCTCCATGCTGACAGCATGAAGCCTGCTTGGGATTCTCTCTTTCTTCCTCTCTGCCCCTCTCCCCCACTCATGATCTCTGTCTCTCTCTCTAAAAATAAATAAATAAATAAATAAATAAATAAATAAATAAAAATATTAAATAAAAGGATGTTTATAAATGTACCTGAAGACCTATCATTAGGGAGTTGATTAACTAGAAGAAGAAGAAGAAGAAGAAGAAGAAGAAGAAGAAGAAGAAGAAGAAGAAGAGGAGGAAGAAGAAGAAGAAAGAAAAAGAAAGAAAGAGAAAAAACTATTATGTAAATCCCAGCTTTATTTCCTCATTGATTTACTTTGTGAAAGTACCTTAACAGCTGGGTCCACTAGACATTAGGAGGAATATAACTCTTCCTTTGAGAATCACGAAGCAATAATGTTTTACAAACTATATGCTGCTCCTTATAATCACAACTTATACAAATCCCAAGTCTAGTTCTGACTTGGTTCTCACCTGGTGGTCACTTTCCTAATTGCAATGAACACGGCGGTCCTTAACGCAGAAGAAGAAATGCACCCTTAGATTCACAATTACAAATATTCACACCTTCAAATGCATTTCCTGTATTTTCTATCATCTGGCAAGGAAAGAAATAATAGTACCTTATTACCAAATAAAAGCTACCATATGCATGCATATATATAAAGTAATTTATGGTTACTGAAGACCGCTCTCTCGGTATATGCTTCATTTCTCCCCAATTCACTGTACATCCTTCCTGAACACGGTCAGGATCTGAGGCCAACCTTATCAAGTCGAAAAAGACCATTGTCTTTACGGCTTGCTGGGGTACCCAGCAAAAGGGACAAGAGTCCAAATATGAAACTCTATGTTTTGCAGGTTTGGGGGACACCAAGCAGATGTTCAGCTTCTAAAAATTCTACATCTCCTCATCTCTCTACTTTAGTTATTTGCACCACATCTTTCTTGTTACATTACCACTGAGATGAATTATTTTATATAACCAATCATGTGAAAAATGGCTTAATACAAGTGACCAAGTTTATCAGAAATTAATTTTCCTTGTAGATCACACATACAGGGCCTTAAAATATTTTCATTGTCTTTAAAAAATGGTACATGACCAAATCATTGATAACTGAAATGCATTAGAATGGAAAATTAAGTATTTAAAGTTAAAGCAAACCACTAAGGGATATTAGGAATGTAAAATTCTTGAATTTAAGGTGGATGTTGGTCTAGAGGATTCAGAAAATACAATAGTTATGATGTATGCATGGATATGGAGCTTTCTGTTTGAGAAAGTTCCAGGAACTCTTACTCCTCTTGTGCTCAAAGTCTGCCCCTCCCAATTCCCATCGAGCCAAACAAAGTAGGTCAAAGAGATCTTGCTGGTAAGTGGGCAGAGCACAGTTAGCCCTCACCTCTACCAGCGGCCTCACCCAGCCTTGAGCAAGCAGCCTAGATGTTGACTGGAAGGCAGGTATGGGCAAAGCGGGCCTGAAAAAGCCACCTACATACTTTTCCTAGGTCTCCTATGATACCAGCAAGGCAAGAACAAGATTTGGAGAAAATCCTACTGCCCTCTCCACCCAGCTGCCCAAGATGGGTAGAGAATTAGCTAAGAATTTGAAGATGATTCTCACCAGACATTTGCTGCACCAAGGGGCAGAAGTAGCTCATAACAGAGGATGCAGGATGTTCAATTCAAATCCAGAAGCCAGATGGATAATGTCATTGAGCTTCAAAGAGTACCTGAGAACTGAGAAGGGCACCTACCTGGTTAGCAGGTGGCCCACGAGCCCGGAGCAGTCATGGTGCATTGGGTGGGAACAACAATGCACTCCATCAGCCGGGGACCCGTAGGAGCCAGAGCCTGTGAAGCACAGCCTCAGAGAGAGGAGGTGTCTAGGCAGAGGCCAATAAGCACACGAGGACACAATCGGCAAAGGAGATACTTCCTCCTTGTTGCCATGGGACTTCCAATGCCCTATCCACACGCTATCCCGGAAGAAGAGGAGAGGAAAATACATGAGAGAGGAAAATTCCCTGATTGGGATTTTAAACTGACTTAGAAGTTTTGGAGAAAACGGTTTCCGGGTTTGGAGAAATATGGCCACCTTTCTGCACATTTGAGTTTTGCCTATAAATTTCAATGCCACTACCAACCACTTCGAACACAGCACCTGATTCTCTGTTTCAGACTCAGGGAGGCAGGCTTTCTCAGCTCCTCAAGGCAAGAGAACTCAAAACTGCTAATAAAGAGCTGAATTCTTTCCCCTTTCCTTCAGCAAGATTTTCACAGGTAAACCTTCTTCCGAGCCAGCTTCCCTGGCTTTCAGGACTATGTAAAATTGTCAGCGCCTGCTATTGTAATGTGTTTTAACACAGCAGGCTCATGAAAGGTGGCAGCTGGAAGCAGGTGTAAGATGGGGGCGGGTTTGGCCAGCTTCGAAGAAAAACTGAGGTTTGCCCGGTGAGGAATCTGAAAGCAAATGTAGACTGCCACCTCCAGACTGCACCAAAGCCAGGAAACCGTGTTTGACTTTACGACTCAGAGAAGAGTAGGGTCAAAGACAATCACAAACACAAATGCTACAAAAGAATGACACCCCCTGTCCACATCAGCGGGGTGAGGACAAGTGTCTTGACTATAAGGAAAAGCTTAGAGATGAAGAATTCTGATGAGGAGTGTAGTAGGATTCAATCATCCATAGCAACCCACCCGAGAAGATGGAATTCAAGATGACTTGGCTTTTAGGCAGTTGCATGGACTGAGGAAAGGAAAGGGGTGTTCTTTTAAATGGTTTAAATTTTATAAACTTTTTTTTTCCTTTCTTCCAGACATCTTAGTTCATTGACCTCAAAGAATTTGCTTTGAGTCTCCACTTGTGACATCTCCCTAGACCCCTCTTTAAGTACTTATGTGAGTGTGTGTGTGTGTGTGTGTGTGTGATTTAAGCAGTGAATACAAAAGCCTACATATCCCCAGTGGTTAAAAGATATTTTAAAAAGCATGGCAATACATACAATATTCCCTACAAAGTACCCAGAGCAAGATACCAGAATTAGGGTGTGATTCTAACAAGCAGAATCAGATAATAGGATTTTGCTAACATCTGGTGTTGACCACCTACACACATGTTGATTTTTAGAAAAGTGATATTAAGAACACTTTTTTTCTAACTGTAAATGCAGTTTGCAGAGTATATTGTCAGGATACCACAGTAAATTCGCCAACATATCTGATCTGACATTGTCATTGGACCAAGCGACTAGTACCCACATTGTGCACCCTGATTTTGGTTAAGACCCTTTTCTCTAAAAGACCTAGACCTGTTTCTCTCACATCAACTTGTGTTTCACTGAGTGATGGGATTCTAATCTGCTCTTCCTGACTTGTGGCCTTTAACTCAAGCCTTGACCCTAAGTCCCGAAATATTCCTGACAACTTGACTCGTTGGCATGATATATAGTGGCACCTAAAACCACACCATTTCTGACCACCCTGGGTCAGAAGTCTGCTTCAGCCCAGCCTGCAAAATTTAGCATGAATGTCTGAGCCCTTGTAAGAGGAAATATGAGGATATGAGGTTTCTACCAATGCTAACCACCAAGCTGACTTCTCAATTTATTTCTGTGATCCACGAATCTTTGGAGTCTAGGATTCTCCCAGATTAACATTCTTCAGCAATATCTCCACTATCAATAGGTTTGAATTTTATACTAATTGCCAACACACTTGTCATTCACTTACTCACACTTAACTAAAAAACAAAGTAAAACAACAACAACAACAACAATTGTATTGACTATCTCTTATGGGTGGGGAATGGTGAGAGGCTCAGGGACATAAGCCTGAATTAGAAGCAAAGTTGACATTTGCTTATACAGTGAAATTTGGAAGGATCACTTGCCCTTGCCCCAAATATGTTTTTTCTCTAAACCCTGCTATTGTGCCTGGATTGCCTACGTTCAGATGCAAAAGAAAGCAGAGTGTCTAAAGGAAATACTACTTACATTTCTTATCAGCAAAAATAGAGATATAAAGTAATAACTAACTGTGAAAATAAAATACATACTAAATTATCCTTTACTTGGGAAGCATACAAAGACTAAGAGAGTTTATTATCCATAGTCAAACCTGTCTGAAAAAGTTAGGAAAGGATTTAACTCATCCATCAAGAAGAAATTGGAACCCTAAGAGACAATGAGGAATGGTCAACACAGAAATTTATCAAATACATCAGTAATGTTAATTAATATTATGAATTAAAATAAAAAGCAAAATAAAAAGGTGAAATAAATGCGTTGGGAGAAATAGTCATGAGAGAGGCAAAGCTTGATGGGTCTTGTGTTCAGGAGTAGAAAAAAGTACAGAAACATCCATACTGGTTAAAGGTGACTTTCAATGGGGTCAAAATGTGTATATAGTTTGGAAGAAATCATTTTGTAAGTAAACAATGAAATTCTTCCAAAAAAGATTGCTATGTAAGGGTAAGAAAACAATAAGTAAAAAAAAAAAATCTTCAAAATCTCTTCTGTGGGAGATTCCAGTCACTTTTTTTTTAAGCAGTTTCCATGCTCAATACGGAGCTTGAATGCATGACCCTGCGATCAAGACTCACACGTTCTACCAACTGAGCCATCCAGGAACCCCATATTCTAGTCACTCTTGTCTGCTATTTCTCTTCAGAACACATTGAGGCTCCAGCTAGGAAATCACAGTCAACCTGTAAGAAACCGAGCCATTCTCTCCTCTTAAGAGCTGGGTGGCAATGCACCGCTAAACGCAGTTTCTGAAAACCGCGTTGTCAAAATTTTGGTCTCAGGACCTGTACATGCCTAAAAATTATCTGGGCCCCAGAGAGTTTTGTTTACATGGGTTACAATTGTTACTATTTACTATATTAGTAGCTAAAACTTAAAAAATTTAAATATATTTATTTATTTAAAATGAATTATGATAAACCCATTATTTTTCAGTGACATATTTTTATGAAAAATAATTCTGTGTCCTAAAGAAATGATAATTTGTGAGAAGAGTGGCCATGCCATGTTCTTTACCTTTTTATAAATGTCTTTAATATCTGCTTAATCGAAACAGGTGGATCCTCATCTATGTGCCCATATTCAATCTGTTGAGCTATGTTGTTCTGGATGAAGTATATGAAAAACCTTTGAGTTCACACAGATATATACTTGAGGAAATGAGTAGTATTTTTAATAGCCCTTCAGATAATTGTGGATATGATTTTTTTTAAACTACACAAAAACTCAGTAAAATGAAGAATTTTTTTCAGTTTAGTTACAATGTGGAATCTTAAATCATCTAAGTAAACAATTTTACTCTATTATATTAAAATATCTTGGTTTAGGGGTTCTAAGGTGGCTCAGTTGGTTAAGAGTCCAACTTCAGCTCAGGTCATGATCTCACGGTTCGAGCCCCACATCGGGCTCTCTGATGTCAGCCACTTCAGATCCTTGGATCCTCTGTCTCTGTCTCTCTCTCTCTCCCTCTCTCTCTCTGCGCCTCGCCCACTCACTCGCACACAGGACACGTGCTGTCTCTCTCTCTCTCTCTCTCTCAAAAATAAATAAACATTAAAAAAATACATTGGTTTATCTCACACAGTGAATAGTGCCTTTACCACATAAGGTTTTATGACATCGTTCATTGATAGTTTAGAATATATTGATTTACTGAGTAATGATGATCTTCCAAATATTCACACATTTCACAATACAGCATCAAAAAGTTACATTTGTTAATATCACCATTGGGCTCATCAGAAAAAACCTCTAAGAACTGGGAAGGTCTCAAGCTCATGAAGGGTAGATACAAGTTTTCAAAAATTTAAATTTTCACCTGAGATTTTAAATTTTCTCCTTGGAAACAAATACTGTAGTTTGTTTCTGTTTTTGTTTTGAATTGGCATTTTGGAGGAAATATCTGTGAAAGACACAAATCTGAAGGACAGTTGGTGTGTCAGTGGTTCTTTCAGGGAAACACGGGACTGCAGGCAAAAGGCCAATAGTTCAGCTCAGAACTTAACTCAAGATAGCCTCGGTAGAAAGCAGAGAAGCTTTATGAATATTTCGCATTTTGTTAGACAAAACATTAAAAAGATGTATACTGGGGTGCCTGGGTGGCTCAGTCGGTTAAGCGTCTGACTCTTGGTTTCGGCTCAGGTCATGATCTCACGGTTTGTGAGTTGGAGCCCCGCATCAGGCTCTGCCCTGACAGTGTGGAGCCTACTTGGGATTCTCTCTCTCTCTCCCTCTCTCTCTCAGTCCCTCCCCCACTCACATGGGCATTCTCCCTCCCTCTCTCTCTCAAAATAAATAAACTTAAAAAAAAAATAAGATGTTTGGGGCTCCTGGGTGGCTCAGTCTGTTAAGCATCTGACTTCAGCTCAGGTCACAATCTCGTGGTTCATGGGTTTGAGCCCTGGGCCGGGCTCTGTGCCTACCGCTCAGAGACTGGAGCCTGCTTCGGACTCTGTGTCTCCCTCTCTCTCTCTGCCCCTCCCCTGCTCATGCTCCCTTGCTCTCTCTGTCTCTCTCAAAAATAAACATTAAAAAAAGTTAAAAAAGATGTTTACTGAAGGGTCAAGATTTAGTAAAATTAATAAATCATATTCCTTCGTTAAAGACATTTTAAAAAGAAACTGGCTTGTATTTTCCTTTTTAACTCTGAAGACTACAAGGACCTTCTCAATTTGGGGCCACTGCCTTGGTTATTGTTAAGGTGCTAGACCTTTTATACACCATACCTTCCTTACCACCATGGCGAATGTCAATACTTTGCAAGAGGCAAATAGTATCTTAGACTTATTATAAAAGTAATTTGTAGGCACCTGGGTGGCTCACTCAGTTGAGCATCAGACTTTAGCTCAGGTCATGACCTCATAGTTTATGGGTTTGAACCCCGCATCAGGTTCTGTGCTGATAGAGCCTGCCTGGGATTCTGCGTCTCCCTCTCTCTCTGCCCCTCCCCGGCTTGTACTCTGTCTCTCAAAAATAAGTAAACATTAAAAACATTAAAATTAATAAATAAAAATAATTTTGATATTGCAGATCCTCTAAACATGTCTCAAAGACCACCAGGGATGGATGGACCACTCTTTGAGAACCACTGTCCTTAAAACACACACACACACACACACACACACACACACACACACACACACACACACACACAGAATGACAAGGAGTAGGCTCTTATAAATATTTGCTGAGTGAATAGAGAAGCTATACATGTGTGATGCTTTAAGCGCATTAAGGATTACCCATCAGTCAAATTTGCCAGAATCAGTATTGCTTTCCCACCTGTACATACCTCCCAGGTCCTGTGTAAGAGAGGCCTAGATTGGACCAGCAAAGCTGTGGTGAGAGAAAGCAGATATGAGGAGCCAAAGGGTCTTTTGACAAAAGCAGCAGGTTTTTTAAAAAAGAAAATCAACGAATCCAGGTGAACCATTGAAATCAGTGTTGAATCAACACCTTTTCTAGAAGGGCCTTTTATATGGTCTAAAGAGTACCTTAAAATATTTCAGCATAGACAGTAATATTACAGTCACGGGTTAGTTTTCATGTATATCCCAGGGGCGATTAATCAACGTTTGATATATTTCCATTAGGATACTCACTACAGAGTGTTTAGTTAGCATCTGAAAGAATAATCAAGAGTCTACACTCCTGGGGAGTTAACCAGTCTCAACTCTCTTGAAGGCTTTGCCATCACTGAAGGGTTTCATAATTAGCACGAGAAATGGCTTTCTACTGGTGAGACGAGTTTGTGGTTGGCAGAATATCATATAGGCATCTCTGCCTTTGAAGGACAGAGTGTAAGGATCTGAGGACAAAGGCAACCTACAAACTTTAGAAGGGGGACTCCAGGCCCTGTGTTCTGACTCATAATGACAGTGTCACTAGCTACATATCTGAATCACGAAGCCAGGATCTGTTCACATCTGTCTCAAGTGGACTTTTTGCTTGAGTTTGGCAATACACCTCAGAAGGATAGAGCCAAGACTTTGTTGAATTTAAAAAATTGGGATGCCTGGGTGGCTCAGTCGGTTAAGCTTCTGCCTTTGGCTCAGGTCATGATCTGGAGCTTCAGGAGTTGGAGCCCTGTGTCAGGCTCTGTGTTGACAGCACAGAACCTGGCGCCTACTTCTGAATCTGTCTTCTTTTCTTTTTTCCCCTCCCCCATTCGTGCTCACTGGTGTTTTCTCTCTCTCTCTCAAAAAATAAACATTAAAAAATTTTTTTATTAAAAATTTTTTTAATTTTTTTTAAATTTATTTTTGAGAGAGACAGAGACAGAATGTGAGTGGGTTAGGAGCAGAGAGAGAGGAAGACACAGAATCCGAAGCAGGCTCCATCCAGGCTCTGAGCTGTCAGCACAGAGCCCGATGCAGGGCTCGAACTCACAAGCTGTGAGATCACAAGCGAAGTTGGACGCTCAACCAACTGAGCCACCCAGGCGCCCCCCCCAAAAAATTTTTTTAAACATTTTGCTAGGTCACTTCAAAGAGGGCTTGTGGGACCAAAACCAAGAGCTCTTAGCCCTTCTTGCAAACTACTGAACCTAAGGGTGGTCTTGCTTATCCCTGAACTCGCACCTGGTGTCAGAACACAGGGTGTCTCAGGGACTCCCACAATTTGTAGTACCCAATACGAAATGACGTTACTCCTCCAGAAGCTAAAATGGGATTAAAGGCAGCCTCAGAATAGAGAGAGAGAGAAAGTAGACTAACTGACCTGATCTTCCCCTGCAGGGCCAGAAACTGAGAGAAACGTCTAAAGATCAAAAGGACTGAAAACAAAAGGGACAAGTGTGATACCTTAAGCCCAAACTACAAGTGTTAGGTGACATGAGACACTATATTCAACTCACCTCAATTGTATGTACACAGAATGCTGACTTTCCCTCACATTTTTTAACTAGAATCACTTGCAGGAGCAAACAGTGTGGCCTGAGTAGGGAAGGGTTCCAGATGGTAAAGCAAAAGGGTCCCAGAGTCAAGGTGCTGGCTTGAGACAGCTCCCCCTTTTAGCCCTAGGGGATGGCAGCCTGCAGTTAAGTTCGGAGCCGCAGTGGAGGAAGGGAAAGGAACTGGCTTTCAGCCAATCTGATGACTTAAGAGCTGCCTGTACCCCCATGTCTCAGCCAAGTCCCCAAGTTCACACCTCGTATAATGGCAGATGAGAATGACAAGTCAAAAAAGGAAAACCAGCGCTTGAAGGGCCTCGGTGTGGCCAAGGGATATATTTCACAGTGAGAAGTGTTTGGGAAACATGATGTTTCTAACATCCTGGATGTGAGAGTCGTATAATATCCCAAAGAACAAAACATCAATTTATTTTCCCTTCAGGATATTCTGTTTTTCTCTCAACAGCTTATGTGTACTGTATACACCAGCTGAGGAAGGACAGGTAGGTGGGTTTTAGAAACCTGTTCTCTTGAAAGCTGAGAAGACAGCCATATTCAGAGTCGCATCTGTTGAAGGCTATACGATTGCCAACAGTGTTGCTCTGCACGGGTTACAAGGCAGTCCTCTGAAATGGAAGCATGCTGTCCAGCCAGCCAAGAAGGCAAACGCCCAATTCCCTTTCCTTTTAGAACCCACTCCCTTTTCTACAAAGACCAGGCCCGAAACACTGTGAATACCCCAGATGTGACAACACACTGTTTTCAAGAACTTTGTGTTCCAGAGGGAAGTAAGGATTTGGGGAGAATGCCTGGTTTGGCCCATCCGAGCGAGCTTCTGCTCTGTGACGTCGTCAGGAGACCCAAAGAGGCTAGTGCGTCCCTGCTTGCTCCTCACATCCTCTTCATCTTCAACCTTCCAGCCTCCATCAACAAGCTTTTTTTAAATCATGGATAAGCCCCTCATGAAAATCCGTTTTGCGAAGTTCCCAATTTGCAAATGAAAGGAGTAGATTGTTTGTTTGTTTGTTTCATTAAAGAAACACGGCTCTGCAACTTAGGGATCCGAACATTTTTCCCAAACCAAGGGGATCCTATCATTTGGCAAGCCGCGAGTGTTCTAAATGCTTTTCACACGTTGAGAAAACGGGCAAATAAGATGGCACCTGGGCTTAGGAGGGAGTCACCACACTACATGAATCTGTCAAGTGACCTTTGATTTTAAATAACTGCATTTAGTTTAGTAACAATTCATTTTACCAAGAATATTTGTAGAAAAGGTATTTTCTATTAAGACAAACTTTTCCTTAAGTTCTTGACACCCACCCCTACCAACTTCTCTCTCTCTCTCTCCCTCCCTCCCTCCCTCCGCCCCTCTCTCTCCCTCATTCTGTGTGTGTGAAACACAGACCTTTTGGAAGCAATGGTCTCTCTCTTTCTCTCGTGTGTGTGTGTGTGAGAGAGAGAGAGAGAGAGAGAAAGAGAAAGAGAGAGAGAGAGAGACCATTCCTTCCAAAAGCCTACAAAGAAAGCTACATATGTTCCCTCATTTTGGATCACGGCTGTATTCTATACTATCTCAGGAATCCAAAATACAATCAGAGGAGATCTAAGTAAGAGAGACTGATATCCATCCATCCCTTCATATATTCATTCTCATTTAAAAGAATATTGTTCATTGGGGATAAAATGGTAGAGAAGACTGTTGTGGTCTCAGCTCTCATGAAACTTGGCATCAAATGAGGAAAACAGAAATCTAGTAAGGCATCCAGTCTGATATTAGGTTTTATACAGCAGGTATGTTGTGCCTTGGGACCATACTGGAGGGTTTACTACCAGGAGTTGAGCAGAGGAAGTGATATCTGAGGTGAAACCCAAAGACTGAATAGGAGTCAAGCAAGAGAAGAGGGGAGGGAAATCTGTTCCAAGGAGAAGGAACCAGAGGTGAAGGATCATGGGTAATTCTAGGAGTGACGTAGACCCTTTGTGAGGAGCATCAAGGAAAGAAGCAGAAAAGACTGGCATTAGCTGGGTTCTAGGTATCCTTCTGTGCCACACTGAGGAGCTTGGAATTTACCCAGCATTGGGCTTTCACTAAAGGATTGCTGACACAATTAAATTAAAAACTTTTCAGTGGCTTTAGGATTAAACCTAATCCCCTTAAATGAGCGAACACAGCAGTAGGAAGCGTAGCATCAGGAATCAGACACCCATCAAAAGATGCCTAAAGTTCAAAGAAAGGAAATCCAGTTTGGGGCACAGCATTGAGCAAAGACTTCATTACAGAAGTATGAGTTACTGGAAAATAGGGCCACCAGTCCAGATCATGACTAACCAAAGGATCAGCTTGATGCTGAGCTAGATCTCCTGACATGATTTCTTTTACTCCCTGTCCTAGATGATGAAAGAAAGAAAGAAAGAAAGAAAGAAAGAAAGAAAGAAAGGAAGGAAGGAAGGAAGGAAGGAAGGAAGGAAGGAAGGAAGGAAGGAAGGAAGGAAGGAAGAAAGTCCAGCATGAGCCTCCACCTAGAGTGTGAGAGACTCAGTTCCAAAGATTAGAGGGATTGGAGGGATAAGGGGCCCTCAGTTCAATGATTCATTTTTTCCTTTCTGCATTTATTCATCCAATACTTATTCGTACAGGAAGTCATTCTAGAAAAGCATCCATCTTTCCTCAATAATTCAATATGTATGTAAGTGAAATAGCAGATTTTGGAAAACACCTGAAAAACTAAATACACGTACAATTCGTTTCAGGTGCCTCCCTAAGGTCAAATACCTGATACAATATTAGTAAGAGACAAATAGAGAACGAAGCAATGTTTATAGCCAAAATACCCTGACTTCACTAGCTGGGAATATTCTAGAATATGATAGTAATATCAGAATCAACCTAACAACCAGTGTGTTATTTTAAGCATTATTGTAGCAGCCTGCCAATCAGGATATTTTATTGAGGATCTATTATTTTAAGGAAGATTCAGAGCTTGATGTTGGAGAACTAAAAAAGACTAAGGAATGCTGCCCCTCATTCCATGAGATTATAATCTAATTGTAAATTATCTAAATGTACAAGGTAGGAAAATAAGTGCTGAAGGAGAGTCCCCACGATGGGAGCAGGGAGTGTGCAGGAGGTTTGTCAGGACAAGTTCCGTGGAAGTGGAGGGACTGGACACAGGTCTGCAGAGATGGGAAGTCATAGGGTTTAGCAATGGCCGTCTCACAGACCTGGACAAAGCTGCTAGTAAGATGTTGTCTCTTCCTTCGTTTTAGTAAAAAATAAAAAGATTCCAAAGTCAGCCATATGGTTGAGTCCTGATCCAAGCATGCCATTGGCAATGTCACTATCAGCCTGTTCCCTGGGCTGTCATGTTTTTCAACTCTCTAACCAACTGTCATGATGAGACCCAGCAAACTAATACTCACCCTTATAAATCCCAACTACTCCTTATAAAATCATAATGCATTTTCTTAGATTGAGAGGGAGATAGTTGGGTGTTTTCCTTCCTCTCCCAAACAATGCTCAGAAGCCTCTGAGGTTAAAATGTTTTCCTACAGTTTCAAGCTCTGATAACTTTCAAGGAGCCATTTTAGGGACGTTCTTTATGCCTTGGAGTGTTTTAGATGATGGGGTAGTTTACCAGTAGCCTGAAATTTACTCGACCTTTTTCTTTTTTTTACATTTTTTAATGGTTTTTTTATTTGTGTGTGTGTGTGTGTGTGTGTGTGTGTGTGTGTGTGTGTGTGAGAGAGAGAGAGAGAGAGAGAGAGAGAGAGAGAGAGAGAGAGAGAGAATGCGCAAGCAAAGGAGGGGCAGAGAGAGGAAGACAGAGGATCTGAAGCAGGCTCTGTATTGACAGCAGTGAGCCTGATGTGGGGCTCAAACTCACAAACTGTGGGATCATGACCTGAGATCAAATTGGATGCTTAACCAACTGAGCCTCCCACACACCCCTATGCGACCTATTCTTGAAAGGATATTCCTCTCACAGGCCAGTGAACCCGGGGACACTTTCTGAATCACACAACCTCTTGGAGGGCAGCTGTGACTCATGACAGTCCTCAGTGATATCTCCATCAGATTCTTTGTCTTCATGTCTCTTAGAGATTCACTCTTCAATGTCAAACAATTTGAGTTTGATACTCAAACTCAAAACAAATGGTATGCTTTATTGATAGGTCCTTATCAATTACTCCCCCATTCATTCCCTTCAGAAGGCTACACTGGAGAATGTCCAATTTTTATTCTCTGTCCCTACTAAGATAAAGTCTCAGTGCTATTATTGTTTCTGAATTGACATTTAAGGAGCCTATGAACCCTGTTTCAACAACCTTTTACTTTCTCATGAATATTTCGTGAGCAAGGCCTCTCCCCAGGCATGAAGACGGACAGACATACATACTTTTATGCACCATGTCCCAACATTTACTGTTTATTATTTTACGTGCACAGAGTTCAAGACAATCTACAGTAGGGGCAGCATTTCTGTTTCAGGAAACTGTTAGAAGATCTCTTTAAAGAATATATTTTGGATCATTAAGAACTCCAGGAGAAGAAAATTTATAATACCATTTTGGGGATAGAGTACAAAAAGGATAAAATTTAATGAACCTTCATTTTATGTAAATACAACAAAACTTTGGATTTATAGAACTGACAACATCAGGGAACTCATTTAATTTTATATAACCCAAGGTCCCAAACTTAAGAAATTCATCTGTTAAAGTTATTACTATGTTAGTCTAAGGGCCAGTAACTTCATGAAATATGTATGCCAAGACACCAACCTTGAGTGGCAGAGAGCAGATCAAAGTTTCAGCTGATACAATAGAGGAGAAAATGGTTTTCTCATAAACGGAAGAGGGAGAACTCACTTGCAACAACGTCCCTATTGTAAATAAGAAAAGGGGCATGTGAGTTCGTCACTCTTAATGCAGTTGGAACTTGTTGGAAAGCTATCTTCTGGGACTGGTCCCATGAAGGAGGCAGGCTCAGGAAACTCTGGGAAATGTCCTCCAGAAACACATGAAAGCAAAGTGAAATTATTCCCAGCATGACTGAACTCAGGGGAAGCAGCTAATTTTGCACCAGGCCTCAGAGCTGAGGGTAACATGAAAAAAAGCCGGTAAACCAAGATGTAAAGGCTAAAGATGGTTGAGGGTTGAGAAGGAGAAGAGCCAGAAGGGCGAGTCAGAGGGCTGGGAGAGAGAGCAGCAGAGTGGGGCAAAGATGCAGGGCAGAGACTCCAGATGCTTGAGAGTTTTTACTTATGCTTTACTGTGGTGCTACTTAGTCAAGCACTGGGGTCAAGATGAGGCAGCCGACCCACTAGGCTAATCTGAAAAAGGCATAATAAAGGAACTATTTGTAAAGATGTGAGTAGGATGTAAGAAAACTACATGAAATAGCACAATACCCCGCCAGAGGCAATAGCCCAGCCACCAAGACTCCAGGGCTCCCTGGAGTGAGAGGAGGGAGCAGTCACGGGTACTTAGAAGCAGTGAATAGTGGTTAGAACGCCACCTTGAGAACCTGAGACCTTATGTTGAGGGTCACAGACAACCTTGAAGTAGCTGTCGAGGAGGAAGCTAGAGGAATAAATAACCAGACCTCAATCTCCTCCTAATCTCCCGCCAGGACTCCCATTGACTGAACCTGACCAGACGCCAGAGGGCATGGAGACTCCCTTGTGCAGTTCACATGAATCAGCCTCCCATTGCACAGGGTGGAGAAGGGAGGAGAGAGAAGGCAGAGAATCCAACAGAAGCTATTAAGTGTCAGAACCCTATTTGAAAACCTACAGCATACTAAGTAAAATCATTCCACAATACATAGGCCCAGGGAAGAAGGCTGCAGTCCCCAAGAGTGTCCAGGAACAATGTTGGATTTGGTCAGTCCAACATACATCCTCAAAGAGTTAACATTTATTCTGTGCTCACTCAGTGCTAGAAACTGAAGAGACTGGCATCCTTCCTGTTTCCGAGACTCTTACAATCTAGTTTGTCCAAATGATTAAACAAATATTTGTTGAATGTCTTATATATGTTAAGATAGGAGATATATTACATCTGTGCTCTTAAAGGTATTACATAATAGTAAGAGATTCACTTGAAAATCTTCGAGAGAAAAAAAAAGTTTTTATTAGATGTTGTAGTACGAACTCTAAGAACTTTATGAGTCCGTAGAAGAGGAGAGATGGAGGGATACTGCACAGGAAGGAGACGTCAACCATTCCCAGGCACCATACCTGAAACCCTATCTGTCACTGTGTATTGCCACAGCAACTTCAGAAAGGCTGCATAGCAGGGTTTGGACCTCATAGTCCCTGCCCCTTTCATCTAGGCTTCAGACATTCCTTCAACGCTGTAGTTAGTGCATAGAGCGCCTTTGAGCAAATTAGGAAAAATGGGTAGACCAGTTAGGAGGCTATACCTCTTCCAGAGTGCAAGCAGCCATCTGCCAGAGTACTGGGTTAGGCAACCACAGGCAAGATGAACTTCAGCTCCCATTTGTGCCCATCAGGTGGGCCTCTCGGGTAGGATACAACCTGCATACTCATAAAAGGCAGCTCTGCATTCATTCATTCATTCATTCACTCAAGAAATTTTATTAAGTACTTACCATATACCAAGATGAAAAATTACTTTGTAATATTTTAGTTTTCCATATATGCAAGCAGTGGCAATAAATGGCTACGGTTTGGGTAAGCCATAAACTAAACTCTGAGCTAATCCTAATGCAAACTGTTTTGTTTTAATTTATTTAAATTCAAGTTGGTTTACATACAGTGTAGTAGTGGTTTCTGGAGTGGAACCCAGTGATTCATCACTTACAGATAACACTTGGTGCTCATCCCAACAAGTGCCCCCCTTAATGCCCATCCCCCATTTAGCCCATCCCCCCACCCACCTCCTCTCCAGCAACCCCCAGTTTGTTCTTGGTCTTTATGAGTATTATGGTTATTATGGTTTGTATCCTCTGTTTTTATCTTATTTTTCCTTCCCTTCCCTTATGTTCATCTGTTTTGTTTCTTAAATTCCACATATGAGTGAAGTCATATGATATTTGTCTTTCTCTGACTGACTTATTTCACTTAGCATAATACTCTCTAGTTCCATCCACATTGTTGCAAATGGAAAGATTTCATTCTTTTTGATCGCCAAGTAGTTTTCCATTGTATGTATGTGTGTGTGTGTGTGTATGTATATATGTGTGTGTGTATGTATATATATATATATATATATATACATACATACACACACACACACACACCACATCTTCTTTAACCATTCATCGGTTGATGGACATTTGGGGTCTTCCCATAGTTTGGCTATTGTTGATAGCTCTGCTATAAACATCAGGAAGCATGTGCCCCTTTGAATCAGCATTTTTCTATCCTTTGGATAAATACCTAGTAGTACAATTACTGAGTCATAGGGTAATTCTGTTTTTAATTTTTGGGGAGAACCTCCATACTGTTTTCCAGAGTGGCTGCATCAGTTTGCAATCCCACCAACATTGTAAAAGGGTTCCCTTTTCTCCGCATCCTCGCCAACATCTGTTGTTGCCTGAGTTGTTAATTTTAGCCATTCTGTCAGGTGTGAGGTGATATCTCACTGTGGTTTTGATTTGTATTTTCCTGATGATGAGTGATGTTGAGCATCTTTTCATGTGTCTTTAGCCATCTTGATGTCTTCTTTAGAAAATTGTCTATCCATGCCCACTTCTTCACTGGATTATTTGTTTTTTGGGTGTTGTTTGATAAGTTCTTTATAAATTTTGGATACTAACTCTTTATCCAATATGTCATTTGCAAATATCTTCTCCCATTCCATTGGTTGCCTTCTAGTTTTGTTGATTGTTTCCTTTACTGTGCAGAAGCTTTTTACCTTGGGTTATTTTTGCTTTTATTTCTCTTGCCTCCTGAGACATGTCCAGTAAGAAGTTGCTGTGGCTGAGGTCAAAGAGGTTGTTGTCTGTTTTCCCTTGTAGGATTTTCACAGTTTCCTGCCTGACATTTAGATCTTTCATCCATTTTGAGTTTATTTTTGTACACGGTGTAAGAAAGTGATCCAGGTTATTTCTTCTGCCTGTCACTGTCCAGTTTTCCCAGCACCATTTGCTAAAGAGACTTTTTCCATTGCATACTCCTTCCTTCTTTGTCAAAGATGAGTTGGGTCCACTTCTGCATTCTCTATTCTGTTTCATTTATCTATGTGTCTGTTTTGTGCCAGTACCATAATGTCTTGATGATTACAGCTTTGTAATACCGCTTGAAGTCTGGAATTGGGATACCTCCAGCTTTGGTTTTCTTTTTCAAGATTGCTTTGGCTATTCAGGGTCTTTTCTAGTTCCATACAAATTTTAGAATTATTTGCTTGAGCTCTGTGAAGAACGCTAGTATCATTTTGATAGGGATTTATTTGAATATATAGATTGCTTTGGGTGGTATCAACATTTTAATAATATTCGTTCATCCAATCCATGAATGTGGAATGTTTTTCCACTTCTTTGTGTCTTCTTCAATTCCTTTCATAAGCTTTCTATAGTTTTCAGCATACAAATCTTTTACCCCCTTAGTTAGGTTTATTCCTAGATATCTTAATGGTTTTTCATACAATTGTATCAGATGGGATTGATTCCTTGATTTCTTTTTCTGCTGCTTCATTATTGGCATAGAGAAATGCAACCGATTTCTGTACATTGGTTTTATATCCTGTGACTTTGCTGAGTTCACATACCGTTCTAGCAGATTTTTGGTGGAGTCTTGGGTTTTCCACATAGAGTATCATGTCATCTAATGCAAACCCTTTCAACATGAAACTATTTGCTACCAGGAACAAAAGAATGAAGGAGGATCAGCAGGGCAACTAGATTAACAGAGAATTACCGTGCTGCCCCCTAGCAAAACCTCCTTTTCCCTTCTGCGCTTAACTGCATTTTCCCACAAAGATATTTCCAAATTCTGAAGCCATGGGCTGCTTTGTGACCTTATTCTATTTTACTCTCTCTTTCCATTTGTGAGCCTCCCATAATCCTCTTTTTAAAACATACTTTGGACTTCTCCCTGATGGGAGTGCAGGGTCATAAAACACCCTGATGTAGCCCATCAGGGAACCCACTGGGAAAAGCATGTTGGAGGCAAGAAATGCTACCATATTGATTTCTGAAAAATTCAGTGGAATAGCAGACTGCAAATTTGGATGTTACAGGTGTTCACTGTACTAACTTAAACTACACTGAGGCAACACTTCTCTGTGCCTCAGTTTCCTCATCTGAATAAAGTACCTTAAATTGGTAAGTTTTCCTTTAGCTCTTTCTGTGGTTCTCATATGATTAGAAAAAGGAATTGTGATTTTTACAGGGGAGGTGCCAGACTTTCTATTTTGGGTATTCTCTTAGGGTATCTGTACAGCGTTACCACTACTGTTGCAACCTCTGTCCCCAGCCTCCAAAATCAGGCACCCCAATGTCATTTCCTCTGTTTTTCCTATAGCTGAACTTCTACATCTGTGACTTCTATAATCCCCTTGGTGAAGGAGTTTTCCCTCTTGCCCTGTAAGCCACCTGCTAACTGGCATGTGATGGAGCATCCCACCTGTACGATACCTCTCTCCTGCTAATAAATGACACAAATTAAAATGATCACACTTATCGTATATTCCACTTGAGATTAAATAAGGGAATGTTTTATTCTGTGTAAGTATCTTCCAGCTGTAGGAAGAAAATGTTAATCAGATATTAAAGATGCCAAGAAAAATAAATTCAATATGTAAATAGCTACTTTGAGTAATTAGCTATTTACTATTTAATAAATGCTAAATAAGATTTCCCAGTTCACCACAACACTGGAGAGAAAGTAATTCGAAGGACACCATAACAGGTTAGTGTTGACAAGAGCCTACAGCCCCAGTGAAAGGTCTAAAAGTTTAATCAGGTTCTTGGGGCAGTAAAAGAGCACAGGATCTGAGCTTGATGCAAATAGAATTGGCCTGGGTGGTGAGGGAGAAAGAC
The DNA here is from genome assembly GCF_027475565.1 of Acinonyx jubatus. Taxonomy (NCBI): domain Eukaryota; kingdom Metazoa; phylum Chordata; class Mammalia; order Carnivora; family Felidae; genus Acinonyx; species Acinonyx jubatus. The sequence continues at coordinate 139,262,874 of NC_069385.1, read as the reverse complement.
AGCGTGACAGCTCTCACACTGACAGAGTGAGGTCACCAAATATGTGAGGATCACAGAAACCCTTTCAATGATACCTAACTGCTGAAGGAGCAGTGAATGGGTCTGAACCCTGACAGCGGATCATCACTCGGGTGTGAAAGACAAGCTCTGATCAGATTGGTTAGTGCATCTTGTGTCACTTTGTTGGTATGATCCTGACGTTTATTGGGTGTGCACCAGCTTCAACTTGCCTGGGCTAAGAGCTGCCCGGAGAGCTGGTAAGACATTAATTCTGGGTGTGTCTTGGAAAGTGTCTCTGGGAGAGATTGGATTTGAATCAGGAGATTGAGGAAAGAGGACCGCCCTCACCAACGTACATGAGCATCATCCAGTCCATTGAGGGCCTGCATGGACAAAACGGTGGACGAAGGGCAGGTTTGCCCTCTCTCTCTGTCTGAGCATCTCTTCTGCCCTCAGAACCTCCTGGTTCTCCAGCTTGGACTCAGATCCAAACTTACACCAGCAACCCCTTCGATTCTCAGGCCTTTAGACTGGGACTGAGAATACATACGGTTTTTCCAACTTGCAGATGACAGAGCACAGGACTTCTTGGTCTCCATAACTGTGTGAACCAACCCCTGTAGTCAATCTCTTCTTACATACATCCTATTGGTTCTGTTTCTCTGGAGAACGCTAACAGTCTAAGGCTTCCCATCACAACATTGCAAAGAAAGGAAGCAAAGCCACGAGAGCCATAGCTTCACCACAGATTTTTACAAATGGCAGGAAGCTAGAAGGATGGGAGGCATAGTCTCACTGGTCCATCTTGATGCCAGTATCTCACTGAAGATGAAGGCCTGTTGCCCACCTGTCACCCCAGTGGTGAGGAGCTTCTCATTCAGTGATCTCTCCTAAGTAAGACCCCCACCAAGTATGCCCTTCAAGAACCATTATCAGTGTCTAACAAAGCATCTGACCCCCAGAGGTATGAGGGTTAGCCATGGAGCTAACCTAAGTCTCTTTTGTTCCACATGGTCTCTTCTCAAAGGAAGCAGGCAACACAAAACCGTAGAATAATTATTTTTCCTCCATCAAGCAACTGGGCATATGACTTGCCTGTGGAACTGAGGAAATTGCTTTGAAAAGACTTTTTCTCTCTTTCAGACTCTTGCTTCCCATTTCCTCCATTAGTTGCCTCACCTGGTACTCTAATGGATCTTCACTGGTCCCAAAGCTGTTATCCAGATACCACCGTATTACATTCTGAAGTGGCATTAAGCCTTATTTCCAGGTGTGGAATAAGGAAGCTGGGGAGACAGCATGCATCGGGGTTATTCTCCAAATCCAGAGCCAAAGTGCTGTTGAGTAACCACCTCAGCTTCTGTCGCCGGGACCTCCGAGTGCAAGACAGACAGATGCAATTATGGTACCCACTTCGCAGAGCTGTTGTGAGGATACAAAGAGTTTGTACACACGGAGCACCAAGAATGGTGTCTAGCGCAGAGTCAGCAATTAGTAAACACTCACTACTATTGTTTTCTTGTCTGGTTGTTGGTTGTTTTGTCTTGTGTAAAAGAATCGCTCGCTGATCATTATAAAAATCTGGAGAAACAGAGAAAAGACGGCGGTGGAAACCATATGTACTCCCAATGTCCAAATATTTTGGAATAGTTAGCAATGTACCGATATGTGGTATATAAACAGAGAGTGAACTCTTTCAATAAAAATGGCACCATACTATATAATTTCTCTTGCTACTCTTTTCACTCAGTATTATGAATGTTTCTTATTCCCTTATTCTTCCAAACCCTGATTATACTGGGTATATTATACACTAGTGTGTGGCTGTGCTATGATTTGTCTGACCACGGAGCCTGAAGATAACGTTCAGTCTGCTAGTATTACAAATCAGTCTGCAGCAAAGAGAACTGATTTTTTTTTTTTTGGTCTGTTTCTTGATTGCATCTTATATAGAGAGTGCAAACTGAGATTATTGGTCATCTGGTCATCTCTACTGTCAGGACCCTTGTGACCAGAGGATATTGGGCCAGTTTTCTGTGTAATACACATGCCAGTCATTCGATGAGAAGCCAGAGATGGGGGGCAGGGCTGGAGAGACAGGTCAAACAGCTTCCTAACTGCCTTCAGGTGAACAGGGATGCCCTGCCCCATGGAGCCAACCATGACCAGACCATAATCCAGGCATGTTCCGCCTTCTCTGGCCTGAGAGTTAGTCGAAATGCATCCCAGGCCCTGGCAACAGGTTTTCTGTTTTGTTTTTGTCTTTCTTTGCCCAATTAGTATTTTAGTGGAAAATTGGGAGTTGCTGTGTCAAGAAATGTCAGTTGATCTCTGATTTATATTCTCTGTGTAATTCATAAAGTGTAATCATATGTTTGCGACCCATAGACACACAGAATCACATCGACCATACCTCTCGCCCCTGGCTAGCTACTATCAGTTGATGTAACTCCTCCTCTCTTTTCCTCCTCTTCTTCCTCTTCCCTCTCCTCCTCCTCCTTCCTCTCCTTCCTCCTCTTCTTCTTCTCCCTCCACCTCCTTTGCTGCATGTTCATTTATCATATCCCATCCCCTTCCCCTAAGACAACCATTCTCAAGTATTTAGCATATGTTTATTCAATGTAAATTTCAGGCCCTTATTTCTTATATAAGTAGCTATGAAAATATATAACATTACAGTCTGTGTACTTTTAATGTAAATAAATTTTATTTTGCTGCTCATCTCATATTTCTTATCTGTTATGATGGCAGCATGCTTCTGAAATCTGTGTTTCCATACCTAGATTTAGTTCATTCTGCCTTTATATTATTCCTTTTTGTGCACACTTCATATTTCACTATTCTGTTCCTCACAAGGTGGTTGGCTGCCTACATGTCTTCAACTCTTTGATACTTTCTATCAATAGCACTTTAACGGAAAGTGAAAGTTTTCTTGCAGAAAACCAAGCCTAAATGTCCATCAACGGATGAATGGATAAATTGTGGTTTATATACACAATGGAATACTACATGGTAATGAGAAAGAATGAAATGTGGCCTTTTGTAGCAACGTGGATGGAACTGGAGGGTATTATGCTAAGTGAAATAAGTCCTACAGAGAAAGACAGATACTATATGTTTTCACTCTTATGTGGATCCTGAGAAAGTTAACAGAAGACCATGGGGGAGGGGAAGGGGAAAAAAAAAGAGGTTAGAGAGGGAGGGAGCCAAAACATAAGAGACTCTTAAAAACTGAGAACAAACTGAGGGTTGATGGGGGGTCAGAGGGAGGGGAGGGTGGGTGATGGGTATTGAGGAGGGCACCTGTTGGGATGAGCACTGGGTATTGTATGGAAATCAATTCAACAATAAATTTTATATTTAAAAAAAAAAAGAAATATATGGAAACTAGAAAAAAAAAGAAAAGAAAAGAAAACCGTTGTAAAAATCTTCCCCGTAGAAAAATGCAGAAGAGAATTGTTGAAGCACAGGGCATTTTTGCCTTAGTTTTACTATATTGCTCTCCAAAAGGGCTACACCAAGACCTCATGACAATTAGCAGCTGTCGAGGATATGAGCTTCTCTACAAACTCACCAGCACTCGGTATTGTCCCGATTTCTCTTTTGACAATCGCATAGATGCCAGATGGCACTTCGTCTTTATTTTATCTCTTTATCTATGAAGCCAAACACTTCTTCACATACTCCTCAGCCATTCAGGTCCCTCTTTTGTAAACTGATTATTTGCCCACTTATAGGATTTTCTTGTTTCTCATATTTTGTAACTATTTCTTACATATTTCGGTGAATCCTCTATCAGAGATGCTGCGAATAGCTCCTTGCAACTGAGCACCCAGCCAAACTCTATTTTAAATCATTCATACTTGTCTACTATGGGAGAGATTCTAGTTAGTGAAAGACACATTGTTGAAAGTAACAGACATGTGGCTCCCTCATTTCCTTGCCTTCCTAGGACCTCTGAAACACTCTATTCTTATATTTCTAGATTTTTTTTTCAAACAGAAAATAATCTTTTTACTGTCTTATGTTATAACTCATAGCATTAGCGGTAATGGCAATAGTAGGCATAACACGGCCTTTTATTACAGCCATTCTGCATAAGAAAAATCCCACAAATGGGAAATTATAATAGGTACATGCTTGGCATATTATGGCTTTTTAGGTGATGGAAAACCAAAGATTATCTGGGTTTTCCCATGTCATTTGTGTTGTGAAATACTAATTTGTTTTTTTCTCATACCTATTATTTTATGTATTTGTCGATTTTTTTTTCTCAATTCTCACTGTCCTTACTCTTTTAAGCTCTTGGTGTTTTGAAAGCTGGTCAGGTGACAAGGGCATGCCTAGCCCTCATTCACCACGATCTCTCATAATCCTCGGAGAAGATTAGAACAGGTGTTCCTGCGACGAGGAACATAACTCCACACTCTCCTAGTTTAGGCCCCCAGCGGCTGTATTGCACTGGATCTACTCCCCCCCCCCCCCCAACACACACAACCATTTCCAGCATACGATGTCATGTAGCCTATGTTAGGGTTAGGGTTACGCTGTATACTTTATGAAGGGTTCCTGAACAGAAACGTAGACTCCAGACCAGTGAGTCTTAAAAAGTATATGCATAGGAAGCATTCAGGATGTGCGTGAGGTGGTGTAGTAGAGCTTTTCTCTCACAATAAGGTCCCCTTTCGTACGGAGTTCTATAGCATACAGAGGTATTCCCGGCAGGCACCCCCACCCTTTGCTTTTCAGCAGAAAATGAAGTCACTTACTAGTGATTTGGAAAGGAGGAGGAGGAGGAACACGGCGCATTAACTCAAATGATTATGCCACTTCCTCCAGGAATCGAAATGGCCTTGGAGAACTTACCCCCCTCCTCCATTCCCAAAGTCAGCAGACCTGGGGTGAGGCTCACCTTGCCCAGCATTGCCTGTGACCGAGGGGATGCTTTTCTAATTCTGGGGCTCAGTGTTGGAAAGCAGGCTTACTCATGGATATAAATTATCTCCTCCAGCTTAAATCTTAAAAGGAGTCAGTGCAGTATGGTGAGTTCTTTTTTCTTATTTCTCAATTGATTTAGAAGTCAGAAGATGAAGAGGGTCATTGAGGCTCCCAAGGAGAATAAAGTTGGTTAAACAACACAGGTAATTACATTTCATTCCCAAATATTTTGATTTAGTGGGTCTAGGGTACGACAACTTTTGGAAGTCTTCATTTTTGATGAGATTCCCAAGTAGGAATGCAGTAGGCTTCCATGATGACCCTGGAAACAGCGTCTTAAATGTGTTTAGGATGAGGCGCCTGGGTGGTGCAGTCAGTTGAGCATCTGACTTTGGCTCAGGGCATGGGTTCGAGCCCCATGTAGGGCTCTGTGCTAACAGCTCAGAGCCTGGAGCCAACTTCAGATTGTGTGTCTCCCTCTCTCTCTGAGCCTCCCCTCCTCGTGCTCTCTCTCAAAAATAAATGAACATAAAAAAACATTAAATGTACTTAGGAGTGGCTGTCATATCCCAGCATCAGGACAGTTGACGAAAGTATAGCTTCTGCAGGGCGCCTGGGTGTCTCAGTCGGCTAAGCCCGTCTGACTCTTGGTTTCAGCTCAGGTCATGAGGTCACGATTCGGGGGTTGAGCCCATGTAGGGCTCTGCCCTGCCGTACAGAGCCTTCTTGGGACTCTCTCTCTCTTTCTCTCTCTGCTGTTCTCCTGCTCACACTCTCTTTCTGGGTAAATGGATAAACTTAAAAAAAAAAACAAAACTATAGCTCTACAAATTCATGTAATAGGAATTTTATTTTTTATTCGATTTTATGTAAAATGTTTATAGCATAAGTTATATTTATTGACTAGCTATGTTTTAATAGTCACATCATCATGGGCTTAAGATACATTATTCCAACCTTTATAAAGGCATGAATTTATTACTGCAAAATTTTCCAGATAAGGAATCCAAGGTTCAGAGAAATTTCATAACTTTCCTAAAGCTCTAGAGGTAACCACATGACAGATGAGGTTTGGACCTACATCTGTTTGGTCCAATGTGTTTTCCACTATTCTGCTTTCTTACTTATACCTACATGTGGTCATAAAGTGAACCATTAATCAGTGGGTCCAAAAAACTAGAGTTTCCACCCACCTTCTAAAATGTTACCCAAAAATGACTATTTCATTCCAATATCAAACTGTTGTCTCCAGATCATGTTTGGCACTTATAATTCTCTCCAGGTAATATAATTTGCCTTCACTGAAAAAGTGCATGGATGAATGAAGGGGAAATATGTATGTATGAGTTGACCCCATATTTTCTTCCCATTAGTGTATAATGGCTACTTATTCATCACCTCATTTTCTACACCATCATCAAAAAGGTATTGGGGCACCTGGGTAGCTCAGTCAGTTAAGTGTCCAGCTTTTGATCTTGGCTCAGGTCATGGTCTCATCGTTCATGAGTACGAGTCCCACGTCAGGCTCTGTGCTGACATTGTGGAGCCTATTTGGGATTCTCTCTCTCCCTCTCTCTCTGCCCTCCAATGCTCATTATCTCTCTCTCTCTCTCTCTCAATAAATAAATAAACTTTAAAAAAAAATAACAGTTATTGGTTAGAGAGTGCAATGAAAAGAACACAGAAATTGGAGTAAGCCTCCCCACATTCTAATTTTATCTCTTTTACTTTCTGGCAAGTCCTTTATACTATTTAATCTGAGGTTTTCTCAGCTGCAAAATGATAGGGTTGGTCAAGATCAAGGATGTACACCACCATTTCTCCCATTTCTGTCTATAAAAAAAAAACTATGTTAACTGATGACATTTTTGTTCTCAACTGAGTTGCAAAGGAACAAAGGCTTGTCAGTCCACAGCTCTCGAAAGCTGCAACCAACTGATCGGAGTTGGCATGCAGTCTGAACCCTCTTTACTGCTGTTGACATAGATCGTATCTACAGCCTTTCCACCTTTAAGACTGCTGTCAGTAGGGACCAAGACAGTAGCAATTAGGTGAAAAAACCCTAAACCAGAACTTAACAGTTTGAGGAAAACTGTCTTGTGTTGGATATACTCATGTTTTTTAAAAGAGAAAGAGAAAGAGAGAGAGCAGGGGAGGAGCAGAGAGAGAGGGAGAGAGAGAGAATCCCAAGCAAGCCCCTCACTGTCAGCACAGAGCCCAACGCAGGGCTTGAACTCACAAACCATGAGGTCATGACCTGAGCCAAAATCAAGAGTCAGATGCTTCACTGAGCCACCCAGGCGCCCTAGATACAGTCATTTTCATAGCCATTTTCCACAACCAGTGGTTTTTTGTTTTTGCTTTTTTTTTTTTTTTTTTTTGCCTCTCTGCAAGTATGTAGCTTGACCTCTGGGAGAGAAAAAGAGTAGACTTCTTCTTCCCTGATGTCGCCTCATCAGGCGGCATGAAGCAATATGAGCAATGCCTGCGGAGTATTTGTTAGGAAATCCAGAAGAAGAAAAGCCATGCAATAAATACAATTTCATGTCTGTTTCAAAGCCCCTGGGGAAGGAAGGACCCATCATCTATGACTCTGCTTTAGGGCGTGGTATAGCCACGGCAGGGCCACCAGGGCCTCGTTAGTGAGAGAACATCAAGGTGTTATCCAGTAATACATTGTCTTTCTCCTTAACTCCCAGTAAAGTAACCCCTTCTAGAAATCACACCTGGCTGATCAGGACTTTTGAGCAGAGAAACCTCAAAAATCATGAAGAATCTCTAGATAAGCGAGCTCTCAGGAAATGTTTTTCCACCAGGCAGACACCCTTAAAAAATGGTTATTCTCTCCAGGAATCAGGAATCCTCATACCCAGATCTCCACCAGCACACCCAACCTGGTTCATGACATTAAATGATGGAGGTTTCTAAAGCATATTTCTTGTGTTTGAATCCACTGGCACTCTGGGGAGTCTAATCAAGATTTGTGGTTAACATTTCATCATTTGCATGCGAACAATGCGTATCTTCTGTTCTCTCTAACCTCCACAAGACACTTCCCGACCTGAGAAAGAGTATCACAGATTCCACTTGTGAGTGTTCCCCCTGTGATACATAGCTTCCCTTTGCTGATAATAGATGCTTCCTGCCACCTGTGACCCAATAGGTTTAGGCTGTTTGTTTGCTAATCGACTCCAAGCCCCCTTCCATTTAGCCCTGGTCCCGACCCTCAACTGCCTCAGATGCTAGAGTCTAATAATTTCCCCTGAGTTCTAGTTACAGCATGCACCTGGTGTTTCCTTTATTGCTAGAAGCTTTCCTAGCAGCACAGTCCTGTGCTACATCCAAAAGAAGAGACCCACGTGCTTTAAGGATGAAAGTCAGGCATTCACAAAATGTAGAATTCAAGAACTCCCTGTCCTTCCCTGCCATGCACATCCACATAGAACGCCTTGTGTGTGCTTTTCCTGTCAGTTTGAAAGGGCCTTGGAGGTTTAATCAGTAGATAGTGGCAAAAAGGATAACACGCTGTTCATGGTAGGAATTCTTATCCTAATGCTCCTGCCAACGGAACACCAAAGACCACATGCTTTGCCGTTTATTTAGCTGTGAGGAATAGGGGTCAGGGTGATGCTCGGGTTACTATATATAAAAATACTACTTTCTCAACTCAAAAGTGATCCCTAGGCAATATGTAACAGCAACTTGTAAGAAGTTCAAGGTAAAACATTTCTTTTAAGGGATACGTTCCTTCCCCCTATAGTTCGTGCTATAATAATTGCTGAGTTACTAAACTCGGTCCTTTTTAAAAATTCCTTCTTACTTTTATTTTGCCAAATGATCATTCCTAATTAGGTCAATGATGGAAAATTAAGAGGTGAATCTCCATTGATGCACCAGAAAAAGAAAAAAAAAATCCATGACTGCAGTGATTAAGCAAACATTGACTTGTTAGAGAAGTTAACACCTAGAATCGTAAAGACAATTCAAAAATTATGGGAAAACACCTGAGTTTTTAAATATAACAATTGAATGTACTCAACACATTTACTTTATATATTTTATAATTTTTGTTTAGGACTCTAACAGAAATGCTACTTAGCATTCCAAACATTTTATTAATTCTGTAAACTGCTTTCTGCTCCTAATGGGGTCCTTGGACCTAAAGCTTTGGGGTCACCTCCAGAGGTTTTTGACAATGCAGTATTTTGCACTCCGCCCCGATTCAGAATCTGAAATTAAAAACAAATTTTTTTAATGTTCATTTATTTTTGAGAGAGAGAGACGGAGTGTGAGCAGGGGAGGGGCAGAGAGAGAGGGAGGCACAGAATCTGAAGCAGGCTCCAGGCTCTGAGCAGTCAGCACAGAGCCTGATGCGGGGCTCAAACTCACAAACCATGAGATCATGACCTGAGCTGAAGTCGGACACTTAACCGACTGAGCCACCCAGGTGCCCTATGAGAATCTGAATTTGTAACAAGACCCCTAGATGATTTAGATGTATGCGAAAATAAATCTGGGTTTTTAGACAAGATCTCAGATTTAAGTTTCATGACTTGTGAATTTAGACAAGTTTTCAAATTACTTTAAACATCATATCCTTCTCGTACAGAAGGAGTACAGTAATATATACATATTACAGGGTTGTTAAGAAGTTGAAGTTAGTTAATTCATGTAAAGGAGTTCATTAGCACAAGATTTAGAGTCCAGAAGGTTTCAGTGAATGTTCCTTGTCACCTTTCGAAAGGCTATGGGCTCCCCAAAATAGAATAACACAGCGTAAGGGCCTTGCCCTGCACATATGATCTACAGAGCTCTTCCCCTTATGCTTCTATTCAGAATTATTACTGTGACATTTTAGTGGACACTCTAGTTTTCTACACAGACCACCTCAATCCTGATGAAGGAGAACTAGATTAATACAGGAAATCCAACTTTTAGATAATGGAAAATTGTTTATAAGAAATAGAGGGGTGCTTGGGATGCCTCAGTGGGTTAAATGTCCAACTTCGGCTCAGGTCATGATCACGATCCTTGAGTTCGAGTCCCACATCAGGCTCTGTGCTGACAGATCAGAGCCTGGAGCCTGCTTCAGATTCTGTGTCTCCCTCTCTCTCTCTGCCCCTCCTCTGCTCATGCTCTCTTTCTCTCTCTCTCTCTCAAAAATAAATAAAACCATTAACAAATTTTTTTAAAAGAAGTAGAGAAAAGGGGTGCGCTAGCCAATTTTTGTACAAAGTGCTATAGATTAAGTCACTATGAATTGCTCACCATGTATTCATTCGTTCATTTATAACACATTTATTAACTGACTATATTCTGCGCTCTCCTGGATATTTGAAAACTGTAAACTTTTTAAATACGCACCTTCCTTATTCTTTTCCTAAGCAAGGGTGTAGTTGGAGCCCACAGAGTGCATGACATGGCTTCAGCATATACTATGTGCAGGTCCTAGTGGAGGGGCATAGAGAGGATGGGCCAGGATCCCTCAAGTTAAGGGCAGCTCAGAGAATGGAATCAGGCCTGAGGCTTGGAGCGCTGGCATTCTCTGGGGACCATGGAGGGGAGGCTGGGATGAAAAACCTGGTTGCCCCAAGAGCTGGTGGTCCCTTATGCCGGCCTCATCCTCAGGGGACTGCAAAACCCGAGTCCTCACCCATGTTTCACTCCCTGCCACCTCCCCATTCAGAGTCACAGTCAAGTGTCACCTCATCCCAGAGGCTGGCCAGGTGTAATCCAAGTCTTTAGATTGTCACATAGAAAGTACTTAGAGAACTGGGGCACCTGGGTTGATTGAGTGTCCAACTCTTGATTTCAGCTCAGGTCATGGTCCCAGGGTTGTGGGATTGAGCCCCGTGTTGGGCTGCATGCTGAGCACTGAACCTACTTGAGATTCTGTCTCTCTCCCTGTGTCCCTCCCCAACTCATGCGTAGGAACACATGCTCGCTCGCTCTCTCTCTAAAATAAATAAAACAAAAACAATTTTAAGGAAGTAATTAGAGAACATTTTAATAATAAACATTCTTAGTTGATAAATTAGTTGTTGATCTTAGTTGATCTTAGTTGTTAAAGATCAGAAAATGAAGATCCCTGGGTAAAGAGAAAAAAGATTTCATTGATGGCAATGAGATAGGAGTTACTTTTGGAAGATGACCCAGAGTGTGAATATTCATGGACACGGGGTTGAAGGAAGCATTCATATAGAGACATAATATGATATCTAAGGTTTAAAACAAACTGCATATATAACTGTTTTACTATTATATCTAATTTAATTTCATTTAATTTGCATTTGGGTAACTCAGCAAATTGGTAAAGACAAAGACTGGCTCATAAAGTGTACATATGCTCCCTAAAAATGCTAAATTTCATCCCAAAATCCTGGACAATTAATTTTATTCTCCCTACTCTTTTTTTAAGCTCTAAGGAGCTAAATGTATATCCAAGGCAATGTATCCATATTTTTAAGATTATTTTCAACATTTTTAGTAAAAGAAATAGTGTGTAAAATATCTACATTAGCTAACGACATAGATGAGTGCAAGAACTCCTTTGTCCATATCCTTTATTAGAGGCTATATTATGCTACAGTGATAGTGATAAACAATTTCAAATTTTCAGTGGTTTAACCCAACAGAATTTATTTTTCTGGGTCTGAGCAACAATCCAAGTTACTTCTCCGTTTCTCAGTATTCTGGCTGGTTTGATCTTTAGATTACTGTGTATCAGCACGATTCCACAAATACGAAAGCAGGGGAAAAGAGATCACAGAAAATATTATAGTAGTTCTTAATTGGTTCTAACCAGGACATGTGTCACTTCCATTCATATTTCACTGGCCAAAGCAAGTCACATGTTCATGGCTAATTTCAAAGGAAGAAGAAATAAGATGTTCTTGTATGCCAAGGAGGGGCGAAAACTATAATTTTTTTAATATTTATTTTTGAGAGAGAGAGAGAGAGAGAGAGACAAGAGTGTGAATGGGGCAGGGGCAGAAAGAAAGGGAGATCCAGAATCCAAAGCAGGCTTCAGGATTTTCTATCCTTTTCTTCAGAGCTTCAGTTTGAGCTTTTTTTTTTTTCCCCAGCAGAGCTTCTGTGTGGACATTACATTTTAATTTTAGTTATTGTAGTTTTAAATTTCTAGTATTTCCTTTTGATTTAATACTTATTTTCAATGTTTATTCAGTTTTGAGAGTGAGAGACAGACAGCGAGCAGGGGAGGGGTAGAGAGAGAGGGAGTCACAGAATCCAAAGCAGGCTCCAGGCTCTGAGCTGTCAGCACAGAGCCTGATGTGGGGCTCAAACTCACGAGTCATGAGATCATGACCTGAGCCAAAGTCATATGCTTAACTGACTGAGCCACCCAGGTGCCCCTTGTTTTAATACTTTTTAAAGCTTCTGGTTTTCTACTCAAATTCTCCACCTTATGTTTTATTTTCTTGAACATATGAATATTAATAGATATAAATCCATGGTGAACATTCTCATGACTTCAACTCCCATATACCCATTTCTACTGTCTATATTTTCTCTTGCTTTATAAATATTTGATTTCCTGGTATTGCAAAGTCATCAATTCTATCCACACTGTTCACAGATTAAATGTAATCATTCAAAATTTCAATAGGGTTTTTTGCTAAATTGATAGTTATATTCTGAAATTAAAAAAAGAAAACAAAGTACTTAGGCAGTATTGAAAAGGAAAGACAAAGCAGGAGGACTTTATAAAATAACAACATTTATTCTTAAGTTATAATTAAGAACACTTGATATTGGCATAGTAAGTAGCAAGTACAATGGACCAATGAGACAGAATAAAGAATCCAGCCACAAACCTACACATATATGGTCGCCTGATATTATGACAAAGGTGACCATACAGACCAATAGGCTGTGGATTGTCTTCTTAATAAATGGTGCTAGATTAACTGGATATCAATGTGGGGGAAATGTTTTGACTATTATCTCATTGCACACAAAAAATTAAATTCCAGATAGATTGTAGGTCTAAATGTGATAAGTTTTAAGAAGGGGTAGGGGTTTAAAAGGGAACTTAGGAGAAAATCTCACGATGCTGGTGTCAACTAAAACAGAACTCAAAATTAATAACCATAAATTTAAAAAATTAGATAACTATAAAATAAAATATGGCTATTTATCAAAAGAAACCGTAACAAAAACATAAAGGCAAGCCACAGGGTGGAGGTAGAAATTTTTGATACCTATATCTGAAAAGGACTAATAATGAGAATAAATAAAGAATACCTACAAACCAATAAGGGAAACTCATGAAACCAAACAGAAAAATGGGCAAAAATCTCTCTTTACATACCGAGGATATGCAAATGGTCAGTAAGCATAGAAAACCTGTGTTTAACTTCATCATTCAATAAGATGCAAACTAAACTACATAACTTCTTCACAACCACTATAATACCAAAATAAAAATAACAGATGATTCCAAGTCTTAGTGATATGTGGGTTTATTGGTACATTTAAGTTTTATCCTTATAATTGTTTCACTTTTGTGTATATTCATTACATTTTAATAAAAAGTTACTTCAAATAATTGTCCATTCATATAAAACTCTTAGTAAACTGGGGGTGTGGAGATGGGAGGAAACTCCCTTAACTTGAATAGGGATAGCTAAACGATACAAACAATGAGCACCATGTTTAATGGTGAAATACAGAAAAATTTCCCTCTCATATCTAGATCATTACATCTATTTGGAATTTGATTAGAAATAATAGCTAGTTTAAAAAGGGGGGGGGTGTAGGAAAAAGAAAGAGAAGAAAAAATAAAACTTAGATAAAATACACAGAACTCTATAGAAAAACTATTGGCATTAATTTGAAAATTTAGAAAGTTTACTAGATAGAATGTAAATTTTTGCTTTTCAATATATAAATAAGGCTTCAAATCAATTTCTTTTTTTAAAAAAATGTTTATTTCTTAAACTAAAAATAGATGAAAGTCCTAAATGTAAGACAGGAAGCCATAAAAATCCTCGAGGAGAAAGCAAGCAAAAACCTCTTTGATCTTGGCCACAGCAACTTCTTACTCAACAAGTCTCTGGAGGCAAAGGAAACAAAAGCAAAAATGAACTACTGGGACCTCGTCAAAATAAAAAGCTTTTGTGCAGCGAAGGGAACAATCAGCAAAACTAAAAGGCAACTGACAGAGTGGGAGAAGATATTTGCAAATGAGATGTCAGATAAAGGGTTATATCCAAAATCTATAAAGAACTTATCAAACTCAACACCCAAAAAACAAATAATCCAGTGAAGAAATGGGCAAAAGACATGAATAAGCACTTCTCCAAAGAAGACATTCAGATAGCCAACTGACACATGAAAAAATGCTCAACATCAGTCATCATCAGGGAAATACAAATCAAAACCACAATGAGATACCACCTCATACCTGTCAGAATGGCAAACATTAACAACTCAGGCAACAACAGATGTTGGCGAGGATGCAGAGAAAGAGGATCTCTTTTGCATCATTGGTGGCAATGCAAGCTGGTACAGCCACTCTGGAAAACAGTATGGAGGTTCTCAAAAAACTTAAAATCAAACTACCCTATGACCCAGCCATTGCACTACTAGGCATTTATCCACGGGATACAGGTGTGCTATTTCGAAGGGACACATGCACCCCCATGTTTATAGCAGCACTATCAACAATAGCCAAAGTATGGAAAGAGCCCAAATGTCCATCGATGGATGAATGGATAAAGAAGTGGTATATATATACAATGGAGTATTACTTGGCAATCAAAAAGAATGAAGTCTTGCCATTTGCAACCACATGGATGGAACTGGAGGGTATTATGCTAAGTGAGATTAGCCAGTCAGAGAAAGACAAAAATCATATGACTTCACTCATATGAGGACTTTAAGAGACAAAACAGATGAACATAAGGGAAGGGGAAAAAATAATATGAAAACAGGGAGGGGGACAAAACAGAAGAGACTCATCAATATGGAGAACAAACTGAGGGTTGCTGGAGCGGTTGTGGGAGGGGGAATGAGCTAAATGGGTAAGGGGCATTAAGGAATCTACTCCTGAAATCATTGCTTCACTATATGCTAACTAATTTGGATGTAAATTTTAAAAAATAAAAAATGAAGTTAAAAAAAATTTTTAAAAAACAAAAAACAAACAAAAAAACAATAGCCAAGGTATGGAAAGAGCCCAAATGTCCACCGATGGATGAATGGATAAAGAAGATGTGGTATATATATATACAATGGAGTATTACTTGGCAATCAAAAAGAATGAAATCTTGCCATTTGCAACTACGTGGATGGAACTGGAGGGTATTATGCTAAGTGAAATTAGCCAGTCAGAGAAAGACAAAAATCATATGACTTCACTCATATGAGGACTTTAAGAGACAAAGCAGATGAACATAAGGGAAGGGAAACAAAAATAATATAAAAACAGGGATGGGGACAAAACAGAAGAGACTCATAAATATGGAGAACAAACTGAGGGTTACCGAGGGGTTGTGGGAGGGGGGATGGGCTAAATGGGTAAGGGCCACTAAGGAATCTACTCCTGAAATCATTGTTGCACTAGATGCTAACTAATTTGGATGTAAATTTTAAAAAATTAAAATTAAAATTAAAAAAATAAATAAAATATATCTTAAAAAAGAAAAAAAAGTAAAAAATGTTTATTTTTGAGAGACAGAGAGAGAGAGAAAGAGCATGTGAGAGTTGGGGGTGGGGCAGAGAGAGAGGGGACAGAGGATCCAAAGTGGGCTCTGTGACAACAGCAGTGAGTCCCACATGGGGCTCAAACTCACAAACCATGAGACTGGGACCTGAGCAGCGGTCTGACACTTAACCGACTGAGCCACCCAGGCACTCCAGGAGGGTAGGAGGGGGGGTAGGTTTAAATTTCTAAAATTAAGCAACCCAATGCTTTTTAATTAGCAAATTACACAAGCAAAATATTCAAATGGTCAAAAATTCGAGAATATGATCTCAACATCATTATGTGTGAGGGAAACACAACCTCAAGAAAATACACACAAATCAATCAGAAAGAGTACAATTTAAAAGACTGACGGAATACACAAAAAAGAAAATTTCTAGCAGCTCTATAAGCAAACACTAAACAGTGGAGGATATAACCCAAATACCAAACAGACGGTAGAAAAGATGGATAAATGAATTGTGGCATACTAAGCTACTGTATACAAAGAGGGTTCTAGCAATAAAGAGGCTTTAACTCTATCAGTAGATTTTATTACTTGGTTTATTTTTGGTTAATGGGTATGTGAGCATTTGTGGTGTTTTCCTTTAAACAATTTTGTATTTACAACTTCAAATAATTTTTTTCATAAGTCTTACCAAAATATCCAAATAAAATATATATTTATAGCTTCCAAAAGAGCAAGCAAAATACAAACTAAACAAACAACAATATGGGTGTTGAAATTAAAACATCATAATTCCAACAGGAAAAAAAAAGGGAGAGAGGAAGAGAAAGAAGAAGAGAGGAAGGAAGGGTGGAAATTTTGCCTTTTGCTGGTAGATGCTGAAAAACACCATGGTTGGATTTTTCTTTTTAACCCAGTATGTAATGATATATTTTATTAACATGGAAACATATTCATGAAATACTATTCATTTATGTATAGTATTCATGAAATACTATTCTATGAGAAAAGCACGTAACCAGACTCTGAATATTTTTTTTAAACAAGGCACTAGTTTTACAGCCAGAAAATCAAGAATAAAGATATTGTCATTGAAAATATAGGGGCACTTGGTGGCTCATTGATTAAGCATCTGATTTCAGCTCAGATCATGATCTCACAGTTCATGGGTTCGAGCCCAGGGTCGGGCTCTGTGCTGACAGCTCAGAGCCTGGAGCCTGCTTTGGATTCTGTGTCCCCCTCTCTTTCTGCTCCTCCCCCACTCACGCTCTGTCTCCCTCTGTCTCTCAAAAATAAATAAACATTAACATTTTTTTAAAAAAACAGAAAGAAAATATAGATCATTGTCATAGTCATTGAAAACACATACGGCTTCCAACCGTTTCCTGCCCAGCCCTTACTTCAGTCCATACAAAGCATAGAATGGGATCAGACACCACAGTCCAATTTGCTAATACTAACTATAGAGTACTTACTCCTCCCTGAGTCTTGCATTTGGCCGGGGGTGGAGGGAGATTTTCCATATTTTCTTCACATTTGGCCTTAATGACAGTTTTTGCTTCTCTTTTTTACTGCATTTCTGTGTTTAAACTCTAGCATGGGTACATGGTTGGCACTCACTAGACCTCCCTAGATCAGGCAGATCCCAGGCCCTCTCTGTTCTCAATCTATGCTGCCCTTGCCCTATTAGGACCATTTTCCACACCTCTCAATGCCACCTCCTAAAGTCACCAGCCCCCTAAAGTCACTTAAAAGACACCTAATACTTCTTATCGCTCCTCTTTCAGAGACATAATACTGTAGTCAACAGTGAGGTGTATTTATGATTTCCAATTTTATTTTCACTGATATACACTGCATATATGTGTAGTTACATAAGAAAAAAAATCTGTGAAAAATGTCGATAAGAAAGAATTGGATTTGAACTCTGTTTCTTTTGTGATCTGAGCTAATATTACCTTGGTAGAAATACAGCATTATCTGGCAGAGGTCTTTTGGGGTTCTGATTATGGGTCCAAACAAATCACAATGCAATCCATCACATTCACACACAGTCAGCTTTGGGTTGACTCACTTGATTGTCCTTGAAGGTGCTGTTGCATACTTTTATTTTTATTCCAGCCATTATGGAAAAGGTGCATTGTATGATGCAGGCAATTGCATTTACTGGAAAATGCCCTTGGCTTGCTCGCTTATTATGTGCACAGAGGTGAGGGAAGGAGAAAAAAAAAAAAAATCTCACTAGTTATTTCCCTCAACCTTGAAAAGAAAAACAAAATTAATCTACAGGAACTTCTTTCAATAGATTTCCCTGTGTAAAATTCAGTGCCATATATTTGGCGACTAAGAGGAAGAAGTCTGACCATGCATGAGCACAGGAAACGCATCCATAGTTGAGTCAAGTTGAGTTAAGATCTCAGGAGCTGTGTCTCGCCCAAATTTCAAATATGCTTCTTATGGCTTGCTCAAATCCCAAGGGCTGTGGGGTATGATAATTCCTGAAAAAGCAGCTCTTCTGGCAGATTAAGAGAACAGTTTGCTTTTGCCTCAGGCCATTAACATTTTAATAAAACGGTCGTCAACTGTGATAACAATTCATCTTTAGGGGACTTTATCTATTATTAACCTTATTAAATAACAAGTTTATTATTGCTGACATGTAGATTTTCTAGCCTTCATCAAGCATGCTTCTCACTCCAGCTCCCTTTCACTCTCTCTCTTTAAAAATTTAGTTCAATTAAGCTGAATTTCTGTGCCAAGTGCGTATTTACAAGTTTGTTTGGTTTGTTTTCCTTTGGAGCGATTCGAAAATTATTCTCATTTCCAATAATAGTTGATTAAGCTAAACACATTTTATGCTCTTTGTTGAGGACCACAATCTGTTAAGCAGGAATAATTTACTAGTTTGATTTTGGTGAAATATACAGTTGTCAGTCTTAAGAACATTTTATTTTAGGAAAGAACAGGCGGTCAAAAGATATAAGTTAAATTTTATTGTCATGTAGCAATAAGGTGTTATAATACACAATTATGTTCCCTACCAGCAGCATCATGTCCAATATATTTTACTGAAATCATCACAAACACCCTACTTAATCTACAATCGACCAAGGAAAATAAACCCAGCGCCGATATTCTAAAACTCATGAAGAACAAAGGTATAGGAATATGATTATCCAGGATGCATTCGGGGAACTCAAAATGATCCACTACAATAATAGTCAAGGAGAGGGGAAGACAAAACAAGACAAAGAAAGGCAACACAGTGTAGGGTAAAAAAATGTTCTGGAACCAATTTTAAGGTACAAAAAGTCATAAAAATGTTAAGGTAAAAAGAAGTCAGGAAAGACGCTCTGATCAATTTATGTCAAAAGAGGGAAATCCTGATTAGATTAGGGGGTTTGGGGTTTTTTAATGTTTATTTATTTTTGAGAGAGAGAGAAAGAGAGAGAGAGAGAGAGAGAGAGAGCAAGCAGAGGAGGGGCAGAAAGAGAGGGAGACACAGAATGCAAAGCAGGCTCCAGGCTCTGAGCTGTCAGACAGAGCCCGATGCGGGGCTCCAACTCACAGACAACGAGATCCTGACTTGAACCGAAGTCAGATACTTAACCGACTGAGCCACCGAGGCACCTCTAGATTAGGGTTTTAAACAACTCCACTATACTGAGCAGAAGCACTCTGGTTTAAGTTTGGGAGGTAGGTAGATTGTATTCACGGCAGTTACAAGAAGCTACCCAAACGATAGTGAGGACCTCAACTTGGTAGAGAAGGTGTCAAGGAGACACATGGGACATACAACAGTCAATTCTGAAGAATGTTCAATAGAAGTTGATGAAAGGTGAATGATGCTTATGAGAAGAACAAATAAATCTGAGATTTCCAGTTCGAACAGCTACTTGATGACGTCATCAACATTTTGCTACGGGACCTTTCGCTACGTTTCTACGTGTATATGACATGGTACAATTTTAATCCTAAGTAGACTGTGAAAGATTAGATACATACATTGTATTCCCTAGATCAATCAATAGAAAATAACACAAAGAAATAGAACCCCAAAAGCCAAGAGGTAAATTAAAACATTTCGAAATATTCAAATAATCTAAAAGAGAGAAGGACAGTGGGAAATGAAGAGAAGAAAACCAGAGGAGAAAAACAGAAAACAAAACATCAAAATAGTAGACTGCAACAGAAGGAATTAATTGCTACCCATCAGGAAAATTTCAGAAAATTAAAAATAGAATGATTCCACCTCTGAGTACATACCCCCCAAAAACACTGAAAATAGGGACTCAACTAGATATTTGTACACTCGTATTCACAGCAACATTCTTCACAATCACCAAAAATGTGGAAGCAACACAAGTGTCCATAGAAGGATACACAGGTAACCAAACTGTGGTATATACAATAAAGCCATTTTATCAGTCTTAAAAGGAAGGAAATTCCGATAGATGCCACAACATGGATGAATTCAGACAACACTCTACAAAGTGAAACAGGCCAATCATAAAAAGATGAATATTGCATGACTGCACCTATGTGAAGTACTTGAAATAGTCAAATTCACAGAGATAGGAAATAGTGGGGGAGGGGGGGTTGAGGAGGGCTGGGGAATGAGAAATGGCTGCTTCACACGTTTTGTAAGATAGAAAGGGTTCTGGAGATCAGCTGCACAACAATCTGAATGGACTATTGAACTGTACATTTAAAAATGGTTAAAACGGGGGTTCCTGGGTGGCTCAGTCGGTTAAACGTCTGACTCTTGATTTCGGTTCAGGTCATGATCTCACAGTTTGTGGGATCAAGCCCATGTCTGTGCTGACAGTGAGGAGTCTCCTTGGGATTCTCTCTCTCCCTTTGTCTCTTCTCCTCCCCTGCTTGCTCTCTCTCTCTCTCTCTCTCTCTCTCTCAAAATAAACATTTTTAAAAATGTTTAAGATGATAAATTTTATGTGATGTGTATTTTACCACAATTTAAAAAATCTCTTCGGGGGCGCCTGGGTGGCTCAGTCGGTTGGGCGGCCGACTTCGGCTCGGGTCATGATCTTGCGGTCCATGAGTTCGAGCCCCGCGTCGGGCTCTGTGCTGACCGCTCAGAGCCTGGAGCCTGTTTCAGATTCTGTGTCTCCTTCTCTCTCTGACCCTCCCCCATTCATGCTCTGTCTCTATCTCAAAAATAAATAAACGTTAAAAAAAATTATTTTTTAAATCTCTTCGAACTCATAACAAGGATACAAACAACCCAATAAAAATGGTGGGGGCTCCTGGGTGGCTCAGTTGGCATCATGTACATGGTACAAATATGTGTTTGGCCACACAAAGACTATACAGTTAAAATTTATATATTGTGTGTGTTGTTAAAACTACTAAATACTTAGATTTAAAACAAATACGTATCTTTATATATCCGTACCTATTATTTTGCTAATTTTCCTCTTAACACTTAAAATGCTGTTTGAGGTGACATAATTATATCAGACTGCACTTATATTAAGTTTTTAAATAGTAATTTGTTAAATAAAATGAAAGCTGTAGGGCACCTGGGTGTTTCACTCAATTAAGCATTCAAACTAACTCTTGATATTGGCTCAGGTCATGATCTCTTGTCTTGGTGGATTGAGCCCTGTGTTAGGCTCCGTGCTGAGCAGGGAGTCTGCTTAGCATTCTCTCTCTCTCTCTCTCTCTCTCTCTCTCTCTCTCGGCCCCTCCCCTGCTCACTCTCTCTCTCTCAAAATAAATAAACATTTAGAAAAGTTAAAAAATAAAAAACAAAATTAGAGTTGCACACAATTAATACCACTTATTGAAGGCCTACTATATAGCAGATCTCTTACATACATTGTAACATTTAATCCCTGCATTAAATTGTATTTGGCTAAGACTAATTGAGCATGTGCTATCTGCTAAACACTTGATAAGCAAGCAATTTGAGGTAGGGATTCCCATTATCCTCATTTTAGTCGTTTTATGTACTAAGAACCAACTATGGACTTAACAGCTTATGGTCCAAAATAAAGTTTTGCTCAGAAGCCTTTAGACCAGCGGTTCTCGCTTGGGGACAGTTTTGTCCCCCCAGGGGACATCTGGCAACCTCTGGAGATACTTTCTGGTTATCACAATTGGTGGGATACTACTGGCATCTAGTGGGTAGAGGCCAGGAATGCTGCTGAACATCGTACATGACACAGGCCTGTCTCCTAAAGCAGAGAATTAACCAGCTCAAAATGTCCATAGTGCCACCAAGGTTGAGAAATCCTACACTGGACCCAGAATCCAAACTCCTCATCCCCACTAGGATGATTCCCTACTCACTTTTTCTGCTCAGATCCCATCCTACTTTGCATGATTGTATGGACACAGCACAAAGGAGAAAGAGAAAGGAAGGCGGGGTCTACCTCTGCCTTCCCTGTTCCAGGCAGCAGCCCTCCTACAACTCCTTCCAGAATGTTCCTGCTGTAGTCCTTTCTCCCATAGATGGTGTGGCATATTTAGCACTTTTTCTCCCATGATGGCTAAATATCCACCTCTCCACATCTCCCTTCTCTGTATGAATACTGGGGTTTGGGTATGCAGCTAGGAGAGGCTGTCTGGTTCTTTTCGCACTTGGCTGTGCCCCACTCCTCACTGTGATTTGACCATCAGCCTTCTGTCAGTGGTCTCCATCACACCTTCTCTTTGTGGACTAACCATTAAGAAAGCTGATAAAATTCATAGCCCTAAAAAGCATAAGAATAGGAAATGGGAGGTTGGTTACAAATTTAAATCTAGACAGCTCACTCTGAACAATTAATCCATACTCCATCTTCTCTCCTGTCCAATCAAAATACCCTTGGTACCCTTTTGGGCTAACCTAGTATTGATTTTACCTTTTGTTGGGGTGACAGCAGCAATAATGGACTTGAAAGTGGAACAGAATATTCTATGTCAATATGCTGTTTACTTCATTTTTATACATAAAAGTCCTCAGGATTGGAAGATAACTTTCTTGGATGAACTATTATAAAGTCAGTATTCCACGCAGTTCTTAGCTTTCTCCAAATTTCCCAAACTGCAGAATAAAATAGCAATCTTCTGTAACAGAACACTGCCTCCCCCTGCAGTTAGAAAGACATTAACGACAAGAACCCCACTCCTAAAAAAACAAAATCGCTTTCTCTAGCAAAGAATTGGGAAGAAGAGACTTTATTTGGAAGACAGCCATGAATTCTGAGTCCAATTTATGCATTTCAATGCTCCAGTATGACTTCTGGAAACAATTAATAACAGCTAGATTTCTATACGGCATCTGATGGATCATAAGTAAGTGTGTTATCGTTCTTGTTTGGGTAAAATAGGAATTGAAGTAGAGTGAAGTTTCTAGATCTTATGTGAAGTATCCCTGCTTGTGTTCATTCAATATTATCTTCATCAAATCATCTTGACTACATCTCTCCTTACAGTTTTCAGCGACTGAGCTATAAGTCTTATCTGAGTTGTTTCCATGGCTTGCTTTTTGGTCTCTCACATCGATGTAGATACGAGACTTCTGAGAAGGTAGCATGAACTTTGGAATTGCACTTTTTTATTCAATCCATAGTTCTCTCAAGTGTTCACGCTTATTTGTATTCCTGGGTTGTCAAAAACTTGATATTAGTGAATTCATGAAAAGTCTAGAAAATAAAGGAAAGAAACCTTAAAGCCCAGGAAAGACTCTAGACAAAGTAGCAGTAGTTGTTGCTCATTTTGAAATGTTTTCTTTCCTTCTGACTTGAAATTTGACCTTTTAGGATGGTACAATTTCAGTGTGATCATGGGACTAACCTAAATTGGGAAAGAAAAAATAAACTCCCTATCTGGCTACATTAAGTCTTACTGGCAACTGAATAGCCAGAAGGCAAAGATGAAGGATGTCTCAGAAGGGCACCGAGTGATCACAATGGGGTGTCTCATCCAAAAAGGGCAACTACTGAAAGTTTTAGATAATAAGCTTAGAACTATCTCCTTGCTACAGTATCTATTACTCCGATAATCAATACTGATATCCAGTAGCAACCAGCCCATCTGGTGCCCAACACGGGTTTCTAGTACCATTCTCCAATAAAGGGCTATCTGGAGAAATGACTGATTCTAGGACTAGAGAAGGAACTACGCATGATATTCCTGGACTATCTCATAGTGTGAGAAACTTAGAATGTGCTAAAAACAAACAAGATAAAAACTCCACAATAACATAAGTGTGTCAAAGGAACACAGGGACCAACTGGGTGAAAGAGCTCCTGGTGGCCGGCGCTGGGACAATCTGAGTAACAAAATAAATACTGGTAATATTGGACTTTAACCCATAGACTGAAATAAATATCTGTGAGTCCATACTGATATAAACAAGTTATTGAATAGATAAGTAAACAGGGAGAACAGATCAATATTCTCAGGTAGAAGAATTCCGAATAATTGACGTAGCTCTTTCACACTTACGGAGACAGAAGATAACCCCTCATTCTTTAAGTGTGAGCTGCACACAGTGACTTTCTTCCCAAGAGCGGAGTATGGAAAGGGAGGAGAAAAAAGAGTAACTTAGTGGAAAATTTGAAAAACACTACCTCACATCAGGTGATCACGGTCAATATCAATAGTGACAAGTTATATTGATGCATTTACCCCTGATCTGATGCGATAAGGAGGGCATCTGACTTCTGTGGATTTTCTCTCCTAAACCCACAACCCAGTCTAATCATGGGAAAAATATCAGAGAACTCCCAACTGAGGGACATCTAACCAAGTCCCTGACCAGCTCTCCTCAAAACTGCCAATTAAAAACAAGAAAAATCTGAGAAACTGTCACAACCAAGAGGGGCCTAGGGAGACATGACAGTTAAATGCAATGTGGTACCTGGATGAGATCCTGGTATGGAAAAAGAACACTAGGGAAAACCTGACGAAATCTTAATAACTTCTGGACTTTAGTTAATATTAATATATTAATATTGGTTCATGAATTGTAACAAATGTAATATGCTTATGTAAGGTATTAATAGGGGAACCTTACTACAGGGTGCATGGGAACTCCCCATAGAATCTTCAAAAGAATTGTATAATTCTAAAACTGTCCTAAGGTGAAAAGCCTATTCTAAAAAAATAACACAATGTATTTGCTATAAAAATAATAAAAGAATTTGCTAGATGCTTGCAAAAGTGAGGTTGACCCGAGGCAGAGACAAAGATAATGAAAGTTGTAAGAGATGCCAAATTGACCACCTAAATTCTTACTCCAGGACACAATCAGTCTAAGCTTGGTGTCCATATCTCAGCACCCCTTCTCTAACAGGACTTGTTGTTACCAGTTAACAGAATCCTCTCTCCATCCCATATTACTATCCCACACACCAGCACTCAGCAAGTTAATCTGATAAGAATAGCTATGGTAACAGAAAACGGGAAAAGAATAGTTACATAGTGACACATCAGGTCATTTGGAGGCAGGATGCTCTCATGCCTTAAAGACTCGCATAGGGGGGCTGCCAAACAATAGGGAGGGATGGGGTTCAGCAGCCACACGTATTAAGATAGGTGATGCTCTGTCTCTCTTCCCTTATGTATAGCTGGGCACCTAAAGTAGGTCTTACCTTTCTGGAAAGGCAGTGGGAAGTCAGTCACCAGATTTCCCACAATACAGACGACCAGCCAGTAAGAACTCATAGAAATAGCCATGAAAAAGATCAAATTACGTTAGTCTTCAGAAGGCAGTGTCACAGACCTTTCCTATTCTATTGGCTTTCATCTACCTGGGAGATCACGGCTGGGTGTATGCTTTCTATTAAGTTCTTCTATGAAATCATGTCATTTTCTATTTCCTCTATAAGGCCTGTGACAAAAACAGCCTCCCGGATGAGCATCGTATTAATATACTAGGGAGAGATGGTATTCAAAAGACTCTATGAAATACCAGGGCCAAATTGCATTGGCTTTTGTGAAGCAGGCATACCTCATCCATTTCATCTCTAGCTAGTTATTCCAGTAGCTGCCTCTTAAAAAATCATTTAAATCAAACCACACTTCCCCTTACAGACAGACGAAATCACTTCCAGCTAATCCATCTCCTACTTTATTGCCCATAGAAATGAAGAACAGTTGCAAAAGCACCCTGGCTGGGAGACAGCAGCCATCCGTTTCCTTATAGTATACAAGTGTGATCGTGTTTGCCTAATTATCCCATTAACCTGTACCTAAAGATCCAATTACTCCAGCTGTGGGTGATTGACTAAAGGGCAATTGCAACAGATACCAGGCAGGGGACATGTGCATTCCTCATCCGTAAGGTTTGTCATTGCTGGTTCAGTCTTTCACCAAGAAATTCCTATGGCAGCAAAGATAACTAAAGTGTTTCCAGAGTGCAGTTTCTAAACTGGTAAATATTCACTTAAATTCTAAATGTCTATGATGAATCAAAGTACTCCTTCTTCTTAGAAGCTCGCGTTGTGCTCTTCCCATCACTTTCCTCAAAGGATTTTTAAAAATCGAGCCTCGTGAACCAGATTCTTTCCAAGCATTGTTCCTCCGATTCAGGTATTTATCATCAGATAAATAAAGGTCTCTACCTCGAGATAGGGATGCATGAACCAAGGATTCGGGCCTTCTTTGGGTGTGATTAAGTGTAAATTATTCATCAAAGCATAATTTTCCTATAAAAACAATTCTGTATTAAATAGCTAGCATAAACATTTAGCTATGGCTCCAGATTTCAAATGGACCCTCAATGCTGGCCACAAATCCTTACATTTTTTTCCAGTTAGAGCCACACAGAAACTCACAAGCTTTTTGTCCCCGCACCTTAAATATCGAATCCCACCATCTCTACTGGCAGTCTGAGCGGGGGGGGGGGGGGGGGGGGGGGGGGACTCATCCAACCTCATAGTGAAACAGATATCATCATCAAAAGGCCATGGAGTGTCTGCTGTGCTACTTCAACAACACCCAGGGTCTCTTCCTTGCACCTTTCATCAAAGACTAATTCGTTACCCAAATCTTAATCTCTCTTATCCTCCCAGACGCCTCTTCACTCCATTGATTATCTTCTCATTCCTCCATCTTTTGCCACTACCTCTCTCTATCAGCCTTTTCATTAACCTCTATGTAAGCTCAAGACATTGCCGTCTTCAAAAGGAACTGTTCAACGGACATTCTTCTCCAGCAATCTCACCATCACTCTTCCTTTGTTGCAACCAAACTTCCTCCCTGGGCCCACCCACTCATGGCTCCATCCACTCTAATGGAGTTTGCGCCTCTGCGGCTCCACCAAAATGGATCTTGTTGAGGTCACCAGTTGATCTCCATGTTGATAAATCAAGACAGTCGTTAAAATACTGATTTTGTCTCTCAGTGTTCATCATTACCTTTTTCTCCTCTTATCCTGGCTTATGTGACTCTATTTATTTATTTAAATTCGAGTTAGTTAACATACAGCGTAGTATTGGTTTTAGGAGTAGAACCCAGTGATTCATCACTGACATACAACATCCAGTGCTCATCCCAACAAGTGCCCTCCTTAGTGCCCATCACCCATCTAGCCCATTTCCCCACTCACCTCCCCTCCAGAAACGCTCAGTTTGTTCTCTGTATTTAAGAGTCTCTTATGGCTTGCCTCCCTCTCTGTTTTTATCTTATTTTTCCTTTCCTTCCCCTATGTTCCTCTGTTGTGTTTCTTAAATCCCACAAATGAGTGAAATCGTACGATATTTATCTTTCTCTGGCTGACTTATTTTGCCTAGGATACACTCTAGTTCCATTCATATTGTTGCAAATGGCAACAACTGCAATGATATGGATTGATTTCATAAATCATTTCATTCTATAAATCATTTCAAAAGATTTCATTCTTTTTGATTGCCGAGTAATACTCCATTGTATATATATATATATATATATATATATATATATATATATATATATATATATAACACATCTTCTTTATCCGTTCATCAGTCAATGGACAGTTGGGCTCTTTCCATAATCAGGCCATGGTTGACAGCACAGCTGTAAACATTGGGGTGCGTGTGCCCCTTTGAATCAGCATTTTTTGTATGTTGGATAAATACTGGACTCTTTATTTTTGTTTCTCCTTCTTGTCTGTTTCCTCCTGTCATTTGCCTATTCTTCCCCAGATGTCCACATGGCACATTCCCTCACTTTCTTAAGGCTATTATTCAAATTCTACCTACCCAATAAAGCTTTCTTTCATCACCTTATCTAAAACGGCAAATTTCCAAGAGAAGATAACAAGTGTTGATGAGGATGAGAAGAAAGTACACTATTTGTGGGAAAGTAAAATGGTATAGCCACTATGGAAACAAGTATGGAGGTTTCTTAAAAATATATATATATAGATTTACCATATAATACAGCAACACTCTGGGTACACTGACTAGTACAGATATGTGCACACCCACATTCAAAGCATTGTTCACAATAGCCAAAAGGTGGGAAGCACACCAAATGTCCACCGATGGATGAATGAACAAAATATGGCATAAATATACAATGAGATATTATTCATTCTTAAAAGTAAGGAAATTTTGACATATGCTACAACATGGATAAACCTGGAGGATATTATGCTAAAACAAGCCAGTGATAAATACTGTACGATTCCACTCTTGTCAAATTTATAGAAACAGAAAGGAGAATGGATTACCAGGGGTTGGGGGGTAAGAGGAATGAGGAGTTGTTGCTTAATGGATACAGAGTTTCCATTTTTCAAGATGAAATGAGTTCTATAGATTGGTTGCATAGCAGTGTGAATGTACTTAACAATATTAAACCATACACTTAAAAATGTTCAAGAGGGGGGCACCTGGGTGGCTCAATCAGTTAAGCACCTGACTTCAGCTCTGGTCATGATCTCACGGTTCATGAGTTTGAGCCCCGTGTCAGGCTCTATGCCGATCGCTCAGAGCCTGGAGACTGCTTCAGGCTCTGTGTCTCCCTCTCTCTGCTCATCCCTGCTTGTTCTCTGTCTCTCTGTCTCTCTCAGAAATAAACATTAAAAAAATATTTTCAAATATGGGCAAGATGGTAAGTTTTATGTTATGCATATTTTGCAGTTACCAAAAGTTTAAAAATTACACATTTCCCTTTCCTGTTTCTCCATAGCACTTACTACCAACTACCATGTATTTTACTTACATATTTTGTTTATGGTCTGTCTCTCCCCACTAGAATGTAAAGCACATGAAGGCAGGGATTTTCCTATGTTTGGTATACTGGTGTATCTCCATTGCCTGAAACAGTGTCTTGTACGTATTGATTGTTCCAGCAGTTTCTGAATTTTGGACGCTTTAATACATTTTGGGTACTTTTTCCCGTGCTTTCCCTAAATGTCAATTCAATTCTGTCATTTGTCCTCTTAACATCTCAATCTGTATGATCTCTATGGGAGATCTCATTCATTTTAATTACTAACAACAAGTTCATACCTCTAAAACATGTACCTACAGTTTAGATTTCTCTTCTGGGATTTAGACCCTTATGTCTACTAAATATCTGCATTTGGCTGATGTCCCACTCACCTCAAAGTCAATAGCTTTAAAACAGATCTCAGATCAGCTCTCCTTTCTGCGTTCTTCTGCAACAAATTTCCCTCAGTTTCCAAGACAGCAACCTGACATTCACCACTGACTCCTCATTCTTTCCTATTTTCCACATAAAATCACAGGAAAGCCTGTAATTTACACCCTCTAACTATTTATCGAATTTGTTCATTTCAGTTGTTTCAACTTTTGAGCTATTGCTGACAAGGCTACTATGAAATTCTTTCACAGTTCTTTTTGATAAATAAATAAATGAACTTTGGAGGACATGTAAATAAGAATAGAATTCCTTGGTCATTACATATTTATATATTTGGCCTTAGTAGACGCTAATGGATTCCCAACATGTACCAAAGTATACTCCCTCCAGCACTATATGGGAACTCCAATTGGTCTATATCATTTCAATTTGGTATCATCACTCTTTTTCATTTTTGTCATTCTGGTAGGTATATGATAGTATCACCTTGTGGCTTTATTTGTAGGTCTCCCAATGACTAATAATATCAAGCAACTTTTGATATATTTTGGGACGATTTGTATATTTTCTTTTGTAAAGTGTGGGTTCAGATTTTGCCCATTTTTGTATAGTGTGATCTATATTTTCCTTAATGATTTACAGAAGTTTTCATATATTATCAATGCAAATTCTTTATGGAATATATGAATACTTACATAGTCTCCCATTCTATTGTTGCTTTTTCATTTTTAATAATGGATTTAATGAACAGGGGTTCTTAATTCTAGTGTAATTCATTTATCAATTTTTCTTTTATCGTCAGATTTTTTCATGCACTGTTGAATAACATTTTGATTATCCTAAAATCTTGAAGATATTCTCTATATCATCTAGAACATTTATGTCTTCCTTTCCCATATACATTTACAATCTACCTAGAATTGATTATTTTATATGGTATGAGGAAGGAGTAAAGATTATTTTTTCCATATAAATATCCAATTGTCCCTACCTTTTCTAGGATTTATCCTCAGACTTTATTGATTTCTGTTATTTTTTTCTATCTTTACACAAATATCAAACTGCCATGCTACTAGCCTTATAATAAAATTGACAAGTAGCAGTATAATTATTTCAAATATGTTGTTTTTATTTAAAATTGTTTTGGTTATTCTGGGTTTTTGAAATTCTGAATAAATTTTTGAATCAGCTTATAAACTTCTGTAAGATCTTGCTTCTATTTTGCTTATTGTTGCATTAATTCCATAGATCAATGTGTGGATATTTGACATACTTCAATATTGAATCCCTTAATCTGTATGTATGGCACCTTTTCAATTTATTTAGGGATTTAAAAATATATATCCATAATGTGTTATAGGTTTTTTTGTGTAGAATTTTTAACATCTTTCAATATGTTTATTTCTTGGAATTGATATATCTTTGTTATTGTAAATGTATTATTTTATTCTTTAATTTCTTTTAGAATATAAAAATACATTAGTTTTACCTTGCTGAATTTCCCTTTTCATTCAAATGGGTTATTTGTGTATTTTTTCAGGTGATTTTCTACATTTTAATTATGTTTTCTATGAATAACATAGAAATAGGGCTTAATAGTTTTCTTATTGTACTGAGACTTACAGTAAAATGTTATGATGTTGAATAGAAGTTGTGGTATCAGCTATCCTTGTTTCTAATTCCAGACTAGTTTTCTTGAATGGAAAACTGCACAAAAGATAAAATTTCATGCAGCTCAAAGCATGTCCCACTCTCTCTAGGATACTGAAACCTCAAATCTTAGGTATCTTGATAACTTTCTAGTGCCTTCATACAGAGAATTTTTCTTTTTTTTTTTTAATTTTATTTGAGAGAGAGCACACACATGCAAGTGGGGGAGAAGGGCATAGGGAGAGAGAGAGAGAGAGAGAGAGAGAGAGAGAGAGAGAGAGAGAGAGAGAGAGAATCCCAAGCAGGCTCCATGCTCAGCACAGAGCTCAATGCGGGGCTTGATCCCACAACCCTGGGACCATGACCTGAGCAGAAATCAAGAGTCAGCTGCTTAACTGACTGAGTGACTGAGGCATCCCCATACAGATCATTTTCCTCCTTAACCAGCTTACCTAGCTGTTCTTAGGAAGAAATTTGGCCAGATATAATCTATGCTACCATTACTGGAAGCAAGAAAGTTAATAAGTTCTTTTGACACTGCTTTACTCCTCAAGAAATCATGCTTCATTTTGCCTTTCTGGACATTTTAAACACAGGCTGGAGATAATTTTTAATTTAAATTATAAGGCATACACCAATAATGAAGATGCAGAAAGAGAAATCAAAGAATCAATCCCATTTCTAATTATACCAAAAACCATAGGAATAAACCTAACCAAGAGGTAAAAAATCTGTACTCTAAAAACTATGGAACATTTATGAGAGAAATTGAAGAGGACACCAAGAAATGGAACAACATTCCATGCTCATGGATTGGAAGAACAAATATTGTTAAAATGTCTATACTACCCAAAGCAATCTACACATTCTCAGTGCAATCTCTAGAAAAATAACACAATAACACTAGCATTCTTCACAGAGCTAGAACAAACAATCATACAATTTGTATGGAGCCACAAAAGGTCTCAAATAGCCAAAGCAATCTTGAAAAAGAAAAGCAAAGCTGGAGGATCACAATTTTGGACCTCAAGCTATATTACAAAGCTGTAGTCATCAACACAGTATGGTACTGGCACAAAAACAGACACATAGATCAGTGGAACAAAACAAAAAAAAACCCATGAACATAAAGTAGATTGTAAGGACCGCTGTACATTTTTTACTGAATCTGACAGCAAGGAAGTACACATTCTATTTTTATCATCACTAGTACTAATAAATGTTTACTGTCTTGGTTAAGTTTCACTATACAAATTGAAAATAAAGCTAGTCCATGGTGGTTTTAATAAAAACAAAGAAATGAAAAAAGAAAATGCTCCTACATTAAGCCTGAATCCTTTGCTGTAATCAAAGCATCATCCTTTTGGTGCTCACTGATC
Source organism: Acinonyx jubatus (assembly GCF_027475565.1). Taxonomy (NCBI): domain Eukaryota; kingdom Metazoa; phylum Chordata; class Mammalia; order Carnivora; family Felidae; genus Acinonyx; species Acinonyx jubatus. The sequence continues at coordinate 139,230,686 of NC_069385.1, read as the reverse complement.
TCCCATCTCTTGAAAGATATATAATACCATGAGAAGATTTTCAAAATGATTTTCTAGGAATTGCCTGACTCCCAGTATGAAGGAAATAATAGGAAGTGGTGTGCCTAGCCATACCATTACTAGATTTTCTTTATTTACTTCTCCAAACAGCCCTGGTATCCACCTATACCATCTAAAAGAACATGAACCTTATCCAGATCAATAGTCCATTTATGCACAGAAGATGGAGACCACAAAGTACAGTATCATATAGTTTAAACTCAAAAGTAATGTGTATTCATATAGCACTTGAGTCTACAAAGCAGCTCCATACGTGATTGAATTGTTTTTTGACAATTACCTATGAGATATATTTGACAATAATAATTACAACGAACATTCGTTGAGTACAGTGTCCTTCTACTACAGCATGTGTCTTCATAATACCAGTTGCTCTTAGGCCATTTGTAAACACAGGAACAATATCATTATAACATGGTATAGTACTTGTGTTGGTTCTAGCACCTAGGTCATAAATAAGATCTGGCGTAGCAGGATTATAATTGTAACTAGAAGGAATAGCACAGAAACCAGAAAAGACAAAACAATTGCAAACAAAGCAGAAAGTCAAAAGACTCACTTTACCGCATCTCAACACTTACTAAAAACTTACAAAACCACCGTAGCCAAGATGCCATGGTATTGTTAAAAGCGAGGCAAACAGATCAATGGAATAGAGCATAGAGTTCAGAAATAGACAAACACAAATACAGTCAAGTGGCTTTGACAAAGAAGCAAAGGCAATTCAGTGGAAACAGTATAGTCTCTTCAACAAATAGTACTAGAACAATTAGATGCCCATAGAGAAAAACATTAACCTCAACATATACCTTATACCAAAATTAAGTCAATATAAATCATAGACTTCAATGTAAAATATAAAACTATAAAAATTCTGGAAAAAAAAGTATAGGAGAGAGTCTGCATGACTTATGATTTGGAGAGGAGTTTTTAAGACAACTTCATAGGCCCAATCCTTAAAATTAAAAAAAAAATGATAGACTTTATTAATATTTAAAACTTCTGCTCTTTAAGAGACACTGTTCAGAGAATGGAAAGGTAAACCACAGAATGGGAGAAATATTTGCCAATTACATATTTGGTAAATAACTTTTATCCAGAATATATAAATAGCTTCTAAACTCAACAATAAGAAAACAAAAAGAATAAAAACAGGCAAAAGATTTAAACAGACACTTCACCAAAATTTGGCAAATAATGAGTGAATGAGCATGTGAGAGATTCTCACCATCATTTGTCACTAGGAAATTGAAAGTTAAACTCACAGTGAGATACCAATCTATATTCATTAGAATAACTAAAATACCTTTTAAAAACCTAACAATATCAAATGCTGGTGAGGATACACAGCAACAAGGACTCTCATCATTGCTGGTGAGAAGGCAAAATAGTATAGCCATTTGGAAGAGAGTTTAGTGGGTTATTATAAAGTGAACCATAGATTTACCATTTGATCCAGTAACTATGTACCTAGGTCTTTGTCCAAGTGAAATAGAAGCTTGTGTTCACAAGCTGTACGTGATGTTCACAGCAGCTTTATTCATAACTACCCAGAACTGGAAGCAACTGAGATGTCCTTCAACTGGTGAATATGTAAACAAGCTGTTACATCAATATAACAGAAGACTATATAATAATTAAAAGCTCAGAGCTTACAGAAACAGGAAAGGATGGTTTAAAAGGGAGACAGAGGGAAGTTTTTATGGTAATGGAAATGTTCTCTAGGATTCTGGAGTAGTGGACCAAAACCCACTCACCAAAACCTGTGGAAACATACATTCAGAATGGGCGGACATTAATACACACATATGAAATACAAAATCAAACAGGATGTCAGGGGGAATCCCAGGGTGGAATGCAGAGTGTGACAAATGGATCTGTGTTACAAATGTATAAATAACCTCACTGGAGGGTCATGGGGAACAAAAAGGCTGACCTTTTGGAGTAAGTTTGAAAACAGTGTTTGACTAGAAACTGTGAGGTTAAGTCCAGACAGAAGGAACTGTGCATAAAGACTGTAATCTAAATGATAAATTTTCTCGTGATGGAATGAGTTAACAATACGGAAACTGCCTTAAATGCGTAGTGGAGTCAGACAGATTAGTAAATGGATGGCGGGTAGTGAGATCCGGGTTTCTCACTGTCAAAGACAGAAGTTACAGATAATCAAGGGTGGGAGGGAACTAGAATGATCCGTGTCATAATGAATTAGAGTCAGAGACATACATTCATGATAGTTTATTATATATAAAGATAACAGACACAGAAAAAATTAGGGATATAATATACAGAGTATTTACATCCATATATTCCATAATTCTGCTTAAAAGGCCTAGAAGGAGTGACACCACAGTAACAGTGAGCACACCCAGAACCCAAATCTTGGATTCTACGTACTAGTCTACAATGACAGAAACCAGAGCTTCTTTGATGAATAGTTTATTCTAGGATTGTAACAGGAATATTATAAACTGAGCCCAGAGATCTTTTAGGACCAGAAAGCAAGGAAATGCTCAAAAAAGCCAGGGCGGGGGGGCATGTCAAGGGACACAGAAGCCAACCTGAAAGTGCCCCCGGTGGCCAAAGCTGAAAGATTTTGAGCAAATAAAGTGTGCAATATAGTATTATAATTCAAAAGATAAAATAAATACAGGTAAATCCATACTGATGTAAATAAATGATTACAAAAAATACCTAATGGAGGTAAAGACCCAAATTTTCCCTATAAAAGGATTTCAAATAATATATGAAGTGAAACTTAATTTTTCCCCTCCTCCTGAACGTGGGCTGGGATTAGTGGTTTGCTTCCAAAGGAGAGAGAACTTCCAAAAAAGTTACAGCAGAGAAACCAACACATACCAGCTTGTCTCATGGGTAACATGTGTGTCCCCCTGACGTGATAAGATGAGAAGGGCACCTCGCCTTGTGGTATTCTTCTCCCAAACCTATAACTGCTGTCCAGTCATGACAAAAATATCAGGCAAACTCAACTGAGAGTATTCTACAAAATACCTGACTAGTTCCCCTTAAAACTTCCAAGGTGATGAAAAACAGAAAAGACTGTGACACTGTCACAGAGCAGAAGAGGCTAAGGACACATGAAGACAGCAACATGTATGGGAGCCTGGAACAGAAAAGGACAGGAACAGAAATACTGCTAAAATATGAATAAATTATGAAGTTCAGTTCATTATAATATACCAATGTTGTTTTCCTGATTAGGACAAGCATATCATAGTAATGTAGAATATTGACACTAGGAAACTGGGCGACGGGGTTGGGAATTCTGATTATCTTTGCAACTTTACTGTAAATCCAAAATTATTACAAAATAAAAAGGCTATTTTAAAATATCTCAGATACAGTTAAAAAATAGGAAACTAAAAAATTCAACTCTAAAAATTGTTTTTAGTGTTTTGACGTTAATGGAGTATAATTTGTGATTTGTCTTGTGTAAACTTTTTAAATTTAAAAACAGAAAATAATACTTTTAATTTTATATTTACTCTGAATTTTATAGTTGTTGAAAATACAAATTTGTGGGACTTAAAATACATTTAGCTTATTACTCTGGATAGAAGATATTATGTGAAATTCTTGATTATAAAGGCAAATGAAACATTTTGGTGCGGGTAGGGGGTAAGGGGGAGCTGGTCAATGCAAGGGCTTACACAACTTCCTGTTTCTCTGCCTGAGATCTTTCTCTAGTGACATGGGATCTTGCTCAAACAGTGCACAGAACAGCCCAAAGCATGGAGAATTTAATATTCTCAGAGACAATCGTCTACTAAAGAGGGTCAGCATCAGTGAATAAATTCCCTCAGCCTTCCTGTCTCACTGTGCACAATTCTTACATGTGGACTGCACTAATGAGGGGCACTAATGAAAATGCATTCAGGTTAATCAGCTCTTATTAGAAAGGAGAAATAATTTCAGAAATGCTTCAGAGGAAAATAAACTAATCAACTTCCAAAAGTGCCTTTGGCATAGAAAATTAATTTCCTGTAATTGAACTACATATGAAAGAGAAATAACTTTATCATGAACATGTACAAAGGCAAAGTGGGTTTAGCTTTTTGTTTCTCGTTTCGTTTTGTTTTTCAGTTAAAGATATGCTTTCAAGAGGGGAGTGAGTCCCAGTTGTCCATATTGGTGAGCTGTTCCCAATCATCTACTTTTTGGCTTTTTCCCCTTTCTTGTCTCAATTCCTTGTTCTCTTGTGCTTCCTGGGATAACATCCTAAACAAGTTACTGATACCAAGTCCTTTCCTCAAGGCTTGTTTTTGTGGAGAAATGTCACTGTACAAGCAAGAGGACACTCAGATATGTGTGATAATAAAATTCAGCCAACTCTGCTCTGTTGCTTATTTTTAATCATACTACAGCCCATTGATACCTTTATTTGTCATTGTGATGGTACATTTTTCAAGGTGGGAAAATAGAACATATTTTATTTGGCAAACTTTTTAGCTAGGTATATAACTTTAAAAACATTTAGACATAGAATGGGTGGGTTTTCTACTCCAAGCTCCAAATATTTGAGACAGAACTGTCAGCAGGAAGCACTAAGTCATATTGAGGGTTCTGACTAGCGGGGAGTCTCTTTGTCCACAAGTGAGAAAGCCACCCATGGGCCCTTTCTAAATTTCAGATTGGAGTTTTATAAAACATATTTAACAGTAGTTTCTCATTGGAAGAATAAAATTAGGAGTCTTTCTCTGGTCATCAAAAGAGGGAAGTATTTTGCTATGTCATTCTCCTAGGAACCAATGGCAGCGGGGTCAGCATTGTCTGTTTCTGGAGAAACTTCTGGAGAACTCATGTCTCTCTAGCAGAAGTGCCCTATATTTATCAGGGAAAATGTGTTGGATATCTCTTTTGAGGAGGTAATAAAGTTCTGGCTTACTGACTAGAGTTTTACTGACAACACACCCCCTTCAAGCCATGTCTCTTTAAAAGAAAAAAATGGCAGTCTGCTCTAAGAGCTTTCTATCTACAATCATTTCATTCATTCATTCATTCATTCATTCATTCATTCAGTATAGACTCATACATTCTTATATTATTTCTATTTTATTCAGTGGGTTACAATCCATTACATGACTTGTTTTGGTGCTCAAACTGTGCAAGGCTTAGCCAGGGGAACTCCTTCAAGCCATTCCCAGTGTCATTTTGACAGGTCCCCATCTTTCTCAAGAAACTCCATGTTTTCTTGTTCCATGAGGCAGTCCAAGGTTCTCTTGCAGTTTCCCATCCCCAGCCCTGGAATCAGCCATTCTTCAAGAATATAGTCTCCTCGCACTAGAAACTAGTATTCAGAGCTAATTAATAAAGATGGAATTATGGAGTTAGAAAATCATAATTTGGCAACCACTGGAGTAAAACTGCCTGAGACAAGAATCATCAGTGGATGCGGAAATGACTGTGTGAAAGTCTGATGAGGGACAGAATATTTACATAGCTTCAAAGTATCTCCCCACAAAATGTTTATTAATGACAGAGAAAAAATAGTAATCTTAAAGTAACACCAAAAGTAACAGGAGAAACATATTAGACATCATCTTTATACATATACATATTTTTTAATACGAAATGTATTGTCAAATTGGTTTCCATACAATACCCAGTGCTCATCCCAACAGGTGCCCTCCTCAATGCCCATCACCCACCCCACCCCTCCTTCCCACCCTCCATCAACCAAACATCATCTTAATGAAGCGATAAAAACTGCCGTCATCCAGTCATGTCCAAAATGACCTCATGGGCCTCCTGATATGGTTTGCTGAGAACACAGTTTCACTTTTGTGACACTCTTGCAAAAATACATAATCTAAATCTAATAATGAAGAAACACTAGACAAACACAAATTGAAGGATATTCTACAAAATTACTGGTCTGTGCTCTCAAAATATATCAAGGTTACGAAAAGCAAAGAAAAATCAAGGAATTGTTCCAGAGTAAAGCAGACAAGACAGACTAGGTAATGCAACTCGTTATTGAATCCTGGCCACAATATTTTTCCATAAAAGGCATAAATGAGATAATGGCTAAAATTTGTATAAAGTCTATAAGTTAGTTATTAGTATATTATCAGTATTAATATTATATTAATGTTATGATTTTCACACTTGTGCTATGGCTTTGTAAGAAAACATGATTCTTAGCTAATATATGCTAAGATGTTTAGTGGTAAAGGGCATCATGTCTGCAATTTACTCTCAAACGTTTCAAAAATACTACATATGTTTGTGTTTATGTCTCCATACACATACATAAGAATCGGAGGAACAAGGGGAAAAGAGAGAAGACAATAAAGGAGATCTGATACAGTGTCAACAATTGGGATATCTTAGTGAGGGAAATATGGGAGTGTTTTTACTATGTTTGCAACTGGTCTATAACTTTGAAATTATTTTAAAATGAAAACTTAGAAACATAACATAAAAATAACTCAAAATGGATTAAAGACCTAAATGTGAGACCTGAAACCATAAAAACCCTAGAAAGAGCACAGGAAATAATGTCTCTGACATGGGCTGTAGCAACATTTTTCTAGATATATCCCCGAGGCAAAGGAAATAAAAGCAAAAATAAACTATCGGGACTTCATCAAAAGAAAAAGCTTCTGCACAGTGAAAGAAACAGTCAACAAAACTAAAAGGCAGCCTGAGGAATGGGAGAAGATATTTGCAAATGATATATCTGATAAAGGGTTAGTATCTAAAATATATAAAGAACTTATAAAACTCAATATTCAAAAAACATATAAGCTAATTTAATAATGAACGGAAGACATGAACAGACCTGTCTCCAAAGAAGACATACAGATACGTGAAGATGGCCAACAGATACGTGAAAAGATGCTCAACATCACTCGTCATCACAGAAATGCAAATTAAAACTACAATGAGATATCACCTCATATCTGTCACAGTGGCTAAAATCAACAACACAAGAAACCACAGGTATTGGCAAGGATGTGGAGAGAAAGGAAACCTCATGCACTGTTGATGGGAATGCAAACTGGTACAGCCACTGTAGAAAACAGTGTGGAAATTCCTCAAAAAGTTAAAAATAGAACCAGCCTATCTTCCAGTAATTGCACTACTCAAAAAATACAAAAACACTCATTCAAAGGCATACATGCACCCCTAAGTATTTACTCAAAATACTTAGTTTTCTTTACTCAAAAAATACAAAAACACTCATTCAAAGGCATGCATGCACCCCTAAGTTTCTAGCAGCATTATTTACAATAGTGAAATTATGGAAGCAGCCCAAGTGTCCATCGATGGATAAATGGATAAAAAAGAGGTGACATATAGATATAGATAGATAGATAGATAGATAGATAGATAGATAGATAGATATCTGTATAGATATATAGAGATATATAACGGCATATTACCAGCCATAAAAAGAAATGAAATCTTGCCATTTGCAATGATATGGATGGAACTAGAGAGTATAATGCTGAGCAAAATAAGTCAAAGAAAGACAAATACCATGTGATTTCATTCATGCGTGGGATTTAAGAAACAAAACAAATGACTAAGGGGGGGAGAGAAAGACAGAACGAGAAAGAGAGGTTGAGAAAGAGAAACCAAGAAACAGACTCTGAACTCTAGAGAGTTACCAGAGGGGAGGGGGTTTGGGGGGATGGGTGAAATGGGTGAAGGGATTAAGAGGCCACTTCTCTTGATGAGCACCTGGTGATGTATGGCATTGTTGAATCCCTAACTGTACATATTACACTGTGTGTTAACTATACCAGAGTTAAAATAAAATAAAATTAAGTTTTTTTAAAAAGCTACAAAGATAAAATAATATAGGTTGCGCCAAGACTATATTCTGTATCAAGAATCCCTAGGGAGGCTTGGAGGAACTAGCCTAATATGGAGTCTCAAAGAATGAGCACTGTTAACTTAAATATCTCACTGGGAAGGTCTTTCATAAAGACCACAATGAGGAAACTGAGCCTACAGTTGTGCAACATGGCAGTTGTGCAACCCTTTCTACCACACTCAACAAAGTGGGACAAATGGCACCTATATTCGTGTTCCTTGACCCACGATAAATTTAATGCCTTTTCCTATTAAACCATACTCCTTGCTTGAAATTGAGTTTCAAGATTTTCAGGTTCCTAATCCTATAGCATTTGGATGTATCTGAATGAAATTTTCATACGAAAATAAAATACCAACTTCTTAAATCATTTTTAAAGGGTGAATTAGGGAACAAAGATTGATAATCTCAGCCCATAGTGTATTTGTATTCATATTATATAAGACATCTTCTCAGCCCTAATAACTTTGTGGGTATCTGATAAGTTCCAGTGATACACAGCAGATAGCCCTCTAAGAATTTATGCAGGGACCAAGGCAGAGCCCTGATAAGTATGCATTCAAGTTTACCAACTATTTTTAGAAAGGAAAGTCATTTCAGAAATGCTTCACGAGAAAATAAATGAATAGCCTATAAATATGATTTTGGCATAGAAATTTAGTTTCCTATATCAAAGTGAAGCAGCTTCTTTCAGCAAAGAAAGCCAAATTGGGTTTTTTGAGTTAAACATGTTCCTTGTTTCTAAAAATATCACGATATATCCTACAAACAATCATGATTAAAAACTTCATAGTGGTTAGACGGTGACTGACAGCCCAAGTAGATCGGCACTGCCTTTATAGGTTGGTTTGGGAAGGAGTCAGAACACTTATGCCATTTTGTTGTATTTCCACTTTCATTCGCTTTCATGTTAGACACAGGATTTCTGCTCATAGCATGCCAGTTTCTTCACTGACCATTTCTTAACAAAAGAAAGCAGCTCTGAACTTTCTAGGCTTGTGGGAAGCATTAATAAATCAGATGGCAATGGCAATGCATTTTAAATACTCATTAAGTCTCCCTTTCCTCACCATCATGGTGTGTGTGGTTGACTATTCCCCACCATGTTTTCTCACAAGACTTTGAGGATCAAGCCATTCCTGGTCAAGAAACAAAAGCAGGACTGTCCCATTCCCCGGTGGGTTTGGATGAAAACTGGTAACAAAATCATGAACAGTTCCAAGAGGAGGCTTTGGAGCACCAAGCTGCGTCTCTAAGGGATCGCACAAAACATGGTACATGTCTTTATGCTGCGTGAAGGTCGCATGCTCATTTCACTCTGTAAACATCACTCCTATCTGGACAATAGATTTGTTTCAGTGGGAAAATGATTTTTCCTTTACTTTGCTTCTGCACCAGTAGTTTGGGTGCAGTAATAAATATGTGAGACCTTTTGTTTGAAAAAATAATAATGAAAACGAAAATCACTCATTAAATGCTCTTTCTTCAAAGAGAGGGAGGTTTGAAAATACATTCTCAACTGTGAATTCCCCAAGACTAAACTGTGTGCAATGATTCTCACCTGAACCTCCAAGAAAAAGGACATTTTAGACCATTTTCTCTTGAAATGATTTTAGAACACTCTGCTCTTTTATTCTCTTTGTCTGCCTATCATCTCATGCTAGGCCTGGAATGATTACATTTTTCCTATCTCTGCCTATCACCTAGCTCTGTTCCTATAACTGTTATACGTGTTTTTCACCCTTGAACAAAATCCCAAGTAGTACCATTTTATTCTGTTTCCTTTGCATTTGTTATAAGAAAAAGACTGATTTACACTAACGCATCTAACTCAGGGATTTTAGTAGGGGTAGTATCTGAATAACTAAAATATTAGGATTAATAGTATTATCAGCAGTTGTTATCAATGGAAAACAGGAGCGCGTTACTAGAAAACAACTGCTCTCTAAAAAACAGCATTGCCTATTCAAAGGTTGAAACCATATTTCAATGGTTCATTCATCTCAATGAATCTGTTCCAGCACATTCTTCCTGAAAACTGGCATCATGTACATTTCACAGTTTAAAATTTGACACTCGCAAGGATACACTAGGGTATTTCCAGGTTTGCTACCATATGTGAGTCATTGGTGCTCTATTCATGTTCTTTGCACGGGCCTTAAATGGGAGACAGGACCCTTTGTCTAAGGCAATGGTTCTAAGTTGGGAGGGGGCTAGAAAGTGATTTTGCCCCTCAGGCGACATTTGGTCGTGTCTGTGAACACTTTTGCTCATCGCAACTGGGGGAGGGTGCTACTGGCATCTAGTGGACAGAGGCCACGGGTGCTGCAAAACAGCTTCAATGCCCCCCACAGCAAGAATCATCCCGCCCAAAATGTCAGTAGGGGCGAGGTTGTTCATGCAAAATGAACAAACCCTTTAGAATCTCTAAAAGTGAAAAAGAAAGCTGTATTCAAGCCCAGGTTAGGACAGCTTCCCAGGGAAACATGCCCTTCACAGGGAAGAAAGTGTTCTGGAGAAAGAACGGTTTTTATAGTATTATATACTTTTTATACCTTGTAAAGGCTTAAAAAATTATAGATTAGTGTATAGGTAGGAACCACAAGTTTTAACATCAAGGAATGCAGGGTGTAGGAGGAGCATTGATCCCTATTTCAAGGTCTAGATGGTTTTTCTTCAGGGTACACTCACTTACAAAGCAGGTACGCAGTGTATACTTGGTGGGCCATAAATCAGGTTTTTAGTTTAAACAAAGTTTTTATACAGTCATGCTTTAGAAAGAAATTCAAAATGACTTCCCTTATATCTCAGGCCTTTAGAGAGTTTTTTCTCATTAAAGTTGAGAAACTCTGCTCTAAGGAAACTTAGGTTGGAGGGATCCATAAGACTCTCTGGCAACGCAGAATCAAAATGCTACTCGTTGAGGGAATGTATACCGGAAAGGAACAAAGTATAATTAGTTGGCTATAATTCTACCTACTGAGTCCCACCCAATTGTTGAAAGAAAACTTGCAAAAGTCGGCACATGTAACATGGCAACCACAGGCTGTTTGCATATGTTGATATACTAGCACACCATGTGTTATCAAACCCCAGATAGTCCACAAAGGATTACAGAAGTCATATTCTCAGAGTTTGACAAAAGTTGTCTATTTGGAGACCTACCTTGCTCTCCAAGATTAGTCTGGAAGAAGCTCACTGGCCTTCTGAGAAAAATCTCAGGACACCACCCTTCGTAAAGCAGTGTTAGGAAAAATGCCCAATAATGGAGCTTCAGAATTATACGGAAACTACAGAAGAAGCTTTCTTTCACAAATATAGACATCTAGCCTGTACTTCATTTCTCGTACCTAAAGCCATAAAAGGAGCATTCACATTTATTCAGAAACCGACTGGAGAACTATTGGGTATTATTCCATGAAGCACTGCAGGTATTTTCTTGGCCGACGCCCAGCTATTTAACAGACTATAGCATTCAGTGCAACAGTGTGACAAGCAAGCCCTGGCATGTTTTTATTTGTATTCATGTTATTTGAATAAGATTCAACTACTGTCACTTTCATTAATTAATGTGAAACTCATCAGTTCTGGCGCTATTATTAGAAATGCTCCCCTTCCAAGGCATTCAAACAATGTGTCGTCTCATTGCTGCAACTCACTTCCAATTCTTCACAGCAGATGACAGGGCGTGAAGGAGCTAAGTACCAGGCCCCTGATGGCTCTGTTCCTCTTTTCAAAATACTTTCCACCAATTCCTATCTCCTGCGATTTCTTACCTCCTTCCTCAGTGACCACTGGGCACACAGAAAACTGGTCTCTGTCCAGTGGAAAGCTGCTTACGCTACAGAAATAGTGAAAGCATCGTCAATAGTGATGTTTAATTAAGGCTATGAGAGAGAAGGTATTCAAACTTTAGATGTATTTTAGGAACCTTAACCTCAACTAGGTAGTCAAGCGATTCTTACAGTTCAAATAGAACGGAAAACGCAACGCTTCCTTTTGACACAAGGCAAATGCAAAATAGGGCACATTATTTATCAAGTAAAAGTACACTTTCACTCTAGATAATAAACATCTTGTTTCTTAGTTCAGGGACTTTAAAAAAAATGAATAAATTCTAGAGATCTGCTGTACATAATGCTTGTGGTAAAGAATACCATGTTGCACACTTACAATTTTGTTAGGAGGGCCAACTTCATGTTAAATGTTCTTACTATAATTAAAATATATATATATATATATATAAAAATAATTATATTTATATTTATTTATTTATTTATTCTCCCTCCCTTAGCTCAGGCTTCCTTCAGGCTGAGAAGAAACATGATGAAGTCAGGGACATGTATAGTTTCTTTCCTACCTAACCGCTACCCCTACTTGTAGACCTTACTCTACTCTTTGATTCACTAAGTCTTGTTTCCATCCCTCCAGGGGACAGATTGCAATCCAGCGGCTGTGATGAGAAAAGCACAGGCACTAAGGGGATCATTGTGTCCCCAGCAAAAGAGAGGCAGTGGACCCTCCACAAATGTACAAAACTGCCCAAAAGATAAGAATCTCTTTTGGACATCTGCCATGGCTAGGTGGCACCAATGGCAGATCATGGGGGCACCAGGCAGATAAGACTCTTCCCTATAATTCCCTCATTATCCCCTTCAAAGCCAGAGGCGTCCGAAACCACAGCTGCAAAGTAGGAAGAGATGCCCCCCCTCCCCCGCGCCTCCCCCCCCCCCCAACCTTTTTCTGTACTCTAGAATGGCGGCCCTGGTCAGGCCCAAGGTAGGGAGGGTTTACCTGGATACACATTTGAAGTGTTGATTAATATTCCAGACAGGACTGGAGTTGTGTGATTATTAGATCAGACTGAAGATTTAATCTCCAAACAAGGGACCGTGTGTTTATCCTCTCAGATGCAAGACCTGCCCAAGGGTTCATCCAGGGGCAGGAAAAGAACTAATCCACAGAGGGGGCCTGCAGGGACTAAAAGGCGGCTTGAAGGGAAAACTATGCTGTTTTGTGCCTGTACTCTGGAGAGCCCTGACTATTCACCAACGCAGCTACACTTTTATTTCATTTTTGGGTGGAGTACCTGCCAACCCAAAACGCAAACACATCCTGTCTTCATTTGTACTCCAACCTTCGGTATCTCCCCAAACCCCTTTGCACAGAACAACTCCTTTAGGAACCCACAATGATCTGCCTTTATGATAATAAGGGCCCGTTTCAAGCTAAGAACGCCAACGGACTGAGTGCATGGACACTGTGTAAGCACACAATTGTGACATTAAAGGCTGTCTATATGTTGTTCTGGAGTAACTGTATTTACTATTTAAATTAGACTAGGGGAGCCTGGGTAGCTCAGTTGGTTTAGCATCCGACTTCAGCTCAGGTCGTGATCTCACAGTCTGTGAGTTCAAGCCCTGCATCGGGCTCTGTGCCGACAGCTCAGAGCCTGGAGCCGGCTTCAGATTCTGTGTCTCCCTCTCTCACTGCCCCTCCCCTGCTCATGCTCTCTCTCTGTCTCAAAAATAAATAAAAATATTTTAAGAAAAAGAAATTAGGCTAAACAAACACTAAGAGATCACCTTCTCAACTGGACCGTGGTGCAGTGAGGAAACAGACTCAGCTAAAGAAAGAAGCTTGCCAGAGCATGACAGTGAGGGCTTCCCACTAGGACCCAGGCCTCCAGTTTCCTATCCTAATAACCTTGCTTCTACTGCCCCTAGTCCTTTATTTGCACCATTTAATTTTCCTCTTCTTTTTGCTTCTTGCTAGGTGCTTTTGGCCGAGACCATGCTATAAGAAAACTCCGGAAGACAGAACTATAGAGTGCCCTGATGCAGAAACAGAGATGTATAGATAGATAGATAGACACACACACACACACACACACACACACACACACACACACACACACTCGTGTGCTTCCTTACCTGCGATTCTGACAACTAATATTTTCGATGCATCATAATGGAGATGTGTTTGCCAAGGGAGAACTCTCCATGCAAAACCCACAGAGCCCTTGTGTTCAATACACTGTCATTACGGTAGCACAGAGTACATTAGGCTGCCATTTAAGACACGGTACATGAGGCGCACATATGATCATTTCTGCACTGGGTACACTATAAATCTTGCCAAATTAGACTTACTTGGTGCCAAGATGATAGGTATTGCCAATTTCTCTCTCACCCTGGAAAATGATAAGATTTTTTTTTCCCCGATGAAAGAAAGCACTCTCGTAAGCAGAATCGTAAGCACCTGCATCCAGTTCTTGGCCTGCCTCTTGCCTTGAGAACTGCTTTGGCTGGCCTGCAATACCTCTGGGTGCTTCAAGGACCATGGGCTCTATGGACATTATAATATCCATCCTACCTGCTGTTTTTGGAAAAATTAAAAATACAACCTGCTTAGAAGAGAAATAATTTCTTTCAAATAATTGAACATCTGGGGATTTTAGCAGGGCATTTCGTACCTTTAACATCTTCAAACAGAATGCCTTCTCCCCGTTCATTACTAAAATAATACGCACAGCAATTTATAAAGTGATAACAGAGCAGCTATTATGCTTGGAGACAGAATCCTTGACTGGATAAATAAGTAGACCCGAGTTAAGTGCAATGTCAGTCTCCCTACTCTTTAATACTGTAAGCCACTGATCTCTTGGACATCTTTAAATTTTCATGTATTTGGACTGGGGCCATTTGGTTCAGGTAGCCTTGTTAAAAAGGGATTTTCAGGTTTTTGCAGTGTTACAGCCCTGCCAAGTTAGAATAACTCAAGACAAGGTCAATGTCTAGGACTCTCTTGTATTAAATCAGCAAGTAAGCTTATATGCATTGCAGATTCCTTGCCCATGAGATCTCTTGTCTAAAGCAATCTGCTGAAAGGTGATAGGGTTGAAGCATGGGCTAGACAACATGCATATGGCAGAGAGTTTGTAATATTCTAAGTGGCATCAACAGAGTCCCCCTGGGTCGAGATAGGAACGGTATTGGTAAATCAATAGTTTAATCCATCTGAGACAAGGCTATTTATCAAAACTCTTCCTTATTAAACAGAATTCAGCTAAACAAAGTCCTTTGCTGACTTAGCTGGCAGGAGCCATCTTGCATCATACGGCAGATCCTACCCACACTAAAACAGTAATCAACAGCTATAATGTCCCGTATTTCTGCTCCGACAGAAGGTTTGCTAAACAGACCAAGTGTTCCCCTTATGCTTAGGCACATGGCTATTAAGTAAATTTTGACAAATTGAATTGTAATTATGGAAAATTTGGAGAGCAATGACATTGTTCAAATATTAAGTCATAACAAAAACCATTAAATCGCAGGCAACATTCAAAAAATTTTGCTGAAATCTGTAACTCACTTGTAACTTTAAAAGAAAAATGTCTTTATATAACACTTGGTCAAATATACAGGGAGAGAAATTTGACAATTAGCCTTTATATTGGGGGCACGTGGGTGGCTCAGTCAGTTAAGCGTCCGACTTTGGCTCAGGTCATGATCTTGCAGTCGGCAAGTTCGAGCCCCGCGTTGGGCTCTGTGTTGACAGCTCAGAGCCTGGAGCCTGCTTGGAATTCTGGGTCTCCCTCTCTCTCTGCCCCTCCCCTGCTCATGCATGCTCTGTCTGTCTCTCTCTCTCTCTCTCTCTCTCTCTCTCTCTCTCTCTCTCTCTCTCAAAAATAAATAAATATTAAGAAAAAATTTTAATAAAAAAGTCTTTATATTGAAACCTACCTGACTTTATTAGTAAATGATAAAACAAAGAAATGATATAATCTATAGGCTCTCTCTGGGTTCTAAAGTATTCTGTGAGCCTTGTGTAAGATGAATGAAAAATACACACATTAGTTTTAATATATTGGAAACCTTCCCTGAACTTTCACCTTCTCTAAAAGAATGAAAGGGAGCTTTAGTGAGATAGAAAAGAGAATCCTCCCTCGTGACCTTCTAAGCTATGGAGTCTATCCACACAGTAGACTGACCTCCTCACATGCCATGGCACATCCACTCCCCATGCCCGGGGCTGGGAGCTATAATCCTGGCTGAGGGACGGTACCTTCTCCAAGGTGTCACTCTACAGACAGCAAAACAACCATAGTCACCCCTATAATCCTACTTGTGGGAAAACTGTTCACTGTGCTTCATATGTCATCCTTAGAGCTTCAAATCAATAAGTATTTCTCAACAGGTGGAAAGGACACAAGATTTCTAAGACACTGGGAAGCTGAAGGTGGACAGGTTTGCTCAAGGGTACTTTAACACTAACTCTGCACTTGCTACTTACATGAGACCATGGGTGTCCCGATAATGCATCTGGTTCAAGGGTCAGAAGAATGTGATGTTTTAAAATACTCTTTTGAATGGAAGTCAAAGAATTAATATTAAGTTCATCAAAAATGGAGATACTAAAGATATAAGCCTGGATATAAAAGGGCAAAAGCTAGCAAGAATTCATCTACTTTCTCAATCCTAAAAGAATGTTTTTACCTCCACAGGATGTGTCAGTAACCAAGGAATGTGGAGACAGAGAAAAGCCTTTGTCAGAGGACAAGCTATAGCTCACTATAGCTGTAGTGCAGTCAAGAGAAAAACCCAGGCCACAGACTATTACCCACTGTATCCTACATGGTATCGCCTCCTCGCTCATGGGAAGCCCCGTATCCTTGACAAAACAAGCCAAGTATCCTTAGCCTTTTAGGCTAAATGTATATGTTTGTGATGATGGCTCTCTCTTCAATCCATAAACCATCTGCCTTGCAGCAGTGGGTTAAAATTAAGAACACTAGAAGGGAAAACTGATCCAGAGTCCTCATGCATCCTTGAAAGAGGGGCGTGAAAGATAGGAGGGAATCTGTCATTGTGTGAGATTGTAAAGTTGACTAAATGAGATCGTTCTCAGGGTACCTTCTATCTGAGCTCAAAAAATACTCTCTGAAGGACGGAGCAAGAGTCTTAACAATAATCAAGTAGAGTTTTTCAGGGGCATCCGGGTGGCTCAGTCGGTTAAGCATCCGACTTCAGCTCAGGTCATGATCTCACGGCTCGTGGGTTCGAGTCCCACATTGAGCTCTCTGCTGACAGCTCACTCAGAGCCTGGAGACTGCTTTGGATTCTATGTCTCCCTCTCTCTCTCTACCCTTCCACTACTCATGCTCGGTCTCTCTCTCTCAAAAATAAACAAACATTAAAAAAAAATAAAGAAAAATATTTGCTGCCTCCAGAAAGTACAGGGGCCTTGGCTCAATTCATGGTGCCCTGCTGAGAGTTCTGTTCACAACACTAGAGTCAGTTTCCCAGGCAAGTGTGATTGGTGTTATCACCCTCAACTGTATGTGTCCTAGGATGAACCTAGACTCCCAGTTCAGGAACAATCCAGATGGGAGATTAAATTAAAAGAAATAATTTGGGAATTTCAGACTTGTATCCTCCAAGAAGCCTGTTAGAACAGAGTTCTAGGATTAGAGGGAGGACCCTGTTGTCTCTTCATATCTCTACCGTTAGCATGAGAGGTTCCAGCCACTAATGCTTATCCGTGCCCTGGTCTTCCTGGCCTCTTAGACCCTTTGGCATCCTGAGCTCAAACTGGGCATTCCAGCAGTCACTGAGCACCAATGGCTGGGCAAACCCTTGCACACTGTCAACAGATTCCCAGGTCTTGATAATGATAAACAACCAGTTTCCTCCATTTTTTGGTCCTAGATCCTAAAAGAAGCAGAGGAATCAGAGGTGATTGCCTATTTAGCAATCAATGTCATAATTATACATCCCTGCATTCATGCAATATGTCACCATCTAAAAAGTCTGTCCATGAACATTTTCTTGCTGGTTCTTCACAAAAATTCACAAATATATGGAGCAGATATTGGTATCTCTGCATTATGAATAAGGACACCAAAGCACAGGCTCAGACCCAGGAAATTTGACAACAGCCTCAGAGCTCTTTCAGCTCTGCTGCGACTGCCTCTCACACTTCAGAAATCTTTAATTTATCTACAGGTAACTTAGTACACCGTGGCTTATGCTTAGTAAAGATGTGATTTTAAACTGCATTTTCTCTGGTGAAACGTGGCTGCCCTGGGCTTCCTAGCTCCCCCCCCCCCCCCACCCTTAGTACGTGCTCAGGGGATAGAAGCAAATTCATTATAGCAGTATCCTAAGCAAAACATAATCAAAAGGTAAAGACTTGAGAAAAAAAAAACAACAACCATACAGTACATGAGAGCTCATCCAACATTTATATTGGCAGCCTGTGTAGAAGAGATGAGATTCCTTCCATAAGAATATATACCTCCAACCTCTCCCCCCACCTCCGCCCAGTATTTGGGCACAGAACAATTCAGCCATTGATCACACACTGAGAAACTTGTTTTTTTGTACTAAGTGCTAAGGTATAATAGTGAATGTGACATCGTTCCTGCAGTCAAAGATCTATAGTCTAATAATCAGGAACTTGGGGGTAGAGTAAGGGAAGAGCTGTCATACTAGGGACAAGCCCAAGGACCACAGGCACAGACAGAAGGATCCTATATAAGCCTTTGGAGGTCAAGGAAGAACTGGCCCAGCAAGTCACATCTGAGACAGAAAAGACAAGTAGTGGGGCACTTGGGTGGCTTAGTAGGTTAAGCATCCAATTTCAGCTCAGATCATGATCTCACAGTTTGTGAGTTCAAGCCTCGCATTGGGCTCTGTGCTGACAGTTCAGATCCTGGAGCCTGCTTTGGATTCCGTGTCTCCCTCTCTCTTTCTGCCCCTCCTTGGCTCATGCTCTGTCTTTCTCTCAAAAATAATGATGAAGAAGGAGGAGGAGGAGAAGGAGAGAGGAGGAGGAGGAGGAAGGGGAGGAGGAGGAGGAGGAAGGGGAGGAAGAGGAGGAAGGGGAGGAGGAGGAAGGGGAGGAGGAGGAAGGGGAGGAGGAGGAGGAGGAAAGAGAGGAAGGAGAGGAAGGAGAGGAAGAAGAGGAAGAGGAGGAGGAGGAGGAAAGAGAGGAAGGAGAGGAAGGAGAGGAAGAAGAGGAAGAGGAGGAGGAGGGGAAGGAGACAACTACGACAAGTGTATAGTAATGAACATGGCATGAGGAAGGAGGAGTGGGAAGCTGAAATGCTCTCAGCCTGGGTAATACCCTGTGGTCCTGGTATTTGTCTCTTGGCTGCACTCCAGCTTTTACCAGCCTGGCTTTTTAATCCCCGTTCTACCAAGTAGAAAAGGTATGTTTGGAGAATTTGAGAGGCTTTCCCAAGGTCACAGAGCCAGTAAAGGAGAGATCCAAGAACTAATACCAAGTCTGTATGTCCACCATGGTTTTTGAGAAGAAAGAACGCCAGACTGGAAGTTAGGCAACTGGAATTCTATTCTGTCACCAAATACCTGTGCAACCTTCCACAGGTCACTGAACAGCTATGCTTCGCTTCCCTTATCTGTAAAATAAGAGGATTTAAACGAGATGACCTCTAAAGTTTCTGAGTTTCAGTCTGATAAGTTTAACTCTCTCTTGTCTCCTGCTCAGATCTGCTCACGTTCAAGAGAGTCCTGAAACACAGAGAGGAACTATGAACAACTAATAATAATAATAATCAAACAAGTAGAAAGACACTCCTCTCCTAGACATATACAGAAGGGGCAATACACCACGCTATTCCCTAAAGCATAATACCTGTTTAATTTTTGACACAATGAATGTGTCATTTTGGGTGAACCAGTCTTTTGGATTAACAGAAAATTGCGAAATGACTACAATTTGGTAGTATTTCACCTCTGTGACTGGTTGGGGTGGTGAATGGAGGACCAGATCTATTATAGGATTTCAGTGGCTACATTTCATAAGATTATTTTTTTTTAAGTCTTGCTAGGTTTTTATTTTCCAGTTATTGTGTAGGCTGTGGGAAAGCCCACACTTTAAGAGTAATGAATAAAGCATTCACATTTCCTTGAATAAAAAAAAACTCACATACTCAGAGAAAGAAATTATTTAAACACGTAAAAATGAAAGAAGGCAGAAAGTGGACTATTCCAGAATGTTTACGAAGTGCTGAGTTTTCATATTTCCACTAGAGATAATTTGTTAAGGCTAAAATCTTGGTGTGAAATATTTTTTAGTGATACAAAGCATCCCTAACAGAGTTTTCAATTTAGCTTTTTTTCTTTTTTTCTTTTAACACTGCCTGCTTCACAGAAGTTCGTTTCAGGATGTATCTTGAGATTTAAAAAGGTAAAGTCATTTTTGGGGGGGCGCCTGAGTGGCTCAGTCGGTTAAGCATCCAGCTCTTGATCTCATTTCAGGTCATGATCTCACGGTTCATAGGTTCAAGCCCTACGTTGGGCTCTGCGCTGACAGCAGGGAGCATGTATGGGACGGTCTTTCTCTGAAATAAATAAACATTTATCTCTCTCTCTCTCTCTCAAAATAAATAAACATTTTTAAAAATTAAAAAAAAAATAAAAGGGTTAAGCCACTTTTTATTTCTATAGCCACTTGTACTGGTACAATAGGTGTCAGAACATTTTCATGAATATTACCATTTTTTAACCTCATAATATCATGTGCATGAAATAGTATATTAGTTTCCTCCTGTAACAAATTACCACAAAGCAGGTGGCTTGAAACAACGAAAGTTTATACTCTCCTAGTTCTGGAGGCTAGAAAACCAAAATCAAGATGTCGGCAGGGCTGTGCTCTCTCTGAGACTCTGGGCAGAACCCCTCCCTGTGTGTTCATAGTCTCAAGGGTGGCCTTCAAACCTTGCTGTTTCTGGGCTCATAAACAGATCACTTCGATCTCTGCCTTTGTGGTCACATTCACGTGGCCTTCTTTGTGTCTGTATGTCCAAATGTCACTGTTAAACAGAATTCAGTCAAACTGAATTAGCACCCACCCTAATGGCCTCATCTTACCTTGATTACATCTCCAAAGACCCTACTTCCAAATAACATCACATTCACAGTTCCATAGATTAAGGCTTCAACATATCTTTTTGGGGGTTACAATATAACCCATAATACATTTTCTTGGTACGGTTTTTATTTCGGTTTCGTAGCTAAGGAAACTAAGGCATGGAGAACCCAAGTGGCTTCTCGGAGGTCACATGGAATATAGCAGAATAGACACCAGACCCCATCTTTAAACAGTTAAACCAGGCTTGTGCTAGCAAAGGGGTATTAGGGTTTTCAGTCATAATTTTCCTGGAATCAGGACTTACCTGACTCATTCATCTAGACAGCTGTCTTCTGCACGTCCAAATTGCCTGAGTCTCTTGAAGGATGCTTGGGTATGTGCTAGCTTATTACTTATCAAAATCAAATCCAATCACCTTAGGGTGTAATTGTACCTCATTAGATAACTTTGATAGGGAAAGTAGTTTCCTTTCTGAAATACATTTCATAGTGTCTGCTTTCAGCTAACTTAGGTACAGAAATAATAGGCCATTCTTTGACTGCCTCAATCCATAACCCCGAACATTCTTTGGCTGCTGTGAACAGTACTGGAATACACCTGGAAAATTCTGTGGTACATGGGACATGCCAGAACTGTTCTCTTAAGGGCGTATGCCAAGAAATACTTCATTTGGGGTCATGGGATAAAAGGAACAAAATTAAAACAGAGATTCCTCAAGTGCCAGCGTGGGTGTCCCAAGGAAACCGAGCCACTGCCCGCTTCTCAACCCTCCGTCCTACTTGTCAACTGTGTCCCCCAGCTAGACAACAGGCTCCTTTGCATAGGCATCCTGCTCCATGTCGAGTGACATTCTTATACCGCAGTGTTGGTCCAGCTGTGGAAAGACGCTGTGGGCCAGGGTGGGTACAAGGCATTAATTAAACCATCCCTTGGCCTCTCCTAACTCACATGGTTGTTTTTTAATAAGAGTCTATTTGTGGGGCGCCTGGGTGGCTCAGTGGGTTGGGTGGCCAACTTTGGCTCAAGTCATGATCTCACAGTTCATGGGTTCGAGCCCCACATTGGGCTCTGTGCTGACAGCTCAGATCCTGGAGCTTGCTTCATATTCTGTGTGTCTCTCTCTCTCTCTGACCCTCCCCCACTTGCTCTCCCTCTCTCTCTCAAAAATAAATAAAACATTTAAAATTTTTTTTAAAAAATGAATCTATGTGTGGGGAATTCCCTTGGATCTCCTTTGCATGACCAAACTGCCTGTTGTTTGAATGAATGAATGAATGAATGAGTGAATGAATGAATGAATGAATGAATGAATGAATGATTTCTGATTTTATGGAGCTTCCCTGGGATCAATGAAGGACCTACTGGTTCAGAGGTTCAGAGGATCTATAAGGCACTAATGGTAAAGGTAAGTAAAGACAATGAACAATTCAAACTCTTCATTGTGATAAATAGCCTTTGTTTCATTCAGCCCTCCTGTCTCGAGTATTTACTACGTATTTACTACATACCAGGCACTATTAGGGGTATTAGGGTTTTCAGTAACGCAGGGATCAGTGCATCAGGGATGCAGTGCTGAATGAAGGAGACAAAGGCCTTCTCTTCATCATGGTAGACACTTTCCATTCCAAAGAAATATTGTAATGGCCCATATGCAAGGAGGGCGAGCTACAAAGGAGACTTAACTGGGAACTAGACAATCTGGCTCTGTCCATCTGTGTATCTTCTCCTCCCTGGAGCTCAGGTGACTTGTTTGCCAAGTGAGAGCAAGGGATAAATAACCTTTAAGACTTCCTCCGTTTTCCTCCGTCTCATTAGCGATGCTTCCACCCCACCCCCAGCTTGCCAGACCCAACAAACTAGTGTAAAGACCTGTAGCTGACATTAAAGCTTTCTCCAGAATGTAGAAATTACAGGACAGATGCATCCGTCAGAGATAAAAGTTCCAGAATCAACACACACAGAAGCACAACACAGGTACAGAGAGTCTCCTTCTTGAGGAGAAACAGCAAACACCAGACTAGTAATTCTTGACCACTGTAACAATATTAGCTGAGATACTAGCATTGCTTAGAAATAACAGCAATTCATAAATATTTGTTACATAAATGAATGACCCTTCCAACACTAAAATTCCATGATATTATGGCATTGCGTGAGGTAGCCTTTCAAAGGCAAGGTTTCTTAAACAAAAAATATCTCTCTCATCTGAAATTTGGTTACTTGTTACCTTGTGAAATACAAGATCACACTGTTTTGTTATTTGCTAGAATTCCGCAAGGAAATGTGTCAATCTTTTTCATCACTAGAACCTTAGACTTAGGGCAGCGTCTGGCACTCAGAAAACATTGGCAGAATGAATGAATTAATGACAACTAATGAAAAAACTGTCATTCATCAACAACATCCCAAAGGCAGCTTGGTCCAACCCAAGGAGGCATTACAATGTTCTCTTCCAGAAGGCCCAAATATTTTTAAATAATTGTAAATATATATCTAAATGAATATTTTAGCTGATTTTGTCACATGCCTCACTCTTCCTTTCCTTTTTCCCTTTCCCTCTTACCTGCCCAGTGAAGGATCCTGTGTCCCCGTACCTTCCCAACACAGTCTGCGGGTCCCTTTTACAGCACCTGCACAGCGAGCCTGGGAGCCCTGGCAAAGTCAGAGGCAACCTGCCTCCATTGTCTGGGCCATATGCTTAGAGATTTCCCAGTCCTTAATTCCTTGCTCACCAGTACAAGACCTATATATTAAAAACACCGGTTTGGAGGTGCCTGGGTGGCTCAGTCAGTTAAACATCCAACTCTTGATTTCAGCTCAGATCATGATATGGTTTGTGGGTTCAAGCCCTCCACTGGGCTCCAGTGCAGAGTCTGCTTGAAATTCTCTCTCTCTTGCCCTCTTTCTGCCCTTCTCCTCTCCTCTTATCTCCTCCCCTTCCCTCCCCTCCTCTCCTCTCATCTCTCTCAAAATACATAAACAAACCTAGGAAAAAACCCACTGGTTTTAAACCCTTCCTGCACCCATAAAATAACAAGGTAGAAAAATAAACAGAATAATGCTAGATCCTTAAAGGATTTGGGAAAATACTATTTAAATAGTGAGGAATTAATCTGTAGTCAAAAGTCTAAGAATATGCCCATAATGGGTTCAAAAGCATATATTTTTTTCAGGGTACTTTCTTGTTTCCATAAGGGTCCCATCATGTTCTGCAATGCCCCTCTCCTAGTTTGAAGGCCCCATTATACATCTTACACATCACAGGATGTGGAATCCAGAGAAAGTTCCATTTAAAACTCCTACACCTGGTCATTGTAGAAATCTTCAAGGCATCCATTTACAGTTATGCAGCACTTACTATTTCCTGGACAGCCTGCTCTGTAACTATCAAGATGAAAAGACTAATTTTTAAGGCTTAAAAATCCGTGGTTAAAAGTGAGACCTCTTGGTTATATTGTTTCCACAGATTCAAGTCACCAGGAATGGAGAGTACTTCAGTTCTTCTCCTTTAGGAGCATCTGTCTTGATACAAGTCTAACCCAATTACAGATGGAAATCCCCCAGCTTGCCTGTCTGAACTTAAATCTAGTTGACCACCAGAACAAACAAAAAAGATGTGACCATCTGTCACACTAACAACCAGATGTGTAACATTTTTTCCCCTAGTGGAGAAACATCAAGAAAGTGAAGACTGAACTTGATTTCAGATAAAGAAAGGGGGGAAACAAGTATAACCGAACAAAATAATTGCAAAGGCAAAGCATTTAAAGGACTTGGTTATTTATCCTCAATCTTCCATTGTGCTTCTTTCTTCTAGTACAGACCTTTACAGGATGACCTTCAGTCGTGGCTACTGGGTTGTGAGTTATTTTATCAAGAAATTAGGTTCCCGCTCAAAATAACGCTGTTTAGAGTATCTGACACAGAGCTCTGTTGCAAGAAGACAATATTCCATATACGTTTTTAGTTAGAAGACCGAGGCTGTTTTCTTGCTGAAGGAGGAACAGACACAATGGAAAACCACATTGTCTTCTATTATTTAAACCTTTCAGGTAACAAAGAACTAGTCATTCTTTGTGTTACATGGCGGAAATCACTTAGGTTCGGGGATGATATAGACCAAGATTAAAATCCCAGCCTCTTGGTTATTTTTCTGTAGCCATGAATTCAATTCTTAATTCCCACCTGTTAAATGGAAAAGGTGTACCTGCCTTCCTGAGTTGCAACGATTAATTGGGAATGGATCATAATATAAAGCACCTACCACAGAAGTGCGTGGCTTAGGGATGATGCTGGATAAAGAGAATCTATAGTTTTCGTATTTTGGGTTCCAAATGGCATAACTAGCAACAGATAGTGGATAGTGGCTCATTCCAGTTAAGTGAAGAAGGAAATTTTTAAGAAGTACCATTGCCCAAAGATCAGATCAACTGAATTGCTTATTATGAGGTGGTGACTTCCCCATCATCAGGAGCCTTCAAGCAAAACCTAAATGCCCTTTTATCAGGCACGATGAATAGGGAATTAGTATGAGGTTTACATCTAGACCCCTTTAAATGCTGCCTCTACAATGCCTCCAAGTTCCTGACAGATTCTGCATTAATGAACACAATTTTTCTGATTAATTTTGAAAAGCAAAGATAATGATATTAGAGGAGAGGAAATTTGTCATGAGACACTGAGTTTGACGTAAATAGTAACTTTACAAGTCCAAATAATTAGTATTGAGATTCATGATATTTTTTTTTCTCTCCAGCAACAGACTTAAAAAAAAAAATAGAAAGGTCTAAATGTTCCCCAGCCTCTGGCTTCCAGTTGTCTGTTAAAATAACTGTCACTGTTCTACTTCATCGTTTTCTCTCTAGTTGAGAAGCAGACATGACAAAGGTAGTTAAGCAAGAGCTGTTGATTAGCCCTAGGAAAACATCCATTTGCTTCTAATTCATCAGGATATGCCCTAGGAGTTCTGTTCTGTTCTCTTCTCTCTCTCTCTCTCTCCCTCCCTCACTCCCTCAGCTTCTCAGTTGGCTGAAGTTCTCTCTCTCCCATCTCCCTCCTCTATCCAGAAAGAGAAAAAAAAAATCTCTCCTTGCCTCATAAACAGTTTCTGTCTCTTGTCTGAAGACCACCATACTTGCCCTCCAGAAAATCACCCACCCTAAAGAGGATTTATCAAGGCAATTTCCCAGCAAGGATTCTCTGTCACCAAATGGAATGATCCTCACCCCTTTTGCCAAAAAAGGTCTTTGTTTTCATTTCACTGCAATGCATGTCCTATTAACTGCATGAACCTAGAGAAGAGTGAAACCTGGGAAGAGGAGGAGAGACACAGATCCCTAGAGTTTTCATGCAGTGGCCTTAGGATGCTTTCTGAAATCCCTGAAAATGTATGTAAAATTCCATGAGGGTCCACTTTGCTGGATGAGATTCCATGGCTTCATCAGACTCTTAATTCTGCATGTGATACCAAAAAGTGTAAGAATCAATGTCTCACAGAGGAAAGTTTTGCAAATAGTAAGAGTCTAGTACGTGTGTTATATAAAGAACTTCTTGCAAGGCAACTATAAAAAGATAAATGAGCCAATTGAAAATGGGGAAAAGATTTGAATAGACATTTCTCTATGGGAGATACCCAAATATGCAGTAAACACATGTCAAGGTGACCAACATCATTAGGTAGTAGGGAATAGCAAAATCAAAACCACAAAGAGGTATGACTTTGCATCCACTGAGATGGGCATGACCCAATGGATGGACAATAACAAGTGTTGGTGTGGATATCGAAAAATGGGAAGCTGGTTCCTTATGACCAACATGATATTTCTACAAGATGGTGACACAATTGGAATCTGATGAATTACCAGTTTTATAGAATGGGCAGCTAAGAGCACTCTCACAGC
The DNA here is from genome assembly GCF_027475565.1 of Acinonyx jubatus. Classification (NCBI taxonomy): domain Eukaryota; kingdom Metazoa; phylum Chordata; class Mammalia; order Carnivora; family Felidae; genus Acinonyx; species Acinonyx jubatus. The sequence goes on along the minus strand of NC_069385.1, from coordinate 139,203,980 downwards.
ATTGAAGCTAGATAAGGAATCAATGAGAAAATCTTAAATTTGGCATCACTGACACATGGTGAAATCTGGAGACTGTGTTTCAAAACTGCCAATCTTCTCCAATCTCATATGAACTAATGATACCTTCCCTCCTGTTGTTGTCATGAAGATTAATGAAATTGTACCTGTCCCACAATTTGAGTCTTTGCCTGAAGTGTTTCCTGTGACTTTAAGGTGACACTCATATGCTTTTTTATTTACCAAATAAAATATTAACTTAAAAACGTGTTTGGCTATGTTGCTAAAAATATTGGTCCATTCCAATAAAATTGTGGCACCATGGACAGAAAGCTCATTTGAAAGCCAAGTGACCCCGTGTTTCGATTTTCCACTGCTACATAGCAAGCTAACCTAAAGTTTAGTGGTTTAAAATAACTATTCCATTTTGCTCATGATTTTGGAGGTCAGGGGTTTGGAAAGGGCTTGGCTGAGAGTTTTGGTCTCTAATCCATGTGTCATCAGCTGGGGTGACCAAAATCAGAAGGTTCGCTTCTGGGTGGGTGTGGCTTATTACTAATGTGACTAACATCTCAGTGCTCCTTGACTGTGCATTTGTCTTCTCTCTTCTCTTCTCTCTTCTCTTCTTCTTCTTCTTCTTCTTCTTCTTCTTCTTCTTCTTCTTCTCTCTCTCTCTCTCTCTCTCTCTCTCTCTCTCTGAAGCATCTCATCATCCAGGGACTCTCCATGTGCCTTGGGCTTCTCACAGCACGAGAGGCTCAAGGAATTCACACTTCTGCATGATGCTGGCTTCCAAGAGGGAGAAGTAGAAGCTGCCAGTCAAGATCTATACCCAGAACTGGCACACCATCACTTGTGCTATACCCTGTTGGTCAAAGCAGACATACAGCCTGCCCAGATTTGGTAGAGAAGGAAAGCAGGCTCTATCTCTTGGTGGACGACAGGCAAGGTCACATTGCAGAACAGCATAGAGGAGAGGAGAGATTTTTTGCAGTTGTCTTTGAAAAATACAATCTGTTATGTCCAGCTTCTCACCCTGGCAGAATCGCCATCAACATTTTATTAATGCACCCAAGGCACTCCAACTACCTGCAGTTAGTCTTTCAGAAAATACAGGAACTAGGCTTGGGTTCTACTTAGGGTCCTTTAGCTACAAAGAACAGAAATTTATTCAAGTTATCTTAAGAATAGAATTCTCGTAGGACAACACAGCAGATTGCCACTAAAACAGGCAACCTCTCGGACACCAGCTCCGCCCCCTGGCCTCTCTTGGAATGCTGGACTGTGTGGTTTTCTTCTCTCAGGCACATGGTGTTCTTAGAAACCAATTTACTCATCATCCTAACCCTCCCTCAAGGTCCACACCCCATACAGTCTACCAGTTTTAACCCCCCAGTTAAACTATTACCTTCTTTCCTAGTTCCATATTAAATTCCACAGAAAATCAATTACTGGGCCCACCCCACCCCCCGATGCCTTCTAGTCCTTCACATCTTTTTACTGGAGGCAACCGCATAAGCCTCTTGCTACTCCAAGGATTGGCTGCCTTTTTCTAAGTTATATCCTTTGTCTAATCAGCAGTGGTCATTAGGGGATGGGGAGGTTGGTACTGAATATAAAGATGATATTACCTGGTGTGTACGCGTGTGTGCACGCATGCACACACACACACACACACACACACAAATGGCCATCTAGAAGGCATGGTGATCCATGAGTAACACAACTAAATAATTTCCAAAGTCATTCCAGCTCCAAGTGCGTATGGATTCTGTAAAGGTAATTTCCATTAGCTTGTGCAGTAACACAATAGCCTCCTCGTTTCACAATGCCTCACAGAGTGTTCTAAAAAAAGGATCTCCTGAGCGGCTTCCATTCCCCAGAGAGAAGAAAGAGCGCTCCAGGGACCAGGCCTAATTTCCTATAGCCATTCTATTATCCCAGCTGTATCTATGGTTTCTATTAGCCCTTCTGTGCTATTGATCAGCCTGGTCACAATGAAAGAGCTTTATTGAATTCCAAGTAATGGAAACTCATTACACGGCCTAGATAATTAATTACCAATTCTTTCCTTTTAGTGAAATTGAAACTGGCTGTGGAGAGCGAGCTGAGTGAGCCCAGTAACACAGCCTGTTTGAAGCTTTATTTAATGCGGATGAGGAAGCACACTCTACACTGGCCTTGGAGATGTGTTTGATGTACGGCAGACCCTTGAAATAACCCAAGTGCTTTCCTTTAAAATCAACCATCTTTTCAAACAGAATCCATTGAAAGGAGGAGGCACTTAAACTATAAAAAGTAAAAAACCAAAACAAAAATATAAATCATACAAGGACATAAATGTAAGGCATCATTTCATTGGTATCTTTAAAGCAGGTCATTGGTGATTTCTCAAACCCCTGAGTAAGTCAGAGGTGGGAAGGGGATTCTCGCATCTTTGATCTTGTCTTGCCCCATGTGACAGCTAGGCACATTGCCAATGTAATTTTCAAATACTGAGCTGCCAAGCAGACATTAATACGTAACATACATAGAAAACTGTTCACGTCATCAGTGGGTTGGACTGAAGACTGAGGACGACGATTCCCAATAATAGCTGCCATTTTTAAAAAGATAATTAAAAATAAATAAAAAATTAAAAAAATTTTAAATAGCTGGCATTGATCGAAGGTCTATCACATGTCAGGCACTGTGCTAGAACTTTTACATATATTATGCCATTTAATTTTTATAATTCTGCCATCTAGGTTATATTACTGTCTATTTGGAAGGTGGGCATAACAAAGTTCAATCAAGCTGCCCCAAATCAAAGGGCGAAAGTTGCATAAATCCAAACTGAAGTCTGCCTAAGTAGCCATTTCAAAAATCATTTATAAAAAAAACAGACAAAAACTTGTACAAAGATCAAAGTGCAACATGGATTAGACAATTATGCCAGAAGTTAGAAGCCTGAAGGGAAACATTTCTTCTATCACCGTCATATCCCTCCTGATGGAGACTACAGGTGGCAATAGGGAATATAATGTTAATTTCTGCTTTTGCAAAACCTAGTTGTGAGACGTTTGAAGCCTGGGTGACGAGGATAAAAGCATAGAGATGACAGGTCTCCGAAGCCTTATTCAATCCTCTGTGCTATAAGAGGTGGAGATGTGTGTAGCTCCAGTTACGCCGGATGGACTTGAAATCAATTCTTTCTAAAGGAAACACAAGTCAGACTCCAAGAAACATTGAACTGGCCCACACGTTCATCATTTTCTGCATCAAACCGTATGGCAACTATGGCATGTTAGATGCATGCAAACGGCGTGCACTGCCACTGTCCCGTGCACTGACATGTTTCCACTGCCACCAGTCAAGGTCTCTGCTTGCTCAGAGTCACGAGTGTCTGTTCCCAAACCTGCTCATATCACTTTTACATGTTACAGTGGTTACATGTTTAATTTTTTATGACACAAGCCAGTGAAATGAGGCGTATGAAAAGTAAAAGAGCTGTTGGTTGTGCTGAAGAAGAAAACAAGGTGGAATGCTTTGTAATACATGGATATTGTTTAAAATAGTGCTGTTGAGTTAGAAAAGAGGTAATTATTAAAGATTAGCATTTATGTAAAAACATACAATTATGCTGCATTTAAATTGCTTCACAGCCACTTCTACGAACTCACTCTACTTTACAGAAAATTAAAATCAAAATTGACTAATAATAGGCAGAGTTTACACAAGTAAGATAATTTAGGTTATCTCATCAGTTGACTTGAACTCATTAAAAACCCTTGGCCCTACCTCAAAGCAAGTACTTCCTTTCAATTTAAAATAAAGCCCTTACATGAAACATGTTTTCTATCCCCACAATGACCATATATATTTTCTTCAGTTAATTAACCAGTTATCCATCCAGCTTGTCTGGGCTAAGAGGATTTCTCAATAGATCACAGATGTTTACCAAAGGTTTCTTCCAAGGAGGCAAAGTAAGGCTTTACATCACATACATTTTCAAAGAAACCCTAACCTCTTATTTAGACATCCGTCCCTTTCCCTAAAGCTCCAGTCCTTCTCGTGGCTGTCTTATATCTAGCAAACCTTCGGTACTCCTCATTCCTTAGCCATCTGGATGTCATTGGCTTTCTACCTCCTATCGTCTGTCTCTCACCTTTTCTCACAGAGACCAACTGAGGCTCTTCGGCTTTCTCCAGGTCTGCATCACCACTCATTTCCTGCTCAGCTTAAGAAAGGCCCAGAAGGCCCCCCAAAAAATGAAAACAAGGATTCTTCACTTAAAAATAAAGTAAAAGAGGGAGCCTGGGAGACTCCATCCATTAAGCATCCAACTCTTGACTTTGGCCCAGGTCACGATCTCATGGTATGATGATGCAGTGAGAAAATTAAAATACCCTGTGGGGGAAGAATAGATAGCATTTTGGAAGGATGAATTCAGTGGTAGGAAGATGGGGACAGGGAGGCACTGACATGGAAACTTCTTAGTTGGGATACGTTCGCCAGTGGTTACAGTGGCATGGGCCAGAACAGTTCTTGAAGGACTTGATATAGTTCCTGACATAAGCAGAATTATGGAGGAAAGGAATATCTTCAAGAGGGGGCAAGGGGAGCTTTGTATATGTTTTCCAGGTTATATAGGGTGAATTTGAGGCCTGAAGTGAGGATGTGATAAAGCAAGCCAAGTAGCTACTGGGGTATCTGCAAGAATATTCTAGGCAAAAGCAATTCCAAAGTGCAAATTTCCTGAGGTTTGGTATGTCTGGGGAATAGCAAGGAGGACTAGATAGCAGTAGGTCAAATCAGAGAATGGGGATAGCATAGAACTTTTTGGGCCACGATTAGGCCACTTTTACTCTGATATAATCAAGAAGACTTTAGGGACATCTGGGTGGCTCAGTTAGTTGGGCATCTGACTTTGGCTCAAGTCATGAGCTCATGGCTCATGAGTTCAAACCCCGCGTTAGGCTCTGTGCTGACAGCTCAGAGCCTGGAGCCTGCTTCGGATTCTATATCTCCCTCTCTCTCTGCTCCTCCCCCAATCATGCTCTGACTCACTCACTCTCTCTCTCTATCTCTCTCAAAAATAAACATTAAAAAAATTTTTAAGAAGACTTTCAAGAGCTGTAAGACAGATCAATAGTCCATGTAAAACTGAGTATTATGGAAGTGAATAGATGTGACATGTGTTTTTCCATTATTCAAATGCTTATTATGTGCAAAGTAAGAACTAGCAAAATGCAGGTGGGGCCCAGGTATTTTCAGATAAAAGTCTCATTTATGCAAATGAAAGACAAAAGCTTGGTCTTAGGTATCTACCGACTGATGAAATTGTAAGGGTAACAAAGTGAACTTAAATTTTAAGAAAGTACTATCAAAAGAACCTCAATAATGTCACATATAAGCATAAAGATGTTATCTTCCTGGACCTTAGCTTCCTAATCTTACAAAATGAGGGATTTAAATGGCTCTTCACAGCACTGAAATTTGGGATTTGTTGTTAATATTTGATGGCCTGGGACTTATGTCTGAAATTAAAAGGATAAGTACGAGTGTCAAAAATCTGAAAGGAAGAAGAAGAAGCAATAATTGTATATTAGGAAGGCACACACATACTTGCATTTAAATTTACCATTTGAGCAATTCCTTGAGAACACAGAAGGGAAGAACTGATACGTCATATTGTTATGAGACATTTCCATATCCAACCCAGAAAAACAGAGACTGTAAGATAACGTTTTTATAATAGAGATAATGAAACTGGCACAGAAGCAAAATAAAGAATCAGTGGAGAACTTCCACTCTCAGGGTATAGAAGAATGTGCCTCAACATAATCAAGGCTATATTTGACCAGCCCATAGCTAAAGTCATACTCAGTCATGAAAGCATGAAAGATTCTCCTCTAAGATTGGGAACAAGACAAGGATGCCCATTCTTACCACTTCTTTTCAACACAGTCCTAGAAGTGCTAGCCAGAGTAATCAGGCAAGAAAAAACAAAAGGCATCCACATGGGAAAGGAAGAGGTAAAACTGCTTCGTTTGCATATGAAATGATCTTATGCAGAGAATACCCTAAAAAAACTGCTAGAACTGGCAAACAAATTCAAAACTATTGCCAAGTACAAAATCAATATATAAAATTCAGTTATGTTTCTGTACACTACCAATGAAATGTCTGAGAAAGAAATAAAAAGCCAATCCTGTTTAGAATAGCATTAAAGACAATAAAATACTTAGAAATAAACTTAACCGAGGAAGTAGAAGACGTATACACTGAAAACTATAAAAGATTGATGAAGGCAATGAAAAAAGATGCAGACAGAGGCATGCCTCATTCTTTTGCACTTCATGTTATTGTGCTTTGCAGCTACTTCATTTTTCATAAGTTAAAGGTTTGTCGCAACCGTGCATCGAGCAGGTCTATTAGCACCATTTTTCTAACAGGGTTTCCTCGCTTCATGTCTCTGCATCACATTTTGATAATTCTCACAGAATTTCAAACTTTTTCATTATTATTACATCTATCATGGTGATCTGTGATTTTGATGTTACCATTGTAATTGCTTTAGGGCAGCACAAACTGTGCTGAAACTGGTAACTTAATAAATGTGTATGTTCTGAGTGTCCCACCAACTGACCATTCCCCCATCTCTCCCTCTCCCTTGGAGCCTCCCTATTCCCTGAAACACAAAAATATTGAAATGAAGCCAATGAGTAACTCTACAATGGCCTCTAATGTTCAAGTGGTAGGAATAGTTGCACATCTGTCACTGTATATCAAAAGCCAGAAATGATTAAGCTCATGAGGAAGGCATGGTGAAAGCCAAGACAGGCTGAAAGCTGGGCTTCTTGCACCAAACAGCCAAGTTATGATTGCAGAGCAAAAGTTCTTAAAGGAAATGAAAAGTGCTGCTCTAGTGAACACACGAATGATAAGAAAGGGAAACTGCCTCATTATAGATATGGAGAAAGTCTGAGTGGTCTGTATAGAAGATCACATCAGCCCAATATTCCCTTAAGCCAAAGCCTAATTCAGAACAAGGCCCTGACTCTGTTCACATCTATGAAAGCTGAGAGAGGTAAGGAAGCTGCAGAAGGAACATTTGAAGCCAGCAGAGGTTGGTTCATGAGGTTTAAGAAAGAAGCCGTCTCCATGACATCAAAGTGCAAGGTGAAGCAGCCAGAGCTGATGTGGAAGCTGTTGCAAATTACCCAGAAGATCTAGCTAAGGCAGTTGATGAAGGTGGCTACACTAAACGATAGATTGTCAATGTAGGTGTAACATCCTCGTGTTGGAAGATGTCATCTAGGACTTTCAAAGCTACAAAGGAGAAATCAAGGCCTGGCTTTAAAGCTTCAAAGCACAGGTTGGCTTACTTGTTAGGGGCTAATGCAGCTGGTGGCTTTCCGTTGAAGCTGATGTTCATTTACTTCTGAAAATCCTAGAGCCCTTAGGAATGATGTTAAATCTACTCTGCCTATGCTCTATATATAGAACATCAAAGCCTGGGTGATTCCTCTGATGCATCTGGGCAAAGCCGACTGAAATCCTTCTAGAAAGGATTGATCCTTCTAGATGCCATTAAGAACATTAGTGCTTCATGGGAAGAGGTCAAAATACCAACATTCACAAGAGTTTGGAAGAAGTGGATTCCAGCTCTCTTGGATGACTTTGAGGGGTTCAGGATTTCTGGGGAGAAAGTAACTGAAGATGTGGTGGAAACAGCAACAGAACTAGAGTTAGAAGCGGAGCCTGAAGATAGGTCTGAATGGCTACCATCTCATGATCAAACTTGAACAGATGAGGAGTCGCTTCTTCTGGACGAGCAAAGAAAATGGTTTCTTGAGATGGAACCTACTCCTGGTGACGATGCAGTGAAGACTTTTGAAATGACAACAAAGGATTTAGAATATTACATAAACTCAGTTGATAATGTGGTAGGGATTGAGAAGATTGACTCCAATTTTTGAAAGAAATTCTACTGTGGGTAAAATGCCATCAAACAGCATCACATGCTACAGAAAAATCAATTAGTGAAAGAGTCAATCAGTGCACAAACTTCATTGCTCTCTTAAGAAATTGCCACAGCCACCCCCACCTCCAGCAACCCCATCCTGATCAGTCAGCACCCATCAGTATTAAGACAAGGCCCTCCACCAGCAAAAAGATTATGACTCACTGTAAACTCAGGTGATGATTAGCATTTAATGTTATTTAATTAAGGTACATACATTGTTTTTTAGACAATGCTATCATATACTTAATAGTATATACTATAGTAAATACTGTATACTACAGTATAGTAGGAACATAACTTTTAGATGCACTTGGAAAACAAAACAATCCCTTTGACTTCCTTGATTGTGATATTTGCTTTATCAAAGTAGTCTGACACTGAACTGAACTGATCTGAGGTATACCTGTGAATGGAAAGATATCTTGTGTTCATAAATCAGAAGAGTTAATATTAAAATGTCCATGCTACGCAAGTAATCTACAAATTCCATGTAATCTCTATGAAAATTCCAGTGAAATTTTTCACAGAAATAGAATAAAAGAATCCTAAATTTGTATGAACTACAAAGACCACAAATAGTTAAAGCAATTTTGAGCAAAAAGTACATAGCTGGAGGCACGATACTTCCTGATTTGAAACTATACTGCTAAGATATAGTAATGAAAATAGTATGGTGTTGGCATAAAAACAGACACATGGATCAATAGATAGATAGATCAATCTATAGATAGATAGATCAATCAATAGATCAATAGAACAGAATAGAGAAACCGGAAATAAAACCACACATATATGGTCAACTAATTTTCAGCAAAAGTACCAAGAATACACTGGGTAAAGGACAGTCTCTTTCATTTTCAGCAACAAATAATGTCGGGAAACTGGATATCCACATGGAAGAGACTGAAGCTGGGTCGCTATCTTTTTCCACAAAAATCAGCTCAAAATTCAGTAAAGCCTTACATGGAAGCCTTTAAACCATTAAAATCTCAGAAGAAAACATAAGGAAAGAATCCCTCTCCATTGGTTTTGGCAATAATTTCTTTTAATCCAACACCAAAGGCACAGGCAATAAAAACAAAAGTGAACAAGTGGGAATACATCAAATCAAAAAATTTCTGCAAAGTAAAGGAAACAATCAACCAAATGAAAAGGCCGTCTATGAAGTGGGAGGAAACACCTGCAAATCATGTATTTGATAAGGAGTTAATATCCAACACATATAAAGAACTCTTGCAACTCAATAGAAAAAATAAATGAAAACCCAGTTAAAAATAGGAAAAGGAACTGAACAGACATTTCTCCAAAGGAGACATACAAATGGGCACCAGGTATATAAAAATACGCTCAACATCAGTAAGCATCAGGCAAATACACATCAAAATCTCAATGAGATATCACCTCCCACCTGTGAGGAAAGCCATTATTAAAAAGTCAGAAGATATCAAATATTGATAAGGATGTGGAGAAAAGGGAGCACTTCCTTGTGCAGTGTCGGTGGGAATAGGTGTAGCCACTACAGAAAAAAATATGGAAGATCCTCAAAAACTTGAAAATAGAATTACCATGTGATCCAGCCATCCCACTTCCAGGTATACATCCAAAGGAAATAAAATCACCACCTTGAAGAGATATCTGCACCCCCATGTTCATTGCAGCATTATTCAAAATAACCAAGATATGGAAACAACCTAAATGTCCACTGATGTATGAATGGATAATGAAGATGTGATATTCAGCCTTAAAAAGGAAGAAAATTGTTTGTGACAACATGGATGAAGCCGGAGGACATTGTGTTAAGTGCAATAAGCCAGAAACAGAAGACAAATATTGCATGATCTCACTGATACGTGGAATCAAAAAAGGAAAAAAAAAGCCAAACACATTAGTAATGGAGAGAATAGTTGTTATCACAGGCTGGGGTGGGGTGTGGGGAAAAAGGGCAGATTGAAAAACTTTTTCAAGGAAAAGTGAAAGGCTAGTTGCCAGAGGCTGAGTCGCGAGACTATTGTTCACTGGGAACAGAGTCTCAGTTTTACAAGATGAAAGGCGTTGTGGAGATGCATGGTAGTGATGACTGCATATCAACGTGAATGTACTTAGTATCATCGAACTGTGCCCTTAAAATGGCTAATATAGTTTTAGGTGGATGTGTATGTTACCACAACAACAACAAAAAATTAAAAGTGTCATATAAACGCAAAAAATAAATTCTAATTATTAAGAAGAGAAAAAAATTAAATATCCTGAATTCCACTATCATCTTTTAAATTGTTTTAATGTTTGTTTGTTTTTTTTAGAGTGAGAAACAGAGCGTGAGGGAGGGAGGGGCAGAGAGAGAGGGAGACCGAGAATCCAAAGCAGGCTCCAGGCTCCGAGCTGTCAGCACAAAGCCTGATGCAGGGCTCAAACCCATGAGCTGTGAGATCATGACCTGAGCTGAAGTCGGATGCCTAACCCACTGAGCCACCCAAATGCCTCTCCGCTACCATCTTATAGACACTCAGACAAACTTGGGTTCTTTGCCATTTAGTAGCAATGTGACCTTGAATAAGATACCAGTTACTCTTACTATTAGCACTATCCTATAATATCAACTCTTTTTATATGTTTTCATACTTTGTCCACACATCAATTCCTTTATTTTACGAACTACAAATTACAAACCAGAGTAGCTACATAACTTTCCCTAGGTTACTTTGTAGTTAACAACAGAGCCAAAACTAGTACCCTGATTGTCTAATTCTTAGTCCAGAAATCTTTCTTCTCTCTCATGCTTAATATAAATTTAATATAAAGTTCTTTGCATGGAGATAATGGCTGGACCAAAATAGATCACTCATTAGTTATAAGAAGCAGACCAATTCAATCAGCGGAGCTCCAGAAAGGCTAAGAAGTTGGAGCCATCTGTTGCCCCGGCAGAGAAAGAACTTAAGACAGGGAATTGTATGAAAGTCTGTGAAGGACAACTGGAGATTGTTCTCGCTCAATACAGGAGGCAAAAGATTCTACCCCACACTCTACCCCACACTGCTGGAGAGCTACAATCTGAAGAACATGAGGCAGAGAACCCTGGTTTCTGCAACATCAGCACAGAAAAATCTGTGAATGAGACATGAGCCTGAAAACAAAGTCAGACACACAAAAGAGTGAACTCTGTATGATTCCACTTATATTAACTTTAAGAACAGGCAATACCAATCTAGAAGAACACTTAGAATACTCAGGGACAGCAGAATCATTCCTAGGCAAAAGGCATAAGGAAACTCTTGCAAGAGAGAAACATCTAACCCCTTAATCTGGGTAATAGTCAAACGGATGCATGCTTAAGTGAAAAGTTGTGGAGATCTGCATACTTTACTGAATGTTCAGCATTTTTTTTAATTTTGTTTTTATTTTTTACATTTTATTTATTTTTGATAGACAGAGCACAAGTGGGGGAGGGGCAGCGAGTAAGGGAGACAGAATCTGAAGCACGCTCTAGGCTCTGAGCTGTCAGCACAGAACCCGACGTTGGCCTCGAACTCACAAACCGCATGATCACGACCTGAGCCAAAGTCGGACGCTTAACTGACGGAGCCACCCAGGTGCCCCGAATGTTCAGCATTTTTAAAAAAATTACCAGTGGTCCGCTAGCATCAAATCTAAGCTTTTCAGAGTCGGTAAAGTTTTCACAAAAACCTAAGAAAAAAGTCGGAATATATACTTGATTCCCTTGTCTTGCTTCTGCTATTCACCCAGAATACTTGCGTCTCAGCTTTTCACAATTGGGTAAATTTCATCCTGAGCTTCTTATTAAGTCAGCAGCAGCCCTTGCTATTCCAGAACTGTCTTTAAAAATTTGTAAAATTGGCCCATCTTCATTCTTTGGTCTTAACTATTCTCTGTAACGATATTTGGATTTACATGTTTGGAAAGAAACGTATAACACATTGTACACATTCCTTAATAAGCCAGTCAGCACAAAGGTCCCTGTCACGACTCAGCCCCCTCTCAAGGTAGTTATTCTTTTGACTTCTGTCACCATAAGTTACTTTTGCCTGATACTGAACTTCACAGAAATGGGAACCACACAGTCCATACCATTTGGTGCTTGGCTTCCTTCATGCAAGTTAAGGGTTTTGAAAAAGAGTGGTTTGACATCCCCAGGCAGACAGGCTTAACTATACAAAACAGAAAACAGAGGGGAATCAGAATCTGTAATGAGGTCTGCCCACTGTTACACAAAAGATCCTAGAGCACCTGCTCCAGTTGCCAATGATGGAGACAAGTTTCCGTCACTAAACGAATTTGTCGTCCCTAGTAATTCATTCTTGTTTCAGGCCCTACCAAAGTTACCAGGCAATGTTTTAACTGCTAAAATATATACAAATCTGAAAATCCTTAGCCTTTACATTTTTCTTTCTTTTTCCTTTTTATAAAATAACTTAAAAATAGCTTGATCTTAAAGGTATTTTTGTGTTTGTCTCAGATTTCTAAAACATTGCACAATAACTTCGGTGGTGTCTAATTTTAAGGCACAAAAACATATCTACTATCTCTCATGTTTTTCCAGATGAGTGCTTTATTGTTAAATTTTTGCAGATGTAAAATTATTTCATTGTTCCTGTTATATTTTGATATTTATTTCATGATGTCCTTCCTTGAAAACAGAATGAACTTCTTAAATTCACAATTTTAAAAGAACATTTTGTGGTTAAAAATCCGGCCCATGTGTATTTATAACATAATTTGTTTTCCCTTCAAAAACCACAACATACTTGTAAAGGTTATCAAATATTTTGAATATTTTCACAACCGTCAGTATATTATAGTCTTTTCTCCCCTCAGTGTCACATTACTCAGTGTTCTATTTCCATTGTATAATCATTGTAAGTAGGTTTTGGGGGATGAAAATGATAACTTTGATAGGATTTCAAAATGAACATACCACAAGAGCCAACTGGCAATGTTTCCAAGCCTACCGGGCCATTCTGCAGTTTGCTCTCTATCTCCTTTCCGAAATGGGACAATTTTAGGTTATAGGGATTAAGTTTGGTGTTGCCCAACCACTGACTCCATTGCTGCCAAGTGAGTGACAATAATTGCAGTGTGAATGTGGCTCACAGAGGGTATGAATTATTCTGACCGATTCAGGCCACATCAGTGATCCAAGTGAAGGATGGAAAATCTCCTGGTGAGAAAAAAAGTGTATGTCTACCTCTACTTGGACAACATTTCAAGATGCCCTAAGACCAGAGAATTTATTTGACTCATCTGAATGTAGAACAAGAAAGAAGGCCAGTAATGTTTCCTTTATTATTAATGTATGAGATACTACTACAGTCAGTTTTGAATTCCTACTTTAACTACTCTTGGTCTTGAGATTGTTTTGTTCCTTAGTTTTACCGAAATACCCTCAGGAGGATTAAACTTTGCTTGGATGAATTCCAATTATCATAAAACTTGAACAAAGCCAACTTATGAATATTTAGTCTTCTCCTCATGTTCAAAAACATCCAAATAAAGATGATAATATAAAGAAATGGCCCCTAACAGGCATGGTTATCAACTCTAAAGAAATGTCAGTGTCTATGAATTTGAGATATGAAATGTATTTAATATTTAAAAGACTCTTTAACAAGGTATGAACTTTCCTCTTCAATTAATTATTGATTCAGGCACTCCTCTCCCTTTCATTTAAAACTTTCGAACAAAGTGTCTCAAGCATTTGGATTGGGCACTAGAGGAGAAAGCATTCATTGACTTGAGTTTTTTGGAGGTGTGATCAGGAAGGAGTTTTAACGATGTGAAGAAAAACAAAACGCCCTGCACAAATACCTTCCATTTACTCCTACATTTGATGTTGCTGGTGCCATCAGACAAACACTAAATAACAACAAGCAAATTCTGTTGAAATGTTTAGCTAAATGGAACCAAAACAGTCACAGTTGACAATTTCATAAATACATTAATTAGAAGTGTCTCCAAATAGTATGTGATTTTGAATTATTAACATAAAACACTGCATTATAAATGACTGCAAATTGCATGCCTAGTGTTCTCCATGCTTAATTTATTATGCCGTAGGAAAATTTGCAAATTACTTCACTGTTTTATACTTAATGGCTAGTTTTATGTGTTTATTAGTACTTTAAGATAAAATTAAATCACAGTGTACATACGTGATATGTGATAGGAGATGCTCAAAGTTGGGTCAAAAAACAGCTAATCTCACTTTCATTATGGGTACTTTGCATTCACAGCGGTTTATTGTTAAGATTCCACTTGAGCTCCTGGCTACCAGGCTCTGTCTCAGGGCTCACTCCTTTCTTTCCCCAGGGACGCAGTCTATCCATAATCGTGCATGATTTTTCTAAACTGTGCAAAGTATCGCTTTTTGTCAGTGCATACTTCCTGGTATCATACTTAGAAACAAACAGAGCTTAAACTCTCTAAGTAGAAAGAGGTGGCCAAGCTTAACCTCGATGAGTGTTGTCACTCACACTCTGAGAACAAATTCTGAATATTGACCTTTATTTGAAAGGAGTGGTCCGTGTGAAATGTTTCAAATATTATCGTTTACCTACGCAGATACCTTTGGACTTTCCCTCTTTCTTACGATTTTGCCTTTAGTTCACCATTATATTGATTGCTATTTTACCTAAATACTTCTAGAAGGTGATTTTTCACTTTGTTTCTTTTTGTAGGTGAAAAGCCCCTATACTAAACAGAACTTAAGAGCTGTTAGTCCCAGTCTGAATGGAGTAAGCCTCATCCAGATATTTGAGAAGGTAACATAGCACGAATTTTTAAATTACATACAAAAATGGGTTACTTTTATCTGAAGTGTAGGTGCCTACCAAGGGGAACCTCTCTGGGTTCTTCCCTTCCTGCTCTAGGAATACCAAGGTACGCGTACTTCCCATGAAGAGTGCTACTATGGTTCAAAAGGCATGCACCACACCGCACTTTTCTACTCGTTTTCATCCTCCATCTGTGTTGCTAGAACCAAAATTGAACCACTCTCCTCTCTTTATTTTTGGATGAGAATTATAACTAGTGGTATTATTCAGCTTTTAGTTAGGGGAATAGAAGAGGCCCTTAGGCCTTGTCTAGCATAAGCCATATGTTCCAGTTCAACTCACTGGTGTTCTGAGGTAGAGACTCATGCGTAGACCTAGCCAACAATGAAATGGCTTTCTCTGATGTTGAGTTCCAGGCAATAGATTATTCATTCTAACAATGTTACCAGTATTGGACAGGGATTTTAAAATAATTCTGGGGGTGCCTGGGTGGCTCTGTCAGTTGGGCATCCGACCTCAGCTCAGGTCATATCATCATGGGTCGTGGGTCCGAGCCCCACATCGGGCTTTGTGCTGACAGCTCAGGGCCTGGAGCCTGCTTCAGATTCTGTGTCTCCCTTTATCTTGGCCACTGCCCCGCTCACGCTCTGTCTCTCTTGCTCTCAAAAATTAAAATTTTTTTAAATAATTCTAGTTAATATATTAAAAGATATGGAGGGAGTGGGAAATGTTCATAAACAGATGAGGAATTTAAAATCAACATAAAAATACTAGACATAAAAAAGTAGTTAGAAGATGAAGAATCTTTTGGATAGGCTAATCAACAGGCTGGATGTAATTGAGGCAAAAATGAGTGAACTTGGAGAAAGGTCAATAGAAATTACCCAAACTGAGACACAGAGGCGTGAAAAAAATAAAACAGGGCATCCAAGAGCTACTATTTGTGTAATTGGATCTTCAGAAGGCAAAAACAGAGAGCAGGCAAAAGAAATATTTGACACGGTGATGGCCAAGAATTTTCCAGAATTAAATTAGGAAGAAAATTTTTTAAATTCAGAATCCACACATGCACTGTATATAGAGATAGATAATACTGATTCAGATGTAGATCTACAATGACTGAGAGTATCCTTCAAGCTCTTAAAACAGAGACAGAGACTTTTGAGACAACTAAAATAGAGTGAAATTATTTATAGCTGATATGTACAATGAAACATTCAGAGATGTCAGGGCACCTGGGTGGCTCAGTCAGTTAAGCATCCAACTCTTGATTTCAGCTCAGGTCACGATCTCATAGTTCATGAGATCGAGCCCCACATCAGGCTCTGTACTGACAGTTTGGAGTCTGCTTGGGATTCTCTCTCTCCTCTTTCTCTGCCCCTCCCCTTCACTCCCCACCCTAAATATATAAATAAACAAACAAACAAATTAAAAAAAAAAAAAAGAAACATTCAGGGACCTTGTTCAAGCAGTAGAAATTCAATACCAGATGGAAATGTAGACCTACCCAAATAACCAAAGAGAGCCAAGCCATATGTGGTAAAAATGGAAAGTAAATAGGAGACTTCTTTCTTACTGTTAACGTTTTTAATAGATACTTGCTCACCAAAAGTATAAAGAGTAACAATGTATTGTGAAGTTAATAACATAGAGAGAAGTAAAATGTATGACAAAAATAACACAATCAATGGAGGGAGGTATGCAATTAGAACAGACTTATGCTCTGAAGCAGTATTATTTCAAGGAACACTATGTAAGTTAAAGATGTACATCATAAATGATAGAGTGATCCCTCCCCAAAATGGACAGAAGTAATAAGCTGGTAGTAAAAACAAATGAAACTGAAAGTACTCAGTTAATCCAAAATGAGAAGGAAAATGGGGAAAGAGGAAGTAAAAGCATATAACATAAAGAAAAGGTGAATCACATATATAGAACACCTTAATGACTCCATCAAAAACTTAACTGATGAATGAATTTAGTAAAATTGCAGGATACAAAATCAATATACTAAAATATGTTGTCTTTCTTTACACTAATAAAGGGGAACTATACTATCAGAAAGGGAAATTAAGAAAGCAATCCCATATATAGCTCAATGAACAGAATAAAATGCCTAGGAATAAATTTAACCAAGGAGGTGAAGGAATTGCATAGGAAAAACTACAAGGCATTAATGAAAGAAACTGAAGACACAAATAAATGGAAAGCCTAGTTTGTGTTCATGGATTAGAAAAACAAACATTGTTAAAATGTCTGTACAACCCAAAGCACTATACAGATTCAGTGTAATCCCTCTCAAAATCCCAGTGGTATTTTTTAGAGAAATAGAACAAACAACTGAAAGATTTGTATACAATCACAAATGACCCCAATGGCCAAAGCAATCTTAAGAAAGAACACAGCTGGAGGAATCACACTCCCTAATTTTAAACTACATTACAGAGGCTATAGTAATCAAAACAGCATAGTATTGGCATAAAAACAGACACATAGGTCAATGGAGCAGAATAGGCAGTCCAAAAATAAATCTATGCTTATATTTATAACAGTGAAGCCAAGAGTATACAACTGGGAAAGGACAGTCTCTTCAATAAATGGAGCTGGGAAAACAGGACAGCCACATGCAAAAGAATGAAGTTGGACAACTATCTTATGCCATACAAAGAAACTAACTCAGAATGGATCAAAGGCTTAAATGTAAGACCTGAAATTGTAAAATTGCTAGAAGAAAACAGGTGGTAAGTTCCTTGACATAGGAATTGGTAAGGATTTTTGGAATCTTGACACTAAAAGCAAAAATAAACAAGTGGTACTACATCAAACTAAGAAGCTTCCAGACAGCAAAGGAAACTGACAACAAAATGAAAAGCAACCTACTGAATGGGAGAAAATAATTGCGTGTTGTAAGTCTGATAAGAAGCTAATATATAAAATCTAGAAAGCAATTATACAACACAATGGCAAAAAAAATATGATTAGAGAAATGGGCAGATCTGAGCAGACATTTTTCCAAAGAAGACATGTAGATGGCGAACATGAAAAGTCAACATCACTAATCATCCAAGACCAGCAAATCAAAACCACAATGAGGTATCACTCACACCTGTCAGAATGACCAAGCTCAAAAAGACAAGAAATGACAAGTGTTGGCCAGCATGTAAAGAAAAAGGAACCCTTGTGCACTGTTGGTGCACAAGGAATGTAAATTGAGGCAAGCACTATGGAAAACAGTATAAAGTTTCCTCAGAAAATAAAAAAAGTAGGACTACTGTATGATCCAGCAATTCGACTTCTGGTTATTTATCCAAAGAAATGAAAACACTAATTCAAAAAGATACACACACCCTCATGTTCACTACAGCATTATTTACAATAGCCAAGTACAGAATATTATTCAGCCATAAAAAATGAAATCTTGCCATTTGTGACAACATGGATTGAGCTCTCGAGAGGAAGAGAGAGAGAGGGAGAGCGAGAGGGAGAGATAGCACATGATATAAGCCAGAGACAGATAAATATGATCGCTTCTTGTGGAATCTAAACATATAAATGAAAAGCCAAGTTCATAAATACAGAGAACAGACTGGTGATTAAAAGGCAGAAGGTAGGGTTTAAGAGAAATAGGTAAACTCTGTTTTGTTTCAGTTTAAATAAACTGAATAACCTTTTAAGCCTTAATCCACAGAAAGAACAGTACCAAAATCACAGCCTCGGGGCAATGATCACATCCACTGAAAGTATGGGAGGGAAAAAGAAAGGGAGAAGGCTGTACTCTACTCCTGGGGAAGGGGCAAGGATAAATGCTAGGTTCAACGTTATGTCTACAAGAGCGGCAAGAATACCTGTGGTGTGCAGGGCCATGGTACCTGTGTAAGACTGAGATTTCATCAGAACCTTACAGAACTCACCCCTAACCAGCCCCCATCAACACACTGACAGGCTCTGAGTGAAAATAATCGTGGAATACATCTTTAGAACTGCATAGGACAAATTCTCTCTGGGGAGCAGAACAAAGGTAAAACACAAAGCTAAGCAAAGAATAAACATGAAGTAAACCATGTAGCAAACTAGCCTACATGCTAAACAAGGTATGGCTGAGGAATTTAAAGTCTGCTGTTCACTGAGGGTAACCAGAACAACAACAAACTTCAATCCCCGCTCACCTCCTTACTAGATCAACACAAACTCCCAAAGTCCTAGCAGAAGTAAAGGTGGGCCCATACTCATACTCTTCAATAAGAATAGAAAAAACCATTTGACCCAATACAGCGTATAAAGCCAGCTTTTAACAAAATATCACAAAGGACACAAAAAACAAGAAAAACAGTCATCAGTGTCAGACATAGATATGACACAGATGTTAAAAATATCTCATAGGAAACATAAAAGAACATGTAAGTTAATATGGAAAGGGCCTAATGAAAAAAGGCAGACAACGTGCGAGACTAGATTGTGACTGCACTGAAGAGATGGAAACTGAAGAGAAAGAATCCAGTAGAAATTCTAGAAATCAAAAACACAATACCAATGATGAAGAATATCTTCACAAGTTCCATTAGTGGAAGCAACACAACTAGGAAAGAACCCATGAATTTGAAAAATGCAAAGAGAAACACATAGAGGAGTTCAAAAAAGTTGAAAATACATAAAAAATAAAACAAAAACAAAAAGCAGAACAGAGCATCCAAGAGCTGTGGGACAGTATCAAATAATCTAACACATGCATAGTTGGAATCCCAAAAGGAGATGAGAGAGAACAGCTGAAGAAATATTTTAAGAAATAATGGCTGAGAACATTGCAAATTTAATGACAACCCCCAAACTACAAATCAGCTCAGAGAAAAACAAGCTGAATAAATACCAAAAATAAAACACACTTAGACATATCATATTGAAAATGCTGAAAACCAAAGAAAAAGAGAAAATGATGAAGGATGGTCATAGAAAAAAACCACATTATCTATAGAGGAACAAGGATCAGAATCATAGCCAATTTCTCATCATAAACCATGCATGCAAGAAAGAATGGAGTGACATCTTTAAGATGTAAAAGAAAAACATGTTCTGTACTCAGGAAACATACATTTCAATCATAAAAGAGGAACAAAGACTTTCTCAGACAGACAAATCACCAGCAGATCTGCTATAGAAGAAATATTAAAGGAAGTTCCTCACAAAGGAATACAGTATAAATCAGAAGGTTTGGTCTACACAAATAAATGAACTTTGGAAATGGGACATGTCATTACGAAATCTCACAGCACCAAAGAAAAGATTCTTAAGAATTCCAAGGAGACAGGGATAATTAGGTACATAAAAATTCAGAATCGGCACCTGGGTGGCTCAATCAGTTAAGAATCTGACTCTTGATTTCAGCTTAGGTCATGATCTCACGGTTCACGAGTTCGAGCCCCAAACTGGGCTTTGTGCTGACAGCACACAGAGCCTGCTTGGGATTCTCTCTCTCTTCTCTCTCTGCTCCTCCTCCTGCTCACACACATGCCATCTCTCTCTCTCTCTCAAAATAAATAAATAAACTTAATTTTTTAAAATTCAGAATCATAAGGCATCATCATCTCTCCATCAGCAAAAGTGGGTACTGGAAGTCAGTACAGTAAGTCTTACAAAGAGGGAAAATTATTTTCAACCTAGGAGTCTATATCCAGAAAAACACTCACCAGTTAAATGGAATAAAGACGTTTTTCACTTCCTCTTGAAAAGTTGCTTTGGATATATTTCTAAAAATTTGTGAGAAAAACAAGGTAGGCAATGATGGGATCACACAAACAGTGTACTACTAAGAGGGTAGCCAATACAGTTCCAGATAATGCCCGTTCAGATCTTAAAAAGCAGTCAATTGAGGCAGGAATGGAGAGATTTCTAGACTTGAAATAAAGACAGAATAAGAGTTCGGAAGAATCTGAGAAAAATTAATTGGACAAACTGTTTAACAAAATGGAGAGTCATTTTTTTTATAAGTTAGGAATTGAGAAATTCTCATCGAAACAACGCTGAGCCTATAACAAAGAAAAGATAACCCTACAACACTATTTGGAATAGAACGGAAATGATCTGACTTAATGTTTTGAAGAGGGATTACTTGAGCCACTGTATCAAAAACAGACAGAATGGAAAAGAATGAGAGACCAGCTGAGTCTGGCAAGCTGTTGACACACGGTCAGCTTGTGGGACAGGATTTGTTTGTTGATTAACTGTGAAGTGTGAGAGAGAGAAAAGTGAGTTATCGCTTCAAGATTTTCAACCTGAGACAATGGAAGTTTGCTGTTTCCTTTGACCAAAAAAAAAAAAAAAAAAAAGGAAGAGCAGGTAGGGGCAAGGGAAAATATTTCATTCTGAACATGTAAATTTGAGATGGTTATTAAACGCCCAAGTACGGACACGGTGAGCTACCTGTTAGATACCTAAATGGATTTAATAGTTGGATATATGAATTTAAACCTCGGGGAAGAAATCAGGTTACACATATGAATTTGGATCCCAACAACCTATAGCTGCAATTTAAAATCATGAGCTGAAGGAGATCACTTGGGAAACCTGTGTAGCTGGAAAACATTGAGCCTTGGAACATTCCACATTACAGAGATGAGCTAGATTAGGAAGACAGGTGGAAAAATAAAATGCTTCCAAGAAGAAATGGTCAACTGTGTTTAAAACTAAATGAGTGAAGTTAGAAGAACTAACAAAAGACCACTGCATTTAGCAAACAGAGGTCAGTTGTGATCTTCACAAGAGCTATTCTGCAGTGCAGTAGGACTGAAAGGCGGGGAAGGCTCAAGAGAACATGGAGAAAATGGGAGGAAAGAAAGTAGACAAGTAGAATATATAACTTTCTTGTAACATCTTTATTGACATATAGTTCAAATGCCATATAGTTCACCCCTTTAAACTGTAAAAACCAGGGCACCTGGGTGGCTGGGTTAAGCATCTGACTCTTAGTTTTGGCTCAGGTTTCATGAGTTTGGTCTCACAGTTTCATGAAATCGAGCCCCACGCCAGGCTCTGTGCTGGCAGCGTGGAGCCTGCTTGAGATTCTCTCTCTCTCCTTCTCTCTCTCTGCCCCTTCCCCACTCACACTGTCTCTGTCTCTCTCAAAATAAATAACACTCAAATAAAATACGTGAAGTGCAAAACTCAATGGTTTTTATTATATCTTCACGTGTAACTATTTCCACAAGTTTTGTCCTGAGATAAATAGAGAGTTAGTTGAAAGGTAAATTGAAAAAGGGAGTGTGTTAGGTGTGATCTCTGTAGGAGATGACAGTATATATGTATACTGATGAAAGGATCCAGAAGAAAAGACCTATGATGCAGGACACAGAGGTGATAGTGAATTATGGGCAGGATGTCCTAAAATAGGAAAAGACTGGTTGTGAGCAGGACACAAGTGGAGAGGCTGGCTTTATTTTTTTTTTATTTTTTTAAACATTTATTTATTATTGAGAGACGGAACACGGGCAGGGGAGGGACAGAGAGAGAGGGAGACACAGAATCCCAAGCAGGCTCCAGGCTGTGAGCTGTCAGCACAGAGCCCGACACGGGGTTCGAACTCACAAACCGTGAGATCATGACCTGAGCCGAAGTCAGACGCTTCACCGACGAAGCCACCCAAGTGCCCTGGAGAGGCTGGCTTTGGATATGAGCCCAGGTAGTTCCTTCCTAGTCACAGGACAGACAGAGGTAAGATGGTAGATGTGGGGGTCAGAGCCTTTGATAGGTGTCTTACCACTGCTTATAATTTCTCAGTGAGATTGAAAACAAGGTCATCTCCTGAGAGTGAGCATGGGGGAGGAGATATTGGAGTAAGGGCAAGAAAGAAAATAGTGGCTAAGGGGATAAACATATGAATAAACCATAGGAATATAATACAAATCATGGGCAACAGAAAAGAGATCTTGGAGTTCAGTGGTCATGGAAATAAAGTAAGACCGGTCAACTCAGTTGCACATTTTCCCTCAGATAGAGCAGGCGAAGAGGGAGATATAACCAGAAATGAGGCTTTGCCTTGTGGGGAGGATAATGGTAAGAGAGGAGAAAATGACGAAGGGGAGTGGCTAGAATGATGGGCTTGGGGATCTAAACTAGCTATGTAAGGGATTGTGGCCATGAGGGGTAAGTGGAGGTAAAGAGATACTGAAGTCCAAAACTCTGTAGGTCTGAATAGGGAAGTAGAAATCAGAGCACTCCATGGAATCGACATGCCTCTATAGTCGACCCACGGAACAAAATGTGAATGGCAAAAAGCTTGATTATGTTCCGGCAAAGTGACAGCTAGATAAATCTTAGAGGTGGTGGGAAGGATAGAAGGCGGAAAGGCAGCCAAATATACGAATAGACATCAGGATACAAAACAAAGAGTCAAGGGGCACTGCCTATAGTTGATGGAAGAATACGTAGAAACATAAGCATGTCCTTTGAAATTGGAGTGGGGACCAGCCTAGAAATGCCAAGTAGTGAACTCTGGAGGAAAGAGGAAACAAATCAGGGCGGAATAAGGAGATGAAGTCTCCATCTATTTATAACAGATAATATCAAAACTTAACAAAATAAAAATGAATATGTATCAGCATATCTCAGGATAAACACTGCAAGATCATGCCTAAGAGGATCCTCTCCTATGTCTGAGAGGACTAAACTAAAACCAGTGTTTGTCCTGAAGAACGCAAATAATAATATACAAGAGTATGTTGCTTTTGATGAAAAGTTCACCCGTGCTGTTTGAATTTTAGCCAGGTGAAGACATGACCCTGATTTAAAAAAACAAAACAAAACAAAACATAGACCTAAAAATTCACAGTCTCATATATTAACAGATCTAATGACTCCACTGAACTCTGCTGTAAGTATATAGAAAATAGCACATATGTTTTTAGATGTTTGAAAAATTGCTGTTTTATCTTGCAACTAAGAGAAAATAGGCTGGACCCATAACCTTATTTCTCTAGTATTATTAAGAAATCCAAAGTCAAAGAGTCTTCATATTCAGTTTCTAATTTCACTTCTAACTCATAAGGGAGAGGAAAAGGTTTTGTTAAAAAAAAAAAACTAAGAAATTTTTTTTAACAGATTTTCTCATAAACATTTTGATGAGTTCAGTGGAAAACAAACCAATATAGTTTGGAAAAAAAATGTGGTTTGCGGGGGTAAAGTGCTAGAAAAACACATCTTGCTTTCTCTTATTGCAAAATATTTGAAAACGAATTTGTGACTTTGTTGAATGTGCAGAGCAAATAGACTCTCCACCTCCAGCTTCTGGCTTGTTTTCTATATGCCAGAATTTGGGGAAGAACACGAGAATTATTGGCATATGGAGTATATGGCTGTTGTCATGTCACAGGTTCACCAAATCTCTCTCAAGAAAAATCTGATTGATATTATTTAAATTTTTTACTTTAAAAGTTTCACACATGTACAAAACTAGAGAGAAAAATATGATGAATCCCTTGTACACATCACCAGGCTTCAGCAATTATCAATTGATGGATTTACTCCCACATAAACCTCAAACCCTTTCTTTAAAGTAAACCTCAAATGATATATTATTCCACCTTGAAATATTTCAGTGTGCATCCCTAAGCATGAGGAATGGGACTGTTTTTCTTAATCACATATTATCACATGTAAAAATTAATAAGAATTCCTTAATGTCATCAAACAACCAGTTAGTATTCATGTTTTCCCAACCTTCATAGTTATTCTTTTTTTTCTTTTCCGTTTTTTCAGTTTTTCTTTTTATTTTTTCTTAAATTTTTTTTAATGTTTATTCATTTTTGAGAGAGAGAAAGAGAGAGCGCAGGGGAGGGGCAGAGAGAGGGAGACACAGAATACGAAGCAGGCTCCAGGCTCTGAGCTGTCAGCACAGAGCCTGATGCGGGGCTCAAACCCACGAACCAGGAGATCATGACCTGAGCCAAAGTCAGACGTTCAACTGACTGAGCCACCAAGGTACCCCATGGTTTTTCTTTTCAACAGCATGTCTGAATTGGGATCCAAATGAAGTCCCTATATTATAGTAAGTTGATATGCCTCCTATGCCTTTTTTCCATGTAGAGTTTCCCTCTAAATGTTTTTCCCCTTACAATTTTTTGTTGAAGAAATTCAGTAGCTTTGGTGGTGGCATGTCTCACAGTTTTGATTTCACATCCCACTGGTATCATTTCAACATGTGTCTTTCTTTTAAAATGATAGTTGGATTGGGGCGCCTGGGTGGCACAGTAGGTTAAGCGTCCGACTTCAGCCAGGTCACGATCTCGCGGTCCATGAGTTCGAGCCCCGCATCAGGCTCTGGGCTGATGGCTCAGAGCCTGGAGCCTGTTTCCGATTCTGTGTCTCCCTCTCTCTCTGCCCCTCCCCCGTTCATGCTCTGTCTCTCTCTGTCCCAAAAAAAATAAATAAACGTTGAAAAAAAAATTTAAAAAAAAATAAATAAATAAATAAAATGATAGCTGGATTGATTCCAAAACCAGACAGAGACCCCACTAAAAAGGAGAACTATATACCAATGTCCCTGATGAACATGGATGCAAAAATCCTCAACAAGATATTAGCCAACTGGATCCAACAATACATTAAAAAAATTATTCACCATGACCAAGTGGGATTTATACCTGGGATGCAAGGCTGGTTCAATATCCACAAAACAATTAACATGATTCATCACATCAGTAAAAGAAAGGACAAAAAACATGATCCTCTCAGTAGATGCAGAGAAAGCATTTGACAAAATAGAGCATCCTTTCTTGATAAAAACCCTCAAGAAAGTAGGGATAGAAGGAGCATACCTCGAGATCATAAAAGCCATATTTGAACAACTCAACACTAACATCATCCTCAATGAGGAAAAACTGAGAGCTTTCCCCCTAAGGTCAGGAACAAGACAGGGATGTCCACTCTCGCCACTGTTATTCAACATAGTGTTGGAAGTCATAGCCTCTGCAATCAGACAACACAGAGAAATAAAAGGCATCCAAATCAGCCAGAAGGAGGTCAAACTTTCACTCTTCACAGATGACATGATACTCTATATGGAAAACCCAAAAGATTCCACCAAAAAAACTGCTAGAATTGATGAATTCAGTAAAACTGCAGGATATAAAATCAAGGAACAGAAATCAGTTGCATTCCCATACACCAACAATGAAGTGACAGAAAGAGAAATCAAGGAATTGATCCCATTTACAGTTGCACAAAAAAACATAAAATACCTAGGAATAAATCTAACCAAAGAGGTGAAAAATCTATACACTGAAAACTACAGAAAGCTTATGAAAGAAATTGAAGAAGACACAAAAAAAAAATGGAAAAAGACTCCACGCTCCTGGATAGGAAGAACAAATATTGTCAAAATGTCGATACTACCCAAAGCAATCTACATATTCAATGCAATCCCTATCAAAATAACACCAGCATTCCTCACAGAGCTAGAACAAATAATCCTAAAATTGGTATGGAACCAGAAAAGACCCTTAATAGCCAAAGTGATCTTGAAAAAGAAAACCAAAGCAGGAGGCATCACAATCCCAGGCTTCAAGCTTTACTCCAAAGCTGCCATCATCAAGGCAGTATGGTACTGGAACAAGAAGAGACACTCAGATCAATGGAACAGAATCAAGAACCCAGAAATAGACCCATAAACGTATGGCCAACTAATCTTTGACAAAGCAGGAAAGAATATCCAATGGAATAAAGACAGTCTCTTCAGCAAGTGGTGCTGGGAAAACTGGACAGTGACATGCAGAAAAATGAACCTGGACCACTTTCTTACATCATACACAAAAATAAACTCAAAATGGATGAAAGACCTAAATGTAAGATAGGAAGCCATCAAAATCCTTGAGGAGAAAGCAGGCAAAACCTCTTTGACCTCGGCCTCAGCAACTTCTTACTCAACACATCTCCAGATGCAAGGTAAACAAAAGCAAAAATGAACTACTGGGATCTCATCAAAATAAAAAGCTTCTGTGCAGCGAAGGAAACAGCAAAACTAAAAGCCACCGATGGAATGGGAAAAGATATTTGCAAAAGATATATCAGATAAAGGGTTAGTATCCAAAATCTATAAAGAACTTATCAAACTCAACACCCAAAAAACAAATAATCCAGTGAAGAAATGGGCAAAAGACATGAATAAACACTTCTCCAAAGAAGACATCCAGATGGCCGACACATGAAAAAATGCCCAACATCACTCATCATCAGGGAAATACAAATCAAAACCACAATGAGATACCACCTCACACCTGTCAGAATGGCGAACATTAACAACTCAGGCAACAACAGTTGTTGGTGAGGATGTGGAGAAAGAGGGTCTCTTTTGCATTGTTGGTGGGAATGCAAGCTGGTGCAGCCACTCTGGAAAACAGTATAGAGGTTCCTCAAAAAACTTAAAATCGAACTACCCTGCGACCCAGCAATTGCACTACTAGGATACAGGTGTGCTGTTTCAAAGGGACACATGCACCCCCATGTTTATAGCAGCACTATCAACAATAGCCAAAGTAGGGAAAGAGCCCAAATGTCCATTGATGGATGAATGGATAAAGAAGATGTGGTGTATATGTACAATGGAGTATCACTAGGCAATCAAAAAGAATGAAATCTTGCCATTTGCAACTACATGGATGGAACTGGAGGGTATTATGCTAAGTGAAATTAGCCAGTCAGAGAAAGACAAAAATCGTATGACTTCACTCATATGAGGACTTTAAGAGACAAAACAGATGAACATAAGGGGAGGGAAACAAAGATAATGTAAAAACAGGGAGAGGGACAAAAGAGATTCATAAATATGGAGAACTTAGGGTTACTGGAGGGGTTGTGGGGGGGATGGGCTAAATGGGTAAGGGGCACTAAGGAATCTACTCTTGAAATCATTGTTGCATTATATGGTAACTAATTTGGGTGTGGATTTCAAAAAATAAAAAATAAAACAAGTTAACATAAAATAAATTAAATGATAATTGGATCTAGAGGTGGTTTAATCCGATTCAGGATCAAAAACTGTAACAAGACTATTTCATAGGTGGTGCTGTGTACCGCCATCCAGAGAAACATAATGATTGGCTGCCTCTCTTATGATATTTAAGTTCTGATCACCAATTCTTGTGTGTGTGTGTGTGTGTGTGTGTGTGTGTGTGTGTGTAGGAGGATCCCCACCAACAAGCAATTCTCAGCATACCAGCTGGGTGTCCTACAATTCAACTCAACTCTGACACTACCTACCTGAAAATAGCAGCAGATTCCTCAGGTCAAGGGCTCAATCCCACAGGGACTGCCCCTCCCCCCACCCACTTTAGCCCTCAGTCACAAGACCAGGTAATTAACTGTGCTCTGCCCTACCGGCTATAAGTTGGGGGTTCCAACAGACCCCTCTACCTCGGGATGCCAATCTCAAAGTCCAGGTTGTCACCTGTACTTCTGACCATCTAGCTGTAAGGTAGAGGTTCCCATGAGCCCCTCTTCGTGTTTGATCATCTTGCTAGAGTGGCCATGGAACTCAGGAAAACAGTTTACTTAGAGTTACCAGTCTATAAAGTATAAAAGGATAGGATATAATATGTATAAAAGGATGTGATAATATGATAAAGGACACAGATGGAAGAGATGCATAGGGCAGGCCATGTGATCGGAGCAGAGAGTTTCCATGCTCTACCCAGGGCCTCTGCTTTCCCTGCACCTATGCATGTTCACCAGCCTGGAAGCCCTCGAACCCCATCCTTTTGGGGTTTCATGGAGGCCTCATTACACAGGCATAATTGATCAAATCATTGACCATTGGCACTTAACCCAACCTCCAACCCCTCTCTCCCCTCCTGTTCTGGGAAGTTAGAGGGATGGGACTGAAAGTTTCAACCCTCTATGATTGGTGCCTCTGGCATCCAGCCCCCATCCTTAGGTGGTTTCCAAAAGTAACCTCTTTAACATAACAAAAGACACCTTTATCACTCTCACTCTCAACACTTAGGAAATTCCAGGGGTTTTAGCTCTGTGCCAGAAATGGGGAGAAAGCCAAATACATATTTCTTGTTAGAAATCACAATATTGGGGCATCTGGTGGCTCAGCAGGTTGAGCATCTGACTCGATTTCAGCTCAGGTCATGATCCCAGGGTTGTAGGATCAAGCCCATGTCAGGCTCCACACTTGGCATGGAGCCTGATTAAGATTCTCTCTCTCTCCCTCTACCCCTCTCCCCAACCTGCACTCTCTCTCTCTAAAAAAAAAGAGAAAGAAAAAAATCACAATATCACAATATTCTAATTCTATCACTTCTCTTCACTTACTAACTAAAATACTTCTATAAAAAGAAATTTGGGGTGCCTGGGTGGCTCAGTCAGTTAAGCGTCCAGCTTCAGCTCAGGTCATGATCTCATGGTTCGTGGGTTCAAGCCCCACATGGGGTTCTGTGCTGACAGCTCAGAGCCTGGAGCCTGCTTCAGATTCTGTGTCCCCTCTCTCTCTGCCCCTCCCCCACCTTGAGCGTACTCTCTCTCTCTCTCTCTCTCCTCTCTCCTCTCTCCTTTCTACTCTCTCTCTCTCAAAAATAAATAAAACATAATAAAATTCAAAGAAAAGAAACTTTCTCTTTATCAGCTATCAATCACTCGGACACTCAATTGTATAGGAAAGGCAGGAAAATACTTGTTTTGGTTTTCAAAGTTTGAGTAAGCTCCCTGGCTCCTCCAAAGGTGACCAATTAGGTTCCCTCTTGGTATCATTATACACTTATGGATTTAAACATGACCTATATTAAATCCTTTGCAGTTATCCTTACTCAAGTTCAAATGGTCCCATCTTTGGGAGTGGGCAGTGGGAGACTTTTCAAGTCGACTCCAAAGTCTGTTTGACTAAACCCAGCTAGTCTTTGATAGCCTTCCTTCCTGCCGTGATGTCTCAGGTTCATCTTACATCTTTTTTTTTTTTTTACAAGTTTATTTATTTTTGAGAAAGAGTGAGCACATGAGCAGGGAAGGGGCAGAGAGAGAGGGAGAGAGAGAGAGGATCCCAAGCAGGCTCTGTGCTATCAGCACAGAGTCTGACGCAGGGCTCAATCCCATGAACTGTGACATTATGACCTTAGCAGAAATCAAGAGCCAGACGCCGAAGTGATTGAGCCACCCATGTGCCCCGTCATCTTACATATTTTCTGACAGAGACATGAAATCAGTGATTTCATCAAGAAGAATCAGCAACTTTTCATCGTAAATAATCTGGAAAAGCCACAGTCTTGACATTAGATGAGTTCGTGGTAACTGGGTTGTTCATTATTTCTAGACCTTTCGATGGCAGAGACAGCAGATCTCTTTTTTTAATTCATTTAACTTTTAATGCTGAAAAAATATTGGACTTTTTAAAGGTAGCGAAAATAGTCCATCTGTGTACCTTTCATTCAGTTCCCCCTAATGTTAACGTTTGACATAACCACAGCACAATTATTAAAACCAGGAAATTGATATTGACACAATATTTAAGTAATCTATAGACCTCATTAGAATTCTCCATTTTTCCCCAAAAGATCCTTTCCCAGTGCAAAATCCAACCCAAGATACCATGTTGCCTTTAACTGTCATGCCTCCTTCTTCTCCAGTCTGTGATAGTTCATCAGCTTTTGAAGACTCTGTTTTTTTCTTGGGACCTTAATGCTTTTGAAGAATACTGACCAGATATTTTGTAGAGCTCTCAATTGGTGTTTGTCTGTTTCCCCATGATTATTATATTGACATTATGTGGTTTTGTCAAGGATGCCACAGCTGTGATTCTGTGCCCTTTTTAGTGTACTCTATCAGAAGGTACATGTCAGCATGGCATTATTGGTGATGTTAACTTTAATCACTTGGTGGCCTTTGCCATTGGTCAACTGGAAAATGACCATTTTTCTCTTTGTAGTTAATATATATAAGTAGATACTGAGAAACTGTTCAAATCTCTTTTTTTTCCTCACTGTACTTTCCCCACTAGTTTTAGTGTCCATCAATGATTCTTATCTGCAACAATTGCTTTAATTATGGTGGTATTTACCCAACATTAACTTTCTATTTTTGTCATTTCTTATACATTTTTCTTGACAGAGAGAGCATGATAGAGGGAGGGACAGAGTGAAAGGGAAAGGGAGAGGGAAAGCTTGAATCTTAAGCAAGATGGGCAACTGGGCATGGAGCCCAGTTCAGGGCTCCTTCTCACGAAGGTGAGATCATGACCTGAGACAAAACCAAGACTAGGATGCTTAAACAACTGAGCCACCCAGACACCCCCCTCTTATATAGTTATTAATTAGAATTTTACTGGAAGGAAAATACTACCCTGTATGCCATTTGTCTGCTTATTAATTAATCATTTATTTATATCAGTATGGATTAATGGATAGTTAGTTCCTTAGGTTATAAGCCATTACTATCTTACTTATCTTATTGGTCAAACTGGTTCTGGATTTCCCTATGTCTTTTCAACATGCCCTCCAAATCTTCTCCATGCTCCCACACTCTCTGGGACCACAGAATATTCCAGGCTCACCTTGCATTTTCCCTGCCCCTGTTAATACAGCGGTTGCTATGTGTCAGGTGCCGATCTGAAAGCTTTGCACATATTAACTCATTTTAGTCCCTATGGCCACCCCATAAAGGACATATCCCATTATTGAATCCACTTTCAGACAAAGAAACTAAGGCACAGTGAGTGTAAGTAAATTACCCAAGTTTACACAACTAGTCAGCAGTACAGCTGGGCAGCAGACACACTGCAGAATCCATACTCTTAGTCACCAACCTGAAATTTTCACAGCCAAACAAACATGCATGAACTAACAGATGGTGTACATACATCCTTGCACAAAAGGAAATAGAGACTCTGTCTTTTAATCAATTCACATCATATCAGAAGGAATCTTCGAGATACTTCATCGCTTGTGAGCCTCTCAAGGGTGCCATATTGTCTCTCAGATCTGCTGAACCATTGGGCTTAGCCTTTCTTCATCACCACTCACAGGATTCCTCTGTTTCCTAAATTCCAGTTTTGAGTCTTACATTCATCAGGACTACATCACCCATTCCTACTCCTTGTTGACTCCAAGCTGACTCCCCATCCTTGCTGTGGCTCCCAGCTCATTCCAACTCTGTAAGTCCACTTCTAGTCATCACCCTTTTGGAGTCTGGCCTCTCCATTCCTTGTCTTCCTCCACACCAGTGACCCTGTCCTCCACCCTATCCAAGCCACACACTATCACTGTACCCTCATCTTGGCCTTAGCAGTAAACGCAAATACCCTTAAGTCTTTATTCTAGCATAACACTATCGAACCATAAACTCCTAACTTATCTGTAATGTACCCCATTCCAACAATTTTAAAACCGCATTGGGACATTCAATCCATTGACTCTACCAGTGTCCTCTCTTCCCTGCTTACTAGACGAAATTCCATAGCCTGCCATTACAAAGCAACTTTTTTGCACACACCCTCAACACCATAACGGCTCTCTCATTTTAAACTATTAGCTTGGCAAACCACAATGCTGATGAAATCCAACTGTTCTCTTATTATGTGCCTAACTTGGCTGAAGCTAACCAAACTGCCATGCTGTCAGGTCTCACAAACCTTAAGCAGGTCCTTCAGGCAGCCAGAATTCACACATTTCCCAAGAGCACTGTCTCCTGTTTTCCTAACTAACTCTTCCCTTCCTTCTCTTTGTTACACCTCCCACACCTCTTCCCTTATCTTTGCTCTCAGCAGACGACCAAACCATCCTCAGGTAATTAAAACAATCACAGGAAACCACCTCACCTTTCAACCTACTAGATCTGCAGTCCACACCCCCCTTTCCTGCTTATCGGTGTTTTCCTCTCTAAAACCAATCCAGTCCCTGGTGCCGTCTCACCTACTCAACTATGCCAGAACTCCAGCAGTTTCCCCATCTTCGTGTTACATTGTTTTTGTTCACTACTGGATAATTCCCACTAGCATATAAAAATTACTGCTGTTTCCTTCACCTAAACTGGTACAAAAAACTACTCTTAGCTCTAACTGCCCCACCAGTTCATTTCAATAATTGCCCATTCCTCTCTTCTCATTAGCATCTAATCTCCTTCCAAGATTTGTCTAGACCGACCAGAAAAAGAGAAAAGAAACAAAAAAGCACAAGTGAAGATATTAAAAATATAATTGTTCAAACCATAGATATTTCAGAAAATGTTGTAAATAAATTCATAGAGTGGTGCCTGGGTGGCTCAGTCAGTTAAGTGTCTGACTTCGGCCCAGGTCACAATCTCGTGGTTCGTGGGTTTGAGCCCCACATCAGGCTCTGTGCTGATAGCTCAGAGCCTGGAGCCTGTTTCGGATTCTGTATCTCCCTCTCTCTCTCTCCCTCTGTCCCTCCCCCACTCACACTCTGTCTCTCTCTCTCTCTTTCTCTAAAATAAACATCAAATAAACATTACAATAAATAAATAAATAAATTCATAGAGGTAGTGTGAGAATTTAGATGAAGTAGATAATCTCCTAGTAAATATATAGGTTATAAAATGTGATTCAAGAAGAAATGGAAAATGGAAAATGGAAAATAAATAAAACATGTCCTTTAAATGAATTGCATCAGTAATCAAAATCTCTACCCATGAAAACAATAGCAGGGAAAAATGATTTGGTAAGCCAGTTTTTTGTTTTGTTTTTTGTTTATTTGTATTGAGACAGTGAGTGAGCGGAGAGAGAGGCAAAAGGAGAGAGAGAGAGAGAGGGAATCTTAATCAGGCTCAGTGTGGAGCCCAATGCAGGGCTCAATCCCACGACCTGAGCTGCAATCAAGAGTCAGATGCTCAGCCGAGGTGCCCCTGGCCAGTTTTATATCACCTAAAAGAACATGTAACTTCTGTACTAGCCAACCAAATCACTATATGAAACCAGTATTATCCTGATAACAAAATCTGATGTAGTCAGCAGGAGAAAAAAAAATCATAAACCATAATAGAAACAGTTTTACTTATAAAGGTTTTTTTTAATCCTGAAAAATAAATAGCATATTAGCCTGGGCTTACATGAAGCATAAATGCATAGACAAAAACTCTGATGCTGTAGTTTATTTTATAACTGATGGGAGTTATCACAAGTGACGAAGTGGACAAAGTAAGACAGAGAAAAAAGAAAAGCCAATAAAGTGAGCATCATGACAGAATTACTGATCCTCTAAGAACTGTGTGAAATATACATTAGGATCATCCCAGGTAAAGGTGAAGGATCTGGAAGCTTTATCTAACAACTTGTATCCCCACAGGCTTAAAACAGGCTTCTTAGGTTCTGCACGGGGCCCTCAGACAAAGAAGAAAATCTTGAAGTAGCAAGCTCACAGAAAGCTAAAAACCATTTTCACCTGCAGGTGAACTCATGTGCACATAAGGTCATCACCTGCTATCAATAGTGAAAAAATGCTTTCACTCTTTCCTTTTGAAAGAGATATTTTGACTGTGATGTCACCTTTGCTTCCAAAGTACTTATTCTGTAGAACTAGTCTTTACAACCCGCACTCGAAGGAAATTTGCATTATCTCCACGCATGGTGAGAAAATATATTCACAATGCCTTTCAACCACCAAAATGATATTAAAAGTAGGCAGTCAACTATGACTCGATTGTAACATTGAATTTAGATGAAGAGTGTCTTTATCAAAAATCTCCAAGTTCCTGGGGCGCCTGGGTGGCGCAGTCGGTTAAGCGTCCGACTTCAGCCAGGTCACCATCTCACGGTCCATGAGTTCGAGCCCCGCGTCAGGCTCTGGGCTGATGGCTCAGAGCCTGGAGCCTGTTTCGGATTTTGTGTCTCCCTCTCTCTGACCCTCCCCCGTTCATGCTCTGTCTCTCTCTGTCCCAAAAATAAATAAACGTTGAAAAAAAAAAATTAAAAAAAAAAAAGAAAAAAAATCTCCAAGTTCCTGATGTTCTTGAGTAAATGAACATGGTCAGTCTGATTAGTAAATTGGCTTCAGTTCATCGTACGTCCTGTAGAAGGTCATACCTCAAAAAATACCTACATAGTATTATTTTGTGGGGGGCTCTGAAAGCGGATAGCACATAGCTTTAAACACAGGAGACCCAATAAATGTTAGATCTTGTTTGCTTGTTTCAGTTGGTTGCAGGCTATTTAGAATTCAAAATAGGTAACCATCCCAACCCTTGCCCATGAACCAATGAAACTGAGCCTTCTTAGCAATAGACATTTCTATAAAGGGAAATGAGGCAAAATTGTTGAGTGGCAAAGAAGAACATGACACCAACCATCTTTGTCCTCCCAACCCCATGCCAAGGCTCTAAGACAACGGGATTTCACAGTCCAGGTGGCCTCTGCAGATGATAACCTATCAAAGCTCCATCCAAGAATTGCTAAAGGGTACAAGTTCATTGTAAGGGCATGAAGGAGGTGCTGTGCACACCTCACAGCTGTGTTCAGATTTCACAGTCTCCCTCCTCTTGCTCTTTTCTATCAAAAATAGGGTCCACCCCTCACTGGTTCATCTTCTCAAAGTTGCTAAGTCAAAGGAGTAGACTTAAGCTCTCCATAGCTTCTTTCCTTCTAAGAGCTCCTATTAGAAAAGGGAGTCTAACTGATGTGTTTTGCCAGGCAATAGAAAATTTTGAAACAGAAAACACTCTTATAATCAAATCTTACAGACCAGTCAAAAACTGTATCTATTAGAGTACGTTCTGAAGCCAAAGTCAAAGCTCTCTTTTTCTCTCTTCCCAAGATGATCACAACAGTGATCTTTAAGAAAATTCCTTTCTTCCTTCCTTATTTTTCTCCATGACTTTCTTCCAGAAGCCAACGATAAAGTAAGGTGGTTCTTCCCAAAATTGGATAGAAGGATGGCTACGCAGCTGCTTTTTCACAGAGCCCATTTCTTAATCATTAAAGTCATCCAAATATGGGGCTTCCCCATCTCCAAATATTTTTTGGTGAAAACACTTAAAATCAGAACTATGAATGCGTTGTTAAATAGACTGGAAAATTCACATTAATTGTTAAGATAAAATATTGGACTCTAAAAATATTTTTTCTCTTCTACAGCAGCTGGTATTTGACAACCACTACCAATGCCACCTCCCATCCTGTGCTCGCTTTTCTCTGCCACTGAGAATACCTTCAGATTACTTCGGGAGAAAAGTTTAAGAAGCACCGTTTCTAGTAACATCTTCAGGTAAATGAGGGTATAGGTAATTTCACCTTGTAACCTGAGACATTTGGAAAACATCTAAAACTCTGAAGGCCCCAGAGGTTCCTGAGTGGTTTATCTTTAAGCCTTTGACTGGTCCCAAGTTCCTGAGTGTTAGTGGGCTTGTATTTCCAACTTCTGCACTTTGATCTCCAGGAAGAAATTCTTAGTTAATTTTGAGCTACTCTACATGTGTATATGCACAGTTTTAAACATGTACACACACACACACAAAGAGAGAATTCTTGAGACAATAGGACCAACCGAGTAAATGTGGAAATTCAAGAGCTAGGTCCTCCCAAAATACCTCGCTAAAGAGAGTGGTGACTTATAGTGAAAACATGAGGCCTCTACCACTAGGCCCTACGAGCTTTCGGAAAATGTTTTCCCAACATTTTGATGCTTCTCCCCAGCCACTAAGCAACCATGCTCTTCCTGGCTTCACAGAGGCCCTAATGTAGCAGCTCACCAGAACTCCAATAGGTTTTATTTCTTATTCTTCCCCCTAGTTTAACATTCGTCCATTGGGTGACCCATTCAAGCAAGACACTGCTTTCTCCATTCTGGAAACCACGCATGGTAAGATGTTACCTGCTTTTGTTTATTTGCTTGTTTTTAAAATCTCAAACTTACTAATCCCGGCTGATATTAATTCATATCTGTTTTAGAGTGCCATAACTTTCAAAATGAAAGAAAAGGACATACCTGCCACATGCCACAGGGAGACAAATCAAAATCTCTGGCATGAGGTTGAAAAGTCAGAGTAGGAATGACAAAAATTTTAAGCTATGCCCACATTCTGCTGGGGCAAAGAGATCTTGAATCACCGTGGGGTGGAGTAGGCTGGCCCATTCTCCACTTCCACTCCCTACTGAGAAACAGAGGTTGTAATGATTAAAGTTACTGATGAGTGTAATGATGTGAAGGCAGAAAATTAAAGGTTGTGAATGAAGCTCATAAAATACTGAGTATTTCAAACACTGATTTTCTGTCAAATGAGCCTTTTGATATCTCATAATTGCCTGTAAGATACAAATGCCAGGCACTTCATAGTTGCTTAATAAATCTGAGGTGGATTAATCCTATCTATAGTTTCATAGAATTTAAATGCAACAATTACCAATAAACATAAAGGGAAAAATGGCAATGCCTAGTGTATAAAACTGGCAAAGGTGACGGAGTAAGAAACTAAGCCAAAAACTAAAGCCATCTCTTCTGAAAGAATGGTTGAAAATCTTTCTGGCCACCACACAATACAACATGTCACACAACATGAGACAAGGAAGAAGAAGAGTTTAAACAGAACTGGGTTTAAATGAAATTCATGGATGACTTTTTTTTCTCCCTATTGTCTGATTGATCAAGAGAGCAGGCTCTGTCCCAGAAAGTAGAGTCCAAATTTTTCAGAAGATTTAGCAAATCTCAAAGTCTACTGTCTGCTTTTATCAACCACTTTCTCTTGCCCTGGTATCTGGGTGAGTAGCTTGCCCTGGAGCCATAAAGATTAGGTCAAAGAAGGTCAAGTGGGAACACTCTCCTGTTTCTATGAACCTAAAAGAGGTGGACTGTATTAGGGGAATGGGGAGACTTGAGTATAATCCATTTTACATTCTTGATTCAGGTGGGAGTGTCAGTGCTTGACATCAGCTATGCCAGTAGGCAAGGCTGGGTTAAGACAGTAAATTCCTGCTAGGCTAAGGGCTTGGAGTCCATTAAGGTTTATCAGAAGAATGACTGGCCATCTCCTCCATCACTTCAATTCCACTTGAGCTCTGTACTAAAAAATGATTCATGCAAAGGACACATCACAGTGGCTTCAATTCAATATGAGCTGAGGAGGACAACACAAAGGCATAGAGAGAATCTCATGAGTTGTTTTGTTGTTGTTGTTGTTGTTGTTTTATTTGCTATTGGTGTTTTTGAATGTTTGCTTTCTCTTTGAATTTCAACGCTTACTTATTAAATCAACATTGCCTTAAATCCCAGTTGAGATTGTCCCACCATCATTGAGGCTGGGATTAGGTTTACTGATGGCCTTGCAAGTTCCAGTAAGATCATTATCCTTTCGAAGGAAAAAGGCCAGGTTCATGCATCTGTAACTGTACATGCTTTGGTTTCATGAGTTCCAAAACCCTCACATGTCTTGCTTCCCTACCTAGAGAGTCTCTCTCAAATTCCACTCCTGGAACATCATGTTTTTAAGTTTAATGGAGTGCTCCTTGGAAAAATATAAAACCCCAGTAAGGAGTAACACAGCAAAATGTTTTAGCCATTTCAATTTGCTTTGCTTTCTAATAGCTGAAGAGCAGGTTTTGATCAATTGTAAAAGAGAAGAGAAATGAGATATTCGACTCTACTGAGGAAGAAGAAGAAGAAGGGCAATCAGAGTGGGTCACAGTCAGCAAGGAAAATCTATCCCTTATGACCTGACTGGAATGAAAATATGGATATCTAAGAGTGATATTCTGCCCAAATCTCTCTAATATATGAGGTAGCATATTATTCCCAGGGGAAAAGACTTGCCCACATGATATATTCTCAAGATCAAGACCTCAATGCCATTGTAAGTTTTGTTTGATTTTGTTTTAAATCATTGAACACAATGTTTTGAAGCCATTAAAACACAGAGCCTAGTATTCATAACAACGAGTACTGATTCTGCTAGTAAGTTACCTCCTAAAAACAGATCTGTGTACCCTAGGACAATTCATGAATTCTTCTAGACCACAAGGGTCCCATTAAATGGATTACTAACTCAATATATCAAAGAGTACCCAGGTGGATTTACAAAATACTTAACTATTCACATCAGGCAGTTTGTGTCCTAGGAGAATCTGTCTTGTTGATCATTTATTTTGTGTCATATATTATACCCAAACTGGTATTGTATAATTTTAGATGCCTGTATCAAGTTACATTCTCAAAGCCTTATTAAAATACAAACCACATACACACACACACACACACACACACACACACACACACACAAATACACACACACACGTGATACATTTTTCATACCCTTTCCAATACTATCTCCAGATATAAAGAAAGCAGGATCCTGCATTGCAGGCTGTTTATTATTCCAAACAATATAAAGATCCAAACCCCTCTCATTCCCTCATCCTCAGAGTCTCCCATTCAGGCGTGTTTTTAAACCAATCACATAAGCCTTGCCCCCTAAGTATGCTGGATACCATGTTCTCATGGAAGCTCCCACATGGTCCATGCATTTCTCCTGCTCTTTACAATTCACACAAAAACCCCTACCATCATTTCCTCACGGTTGTCTTTGCTCAGCTCTTCCTGAAGGGAGCACATTCACAGCAACAGAAGAATGTAGCTGAGAAAACCCCTTCCCGGAGGATGCGAGCTTCTTTGCAAGCCTCAGACCTAACACACAGCCTCTTGGAATTGCACAATGCCACATAAGCATTCACTGCTGTTTGTTTACTCTGGATCTACCCCTGAAATCTGTCCGGCAATACAGTTTTTGGTTCATTTTCTTGCTCTGTCTTCCACTCTCAGGTGAGTTTGTTTTCATTCAATCCCCTTTCTTTTTTCCCCTCTTTCCTCTCCCTCTCTGAAAACATGGTCCACTTTTTGCTGCAGAATATAATTACTAAATAACGTACGAATATATGGCCATGTATATTCTAAAGGAACAGCTGCAAAATTGCTAATATTAGGTCTAATTTAGCTACAATAAATTAGCAAATTGTGGAAGCACCATGATGACAGCATAATTATAACAAAAGTCGATGTGTTGAAGTATACGGATGACAATACATACTAATTTTAGAGGGAAAAAAAAGAACCCTACACCAAATGAAATGCATGCAATGAACAGACGGGACTAATAGCTCAGACACGTATACTTAATGTGGCCAGTCACTGTAAAAACAAAAAGATAGATGAAGCTGTTCAAAAAATCTAGCGCTAACAAGCAATGCAGTCTGAAACCATTAACTGTCAGGGGTAATAACACTCAAAGTGCTGAAGTGCCGTAAAACAGCTTTCCCGAGCTGGTGGTGTTTCTACCAGCGCACACCTGTGAAGGGGGCGCTAAATCTATCCTCGCATTCATTATAACAGAGGGAGGAAAAACAACACTAATAATGTAAAGTATAAACGGAAATAGCAGACAGCAGAGAGTGACATTTGCATGGTCCCAGTCAGCTTGTTAGCTGAAGTGGGTTTTAATTAGCTATTTTCCAGCAAGCAAACGAGCAAATTAGTGGCAGCTATAAACAAGAAGAGACAATCAGGCCCAAAGAAAAGGAAAAATGATCAGGGTGCCTTTGCAAGGGGTTGGGGAGGGGAGGGCAGAGAAACACAAAGCTTCTACGGAAAACTTTCCCAATCAGAGAATCCATGAGTGTTTTCTCTCGAACACACCTTAGGGATTATCCAGGTCTCCCTCCTTTTTTTTTTTTTTTTTTTTTTTTTTTTGTAAAGGTGAGGAGACCAAGGCCCATAGAAGCCAGCTGACTTGGGCAGCCTTACGCCTCTGAAAACAAATCACACCAAAATGAGGACATATTCCCACGCAGCTTTTCCAAAAATCTGCCTGGGTAATATTAGGAGTGGATCAGACACGGAGACGTGCAAAATCATGTGCAAAACTGGCATGATTATTGACAGTTACGACTGTCAATTCAACTTTTAGTTCAACTTTGCTGAGACCGAAAACAAAACTGGGAAAGAGGATTAGAAACAGAATAACGGCCCCTTCCATGGAAAAGTATTATTCTGAGCAAATATTTATCACATAATCGTGAGTGCTTACTATGAACGAGGCACCGTATTAAGTGCTGAGGCCGAGGCTTTGGCTGTCGGGCAGGATGGACAGACAAGTACACAGACTTTACAAGACCGTGGGCACAGACCCTGGCACACAGCATTGGGAGCTGCGGAGGCCAGCAGCCATGCCACTACGATGAACGTGGGGCGTCGCCAGGAACACTTGAGAAGAAGGGCTACCGAACCAGGATGCGAAGAATGCTCAGCACGGGGCCAGCCTCCTCCCAACTCCGCGGTGAATAAGAGCCTATGCATTTTAGGCAGTCGCCTCTGTAAAAAGAGAACTAAAAGAACCATTTGTCCCGCTGGGCTAGATAAGAGAAGGGCTCCAAAGTGCATAAACGAGGAAATGCATACTGTCCAGTTTAATATGATTCACAACCTGAAATACACCGTTAAAAATGAACATGATGAGGGGCGCCTGGGTGCCTCAGTCCATTGAGTGTCCCACGTCTGTTAAGGTCATGATCTCATGGTTCATGGGTTCAAGCCCCACGTCGGGCTCTGTGCTGACAGCTCAGAGCCTGGAGCCTGCTTTGTATTCTGGGTCTCCCTCTCTCTATGCCCTTCCCCTGCTTGTTTTCTCTCTCTCTCCTCTCTGTCTCTCTCTCCCTCTCATAAATAATAAATGAAAAACTTAAAAAAAATGATTGGGACATAGGGGAAATCTTGGGATGAGGAATAACAGAAGTCAATGGGCTTATGTGCCCTTACATCATAAATTTGATCGATATATTAAGATTTAAATGCATTAAAGCCTGATAAAACTCAAACAGAATGCAGAGGGGAAAATACTATGTCCAGGACAGAAGACTGAAGCAAACATATGCCACCTGCTACAGATAACAAAATCAAGGACAGTTTATATGAAAGAGATTAGGAAAATGGAGACTATCTTTGCCAAGAGGCATCAACCAACCTCCTTTTATAGATCTACAGAATCACAATTCTACAGGAGATGCTGCATAGCATAAAAAAATTTGCTCATCCATCCTGACTTCACTGTCCAAAGAATGGCTTCCAATATGAGACACGAAGAAATGGACAGACACAGGAAAAAGAGTGTGTGTCCTCTCTCCACTGCACAGTTAAATGAGGTGAATATGCAGCATCATCAATTTCTCATTCATTCAACAAACATTTATTGAGCTCCTTCTATATGCAAGGCATTGGATTACACACTGGGTATACAGACATGAATGACTCTAAAGGTCATTCAGGCATGCCTAATTCCTCTCCCAGAGGCCAGATTTTTCAACAGTGGAAGACAGTAATCACGTTCTGTCATTCTCCTTTTCTTGACATTAACCATATTCACTGTATCTTTTTCCACAAGATAGTTCCATGTCCTTTAGACTCCCTTCTCTAGCATTCAAGAAATTATTTCTATCCTACCAAAACCAAGATGTTAAGAACAGTACTGTTTATTACAAAGTTCAACATCATTATCACCTCCTTTGGCCTAGGCATTACTTCATTAATCTAACCCTAAATCACATCTGCTTTTTCAGCAGCCATGTACAACATTAACTAACTTTAACTTTAGAGTTAACTAATTGCCCCAAGGCCTCATCACATAATAATAGCATACATTTGAGAAGACACCATTACAACATCTTAATCCATTAATGTAAAAGTTTGTTAGATTTTATCCATTTCCCAGCCTGTTAAAAAATTGTGTGGACCCTGATTCTGTCATCTAATATACTCCCTACAGCTCACCCTACACCAACATTATGACATCTCCAAATTCATTAACAATTTTTCTACATCTTTATTCAAGTAGTGATAGAAACTGAGAAAGATAGAGCAAAAATACCTTCCCAAGGTATCATTAGATACATCCCTTATTGCTAATTAGCTTACAAAATGATTTACCCATCTTAGAATGTAGTCCATTAATCCTCCATGGTTTAGCTTGGGTTTCTGCAAGAAGCAGACCCTAAGACTAGGATTTCAGGAAATAGAGTTTATTCCGGAAGGTTCTCTTCAGAAAGTGCTGATGGAGGAGAGTAGTGAATGAGACAGGGAAGGAAGGGAGACAATAAAAGGGGCTTGGCGGAGGGATGAGTAAACTGAGGCATGGAGTCACCAATGACTTTGGTCTCTCAGTGACTGAGCGCTAACTTCCTGTACTGTCAGTGGGCCAATCACACTTCTGGGGACAGAGAAGTCCTCAGGCAGAAAGCTGAATCACAATGCTGATTGCTGAGGGGGCAGAGAGCAACAGCATCTGCTGCGCTGTGGCTCAGCTCTTCCAGCAAAACTGCATCAGACTTCAAAAGTCTCCCTCCAATCAAGAAATGGAATATCCATCCTATCACCCTTACTCCTTCATTCACCTAAATCTGTTGAATACCCTTCATTGCCTATTGTAGACACAATGCTTATTGTCTGGTGCCCTATTACATGAGTGGCCTTGACCAAAAATGATATTCATCTTTTAATACTTGATAATTCAGTTCCAAACCCTAGTGATTTTTGCTTACATATTTCCTACCAATCTTTTAATAGTTGCTTTGTAATACTCTGTAGATCAATCACAGGCTAATCTATGACAAACCACAGCACTTTTCTCTTATTATTTTTATAAATCAAGCAACCCTAATATTAAATATTTCTTTTGATCTTTAATGTTTTTAAAGGTCCAGAAGCATTCTGTTTCCAGGATTATGACAGACTAAATATTTCCCCATGACAAACAGACAACAAAACTAGAATCTCTTGAGGGATAAATACAAATATCCTTATAAATGCAAAGCTGAACTTGGGAACTGTGATGCTATAATTGAGACTGTTTAGTAGGATGCAAAACCTTGACTTCTTCAATGGGGTGTTTGTTCATCTCAGTAGTCAGGAGACTTCAATCTTCAAACTATGTCCATCATAAATTTGGGCTCACACAAATTGGTGACCTGAAATAACCCTTGATTCCAACTTGAATAATGTTAAATCTTCAGAAGGCCCTACCATTACTCCAAAATTTGCCTGGAGAAAAATTCTCCTGCTAACAAAAACAGATGACATAAGAAAGTGGTTCAGTTTCATTCTTCCACATGTCACCATCCAGTGTTCCCAACACCATTTGCTGAATGAGGGAGGTGGGTAGGGGATGGCCTAGATGGGTGATGGGCATGAAGGAGGGCACTTGCTGGGATGAGCACTGAGTGTTGAATATAAGTGATGAATCACTGAATTCTACTCCTGAAGCCAATATTGCACTGTAGGTTAATGAAAATTTAAATAAATAAGAAAAGCAGTTGAAAAGAAACTGTTCTGTCGCATCATGGAATCCAAGTAAGATAAAATAGCCTCTGGCAATTTGAACCATGCGAGTTTTGGGCCAAAATATACACTATGATTCCCAAAACCCTAAGGCAATAAAACTAGTTTATATGATACTATAATGGCAGATACCTATCAGCATACATTTGTTGAAAGCCATAGAATATACAATACCAAGAATGAACCTTAACATAAGCTATGGACTTGGGATGATAATGATGTGTCAATGTAGGTTCCCCGATTGCAACAAAAATACCACTTTGGTCCAGAATTTT
The DNA here is from genome assembly GCF_027475565.1 of Acinonyx jubatus. Lineage (NCBI taxonomy): Eukaryota > Metazoa > Chordata > Mammalia > Carnivora > Felidae > Acinonyx > Acinonyx jubatus. The sequence continues at coordinate 139,159,621 of NC_069385.1, read as the reverse complement.
GATGGTGAAGGAGGCTGCAGGTATGTGGGGTCAGGGAGCATAAGGGGAAATCTCTGTGCCTTCTGCTCAGTTTTTCTGTGGACAAGAAATTGCTCTAGTTAATAAAGTCTATTTTTAAAAAGTAAATTAAATAAATCCATAATCATTAAATACATTGATTTGAAAGGTAAAAACCCACCTATACCAAAAAATAAAAAATAAATACTGAAGGCATGGATAATTATTATGTTGCTTCAATCAATCAAAGAAACCTAAAAATCTAATTTTATGTAAACTGTTCCAAGGAATAAGAAATTTAAAAATAAACCCATCTTAATTCATTTTATGAAGTTAAGCTTACCTTGATGCCAAAAAAAAAAGAATCACAGAGTAAAGGAAAATTACAAGCTAATTTCACTTTTGAATATAGATGATAAATCCTAAATACACTGAACTTAATAATGTGTTACCAACAGCCACCACAACATCATGGCTCAACTGGATTTATACAAAGAATGTTAAGATTTATTAAAATTTTAATATCTATTCATTTTTACCAGTTGAAAAAGAAAGAAAAATGACATCACAAGAGATATAAGAAAAGCAAACCTAATACTCCAAGTCCTGTTTGTGATCGAAAACAAAGTTTTAGCAGACTGAAAACAGAAGAAACATCCAGAATCTTATAAATTGTATCTACCAAAACAAAAAAATACAGTAGATAATATTCTTAATACAATGTTAAAGACACAAATGATATAGAAACATATACCTGTGTAAATATATACATATAATGCATATATTTTCTATATACATGAATTGCAAAAAGCAGCAAAATGTCACGGTTTTTAACAATGTGTGGCTTAGATCCAAAACTCAAAAGCATCTTAACATATGTGAATTAATAAGAATTTAGCAATATCGTGGGATCAATCCACAAAAAAAATGATCACATTTCTATATACCAGCAAGGAACAGAAGACAGGTTCAGCAATCCCATCCCAGTAACGTAGTCTTTGAGAGCCCTGGCAGGGAGTGTTTCTAAGCCATGGACTTGTACCCACTTGGCACAGCTTACCTATGTATTCTTGTACCCTCTTTACCTAACCCAGGCTTCCTTTCTCCTCCACATAAGCCTTTGGTGGCCGTTTCAGTCTGTTCTTTGAAGAACTGCTTTCTCCTATGCATGCCTTAACTATCACACCATCAACTTCAAGCAAAAAAAATAAAACAAAAAACCTATCATTTCCTTGCTTTTCTTGCTAACCAAATTTTGTTGTCCTCAGCTATTTTCAAGTTTCATATGATGTTTCAATTTCTCTGAAGCTTCACATGATGGTTCCATCCTCTTATACTTCTTGGATCTTTCTTTCTTTCTCTCATTCATTCATTCATTCACTCATTCAATCATTCATTTTTTAAATTTACGCTAGAAGAGAGCTCCTTATTGTCTGCTTCAGTTTCTTTAGGTTTCAATCGCCTTTCTCCTACATTAGAAATATTTGCATAGTTGGTTCTGTGTTATCCGAAGGCTTTGTAAGATAGCTGAGTATTCTATTTTAGAGTCTCATGTTGTGAATTTACTTGTTTCCCAAGTTAATCTTGCTGCCCGTATCAGTTAGCATGGTCAAGGTTAGTCTGTGTTAACAATTCCAAAATCACAATGGCTTACAACAACAGCTGTATCTCATGTTATTTGTGGGTCAGGTGTGGCTCTGCTTCATGTTGTCATTATTCCAGATCCCAAGCCAATGGATCCACTTCTGTCTAGAATATTGCCTGGCTCAAGAAAAAAAGAAGGGATGCTATTCTTATAGTTTCTGTTCTAAAGTGACACATGTCATGTTGACCACATTTCTTTTGCCAAGACATTCATTCACATGGCCAGCTCTAATTTCAGCAGGTAGAGGGAAGGATCATTTGTCATAAAATCTACCACAGTCTATCCACCCAATCACCAGATCCTGAGTTCAGCACTGTTAGATTGTCAGATCCTTTCATTTTTTTTTTTTTCATCTTAGCACTTTAAAAATGTCATTCCATTGTCTTTGGCCTTTTGTAGCCTCCTGTGATAAGTCATCTGTCTTTCTTATTTTTGTTCCTCTTTGGGCTTTTTTCTGGCTACTTTTAAGATTTTCCTTTTTATCATTAGTTTTTAACGATTTCATTATGATGCTTCTTAGTGTGTTTTCTTCGTTTCCTCTACTTTGAATGAAATGAATTTCTTCCATCTGTGGGTTTCTAATTTTTATCAAATATGGAAAAAATTTGGCCATTATTTCTTCAAATATTTTTCTGTCCCCCCTTTCTTATTTTTTTAACCTTTAGACACCAATTACACATATATGAGACTGCCTGAGAGTTTCCCAAAGGTTAGTGGTGTTTTTTTGTTATTTTTCTTTTTCAATTTTGTTTTCCTCCCACTCCACTCTCTACTTTTTTGGAAAAATTTTATTGCCATTTTCCAGGTCACTGACTTTTCTCCTACAAGATATAAGCTGGTGTTAATCCAAACCAGTGAATTTTTCCTTTCAAGGATTTTATTTTTAACTTTTAGAAGTTTTATTCGAGCCATTTTATATCTTCTATATCTTATGTTATGTTCATGCCTTCCTCAACCTCTTGAATATGGAATATATTTCTAGTAGCCATTTTTAAAATGCTTATATGCTAATTTGATCATTTCTATTACTTCTGGGTGTGAGTATATTAATTGAGTTTTTCTGGGTTATGGATATTTTCCTAATTTCTATATGTCTTCCAGTTTTCTTTTGGATGCAGGGAATTGTGAATTTTGTGTTCTTGGATGGAGCATTGTGTTGTATTCCTTACAGTGTCAACTTTTTCATCTGGGACACACTTAAATTACCTGGGCTCATTTTGCTTCTGTATAGGATTTCTTTTAAGCTCTCTTAGGTCAGAGAAGAGCATCCTTTATTCTAGTGATAATTTACCTTCACTACTAAGATAATTTCTTTTTAAGTATTTTACCCAAGGCCTCATTTATTATTAAATATCTTCACTCTAACACAAACAGAAACTATTCTCAGCCCATAGATAGCTTCAGGAATTGTTCAGCCTACTTATTTCCAGCAGTTCTTTTTCCAGTTTTAGATAGTTTATTCTCATGCATGAAGAGACTACTATTCTGCCAAGGACTCAAGTGGACATCTCTGCAGATCTTCAAAGCTCTGTCTTTGTCAAGTTCCCTTTACTCCAATATTTTGGCCTCTCTAAACTCGAAACAATGTCTCTAAAACTCAGTGGACTTCCTCGGTTTTAATTGATTTCCTCTAGCCCTGCACGGCGAAGGGGACTCAACTTCTGTGTGGTAAACTGGGACAATCATATAGCTCACCTTATAATTGGGGATTGCAATCATCTGCTATTATGTAATATCTGAGAACAGCGACTTTATATATTTTGTTTGATTTCCTAGTTGGTTAGGTTTAGAGAGTAAATATGGTCCCTGTTATTCCATCATGGTTGTATCCAGAATTCTCTTACCTTTCATTTAATAAAGGAGTGATTCTGAACAGTATACATAATATGTTATGGAGGTTGTGGTGGTGTTTATGTTTTACTTGAGGACACCGATGACAGGGAGGAGTATTATTACCCCATGGTGTGCAGCACATATGAAATACAATGCATATATGTTGTTTATCTTGAATAATGAGTTATATTATTAGTCGAGGAAATAGTTTCAGGCCTCCAATAACAAGAAACCACGTTTGGTTGAGATGTTAACATGAATATTCCCACGTGCAAAACTCAATCCAGCACTGTGGGTTTTGAATGCTACTCAAATTTTTCTGGGAAGGAAAAGATATGTAAGGAGAGGAGTTTATACATATCAAGCAAAACTTGACTTTTCAAAATAAAATAAAATACAAAGGCATGTAAACACTTTGACCATACTTTTATGACTGTCCCTAAGTGCATTTAAAAAATGCGTTGTTTAAATATTTGTCATGACGAAAACTTGCATAATTTTATCATAAAATTGCTTCGAGAAACCTTTTTGCAAAAGTGTGAACCCTATGACACATTTGAAAGGTTCATTTACAGGAGCCAACTATTTCTCTACATACCAGCGGTCTCCGAGAATGTAAGCTTGTGCCTATGGCAGATACTTTTAGAATTTTGCATACATATATGTTTTCACGGAAACTGAACAAAAGCAATAGAAAGCACAGGGAAAGTAAATTTAATATGTATCAAGGCCCATGGCCAATCATATCCTCTTTTTGTTTGTTTTGTCACCAGATACAAACTTTGGCATGAAAATTTTTAGTGGGTAGTTACTATCCAACTATGCAATACTTTACAGATTCTGGGCTTCTTTTGTAAAATGCATCCTTTAAAACACACCAAAAATGGCCTTTGCTCATAAAACAACCAAATCGGGTTTTTATGAGTTCTATGAAATACAGTCAGATGTTAGTGTTTGCTTATATGTTCTTCAATAGATATTAAAGAATAATGTTGCCAACAGCAAAATGTTGGAAAACACAGACCTTGATTAAAATTCACTTTCTCTTCTGAAGCATTGCCCGGATTTCAGCAGAACCTTGACCCCTCCAACATATAGCTAAAGCAATCATGGTATTTCAAGGCACTGGCATGGTTTAGTTTTATTCCTGAGTTTTTTTTTATTACTCCTTAGGAAATATAAAATGCCAGATTTGAATACATGAATATAACACTTTGAATTGTCTACCTCTGAAATCTTAAAAGTGTGTTTGTAGTTTCAAAATTAATGCGCATGCTTTTATGATTAACTCGATATGGTTACAATCTCTTTTTTAAATTTTTCTTTCAAATGTCATAGGCATTCTGTGTCTAAAATATCATAGTTTTTTCTGCCTCACAGGATAAAGATATTTCCAATTGCTTCCTACATATTTTTTTGAAAATTAAAGAAAGTCATTTCTTGTAAAAAAAAATGCATAGAATATTTATTATATCTGGCATTAATATCTCCTTTGCCATTATGTGCTGTTACATAATGACATAATAGTGGGGCTATTTTCATAACTAATAATATATGCCATAAAGGCAATAAAGGTTTTTCTTATGGCTCCAAAGATATTTCTGCTACCTGTTATTCTGGTCTATTAGGCATTATAATTATGTAATTAGATGTTCCTTAAAGACTGTCTTAGGTACCTCATAGATTAGAATGGTTCCTTTGAAGCAGTTACCAGATCTGTTATATAATTACATAATTAAGTCCATGTAGTAAAAATCTTAACAAAACTCTTTAAAAAAAATAAGCAGACTGCACTGGGGCAACAGATGATTTTGATTACAAATTGGAAGTAAAAAGAAAGTGGTGATGTATCCAATAAAAGCAAAAGATTCTCAACACTTGTTTTTATATTGGGATTTCACCCCTCAAAGGAAAACTCAAGAGAGGTGGACCTAGCCTCTCAATCATTCAGAACCTGCCTGGTGGTGTTATTCACAGCACTCCAAGAGAATCTACTCTTCATAACTTGCCGATCAACCTTCCTCAAAGATATTCATAAACTCAGTGTAGTTTGGGGGTCACCAAGAAAGATAAAGGGTGACTGAAATACTAACTTAAATAAAAGCTCTTCATATTTTCATTTTGTGTATTTTTAAGTCAATTAAATTCTTCCATGCCAAGGCAATCTTGAGAAAGAACAAAGCTGGAGGTGTCGCAGATTTCAAACTAAACTACAAAGCTATAATAATCCAAACAGTATGGTACTTTCACAAAAACAGAAACATAGATCAGTGGAACATAATAGAGAGTTTTTTTTTTTTCAACGTTTATTTATTTTTGGGACAGAGAGAGACAGAGCGTGAACGGGGGAGGGGCAGAGAGAGAGAGACACAGAATCGGAAACAGGCTCCAGGCTCCGAGCCATCGGCCCAGAGCCCGACGCGGGGCTCGAACTCACGGACCGCGAGATCGTGACCTGGCTGAAGTCGGACGCTTAACTGACTGTGCCACCCAGGCGCCCCCATAATAGAGAGTTCTGAAATAAACCCACACTTATATGGTCAATCGATATTTGACAAAGGAGGTAAGAATATATAATGGGAAAAAAATAGTCTGTTCCAGAAAAGGTGCCAGGAAAACTGTACAGATGCACGTGAAAGAATGAAACTGGACCACTTTCTTACATCATATGCAAAAGTAAACTCAAAATGTATTAAAGACTTATATGTAATATCAGGAACCATGAAACTTCTAGGGAAAAAAAAAACACAGGCAGTAAGCTGTTGGACATCAATCTGAGCAACATTTGGGGTGGAGCGGAGTCATCTCCTCAAAGACAACAAAAGGAAAAATGAACAAATGGGGCAATATTAAACTTAAAAGATTTTGCACAGCAAAGGAAATCATCAATAAGATTAAAAAGCAATCTATTAAATGGGAGAAGATATTTGCAAAGATATACCTGATAAGGGATTAATATCCATTATATAAAATATATTCTTTATGAAATATATAAATAATTCATTCAACTCCATATCAAAAAAAATAATAAAACCCCAAACAATCCAATTAAAAAATGCACAGAGGACCTAAATAGATCTATCTCCAAAGAAGGCATACAGATGGCCACCAGACAGAAGAAATCACAAGTGTTGGTGAGGATGTGGAGAAAATGAAGACCTCTGTCATTGTTGGTGGGAATGCAAAATGGTGTGGCCACTATGGAAAACCACATGGAGGTTCCTCAAAAAATTAAAAATAGAACCACCATACAATTCAGAAATTATACTTCTGGGTATTTATCCAAAAAAATAAAAACAATAACTTGAAAAAAATATGTTCATTACAGCATTACTTACAATAACCAAGACGCAGAAGCAACCAAAGTGTCTATCAATAGATGAATGGATAGAGATGTGGCATATGTATACATAAATATATATACACACGTGTGTGTGTATATACACACACCATGAAATAGTGCTCACCCATAAAAGAATAAAATCTTGCCATTTTTGACAACATGGATGGACCTCAAAGCATGTGAAAATAAGTCAGAGGAAGACAAATACCATATGATTTCACTTATATGTGGAATCTAAAAAACAAACAAACAAAAAATAGACCCACAGATACAAAGGATGATCTAGTAGTTACCAGAGGGGAGGGGCAGGGGGGATGAGTAAATAGAGGAAGGGTATTAAAAGGTACAAATTTCCAGTTATAAAACAAATAAGAGTTGGACATACAATGTACAGCATTGGAAATATAGTTAATAATATGTAACAACTTTGTATGGTGACAGATGGTAGCTAGATTTATCCTGGTGATCATTTTGCAATATATATAAATGTTGAATTATTATATTGTACACCTGAAACTAATACGATATTGTATTTCATCTACACCTCCAAAGATTCTGCCACATTATATGCAGCCCTAGCATATAATCTTAACTACCAATTACATATATGCATTTACAAAGTCAAAATAAAGCAAATTAAAAAATAAAGTTGGAGTTAGTACCCATCATAAAACTCACAAAGATAATACTTTTTAAACGCACCATTGGCATTGAAATATATAGACATTGGGGTACTAAATTATCTGATAGAAAATCAATATACGTGAAATATGTTGACACTACTCTTTGAGACTGATGCTTCTGACACTGTATGAGACAGAAACAAAGATCTATCAATCTATAGCAGGACAGACATTTAAGGCAAAAAAGTCATAAATTTGCTCTTTTTAAAAAATGTGTAATTTTATTTATTTATTTTGAGAGCGAGAACTCATGCACATGCATGAGTGGAGGAGGAGCAGAGACAGAGAGGGAGAGAGAGAATCCCAAGCAGGCTCCACATTCTCAGCATGGGGTTCTATCTCCCGAACCGTGAGATCATGACCTGAGCCGAAGTCAAGACTTGGACACTTAACCGACTGAGCCACCCAGGTGCCCCCAGTTTGTGCATTCAAAACGTCTTATCTCTTAGACTCCACAAATTCCCAGGACACCTCAGCTCTTGCCTACTGAACTCCACTGATTCTCAATGACCATTCTGCTGGGCATCTTTCAGTTCTCTTTACCATCAACACCCCTGTGAAACCTTACCCGCACCTCATTTCTTAACTGCCTCTCCCTTCTCCCCTCTCATTATCAACTAATCTGGAATGCTAACTTCTATGACCGTATTTCCCTTTTGACAAAAGCTATCAGTGACAGCTCCAATGTTTACTTGCCGCTCATTTACGGAGAAGAGATATTTCAAACCAAAGAGCCTGTGTCTCCTCTGTGTTACTTCATTGTGCTGGTTTTCTATTACTACACAACCGACCATCCTAAAGCTTAGTGGCCTAGAAGTGGCCTAAAAGTGATGATTTATTATTACCTGTCATGGTTCTCTGAGTTGACTGGGTTCACCGGGGTCATTAGCACTTCTAGTCTTCCATATGATCATGGTCTGGACTTCACGGTCAGTGAGTGGCTGGGGCTGAGGTCACCTGAAAATCTGGCTGTGCTTTAACGTCCAGCATGGCTTCCACACTCATATTTCTGGTGCCTCGGCTAGAGTTGGAAGAAATAGGAAAGGGATGTCTCTGCCCATATCGCCTACCTACACTGCTAGCTTAGTTCCTCACAACATGGCAGTTTCAGAGTGATAGGTGGCTTCTTGCCACAGTGTACATATCTTCCAAAAGACCAAGGTATAAGCTGCCACTCTCCTTATGACTGAGCCTCAGAAGGCATGCAATGTAGCACTACTTTAGCCATATTCTGTAAGTTACACACGGAGAGACTACGACAGGGTATAAATACTGGGAGATGTGGTTCCTTGGCAGATCATATTTGGATAAATGGATGATCCGTACTTACCAAACATACTGCCTGACTCATCGAATATATGCCAATACAGGATATACAATCTAGAGAATATGATAAAGCAGAGAGTAAGAGAGTGAAAATATCCCTGAGGTTGCCAGGAGAGTTATAAAAATGTTTATTGTGTCTAAATAGCTTCCACTTTGTATAAGCCTAAAGATCATCCAGCCCCACTGATGTTGGAACAAATCAGTGAAGACACTCACTCACTCCACAGCGCTCAAATAAATTACAGAGGAGTCCAGGTTCCTTAAAAAATAGGCATACCAACTGTTACAATTCTTTAGCGACAAAGAAAGAGATACCAATTTGTCTATCAAATAATGTTATGTATGTACACACACACACACACACACACACACACACACACACACACAAACATACCATCTGCTGGCCAAAGTATGGTGGAACGGCCATATTCATACCATGCTGATGGAAACATAAAAGCCAAACCCCTTTTGAAAGAAATTGATATTTCATCTCCCTTGACCCAGTCGTTCTAATTTTGGAATTGAGATAATTCAGAAAATATGCTGAGCCACAGAAAAATATTTTCACACAAAGATGTTTATCCCAAGATTACTTATAAAGGTAAAATCTATAAGCAACCTAAATGTCTAAACATAGGAGAACAACCAACTATATTTGGTATAGTATACACCAAGGATAACATTTTATTCATTCAAGTAAAATTATGTTCCTGATTACATCATAATGATGGTAGAAATAGTTAATATATTTTGAGCACTTGCTGGATACCAGGTACATATAGTATATGAATGCTTAATATACATGTTATTTTATTCTCCCACTAGGTCCCTAAAGTACATACGATTATTATATCCACTTTATGAATAAAGGAACTAAGACTTAAAGGAGCTGAATCACTTCTCCGAGTTTACAAAAAATAGGGAAGTCAGGATTTGAACCAATACAGTCTGCCTTCATATTCCTGCATTCATAACTATGTTGTTTATACCACTTCTGATTATACCATTAAGTAAAGGATACACACACGTACACACACACACACACACACTCACATGAATACAATTTTAAAGAGAATAGAAGAAATGCAATTAGTTTACAAAACAAAATATGCAGGAAACAGCAAGATTGGAAGGCTATAAACTAAATTACCGGTAACATTTGCCTTTAAGTGGTGATACTCTGGATTGTTTCTCTTTTCCTTTCTATGTTTTTAAGATGTTTTAGAATAAAAAAAAAAAGAGTTTTTTACTCCCTCGGGGGAGAGGAGGATTTTTTTTTAATCCTGATCTGCTATTCCTTTTTGTGCAGATAAGGATCCCAGCTATGCGCATATCTATCATAAATAACCTGGGGGTGTAGAATTTTAACACAAGCTAGTAAAGTTAGAATTAAGAAAGGAATCTGGAGAACTCCTGGAAAGTTAGAAAAACAAATGCCACCTTTTACTTGATAAGTAGTAAGCAGGAAAGACATTCTTTGCAAAGTGAGGGTGGTTTAAGGAAACGTATCTGACAGAAGGAATGTCTGACTGGACTCTGCCAATGGTCAAAGCGCAGCGGGAATCATAGCGTTCCAGAGGGTTCCATTGAACCGGACTTTTCAATGCCTGGAAAGAACCAAGGAAGCTGAATCTTTTCCGATACTAGTTGCCTATTAAAGATGAGGGATGCAACTAGAACTAGGTTCCTGGCCAATCACGTTTAATTCTTGACCTAAGCTATACATAGTTGTCAAGGATATAATAATTGATTAAAATATTTATCTTCACTGCCTCATAAACAATCACCTTCTAAATAATGATACATTGAATGGAAAGTGGGCAAGTCCTTATTTTCTCTTTGACTGAAGCGGACCTTGCGAGTCTTGAAGACCCCAACCTTGCGGTAGTTTATCTGAACAACTGACAAGGTAATGAGGAGGAAATAAATAGGTCTGTGGATATTAGCTTTATCAACCCAAATCCCTGACGGCAGCAAATGTCACAGAACTGTCAGTTACATAACAAGGTGAGAGGTTCCCTCCACTGTCCTGCCTTGTATTTGCACTCTCTTCTCTGGCAACCACCAGGGGCAAGAGGTAGCTTGAAAACAAACAGGCAAGCGTTCATCCCACTTGTTAGATTTTCCTTTTCTTTTCAAATGATTTTTTTTTCGAACATCAACCTAAAGAAAACCCTAGTCTTGTAGCAGTCTGATAATTTACTAAATTCTAAGGTAAACTGACATAAAATAAGCTTCACATAAACTTAAGATTTAATTGACTAATTACAGAGGAAGAAATGTGAGGATATATACACCTATCCAGAGGAGGCCCCATCAAAGGGACAAAAGCAGGCAGAAGAGCTCACTGCCTGTATTTCCTGTGGCTTTTCCTTTCATCCTTGATGTCTTCTCTGCATTGCTATTTAAGTTGAGCCTCATTTGTTTACTTGAAGAATCTGGAAACCAGGTCTAAAACCTTTAGTCGGTACACAAATACGGTACGTAATGTGGCGTGTCACGGTACATGGTACACACTCACAAAATCATAGACCCGGTTTAGCACGCATTCTATACGGGCTTCTCACGTGGTAAACAAAGCTAGTAACTTCTTTCTGACAAACTTTGTTGTGGGGATGCTTCCACATCCTAAAGAGTTGGAAGGTAATCTTCCCTGTTGAGTAAATAAACATTCCAACTGTACCAACTGCTTCTCATTTCCACCTTGTTTTACACAGATGTTTGGTTTTAAACATAACCCCAAGTCAGGTTCCAATATCAGCTTAGCGCCTTCTTCAGGGATATGGAGCTTTTGCCTGTAGTAGCTCCCCAGGCTTTGTCCTCTAGTATCCCTGGGGTTGGTGCCAAAACCAAATTCACACTAAACGATCTGAATTTTAGAGATAAAAGGAAACTTGAACACCAGTGAAACCTGCCTCATCATGACGCTGCTGCTTTCCCGAGCTGAACAAATGTAACTGTTGTTGGCCTTCTCAGAGTTCACAGCCTGCTTGTGGCCGTCCTTGGTAAACTACAGCAAGTACCTTCCATTCCTGGAAGGCCGATTTCTTCACTATTCTCTCGTTCATCATCTTCTTCCAGCCCTTTTCCTCCCTTCCAACGAGGTCTACCCACTATTCAGAGTCAAGCTGTGTTAATTCCTGACACTGATAGGGACCTTTTCCACTATTCCATCCCACAAAAAAAAACTGCCCTTTCTCTGAACTCTATGGCCGGCAATACCCCTACCACTGCTAATGGGTTGAAGAGTGTCCTCCAAAAAGTACATTGAAATCCTAAGCCCCGTAGCTTTGAATGTGACCTTATATCAAAATAGGGTCTTTGCAGATGTACTCAAGTTAAGATGAGTTCATGAGAGTGAGCTTTAATCCAACTGGTATCCGTATAAGGGGAGAAGAGACATAGAGGAATATGCCATAGAAGATAAAGGTAGAAATTGGAGTCATGCATTTACAAGCCAAGGAATGCTGAGCAATCTTGGCCATCACCGGAAGCTATGAAAGAAAAGCATGGAACAGATTGTACCAGAGTGTCTTCCAGAGAGAATAAACACTTGACAGACACCCCGATCTCAGATTTCCAGCCTCCAGAACTATGAGAGAACAGAATCCTGTTACAACAAGCCACCTATTTTGTAGTACCCTGTTATGGCAGCTGTAGAAATGTATATACCATTCTTTCATTACCCTTTCTTTAAAAAATTTTTTTTAATGTCTGTTTATTTTTGAGGGAAAGAGAGACACAGAGCATGAATAAGGGAAGGGCAGAGAAAGAGGGAGACACAGAATCTGAAGCAGGCTCTAGGCTCTGAGCTGTCAGACAGAACCTGATGTGGGGCTCAAACTCACAGAACAGACCAGAAAATCATGACCTGAGCCAAAGTCAGACGCTTAACCATCTCAGCCACCCAGGTGCCCCTTGTTACCCTTCCTTTCAATAGGCTGCCTGGCTACCCATTGCCAAGTCCATTACTATAGTCTGAACTCGTAAAAATAAAAACAAGAACAAAACTTCTCTTGGAGCAGAAACCATGCCTTAATTTCTTTTCTTATACAGAGATCTTTGCTAATGTATGTCAGGGTGTCCAAATAAAATAAAAGATGCCCAGTTACCTGGGCATCCTGTATTTTTATTTACTAAATTAGACAACTCTAATTTATGTGCAAAGCAGGTGATCAATCAATACCTAGAAAATGAACATGTAAATCCATAGTGTATCAACTTTATGAAATTTTCCCTCTTAGAATTTATAACAATCAATCATCAACAGAGACTTTGAGAAATTCTAACCTATCTTCCATTAAACTTTGGTGGTCTGTGGCTGCCATAGTGAGTAAGATACTATAAAGGGTATATCTGAAGTAGACAAGATCCCAAAAGGAACAATTAGGATGGTTAGAAATATGAAGGAAGATGCCACTATGGAGACACAGATGGAAGAGATTGGGCCTCTGCTGTTTGCCATTCGGAAAGATTGAGTTGAAAAATTCATGATCAAAATCTAGAATCATAAGAGACATGTTAGCGAAGTGATCAGTTCCCCCAAATCTGGAAAGACTAGGCTGGGAATGAAATTAATAGGAACTGATCACTTCTCTACGTGTCAGGACTTTAACATACATTCATTCATTTTACCTTACAGCAATTATGTTAGGAGGTGGGTATTCCCACCCCTACATTTCAGACAGGAGAATGAAGTTTTGAGAGTCAGCATTCAAACCCAAGATCCAAGACCTGTGCTCCTTCCACGCTTGTAGACCACTTCTTTAAACCTCTGCTCCCTGAGCAGTGCAAATTAGAAGTAATGAAAGGAAGCACACATTCACTAAGTAGATAATAATGTAATTAAAAATCCAGCCTGGTAGCAAATACAAAATGAGGCAAAAGTGATGGACAGATTTCTGAGTCAGGGAGCCGTTAGTGGAAAAGGATTCTCATAGCACTTACCTTTGAAATGGACGTCAGAAACTGCTCGAGCTTCTAGAAAACCAGGCTGCATTGACATGGGGTCTGTTTTGGGCTGACCCTCCCCAGTTCTGTGTCACGGCAGAATTCAGTCACAAGCAATCCTGGCTCAGTTTCCTCCTTTGAACATGATGGACTGTATTCTAAATTCCTGTCCAGCAAATATTTAAGAGCCTGCTCTATGTTTCTTTCACTCCATACTGATACTAATGCTTTTCAACTGGTATACTGTTTTCCCCCCACATCTTAAACAGAAAGCTTCTTCACTTCAGGTCTTTGTATTTAATTCATTTATTCAATTAACTCATCTCCTCTGTGTCAGGCACTGTGCAAGGCACTGGGATGTAAGTGATGAACAAGGGAGACAAGGTCCTTCCTTTTTTTAAGATTACAGAACAAAAAGGAATAATTGAAATGGACATAAATATAAAGGTAGCTGCCATTGTCAAGAGACCCTAAAAAAATAAACAATTACAATTTTAATGAATATGTGGAAGGATAACTGTGGGTCCTGAGAAACTATTTCACAGTTTAATTTAAGTCTCTAGAGTCAAGGAAAATTTCGCTGAGGCAATTAACATGTTAATTTAAACTTGAAGGGTGAGGAGAAGGTGGCAGATTTAAAGGTTAGTAGAGAGTATTCTTGGTAGAGGGAACATCAACTATGAAGTCTCTGATTCAGGAAGGAGCTGGGCACTAACTAGAAACAACAGAAGGACAACACAGCTGACACATAGGCAATGAGAATACAATAGCTTGAGATGGGGTTGGACAGTCACGAAGGGTAAACGTGGGATGCAGTGAGTCAAGTTTACAAGTAGAGAATGCACAAAAATGGCATGCTTATTAAAATACACTCTCTTGGGGCACCTGGGTGGCTCGGTCAGTTAAGCGTCCGTCTTCGGCTCAGGTCATGATCTCACGGTTCGTGCTGACAGCTCAGAACCTGGAGCCTGCTTCGGATTCTGTGTCTCCCTCTCTTTCTGCCCCTCCCCAACTTGTGCTCTCTCTCTTAAAAATAAATAAATGTAGAAAAGAAAATTAAAAAAAAATACACCCTCTCTGCTGTCTGGACGAGATCACACACAAGAAAAAAGGCATGAAGGAACGATGGGAAAATGGTTTGTTTCCATCCTCTTTTAGATTAGGCATTTTTATTATTCTGTTTATCTCCACTATTGCTTATGATTCATACTTTTTTTGTTGGTTGCCCTGGGGTTTACAATACATATCTTTAATTTAAAACTTTGACTATTACACTGTTCCGCATGCAGCATAAGGAACTTAGAACATCATCCTCACAAATTCTTCCCCTCGTCTTTTCTGCTACCCTCGGCATACATTTTAGTTTCGTGTGTGATGTAGACAGACAACACACCGATACTCCTTTTTGTGCCTGGACAGCAATTAAAAATAAGAAAATAAAAGAAATGTACATTTGCCTTCAGATGTGCCATTTCCTGTGCTGTTCAGTTCCTTGTGTAAAGCCAGGTTTCTGTATGATAGATTCATCTGGCTGAAGCCCTTCCCCGAACATTTCCTGCAGTTGGCTGCAATGAATATTCTTGTTTTCTGTTCGTCTGAAAAATAAAGGTTTGTTTTTCTTAATTTTTGAAATATAGTTTCCCAGGATTTAATATTCTGGGTTGTGTTTTCCTTTGAGCATGTTAAAGATGTGACTCACTTGCCATTTAGACTCCATAGTTTTTTAAAGAATTACAGTAATTCTTACCTCCCCTCTTCCATATAAAATGCACCTTTCCCCTTGGAGTGCTTTCTCAATATCCTTGATTTTCAGCAGTGTGGACGGCATTTATTTAGGAATGTTTTGAGGAGAGAGTATTTATTTAGTTCGATGTTTTCGGAGGCCCCTGGATCTGTAGTTTTTATGTCCCTCATTAATCTTGGAAACTCTGGGCCATTATATCTTTAAATGTTTCTCCTGCCCTGTGTACTTTCTTGTTTCTCTCCTGGACTCTGACTCAGTGCATATTCAATCTTCTGACATTGTCCCAAAGCCCTTAAAGCCTCTTTTTGGTTTTGCTGTTTTCCTTTTGTGTTTCAGTTGGGTAATTTCTATTGATCTACCTTCAAGTTTGCTGATTCTTTGCTTTAGTTTTGTCAAATCCACCATCAAAGATATTCTTCATCTCTGTTATCATATTTTTAGAAAATTTTCTAGGCTGTCCATTTGATTTTTTTATGGCTTCTCTCTGTTACAATCCTCCATGTGTTTGTATATGTTGTTCACCTTTTCCACTATTGTCTTTACAATATTTACCATAAGTATTTTAAATTCTCTGTTGGATAGTTTCTTTTTTTTCAATATATGAAATTTATTGTCACATTGGTTTCCATACAACACCCAGTGCTCATCCCAAAAGGTGCCCTCCTCAATACCCATCACCCACCCTCCCCTCCCTCCCACCCCCCATCAGCCCTCAGTTTGTTCTCAGTTTTTAAGAGTCTCTTATGCTTTGGCTCTCTCCCACTCTAACCTCTTTTTTTTTCCTTCCCCTCCCCCGTGGGTTTCTGTTAAGTTTCTCAGGATCCACCTAAGAGTGAAACCATATGGTATCTGTCTTTCTCTGTATGGCTTCTTTCACTTAGCATCACACTCTCCGGTTCCATCCACGTTGCTACAAAGGGCCATATTTCATTCTTTCTCATTGCCATGTAGTACTCCATTGTGTATATAAACCACAATTTCTTTCTCCATTCATCAGTTGATGGACATTTAGGCTCTTTCCACAATTTGGCTATTGTTGAGAGTGCTGCTATGAACATTGGGGTACAAGTGCCCCTATGCATCAGTACTCCTGTATCCCTTGGGTAAATTCCTAGCAGTGCTATTGCTGGGTCATAGGGTAGGTCTATTTTTAATTTTCTGAGGAACCTCCACACTGTTTTCCAGAGTGGCTGCACCAATTTGCATTCCCACCATCTGTTGGATAGTTTCAATAACTGGGCATAATTGAGTCTGGCTTTGTTGATTTCTTCAACTCTTGATTTTGTGTGTGTGTGTATGTGTGTGTGTGTGTGTGTGTGCACTTTGTTTTTTGTGTGTTGTATTGTTTTGTTTGAAGGTTAAACATTGTGGGTAGATCAAGCCAAACAGGTAGACTAAGGTAAATAATATTTAAGCCTGGAAATGGGCCCATGATTTCCTTTGCTAGGTCTTTAACCTGGTTTGTGAGTCAATCTGGTCAAGAATTGAGCTGGTGTGGGAATTTGTTGTTGCTGTAGTGACTACCCTTAGTGCATGAAAGATTTCCACTTTGCTGCTACTTCATGCTTAGGATCAGGGCTCATTCATCAGAGACTTTTCCTCAGTGTTTGTTTTATCTAGACTTTAGATCTTTCCTTTGCACTTTGCCCTCACAAAGGATCTCTCCACATGCTTATGTTCCTTTCCAGCAGTAGACCACAATTCCTTGTGACTCAGTTCTTGCTGGCCAGGTAGTGGGGGCAGAGGGAACAGTCTCCATCGTTCTGGTTCAGTTTCAGTCTTTGGCAGATGCTGTGTCACTGGGCCTTGGAGGTGGAGACGCCTTAGTGTTCCTGCCTCTCCCCCAGTAGGACATTTCTAATGGCTGAGACCCAGGGCATTTTCCTACACCCACTAAGGGATAAAATACTTTGTATTGTTGTTTCCTTCTCCCAATTACAATGGGTTTTTACTTGTAGCCTGAAGGTCACAGGGTTCGGTACCCTTCTCCTAGAAGCTTGAGACTTTTGCTGTGTAGAGGAGATAGGAAAGAAGGACCAAGGAAGGGCATTATACCTTTCTGTGATGCTTCCATTCAGTTCCCCAGGACCTGCACTGAGAAAGGCTTGCCCTCCAGTCTTCCTCATCAGTACCTGGTAGGTTCACCTGGAGAAGAGGATGAAGCCTTTTGTCTATGGCTCTTGGAGTTTTCCATATTCTCATGCTAGCCAACGCTGGCCTTTAGTATTTAATAAGCACTGTAGCTGAAGCCCTTTTACACAATTGTATGAAGTCCAGCACCTGCCCCATATAAGCAACTGCTGTGTTCCATCTCTCTTTGAAGGCACCAGTCTTTCCTTATTGTATATTATTTGTTTGCTGTTCAAATATATTATTTGAAAGCTGAGACCCCAGCTTTCTGATGGTTCCAGAAAAGTTGCAAATTTGCTGATTACCTGACTTTTTGTTCTTTTTGTGGCAAGGGTGGGAATGGTCTCTTTCCAGCTTTTTCCCTCCTAAATGGAAGCCAGAAGCTCCCCCCTTCCCTTTCAGTTATCACTGACTTTCTCTCCTTTTTATAGCAAAATCCCACAAAGGAATTGTGTATTCTCATTGTCTTCAATTTCTCTCTCCCACGTTTATGTTTTTGGCCCTACCGCATATGAAAATTTGTAAACTGTAAGATTAGCAATGACTTACATGTTGCAAATAGAGTTGATATTTAGAGTTGTCATACTTGATATTGATATTTAGGCTTTGTTGATATTTAGGCTTTGTCATACTTGACGTATCCACAATTCCAGACACAGCCAATCTCTTCTGTCCCCTTGAGATAGTTTCTTCTTTGCCTCCAGGATATCACACTCTCTCTGGGCTCATCTCCTCCCTCAGTGGCTACCCCTCCACAGTTCTCTTAGCTAAGGAGCTTCATGACCTTCCCATCTGTAAAGGTTCTAGTGTCCCAGGAACTATTCCTGGGGCTTCATTCCTCTACCTACATTCATTCCTTTGATCTCATCAGTCTTAGGGCTTTCTATATCATCCACACATGGATGGCCCCAGGTTTACATCTACACATTTATATTCTAGAATTCTCCCCTGATCTCCAGATTAACATGTATATAACTTCCTGCTTGATATTTCCATTACTTGGGATTTCTCAAAGGCATTTCTAAAGGAACATATCCCAAACTGAGCACCTCATCCCCCCCCCATAACACTGCTGTCCAATAGTGTTCCCCATCTCAACACCTGGCAAAATCAATACTCCTAGCCTCTTGGGCCAAATATGTTTGCATCATTCTCAATTCTTCTATTTCCTTCATAACCCACATCCAGTAAGTCAACAGAACCCATCAGATCTGTCTTCAAGGTCCAGCTAGAAGATGACCACTTATATTTGCCAGAATGACAACCTCACAGAAGCCACTATAGTTTCTATCTTAAGCCTCTAAGCTGCTTTCCCTGCTCAACTTTCTGAAGTCAGGCCCTATTAAAGTGTAAGTCAAAATCTCGTTGCTGTGCTCAAAACCTTGCCTTCCCATCTCTCTCAGAGCAAAAGCCAAAATCTTCATAGTGACCTGGAAGACTGACCCACAATGCAAGTCTGACTTCGCCTTCTACCATTTCCCCTCTACTCCTCTCTGCTGAGAGGCTACTCTGACTTCTATGTCATTCCTCAAATATGTCAAGCAGCCCCTGCTTTGGGGCCCCTGCAATTGTTCCCTTTCTTGAAATGCTTTTCTACCAAAAATCTGCATGTTTCATTCCCTCACCCCTTTCAGGCCTTTCTTTCTTTCCTCAATTACCACCTCCCCAGAGGCCCTGCCTCCACCCCATCTAAATCACCATTGCCTCGCCCACCAACATCTCTGCCTCCTTCCCAACTTCGTTTTCTCCTTGGTACTAACAGCCATTGAACATGCTATGTATTATGCATTTGTAAATTGCCTTGATTTATCCCACAAGAATGTGAATGCCTTAAAGGCATGGGACTTTATAACCACTGTTTGTGCTATCTTCAGCCTCCAAAACCATACCCAACACATAGTAGGGGCTCAACAAACACCTGTTGAATCAATGAAGTTTGTCATAGGCTAGGATTTTTTAATGGTTAGGACCATCACTCAGCCTTCCTGTGAGAGCCACTTTTCTTTCCCCCTCCCCTCCTAAAACCCCAAAATGGTGCTGCTATCCATGTTAATGCATTAGGACATTAGAAGGAAAAAGTTTTATCTCCTCATCACACCAGCAGCTCACATGCTCAGATTTACTGATCTCTAAGGGCACTTAGGTACCCACTGTTTATTTATTTTGGAATTCTTTCATTATCAGCTTTACATGGTTATAAACCGTTGCCAGGATGGAAACCCCTCAGAGCACTGTTACGACTCACCCTCACGATGCTCCCTGACCTGACCTTGAGAAATGACTGCAGCTCCTTGCAGAAGCTGGGGATAATAAAATCTTCCTTACTTGCTCTGGGCCAAGGAGATTTCTGCCCAGCACCAAGAACAGGCTGTTGTTAGCCGTAGAGCGTGGCAATAATTCTCAAGAATCACCCCCAAGGCTCATGAGAGATACACCCTCCCGCCCATTGGAAAGACCATGGAGCCTGCCACAACCAGGTATCTTTGAAGGTTTTATTCACATGTGTGTCTTTCTCTCCCTACAACAAATAAGAGGCAAACAACAAATAATAAGCAAGCAAACAAAAATACAATTCTTGCCTTTTTTTAAAAAAAAAAAAAAGGTCAAAAAGTCCTTTAAATTACGGGAAGAATATTCTACGTAGTTTCAAAAACAGAACAAGCTGCCCATAATCACAACATCCCGAGGCAACCAACTTCTTCAATTTTGTGTATCATCTGTCTTTTTTCATATGAATATTTTACAGTTGTGTTGGTTCACAAACTGGCCCCTGCACGGAGGGCAAGGAGACTGCAGAAAGAGACAGACCCCTCCAGATCGGTAGGTGGTGGTTTTCATAAGCAAGGGAACTTATTTACAAGGCTCGTCTTGGGCAGCTACAGACAAGATACCCGCCTGCCCACCAGAACCTTGGAAATTAACATAGAGGCCTTAACTAGGTTCAGTCACACGCATCATCTAGAAGGTCTCCACACCACCTTACTATCTCAAGGCTGTATTTTTAAAGGGCTTCTGTGTGGGAAGGGTTGACAGGACATACATCCCAAGGACAGGGATGGGGAGACCACACAGGTCCGGCTTGCAGATTAACTGGTGGTCACCTCTTCCCAATGACCACCTCCAACAAATTGTAGGCTTAATATACACACAATTGCATGTCTTTGTGAAAACAAATATAATCATTATCAAATGGTTAACAAAAATTTATTTGGGCACACATTGTGAACCATGTGCTCTAGATGTACGGCTTAGATAACCAAGAATTAAACCCTATCCTAAAGGGGGGCTCTAGACTAGCACTACCCAACAGCAATATAATGCAAACCATACACACAAGCCCAAATTTTCAAAGAAATGAGTAAAATTCCCTTTATGGACATATTTTATTGAACCCAGTGTACCTAAAATATTATCATTTAACATGTAATCAGTATAAAATTGTTGGGGTGCCTGGATGGCTCAGTTGGAAGAGCATGTGACTCCTGATCTCAGGGTCTTGAGTTCAAGTCCCATGTTGGATGTAGAGATTACTGAAATAAATAAACTTAAAAAAAGAAGAGAAAATTGTTAATGAAGTATTCCACGTTTTTTTTTTCCACACCAAAACTTCAAAGTCTAGTTTGAAGCACATCTCAATTTGGACAAACCCAATTTCCAGCATTCAAAGGCCACATAGAGCCAGTAGCCACCATGCTGGGACATGGCAGTTACAGTCTAAAAGGTCACTTGTCCAGGTTTCTTAGTTTTTGTCGTCAGAATTATCATCTTTTTGTCATCAGACTTATACCTTCATGATATGCCTTTGGGTTGATGTGATCATTCTCATTTTATTGAACCTTTACGTTAGCTCCCTTTTATTTGTGGTTATAAATCACAGAGCAATAGATTTATTTTTCCACATTTTGAATTAGTATTTAATTAGACTATTCTCACAGGTGTGGAATGATTGAAGTAAAAGGTTCAAACGTGGTAATGGCTTTTGGTACACATTTTGAAGTTGCTTTCCAAAAATGCAGAGTGATTTTACCCTGCCTCTAGCAATATGTACAAGCCAGCTTCACTGAGCACACCTTGGTTGGCCTTGCTGGCCACATCCTTCCTGCCTTCCTTCCAGAATTCTTGGGTATTAGATTTCCAGAGCTGGATTTTTGTTATTCTGTTTGGTTTTGTTAATTTGGTTTCTTTGGTTTTGTTTGCTTTCCTTGTTGTTGTCGTTGTCTTTATGTTAGAAAATAATTCCAGCTATAATTCCGCACTGCTACTCACGTAAGTTGTCCTCACTTGTTGGGCCAACCTCTACCTAACGAGACAATGCAGATTCAGAGCAGGGTGGGATATTCCTATCATCTCCAATTCAGTTCTCTCTCCTGTTTTCACTCTTGGAAGAAGGTCTTCTACACATGCCTCACAGTTATGTTGTGAGGGACAAAAAATTAATCAGCAAGAGATATATTTAAATGGTTTATTTGCCTTAGGAGTGTAAACAATGTGAGAACCCAGGGTAACTGGGACTGCCCATCTGAATGCAAAACGTAGCAGCAGAATGAAGCCAGCATCCAAAGAATGAAGGAGAGAAAACAACGGAAGAGAGACAATTCTGTACATTCAAAGTAGATGGTGTCAACCCTAAAAGAAAGACCAGCTGAGGTCAACTCAAAAGAAACATTTATAATATTTCTAGGTTTTAAGAGATAAGAAAAGCCCAAGTTTGTGTTGTTTCTGGTTATATACTGGGTCTGTATACCTTTCTTGTCATTGTGGGTCAAAATAGTAGGACCACTTGTATTTTGGGCTAATAATACAAACATATTCCATTGGTGTCTCATTTGCATTTCTAAGAGGACAAAGGTTAAATATTTTCCATAACTTTGTTTCTAGTTTGTGTATACATACTTTTCCTTTTTCTCTGGGAATAATTTTAAACTTAAAGAAGAGTTACAGAAGGAATTCTGAGAATACCCATACACACTTGACCCAGCTTCCCTGATGCTCACGCTTCACATAACTGTGGCAAATTTTTCTAAACTAAGTATTTAACATCAATACAATACTGTTAACTGGACTACAGACTCAATTTGGATTTCACCTGTTCTTAACCCTCATGTCCATTTTATGTTCCAGAATTCCACATCACGTGCAGTGCTGTCTCCGGGGTCCTCTGCAGTCTGTAACAGTTTCCCAGTTCTTCCTAATCTTTCATGACCTTGACACTTCCAAAGAGCATGCTGGTCAGGCACTTTGCAGAAGGGCCCTCAATTTATGTTTTCTAATGTTTTCTCGTGATTACACTTGGGGTTATGGGGTTGGGGGAATATGACAGAGGTGAATGCCGTTCTCAATGCGTTATAATCAGAGGGTGCCCGAAATCAACATAACCCACTACCGATGGCCTTGGTTGTATTTTCATTTAGTGGGCCCTTGGTTTATTGGATCCATGATTTAACTCCATTTTTCTCAACAATCATAAAACAAAGAAGAGTGACATTTGAATTCAAATAATTTTTAGGGACATCTGAATAGTTGCATCCTAAATATAATTTCCTTCAAACTAGTTACCATAAGAAGTCAATTTCCAATGAAGCTACCACCATGTATTTTTCCACTTGTATATATTTATTTTTTTAATTTTTTTAAAGATTTTTTGCAAAAATATTACAAAAAACTTCTTTTCCAGAACTATTTAAAAGTAAGTTGATGACAGAATGCTCCATCACCCCTAATCCAAATAAGGATATTCTCCTATGCAACCACAATACAACCGTCAAATAGAAGTCAACATTGTCATGTAACTAACACCTAATCCACAGACTCCAACCAAGCAGCCTAGAGTCCCAAAAAAGCCCTTTCTAGAAAAAGGATCCACCCAGATTAACCAAATGCATTTAGCTGCCGTGTCTCTTTAAACACCTTCAGTTCAGAATAATCTCTCCGTTTTTCCTTGACTTTTAAATCCTTGACATTTGTAAATTATAGGCCAGTTAATTTGTGGAATGTCTTTAAGTTTATCAGAAGTTTCTTCATAATTAGATTCAGGGCAAGAACAGCAAGGAAGTGATGCTGGATTCTTCTGGTTGCACCCTCACATGTGGTACATCATGCTGCTACGTTTTATTGCTGGTGATGTTAATTTTGATCACTTGATTCAGATTTTATCTGCCAGGCTTCTCCGTGGCAAAATTTCTATTTCTCCCCTGTAAGTATAAAGTATGTGTGGGGAGGTACTTTGAATCTGTGAATACTTTGAATGGTTTTTCATCAGGTTTCCAGCCATTAGTTTTAGCAGCCATTGACATTCTTGGTTGATTCAATTATCACTATGATTGTTGCCAAGTGGCGATTTTGTAATACCATCCTTTTTTTTCCACTTATTAATTGGCATTCTACTGCAAAAATAAAGACTTTTTCTTCTTCCCATTTATTATTGTCTAATTTATTTATAAGAATAGGTAGACACTTTGAGATTTTCATTTTATTCAACTGGTTATAATCTATCGCAATCTTTTTTAATTTTGTTGCTCAAACTATCCTAGCTTTGACTAGTAGCTGTGTCCTTTCAAGCTGGTTTCCATTAATTCCTGATATGTCTCTACCATTCTTTAAACACTACTTTATGGTACAACAAAATATTCCAGTCTCATCTTAAACTTTCCCTGCCTGAATCCTGAAATCGGTCATTTCTTTAGAGAGTTCTGGTTCCTCAGAGTGGAGAAAGGAATTTACAAGTCGTGATCTGGATGCTGGGTATGTTCCTTGCTAGGGTGTCACTATCCCCAGGCCCTCTCAGTGGATGGAGCCTCACACACACATTCACATCTGTATTTATTTCCATCATTAGTTGTATACATTGAAGACTGTGAGTTCACACTAATACCACCCATTAATATCCCACCTTATGGGTTCTTTTTCATTTTCTCTCTTTCCAAATTGGTAACTCCTTTCTGTGACAGTGAGCAGTGGACTCCCATTATCTTCAACGTATTCAATTATTGGATCAGTTCCCTTTAAATGTGGACAATCTCCCATCACTACCACCACCACCAGCTCACACAGACAAGGACCCTCCTTAGCTGTTCTTGGCTGCCACCAAGCAGACACCTTCCCCACTCTGCTTAGATGACACTGTCCTACACTGGGCTGCCACTTCAGTCACACTCCTTACATGGTGCACTCCTCACCACACTCAGGCTCTGACACTCATGCCAGGGCGCCACACCCCAATGCCCCCAGACATGGATGTCTGCCTCTCTTTCAGCCCTTCCTAATGGCTTTGAGCAGGAATTCATCAGGAATAAGAGCAGCAATGGAGACAAGTAGGTGGGCAAGAAGGAAGCATGACCTGAAGGACTTTGGACTCTTGCTAAAGAAGCTATGAGTTGTACTTTTTAAGGTCTCATTACTTCATAGTCATATCCTGGCATGATATTATCCAGAGAGTTGGCTACAAATGATCAACCACTTGTTGCAATCATCAAATCTCCCTTCAAAGGATAAAGATCACTAAAGATAATCAAAGGAATATTAATGCAATCTCCGCCATATTCCTTAGGATGACTACTATAAAAAAAAAACAGAAAATAACAAGTACTGGCAAGGATGTAGAAACATTGCTCGGAACGCTTGTGCACTGCTGGTAGAAATGTAACATGGCTAACCTTCAAAGAAAATAGTATGCAGGGGCCTCGACAAAGTCAAAATAGAACTACTCTATGATCTAGCAATTTCACTTCTAGATATATACCTCAAAAATGTGACAGCACAGACTCCAGAATATTTGTAAATTCATCTCATAGCAGCATTAACCAAAATAGCCAAAAGGTCCATGTATCCCAAGTGTCCATCAATGAATAAATGGATAAACAAAATGTGATATATACACACAATAGAGCAATATTCAGCCTTAGAAAGGGAAGAAGTTGGGACATGTATTTTAATATGGAGGAAACTTGAGGACATTATGCTAAGTGAAATAAGCCAGTCACAAAAAAGACTGCATGATTCTACTTCTATGAAATACCTAGAGTAATAAAATTCATAGAGACAGAAAGCAGATTAAAGGTTATCAGATGCTGAGGGGAAGGAGGATGGAGATTATTGTTTCATGGTACAGAATTTCAGTTGTGCAAGATGGAAAAATTTCTGGCGATGGATAGGCATGATGGTTGCAAAGCAATGTGAATATAGTTAATGCCACTTAACTGTATGCTTAAAAATGGCTAAGATGGTTATTTATTTTCTCAGTTCTGGCTGCTATAGTAGAATGCCATGGACTAAATGGCTTATAAACAACAGAAATTTATGTTCACAATTCTGGAGATTGGGAAGTCCAAAATCAAGGCACAATGGGTCTCCTGGCTGTGTTCTCACATGGAGGGAGGGGCGAGGGAGCTCTGTGAGGTTTCTAAGGGCAGTAATCCCATTCATGAGAACTCCACTTTCATGACCTAGTCACCTCTCAAAGACCCCCATCTCCAAATTCCATCACCCTGAGGATTAGGTTTGAATATATGAATTGGAGGTTGGGGGTGGGGCACAAACATTCAGGCTATGGCATGTATATTTTACAATAAAAAATTATAAATATTACATAAGCTTTGAATATTATTTCAGAAAAAATGTTTTAGAAATGTCCCATGGGGTGCCTGGGTGGCTCAGTCAGTTAAGTGTCCAACTCTTGGCTTCGACTCCAGTCATGATTCACGGTTCACGAGTTTGAGCCCCACATCGGGCTCTGTGCTGACGTTGTGGAACCTGCTTGGGATTCTGTCTCCCTCTCTCTCTGTTCCTCCCCCTCTTGCTTTCTATCTTTCTCTCAAAATGAATAAAAAGAAACTTAAAAACAACAAAAAAACTACTAAAAAAAGAAAAAAAAAGAAATGTCCCAAGCATGCAAACAGCAATAGAGCAAGTATATGGTTCCTGCATAATGGGTATCCTGATAGAACAATACCCATATTTCCATAATATCTCACAGAAACACGTATATATTTTAGTAATCATAATAGCTATCTTTAAACTTAAGAATAGAAAAGCTTGGAGAAAGTATTCTGCTTTGGTCTTAGATACATTAGTATGAATTTGATTTATCCATATTTTTTTAAAAACATGTATTTTCAGGGTCACCTGGGTGATTCAGTTGATTGAGCAACCAACTTCGGCTCAGGTCATGATCTCCCAGTTTGTGAGTTTGAGCCTTGTGTCAGGCTCTGTGCTGAAAGCTCGGAGCCTGGAGCCTGGTTCGGATTCCGGGTGTCCCTCTCTCTTTCTGCCCCTACTCTCTCTCTCTCAAAAATAAACAAATGTTAAAAATTAAAAAAAAATAAAAAATAAAAACGTATTTTCAGGATAATTTCAGCTAACCACAGGTGAAATGTCATAAAACTCCCTCAAGCATACATAAGGTAAAGAGAAACATTAAGAGAAACAACAGATAATGCCGAGAATAAGTTCTTCCAAGTCCATAAATTCTATATCGGAGTCAATTTGAATAATGCAATCAATCCACATGAAGGTTTTAGGCAACCTGATTAATTCAATGAACTTTCATTGAATGCTATTTATGCCAAATGCAGTATTGAATAATCAGGCTATAGAGAGGAGTATGACCTCATTTCTGTCCTCCTGGGTTTTAAATATTCTAGGTGGGAGAAGATAGAAGATAAGAGCAGAACTGGCATCTACTCACAATCTGGATACACTGTTTTCGGTAATCCTCACAACCTCACTATGAGTTAGATATTATTCCCATTTTTCAGGTGAGGAAACTGAAGCTGAGGGACACTAAATAAATTACTCAAGGATAACAGTGCAAAATACAGATCTAATTTCTGTGTCACATCACCTTTTTCCAAAATCTACGCTCTATCTCCAACTTTACCATGATATGTTACGTTACACCAAACTTGATCACATGGTATAAACATTGGAATAATTACAACTCACTACAATATAGGTGAGATTTAAAATACAAGGTAGAGAACTGGCAGAAAAGGAACACTCAACTTAGCTCCTTGGGTTAGGCTAAAAAATACTACCACAAAGTGGCTAATTACATAGTGGGATTTTAGATTGCGTAGGAATTTTGCAAGTGACAAGGGAAGAAAGAATATTTGATGACAATGGAAAATTAAAAATATTTTATTTTTTCTTCAGTATCAGGATTTTGTCTCTGATAGAAATTATCCTCCTTATTCTTCCCCCATCTCTCTTTTTCCTCTTCTGGAAAAACTGGATCACAACCCAGCAGTGCAGTGAAAACACTAACTCAAAAAGAGATGTTGCACCCCTTTGCTTATTGCAGCATTATTTACAACAGCCAAGATATGGGAGCAACCCAAGTGTCCATGGATAAACATGGATAAATTAAAAGAAGATGTCGTATGTAAGTACAGTGGAATATTACCCAGCCATAAGAAAGAATGAGATCCTGCCATTTGCAACAACATGGACAGACCTAGAAGCCATTGTGCTAAGTGAGATAAGACAGAAAGACAACTACCATATGATTTCACTTATCTGTGGAATCTAAAACCAAAACAAACAAAACAGACACAGACTCCAATACAGGGAACAAGTTGGTGATTACCAGAGGGGAGGGGGCAGGGAAATGGGCAAAATAGATGAAGGGGATGAACAGGTAAAACTTCCAGTTGGGCAATAAGTAAGTCACACGGATGAAACGTACAGCATAGGGAATACAGTCAATAACATTGTAATAACTTTGTGGTGACAAACTACACTTACGGTGAGCATTGTGTAATATGCATAATTGTTGAGTCCCTATTCTATATACATTAAGCTAGCATAACACTACGTCAGTTATATTTCAATAATAAATTTTTAAGTTAAATAATAAAAAATAAATAAAATTTATTGTTTTGGGGTCAAAAGAAAAACTTTGGCAGTGCACAGTTCTTTCTCTAATTAAGGGATCTTTTCTCATTCACGTACCCTTCCGATTCACTCTGGCCTACGGCTCACCCGCAATACGGTATTCCATTTTTGTGTTGCTTCTAAGTGTTCTCAGAGCTCTGAAAATTGAGAATGCTGGTTTCACCGTTCCCTTTACATGAACAGATGCTTACGCAAAGCCATGTGCCTTTGAATATGGGTTTTTTTAAAGTATTTACACTGGGCATATCTTGGTGGGTGTCACATAGGTGCTGCGGGGTACCACCTTCTGTCTCTTTTGCACCCCGTCCCCGTCGTGTCTGTAATCATTTTCAGCATGTGAGGGATACTCAGGAGATACTACTAATTGATTTTAAGTTTTCTCCAAGAACATCCATTATCATTATCATTAAGCCCACACCGGAAAAGTGTCAGATGTCAATGTCTACTTGGTAGAAAGAAGTTGACTCGTGAATGTTAATACCTCGGTGAAATATTTTTCCAGACAGAACAGTTTTCTAGGAAAATGCTGTTTGGATGTAATGACTGTGTACAGGCTCATTCTTCCTCTGGGGAAGAAAAAGCACCACCCCTGTGCCACACTCCTCCCAGACTCGGTTAGCGATGGGGCTAACACAGACGCCGGGAGCCACAATCCTACCCAGAGCCGACCTCCTTTTCATCCAGCCTACCTCGAGCATCAGGACACTAATTCATGTACAGGATAAGACAAGTGCCAAATTATGAGGCTACAGAGAGAAGCTCCTCAGACACCTGTCATGTTGATGAAAGCAGCACCGTCCTCTGACCTTTGCCGGTTCAAGGTCGATAATGAGACATGCCAGGCAGGAAGAGCTGCTCGGGCCGACTCCATTACCGTGTGCTGTGTGCACACTCAGGAGCGCCGCATCTCCTGTTAATTAGCGCGGGGGACCTGGGGACTGCTGATTACCGGAGACGCGGCAGAGCGAAACGCAGTTACCTTTACTTCTATAACCTGCTGCATTTTAATTAGCCCCAGTCCCTTGACTCTTTCTTCCGTGCTTCATTATTGCCGTCTTCCAGAAGCCCAAGGAAGGCTTTGTACACTTCCCATCATTAATTAGAAGAAATGTTGAACATTCCAGTCGTAGAGTTTGATGACACCGGACTCTGGGCGAAGGCTTTGCGGGGCTTCTCGGAACAATACAGTCGTGACTTGTTCAGAGCTGTGTGTAGCAGGACCGGTCAGAGAACCACGGGCAGAGACGAACGGTTTCTGCTAGACAAGCCACGGGGATGCGGCCAGGAAAGACACTAACAAACGTGTGCTGGTAGCTACACAGCCCAGCGTGTCTGTGCTCTGACAAAGAAGCTGTAAACAAGCGATCGGAGCAAAGAAAGGAATGAAAGGAAGGAATTAAACCTGAAAAGGAAAACGTCTTCATACTTCTCATACTCCTCTCTTATAAAGAGAGAAGGGTCTGAACCTCCACAAAATCATTCTACCCAGATACGTTCAGGAGAAGCGTTTTATTAAAGGCAGCAGACCCCTGTTCTCATAAACCAATGCCGTGTTCCCCCAGAGCAGTGGTGAGCAAACTTCAGTGAACTTCACCATCACCTGGAGCACTGGGGAAACACGCATCGTGGGCTCCCACCTCCCCTCCTTCAGGTTTCTGACTCGGTAGGTCCGGGGTAGACTGGACAATTTGTCTTTCTAGCAAGTTCCCGGGTGATGCTGCCACTGCTAGTGGGGGAAGAGCACCATATTCGGAGGACAACGTTCCCGTAGACACCACCCCAGAGTAGCTGTAGAGCCCAAAAGAAATAATCAACCCTTGCCTTCTCAAACAAAGACGGTTTTATACGTGATCACCTAAGTTCATTCTTAGAACGTTAGCGTGAAATTTTATATGCATTAACATTATTTTATTGAATCACCTAAACTGAAATAGTTTTGGTGAAATTCTTTCGTGCAAGAATTTTTATAAAAAGTGTATCGTAGAGTAAAAAGGGCACCTCTTTGCTTAGAGCATGCCTGTGATGTCTGCCTCTGTACCTGAGAAACTTTGTCTTTATTTATATGTAATAAAGGATAATCCACTGTAGACTACACTTCATGAAACAGTGACCTGGTAAGTCCTTGAAGTAGTGAAGTATGTATGTTACAGTTTAGTTGTGTATTCTAGCCCTTGTTTTATCTAAAAAAACCATACGAAGCTAAGTATTATACATTAGCCTTTTGACTATGGAACAACTAATGTTAACATATGCAGACTTCAGTCACATATCTGTAAAATATGGAAAGCCACTTAAAAATCTGGCTCCCTTTTACTTTAACAGTTCATGACGGGCACCTGGGTGGCTCAGTGAGTTAAGCATCCAACTTCAGCTCAGGCTATAATCTTGTGGTTCATGGGTTCGAGCCCTGCATTGGGCTCTGCGCTGACAGGTCAGAGCCTGGTGTCTACTTCAGATTCTGTGTATCCCTCTTTCTCTGTCCTTACCCTGCTAGCTTGCTCGCTCTCTCTCTCAAAAAAAATAAATAATTTTTTAAAAAAGGTTTCATGACATGGAGTTTTCTATTCTTCTATTCCTTGTATCTTTTCTTTCTATTCTATTTCTACTTCTATTTTCTAATTTTCTATTTTCTGCTGAGTCAGCATGTTACTGCCTGGTATTCAGGTTAGAAATGAACTTTTTAAATTCTGAGTTCATGCTTTTGGGAAACTTTTGTTTCTTTTTCTGGATTAGCACCAAACTGAAAAGATCTTTTGCTTGCCTTTCTTCAGTGTTCATGGAGGCAAAACTACAGAACTTCACTGCACATTCCAAAATACCGCTGATACGCCTAGGATAAGTTACGCGTTAAAAAGGTCACATTCTGAACTACAGAAAGATCAAGGCTTTGAGAAATTATTTCTATGGCAGAAACTGAAATCCTCGAAAAGAGCGCTGGGAGATCATTACATTTGAATTCAACTGAAAAATCCCTTGAAATCCATACTTTCTCCATCCACTTTATTTGACCTGAATTAGAATGTCCAGTGCGACTGAGTCAATAGTTTTCTGCAACTAATGAATTCTGAATCCCTACTACAACATCAAATTTGTTGAGAGTTTCCAATCCATTTCCTCGTTCATACTGATTACATAACAGACCATTGGCCAAAGCCTGGCTCCATGGTGACATGGTGTCTGTAGCAGGCATCTTGAACCAGTATTGGCAAAACAGTGCATGTAAGGAAATGGTTCTAACTAGTTGGTTTAGGTCTGATACTATTTCTAGAAATGTTTGTTTGGAGGCAATAAGGTTTTCTCCAATCACATTTTTTCTCCTTTAGACCCAACTAGCCCATATGAAGCCAGACAATGAGAAGCAGAAACTAGTAAAACTTGAAGTCCCCGTTCAAAGTTTTCATAAAAGTTTCAGGCTGCTTCTAACACCACAGAGACAATAAATACTTAAATCTGCTGACCTAGACACGTAGGTCTGTGTCCTTGTCCACATAAGGCATGGCTGAAGATTTTGGAAACTGAAAGCCTAACCATGAATCTTTCTTCTCCTTTCTGTCCCAAGAATTTAAGCACTTAAGTGGATTACTCCTTGTTTTTAGAGTATTCACGGAGTACCTCATTTTATCTCTCGTTACCTTAGACAATAAAATTAAAACAGACTTTCTCCCACACCTCGGATACCTCAGATCAAAAATCACTAAGTTTCTATGTAGAAAATTCCTTTTCTTCACCCAAACCTTTTGAAGGGGCCAGAGTGGCACTCTAAGGTAACAACCTATGTGCAGGTAAGGAAGGTGGGAAAGAAGAAAAGTTCAAGCACTTTCTTTTCTGAGAATGACTCTCCTCCATTTACATAGGGAACGTACAGAGAGCTTCTAGGACTATAGTCAAAAGTATTTTCATTTATAGAGGAGTAAACTGAGTAAACTGATGGCAGCGAGAGCAGAACCAGCCCTGGAAAATGCTGTAAATCACTTCATATTAAGCCAGTCTGCAGTGTCTTAGGGATCCATGCTTTCAAAAGTTGTTGCATTAATCAGGATTCAACTCTGTCTGTGCTCTCTGTATAAAGAGGATCACAAATTGGCTGTTCAACATTATATTAAGTCCTATATGTTTCCAGCTTAGATATAGAAAAATAGAGCTGATGCAAATTTTAATAGAGTGTAACAAATCTTGGATGCTACAGTCACATATATTTCATTCTAGAAATGAGTCTGACTTTCCATGTCCCTGACATCCAAAATCTCATAGCCCAAGTTTTCATTTTCACCTAGTATTTTGGTATCTTCTGAGACAAGCTGAAGTAATTTTGTAGTTTCCTTCAGGCTGTCAGAGTATGGGTCCATATACTCCTTATACACACCTAAGGTAGACAGTTCCAATTTTCACAGATCAAATCCCTGAGACTACATACATACCCACAAACAAGCAATAATGAAAGGAGTTTATAAATGAAAGGGTGTTTTTTTTTTTAACCACCTACTGTGTGAAGCATCATATTCTTCCAGGAAGGGAGTTGGAAAAAAAAACAGAGAAAAAGGAGGAAGTGTGTGTGTGTGTGTGTGTGTGTGTGTGTGTGTGTGTGTGTGTGTGATCAGACTGCCCTCTGGTGGACATAATTTATTTCTTTATTCTTTTAAGATCTAACAAAGGAGAGAGGCAGCAAGAAAAAAAAAAACAGGGGAAAAAAGAAATTAGAAAATGAAAAAGAAGAAAAAAAGGGGAGAAAGGAAAGAATATAGACAAGAAAGCCAAAAGAAAAAAGTAAACTAAAAATACTGCAGAAGGGAAATCAGAGAAATTAAAGAATGGTAATTAGGTTAAGAAAATGAAGACACAGGCTTGAGTAAAAACAAAGACCAAACAATGACTACTCCCACCTCACCATTTGATCAATCCTAGAATTATTTACAGAAAAAATTTTTTAATTATAAATGCTAAATAGACATGGCATGTTAATATATTTTTCAATATATCTGCTTTGTTCATGCAAACTATGTTTTAACAGCAGCTCTTAGACACAAACATTAAGGGAACATTTTGTGGAACTTAACTTTCTTAACTTTTTTTTTTAACAAAAAAGCTTAGAAATGGAAAAATGCTTTTCCTTGCACTTTGATAAGTGGCATATCAATGGTGATAGAACGTACAAACCAGAGACATACCTTACTGGGTCCTCTGCATATTTAACACAAAAGGGGGTGGGGTGTGGGGAGTAGTGACTACTGTTTTGTTTTGTCGACAGATCCAATGATTTGCTCACAGATTTTCTAGCAATTCAGATGCTTTGGAAAGGAAAACAATACAACCTAAAATATAAAATTTAGGATTAGCTTTTTATTTATTGTTTTAATTGGATTTTTTAAATGTGATTGTGCCATAAAGGCTATAGCAGGAGCTGAAGTCTTATTGGCAACTGCCAATGCCCCTCATGCATTCTTTTGTCGACTTTTGGCACGCATATCACGAATGTCAGGTAAGAGAAAAGAGAAATTCAGAGAAAGCCGGAAGGTCGATCCTCGTGCTTTCAACCCTACATTTCCCCAACAGCACACCGACCTGAGCCATCATTTCTCCACACCGCGGTAGGCATGAAACCTTCACTGTCCACCCTTGTGCGAGGGATTCGAGGGTCCAGGAGAGCAGCTCCAGTGCCCAGCTCAAGTGCCCTTTTCTCCGGCTGTACCAACGTGGAGCTCAGTCCCTTCCAGTTCTTCCTCCTGAAACACACTCATTGTCCTCCATCTTGTCCAATTAGCAAAGGATCGCTTTCTGCCATAGGACTAGAAGCCTCCTTAACCAGTTAGCCAAGGGGATACTTTGAAAAGGGGCAAAATTAATTAGGTCCATTAGCTTTATGACATCTTGAGGCATGGAACCAAGCTCATGCACTGCCAGTTGTATCTGATTCTGCACCAGGAATCACAGGCAAAGATGTAACAGAAGGAAAAGAAAAGCAGCTCCCAGAGGTAATTTTCATGTCCTGATCTCTTCCTTCCCCCCCCCCCCCCAAGAAAGGGCAGCCAAAGAGGTGGCACTGAGGATTCCTTCCTGCCCACAGGTAAAATGAGGATGTGACCACGTGTGCCTCCTTCTCACAAATGCACCTGGGCACGGTGGCATCTCCTGGTCTCAGTCTTGGCTGAGCTCCTGTTCCTGGGACTAAAGGGAAACTCAAAGGGTATTCAGATTCGAGGGGACAATCATGAAGATTGACCCTCCGTCCACCTTTGGCTTTTTTTCAATGTTTGTTTATATTTGGGGGGGGGGGGGTTGGGGGGGTTAGAAAGAGAGGGAGACACAAAATCTGAAGCCAATTCCAGGCTCTGAGCTGTCAGCACAGAGCCCGAGGCGGGGCTTGAAGTCATGGACTGTGAGATTATGACCTGAGCCGAAGTGGGATGTTTGACCAACTGAGCCACCAAGTCACCCCCACCTTTGTCTTTAATGCTCAGACATTATGTTACTTTGAAACGCAAAGCACCCTGACTAGTTTACCATTAGGCAGTTCCCATTAGGCACTCGACTAAAGGTGCTGGTAGGGAACACCCATTTTGTTTCCTAAGTTTAAGTTTCTAGGGAGCTGTATCATCATCTCTTGTTCTGTACAAGTTATATATATAATGACATGAACCTCTTCTTATTCCTCCTGTCTGTCCTCCTATTTACTCACTTCTATGTCTTTCCATACTGAAGAGTAAAACCTAATTATCTTCGCTAAGAACCTTCATCTTGCTCAAGCATGAAAAAATGAGCCTCATACTCTGCCCAGTAGCAGTCCCTGATCAAAAAAAAAAAAAAAAAACACAAAATCTCTTCCTCTTGGAGGGCGGGGTGTATTATATGCAGGGATCAGACAGTAGGCAAGACAGTTCCACCCTTAAAACCATTGATGAAAAAAGTCTCCCAAATTTAGCATGATAGAGGTTTAATATCCAGGGTGAAATCCATTTCCATACTAAAAAACCTGTAGCTTGGAAGATTATTGTTGGAAAAGTTAGCTTCGCGGGGGAGGCAATGCTGAGTAAAATATGCTCACACCAGAAGGTAAGTCACAGGCTTTAGAGCCAGACACGACAATCAAAAAAATTTCAGATGTTTTGAGAAATTACAACTTTATCAAGCCCCAAAATGGGAGATTTTCTTTCTCATTAAGCTAAAGGGGTCAGTTTTACTAAATGTCTACGTTGATCCGTGAGAACAAATTGGACATTAGCAAAAATATGATTTTAGAGAATAAAGATGATGCATTTAAGCCTTATTTCTGCTTTACAGCAATTTGGGGTTTCACTAATAGTAATGCCAACTGTTTGACATTTATTAGCAAGTGTGATGGGTGGGGTACCTCCCTGAACACAAGTCAGGTTTGCAAATGCCAGAATGACCATCTATATTTCAAACTATTTATAATATATTTAAAACATAACCCTCGCTCCTTCAGGAATTTGAGAAAATAAAAAATGAGCTCAATTTGTTTTGGTTTGTTTTTTTTTTTTTAGAGAGAGAGAGTGAGAGAGAGAAAGCACAAGCAAGTGAGGGACAGGGGCAGAGGGAGACAGAGAATCTCAAGCAGGCTCTAAGCAGGCTTTGAATCTCAGGTGTCCCAGCACACC
Source organism: Acinonyx jubatus (assembly GCF_027475565.1). Taxonomy (NCBI): domain Eukaryota; kingdom Metazoa; phylum Chordata; class Mammalia; order Carnivora; family Felidae; genus Acinonyx; species Acinonyx jubatus. The sequence goes on along the minus strand of NC_069385.1, from coordinate 139,123,467 downwards.
TGAGAGGAAATCAAGAGTCGGACACTTAATCAAATGAGCCACCCAGGCGCCCCAAAACAGAGATCAATTTTTGTAAATTATATCCAGTGTCACATAACCCTAGGAAAATGAAGTTTCAATCGGTCAAGTTAGTTAAAAAAAAAAAACCACTGAATTCATGTGCTTATCAGATTAATTTTACTTGAGGCTTATAATTATTTTCTTAGTAATTACTAGCTTTGGCCCGTAGATATTGACTCTAAAGTCCCTTAGTCATTCAGAAAACACTTATTGACTACTAGGTGCTAGGAACACATTGTTTTATTTTTAATTGGTATTTTTTCAGGTGCTGACATTAGAGAAAAGGAGACAGGCAAGTATCTGGCATAGTTTCGCAACAGTCTCGACAATCTGTTACAGTGGCACCATAAAGGGCTACCTAATCAAACCCGGAAGAATCAGGAAGGCTTCCTGGAAGAGACGATATGTGAATGGAATTTTTAATAATAATAGTAATAATAACAATGCTATCCTAATGTTTCACCTTTATTTTTCATTTAATGTTCACTGCTGCCCCATAACAGATGCATTATCATCATCTCATTTTATAGAAAAGGAGATGGGAGAAAAAGACATTAAGTCACTCGCCTATGGCAGGATAGAAAGGAAGTAGAGGTTTCCAGATGCCAAACTAGACTAACCTGAATCCACAGCCCATTCTTAACCACCCACCATGAACTCTTTCCAATTTCAAGCAGAGAGAACAACAGGTTCAAAGGTCCTGTGGTCTGGGAAAGCAACAAACATTTGAAGACCAGCAAGCAGACCAGTATAAAGCATAGTGCATAAGATGGGTATTCGTGCCTAAAATAATCTAAATTTACCAATAAGAATTGTAAGCGTTGTTGGTTATAGCCTTGATTCAGATGATCATACTAGCGAGAAAAAAATCTAGGTTATACTGTGGTAACAATACAGCTTCAAACTCTCAGTGGCCTAAAACAACAAATGTTTATTTCTTGCTCACATGACATGTCCAGTATGACAAACTCTGCTTATGTGAGCCACTCACAGGGCTAATGTGGGCTCTGTCTTAACTCTTGACTTCCAGGACTGTTCTGGGAGGAAAAGAGAGAGTTGCAGAGTCCAGCCCAGGCAAATTAAACACTTTGGCCCAGAAGTGATGTCTGTCGCTTACATTCACATTTCACTGTCCAACACGAGTTCCGTGAGCACACTTAACTTCAAGAGTGCAGGACATTCAACTCCCCTCGTACTTTGAAGTTGAGCAGTACTGGATATTGGTAATTAGGAGTAATACATACTATGTTTTTTTCAGTGTTGAGAGGTAATAGCATGCAGCACATGAAAATAAGATTTGAAGTCAGACGTCACCAGGTTGGAATCCCAACATCACAGATCATTTGTTTGTCTTATTCTGATTAAGGGACTTAACCCTCAAAATTGCATTTTCTTAAATGAGATCATGTATGAAAGGCATAATGTAAGAGCTTAGAACATAGTAGAAGCCCAATAAAGGGTGGTTTCATTTTAAATTGCTTAAGAATCTGCCATTTAGAAGTTAAGAGCAGATTTACAAAAAGGACTGTAACATAATAGTTGATTAGAGCAGCTATCTTAGTTTATAGGAAATATTCAGTGAAGCAGCAGGCAAATAGGATTCTCTACATTGTTTCTTTCTTGTATTAGGTTTTGTTTCTCCGGGTTTGGGGTTTTGTTTTTGTTTTTGTTTCTTGAGAGAGAGAGAGTGCACACACGAGTGAGGTAGAGGGCAAGAGAGAGAGGGAGAGAGAATCTTGAGTAGGCTCCACGCTCAGTGAGGATCCCAATGCAGGGCATGATCCCATGACCATGGGATTATGACTTGAGCCAAAATCAAGAGTCAGATGCTCAGCCGACTGAGCCACCCAGGCACCTCTTGTATTAGATTTTTACTGCTGCATAATAAATTAACACACTCATAGTGGCTTCAAACAGTTCCCATGCATTAAGTCCATGGTTTTGGAGCTCAAAAGTCCAGGCAGAGTTCAACGGGGTCCTCTGATTAGTTTTTACCAGACTGAAATCACAGCGTTGCCCAAGCTACATTCTCACGTGGAGCTAAGGATCTTCCTCCAATCTTATGTGTCTAGTGCAGAATTCATGTCTTCCTGCTATGAGATGGAGGTGTCTGTTGCTTGCTGGCTGTTGGTCAGGAGCTGCTGTCAGCAACTAGCCACTGTTCCAGGTCATATAGACCCTGAAGGCAGTTCACAACATGATGTTTGCTTTCTTCCAGGCCAGTGGAAGCACTTTTCTCTGGCTTCTTCCTCTGTGATCAGAGAAAACTCTTACTCTTACTCTGGCTTTTAAAAGAATCATCTGATCATCTCATGACCACCCCAATAATCTCCCTTCTGCAATATAACATCACATCATACTCAAAGGTCCTACCTACACTCAATGGGAGAAGACTATACAAAGGTGAGGGTCATTGCCAATCATCTTAGAATTCTGCCTGCCACATCCCTTCACAATTCCTACACGTTGAGCACAGCAAGGTCTCTAATTACAGTGATTCATGGAGGTAGAGAGTAGGAGGCACCTGTGGTATGTAACACACAATCCCTAGTGCTGACTAGCATAGGATTCCTAGAACAAATAACCTGCCTCTTTCATTTGGAAACCCATTCCTAAGGGAAATCGTCACGTACTTGTTATAAGACAGGTCTCTGTGTGTCTTGCTTTTCTGCACACCTTACAAGCAGAGGCAAATACTGTCCTTTGTTCTAGGCTATCCTTTAAAAAGAGAGTTATAGCACAAATATCCTTGGAATTTAGAGACTGTACCTCCCTCCAGAACAAAGGGCATGTTTGCTTACTAGCCTGTATGATAATATCGCCTTCCAAAGCAAAGGCATACATGCCTACTGCCCATTATAAAAGATTCAGATTCCCTGAGTCAAGATTCCTCCCCTGGAACACAGCTCACTGTTCAGGGGACCTCCATCTGGGTCCATCCACTTCATCCCCATGGAGCATGGGAGCAAAAGGAAACTGACCAGTTTGGTGACTGACTGCAATGAGTAATAAACCGTCATTTATCTCTGACCCAGAAGTCTTGTGTCTTCTGCCAGCATCCACAAAATTATGGCAGGCTAACATATTAGCTTGGGAGGAGAGTAAAATCTTAGACCTTTCATAGTTCTTGACAATATTCAGTATTTTGAAAGAATTTAAGGAATGGAAAGATAAAACTTGTATCCAAAGAAAAAAGCTGACTGCATTTATTTGTAAAGATTTATACACACATATTTTTCCCTTTAGGGGATAAACATCTGGAAGGATGCACTTAAAAATATCTAGATAGAAAACTTGAGTGATTTAGATGGTATGATTTTGAATAAGGATAATGTTATGGATATTACATGAATATTTTCAATACGTGCTCATTTTTCTTTTCTTTGGTGCTACTAATACAGATCATATTTGTATAAAAACTTTAAAACAGATTTTTCTTTAACCCTCCTGTATAATTGGCTTGTACTCCTATAAATACTGTAATTCAAATTATTTCCAGTTTTTTCACAAATGCAGAACACTTATCACAGATCATACTTTTAAGGAAATACAGAACTTGAGGCATGTAAGAAAATATTCCACTATAAGCAGAGTTTACAGATTACTTGAGGTAGATTTTATTTTTTCCATAGGATAAATTTTTTTTCAAATAAAATGAAAGAAATTCTTGTAAAAGTTTTATTCATCACCAAACTTTTCCTCCTACCTCTATTCTTTAGTTCTACTACCAAATATTGAAATAAACACACACACATGCCCCTGTGTTCCTGTATGGAAAAGCAAATTTATTAAGAAGCATAAATGTCTTTTGGAAACTCAGTAAAATATCATCTCACATCTAGACTGATATTGACATGTCTTTAATATTTCTTGAATGCTATTACTCATTGTCTAGCATTATGTTAACATTTTAAACGCTACAAGAAATGTCCTGGTCTCTGGTTTTAAAGGAATCAGTTTCTAGAATTCAGGAGACCACAAGGACATCCCCTGTCCACTCTGCCCCAGATTCTTTCATCTGGCACAATTTGTTAGCCCATTACATTTTTTTTTTAATTTTTCATTTCAGTTATCGATGTAGCATTAAATGTTTGATTGTGTTCACTTTGGGTATGGGATATTGGCCAGTTTGAGAGCCAATTAGTTTCTATTTCAATGGGTCCAAATTAAAATGAGAAACCCCTTACCACAGCAGGCATCCATTCAGCCCTGTGCTCTGCCCCATCACAAACCGAAGATCACTAAGCTTCATTTAAAACTAAATCAGAAGTCAAATGAAAATGTTTCCTGCATACATGAACATTCATGGGTCATAGTTTACAAAGACTTCGTTTTGCAGGGAGGGCAAGGACTGAGTCATAATCTCTTAGATTAGAGCTTTCCATTGTATCCTGTTACTGAGTTTTTCTTTTGGAAACTAGCTGACTCCATCAGACACCAATCATTTTCACAATGGTATCTTTTCTATATCGTGGGGGCCAGGAGAGATGTGTCATTCTTTGCCCTTTTATTCAAGGGGAAATCAGAGTCATGGTACCAAAAAATAAAATAAAACCAGATTTAAAAGGAAGAAGAGAATGGCAAATGGCATGGTATATAAGCCATTCTAAAAGTCTTATGTTTGGAAATTTGTCATATGAATTAGGTTCTGGAATTCAGAAAGCTAGTTTTAATTCAGTTTTGTGAATATAAAATAGCAGGTAGGTAGAGACAGAGACACAGATGGCCAGATTTTCATTCATTATAAAACTTTTCTGAAACTTTGGATAATATAGAAAAATGTAAAGAAAACACTGATATTCTTCAGTACCATAACATTCATAACAATCCCTGTTAATATTTTTGGTGAAATTCCTTCTAACATCCTTTTACTAAGTATGCAAACACATAAATACATGTTAGACACTGGAGTGTTGATTTTTATACGGTTTTGTCTCATTTCCAGAGAGGGGGCCACTGTGTGCCATGCAGAGTGAAGGGGTGGTCAGGCAGCAGAAAACAGGAGTGAAGGGAAAGCCTTGGCCAGAACCTTTGTTGGGGTTTCTACAGGAAAAGTACGCAGAGTGGGGCAAACAGCTTAGAACTAAATTATTCAAATAACTCCCATGAGCTTCGGCACAGAAATGGTCTGTAGCTGCCTGCGGCTTAGTGGTACCTAAGCCTGCATTGATTTAGGGTGAGGGAGATCTTGGCATAGTGTGTGAGAGTTTGAGAAGGATGTGACTGGGGGACACGAGCTTGGGGCTGGTTGGTTAGTACATGGAAGGTGTGTTCCCGACAGAGCTCTTTACTTCATCTCTAAGCATTGGCTCTTAGATTGCCCTGGGGATAGGCAGAATCTCCCCCATCAGAAAGGCCAAAGATACCAGAGCATCAAAAATACCGAAAGTAAGAAAATATAGTTATTTGGTCTAGTGATGAATGGATGCCAAATAAACAAATACAGAATTTAAGAAAACACAGAACAAAAGGCAGTTTCTTCATGACTGCCTAGCAATCCATCACAGAAATACCCTGAAATTTATAGAGTAATTCTGCTATTATTATATGGCTATTTTATACTTGTTTGGTATTTTAAATAATTCCACAATGAACAGAGAAAACAAGAAGATATGAACTCTTTTATTTAAAGGCTATACATATGAATATATGTTATATATGTATATGATATAATCATATATAAGATATGATATCATTAGGTTATCATTATAACATTTGTTGGCTTTTGTCTACATAAGGAAATTGGAAAAGCAAGTTGGATCTGTTTTTACTGATTTCTAGAAATCTCTACAACATATTGACAAGTGAAAGGACACTGCAGAATAACACATGTATAATAAAATACCATTTAAGCACAAATGATCAATCAACCAAAATCCCTTTCTATGCTATATATCCATTTGAACAACAAAAATGTATGGAAAAATATATACCAGACCACTAAAATTGATTTCCAGAGAGAAATGACAGGCTTAAGCAGAAGGCAGACAAGGGAAGACAATTTGCTTCTACATTTTTGTGTTATGTCATTTTATGTGTTACAAGAATGTATTCTTATAATTTTAAAATAGTCAATAAAGACTTTTTTAAAAGAAAAATATTTTGTGTTCATTTCTTATTTTTCCTTTCAATAAATTCCTAGAAAGTATTTACTAAGTAAATAAAAAAAGTATAAATATAGTAAGGAGATACATATAGATATTCAATCTATGTATCTATATCTATATATAATACAGTCCTATGTGTTACCACAAGCGATTTACAAAAAAAGTGTCTATTTCTTCATAATTTTGCCAACACTGGACATTAATATTTTCACATTCTAAAAAGAAATTATAAACATTTATATTTGTTTTGATTTGACCTGTTTGTAAAACTGATCTCTTTAACCATGTGTTATTCTTATGAGTATAAAATGATGAAATGATTATTTTATTTTTAAAAGAAAGTTATTGGGTCATCTGGGTGGCTCAGTTGGTTAAGTGTCCTACCTAATCTTGATTTCAGCTCAGGTCATGATCTCACAGTTCATGTGCTGTCCACGTAGAGCCTGCTTAGGATTCTTTCTCCCTCTCTCTGCCCTTCCCACACACGTGCACACTTCCTCTCTCTCTCTCTCAAAATAAATAAATAAACATTTAAAAAATAAAGTCCTTAAAAAGTAAAACATAAATAAAAGGGAGTTGTTTTTTATCCATGGACTGAATGGATAAAGCAAAACTGATACACACACACACACACACACACACACACACACACACAATGTAATACCACTCGGTGATCAAAAAGAATGAAAATCTTGCCATTTGCAACAACCTGGATAGAGCTGCAGCATATTATGCTAAGTGAAGTAAGTCAGAGAAAGACCAATACCATATGATTTTACCAATACGCGTAATTTAAGAAACCAAACAGATGAACACAGAGGAAAGAAAAAATAAAAGGGAGAGAAACCATAGGAGACTCTTAACAAACTGAGGGTTGCTGGGGGGTGGGAAGGGGATGGGCTAAATGCGTGATGGGCATTGAGGAGGACACTTGGGATGATCACAGGCTGTTATACATAAGTGAGGAATCACTAAATTCTACTCCTGGAACAAAAAAGGAGAAAAAAAGGGAAAAAGTAAATAAAGGGAAGTTGTTTTTATTGATTTGTATATGATCTTTGTATATTAATAATACAATGATATATACGATGATATCAATCATTTGCTATACCGTGCAAGTACATTTCCCTTTTTCTCATTTAAATTTCATCCTACTCTTGATGCTTTCATATGCAAAACGTAGGGAACATTCCTGGTGCTCAGAACCTGGTTTGTGCTTTCCTTTACTATACACAGACTCATTCCTAAAGGTGACTTTCAATGCTCACTATTTATAGCTGCAATAACTATGGAAAAAGCATCTTCATTCTGAGGTCTGGTCAAAGAAATTCTTCTGATTTTCTTCACATTTTACTCCGTTTATTAAAATTATCTGTCATTTGGTAAACTTTGGTTGTAGCTACCTTTTGTAGCTGTTTTTATATGTTTGCTATCCTTGGGAATATGATTTTTGGGAAGTTTATAAGAAGGTTACTAACCTGTGTTTTTAACCAGGCCCCATATCTGAGCTACCTTTTAACTTGATTAGTACTTTTTGTTTTCTGGAAACTCCTAGCTCTCCTGTCTTTAATTGTGAGAAAATTCTGTATTTTCCTTTCCCCTGAATATTCTGATCCTCATGGTTTTCTGCCGCAGTGCATGAGTGAGAACTTCCAGAACACTGCAAAATAATAATGATAAGAGCAGGCATCTCTGCCTCAGTTACTGGACTCTGGAAGATTATCATTACTATGTATCACCTGGACTTCTAGTTTAAAATGGATGTCCTTTTAATGGGCAAGGTACCTAGTTTGCTAAGATTTTTTTAAAAATAAGGAATGTAAGGGGCGCCAAGGTGGCTCAGTCGGTTAAGCACCCAACTTTGGTTCAGGTCATGATCTCCCAGCTGCTGAGTTTGAGCCCCGCGTGGGGCTCCATGCTGACAGCTCAGAGCCTGGAGCCTGCTTGGGACTCTGTGTCTCCCTCTCTCTCTGCACCCCCCCCACCCCGCATTCTGCCCCACCCTCCATCCCTCCCCCCCCTACTTCTCTCTCTCTCAAAAATAAAAATAAGGAATGCATACTGGTGTTAGTCCTTTCAGAACCTATTGAAATGCTCATTAAGCTTTTTGTTTCCCCTTTTCAATCAACTAACTGCATATATTAATAGTTTAAAAATGCCAAGTCATTCTCACATCCTTTAAATACAACTAATATCAATTTTAGTGCATATAAGTAGAGTTATGCCTAATTTATTTTTGTTTTTTCCCAATATATCTTTTTCCATTTGTTTCTATTTGCAACATACCAGATTATTTGGTTTTAGGTACTTCTTATAAACGGGCTCAGTTTAAAATCCAGCATCTTCATTTAACAAAAGCATAATGCCATTCCTGGGGCATTTACTATTACTGGTTTAAAATCTCAGCATCTTCATTTAACAAATGCATACTGCCATTCCTGGGGCATTTAGTATTACTGGTGACATCATGGTTTATACTTATGTTTAATTTTTAAAAGTTTTTCTTTTCTTCTGATGTCAGCTGTCTTGGTATATTATTTCTTAATTTTGTTGTGTTCTTTTTTTTCCCCTGATCACCCAATCTCTCTTAATTTTCCTAGTGGTTAATTTAGGATGGTAAAATCATATCTAAAACTCTGTTCTTGAGTGATCAAGAAGGAAACTGTCTTTTGCCAACCTACTAGAAAGATAAGAAGTTCAGCATACATTTACTCCCAGCCAACAATGACTTCCATAGCACAGATGGTGGATTTTTGCTCATGATGTATTACTTCTTTATATGAAGTATCTTCTCTTTCAAGAAGTATTTCTGACATAATTATTTTACTAATTCTCTAATTCTAATTATTTTACTAGTACTTGGATGTGGGGTATGAGCGCCTTTATTTATACTCTTGTTCCCGGCCCTTGAGACATGTACATTTGGGCCCATTCACCATTCATTGGAATCGTCTGAAAACTTGTAAGAATTTTTTTCCTTTATGTTTAAAAAATATTAGACGGATGAGGTCTTAGCCTTTGTGTGTGTGTGTGTGTGTGTGTGTGTGTGTGTGTGTGTGTGTGTGTGTGTGTGTATAATCTATCAATGGGCCCATCAATTGCCAGATACAAAGTTTTCTTCACTTTGACAAAGTTACCTTCTATTATTTTCCAGCTCAGCAGCTCTTGGGGATTGCTGTTATACCCAAATTAAAAATCTTCATCTTGTGTTGGCCCAACTCATTTTCATATATTTATCCTTCTCCTTTGACTATCAGGTAAATATCTCAGACTTTTCATCCTACTTCCTTAATTCAATGCGTTATGCAGTGTATAATCTATTTGCCACTTGCATTTCCACTTTTGAAATAGCAATCACGCTTTACAGTTTTAAATATGATATCCTAATCTCACATTTTCCCTCCTTTATGTCTGTGTTCTAAATTTAAGTAGATATCACTCCTGTTTGAAAACATAAAATGTTCTAAAGTCTCCAGTTTCTGGTGGTAGATCTATTTCAGCAAGAGGCATTCCTGTGATTTATTTTTTTATTTTTTTTAGGGCAGACCATCCCCCACCCACCTTTTTTTTTTTTTTTTTTTTTTAACAGCAATTTCTCTTTTGCGGCTTTCTGCCTTGGTTCATTAAAGAAAAAGCCAGCTCATGACCTGGTGCCCATGGCACCATTCACCGGCGTACCCATGTTTTGAGAAAGGGTTAGCAAGTTGGTTTTCTGTGTGCCTGTGACAGGTCTGTCTTCACACCTTCGCACTGCAGGACTTTGATTACATTGTCCCTCATCTGACATGCCTGCAGAAGCCCAGTGATCTCACAGGAAGAATGAGAATTCTCTAAATTACTGAAATATGCATTCAACTCTTTCTAGTTTTCATGTTGAGGTAGAAATTTTTACCCCCTTTTATACTTTTTTTTTTTGGTCAATTCTACTAAAAACTGAAGACAGGAATTTGATTGCTAGCATGATCTTACTAGAACATTTTTTTTTAGTCCACAGATCATTTTATTTTTGTGTATGGGAAATGCCACCAGGAATACATGCAACTATAATGAAAATAATTTGCTTCATTCAATTTCCAAATACTTCCCTTGAGGAGGTAACAATCTCATAGCAAAACTTGCAGTATGATTTGCCAAAAAAGTTTAAGAAACTGCACAGTTGACCCCCGAATGATAGAAGTTTAGGAGCATTGATTCCCCACCACCACCACCTGCAGTCAGAAATCTACATAGGGCTTTTGATTCCCCAGGAACTTAACTTCTAGTAGCCTACTATTGACCAGAAACCTTACTGATAACACAGTTCTGTGAACACATATTTTGTATGTTATATACATGCATTATATGTATTATATATAGTATTCCTACAATAAAGCTAGAGGGAAAAAAATTAAGAAAATCACACAGAAAATATATTTACAGTACCAGACTCTGAAAATCTGCACATGTGTGGACCGCACAGTTCAGAACCTGTGTTGTTCAAGGGTCAACTGTAGTTCACCTCTGCAGAGTTAAACTCTTCATACATGATGTAAAAATTACTGATGGGATTTAATGAATTAAATTAGTATCCTTTTAATTTTCAGAGTGCTTTTACATCTTTTATCACACTGATTTTCACAACAGCATGACATCAGCTGGCAGATAGGATACATAATAAGAAGCACATTTTCAGATCAGAAGCCTGTGACCCAGAGATAACTTACGTAAGATTTCTACTGTCACATAGTGGCAAAGCCAGGACAGAAATGAGTCACGTAATCAAATGTGGTAAGACCCAGAGTATTTACTCAATTTCTAATGATTTTAAATAGCATAAATAAACTCCTCTTACCCCAAACTGTTGCAGCCACTCATTCAACCCATTCCTGTATCAGACCCTGTATAAAGGTTTGATTCTTGATAGGTTGGCCCTACAAGATAAGGTTTACACAAGACAGAGCATTTGAAAGGAAATACAACATGGTGTTTCTATTTTTGAGTGGAAGAGAAAATTGACCTTCTTTTAGAGGACATTTGGGTTTTGGCTGCCCAGCTCCCAAACTCATTATGGCAGATTAAAGATGGCAGCAGACTCCTTAATTCTCTTCCCATAAAAAAGTGAGGCCCATGTCCCTTCTCTTTCAATCTGGGTAGTCTCTGTGCTTTGACTAACAGAAACAACAGAAGCGACTCTCCCAAAACCTTAAGAAAGTGGTAGCTTCTACTTCCTGTCTTTTGGACCACTCATTCTAGGGACCCATGTAAGTATAAATGGCCTGAAACCACCAGGCTTTAGAAGCCACATGTAGACACACTGATCAACAGTCCCAACTAAACCCAGCTGTCCAGCCATTTCCACCTGGGCACTGAATGAGAGATTCTTCAGACCAGACCAGGCACCTGCCCACTGTACACAGATTACATTCAAAATATTAAAAGTCTGACAAAAACCAAGTGCTGGAAAAGATATGAACAAGTTGCTCCTTTAAACACTTGTGGTGGCAAAGAAAATGGTTATTCTCACTTTAGAGAGGATTTGGACAATATCTAGTACAAAGTAAGATGCATTTACCCTAACACCCGACAATTCACTCCTTGTATATACCTTATAAAAATTCTTTACATGTATATAAAAAAATGTAGAAATATATTAATAGCAACAAAATAGAAATTATTCAAATACCAATCAGGAGAAAATGCATAAATTGTGAGTCATTAATATAACATTATTATTCAACAGCGTAAATGAAAGAAAGAGACCTATACAATAGAACACAGATGATTATCATAAAAACAACACTGAATTAGAAAGCAAGTTGCAGAGAAACATACAGAGTATGGTGCCCCACATAAACTTTCTTAAAAAGCAAAAGTGGACAATATATACATATGAATACAGTAAATCTATATTGGAGCAAGGAAAAATAAATAGCAAATTTCAGATAGTTATTACATAATGGAGCAGGACAAGTGATTTTTTTTCCTATTAATGATCTATTAATGTGGTATATGATGTTAATGAGTTTCCTAATACTAAGTGATATAGGCATGCCATTATTTTCTTAAATAGTATTATCGTCTTAATGTAGTATTAGATTATGTTTGCTAACATTTAGTTTTTCCATTATTCGTTAGTGATTTTGGCTTATAAATGTTTTTATACGTGTGTGTGTACTATATTAGATTTAGATACCAATGCTTTACAAGAAGAATTTTGAAGTTTTTCATCAATTTTTATGACTGGAACAAATATAGCATTGAGACTATGTGAGTTTGGTGAAATTCTACTCAAAACTATCTTAGTATTGTTATTTTATGTGAGGTCATCTCTTGATAACTTTATTTCTTGTAAGAAATTTGTCTTTCTAAACTGTCTTCTGAGTCTAATTTTGGTAAATTGTGTTAATTATCCATCTATTTTATTATAAAAGTATGAAAAACAGTGTCAGTACTTTTTAAAATTTTCTTCTATTTCAATGTTTATTTTCCCCCTTACCACCACTTTATCTGTATACATATGTAGTCTTTCTCACATTTCCCCTTGATTGAGTGAACTGACTGTTAAATTTTTTTTTGAAAAACATAATGTTGATAAATTATTTAGAACTTAGATCTACTGTTTTTCTATACGTCATTAATTTTGGCTTTTATCTTTGTTAGTTCCTCTTTTTTTTTTTTTTTTTTTTTTTACTTTTTATTTTATTTACTATGTTGGTTTTTTCCTAACTTTTTCAGCTGGGAATTTCATTCATTTATTTTCACTACTTCACTTTTACTGATAAAAGTGTTTAGCTCTATGAAGCTAACTGCTTCCCGTAACTGCTTTAAATGCATCCCATAAATTTTAATATATAATATTCTAATGATCATTACTTCTTACAGATTCCATAATTTCTGTTTGTATTTTTCATTTCACCCAAGAGGTTTTGTGGAAGGTTTTACACTTTTCAGGTTTAAACTTGGTCCGTCTGTCTCCTCTTCTCTTTTATGTTCCTAGCTGGAGTGGGAGGGGGAAGAATCGGGGCACTGCTCACCGTCCAAAAAGGCTTGTGGGAGGGGCTTCAATCGATCATTCTGCTGACAGTTGGTGCACAGCAGACCTCCCTTTATCTGTGGGCAATGTGTTCTAAGACCTCGGTGGATGTGCCGGAAAACAAGAGTACCAAACTCTGTATGTACTGGTTTGTTTGTTTTTTTAAATATATATACATACCTATGATAAAGTTTAATTTATAAATTAGACACAGCCAGAGATTAACAATAATAAAAAGAAAAATTATAACCATATTCTGTAATCAAAGTTATACGAACATTGTCCATCTCTTCCTCTCAGAACACCTTATTGTACTGTACTCACCCTTCTTCTGATGATGTGAGATGACGAAATGCCAATGTGATGAGACGCAGCGCAGCGAATGATGTAGGTGTTGTGACATAGCCGACCATCAATATTGACCTTCTGACCACATCTCACAGGGAAGATCATCTGCATCCCAACTGCCACTGACCAGAGACAATTGAAACCTAAGAAAGCAAAACCACAGATAAGGGGGATGTCTGTATATTTCTCTACTTAAAAGTGATTTAAAGTTGGCAGTGTCATTTTTCTCCTGGTCAGGTTGATATTATGGGTTATGTGCACTGTCTTTGTTTCTCTTGTTGATCTGCACAGGTTTTCGGAGACATTCAGATTTAGTGGCAGCCGTTTTCCTAGGCTGCCTGGAAGTCTCCACCACTGCTTTCATTCCTTTGATCCAAAATTTTCATGTTTAACATTTAATTGATCTGAATATCTTTTAAGTTTCTGGTTTCTTTTTCCGTTCCCTGGATACAAAATGTAATGCCCAAACTTACATCTAGAAATTCATTAATTGTCTAGTCCAGCCTAAAACTACTACAGGTATCATTTCTACAACTGGTCCAGAAAAGGGTCGGGGGTGGATAGCTATAAAAACTCTGGTTTCTTATTTTCAAATTTTCAAGACAACAAATGCAATAGAGAGAGAGAACTATATATTTTGGCTTTTTGTTTTAGAGTTGTTTTTGTTTTTGTTTTTCTAGAGAGAGGGAGGGAGGGAGAGAGAGAGAATCTCAAGCAGGCTCCATGTTGAGACTGATCCCATGATCCTGGGATCGTGACTTGAGCTGAAATCAAGAGTCAGGTGCTCAACTGACTGAGACACTCAGGAGTCCCTTTGGAGGTGTCCTTGAGTGAAAAATACAGTCCTAGGAATTTCTGCCCATTGCTCTCATCTCAACCTGCAGCATGAATACCCAAGCATACTTGTGTGCTCCAGAGAACACAGGATGGCCCAGAATAAATGCTCTTCCCTGAAGATATGAAGGGAAGAAAGAAAAACCATTATTTTGCATGATGTCAACACAACTTGTATTATGAAGTAGAATGCAATATTTGGATAATATTTTTAAATGAAATGTGAGTTCTCCAAGAAATTTGACAAGTGTCATTAAGGACACTTTAGTGGAAAATATGAGAAGCACTTCTCATCCAGAGTAACAGAAATAAATCATTTCTCTTGTACAGAGAGATCGTACATATGGCCTCCAGTGTTTTCATGTCCCTGTGAATTTACTCCTCAGAATCAGCATTCTTATTTTCCTCAGTTTTTCTCTATATGACATAGTTTTCACAAGCTCAACTATCCCAGTCTATTTACTTTCTATCTGCACTAAAATAAAATTTCTAGAACAGTTACAACACTCCAGGTATCACCAGATATTCTCACATGACCTGAACTTTATGTATTCTTTTATACCTGCAGTCTAATATTTAGTTAGGATTGTTTTTTAATTCTTGAATACTATGTTTGTATTTGGAACTCCTAGGTAGTTCTGATATGCATTGCTCTGTGTGTAAATATGTATGTAAGTGTATCTACATGTTTTATATAGGCATTCCATATACACCTAAAAAATTTTTACACAATTTCTAATTAGCTATAATATTACATATCATATTTGCCCACTTATATTTTATTTTGTCAATTTCAGTTACTTTTTCCAACTATTGAGTTAATTTTGAATCTTGAATCTTAAAAGCCAAGAGTATAGATAGGTATGGAGATAAGGGTGGTTAGGGGAAAATGTACTTGCATTTTTTTGAGTATAAGGCCTAAGGCTACCCAAGATACTTATCAAAAAAAAATTATTTCTTTAAACCAGCATATGGATTGCCCCTACAATGCAAATAGGTTTCCCATAGGTTAGAAAAATTTGTTTAATCCCCTGACTTAAAAATATGGTGAACAGAACACGCCTGGATATAAGCCCAGGGGCATTCAACAAAAGACCCCCCCCCCCCTCCAGACATCAATCTCTACGCAAAAGTATGTATTCAGTTGCTGAGTTGTAAAAATCATCTCATTTTATTACTCTCCATCTCATGTTTCTCCATCTGGTCCACAAAAATATTCTAAAATGCTTTGTTGAGGGGCACCCAGGTGGCTCAGTCTGTTAAGCACCCAGTTCCTGGTTTCAGCTCAGGTCATGGATCTCACACTTTGTGATTTCAAGCCCCGCACAGGGCTCTGCGCTGACAGCACAGAGCCGGCTTGGGATTCTGTCTCCCTCTCTCTCTGCTCCTCCCCTGCTTGTTTGTCTGTCTCTCTCAAAAATGAATAAATACACATTAAAAAAAAATACTTTGCTGACATAGTGGGGTTTTTTCAATTTGGTGGATTTCAGCGGATGCTCATTAACTAAGACATGACTTCTCCACACTACTTCCTTCTAGAGAAAGGAAGGAAGGAAGAAATGAGAGAGAGACAGGGAGAGGGAGGGAGAGTGGGAAAGAGAGAAGGGAGGGAAGGAGGAGGGTGGGAGGATGGAAGGGAGGGAGGACGGAAGGAAGATAGAGGTTAAGGAGGGAATAAGGGAGGAAGGGAGAGAGAGAAGGAAAGAAGGAAGGGGAGAGAAGGGAGTGAGGGAGGAAGGAAGGAGAGAGAGACAAAGTTGGGAAGGACAAAAGGAGGAAGGTGAGACAGGCAGACAGAAAGAAGGGAGGGAGGGAAGGAGGGAGGGAAGGAAGCTTCAGCATAAATAAGTGAATGGTTTGAAGCTGGAATCTCAGAATAAAGTAATTGGTTTTAAATGGGCACCAGAAAGAATAGGAAAATTTCTTCCTAGTCAACAACTGTGAAAGATTTGGTTAAAAGAAAACCAACAATAGCTTTCTTCTTCTTAAGAAATGATAGTGCTTGGAAAAAAGGGCTTCATTGAATAATGTTAAAGGCAAATATATCACTGAGAAAATTTTAAAAATTTGGTAAAGAATTAAAATACTAAGAGCACCACGAATCTAGTTATGTTATATACAAAGTCATCATAAAAAAATTTCTCCTGCAGGGCACCTGGGGGGCTCAGTCAGTTAAGCATCTGACTTCAGCTCAGGTCATGATCTCGCAGTCCATGAGTTCAAGCCCCACATCAGGCTCCATGCTAACAGCTCAGAGCCTGGAGCCTGCTTCAGATTCTGTGTTTTCCACGCTCTCTCTGCCCCTCCCCCGCTCACACTCTGTCTCTGAGAAATGAATAAATCTTAAAAACAAAAGAAAAAATTTCTCCTGCCACCAAAACCGGAAAGAAGGCAGGAAGGAGAAACAAAGTACCAAAGAACAGATGGTAGAAATAACAAAATGATAGACTTAAACTCAACAATATTTGCATTATATATAAATGGACTAAACATTCCAAGTAAAGACAGAGATTGCCAGATTGAATTATAAAAAAATGACCCAACTACATTCTCTTTACAAAAGCCACATTATTAAATATATCACAGATATGAAACACAAGGGCTGACAGTTAAAGAACAGAAAGGGCGATAAGCATGCAACCAATAATCATAAAGTGTGGCTATATCACTGTCAGGCCAAGGAGACCTCAAGAACATGAAATATTATCCAAAGTCAAAGTCAAGAGGACATAATAATCCAAGGTATGAATGCACCTACCACCATAACTTCAAAATACCGCTGACCAGATGCTCAGAAGCCAGCATTCTGACACTGAATTTTCTGTTAGGGGATACAGAATACCCACTGTAGGAGTTTATCTCTCCAGCAAATTTTATTCGTCTTAACATATATCTTAACACAAAATATCCCTGGGAAGGTACCTCATCCATACTTAATAGTAATGATAATAATGACAGCAACAGTAATAACTGCCATTAGTGTTTATGTGCTCCCTATCTTCCAGGTAAAATGCTAAGAAGCTTACCTACTTTGACCATGCAGATGTTATTTTTTGTCCCCATTTCAAAGATGAGGAAAGTAAAGATTATAAAGAGGTGAAAGGCTTTTTCAGCATCAGATTACTAGCACATGGCGAGGCTACAATTTGAAGTTCTTCACTGCTCCCACTGACACCTTCAAATGAACTCTTCTAATGAGCCAACAAGTTTTTCTCTTTCTAATAACTACTTAAATGATTCAGACAATTGATTTTAGATAGAGAAGAAAGTTACGAATGGGAACTTTGGAAGGGAGCAGGCCAGATGAAGAGAATATTGGGGGTATGAGAGAAGTCCACAAACTTGAGGGAATAAGAAGAATTGAATCATACTATTAGCACAAAGATGGGTAGGAATCACCCCACATTTGGACAGCAGCCAGTTATTGGCATGGTAGGAGCATCTTGTTGCCTGAGACTTTCCTTAAGATATGTATATCATTTTATGACAAAGGAAGGAAGGGGGAAAGGAAGGAAAGGGGGAGAGAGAGAGAGAGAGAGAGAGAGAGAGAGAGAGAGGAGGGAGGGAGGGAGGGAGGGAGGGAGGGAGGAAGGAAGGGAGGGAGGGAGGGAGGGAGGGAGGGAGGGAGGAAGGAAGGAAGGAAGGAAGGAAGGAAGGAAGGAAGGAAGAAAGAAAGAAAACTCTCCTTAACACTGACTTGTGGAGAGAATTATGGTTAGTTGAGTGTATGGACTGCATTTACCACCACTTTCCCCCAAACTTCACTGAAATGACAAAAGTAAGATTTTTCAAACCCACCTGGATAAGAACTGGAAGGGGACAACAGAAAACTAGAAACGTGAACTAATTTTGTGAGGGTGGAAAGAGAATACATGAGTGATGTTAACTCAAATCAGAGCAAAGGAAACACAAACCAGTGGTCCCCCAGAGGGTACTACCAATGAAAAGCATATTGGTTCATCCCTGAAGAACCTTTGAAAGGTTCAGGAATTGGAAAATAAGGTATTACACAACATGAAGGCCAAGTTTGGAGGTGGGAAAGGGAAACGGACTTAAAATATGCATCAGAAGCCATTAAAGTCTCAGTTTCTCTCTTCTGCCTTCCCCTTCAAGGTAACTACCCATTTCCTATTGTCATAGGAGAATAAGGGTCTCTTTCCTAATGAAACTGAAACAGAAACGTTCCACCTTGAAGACATCAGGCATGGCTGAAAGCAAGGATAAGGTGCTAGATGGAGGGAAAAAAAAAGATGAAATCTGTTTACTGAAAGGTGACATAAGCCTTACCATGTCTTCCTCATCCCGTTGCCAGAATGCCTACAGACTGGATCCTAACCCCTCGCGCATTGTGGTTGACAGTCTTCCAAGATGCTTGCACATAATCCCTGTCTGCTGGCATTCACACCCGTAGGTAATAGCCTTCCCCTGTACGTGGGCTGGACCTAGTGACTCACTTCTAACAAATAAAATATGGAAAAAGTGACGGAAAGATTAGGTAATTGAAGACTGTCTCATCTCCTGACATTCTCCCTCTTGGCTTCTTGGCCTGGTTACTACTTTCATGAAGTAACTCATCATTGGAGAGGAGCTGGAGACACTCAAGTAGCAAAAAACAAGGCAGCTAACATACAGAAAGAAACGGAGGTACTCCGTCCAACAGGCCGCAAACTGCATCCTGCCAACAACCCTATAACTGGGCCTGGAATCAGATCCTTCCACAGTCGAGTCTCGAAATGACCAGAGTTCTACCTGCACCCACTACGCCCCCACCCCCTTGAAACAGAGACCAGCAAGTCACGCCCAGACCCTTTACATGAAGAAACTGTACGATAATAAATGCTGTTTCAAGCCACTACGTTTGGGGATCATTTGTATGCAGAAATGGGTAACTAATAACGGCATTCTGGAACATCCTAACCCTAACATCAAAGATCAAACACTTGAGTGAGCAAGATCAAAGACCTGCGGAAATGGACAGCCGCTGCGCTCTCAACAAAGACAACAAAAGCCGGACCACCCTGCAGTAAAGTCCACAAGCCAGTAACTTCTGCACAGCAATACAGATCTACCAAATAACTCTTCCGTGGGAACAGGCAGCCAAGGATGGCCAGAAGCTGCGAGCTCCAACCTGGAAGGCAGTAAACCAAATTCACAAAAGGAACTTTAAGGAAATAGAAGCAATCCACCAAAAAACAGGCAGCAAGTTAAGCTACAAATGGATTAAAATTATAATCCTCAGAAAGATAGATACCACGTCTAGGAAACAGAATTCTAGAAGACAACAAGAAGAAGGGAGAGAAGAGAAGAAGGAAGACAGTGAAGTGGTAAGGGAAGGACACAAAAATGGTTCTTGGAAAATAAAAATAACTGCTGAAATGCAAAATTCAATAGAATTGAAAATATAATTGAGGAAAAATCTCAAACTATAAAATGGAAGACAGAAAAAAGGCCGAATGGGTATAAAAGATTAAAAAAAACCCAACAATCCAGGAAGTTTAGTATCTGAGTAATAGGAGTACCAAACAGAGATACAAAAGGAGGGATTCATAAAAAATAAAAATAAAAAAGTAAACTTTCCCAGACAAGAAAACATGCTCAGAAAGCTCAGAAAAATGATAATAAACCACAGTAAGATACATAGTCATGCCCACGGAAAGTTCAGAAAAATGGTAATAAACCACAGTAAGAAACATAGTCATGAAATTTCAGAACACCAGAGATGTAACAAAGAACCTGACAGTTTCCCGAGAGAATAGATATAGATCATTTGCAAACAATTGGGAACAAGAACAGCATTGGATTTTTCAAAAACACCACCAGAAGTCAAAGGCAAGAGAATGATGACTTCAAAAGTTTGTGGGAAACTAATTCTTTTTTTTTTTTTAATGTTTATTTATTTTGAGGGAGAGAGAGACAGAGTGCAAGCAGGGGAGGGGCAGAGAGAGAGGGAGACACAGAATCTGAAGCAGGCTCCAGGCTCTGAGCTGTCAGCACATGTGGGAAACTTAATTCTTAACCAAAAGTCGATTCCTAGCCAACTGACCATGAGAGCAGATTAGAAACTGATGGGCAAGGTCTAAAAAAGATGTATACAAAGTACCTTTATAAAGGAAGCTATTGAAAGTGGCGTTGCAAGCAAAAGAGACAAAAAGCTGAAAGGGACCCATAAATACAGAGGGGCGGGGGTGGGGATGGGCAAAATGGATAAAGGAGAGTAGGAGACACAGGCTTCCAGTTATGGAATGAATAAGCCACAGGAATAAAAGGCACAGCACAGGGAATGTAGTCAGGGACACTGTAACAGCCGTGCATGCTGACACAGGGTAGATACCCTCGTGGTGAACACAGCATAACACGAGCTGTTGAATCACTGTGTTGTACACCTGAAACTAATGTAACATTGTGTGTCAACCATACTTCAGTAGAAAAACTTTCTTAAAGCGGTGCACGGACACATGAAGGAATAAATCCATAGAGAGAAAGCGATCTAGGTACGAGAAAGAAACTCAATATGGGAAAAACGAGAAGATAATCTCCCGGAGGAAAACAAACAAAGTGCCAAGACAATAACTGTATGGCAAGTCTGGAAGGAATTCTGCCTGGGCTAGAAAAGTGAATTCAGGGCTCCCAAAGAGGAAAAACACTCTCTAATGGTTCACCTGATAAAGGCATTGAACAGCTGGTGGAGATATGAGAAAATTTTGTTGGGTGTATGAGAAGAAACAATTAGCGTCATAGAAGTTCAGCAAACTGAAAGTCTGAGACAATTTTAAGGTGCAAAAACAAAAAGTTCTAGAAGAAAAAACCACAGAATAGTATATGACTTGTCAGCGAATATTTCATGAAATACACTATTTCATAATCACAAAATGTACATTCTGAAAATATTTTCAATCAGAAAGTTGAAATGCTGGGGCACTTTGGTGGCTCAGTCGGTTAAGCGTTGGACTTCCGCTCAGGTCATGATCTCGCAGTCGGTGGGTTCGAGCCCCGCATTGGGCTCTATGCTGACAGCTCAGAGCCTGGAGCTGCTTCGGATTCTGCGTGTGTGTCTCTCTCTCTCTCTCTCTCTCTGCCCCTCCCCCACTCACATTCTCATTCTCTCTCTCTCTCAAAAATAAACATTTTTCTTAAAAAGTTGAAATGTAATTATATTAGAAAGGATAGGAAATACAGTGAGGGACAGAGGTGTAAGAGAGATAAATCACACATGCCATAAAAGGAATTTGATACTGCACCATTAAAAATGATGAACCAAGAAATGGTAGTGGGGGGGGAATGTTATTTCCAGTGTGGAATGGAATAGTCCATGAGATACAGAAAGTAACTGCAGTGCTTTTCTATGAGACATGAAATAGTTTCAAGACAGTACTGGTGCTCTTTATTATAAGTCTTTCCATTTGGGGGTGTCTGCGTGGCTCAGTCAGTTAAGCGTCTGACTCTTGATCTTGGCTCAGGGCATGATGTCGCGGTTCGTTAGTTCGAGCCCCGCATCTGGCTCTGCACTCATGGCACAGAGCCTGCTTGGATTCTGTCTCTCCTTCTCTCTGCCCCTCCCCTGCTTGTGCGGGCTCTCTCTCTCTCACACACACAAAATAAATAAATAGACAAAAAAAAACTTTTAAGTCTTTCCATTTGTGTATAACAATATGCATATATTACCTTAATTAAAAAGAGCTTTAAAAACAAAAGAATTACACAAATCTGTTTCTCTCAAAGGATGTTCCTAATCTACAATTAAGCGAAAAAAGCCAAGATGCATCTGATGTGGTAAACTTCCTAATTTTTACAGAATCGGAAAGAAAGAAAGACACTTTATATGTGTGTAAACAAAAGAGTATAGACAATATTGAAAAGTAAATACATGTTGATTCTGATTCATTATATTCATTTCCATGTAAAACTTTAACCTTTGACTGGTTCCAAATGTTAAAATTAAAAATTCAATCATTTGGATCCTAAACCAGGTAAGTTTTTTTTTTTTCTCTCACTATAAAGGACATTAGTGGTGAAATTTGAGTAAAGTACTATCTCAAGTTTAATTTCTCGATTTTGACAATTGTGCCATTGTTCTCTAAGAGAATGTTCTTGCTTTAAGAAATATTTGGGAGTAAAATGAACTTTATGCCTGCAACTTTGAATCATTTCAGACAAATATAGGGGTGTGTGCGTGCACACAAATCAATACAGGGAGAAAAATAAAGCCCATGTAACACTTGAGAGGATCTGGATGAAGAATTTAAGGGAATTCTTTGTACTATTTTTGCAATGTTTTAGTACATCTAAAGTCATTTCAAAAGAAAAGGAAAAAAAAATAATTTGACCATGTGCAAACAAACTCATGCTACTCCCAGTAATCCATGCCTGAGAGTGAAACAAAAATACTGTCTTGTTGTTGTGGTGTTACTGGGAAGGTCCCACCATCACATACTCATTACAGAAATCTTTTAGGAGCCAAGAGATGTTATGTCTGTGTTCTTCCCAAGACAGAAGGAAGTTAAAATGATAAATAATCCTCACCACCCTGAAGTGGTTTCAAGAAAATACACCATAATTGTTTTAGAAAGAATTATTTGGAACGGAAAATATTTTTTGCTCTGCCTCCAATATTGCATCTGTATCAGACAAGTTGATCTTATTAAAGATAATTGAAATGGAATCTTAAAGCACTTTTTTTTTAGTTGCTTCAAAGCCCTGAATAAATTGAAATGGAGCCAGTTCCCTTAGATACGTATTTGGAGTAATTGTTTTTCAAACTTTATTGAAGGCATTTCTGAACCAGGTTCAGAGTTTCGTGTGGGTTAACATTTTCTAATATTTTACTCTTCTTCAAGGATATTGATTCTATTTTTTTTTTAATTAAATTCAAGTTGGTTAACATACAGTGTAGTCTTGGCTTCAGGAGTACAACCCAGTGATTCATCGCCTGCATATGACACTCAGGGCTCATCCCAAAAAGTGCCCTCCTTAATGCCCCTCACCCATTAGCTACTGAACACTAGGATTAAATTTAATAAGGGACAGGCAAATAGTACTGGATGGTAAGCTCTGTTGAGTTGTCCCTCAGATCTACCTGCTGAAAACTGAAGTCTTTATATTCAGAAATTTCATCACCTATAAGCATATATCCCATCACAACCTGCTTCTGTTTTGTTTATATAAGCAATAAATATGACGTGTGGGAAGTGGAATTACTTAGCTGGGTAATTTGGGCAAGTCGATTTGTTTCTGTGGGTGTCATTTTTCCTTCTGATTAAAAAGAAAAGCATCAGATTACATAGCTTCAAGTTCCTTCTCAGCTCTAAGAATATCTGCATTAGGTTCTGCACAGAAACAGAACGGGAGAGGGTGGGGAGAAGGAGAGAATGAGAGAGAAAGAGATTTTGATTGATTTTAAGAAACTAACTTACACCATCATGGAAGTACACATCTAAAATCTTCAGAGTCAGTTGGCAGGTGGGGGACCCAAGGAAGAGTTGCAGTCTGAATCCAAAGGCAATCTGCTGGCAGAATCTCTCCTGGGTTGGAGTTGTTTAGTCTTACTTCTGTTGTATTTTTTTTTTTTCGTTTTTTTCTTTTTTTTTTTTCTTTTTCCCAAATAGACTCCATGCCCAACATGGGGCTTAAACTCACAACCCTGACATCAAGAATTGCAGGTTCTGGGGGCGCCTGGGTGGCTCAGTTGGTTAAGCGTCCGACTTCGGCTCGGGTCTCAATCTCAAGGTCCTGGGCTGATGGCTCGGAGCCTGGAGCCTGCTTCTGATTCTGTGTCCCCTCTGTCTCTGCCCCTCCCCCGTTCATGCTGTGTCTCTCTCTGTCTCAAAAATAAATAAACGTTAAAAAAAATTAAAAAAAAAAGAATTGCAGGTTCTACTAAGTCAGCCAGACACCCCTCAGTCTAACTTCTATTAACGCCTTCAACGGATTGCATGTGGCCCACCCACATTATGGAGGGTAATCTGCCTCACTCAAAGGCCACCAGCTTAAATGTTGACCTGATCCAAAAAACACCTTCACAGAAACATCCAGAATAATGTTTGCCAAAAATCTGGCCACTATGGCCCAGTCAAGTTACACATAAAATTGACTATCACAATACTTCATGTTATAATGACTTGAAAAGTTTAACTCAAAAGCAGTGAGAAGCATTGTCATATTTTTCTTACAGAGAAGCCTAAGAAACTCCACCACAACTCCTTGGAAAATACTGTAGTATTTAAACAACTGAGATGCTCTTTATCACTGTTTGAGCCATGGCCTGGAGTGAAATTAGCTTGTAAACGGCATTTTCAGGTACCAACAGGACATCGCATATAATGTCAAAATACAGTGACTTCGAGGAAAGATGCTGATTCCAACTATTGAATCCACCTCATATCTACTAAAGATGGTTCTTGCCTGAGTCTCAGAATGTAGGTTTGAACAAAATTCAGAGGCCTGTGAGCTGTGTCCTTTCTTTGTGGAATTGTGGGTATCAGCTTCCTTAGTATGGATTCCAGCTCATCATTTCAGCGTTGTGATACCATATTTGGAGTAACAGAACAGTCCTCCTGTCACATTATAAGGAATATTTATCTCAGCAATGAAAATGCATTAACTAGTGATCATGTTGTCACCTATTTAAAAATAAAGATATTTTCGGGGTTTCTGGGTGGCTCAGTCGGTTGAGCATCTAACTTCGGTTCAGGTCATGATCTCACAGTTCATGAGTCTGAGCCCTGTGTCGAGCTCTGTGCCGACAGCTGGGAGCCTGGAGCCTGGCTTCGGATTCTGTGCCTCCCTCTCTGTGCCCCTCCCCCACTCACACTCTGTCTCTCTCTCTCTCTCAAAAATAAACACACACGAAAAAAATTCCAAAAAGTAAAACAAAAATAAAGAAACTTTTGAAGTAGAAGAATAATAGCAATATTATAGTAATACTACCAAAAGACAATATCTATTTGCCTTTTGCCTATTCTTCTTCCAAGGATTCTAATATCTTGGGATGTGGGACCAACTTTAAAGCAAGCAGCAGTCAGGCTACCATTGGTGTTCCCTCATTATCACAAAATAACTCTGAACTAATCTAATTTTAATCACTGCAGTGCCCAAGAGGAAAATGTCAGTGAAATAAGCCACAATTTGAGAATATAGCACCCCTCGGTCTTTACAACATTTCCTAGTCTTCTGCTCACACATTCACCTAAGAACTTGGGTTATGAAGGCAAGGAAGAACCCATGTGGTGGTCTACTTCCATAATTCCCAGAAAGATTGACTTTCTTGTCATTAGAATGAGTGGAGAGTGGCCCTTGGAAGGACCTTTGGCTTGCCTGTACATCCTTGGATAAATCCAAACAAAGCAGGTAACTGCTGAGTTACCACTCATGTGCCATTTACCAGAATGGACTTGTGTTGTTGAACATGGAGTGGTAGTTTAAGAAAGGAAAAACCTAGTGGTCCTGATTAATGAATATCCTCTAGCCCTCCTCCAGGGCCTACACCCCCCAAACCCTCTCCTCCCAGACTGAGTGAAAACAAGCCATTCTTTTAAGTTTGAAGTTCACTGTTGAGTGTTTTGGTAAATCCACAGGTACCTTCTCAAGGCACAGCTGTTCTATGATTGTGTCCTTTCCAGGGGGCTTTTGTATGAGGGGGCACAGCCTGGAGGCCCTAAACTATTTTTTACTAAAGTCTCAGCTCTCTACAAACCATTTCTGATGACAAGCTGTCAAGTTCAACAATATGAAATTTGCAATACATGCATATATCAAATCATCATGTTGCACACATTGGACTGATATGTTCTTATATCAACTATCTGGGGAAAAAGCAATCTGGCATCTGTACCCCCACATTAGGAAGGATCGTTTGCCTGTAGTTTCAAGGGCAAAAGAGGCTATTATTGTCATTATGGCCAATGCTAAAGGGGAATGACTTTAAAAGCATGAAAAGTTCTTCAAACTGACAAAAGTAGACAATAACTGAGTACAGTCATAAGAAAACAGGAAGAAAGTTGGTGCCACCCCATTCCTTTCACGAGGCATTAGCTGGAAGGAGGTGGTAGAGACAATGAATCATTACCTCCATGTCCATGGAATGAAAGGAAAGTCCCAAATGAGTGGCTGCTCAAGGGCACAGGTCAAGAAAGCCCCTTGCAGCAGACCTCAAGTTGCACTGTCCCAAGCAGGAGAGCACTGAGAAGATGTTCTGGGCCTGCAGAACCCAATGATTCCCTTAAATCTCCAAAAACCCTAGAAAATGCCTGTGCCATCCAATGGTGTCCAAGCTCCCCATTTGGGTCTCTTGATATAGGATCCTCAGAGAGACAGGAAGTTAAAAGTTTCTTGATAAGATAGGGAGGGATTCTCTTTTAACCACTTCACAGGGAATTATGAAAGAATATGAAGTTATATATGGTTTTACACATGGATTTGAACTTGTCGTTGAAAAATAAAATAAAGCTCCGTGCAGGTATAGGATTGTGACAGAGACCCAGGACACATTGCCTTGTTCCTAGATGACTTTCAGTCTGAAAAAGAGGAGCTTCCTTGGGAAGAAAACACACATCAGCAGCATGACATACACTCCTCACCCATTCGGTTGAGGTTAGCACCCGGCAATTTTCACTTGACAATTAATTCCAAAGAAGCAGATATGGGACTTCGAAAGACATATCTGTGCCAGTAAAAAAGCATTCAGATGATAATTACTTCGCACAACCAAAGTGACTCTTAGTAAAACAAAAACAGCCATTAATACTATCAGGTACTTTCACACAAAATGGTCACGTCACACAACATCCACTTCATGTCAGAGGAAACATGGTCATAAATTTTATTTAGCCCCTGTTTCTACTAGAAATAAAAGCAATACACATAAGAATCAAACCCTTGGTGGTGGCTGGGGGTGCGCCTGGTGGCTCAGTCGGTTAAGCAGCCGACTCCTAATTTCTGCTCAGGTCATGATCTAGGAGTTCATGAGATTGAGCTCCAGGTCGGGCTCTGTGCTGACAGCATGGAGCCTGCTTGAGATCCACTCTCTCTTCCTCTCTCTGTGCCCCTCTACCACTTGTGCATGTGCTCACTCGCACTCTCTCAAAATAAACGTTAAAAAAAAAAAAGAATCAGCCCCTTGGGAAATTGCTGATCAAAGCTAATGCAGTGTCACAACATCTCTGCTCAAGGTACACAGATTTTTCTGTGATTTGTTACAATAATTATTAACGAGAGGGTACTCGACAAGGTGCTCAGCAGTACATGAAACGCTCATGCCTCCTGATGGGTTTACGATCTATATAAATATATGTCAATCTAACTTTTCCAACATTACCAGCCCTTCCCCTCTTCACCCCTCTTCACCCTGTTACCTTCTCTGGGTCTCTACATCACCATTCATAAAACAAACCCATCAGCTTTCTACCTAGGAAGCACATGTGTCTCTGCTCTTCACCCCCTCACACAGCTTTGTCCTTTTCCTCTTGACATTTTCCCTCCTTTTCCAAGTCCCATCCTCTACCCCCTTCTCCTCTCTCCCCTCCTCTGTGGCTAAAGTTCCAACTTTCCACATCCATCTTTAATTATCCAATGTTTTTTATATAAACATATGGGGGGAAGGAACATGCCAGAACATTCACTAGGCAGAAGGAAGGAAGGAAGGAAGGAAGGAAGGAAGGAAGGAAGGAAGGAAGGAAGGAAGGAAGGAAGGAAGGAAGGAAGGAAGGAAGGAAGGAAGGAAGGAAGGAAGGAAGGAAGGAAGGAAGGAAGGAAGGAAGGAAGGAAGGAAGGAAGGAAGGAAGGAAGGAAGGAAGGAAGGAAGGAAGGAAGGAAGGAAGGAAGGAAGGAAGGAAGGAAGGAAGGAAGGAAAGGACTTCGAAAGTGGAAAGACCACATTATTTCCAGAAGAACCCAAGTGCCCGTTATGGAGACAGACTAAAACTAGCATCCATGACCTTTCCTTCCTTCAGTGTGTGCCCTGTTGTTCTCAGCCACAGATCCATGCAAGCAAATCCTCCCCTGCTGAGCTCTGAGAGCCCAGGACTGGAAAGTACTGGAAAAGTTCTTCCGTGTTCAGTCAGAAATAGTTCAGAAGTTGGACACTCAAAGGACACAAAGTCATATGCCAGAATGACGAAGGCCAACCCAGCTAAATAAATAAACAAGTAAATAAAGTGTGGGCGAGTTGGGGGGAAAATATGGTTTCATTAGAGAAGCCTTTCTGGGTAATAGAAAACTAAAGAAATACTAGGAGAAACCAAGCAAAAGAAAATTAGGAGCCACAAAACTGGAGATAAAGTAGAATTAGAGGTAAAAGCAGCAAAGGCAGGATATAATCTGGAAGGTCAATTGATAAAATGTGTAGCAAGCACTGAACCAACACCAATCAATACAGCTCAGTATGAACCGAATCGCAGCCTAATAACCACATCACATCCATTTTATGGTGCTATGTATCACGCCAACAGCAGGAAGCAGTGGCAATTCCACTTACTGCACACTCCGGCAAACTGACTTCCAAGCATCGTTTGGAAGGAGCCAGGCGGCAGTCCCTGTGACAAAGGGTGAGGCAGCAGACAGCTTGCAGAAAAAACAGCCTGTGAGCTCCTTGGGCACAAATCCGGGGCAAGAGGGGGACAGAGGGACCAGGGAGCGGAGGACGGGAAGCATGCCTGCTCAGATTGCACACAGAATTAGTCCGGCCGGACACTGCTCCGCTGCGTCACAGAGAAGGGCATCAGGAGCAGGGAGAAGCAGGGGTGAGGGAGAGAGAAGGCTGGAGGAAACTTGAATCATGCCTGGAATTATGGAGAAGCAGTCAAGATGTCTGAACCAAGATAAATGGACACCAGCTTCCCCAGAAGTAGGGGTTTTATTGAGCCTGTAATTTTTTTTTCTATCTTTACATCGCTGTGGCATTTTGACTTTTTTCTGCAAGAAAAAAAAAATCCTGAGATAAAAAGTACATGTTACATATGTTCTTCAAGCAAAAGTCGGAGTGCATGCTATGCACCCTGTTATCAAGGCTGTCTGCACCATCATCCTCCCTCCCCCTCTTCTGAGAGCCTGCACTCTTCACCTGGGACATGGGAGGCAGGGACAGCCACCAAACCTTCAAGGATTGTATCAAATGCATATTCTCCAAATTTGTTTTAGAAGAACAGTTTTTTAGAGGAAGTCAAAATATAGCCTTGTTTTCTTCACTAGTCTTCTGCTCTATCATTATCATCTGTCTTCAGTTTGTTACGTTTTGACTTCCTTTCCTCACAGAGATGTCAATTTTGTTGTAAGCTCTGGGTAAAGATGCATGGCACCAGTACTTTGGAGAATTAAATCTGTTACAGTGTTAGCATGCAGTCGCCTGAACTCTAAAAAAAGGACACAGATGGAAACCCTGTCCCAACATTTGCTCTGATCACTCTGGGCAATATGTGAAGCATTTAAGTTGGTCAATCAAACCACACCTACTTTGTAAAGTAGATGTGTCATAGAATATATTTACAATAAAAAAAAATAATTTTCAACTGGTATGCAGTTTGGTTTTAGGACCTTTCCACCACTTACCAGCCACATGAAACAAAACATTAAGTAAGAAATTAGCAGGCTAATCACACAGGAAAGGAATGCAATATTGCACATAAGAACTTAGTCGAGGTGTTTCACGTAACCACAAGTCTTGACTGTTAGTATGTAGACATTTATCCAGGTAAAGTTTAGTGCCTCAATTTTTGGTAGGGATGTGCGCAAAGTACCCTAACTCAAATGCATTCATTGTTTTTGCAGGAATTTACATTTTTCCCTAAGATATTTGGCTGCCAAGGTAGGAATATAACAAAATTCTCCTCCCCGGTCATTGTAATGGGTATAGTAGTGAGGGGAAGGTAATAATAATAGCATTGACTTTGCAAAACTGAGCCTTTCCAGAGCCAAAACAAACCTGAAAGCCTTCAGTTTGCCCCAAATCTAGAATCCAGGGTTTAAATCCAGATGCCTGAAACTGTATCTTTTTATTCTCCGAGATCCAACTTCAGCCTCTAACCCCAGCGAGTGTTTTTCCCACAGATGACCTTTGGAAGACATTAGATTACTGGAGCGCCTGGGCGGCTCAGTTGCTCAAGCGGCCAACTTGGACTCAGGTCACGGTCTCACAGTTCATGGGTTCAAGCCCTGCATTGGGCTTTCTGCTGACAGTGCAGAGCCCACTTTGGACCCTCTCTGCCCATGTCGCATGCTCATGCTCACTCTCTCTCCCTCTCTCTCAAAAACAAACACTAAAAAATTTTACAAACATGTTAGATTACCTTCATGTTTCATTTTTGTCCAAATTACATCAAGTAGTTTTTTTTATTGCAAAAAAAAAGAGAGAGAGAGAGTGAACAAGAGAGCACGAGCAGGGGAGAGGGGCAGAGGGAAAAAGAGAGAGAACCTTAAGGAGGCTCCATGCTTAGCTCAGAGCCCAATGCAGGGCTTGATCCCATAACCCAGGGATCATGACCTGTGCTGAAATCAATAGATGGGTGCCTCACCGACTGAGCCACCCAGGTGCCCCTACATCAAGCATTTTTAAAACGAGACTACATCTAGTGTTTCATCTAATAACAGAAACGTATGATCCTATAATGACCCTAAAACCCTTAAAACTGTGTCTTTTTCCTATGTAAAATGTGATTCTTTTATCATAACTCACCTTGTACATCAGCACATTTGAATGAAGGTAGGTGTTAGAACTAGACTCTGAATGGGAAGAAACTACATATGTGTGTGAAAAGCCATGGATGTGATGATGGAAATGTGTTGAGGGCGGGAATGAAGGGGAAAGGAGAAGAGTGAAGCTCTGAAGATACACAAGTCATTTGGAAAGAGATGCATCATGGCGGTGCCTTTTAGCACAGATTGTACCTTTACGCTCAGGAAAGTGGACCAAATCTGGATGGGCAGAAATCAAACACAGAAGAAGGAGGGAAATTAAAATGAGTACATCAGTAATTTTAAAAAGAAAAAAAAGGAAAGGAAAGGACTTCTAGAAGTAGGGCACTTTATTGCATTCTTAGAATCTTGGAAAATAGTATAAGAAAGAAGCCTGGAGATAGACAAATGTTGTTCTTCCTCGAGTAAATTTTAAGATGGATTCTGGAAAATATAGACCTGGTTTTCTCAATGTTATCTCGTTGCAAAATGATTGTCATTAAAACCCAATAAGATTTCAGTTAGTTCTAGAAAATTAAATGCACAAGTTGGAGGGGGGGGATGGGATTCTCATTTGGACTATAGTTTCCCAATATAGATTTATAATATAAAAAGGGGGGGGAGCGGTCAGAAAGTCTGTGTCCTAGCCCTGGATGTGTTGGTGATGCTGACCAAATCTGGTTGCTTTGTTTCCCTCTTGGTAAGATGGATATAATAACATCCACACTTCTTGCCTCAGGATTACTGTGGATATCCAGTGAAATATATGAAAATACTTTGTAAATTGTAAAACACCATGGAAAAGCCAGGGATATCATCATCAATATACATGAAAGAAGATTTATAAAGTTACAGTTGACTACCCACTAGGAGTGAGCCAACCCCTGAGTGGCCTTAATAGAACAGCAGTGAGCAAAGACATCCTGTTTTCATCCTTATGGATTAGGCTACACTGGTAAGAGGTCTTAAAGGAAATGATTTCCATCTTCCTATGTCTAAAAGGCTGGCAACGAAGAAGGACCATTTGCCTTAGTCTTTGTCGAGAATGAAACTAAAAGAGCCAAACAGAAGTTACAGGGAGGGTTCAGTTGATCAGAAACTGACTACAAATACATATTGTAGTTTTCGAATCCAATTGCCTACAGTTCTAGATATGGGAAAAGAAAGAAAGAAGCTGGTAATTTGGAGAAGAATCCCCTGACAACAATTCTCTTTGTGAAAAGCAGACACTGGAGATGCAGAGTGTAAAACACGCACAGTTCAGACAGGGCAGGAGTCCCCTCCCCCCCACCGTGAGCTGGATGGGTTTCCACGCATATAAACCTGTGAAGAGAACAGTTAAGAGCTACAAAGCCCGCCTCTTCAGTGGCCAACCCACAGGCCTGTGAAGAACTCTTGCTTCCCTCCCTAATCTTCAAGGAATAGTTTTCTAGGGTGGGGCACTTCCCATTTCCCAAGAACTTCTGGGAAATTTGCTTTGCTCCTTTGAAAGTTGCTCCTTCCCACAAATATACCGTAACTCCTCGAGCAGATAAAAGGCACCTGCAGCTAACCCCAACCACCTCAGCTTGGGAAATAGAGCAATGAATTCATCATATCCAAGCATCCACATATATTCAAAGGCCTATGACTTTCTGCAAATGTCTGATTATTTTGAGCATAATGTTTAAACCTGAGAAATGAGAGACTGATAGTGGAATAAAAACTCAGGGTATCTGATAGCTAGGGAGAAAAAAGAAGACTTTGTCAGAAATAGAAAGCAGTCCTCACATAGAACCGACTACAAGCTTTCATGGTCTGTACTAACCAAAAGCCACATAGCTCTAGAACAGTGGGTTCCATGCTGAACCTTGTGTTCAGTGCGCCGACTTGACTGGCGACCAAGGTGTGCATCTTGCGAGGACCCGCCAGAATTGCTCTGAGGCCTGCCCAGTTCAGCATTACTGAGAAATTCTGGCAAACTCACATCTTGCCGTGGTGTGAAAACTGCAGGATTCACATATAGTCCTTTATCCAAGAATTCTGCAAGTATGTGCAACAAATATCTAAACTACCCCGAAGCTGAATTTACTCCTTCAATTATGTGACTTGTATTCTACTCTGTTAGCTTTTCTTATAAAAAGAGTGTTATTTTAAAACCCATATTAGAATAGGTGATCCATGGAATTCCTAGGCAGTGGGAGGGAGGAAAGAACTGGAAGGATCTACTAAAGGGGCTCGAGGTTTCCCTTCGGGGTGATGAAGATTTGTGGAACTAGACAGAAGTGGTTGCACAACATTGTGAAAGCGCTGCCACTGAGTGTCCACAGTAAAAGGGTTGAATATTATGTTGTGTGAATTCCACTCAATTTAAAAAGGAGAATGGGATTGAAGATTCAGAGAGGGAAGGACCTGTGTTCATTAAGAAAAATCAACCTCCCGGCCCATAAGAAAACACGCCATTTCCTTCTCTGTGTTTCTTATGGAGAAACTCTGCCATGGTCACATTCAGAAGCACATGAAATCATCCTTCCAAACCCAGAGAAGATTTGGCCCTGTAATGAGTTAGTCAACAGGGACTGTTCCTCTGGGGCCTGGCCCTTGCCATTTCACATCGTCCTTCTCTTTGAGGCCCAGAAAACAATGGAAATACTGTCTTCTGTTTTTAGACGTGTCACAATTCTAACAAAAAGATCGCTATGAAGAGGTTCTTGTCCAATGTACTGGTTGAAGTGTGTCCAATTATTATTGATATTGTACTTTTCCTCAGACTGCCTTATTAAATGACTCAGATCTGTAGTATTCCTTAAACAGAACCTATTTGGAATTCATCTAATCTATCTTGGATAACAACATCCAAGGCCAGATGTTTCCCATAGAAAGACATGCATTTGAAAAACAAAACAAAACACATCCAAAAAAGAGATCAGACTTGTGGTTACCAGAGGAGGTGAGCAGGAGGAGGGGGGATTGGAGGAAGGTGGTCAAAATATACCAACCTCCGGTTATGAGATAAACAAGCATGAAGGAGGTAATGTTCACCATGTTGACCATAGTTAACAATGCCACGTGGTACATAGCAAAGTTGTTAAGGGAGTAAGTCCTGAGTTCTCATCACAAGAAAAATTTTTTCTTTTTGTTGTATCTACATAAGATGATTGACGTTAACTAGAGCTACTCGGTAATTATTGCACAATATATGTAAATCAAATCATGATGTACACCTTAATTTATACAGTGATGTTTGTCCATTATTTTCCAATAAAACTAAGAGGTTTGAAAGGTGTGTTTGGTATCATCTGATGTATTAGCAAGTGTTCTCCAGAGGGAGATATAAAGAAATTTATTGCACAGAATTGGCTCATGTGATTATGGAGGCTGAGAAGTACCAAGATCCACAGTTGGCAAGCTGGAGACCCCAAAAACTGATAGCATAGGTTCCAGTCCAAAAGCCATAAGGCTTGAGACCCATGAAGAGCCAATGTTTCAGTTTTCAATTCAAATCCCAAGATGGGAAAGGACTGATGTCCTAGCTCAAAGCAGGCAGCAGACCTTCAACTGACTGGGTAATGTCCAAGCACATTAGGGAGAGCAACTGACTTCCTTCCACCTCCCAGTTCAAGTGTTAATCTCATGCAGAAACACCCCTCAGACACACCTGTGGCCCAGTCAAGTTGACACATAAAATTAACCATCACACCTGGTCACAGAACTTTGGACCAGATATCATATGCCTCACAGCTTCCAACACAGGGTCTTACAAAAAAAAAAAAAAAAAAAGAAAAAGAAAGAAAGAAAGAAACTCAAATATTTGTTGACTGGAGAATGTAGTTTTTATTTTCTCCAAATTTGTTAATTAAGAAATGTATCCAGTGAAAATATTCTAGTAGTTCTCAAGCCAAATGAACCATTTAAAATAAACTACATTCACTTTATTAGCCTTTGGATGAAGGGTGTAACTGTTTATAAAAGTGAAAATAAAAACGAGCAAGGAGAGGGTTTGGCATAGGCCACATTTTTGATCCC
The DNA here is from genome assembly GCF_027475565.1 of Acinonyx jubatus. NCBI lineage: Eukaryota > Metazoa > Chordata > Mammalia > Carnivora > Felidae > Acinonyx > Acinonyx jubatus. The sequence goes on along the minus strand of NC_069385.1, from coordinate 139,088,442 downwards.
TTTCAGACCTGTAGAAGTGTCCAGAAATTGGCAGAGGAAGACCCGAAGGAAGTGAGCTTCTGGAGAGAGCTGAAATAATATGCACTCAGAATTTTTGTTGTCATGTGTTATTGTAACTAGTATAATTGGGAGGAAATGTTCTACACCAACAGAGAGAGTGTGTATTAAATCATGCTCTTCTTTAAGTGGCATTGAGGTTTAGGGCATGGACTTAGGGGTGAAACAGCCTAGCCAAGGAAAACAACCTGACCACGCCCGTTCGTTCCAGGGAAGGTTTTCAATCGGTTTCTTTCGTTGTCAAAAGGGGAAGGTAGTACTCACCATATGGTGCCCGTGTCAAGTAATTTGGATATTACTCAACTTCGTTCCATAAACATCGGCTGTCTTTTAACTATGGGGGCATTTGGGAAACTTGTCACACACACGGCTAAAGAGTTCAGTCTTCCGAGACTGAAGGTTTCAGCACATCAGATGGACCACAGGACGGCAGACAGAAGCCACAAACACAGCTCCATTGTATGACTAGATTAAGATCCCAATCAACCTACCCAAGGTTAAGAACTTATTGGAGGCAACATGGCCACACAGAACAGAGGCAGGTGCAGCCTGTCTCCCTGAACCCTAAGGTCCCCGTAAGGGAGTGGCATATGTCAGTGTACTGTCCACACGAGAAAGGGCTTTGCCAGATCCAAGAGCCCCTTTCCTGCTGTGGATGAAGAGGAAAAAACAGAGACAAGCATACCCCAACCATTTCTAGGTCATTAATGGAAATAATGAACATTCGCCTAATGCCAGACCCTTAAGCCAAGGTCAGCTGTGGTCAGAGGAGTGGCCGAGTCCATTCCCATGGGGCTCTGAACTGCTTCTCAGCCTCATTCACCAGCTTCCTGGGAAGCGGACTTCCCCATCAAGGTCACCTACTGACTCTGCTTAATGCCCTTAGTGTTCTAAGTGTGGTCCAAGGACACAAGTCCATTGCCCCACTTGCCCCCACTGATGCCTGAAGGATCCCAGCAGAGACCATTACTTGGAGAAAGATAGAATTTTGTTGCTACTGTTGCTAAAATGTAGATACTCCAGAGAAGAGATCCTCAAACCTTATGAATCATTTAACATGACACAATTTGAGAGAAAAAATGGGGGGGGGGCAGGTTTTGGGAGTGGAGGAAGATGAGGGGCGGGAGAGAAAAAACACCACCAGACACTGGACAGCTAGGTTCAGGGCTCAGGAGCACCAACAGAGACTGAGTATCTGACATCGTGAAGATAAAAAGGCAAAAGAAAGGTAAATCTGGAACTAGAGACAGGAGGACACGAAAGAAAAGACCCCATCTGCTAAAGAGTAGGTCTTCTGTTCTTTCATTTAGCAAAGGACTCAGAACACACCCCACAGTTCAGGAGAGGGGGGGATGTAATAATGTCCCACAAGGTTAGTTGATAAACAATCCAATGGTTTATGACATGGGGTGGGGGAGGAGTGATAATGGCTCTTAATTGCCACATAAATTTTAAATGGTTCTTCAGCTTTAACCTTCACTGCAAAACACTAGATCATGTCATTGGCTTCATGCACATAGCTGGCCTCCAAACTCCACCTGCCTGGATATGTCTCTGCGTGCAACCTGAGTCAATTAATTCCTAACATATCAGAGCCCAAAGTTTGCTGTGAGCCTGTGCCGACTTGAGAAATTAGCAACCTAATATGTGTTGAAAATAATGCTATACCCTCTATCATGCATCCCATGTTTTAGCGGTGGAATTAAATTCAAGGATCTGAGTTTCTAGTACATTTGGCCCTTGAGCAATGCGGGTTTGAACTCTGTTGGTCCGCTTATGTGTAGATTTTTTTTCCTATACACTACAATACTGTAAATGTATTTTCTCTTCCTTATGGTCTTTTTTTAATGTTTATTTTCGAGAGAGAGAGAGAGAAGGCATGAGCAACAAAGGGGCAGAGAGAGAGGGAGACAGAAGATCTGAAGCAGACTCTTTGTTCTCAACCCGATGTGGGGCTCAAACCCACAATCTGAGAGATCGTGACCTAAGCCAAAGTCAGACACTTAACTGACTGAGCTACCCAGCACCCCTCTTCTTTATGATCTTAATAGCACTTTTTCTGTGGCTTATTGTAAGAATATAGTATATAATAGGCAAAAAAAAAAAGTGTGTGAATTGACTGTTCATGGTACTCAATGGCTTCTGGTCAAAATAGGCTGTCAGTCACTTTGGGGACTCAAAAGTTGCACACAGTCTTTTGACTGTGTGGGGGGGGGTGGTCATACCAATAAATTTTAATGCAGGGAGCACTACATCAAACAGAACATAGACTTTGAAAGGAACTTCTTACAACCACCTCAGGGATTTTGAGCTGCACCATCTCAAACATTAATATGCACCCAAGTCATCTGAGGGTCTTGTTAAACTTCAGCTCCTGATTTGGTAGGTCTTTCTAACGTGCTCCGCAGTGATGCTGATGAGGCAGTCACGCTCTGAGTAGCAAGTGAAGAACAACATGTAAAGATAGTGTCACTCTACAGATGCAGTACGGCTGGCATTCATACAGTTCCAAACAAACAGAAGGATCCCTAGTAACCATAAGCAGGGATTCCTGAAATCATTCAAAAAGCCCACCTGTGGGGGCACCTGGGTGGCCCAGTTGGTTAAGCATCCTACTCTTGATTCCGGCTCAGGTCATGATTTCGAAGTTACGTGAGATCAAGCCCCACACTGGGCTCTGTGCTGACAGCACAGAGTCTGCTTGGGATTCTGTTCCCCTCTCTCTTGGCCCCTCTGCTGCTTCTCTCTCTCTCTCTCCCTCTCTCTCTCTCTCTCTAAAAAAGAAACTTAAAAAGAAAAAAAAAAGATTAAAAGTAGCCTGTGGAGGAAGGAAACTTCTAATAACTTCTGATTCTTAGGTCAACTACAAGTGTTCTAGAATCCAAAATCCAAAATGTAAATTTGCACATGTGAAACTCCTTCCTGAAAGTTTCAGCAACACATTCAATGGTTAGGCTGTCATTCTTCACTAATAAAAGGAGCAGATCAAAGCTTAACATTTTCTGATCTAGTTTCACCCCTTTCTAGCTCTTTGGTGGAAATGGTGGGGATACAGATGCCTGGAGAAGGGACTTCTTATCATCTGGAGCCTAGATTACAAGACAATTGAAATGAGACTAATTTCACTCTCTTATTAGGGAAACTTCTCTCATGTTGACCTCTTCAGGGTCACCCGGCTAGTCCACAGGTAATCACTGGAAAAAGTGGGATAAAATCACTGACTCTTATCTCCCCATTCTTTGCTTCACTTCTACAGACTTTAGGGAAACTTTCCACGTTTAACCTTTGCTTTTGGATGAGTACTTCACAACCATAAAACTTTACACAAAGAGGAGAGAAACAGGCTTTAACAAAAGTTTGGCATCTCGAATGGCTTAAGAGCGAAAGGCCAGCCTGATGACCTCTCTATAGGACCATCCAGCTACAATCAGCAGGAAAATAGTGTCGATTGATGCTTAAAGCACCAGAACTAGGAGCAAGAACTAGCTGTCGTGTAAAATATACTGTCTGTCGTCACAAGTCGTTTGGACGTATACTAAGTGTTCCAAATAACTGAGTGAAGATGTACTCATAGGGCAAAGCCAAGCACCTAAGGAACTGGCTAGAGACAGGTATTATGTCAAAAACAAGGATCGCATTGTGGAACACCAAGGAAAACTGCTAAGGATACTTCTTCTGCATATAAACAATGCACTTGTATTTGTGTTACAGAGAAGAGAGATTTCAATTAGGTCTAGGACCAGGCAAGAAACTTGACATGAGACATTTCCTGTGGGAAAATGCATTAGAAATTGACACACTGGGTAATTCTCTTTATGCTGAATTTACTGCATTTTAAGTCTTTGAAAGAAATCTCTTAATTATTTTGGTCTTCTGCAGCATTATCAAACATTTTGGTGTTCTTTCCAAATCCTTGAAATGTCTGCTTTGTGTATCTTGTGAAGCACTTACTATAGAAAAGCCCGGTTTTGAATGGCAAGGAGAGATATAGAGATTAAAAACAACAACAAAACCACTTCCTTACCCTTAATCAGCTCAAGGTTCAGGTGGGGAGACAGATGTGTATACAAATAAAGCACTGAGAGAGGGGGTGGGTAGCTGACCTTGGCTTGGTAGGAAATGAGGTAGCCTCAGGCTTCTAAAATACAACACCTACAGCAAAGTGGTTTAGAACACGGACTCGGATGTTAAATTCAGTGCTCCAATCCTGCCTGCTCCGCTTACTATCTATGTGTCCCCGGACAAATTACTTAACTTCTTTGTACCTCAGTTTCCCCATTTGTAAAATCCTGTGAGAAAAGTACTACCTTCCTTATAGAGTTGAAGATTAAATGAATCAAGATATGTAAAGTCTTTAGAAGAATGTCACAGAGGAAGCTTTACCTACGTGGAAGCTACTTGAATTATTATTCTGAAGAGTTAACTGTTTGATTCCCAAGGACTTCATTTATCACAGAATCCTCCCAGAACCTACAGGGTAAAAGAGAAAACCCGAAGAAGGGGTTGTTCTTAATTTGGTCACATAGTAGACATACATGCCCGCTATCTCCCATGGTCTTGAGGATAGCAAAACAGTTCATCTCCAAATATCATGAAAGCCTAAGAAACCTGTCTTCTGCAGCTAATATTTTCTAACTCGGTCACACATGCTATACCAACTGCAGTAAACTTACTCAGTGTGTTTCCAAGCACTGAAAACAGGCTCAGCCCGGTGGGCTTAATCTGTTACCTGAAACCTTGGCAAGGCTTTATGCTCAGAGCTGGGTTGATTTACAGTAGGGGGAAAAAATAGAAAGGAGAAATATTAAAATAAAGTGCAATCATGTTTCTATTTGAAAGTGGTTACTGCCAACAGTTTCGCAAAATAATGCTGGCCAGCAACCAGAAAGTCACACGTGCACTGATTCCAGCTGTAGAACCCCGGACCCCTCACTGTGATTGCTCAGGAACTCCTGTAGTTAGTACCACTGGCAAAAATTTGGCAAACCTTATATGCCCACCGGAACACACGTACATACTCCTACTCACTCATACAACTGGCAGTTTGCTTAGCCCTTGTGTCATTAAGACACTCTGTTTAGGATGGTCACGATGGGATTCTCCTTTTATTCCTACTTTTAGAAAAGTTTTTTCTTTTATTCTTTGAATTGAGGTCATACACAGCTTTATATCCAGCCATATTGAGCTCCTCCTAGATCAAGTGTCATTGCTATTATGCGGGAGCCTTTATTTCTTCCATGTAACATCCATTCAGCTCCAGAAGAGTGAGTTTATCTACCTTTAGGAATAGCCATTAAAAAGATTCACAATTCTTTTAAGTAGTACCCTTTTATGAGGAGTTCCTGGTGTAAAATGTAGCAATAATAATAGTACCATAACATTTAGGGAGCTTGTGGCAAATTGGGAGGCTCATTTCTGTGTCCAGATCAGAATAACAACCAGTCCTGGAGCAGGAAGATGAAGCGTTGAGTACGTCTCACTGCTCAGCAGCTAACTGACCTCCTCACCTGCCCTCGGACAAGACACTCTCTGGACCTCAGTTTCCTCATCTGTACAACAGGAATTAAAGACCCTGTCCTGCCTAGTTCATCAGGTTTGCCATAGAAGACTTAATGGAACTATACAAGAAGAGAGTTGTAGTTTACGCCGCCCCAGTTACCAACAAAAACGGGAACTTATTTAAAACCCCATGATTGGGGCGATTGGGTGGCTCAGTCGGTTAAGCGGCCAACAAATATTCTCAAGATACCTGATAACATGGTGGTGAAAGACAAGATACTAACAAAGGATTAAATTTTGTCCTTACAAATACATTCTGTTTAGTCACTTAGATGCCTTCTAAACATCAATGGCTGGCAGGGGAAAGGATGCAGAAAACATGTACAGGGTCTCTAAGATTCTCCGGATAAGACCAGAAGAGAGAAGAAGCAGCTTAAAAGACTAACCAAAAATAAATAAATAAATAAATAAATAAATAAATAAATAAATAAATAAATAATAAATATGATAGAGAAACTTATTTCTATTTTCTATTTTATTTAGATTTCTCTAAGACATTCTTTTTTTAAAGCTCTACCGACAAATAAGATGAACCATTTCAGAGTTTTGTACATATGTCTTTTCTTAATATTTAATCCTCAAATAGAAAAGAGCAGCCATGTGAATGACTAATTTCAATAAAATGCGGTAAGTGCAAAGACAGAAAGGCCCAGAGGAGAGATACGTAACACACCTCTTAGGGATCAGGAAAGGCTTCTTATAAAGGAAATTCCTAACTGGGCCCTCAGGGAAGTGGCAATCCTGAAGAAACAACGCGCTTTCCAGCTGGAACTAACATCTACTTTCTCCAATAAACTTTATAACGATATCGTCCATGCTTCATGTAGAACTTTGTCCATGCCCAGCACCAAAAGAGAGGCCTAAGGGGTCTCCATCTTGCTTGCCATTGCAGAGAATTTATTTAAACGATCCACAATAGTATGGAGGAAAGCCACTTAAAACTAATGAGTGCATACCTTGTGCCTTGAGCAGAAATCAGAGAGGTTCTGAAATACACAGTTTGGCTTCTAGTCTTAAGTCAGATAATGACTACAACCATGCTCAGGTTTATTTAAACCTCCAGGCTTCCATTTACTCAAGAGCAGAATTCTCTTAGTAATCTCTATATATGGGATTGGTCTCGGAATTTTTTTAATTTTAATTCCTGTATAGTTACTATATGTTGCTGTATTGTATTTAGGTGTATAATATAGTGAGTCACTAATTCCATATATTTCTCAGTACTCATCATGATAAACTCACTCTTACTCCCCCCTTCATCTGTTTCACCCATTCCTTAACCCACCTCCCTCTGGGAACCATCGGTTTGTTCTATATAAGAGGAGTGTGGTTTTTGGTCTTTTTTCTCTTTTTTCATTTGTTTTGCTTCCTAAATTCCATACTAGAGTGAAGTGATGAGGTATTTGTCTTTCTCTTACTGATTTCACTTAGCATTACAATCCTCTAGGATCCATTCGTGTTCTTGCAAATGGTAAGATTTCATTCTTCTTTATGGCTGGGTAATATTCCATTGTTTTTTATATACCACATCTTTATCCATTCATCTATCAACGGCCATATGGGCTGCTTCTGCAATTTGGCTACTGTAAATAATGCTGTGATAAACATAGGGGTGCATATATCCTTTGAATTAACGTTTTTGTATTCTTGGGTAAACTACCCAGTACACTACAATTACTGGATTGTAGCGTACTTCTATTTCTAAATTTTTTGAGGAGCCTCTATTCTGTTTTCCATAGGGGCTGTACCAGTTTGCAATCCCACCAACAGTGTACAAGGGTTCCCTTTTCTCCACATCCTTGCCAACACTTGCTTCCTGTGTTTTTGATTTTAGCCATTCTGACACGTGTGAGGTAATCCCTCATTGTGGTTTTGATTTGCATTTTCCTGATCATGAGTAATGTTGAACATCTTTTCATGTGTCTGTTGGCCATCTGTATGTCTTCTTTGGAGAAATGTCTGTTCACGTCATCTGCCCGTTTCTTAGTTGAACTATTTGGGTTTTTTTTTTTTTGCTGTTGAGTTGTAGAAGTTCTTCATAGATCTTGGATACTAGCCCTTTATGAGATATGTCATTTGCAATTATCTTCCCCCATTCAGCAGGTTGTCTCTTATTTTTGTTGATGGTTTCCTTTGCTGTGCAGAAGTTCTTTTTTAAGCCCCCGATGTGGGGCCTGAACTCACAACTGAGATCAACAGTCACATGTTCTCCTGAATAAGCCAACCAAGCACCTCAGAAGTTTTTATTTTGATGTATTCCCAATAGTGTATTTTTGCTTTTGATTCCCTTGCTCAGGAGACATGTCTAGAAAAATGTTGCTCAGATCGATGTCAGAGAGATTACTGCCTGTGCTCTCTTCTAGGATTTTTATGGTTTCAGGTCTCACATTTAAGTCTTTCATCCATTTTGAGTTTTGTTTTTTTTTTTTTTTTGTAAATGGTGTGAAAAAGTGGTCCAGTTTCATTCTTATGCATGTAACGGTCCAGTTTTTCCAACACCATTTGTTGAAGACACTATCTTTTTCACATTGTATATTCTTGCCTCCTTTGTCAAAGATTAATTGAACATATAACTGTGGGTTAATTTTTGGGCTCTCTATTCTGTTCCATTGATCTATGTGTCTATTTTTGTACCAGTATCATAGTGTTTTGATTACTACAACTTTGTAATATACCTTGATATCTGGGATTGTGATACCTCCAGTTTTCTTCTTCTTCAAGATCGCTCTGGCTATTCAGGCTCTTCCATAGTTCCATGCAAATTTTAGGATTATTTGTTCTAGTTCTGTGAAAGATGCTATTGGTACTTTGATAGGAATTGCACTAAATCTGTATATTGCTTTGAATAGTATAGACATTTTAACAATATTTGTTCTTCCAATCCATGAACATTGAATATCTTTCTATATGTTTGCATTATCTTTAATTTCTTTAAGGTTTTATACTTTTCAGAGTATAGGTCTTTCACATCTTTGGCTAAGTTTGTTCCTAGATATTTTATTATTTTTTGGTACAATTGTACATGGGATTGTTTTCTTAATTTCTCTTTCTGCTACTTCATTATTGTAAAAATGTATAGAAATACAATAGTTTCCTGTATATTGATTTTGTATCCTGTGAATGTACTGAATTCATTTATCAGTTCTAGTAGGTTTTTGGTAGAGTCTTCAGAGTTTTCTATATATAACATTATGTCATCTGCAAGTAGTGAAAGTTTTCTGTTTCTTTACTGATTTGGACTTGCAATACTATTCTGAATAAAAGTGGTGAGAGTGGACATCCTTGTCTTTATTCGTGATCTTAGGAGAAAAGCTCTCAGTTCTTCCCCATTGAGTACGATGCTAGCTGTGGGTGTTTCATATATGGCCTTTATTACATTGAGTATGCTCCCTCTAAGTCTATTTTGTTGATGCTTTTTATAATGAATTGGTGTGTACTGTGCTGAATGCTTTTTCTTCATCTCTTGAGATGACTGTATCTTTTTTATCCTTTTCCTTATTGATGTGATGTATTACACTGATTTGTGAATATTGAACCACCTTGTATCCCAGGAATAGATGCCACTTGATCTGGGTGAATAATTTTTTAATGTCCTGGTGGATTAAGTTTGGTAATATTTTAAGGATTTTTACAACTATTTTCATAAGAGATATTGGCCTATAATTCTCTTTATTAGTAGTGTCTTTACCTGGTTTTGGTATCATGGTAATACCAGCTTCATAGAATGAATTTGAAAGTTTTTCTCCCTCTTCCATTTTTTTTGGAATACATTGAGAAGAATAGGTATTAACTCTTCTTTAAGTGTTTAGTAGAATTCATCTATGAAGCCATCTTGTGCTGGAATTTTTCTTGTCAGGAGATTTTTATCACTAATTCAACATCATTGCTGGTATGCAGTTGGTTCAAATTTTCTATTTCTTCCTGTTTGTAATGTAAGGTTATAGGTTTTTAGGAATTTATCCATTTTTTGAGGTTGTCTAATTTCTTGGTATATTTCTTTTAAAAATTAAAAAAAATTTTTAATCTTTATTTTTGAGAGACAGACAGAATGTGAGCAGGGGAGGAACAGGAGAGAGGAGACATGGAATCTGAAGCAGGCTCCAGGCTCTGAGCTGTCAGCACAGAGCCTGATGCTGGGCTCGAACTCACAAACTGTGAGGTCATGACCTGAGCCCAACTCAGATGCTCAAACGACTGAGCCACCCAGCATCACTATATAATTTTTCATTATATTGTTATAATCCTTTGTATTTCTGTGGTCTCAGTTGTTATTTCTCCTCTTTAATTCCTGATTGTGAGTCTTGTTTTGTTTTTATGAATCTGGCTAAAGATTTATCAATTTTGTTGACCTTTTCAAAAGTCAACTGTTGGTTTCATTGATCTTTTTTTTCTATTTCATTTATTTCTGCTCTAATCTTTATTGTATCCTTTCTTCTACTTGCTTGGGGTTTTGTCTTCTTTTCCTGACTCTTTTAGGTGTAAGGCTAGGTTGTTCGAGATTTTTCCCACTTTTTAAAGTACTTTTAAAAACTTCCCTCTTAGAACAGATTTTGCTGCATCCCAAAGATTTTGGACCATTGCATTTTCATTTTCATCCCTCTCTGTGTATTTTTTTACTTCCTCTTTGATTTCTTGGTTGACCTACTCTTGTTTATAGGATGTTATATGTGCTCTTTCCAGATATTTTCTTGTGGTTGGAAAAGATACATGGTGTGATTTCAATCATTTTGAATTTGTTGAGACTTGTCTTTTAGCCTAAGATGTGATCTATTCTGGAGAAATGTTCCATGTGCACTCGAAAAGAATGTGTACTCTGTTTTAGGATGGAATGTTCAATATATCTGTTAGATTCATCTGGTCCAATGTGTCATTCAAAGACAATGTTTCCTTTCTGATTTTCTCTTTGGATACTCTATCCATTGATGTAAATAAGGTGTTAAAATCTCTTACTATTATTGTATTACTATCGATCCTGGGTTTTTTTTTAGGTTGGTTATTAACTATTTTATGTATTTGGGTATATGTTGGGTGTATAAGTATTCACAACTGCTGTATCTTCTTATTGAATTGCCCCCTTTATTATCATATACTATCCTTCTTTGTCTCTTGTTACAGTCTTCGTTTTAAAGTCTATTTTGTCCTATATAAGTATTGCTACCCCAGCTTTCCTTTGACATCATTTGCATGGTAAGTACTTCTCTATCCCCTCACTTTCAGCCTACATGTGTCTTTAGGTCTAAAATGATACTCTTGCAGACAACATATAGATGGGTCTTGCTTTATCCATTCTGTCATCCTAAATCTTTTGATGCATGCTTAATCCATTTACATTCAAAGTAATTATTGATAGGTATGTATTTATTGCCATTTTGTTACTTGTTTTATGGTTGTGTAGTTCTTCTCTGTTCCTTTATTCTTTTACACTCTTCTGTTTCCTGGCTTTCTTTAGTGATGTTCTTGGATTCCTTTCTATTTTTTGCATATCTATCACCAGATTTTTAACTTGTGGTTACCATTAGTTTTATATATAACATCTTATTCATATAGCAGTCTATATTAAGTTGAAGGTCACTGAAGTTTGAATCCATTCTTTACTCCTCTCCCCTCCTGCCATGTTTTAAGTATACGATGCCATACTTTACATTATTTTGTGAATCCCTTGACTGATTTTTATACATATATCTAGTTTCTCTGCTTTTGTGCTTCCTACTTTTATCATCCCTACTTATGGTCTTTCCTTTCCACTCAAAGAGTCCCCTTTAACATTTCTTGTAAGGCTGGGATAGTGGTGTTTTCGTTTGCCTGGGACACTCTCCCTTTCTACTCTAAGTGATAGTCTTAGTGAATAAAGTATTCTTGTTTGCAGGTTTTTTCCTTTCAGCCTTTTGAATATATCATGCCACTCCCTTCCACCTGCAAAGGTGTTGGTGAAAAACCAGCTGATAGCCTTATGGTGTTTCCCTTAAATATAACAATTTTATTTTCCCTTGCTTCTTTTTAAATTCTTTCTCATTACTTTTTTGCCATTGTAATAACTAGGTAGCTTGGTGTGGACCTCCTTGGGTTGATTTTGTTGGTTGCTCTCTGTGCCTCCTGGATCTGGATTTGTTTGCATCCCCAGATTAGGGAAGTTTTCAGCTATTATTTCTTCAAATAACTTTTCTGCCTCCTTTTCTCTTTTCATTCTTGGATGCCTATAGTGTAAATATTATGCTTGATGGTGTCTCTGAGATCCCTTTGTCTATTTTCATTTATTTTTTTTTTCTCTCCTGTTCTCGATTGCTCTCCATTACTCTGTCCTCCAGGTCATTGATCCATTCTTCTCCTGCCTCTAGTCTGTTTATTCCATCTACTGTATTTTTAATTTCAGTTATTGAGGTCTTCATCTCTGATTGCTTATGCTTATCTCTTTGTTGAAGGTCTCACTGAGGGTCTCCATTCTTTTCTAAAGTCCAGTTAATATCTTTATGGCTGTTACTTTAAATTCTCTATCAAGCATACTACTTACCTCCACCTCTTTAGCTCTGTTGCTGTGATTTTGTCCTATTCTTTTGGGGCATATTCCTCTGTCTCCTCATTTTGTCAAGCTCACAGAGTCTGTTTCTATGTGTTAAGAAATTCAACTACTCCTGCTCTTACAAGTAGTGGCTTTATAAAGAAGACGTCCTACAGTGCCCTGCAGTGCAATGTCCCCTGTTGACCAGGATCTGGTGCCTCACGGATGTCTCCTATGTATGTTGCATATGCCCTATTGTAGCTAAGCTGCATCTGCCTTTTAGTCCAATCATATGTGATGGCTCTCTCCGCCTGTTGTGAGCAGGGTGTGGTCCCTGCATTGTTAGTGGACCAATCTGGGGCTGCCTTGGGTTTGAGTTGCATCACAAGTTTTCCAGAAATGCAGGAACACTGAACTGCAAGTGTTTTCCCTGTAGTGTCCCTTGAGAAATTTTTGTTGGTGGGCATGGCCTGCAGTCAGACCCAATGTCTGCCCCCAGCCCACTTAGGAGACTTCAGTCAGACTCGTGTGTGTGGTTATCTTCCACTCTCCCCAGGGCAGGAGTCACCTTGGAGTGATACTGGCTCTGCTTAGGGCAGCTGACACACTGCCAGGCTTGTGACACTGCTCTGGACTCTGGCCATGCACATATTGGAGGAGCACGTCTGCAGAAGGATGTGGGGGTGGGCCACATGGTGCCAGCAAGGGCCACGCAGGTCCGATACAGGAGGGGAGGCAGCCACCCAGGGAAACTCCTGCCTAGGCCAGGAGGGAGGGACATATCTGCAGCAGAGTGCAGGAGCAGAGCATGCTCTCAGCAAGCTAAGTGGAGAGTGTTGTCACTGTGCTAGCTCCCAAAGGATTCCATGCATGGAGGCTGGAGAGCAGGGGAGGGAAATGGCAGCTTCCAGCTCTTTTGTTCTTGGAGAAGTCTCCCAAAGATCCCTCCCCTCTAGCACACACTCTGAGATCAGTAAATAACTCACCCTCCTGCATACCCCAGGCGTTTTTCAAACTTCTTCTATGGTAGATCTCTGTGGGCTGTTTGTTGTGCTCTCTTTAGGGATGGGGACTTCCTTGCCCTCTTCTCTCGCAGAGCTGAACCCACTGATTTTTTTTTAAGTTTAGGTGTTAAGCCCTGATTATTAGGTCCCTCTGCTTTTCAAATCCAAATGTTACAGGGATTTATCTTCCCCTTGTGGGTCCCCTGTGCTGGGGTGCCTGGTGCGAAGGTCTGTTTCTCTCCCCTCTCTGTGACTATGGCATCCCTCCCTCCTACATACAGTCCAAGTTTGGCTCTTGACCAAATCTCTGCCTTTCCTACCCTCTTCAATAAGGCCTCTTCTCTGCACTTAGCTATGGGGAGTCTGTTCCGCTAGTCTTTGGGTCATTTCCTGGGTTCTTTACATGGATGTGGGTATTATCTAGCCATATCCATGGAATGAGGTAAGCTCATTCCTCCTCCTAAGAGGTCCTCCTACTCTGCCATCTTCCCCAGAAGTCTATACTTTAATGAGTTGTGAAACTCTAGAATAGAAAGCACTTTTTGTTAAAGTAGAATCCATTTTTAATACCCTATGTCCTCAAGATCTTCAGCTGTTTGCTTTCATCTCTGTTCCGTTTACAATCTTTCTAAAGGTAAGTAGATCAAAAAATACATATGTGGACATATCAAGTACAGATACATGTACAGAGTGAATTCAGAGATATTTGCATCAGTGGATGACGAACTCTGAAAGAACAAAAAAGACTTCAGTTCCCTAGTCTACATGCAGCCTCTTTGCTTTGCAATGAGCTGGGCTACCACTTTCAAATCAGTAATCTAGAGGTCTTATTTCAGAAAGGAATTCATCAGCAACTCATTAGTAAGGCAACAGGTTTGACCCCGGTACCTGATTAGTAATTTGTTCCTAGGACTATACCATAATCAAAATTTAATGTGTAAAGGACCCCAAGAAAATCACCTAAAAAGAATTGAAATTTGGTTCTGATTTTCCCACTAGCATTCAATTCCTTTGAAAATATGTGAGCTTTTTCTATGTGCTCAGCCTACTAATACATAACTGAGAGCCCAGGGAGTGAAATCCTGACAGTTACTGTTAAGGTAAAAATGGGGTTACGGAATTCATTTTCAAAGTTTCTTTCCAGTTTATTTTTTTTTTTAAAATTAAATTGGCACTACCAAATTTAATGACAAGGCTACCCTGCTGAGTTCAGAGCCCAGAAAGCTATTGTCTCCCTGGTCTATGTATCCTACTCTGCTCTAATGTTTCCTATAATGCGACTAATAACCAACCATCAGCAATAAATGGCTTTTCATCTCATTGTTGCACACAGCAATAGCTGGAGCAGTGATACTGACAAATGAACCCGCGTAATCACTTCGGATTTCTTTGTTACATTTCACAGTGTGAAGATGGCTTCTGCTCAGCACGTCCCCAAAAAACAAACAGGCACTATTGCCATCTCCTCCATCAATCTCTCCTTATTGTTGTCATTCAAACCCCTGCACTGCCCTCCCTGCCAACCATCTCAGAAAAGTAACACATCCCAGATCTTTGAGTGTAGACCTTTGATATCCCTCTCCCACTGTTCTTTTGCCAACTGTATCCAAGAAAGAAATGGGAATCCAGAAGACTGAGGGATAGAAAGAACACAAACTTTTTCTACTTTTCAGGCTGTTTTCCTTGGGAAAAAAAAAAGAAAAGAAAGAAAGCTAGCTCATTAAAATCCAGTTGGGTCTGACATTTTCCCTTTTACCTCTTCAATCTTTTTATAGTTTCAAATCATTAACTATCAGCATGAAGCTCAAAGGTAGCTCTCGCCATCTATGAAATGGTGACACATTTGACAATAATGCTTTTGAAGAGCCTGTCACATTCTCTCCCCAAACAAGTCTCATTAATGCTCAAACTGTCTTTCTTTTCTCTCTGCTTTTCTACTGATTTCTCTCTAATTAGCTTGTTTTTTTATGTTCCCTCGTTCCACAGTTTGAGCTTAGAAAAAAAGGAGGTGGATGTCATTTCCATGAACCCCAAGGCCAAGTTAATCAGCAGAATTAATGACTCTATTACCCATTAGACTGGGGGCCATGGCGCTTAACTCTCAGCACCCAGTGTTCGCCTTCTACTGTGCTTCTTCATTTTGCTCTGACAAATGTAAACTTTCACTCTCTCAGAGCAAACCCTGAGGTTCGACTCATTTATACAGCATTTCCTTTCCCCTTCACATGGACTGAATGTGGAAGAGAGGTTGAAACCATAGCTACCTTGCTCTGAGCGGTCCATGCTGAGAAAGTGTCATGCCCTTAAATGAGGATGGATAGAAGGAGGTCTCAGGTAACACTAGAAGTGTCATACCTTAGCGTTCCTTGTATAACTCGCTACAATCGATAATTACTTCCTGTAGAATAGGAATAATTTTTTGAAATTCATTTTCAATAGATAGAGGGGAAAAAACTTCAAATAGTTGTTTCCTCTTTAAATAGGAATTGAGAAGCAGTATTCTTTTATCATAAAATCAGCACTAACATAAAACCAATTAAACATTTTGCATGTATTCAAAATACTTTATTTTATAAACGTCTATCTAGGACTGTCAGAAGAATAGGAGAGGTTTTATCTCTCATAACTCAACAAAAATATCCTCCATAGAAGTTCTGAGTTTAATTTTTAATGATATTGCTATCAATAAAAAGATAAAAAAAGCCGGCACTCAAACAGGCTTCCAAGGAGTAAATATTCCAAGACCGTTTCAGAGAAAAGACTTTCTTTCATTTTTCTTCAGCTATACCTCCACTCTCATGTAATGTAAAAAGCTTTTTGGTACCAATTGGTGGGTTATCTTTGCCTAAGGAGGTTGTTCTCAGAAAAATTTCTTTTTAAGGTGAAAATTTTGGCCTAGTTGGGCTTGAATTATCTTAAGCCAAAAAAGAGTATGTCTGTGCTTATTATGCCTTCCAGCCTTTCCTTGTCCTTCACCCTCAATTTGGTCTACAAAATATAACTGAAAGGATATTGACAAGAATGATCATCTTAACATTGACTTTGTTCTTTTGCCACTTCTATTCATAGAAACAATGGCATACTTGTTCAGTGGCCTTTTTATTTTTAATGAAGGGAAATCCTCAGGGCATTAAAAAAAAAATTAAGTCAATGGCAGAACTCAAACTTTCAAGAAAAAAAAGGTTAAAAAATGGCATTTCACTGGTTATTAATGGGAGTTTTGTGTGACAAAAGGGTGCTTGCAATACTTGGAAATGAAAGGAAGAATATTTACAACGCCTGGAAAATACCACAATTAGCATAGCTATCTTCAAATATCGTTGAAAATACAAGCCATCCAATTTCGCTTTGATGTGCAGTCAACAGGTGTGAAATAAAACATCTCAAAAATAATAAATTCTATTGACATAACAAAGGGGATTTCAAACATTTCATGGTAAGAGTCAGTGTAATACAATGACCTTTGCCCCAAATCTGAAACTCAGGGAGTAAGAATTCTCGTCCCAGTCTTCCAACCTGTCAACCCCTCAGAATGATCATGGGTGACTGAGGGGTAGAGGCAGGAAGTGCCAATTTTACCAAATTGTTTGCCTTACCTCTGTACACAACAATACAACACGAAACCATATTATAGGTAATTAAAAATAGTATATAAAATTCACTACAAAGATTCCCACACCAAAGAAAATTAATTTCTAAGACATCATTCAAAAATTTACACACATACACACATACCGAGAGTTAAACACTCACCCATTTGTCCCTTGTCTTCTTTTGCCTTTGTCCAGGTGATACAAGATAATATACTTTTGGAGATTTCTGAAATGTTTATGTGTTCTCATGGCATCCTCTAGTTATCTTATTGGATCGGATCATTTATCTCCCTTGTCACTCTCCCTGCCCCACTGCAAAACCATGAAGATCTGTGCTGTGTTTACAGTTGTACCGTAAGAACCCAGAAGAGTGTGTGACCTACTGCTGGCATGAACAATTTATAGAACACACAAGTAGGAGAAACCTGAGTTGACTAATTTAAACCTCAGCAGCTATAAACTTTATTTTCCTTATAAAGCCATTCACAATTACTTCCAGGTTACCTAAAACCCTAAGACACATCTTAGAATGTATAAAATTATGGGAGTGTTCTTGTGTTAAGTTCAGATGACTAAATTTGATGGGAAGATTACGAGCCCGTGTCAGACAGCTTACTTTACTGGCTACTTTTTATCCTTGCCTCCCTTTCATATTTAAAATGTCAGTAATGCAAACAAATAAAATATATGTGCTTCCATGTTTAATGAAGCATTATTCACAATAGATATGGAAACAAGGTAAGTATCCACTGAAAGATGAATAAAGAAAATACAGTGTGTGTGTTATTCAACCTCAAAAAAGGACATACTGCTTTTGCAATAACATGGAAGAACCAGGAAATATTTTGTTAAGTGAAATAAGCCAGGCACAAAAAGAAACAATTGCATTATCTCATTTCTATGGGGAATCTAAAAAACAAAACAAAACAAAAAAACATCAACTATATAGAAGAACCTAGAATATTAGTTACAAGGGATGGAGAGGTGGGGGAAATGGGCAGATACATGTTGGTCAAAGGATACAAAGTGGCGGTTATGTAGGATGACAAAGTCTGGAGAACTAATATATATCATGATGACTAGAGTTAATACTGTGTTGAATGGTAGAAATTTTCTAAGACAGTAGATTTCTGGTGCTGTCATCAAAAAAAAAAGATATGTAAAAAGATATGTTAACTTGATTGTAGTAATCATTTCATCATATATATATATATATATACATATATATACATATATATACGTATATATATACATAGATATATATATATGAATGAATGAACATGCTGATTAGTTCTCATGTTATACACCTAAATTACGCACAATTTTTGAAAAAGCAAATATTCAACATTATAATTAGGATTTGTCACAGTTTCCAGAAGAAAAAAATGTCTAATACTTGACCTCACTTCACCTTACTTGAGAAAAGAGTATTCTCAACCCTGACTGTACATTAGGATCATTTGCAGTACTTTAAAAATATTGCTGTTCAGACCCCACCCCCAGAGATTCCAATTTAATTGGTCTGGTCTGCAGCTGATGCATTGCCATTCTAATATCCAGCCAGGGCTCTAAATAGGTGATGGGTATTAAGGCGGGCACTTGTGATGAGGACCAGGTGTTATAAGTAAGTGATGAATCACTAAATTCTCCCGAAAACAATATTACACTATATGTTAACTAACTAGAAAGAATTTAAGTAAAAACTTGAAACAAGCAAAAATATTTCTAGCCAGGGTTGAAAAGAGCTGTTCTAGAAAGAGATGGTAAGTGTCAGTTAAGAAATAACATCTTTATGTTAGAGTTCATCCATAAAGACCTTCAGATGCTGTGGGAAGTCAGTACCTTCTTTCCTAAGGGACATTCACCTTCTTTATTTCAGTGCTTTTGACATGGATGAACTCCATAGATAATGCCCAAGACCACAATCCTGCTGAGAGGCACTAATGAGTTCAGATCCTCAACATAATTTCTCCCACTGGAAGACAGACAATGGCATAAATTTCTCACTTCCAAAGGTGGCTGGACATCAGAATCATCTGAGAAACTTCTTAGAAGATTCCAAGACACCACAAATGACTAACTGAATCAAGAGTCTTCAGAAGTAAAGCCCTGTTGTGCATTTTTATCAAACTACCCAAGGGATTCTTTCATGTGTGACTTGTTGATAATTGTTAGATCTGCATAAAGTCATGAGTATGTCATAGATACATAGAAACATTTCATTCTGAAGCCAAATCATTTTCTGTAGAATGGTAGAAAGGTGGTAGTCTTTGGACCTCTACATATCTGCATTAGAACTCTAGCTCCACCATAACTAAGATATGGCCCCATGAGTAAGTTACCTAAAGCCTCCGTGCAGCTGAGAAAATGAGGATAAGAATATGTCCCTCAAGAGTTGCTGTGAACTATCCAGCAATGTAGAGCACAGTATAGATAATTGATACATGTCTGTTCCTTTCTCCCCTTTCTTCTTCTATGTAATGTGACCAGTGGAAAAAGAATAATAGGAATAGGTAAAGTGTAAAGTATGGCTGAAAATATAAAAATAAACATAAGATATTAAGAACATGTGAATCTTTTCCTTTAAACCTAGATAATTTCCATAAACTAAAGGGTAAGTACCAATGCTCATTTTTTCTGGGATTCAAACTACTTACCAATTAAATGATTTTCTAAAATGTTTTCTTGAACTCATGGTATACCCATGTTTAGTTGATCTGGATAAAGGGTTTGGAAAAAATTCGGAAACCATGACTCATAACAAAGGCATGAAGGCAAAAAGAAGATTCCATTTGAAATTGCAGGTGTTGACCATGAAAAAGAAAGATACAGTAAAATCGAGTCTACCTTCTAGTTCTCTAAGTAGGTCACTCTTCTCAGAGGAAAGAACTTGGCTTCTGTCCCTTTATTTATCAGTAACAGAAAAAGTCAATGGCCCTGTGAAGCTTCTACTAAAAACCCTTCCCTAAACAAGGTGAGTTCAATTCAAATATTTTTTGACCAACCAAATGTTATGGTCATATGAACGCCACAAACATTCTCCATTGTACTCCCAGACTATCTGGAATATGCCTCTGCTACTACACTTGCACACCATTTGGTAAATGTCTGATTCCTTGGGTCTCTCCCCCACTAAACAGTGTGTTCCTCCAAGCCAGAAACTAGAGCATATTTGCTTAACAAAATGCCTGACACAAAGTGGTTGGGGAGGAAGAATGTTCATGTTATCCAGCAACAAACTATTATGTACTCAAATTATATGTAGGTATAGATCAAGCACTGGACAAAGTCCCACCTCGAAGAGCAAAATAAATCTAAAAAAAATATTAGCAAGTTGACTCTAGCAGTATACTAAAAGAGTAACTAATGAATCATTACTAAGTGGTGATCATGTCAGGAATACAACAATGGCTCATTGTTAGAAAATGTATCAGGGAAACTCACATTATAAGGTCGGTGGAGAAATACAATATCATTATTTCAGCAGATGCCAAGAAAGTACTTAATAGAAAGATACTCCCATAATGATAAAAATTTAAACTCAAGTAAATACTTAATTCAGGATTAATAGTGAATCTTTAGAATCATTCATATAAAAGTCAAGAATAATTAGTAATTTATGCTATTAACTCCATTATTTAGCATTCTTATATACATATACAACTAAACATTTTTGAAGACATAATTATAGGAAAGAAGGAGGGCAAAACTAACCCTGTTTTTAAATGATATATTTGTATACCTGAAAGAATCCAAAGATTAAACTGAAAAAAAAATAGAAAATTAGGATTTCAATAAAATGGTCAGATAGAAATTTAATATGTTGTCCTAATTCTTCCAATAAGCTTAACTACATTGGCTGCAGACTTCCTTCCCCCTAAGTCAACCCTGAAGTATAGGGAGAGGGAGGGTCGAGAGAGGAGAGAGAGAATGGAGAGAAATCAAAGTCCAGGTGGAAGGAATTTCGAAATGGTGTTGCATTGGCCAGGGTGGGGTGGGGAAGCAAGTAGACTGAACTTGAGGCAGGAAGCTGCTAGTTTTGTCAGGAGATAGATAGGGAACCTTGATATCCTGCTCTTCATTCTCCTATGCCAGGAGTTCTGACAGTGCTACCCCAGGACCACCTGCATCAGCATACTTGTGCCCAAGCCCTGGACTATTAACTCAGAAATTCTGGGAGTAAGGGCCAGTAATCTAAGTTTTTAAAATGTCCTCCCCATGTTTCTCATGAATACTAAAGTTTAAGCAGTCCTCTTAGTACTGCTGCTTCTGTGGGGGGTGGGGTGGGGTGCAAAAGGTAAAATTCTGAGGACTTATTTCATGGTGTGAAGAATTATTGCCCATAGTTTCCAGGTACCTGGGGTTCTCTGCTCTTGGGCTCATCTATATCCTACCCTTGAGTTTACTGGGGATGATACAGATTGTGTTCTGGTCTCCCTTCATATGTTTCCTTTGACAGAGTAGCAAATATCCTAAAAGCAAAATGAGCTCATAGGCAAAAGTAACAAGGCATTTGAGGATATTATTTCCAAAGAAACAAGGTATACTGGATAACAAATTTTACAGATGCAAAAATATTAAAAATATTAAACAAGAACAAAACATAAAAAAGAACTACACATAAATCTTAGTCATGTAGTAAGATATGGTTAAAACAGAGAACACAATTGATACAGATAAATATCAAAATGGAAATAACTGAGGCATAAAAGAGTGAATTCAGACAAGGTCCCCCAAAAAAGATCAAAGATAGGAAATTATAAAAGAACAAGAAAGACTTATGGAGGATAAAGGCAGAAATGGTAGTACTGAGATCATCAAAGTGAAAAGAGATGAAGACAAAAATGGTAAGCACCCATGTTGCAGTATTAAGAAAGATAAATTTCTTGGAAAGAATTCAGATTGTAAAGGCCCATAGACTTCCACTTCAAGCCTTGATGTAGTAATAGGAACCACATTTACTCTCTCATCTTAAACAACTAAAAACCAGGCAACATACACGAAACAGTTTTCAGACATTGGAGAATAGACAGTGAAGGACAATGATTCCAAAGAGAAGGGAAACACAGTTTGACCCATCATTGTCCCAACTTACTGCCAAAAAGAGTTCCCAGGAGACAACACTGAGAGGGAGGACCCAAAAAGATTTTGACAGTCAAAATGAAGGAGGCAGAGTTAACAATACAGGGGCATCAAGGAAGTTAGAATTTGCAAGACAAAATACCAGAGAAGAGGAGACACACAGAGGGCAAGCCCTACAGATCTATAAGGGCTGAGTTTTCACATGAGTATTCATCAAGGTATACAAGAGGAAATTATCTAAGCCTGAGGGAGAAACCATGAGAAAAAAAATCAGAGGAAACAATTCTCATTGCTCCCACAAGGCCAGGGATATTTATGGTCCCAAAGGCCAGTGTAGAAAAACTTTGTAATGCATGGAACATCAAGTTGAGTGCTCAGACTGTACTGCCTCAGCAGAAAGACTAATGCCCTTGACAAATGTTTGATTTGGTCCTATGGTACAATAAAACGTATATATCTGGTCTTTGCCCTGGACTCTTGACACCGAGCTTCAAGAACCCTTGGAATTGCCTGAGTGATGGTGTTATGCTAATGAGGTAACTTATGGTTTGGGGTGGGGGGGCACTAGATGGCTTCAAGATGGGGGCTGGTCATCAGAAAAACCCAACCACATGATAAGAGGGTTGAAATTTCAAGTTGTCAGATCTCTCAGAAGGGGAGGGGAACTGAAGGTTGATTAAATCATTGGCTATGTGATTGATTTCAATCATTCCTAGGTAATGAAACAGTCAAAGATTCTTGGGCACCAAGGCTCAAGGGAGCTTTCTTCTTAACACGTTGATATGCTGTGGAGGGTTACATACCCCGATTCCATGAAGAGAGAGCATGGAAGCTCTGTACCCCCCACTCTCCCCATCTTGCCCTATGTGTCTCTTCCATTTACCAGTTTGAGTTGTAGCCTTTATAATAGCAACAATACCACTTTCCTAGGTTCTGAGACTTGTTCTAGGGAATTATCAAAGGAAGGGTCAGGTTGTGGGAACCCCCAAATTTAGAGTCAAATGGAAAAGTGCAGGTAGCCACATAAGGCATGCAAAGAAGCAGGAAAATGCAACACATAATGATGAGAAAAAAAGGAAATCAATAAAACAAAGACCCAGGAATGGTACAGACAAGCAGAAAATATAATAAAGCTGCAATTATAGATACACTCCATGTGTTCAAAAAGGTAGAAAACAGCATTAGTGTTTGAGAGATGTGGAAAACATACAAATGAAACAAATTTATGCAGATGAAACAATACAATGTCTGACATAAAAAATACATTGGATGGAATACAGAGCAAATGGACAACCACAAAAGAAAACATGAGGGAACATGAAGACAGAGTAATAGAAACTGTCTAAAACAAAACAAAGGGAGAAAAGGGAGAAAAAGATGAAAAAAATGAGAACATCAGGAAACCATGTGACAACCTTAATCACACTAACTGCAATTTAGAAGGAGGGGTTTATTTTTTTGTTGTTGTTTGTTTTTTTTTTTCTTTTGGTTTGAAATGGTCATATCATAGGGGAAATCTTTTAGCATATCATAAAAAGTCAGAAGTACAAAACAAAAACAGTGATAAAATGACCACATAAAACTAAAAATACAATTATAAAAGGAAAATAAAGTATATTGAACCTATATTTTTTAAATAAACTGGGAAGTAACATTCATAAATCATATGACAAAAGATTATTATCCTCAATATGCAAAGACCTCAAAGAAATTTTTTAGGATTAAAAAATCTAATACACAAGAATATTCTGGCAGTTGCCAAAAGGAAAAACTTAAAAATGGCCAGCAATCATGAAAAGATGTTCTTTCTTATTTATAATCAAAGGGACACAAATCAAAGCAAATATATCATGCTACTAGGCTGGTAAAGTTGAAAAATCCCAAAATCTGTATTGAAAATCAGGGAATGGAAAAATCAAGCACTTATGATTTGTTGATGAGAATTTCAATACATAAGCCCTTTCTAGAGATCATTTTTGCCAGACACCAAGGCAGGAAGGTAAAAGGAAGAAGCGAGTGAGGGATGAGTGAGGGTGGGAGGAAAGAAATGGAGAAAGAAACAAGAAAAAATAAGAGTTCTTTTTCTTTAAAATGTTATTTAAGCAAATTATGAGATAGATAAGGCAATACTCTGCAGCCATTAAAAATATAAAATCCTTCCTGCCATGAATAAATGTTCAAAATCAGAATAAGTGTTATACATAAGTGTGTGTGTGTGTGTATATAGATATATAGATATATATATCCATACATACATAAAGAACAGTATAGAGTGATCCCGATCACATTAAATGGGTAGGCAGGCACATTGTGTATGTATGCATTCGTAGATATCTAAAAGAGTTTTCACCACTAAATGAACAGTAGCTATACTTTGGTGAAGGAATTCCATGTGTTTTTTTATATTGTGTTTATATTTTCTAATAGCTTGAGTTTTTAAAATAATAAGCATATGTCAGTTTTAAAGTAAGAAAGTTATTTCTTTAGATGCAACCCATCCAATAAGATGAGAGAAATTGCTTAAGAGTAATGTGGTAATTGATTCAACTTAAGATCACATATTTGGAGTTACTTAAAAACATGTCTTCTTTGAGCAATCCCCCTATTATATTCACTTTCTTCAATCCTCCTCCTCTTCACTTCAGAGAAGACAGAGGAGAAACAAAATTAGGAAGCATATGATAATACTCCCAAATATAAACCCTTTATTAAATTTTCTACTTAGTTGTTTTAGCAACTGAATTTCATCTTGGGTTCATTTCTGATATTTAGAAAGAGAAAAACAAAAAGTAACATTGGTATGTCATCAACATGTTGCAAGTATCCACCGGGCCCAAGCAAAACAAAGGAAAGCATTAGTTACTGCAGACGAATAAAAGAGGCAAAAAGTCTACAACAAACATTTATCATGAGTAGATGGAAGAGAAGACCATGAGAGACTCTAAGCGTAGAGATAAAAACCAGAAAACTACTGAACATTCAAAATCAAGAACTACCGTCAAGTAAAGCTTTGGAGAAGTCCAAAAGGCTAGTTTAAAGAAACTAAAACATTTATAAATCAGTGTTTGTGGCCATTGTTCATTCATCCATCCTTTTGGTTCAGATCCAATCAGATACTACCACTAGGTGCAATATTTGGCACTGAAATGAACACTACAACTAAATATTTATTGCTTTAATACTATCAGAGCCTTGTTCCAACTATGATTCAGGTTTGTTTCCATTAGGAAGTGCTGTATGATGGATGCTTAATTCTGATCTCCCTAAAATCAAGAAAAGCCATCCAAGAGATCTTATTTTCATTTCTAGCATCAGTTCTGGGATGCTGGCTGTCTCTTGTATCAGTGCCTGGCTATACCATACTCCTTTAAATACTGAGGTTAATCTAGATTATTTTCATTTTAAGGTAAATTGAACCAGCGTAATAGGTAAAACTCTCCTGGATGATCAGACACTTCAAAAACAGATATTCTGCATGATCATTAATTTCACATGCCTAACACTTTTACCAAACCATTCTAATTCTAGAAATTTCCACTAAGGAAATCATCGTGAAGGTGTATAAAGACCTATTTACAAATTCAAGCACGAGATTCTTTTAACAGGGGAAAACAAAAACTATGAAACATGCTAAACGTCCAAACAAGAAACCAGATAAATACATTTAGGTACAGACATTCTAAGCGGTCATTAAAATCCACTCAATTATCTTTCTTTAAAATGTCAATTTTCAAAACCAACCTCTATAGCAATAGGTACCTTTACTAAGGTAAAGAATTAACACAGCTTCCTTTATGGCTATGCCTTTCAGAAGGTTGATAATCACAAGCTGACACCATTGCATGTTACACATAGGGAAGGCTCGATTGTGTGGCTGGCATTGGTAACTGTCATCAGTGCTATCCCTCAACTCAACCACACGTGATGCCTCGAGTTGTCTTTACCTCACAAGTACTATTGCTGTGTACCCTCTTCAAGTTGAGGTTTGATCTGAGTTTACTTCCCTAGGCCATCTTTCCAGATTAGTCAAATTGTATAACAGACCATAAAGGACCTTATATTGATCCTCATTTTCAAGTGGGCTGGGAAATGTTTGGGTGTATGTATTAATACAGAAAATTCAAGCTGTAATTCAAGCTGTCACATTGAGATGTCTGCTCATGAAGGGCACACGTGTGGAGTGGTCTTGACGTTGTTCCAAAGGGCTGTCATCACATTATCTAGGTCACACCACAAGCCCTGTACTTAGAAATTGTTCACTCCAAGGTTTTGGATATAGAAGATATTTTGATCTGAAATTGATAATACTTAAAAAAAAAAAAAGATTTACACATGCCACATTATTGGTTGGGATCCAAGAAAGATATATTTTTCTCTATCATGAAAAGTAACTAAGAAGCCTTAGTGAGGAACTTATAATTACTTTACAAAGTCAGAGGATGATACTATTGATTATGATTGGTTTCTTTTTTAAAGAACTAATTCTATGATAACTGCTGCTGAAAATCATTGAGCCAATGATTTGGAACACAAATTTCCAATCAATCTAGATTCGGAAGTAGTTTTGCATCTACTTGGCTTGGTTCAAGGACTCAATTTTACCCTTGCCACTTAGTCATGTTCAAGCAACTAGTCCGATTGCAACAGTAGCACAGACCAATGGATATGCTTTAGTGAAGTATTAGAAGGAAATTTGTCCTCTGTCCTTGCATGTTCAACAACTGTTAAATTACAAATGGGAAGCTATTTGAAATCCTATTCGATTGATTCCAGGGGAGGAACAATATACAGGCAAACCTGAATTTGATTACAATTTACTTCAATGTGACCTTTGAGACTCAGTTTCTCCATCTCTGAAACCAAGGTAAGGTCTGCCTCAGAGATCTGTCATAAGAATCAAATGAGAATGTGCTGGATAAACCATAGAAATGACATTAGCGTTCCATTATTATTTCCACTGTTACATACTTTGGATGGTCAAACCTCAGGAGAACTGTTAAGAACATTTCTTCTGGAACCACATGTTCTAGTTCTCTTGCCTCCATATGTTATCATTTCAGCTGTCTATTGTTGCATTAAAACTACCACAAAGCTTGTAACTTAAACAAAAACCACATTATTTGTTCACAGTTCCTACAGGTTAATATTTTAAACTAGGCTCAGCTAGGTGGTTCTTCCCCATATAGTGTAGTTGAGATCATGGTCTGCATTCAGCTGGTGAGTGCATCGCTTTGTATTTATGCCTTTCAAAGCCCCTATTACATTCTCCTACAATTATCCATTTATGTACTTGTCCACCCAGTAGATGTCTTCCTCCAAAAGAGACCTGGATTTGCCCACCATTAAATCCCCAGCACTTGGCATAGTGTCCACCACAGGGCAGTTGTGCAATGTTTGCTGGATCAATTAATTATTTTTCAGTGGCATAATCCCCTTTGGACCTTGACTATGGCCTTATGAAGGAGGTGAAAAAGCTGACACCTCACTATGTGAACTTGCTCCATGGATGAACCATGGCCAGGTCTCCTAACTTATGACTCACTGGTCTTCTCTCTCTACTGAGCATCAGTATCTGTAGCATACAGAGCCATCTGCTTTCCATTATGCACTCCACTCACTTTGTCTTCTGTGCCATTAAAGCAGAAAGCTGAGGACTTTCAGAGTCAGAGAGTTGGAGTCGAAAGGGCCCAAGAGACTATTTGTCATAGTTCACCTCCAGCCGTTTACACAAAGGAAACCAACCCAAAGAAAAGTGACTTGGGGCAAATCCTGGTCTAGAATTCAGGCCTACCAGTGCCCCTCCATTTGCTTTCCTTTGGTAGAAAGGTAGAACAGTGTGATACTGGGTTGATAAATGCACCTTTGTGCCAGATTTGAGTCTTCATCCCAGGCCTATTAATGGTATGCAAACAAGCAAATTTGAAAAAGAACATAATTTTCCATTCATCTTTCTGTTCTAGTTCCACATGCCACAAATGGAAACCATTTGGTGGGGGCTCTAGGGGTGAGAAGAGATCTACAACGATGTGGAGTTCTGCATCGCTGCTCAGCAGGGCTGTCAGTAATATCTTACTTAACATACTGTGACAGAATTTTCCTTCAGTGTCACCTCGGTCGCTACTGTAACACTCCATAAGAAATAATGCCATCTGTTAAAACACACAAGGCAGGGAAACGCAGCTGCTGTCATCACACAAAGATGGAATTAACCAACACCAAGCAATTACTTTCCTTTTAAATTTCACAATTAGAATTTTAGTCTTGCTTCATTTGTATCACAAAAGTCACCACAACACTGTGCCTGTTGAAGTAACAACACCGCTCTCTTCATGAAAACATGGAGGAGGAGGAGTGTAGCTACGGATAATGGTAATTGTTAACCATGTTGCCTCTTTTATAAATATTTTTTAAATTCCATTGGGCAGTGTTAATTATAGGTACCAGCACTAAGAATAATGGATTTGCATCTAGCACTCACATTTAGGCTCTCTTAGTACTCAAAGGGGGAAAAAAATCACCAAGTGGGGTTTATTGTTGATGGAATTATCGTTATGCTACATATCCAAGATCTTTTTTCTCTCCTTGGTAGAAGACTGTAATGGAGAAGGAAGGGACCCAGTTTATAAGGAGACAGGTTTCTAATTTGAACAGAGATGAAATTCTGCCTCTCAGCTTTTATTCCATTCATTGGAAGGGAGCAGATTGCTGGCTAAATAACAGAAGGGTGGACCTATTCAGAGCTTAACTGCTGAGCTAACTCTTCAAAAAGCTGTAAGAGATCAACAATTGCCTTGGCCAAACTCCATTATGAGGGTGTCAGCAAGCTGGTGTTTCTCTTTTTGATGCATTTTTTTGCATGGGAATTATATACTATATTTTCCGAGGGCAGAGCATTGGGCAAAACCTGCCTTAACTGGTTTTCTGATGGGCAGAGTTTTCTTACAGGGTAGAACAAAATCAATGAAGGTCACAAAGGGTTAACTTCTCAGCTTTTCTCCAACTGCTGACCTGTTAGTAAATCAATCACCCAGTGAGACCACATACCAATGATGCCACAAGGGTGGAGTTATTGAAGTATTTGTTACCTGGTCCTCTAGAGGAAGCCTCACATGTCCACCCTGCTCATGATGCCTTTACTAATTCTTAACTTTCAGTTCAGTTTCCATCCATTTGCTTCTAATGACCTTTCATACTGGTCTAGTTCATAAACAATGATGCATAAGCCAGTTGGTAGGCAGAACTTGGCCCTCAAACCTGAAAAAACACTTAGCTCCACCTCAGATTAAGTTCATTCTAATCTCTGTGGTCAGGACGTATGCCTTTATAGCAAAGCATACACTTGGTATTTTGTCACAAAATACCTTAAAAATTAGTTATTTCTCAAATTCATATAGAGCTTGACTTCCCAAAGACTGTAGGTTCCTTTAGGCCCGAGGCCTTGCCCCATCAGAAGGAACACATTGCCATCAGTAAGAAAGGCTCAACGTTTAGAGACTAACAGCTTCAGACTTTAAAAGCCAGGTCATTTCCATATTTACGTTAGCTGTTAAGTATTTCGATCGGGGCAGGGGAGGAGGAGGGTGCCTAACAAAATTATTCTCACAAACAAAACATGGCTAAATTCATTACTCATATACATGGATTTGCTTGGCTCTATTGACCAAAATCTTGACAAATACAATGATGTCTCATGTATTATTATATGGAGAAAACTCAATTTTATCACAGACTGCAAGACTCTTTAGGTCCTTGAATACAAAGGACCCTATTTAGAAGAAACTGCAATCTGTAAATATAATTCACAATCAAGGCTCTCAAAGTCACAAAAGAGCAATGACTACATCTCTGATTACTAATTGAATCAGACACTACCAGCACTCCAGCAAAGACCAGCCAGACTGAGGAAGCCTCTGGACCATGCTGGTCTGTATATGCCCCACAGGCACATGCCCAGACAGCCTTCAGTTCTCAAAGACGCTGCTTCTGTCTGTAGCATGATTTATGAAAAGAGGAAAGATGATGCGCTAGGCATCATACTAATCTTTTTAACTGCAGTACTATGTGTAGTTTAGGACTAAAAGTACGCATTAATAATGATCTAGTCTTTGTCTGTCTTGGCCAGTACCATATCCAAAGCCAGTTGTTTTGGTCACCATGTTGAGCCTCGGTACTATATTACCCCTTCCCTTCTGAGCCAAACTTAAAAGAAAGTACAGCAGTGATGAAAGTACATAGTTAAGAAGCTAAAAAGATTATTTTTCCCCCATGCAATGTATAAGAAGAAATCTTAGGGGTCTCAGAGAGGAAAATATACACACAATCTGTTCCAACCACCCAATTTCTCATTTAATCCCCTACTTGCCCATCTCATACTAGCTCTTCATTTTTTTAAAATCCATTGCCTTTCCTATCCTCCCACTGTTGTTCTCTTTTGGGTCCTATAGACTCACTATATGTCCACACCCAGACTCAAGATCTCACAGACATTTAGCATAACCATTTCACAGAACATACGAACACTGCTTAAAGTAGCACATGAGGGAAAAACATATACAAACCTTTCTCCCATTGACCCAAAACAATAATGGGGGCGGGGGATCTCTAAGTATGAAAAATAAAATCTTTCCAACTTTAGGATTTATAGTTTCTCATCTATCACTGCATTTCTCCCCCCCCCCCCCCGCCGCTTTTAACAATTTTTCTTTCTAACAGTTTTACCTTTATGTAAGCCAAAAAGTAGAAAAAAGTTTAAAGGCGATGGGAAGAAAGTCAGACTTAGTTTTAATTCTGCCTCTGTACCCAGGTGTGACAAGAAGTGGTAAATAAGAAACAACTTGGACCAGCCGAAGACCTTAGTCTTAGCTGGAATCTCCCCTACTCCTACACACAAGCACATACCAGATGGTTCCATGGCAGTCAGGAGGCTTGAAATGAAGCAATCATTTAGCCTGCAGCTGGAATACACAATATTGCCCAGTTTTGGGGTGGGGGGGGGAGTTCATTTATTCAGCAGAATAAAAGGATTTAATCTCATAGGACATGCAGTTTTCCATCCTCAAGTTTCTAAAAAATCTCAAACCTAGGGAACAACACACCCACCCCAGCCAAACCACTTTCAAAACCAGATTTAGATATATTCCATTTGAATACACATCTGATAATGTCCTTGGTCTCCATCATATTTATATGGGCTCTTAAGCTAGATTTGACAATCAACATGTCACCATGTTTTTGTGTTTGTCCCACATTGTCATATTTACAGGAAAGCAGCCAGTTTATCACAGTCCATGTGAAGGTTTTCAAAAATCCCAATCTACAATCAATTGCTCAAGTAGTTTCTCAATGTTTAAGCACTCTAACTTTAGATCAATGAGGCTTATCCCAAATCTTTATTGGGTTTTATCCAGTGTACATATAATCATAGCCATATTTATATAATTTTTTCATCAAATTGTTCAGCGACTGAAGACTTGCTACCCACATAGGCCCATTTATTTCTCCTCAGATTCCTGAAAAGACACAAACCAAGGCAATAAATTTATACATGATTCTGCCCAGCTAATTTTCCTATTTATATAACATAAAGGAAGCCTCATAACTTAGGTAAACAAACACAATACTCGTCCTAAAAATAGAGAATAAAAATGGAGTGTGGGTAGTGGAGAGGTTCCAAATCTTCTGGTCCCACCAATATGTTATTTATTTAACAGCATGCAAATTAGTTAACAAGAATACATGCCGGGTTCCTGGGGTAAATAATTTCCATTTCTGTCACTGCTTAGAAACCATGCTTAAGTACCTCCTAAATATTCATGCTACAGAAATAGGACACAACATGAATTAAGGGGAACATCTCTCACTGAAGATTCTCTCCTAAGAAGAAAGGATGAGGAGAGTAGAAAGAGGAAAACATGGTGAGAAAGGGAAAAAAAAGGAAATTTTTCACATTTTTCATCTTCTTTAAGTTTTCTACCTGGGCATCTTGGAGTTAACCTGGTCTCCTGCTAAGTTTGTGAGCATCATAGCATCAGGCTCAGGGAAAGCACAAAGCTTCTAGAAATGTTAAATAAGCAGCCTCCTGAGGAAAAGAGCTACAGGTGGTTAGCATTGTGTATTACTGAGCCAAGTTATTATTCTAAAAACAAAGAGTCTAATCCCAATTTAAATTATCAGCATGTCTGTGCCCCATTGTGCAAATCAACAAAAGCAGCTTCATAAAATACCTCATTAAAATAGATAATTTGTGTCATAACATGCATTGAATATCCATTGCAAGTCAAGCAATACCTTGGCTAAATAACAGATGTCAAATGTCAGATTGTTCCTATGTAAGATTGCACAGATCCGTTATAGTTTAAACAAATAAAAGTGCTTTTCTCCTCGCACTTTGCTATGGATTCAATTGTGTGTCCCCCAAACTCACTATGTTGAAGTCTTCATCCCCAGTGTGACTGTATTTGGAGATATGGTGGTAATTAAGGTTAAATAAGGTCTTAAGGGAGGAGACCTAATCCAGTAGGACTGGTGTCCCGATAAAATAAGGAGATCAGAGATCTCTCTCAGTATGCACAGAGAAGGGGCTATGTGAGGACACAGTGAGAAGGTGGCCATCCACCAGCCAGGAAGAGAGGCTTCACCAGAAACTGATCTTGATGGCACCTTTTTTTTTTTTTGACATACAAAAAGCTGTATATAATTAAGGCATACAACCTGATGAGTTGGGACGTAAGTATATACCCATGAAACCATCACCACAATCTATGCCATACACCCATCCATCACCTCCAAGTTTCCTCCCACCCTCTTACCCTGGGTGTGTGATAAGTACATTTAACATAAGATCTACCTTCTTAGCAACTATTTAAGTATGCAACACAATAATGTTAACTGTAAGTATTATGCTGCACAGGAGATCTCTAGGGATTATTTATCTTAAATACTGAAACCTTCTACTCTTTCACTACTAATACCGCCCCACTTCCTCTTCCCACCACAGCCCTGGCAACCACCATTCTCTCTACTTTTGTAAACTTGATTTTAAATTTTTTTTAATGTTTATTTATTTTTGAGACAGAGAGAGACAGAGTGCAAGTGGGGAAGGGGCAGAGAGAGAGGAAGACACAGAATCTGAAACAGGCTCCAGGCTCTGAGCTGTCAGCACAGAGCCCGACGTGGGGCTCGAACCCACGAACCGTGAGATCATGACCTGAGCCGAAGTCGGACGCTTAACCGACTGAGCCACCCAGGCAGGCGCCCCATAAACTTGATTGTTTTAGATTCACCATATAAGTTGTATCATGTATTATTTATCCTTCTGCATCTGGCATATTTCACTTCATATAATGCCCTCAAGATTCATGCAAGTTGTGGCAGACAGCAGGATTTCTTTTTTTCTCGTGGCTGGGTAATAGTCCATTGTATACATACAACATCGTCTTCATCCATTCATGGACATTTAGGTTGTGTCCATATCTTGGCTATTGGGAATAATGTTGCAAGGAACATGAGAGCAAAGATATCTCTTTGAGATCTTGATTTCAATTTTTTGGGATATATACCCAGAAGTGAAATTGCTGGACCATATGTGGTCATTCTAGTTTTAATTTTTTGAGGAACCTCCGTACTGTTTTTCATTGTGGCTACAACAATTAACATTCCCACCAATACTGTACAAAGATTCCCTCTTCTCCACATCCTCACCAACATTCATCATCTTTTGACTTTTTTGATAAAAGCCATCCTAACAGGTGTGAAGTGATATTTCACTGCAGTTTTGATTTGCATTTCCCTGATAATCAAGCATCTCTTGGTATAGATATGAAATATCTGTTAGTTTTTGTAGGTCATATTTGGAAAAATGCCTATTCAGTTCCTTTGCCCATGTTTAATTGGGTTGTTTTTGGTTGTTTTTGTTGTTTTGTTTGCTATTGGGTTATAAGGAGTTCTTTATATATCTTGGATATCAACCCATTATCAGATATATGGTTTGGAGATATTTTCTTCAATCCCATAAATTGCCTCTTCATTTGGTTGACTGTTTCCTTTGCTGTATAGAAGCTTTTTAGTTTGATGTAGTCCCATTCGTCTATTTTTTTCTTTTTTTGCCCATGCTTTTGGTGTCCTATCCAAGAAATCATTGCTGAGGCCAATCCTGAAAGCATCCTGAGCTTGGCCTCCAGCCTCCAGATCTTTGAGAAAAATTTTCTGCTGTGTGAGCCACCCAATCTGTGGTATTTTGTTATGGCAGCCCTAGCAGATTAATATGTGCTTGTTTTATTAGACTTGAAATGTGTAAAATTGCTGAAACAAGTCCCTTAAATAGAAGCCACCCACCTTTATCAGATTTACGAAAGAAACTGGAAACTAGCTGCTAAAGTGAAAGGTCTACATGGGCACAGACCTTATTAATACAAAAATTAAAATATATCAGGTGCTTTGAATATGCTATACATGGTTCTCAGCATTGACAATGCAATAAGGCACAGAACAGAGAAACTACCTACTTTCACAGAGATTGCATTCTGGTGCGAGAGACAGATAGTAAATGTATAAACAAAGAAATTAAGGGTCGCCTGGGTGGTTCAGTCAGTTAAGCGTCTGACTCTTGATTTCAGCTCGGGTCATAATCATGCAGTTCATGGGATCGAGCTCCACATCAGGCTCTGTACTCAAAGTGTGGAGCCTGCTTGAGATTCTCTCTCTCTCCCTGTCTCTGTCTCTCTCGCTCTCTGCCCCTCCCCCACTGGCTTGCACTCTCTCTCGCAATAAATAAACTTTAAGTTTAAAAAAAAAAAGAAAATATTTTGATTAATGGTTCCATGGGAAAAACAAACCAATACAATGTGAGAAGGGGAGGGAAGGAAGGATGCGGGAGGCGATGGAATTTCTAGGAACGTGGCATCTGAGCTAAAGACAAGATGGAAGTGCTGAAGCCAGCCATAAAGATGAGAGGAAAGATCATTCTGGGTAGAAGGAATATCAAGGGCAAAGACTTTCAGGTGGACACACACTTGATTTGCCAGAGGACTGGAAAGAGCAGGAGTGTCCCTGGGAAATGGTATGTAAGAGGGGGTGCAGTGCCACCATTCTGTAAGGCTAAAGGAAGGAACTAGGAACTCACAGCACAGTACAAAACAATGGAAACGACTGGAGGATGGAAGAAAATGGGAAACTATATGATCTGATTTATATTCTCGAAGACCACCTTAGTTACTGGAAGATGAGCGACAAGGAAGGCAACAGGTGATACTGGAAGACCAGTAGGGTGGCACTTGTAATAGGTGAGGTGAAAGGTAAGGGTGACTTAGGTTAGAGCAGATGGTTAGGGCAGTTGATTCGATAGAACGGATCCAGGTTGCACATCCTGCAGTTAGAATTACAGCCTTCTGATGGCCGTAGGGGTAAAGAAGAAAAGGAATTAAGAATGAATTTTTAGGTTCTAGGTTTAAGAGACTAAGCAGATAGTGCTTGATGTATATACATCTTACTCAGTTCTGTATCTCCATAGTATAGTGCCCTGCCTGGCTAAGAAAAGGCACTCAGTCAACATTTGTGAAGGGAAGAGAGAGGGGTGAAGGGGAGAGAAATAAAAGAGAGGAGAGGAGGGATAGAGGGTGGGAGATAAGGAGAGCTCCCCTGAGTATACCCTCATGGAAAAGAAAAATCACTGTCTTTTGCAAATACCCAACTATTTAGATAGAAAAAATGCCTGAATTTTTAATATATACTCCATAATACATTCATTATACATTCCATAGAAGTCAATACAAGAAGTATTTTGCCTAATAACTGCAAAGCATCGAAAAATTCCAAAAAGCTTTCCAAATAAAAAGTTCTATTCCAAGTGATTTAGAAGCATGTATTATTTCCTCCTACACAAAACGATACTATGCATGCTACATGACTTTTCAGAGCCAAGTTTGTTTAACCCAAAAATTCATACTTTAACCATGTCTTAGGATAGTCAATATATTATTAAATTTGGAGACAGGTTATTTTGAAGTCTCAGCCTTCAAATATGTCACTTCAGAACTCAGTTAATAGCTGGTGGTTTTACTTTAAACCTTTTCTTAAACCTATCATTTGGATAACTACACTCATTATTTCCTTCCTAGAAATCACTGGAATAGCCATTAGCTCAAAGTTTTGTCTTTTTCTTTTAACTCTGCATAAAAACATAACCATGAAAATTTGCAGAAGTTGCCATGGCCAAAAGATGCTACCTGTAAGAGAAGTTTAACTTAGCAGCAGGACTTAAATGATGTATTTCTAAGTCTATATTGTAAATGACAAAATGAATACTGGTTCCCTACTGCAAGTGATAAAGAGAATTAAACAACATATAGGGCGAATCTAGAAAGTAGAAAAAGTCAGCCTTGATCATCATCGCAACATGCAAGACATTGTCTGGAAGGCACAGAGTAGGAGGGACGGGGCTGAGACAGTCACACTGAAGGGAGCAGTTTTAAGCCCCAGGCGAGCAGCACAAGGCTAGTACAGCCTGGCCCCCATTAAATGTAACTGTGCTGACTCATGCTAGTCAAAGATATAAGGACTTATCCCACACAGAAGTCCATGAAAGTGTGCCATGTCTAGTAATAGATATTTAATTTCTTGGTTCCTCGGTGGCTAATTCATTTTTTAATTTTGCCAAGCCCCAAGAAGGCACTTAAATGTTAGTACCTAATTCAGTGTGATTATGAAAGAGTAAAATTTGGAAGAGTCACTGCAGAGAGAAATGATCAAGATGCCCCACGTTCGCAAGGATACGGCGCCTGGATGCCTGATGTCTCTCAACCCATCCCCAGCCACCTCCAACAACAAGAGAGCAATTCAGCCTGGGGAAACAGAGGAATGTGCACATCGCTCGGGAGACCGCTGCAAAAAACACATTATCCTCTTTTCCTCTGTCACCATTTTCTTCATAAAGTGATCTTTCCAAGATCAAACCGGTTAAATGTTCAGATAACCAGGGAGTTCCGCCACAACCTCGGACATACGGTTGACTTCCAAGGGCTTGTCAGAGGCACCTCTCATTCACTAGCCATTTCTTCAGACTCTAAAACCAGGATATAATACAAGACATTTCCATGGCAGGCTCCAGCGTGACACAGGACAAATTCACCCTGAGCCCTGAGGCTCCTATTCTCCCACGTCCCCTTTTCATGGCAGACAGAACTGACAGCTTTGAGAGAATGTTCTGGTTCTGTCCTCTTAACAGCTGAGAGCAGCTCTCTTTCCAGAAATCCTAATAAGAAAATGCAAGATAAATCCAGCCCAGCAAGAACACTGCACAGCCTGTCTATAAATTCAGCCCCACAAAACAGCCTTGGAAGCCTTCTAAACCCCCCTCTCCCTCCCTCCCTCCCTATCTCTCTCTCTCTCTCTCTCTCTCTTTCTCACACACACACACACACACACAGGTCAATTCCTTGAGTATCTTTATGTATTTACTGTCTTTGTTAGCCTCTACTTCTCACCAACATTGTCAAAATACGTATGCCACCTATTG
This sequence comes from Acinonyx jubatus, assembly GCF_027475565.1. Lineage (NCBI taxonomy): Eukaryota > Metazoa > Chordata > Mammalia > Carnivora > Felidae > Acinonyx > Acinonyx jubatus. Next base: position 139,051,140 of record NC_069385.1, on the reverse strand, counting down.
GCAATTGAGTTTATGACTGACTCTTTTTTTAATTTATTTATTCGGGGGGGGGGGTAGGGGCAGAGAGAGAGGGGGAGACAGAGAATCCCAAACAGGCTCCACACTGTCAGCATGGAGCCTGATGTGGGGCTCGAACTCACAAACCATGAGATCATGACCTGAGCTGAGATCAAGAGTTGGATGCTTAACTGACTGAGCCACCCAGATGCCCCATTTTATGACTGATTCTATACAAGTCTACTTTCTGAATTTCTCTGGATAGAAAGAAGTGTATCACAAAATACTGTCTAATACAGTAGGTACCTAGAATTACATTTTAAAATATAGCAGAAGACATGTACTCTGTACAATTACTTTACTTCAGACCATGAAGATAGAGTTTATTTTTATTTTTTTGATAGACTTTATTTTTAATTGGCTGATGTATGCCTGTTTTAAGTACCTATTTTCCTAATTGGCATAAGAAGAAATATTGGAAAATCTGTGACTTTGGCAATTACATATTTTGTCTATAGTCATTGATGACCAGGAGGGTTGAATGTCTATCAAGATTGGTGGCTATATCTAGTCCTCCAACGTATAGGAGTTCAGACAGAAAAAAAAAAATCACAGCAAAGAATACCAAGGAATATGACTTTCTTTCGTAACATAACACGATTAACCTGTCTCACACAATAACACTGGCTGTCACGCTGGGGAGGGGAACACCATTGTTGCCTGCCTTTAGAAAACTACATGAAAAATAAAGGCTTATATAAGACAGAGCAGTCTGGAAATCTGAGTCTGATTATAAGAAATATTTCATTTTTTAATTCAGCAACAAAACCAACATGGGTGGCAATTAAAGTTTTAGCCTGTGAGAATGTAAAAAGGAAAGTGAAATAGAAGGAGGTGTAAGAAAAGCAATTTTAATCAAGGGAGGGAGAGGGAATTGAAAAGAGGCAGCTTCTTCTCAGCCCTGCCTTCTATCACTTTCCAGAGACAGAGGAAGTCAATTACGTACCCAGCATCACCTAGCGCAATTCTGTTCTCTGGCTGACCTTCCCTGAAGACACTGCCCCGCAGGATGTCTTGATGAGTTGCCCTGAACATCAGCAGAGAAAACCTGCACTACCTGTAGATCTAGAGAAGCTCATTAAAAACACACGGAGTGTGGCATGGGGGCTGTAAATTACTTTAAAAGTCTCAGATTTTTCTCTTTTCTCTCAAATTGTACAGATCAATTATTAAGCTTTGCAACAGAAACGTGGATTATAATATCTGTTTCTATATCACAGCTTTATCAAGCTGCCACTCACTATTCACCAGGAAGAAAGTTTTATGACCACAATAAACCAAGTATTATCTCGGAAAGGAAGGAGAGAATAGAGGAAGCGTGGCAGAGGCTGGAGGCGGGGGGAATGGGAGAAACAGGAAGGGCAAAAAGAAAAAATAAAAACTATTTACTGGGTAAGGAAAATTTTAACACTAATTAATAAACCAACATTTACTGCACTAATTAGTATCTCCTAGAGGGATACAAATGTGTTTATATCAGCTAAAGACTATCTGATATGACAAGAAAATACCCACCTACCAAACATCAAAAGCATTTCTTTCTTCTCTTCCTCCCTTACTATAGTCAGCACATGAAGGAAGGTAGAATGATTCATTATTTTGTCTCCCACTGCTTTGTATCTTCAACATTTTTTGAATAAATACAAAGTCATAAATTAGCTTGTAGCAAAACAGAATTAATTGAATGTCTTAAGTAGGATCATCAAACCAAGGTCTGAGTCAATTTATCTAAGATTTCACTAATGTAGTTTCAGCTCATTAGGGCGAGAACTGACACTAGGACTGGGATGTTATCAGATAGAGAAGGGAAAATACAGAATCAGGAAAACTGGACTCTGTTTTTTCAAGAGAACTTCTTCAAGGTTATCTGATGTGTGCTACAGAGCATAAACAACTCCCCTTCAAACGATCATCTATGATTGAGAAAATAAAGATGCTTTTATAGAATCTGAAGATATTTACACACCCACTGATACGGAGAAGGCTCTGCCCTTCATTCTCTTAAAGGTCCTTTCCAGAAAATATCTTGGAAACGTGGCATGGAACACCAATTGTGTGTGCACACCTGTGTGCATGTAACAGCAATACACACACACATATAACCAAATACAATTATAGAAAATCAGAATATATTCCATGCATGTGTGTTATACACAAATAGAGACAGAGAGACATTATTCTGATTGTTTCCTCAGAAAATAAATGTCTCAGGCATCTAAGCGAAACAAGAATAACTGTACACAGCAAGAAAGAAACTGCTAAATTGTGGGGGAGGGAGATTTTCCCTGCATTTCCGGTAACAGAATCAATAATAATCTGTGACTCTTCCAGCAAAAAGGCTTCTCCGCAGGAGAACTCAGGACAGTAACTAAGAGTCCTTACCCAGGTCAGGCCACAGTTGCACAGATGCCCGGTTCTGTTCTATTCTTACATTTCCTTAAGGCGGGTTCTTTCCTCATGGACAAGATCTTGGAGTTCCTAGCACAAATTTTTGCAATAGTTACTATAAATTAAGAAAAACAAAAGGCTAGACTAAGGAGTAAGTAATATTAAGTAGGCCCCAAAACACAAGGTTTACGAGTGGATATTATATTTAGTTAATCCAGTACTAAAGAATCCACATAATTGGAGCAAAAAAAAATATCATCAAGACTGCATAGCTGGGATAAAAGAACCAGAAAAAGTTAAAAGTCTAGTTTGGTAGACAGATGAAGTCACTTACCAGATTTGACCTTGGTTGTGGTCAAATAAGTTATATACAACCTCTCAGCTTTAATGCCCTCATCTATAAAATGCAGATCCACAATATAGGTTTGCTGTGAGCATTAAAACAGATGATAAATTCAAATCACTTAGCATGATACCCAGCACATAAGCACTTGATACATGTCAGCTACACTATTTTTATTATTCATTAGACAATTTCTCATCTTTCGTTTCACTTAGCTTGTCAGCATACCCTCAGACGGTATAACAGAGTAGATGTTAAATACTCCCAGCAACTTTGAAGACAACAACAGTAGCAAATACCTAGCCTTCATCATGGTTTAAAAAATTTAACTGGTTTTGTAAATCAGGGTTAAGAACTTAACAAGATAGATTTTCATTTCTCTTCTGCTGGTGCTGAAAAACCAATGGCTAAAGCAGCTTCATACTCCGGAAAGACCTGTGATGTGTCTAGTTTCACGATACATATTCTGTGCCCAGCCCCAGATATTTATGAGGTTAAGCATGTTGAATTTTGCAATGCAAAAAATTAAAATATATATGCATATACGTGTATATGTACATATTCATAAATTCCTGTCACTCGAAAGTCATTCTGTAATCCGTAAGTACGGAATGTTGTACACAACTACACTTTGCATTTTACTGTAGCACCCTCTTAAAACTATGTTTTCACATTTCTAGTTGAGTTGAAATTATTACCAGTGTACGTTTGTGAAGTTTATACTCCGTAATGGAGAGAGTGTTGCTCTTTGCCAGAATTAGAGATGACCTTGCCCAGATGAGGGAAACAAAAGATTGTTTACTTGGGGTGAATTTATATTTATGGCCAGCAAAATATTTCTCTGGTGCCTCTGATGTTCCTCTCTGGTACTATGAGAAGGAAACTTTGGTTAGTTTCTCCCACTCACATCTGAGCAGAGCCACAATAACAGCAAATGATCCTTGGAAATCACAACCACATTAGGCTGCTGTTCAAATAGCTTTTAGGGTTGTGATAATGGGAGGCTTTCCTAATAACTGGTGACTCTGCAAGACCTTGCCCAGAAGGCCTCCAAATGGCAGCGCACAATTTAAATTTTAATCTGGTAACAGTGGAAATGATGAGATTCCAGCTGGGGACCTTCTGGTCTGAGGGCCGGCGTTCAGCCTCCCCATTAGATGCCCCAAAGCTTCATTGAGTTGATGAGTGAATGCCCCTACTCTTTTCACTCATTCCCACTCCGTGCCCATCTCCCACCTGATTCCCTGGATGGCAGGAAGTTGTGTTTCTTTGCTTCCATAGAGGCTATCTCAGAGCTGATGAAGCGTTCCCATGTCGCTGTGATCCAAAAAAACACGTCTGTGCTCGACATAAATGAGATGGTGCTCTCATTGTTCCGACAAGTGATAACTTTCTGAACTTTTTTCCTTCCATGTGCCCGGCAGGCTTTGGGACATACTTATCCACTTTAAGCTTGAAATGAAAGCTGGCAGATACATGCCATGGGCAGGAGGAAAGTGCTCTATTTTTTCCTACAATAAGCAATAACCCTTAGTATAATAACTCAACACAAGTTAAATAGCGAAAGGGAACATTAGTGGGGCCCTGTCGGCATGCAAGGGAACAGCTGGCCATGTTAGTAATCATTGCCTATCATTACTTGGGAAGTCCACTCCCAATGTCACTACCAACTTGTGTTTCCTGAGTGTTTAGGCAGTAATACGCAACAGATGAGAAAGTATCATAACAGGACATTGGAGGCAGAACTCTAGATTTCAGTGTTTGGCAATTCTGGATTTTGGTTCCAATACACAGGGTGGCGGGGGTTGGGGGGGGGCGGGCGGGAACCTACTGAAATAAAGTTGGGAAGAAAATGTTGAAGATTCCTGTATTCCTCTCTCATAGCACTTCCTCACTCATTTTTCAAATGGGACACTTGTTTTTATTCCCAAGGTCTATCAACGGCTCTCATGGATGGTGATGTGTCTCTCAGACACGGAGTCTGAATCTACCAAAAGGGATGAACATTAATACGTGGAAGCCTGAAACACTCAGTGCAAACCCAACGGCTTCCACTGGGCTCCATTAGGAAGCCTATTCTAGTACCCCAATACCCTCAGCAGAATTAGAAAGTTGTTTTGATTTAAACATATACACATACACACACACACACACGCACGCACGCACGCACGGGAGCAAATTTCTGCAAGGTGGAAATGGGAATAAAAACCAGTGTTTTGGAATTTTTTCTTTTCAGATAGTCATCAAATGAGGTACAATATTTGCTAACAGAGGGTAATTTGAATTATCCACGGATAGTTCAAAAACACAAAGAGTTCATTACCCAGATATCTCTATTTAAAATAGATTTGCTTTTGTTCATCAGTGCAGTGCACATGGCTGGGAAATGGCAAGGTGCCAGGATGGAACTGCTCCTAATTTTCAGAGGAGGCCACCAGCTAATTACACAGACTGCAGGTGTGAAGAGAGAAGCTCAAAGTAATCAATAGCAGTAATTAATCTGCTAGACTGGAGCTAAAGAGCTAACAGCTGGACATCAGAAATGGACACATGCAACAAGATCAGCAATAATTACCTCTTTAAACATTGAATTTCCATAGCAACAATTAGGCTTATAAATAAAGGCTGGAAACCAAGGCTTCAAGGCATGACACTGCGTGGCAAACACAACATTCCCCAAATCAACACTTTTAATAAGACACCAACAATATGCTTGGGCTGGGTCGACCAGTTTCCGGGGTTGGGAGAAGCCGAGTGTAGCTTCTCCAGCCTCAGCTTCCCTGGCAGCCTGTCAGATCTCTGAGTCACCAAGATGGCCCTAGAAGTGCGCTTTGGGCAAGAGAGCAATGCTTTCCCACATCACCTGGTACAGCAGAGCAACCAGCTACAAGGCACATTTCTCATTTGTGAAACAGGTTCCTTAAAAAAAAAAAAAAAGCACCTGCAAACACAATTCCTAACCAAGGTGTTAGAAAACACAGTCTTGAAAAGAAGCAATTGAGCTATATTTTGAGGGTTTTTTTCTAAGACCAATATGACCAACAAGAGACCCAGACATTGAGTCTTCTAGGACATTCTTTTGTTTTGTGGCAAGAATAAAGAACTTTTTGCTGGTGGGTTTTGGATTATTTTTGAACCAATGGGCAAGAAGAGGGTAGTTGCTATTGAATGTGAACTAAAAGCTGGCACTATGCTACACACTTTATGTTCTTCATTCATTTGAGCTGAATATTGTTTTGTTTGATGAAGCAAAAGGGGCGCAGGAGGCTAAGGACTTGCCAGGGCTCCACAGCCAATAGCTGGGAAATGGGAGGTCCATAATCTGAACTCAGCCCTGGGAATTAAGTTATGTCAGCAAAGCACTCAAACATCTTCAGGAAGGGAATCTGTTCTCTACAACACTGAAAATTATTACTATAATTTGAAATGCAATTTAAACTATGCTGTTTATGTCCTATCGCTATCACCAAAAAAAAAAAAATGTACGGTAGTTTGATTACCCAATAAATATTTCATTTTTCTTTCTTTCCTTTCACATTTGTTTGTTTTGATTTTAGTTCACCACTTCCATGGCCTTTATTCAAACAAAGAAGTATTCTGTAGAAAAATATGGACAATAATTACCGATCATTTTCTCATCCAGAATCAAATAAATTAAACTCTGGAATATGGAGCAAGCCTAGCACATTTCATCTTAATCATTAGCAAAATAAAGTAATTTTTATTGAGATCCTATTCTTCACCAGTTACTGAGCAAGGCACTTTTCATGCATTATCTCATTCATTTTTTCAACGTACTGCTATAAACTCTCTAATTATCACCCATTCACACTTGAGAAAAATGAGGCTCGAAGATAGTAATATTCCCACAGATACATCTATCAGTATGAGCTTCCATGAGTTAGAACTCAATTGACACTCTACTTCCATGGTAGATCCCCTTCTGGTGTCACTTTCTTAAGCCATTAACTCCCCAAACACCAGTAGTGGCACTGTTCTGTCCATTCCAAAGTATGCTAAGGTCAGTAGTAGCACGTTGCTAAGGTGCATGTGGTTAAGAACATAGACCCTGAGATTAAACTGGGTTTGAATTCCAGTGCTGAGAGTTGGTAGCTCTGTAATCATGGTTATTCATCCTCCCTGTCAAATGGGAATAATAGAACCTGCATGGTGGTGTTAAGGACTGAGTGAGTTTAAGCCTGTTAAACAATTAGCACGGACAGGGCACAGGACAAGCTCCTTACCACTGCAATGTTACCACTGCTATTCTAACCTTGGCTGTCTCATCCACCCACCTCTTATTCCAGTCACTCCTTTTTCTTTCCACTACCACTAATCCAAGTCAATCCCTTACTCCTGCAATAACACCTTCTCCACCCCCTTGTCCCTGGCATCTCTAACATACCGTCTACACACACAAGGGAAGTACTGGTTCTTGCTATTGTGTAAATGTGCAAACGAATGAAAGCACAGCAGCACCCGTCCTTAAGCACACGAATCCGTGTCGACCAAGACTCACTCAAATAGCCTCAATACCATGACAGACACGCTCCCCAGCAAAACGAGTTCTAAAACAAGCTCTGGGAAGACTGAAAGTGTCCCTTTCCAGGATCCCTCAGTAAAACCGAAGTATAACTTAGCAACATGGTACATCTACGTATGTACATTTATTTTGTGCAATACATGGAAAGATATGTACATTTTGACTGTTCTCAAGCTAAGCTGCTTTGCAACTGCATATTCAGGGCATGTGCGTGCACACATACATGCACGCACACGCACACTCCCTCATCCATCAGTTCTTCACTTCCATCATTGTTCTACATTTTTCAAAGGGAATCCAAGGTATGTAAGCAACAGTGACAAATACAAAAAGAAGGGGCTACATTCTATCAGTGCAAAGACATAAAAATAAGAACTGATCAATATTCACCCTTAAGTATTAATCTACGCCCTACATAATACAGGCATTATTTTTGAAGCTCATTAAAACATGCAATCTTGTGACTTCTCTGAGAGGTCTGGCCAGAAAACTGAGAGGACAAAGGACCATTCCAAAAGAGGGAACTACTTTTGTAAACCCTGTTATTTCAGTCTTTCAAGTACAAAATTTTGTGTGACCGAAGACACTTTTACAGATAAAACACCCATGACTGCCTCATGTTAAATATTCGTTTTATATGTAAAAATAATAGATGATTTCTTTATAAGTAATAAAGACTTGTTAATTTGTATAAATCCACTAGTTCCCAAGTTTGTAATTGAATAGGTGTTTTTGCTAAAGCTTGATCTTTAAACTGCCATTGGGAGGAGATAAGTAAATCAATAGCATCTGGAAGGAGAACACTTATCACCAAACCCCTCGTGTCTCCATAAATGATCAAAGACTTCCATTCCACTGCCCAACAAGAAATAGTTGGGAAAGAACACTTCTGGTCTCTCTGCCCTCACTTCCTCTTTCTTATGAGAAGAAAGCAACTTAACAGACACAAGAATCAAGCAGGAGAGAGACATAGACATAAAGAGCAGTAAGCATGTGAACGTAAGCAATGCATTTGGAGTATTTCCTCATGGAATACCCTACCTAGGCAGGTGAATTTGGGAGGACTATAGTAGTTCACTATAATACAACACCTAATTTGATCTGAATAGGACACTTGGAGACCCTGGTTTTCCACAGAAGTTGGCAAAGACTGTATATTGTTGAATGCCTGATACTTCCCATTTCTGAAAATAATCTCAAAGAAAAGTGAAGGTGGGTTTCGTTGCATACTAACACCAGGAGGAAATGAACCATGGCTGGTAATTCTGGACCCTAGCGGTGCACTAGACCAAGGGTTGCTCAACTATAACCCTGAGTCAAATTCATGCCTTGTGCCATCTGTTCTTTCTATTTTTTGTTTTTTGTTTTTCTGCTCCTTGTTTAAATTTATTTTTATTGCAGTAAAATACACATAAAACTCACCATTTAACCTTCATCGGTGCACAATCCAGTGGCATTATGGGCATTCACACTGTTGGACAACCATCACCACTGTCCATCTCCAGAACTTTTTCATCTTCCCAAACTGAAACTCTGTACCCATTAAACACTAATTTCCCATTGCCTCTCCCTCCCTCCCAGCCCCTGGTAATCATGGTTCCACTGTCTGTCTCTATGAATTTGACTACTCTAGGTACCTCATAGAAGTGGAATGATGCTGTGTCTGTCCTTTTGTGTCTGGCTCATTTTACTTCCAAAATGTCCTCAAAGTTCATCCAAATTGTAGCATGTGTCAGAATTTCATTTATTTTTAAAGCTGAATAATGTTCCGTTTTATACATATATATATATATATGTATATTTATATATGCACTACATTTTGCTTTTTTATTTATTAACATTTGTGTTGCTTCCACTTTTGGCTATTGTGAATGACGTTATTATGAACGTGGGTGTATATATAAGCATCTGAGTCCCTGTTTTTTTATTCTTTTGGATACATACCCAGGAATTTCTATATCATATGGTAATTCTATGGTTAATTTTTCGAGGAACCTGATGCTTGTTTTTGTAAATAAAGCTTTATTGGCATATAGCCATGCTCATTTGTCTACATGTGGCCTGTGGTTGATTTTAGGCTACAATGGCAAAGTTGAATGGTTATAACAGAAACCACATAGCCTGCAAAATTAAAATACTTACTATCTCCCCCTTTACAGAAAATTTTCCCAAACCTTTGTATTACATCCCTGTAAGGCACTCATAAAAATATAGACACGTTGAATCACAATCTTCAGGGGAAGGAACTCCAAAGCTGTGTTTTATTATATATTCTTTCAAAATGATTCTGACATAGATAGTATCTGAGTCAGCATTTGGGGACCCCTGGACTAAAAGACCTCCAGAAACTGGCACAAACGTATGCAATGGCCCTGAATGTCCACAACTGTAGTATTCAATTAACCTCAGCGCTTAATGAACTCTTAATGCACACCCCACAATCGGAAGCATGTATGCCGAGGACTTGGCAGAAGCTAAGCTTGACTGTAAGACTTGTGTCTGAAAGATGAACAGTTTGGGAACTGACGGGAGCCCCACGTTGGACAGACGTATTTTACGACCACCCAGGAGGAGGTATTTGAGTGGCCTCCCTCTGATCAATACACGTAATCGAGCAGCAGAATTTCTCCATCTCAGTGGTCTGTTGTATCGCCTTAACTCAGCATCTCCGCACCCCTGACCTATTGACGGCTCCTCTGCTTTCCAGTCTTCACCATTTTGTTTGCTGCACATTTCCTGAGTCTGCCCATCGATTTCCCTCTCTATCTTTCTGGGGACCTCGGGTCTCTCATCCCATGTTAACATTAGTGTGTGTTCATTTTTGAGACCACAGTGGAGAAGTTCTATCTGCTCTTTTCTTTCCTTTCACGTGTTCTTTTTTTAATTTTTTGCAGGAGTCCATGGAAAACACACCATTATAGCCTTGTGAGCTAAGTCACCCTCAAGTCAAAAGCATAGTAATAGCATACATAAAAATTCCATTGAAACAAATATAATTTAATGATAAGATCTTTAGAGTATAAAGATAAGTATTTTAGCCCCATCAAAGTCACTATTTCAGGCAACATGTATGATGAATTAGTAACACAACCTAAGAATTTGGATTTTCCTTGGATGTCATTAACAAATGTACTGGAGCTATCATTCATTGTTCGATGGCACCAAAGGAGAAGATCCATCCACTAGAGACTTGGCCATCCTTCACACTTATGTAGGTGTTTGAGTAGAACTATGAACTTCCCTGATAGTGACCTCTTTTATCATTCTGCAGGAAAATCCTTACATGTTCCCCAAAAACAAGCCATCTCTCTTGATTTTGGCTTGGTGTTGTCCTCTACCTATTAATGGTCCAGATGTACCTATTCTGCACCGATTTATAGTAGCTCAATCCTCACCCATCAGACAGAGCTGAACACTGGGGATTCTCAATGGCGGCAAATATTTTACACCCTGGTTAAAAGTTGTTGGCACAGTTGTAAAGTGTTTGAGTATTTTAAGTAGGCTTCACACTCAGCATGAAGCCCAACATGGGGCTTGAACTCATGACCCCAAGATCAAGACCTGAGCTGAGATCAAGAGTCAGATGCTTAAACTGACTGAGCCACCCAGGTGCTCCTAGCATTAGATACTTTAGACAAAAGAAACAAAGTCAATGTTTCATCTTTTTTTTTCTTCATAAATGAGGTGCGTTTCTTGAGCTCCAGTTATTATTCCAAAACCCTCAAATGCTTTTCTGGTACTGAATATTGTTTCCAACAGCTCTGAGTTCTTGCCCTTTTGAAAATCTTCTCCCTCATCCCCAGGTTAATGGTTATATCTCTTTCTTTTCAGACACAGTGACACCATGGAACATCCATGGGCTTCCCGGTCAACAGACCTGGTTCTAAACTTAACTCATCACTGATTAGCTACATAATCCTAAGCAACTGTTTTAATTCTTGGGACTCTGTCTTGTCTCTAATAAAATGTGGGTATTAACACTTACTTTGAGAGATTTTTTTAAGACTTAAAAAATTAGAATTTAAGCTAAAAATTCAGGGTTATACATAAGCATACACTCAATAAAAAGCAACAATTACTATTGTTCATACTGGTCTGGCTGGCTCAAATTACTGTTTTACTTTGTGCTCTAATCTCTCGATTCACACCCTGCTGCTCCCTTCTGCAGTTGACCCTATTTCAAACCATTATCAATACTGCTACAAGTGTGACTTTTCTACAGTATGATCCTGCTTCATTTCACCCCCTGACAAAAGTTAAGCAATGGCTCACTAACACTTTATCCAAAGCAAATCTCCACTCACAGTTCCCTGCAAGAGACTGTATTAGCTTCCTATTGCTGCTAAAACAAATTACCATAAGCTTAGTAGCTTGGAAAAAACACAAATTTATTATCCCACAGTTCTAGAAGTCAGAAGTCTGAAATCAAGGTATTGGCACAGCTGTATTCCTTCTGGTGGCTCTAGGGGAACACCAGTTACTTTGCCTTTTTGAGCTTGCAGAGGCCGCCTGCATTCCTTGGCTCCTGGCCCCTCTCTCAATCTTCAAAGACAGCCATGTGGCATAGTCATCTCACTCTCTGGCTCTGACCTCCCTTTGGATTTCCTCCTCTACTTTAAAGGACCCTTGTGATTACATTGGATCCATTTGTATAGTCCAAGTAATCTCCTTCTCTTAAAGTCGGCTGATTAAACTTAATACCACATGCAACTTTAATTTCCCCTTGCCATGTGACATGACATAACCACAGGCTTCAGGGATTAGGATGTGGGCATCTTTGGGGTTCGGGGGATGACAGTATTCTCCCTACAACAAGGGCCATGTTTTTCCTTGCTCCTGTGTTTTCCTACATGCTGTTACCTCAACCTAGAATGTTCTTCCCCTGCGTCTCCAACTGAGTCAATCTCACTTGAGAGTCAAGTATCAACTCATTCAATAAACTTTTCTATATCCTAGCCCCATCTGAATTATGTTCCACTCCTCCACGCTTATCTAACACTCTATACATTACTTAATAGTATTTCTACAATGAAGTTGTAATCACTGATTTATTTATATCAGGCACCAGATGAAAAGTGTTGTAGGTTCAGTGCCAGGTCATTGTTTCTGAGTACTAGCCCTTAGCAGGGTGTGAAAATTAAAATAAGTGCAGAGCGGGTGTCTGATGAAAAAGTAAATACACCTTTGGAAAGAAAAAAAAATGTTGTTGTTGTTCTTTGGTTTTTTTAGTTTGTTTTTGCTTATTTCCTGATTTTTACCTGAATTACATTTTAGTTCAAGTTATCAAACATGTGACTACAGGGAAAGTGTTACCATAAAATAGAAATTAAGTCCGTGTAGTTCTCAACACCGGCTTCACCTTGGAAACTTCCTGAGGATGATTAAAAACTACTGATGACTTGGAGTGCCTGGGTGGCTCAGTCAGGTAAGTGTCCAACTCCTGGGTTCATCTCAGGTCATAATCTCACCATTTGTGAGATTGAGCCCCACATCAGAGGGCAGAGCAGAGCCCACCTAGGATTCTCTCTCCCTCTCTCTGCCCCCTGCTTACTTGCTTGCTCTCTCTCTCCCAAAACAAATAAACTTAAAAAAAATTTTTTTAAGGGGCGCCTGGATGGCTCAATCAGACGAGCATCTGACTTCAGCTCAGGTCATGATCTCACAGTTCATGGGTTTGAGCCCCACATCGGGTTCTGTGCTGACAGCTCAGAGCCTGGAGCCTTTTGGATCCTTTGTATGTGTGTGTGTCTCTCTCTCTGCCCCTCCCTGGCTCACACTGTCTCTCTCTCAAAAATAACATTTAAAATTTTTTTTAATTTTTTTTTAAATACTGATGACTCCAACCCAGTCTCGGAGATTCTAGTGTGATTCTGTAGTGTGACCTGGGCAATGGGATTTTTTAAGCTCCCAGAAGATCCCAACGTACAGCCCAGGCTGAGAATCACTGGTTTACACCTATTTCTTGAAGATTTCCTACAGGCAGGGGAGATTTCCTGTGGCAATCTCAAGAACAATATCCTGTATTTTAAGATTAATAATATTTGAGGAGTGACTGCATGGCTCAGTTGCTTAAGCATATGACTTCAGCTCAGGTCATGATCTCACAGCTCATGAGTTCGAATCCCATGTCAGGTTCTGTGCTGACAGCTCAGAGCCTAGAGCCTGCTTTGGATTCCGTGTCTCCCTCTCTTTCTCTGCCCCTTCCCCACTCATGCTCTGCCTCTCTCGGTCTCAAAAAATAAACATTAAGAAAAATTTTTTAAAGATTAATCACCAGCATAGCTTAATGATCATATATACCATGGCTATGGACCAATGGTTACACTCACTGTTACACTATCTGAAAAAAAAAAGACAAACTCCATGAGTTTGAGCTCACATTCCCTTTTCTGATAAATTCTTCACATTTTCTTGAAGAAAAAGAAAGCCAAGTTTTATGTGTTTTTATTAAGTGGCTGTGTGCTATGAAGTAGAAATCATCTCAGCCTCTGAGGACCTAATTCTCCTTGTTGTTGCATGACTGGCTCATTAAACTTTAGTGCTTGGGACCCAGCTTCCTACCTCCGGGGCTTGGCCTGGGAGAAAATGGAGACTCACAGAAAAGAAAGGCAAGTTTCTGCCTGTGGAAGCTCTTTGAGGCTGTACAAGGGCAACGCCTAACTCACGAGGACTCCTGAGCCCAGACTATCGCCAAATCATCTATTTTTTGCCAATCTGTCAGTTAGAAAACTAAAAAGCATCAATAATGATATCTGGGGGAAAAAATATTAAACTAAGCTCAAAATGGCTGAATGTACGATATGATGCTGAACGGAAGACATCCTATGCAAGGAGTGTAATACTCATGGAAGACTACACCCCATGGGGAAGAAAATTTGTTTTTCAAACCTCACAACTATTTTTGCACACTTCAAGGTTTAGAGAAGGTTTAAGAGCACAGTACTTTAGGTGTGCTGTGTAAAATTTGCTAAGAAGATATTACTACTGCCTTTGCTTAAAAAGTAACTTGAAAATGCTGAAAAAAATAGAACACAAATGTATTTTCCCAATTATAAATGGCTATATAGCAAATTGCATAAATCAGAATATCTACTTTCTTGTATAAGTTATCTATTCCTGGGTAACAAATTACTGCAAACTTAGAGGCTTAAAACAATACATATTTATTATCTCATAGTTTCTGTGGGTTAGTAGTCCAAGCACAATTTAATGGAGTCCTCTGCTCTGGGTTCCAGAAGGTTGTAACCAAGGTGTCGACTGTGTTTGTGGTATCATCTAGAAGCTGGACTGGGGAATAACCTACTCCTAACCTCACTCAAGCCGTTGGTGGAATTCATTTTCTTAAAATAGGACCTAGTGTCCTGGCTTCACACTGGTTATCAACTGAAAGCCACCCTTCTAGAAGTTCCTAGAAGCTTCCTGTTACATGGCCCTCCCAATATGGTCGACTACTTCTTCAAATCTAGCTAGAGAGAGAGAGAGAGAGTCTCTAGAGCAAGATTACGAGCAAGACCAGGAGTGGCATCTATTACCTTTTCCATATTCTACTGGTTATAAGCAAGTCATGGCTTCTACCCACCCTCAGGGGGAGTTAATTACACAAGGATGCGAACATTAGCAGGCAAAGGTCATTAGGGGGTCACCCTAGAGTCTGCCTGCCACACTTCTTTGGCTACAGCATGATCTGTGGTCGTAGAAGTGAAGATTAAGCTTTCCCATTCCAGCTATCTGAGACAATGATTATGAGTGAAGCTTCTTGGGCCATGGTTTCCTGAGACTAGAAACATTTCTAAGACTTTTCGGTAACTAAGGAGGTCTAACTAGAGAGCAGAGTTAGAGCTCTGTTCTCCCTTTGCTAAGAAAGATAAAGACATAAGTTAGGAAATATCTGGATATGCTTAAGTAAACTATTCTTGCCCAGTCCCAATCTAAGTGGGATATTTGGGTTTTTCTTCTTTTTTTTAAGAGTTCAGTAAAAGCATTTGCACAGTATTTAAAATAGCTAATTAACTCAGAAGACCACCTGGTAGGATAAAGCCTTGACATAAGGTAGAGCTTTGATTTCAGCTATGTTGCCTTAAACAAGCCAGATATTCTGTGAACACACACTGAATTCAAATGAATCAAGATGCTTCTTTAGTGCCCCATAGGAGATGAGTCACTTGTCCACAGTCACACTGTTAGTAGCTTAGGGTTGTATCGCCAGGTGTCATATGCCAGGAACACTGCCTTTCTGTCATAGTCAGCTATGTCCCTCCACAATTCCTTACATTGTTGTGTGTTTGTGTGTATCTCATTTGATCTTAAAAGTAAACTTTCAGTCCCATTTGAGATATAGGGAAACTGAACTTCATAAAGGTAATTTTCCAAACTCTACAAACCACATATGATGAAGCCTAAATACGGGTTCAGATTTGTCAGATTTAAGCAGTGACATGAAGTAGCACTCTCTCCATTACACCAAGCTAATTTCCCATTGCTCAACAGTGACTCAGCAGGCAAGAGGTACAACAAGCGACATGAAAAGTGCCTCTCTAAACATTCATAAAAGCTCTGCCATACAATCACTGCCATTTTTTGAGCTTTCTCCTGCCATAGTGAAAGGGGACACTTGGCATATACCAGACCGTAGACCGGGTATCATAAACATGCAGTCAGTTATCAGATACCAGCAACCACCTCACAGAGAATCTGATCTAATGTACTGCCCCAACACAGCTGGGAAATTTCACTGGCCAATTGCACAGGCAGAAAGATGAAATGAGGAGGAAATATCTACTTTTCACCTCTTTCATCCGCCAGTTCCCTTAGGGACATTATCGTTCCTGTTATAGACCAAATATGTGTGCCCCCCCAAAATGTTCAAACCCTAACCTCAAATGTGATGGTATTAGGTATTAGGGTCTTTGGGAAGTAATTAGGTTTAGATGAGTTATGATGGGATTAGTGCCCTCATAAGTAGAGACCAGAGATATCTGTGTGTGTGTGTGTGTGTGTGTGTGTGTGTGTGTGTGTGTGTCCGTCCCTCTTGTGAAGACACGGCAAGAAGGCAATCATCTGCAAGCCAGAAAGAGGACCGTTACCAGAACCTAACCATGCTGCACCCTGATCTTGGAGTTCCCAACTTCCAGAACTGTGAAAAAAAAAAAAGCTTGTTATTTAAGCCTTTCAATCTATATTATTTTGTTATAGCAGCCTGAGCTAACAAAGACAATTCCTTTCCCTTATGACATTCCTGAAAAGTAGGTGGTTTTCCTCCCTTTACCAGTGAGGAAAATGAAGGCCAGAGACTGAAAGAAATGTTCTCAATAATAAGCTATAGAGATGAATTGCAACCCATTCTACCATTCCAGATGGTCTCCTCTTTACTATTAACAGTGTGACTACTGGCAAATCACTTGCCTGCCAGAAAACTCTAGTTAGATGATCCATTAGCTCTCTTTCCTTGAATTGTAGGCTTTCATGATTCTGACTCCCAACAATTAGTTAAAAGGGTTATAGTGAGTGATGTCACCAGGATGGCAGAATAGGAATCCCCAGCCTCCACCCCACCACAAAAGTCAACATTACACAGCTATCCACAAATGAAAACATCTCTTGGAGAGGTCTGGAGCCCACTTAAAGAAACTTCAGCAACATGTTGAAAAAATAAACAAAACTTGATAATGGGAGCACAAAAAGGAAGAATGGAAGTTTCATTTTCCCTGCATCATTCCATCTCCCAAGTTGGCCTTACTCAGTGTCAAGAGTGAACTCCCTAGCTAGAAAGAGTGCCCCTCACAGGGGAAGGAAGAGTGGGATGAGAAATCCATTTCCCCCAAGTCAAGAAGACCTCCTTCCATTTCACCCAACCCAGAGACTGCCAAAGCTGAGATGTATAGAGATATCTAGAAACAGGGAGATGAGCAGGGGTTACCAATAGCACCAATTTGGTGGGAGAAATCTCAATTCCCAGTGCCCTGTTTTACAGATAAACCTAGCCACGTTAGCCATGAACAAAACCAATAACCAGCAGTTTGACAGACGTGTTGCAGATTTCACTGGCTTTCACCCTGCAGGTATTTGCACTCACTGAAGCTAGCTCCGAGTCTCTCCCTGCCCCCCTCTTCCCCCTACATGCCCCCACAAGGCCCAGGAACCACAACAGCAGCCAGCCTGGGCCTCTGCAGCTGCTCCAGTATAAGGCTCCAGTATAAGACACCAGACTAGACGCCCATGGCTGATCCCTACTGCCATGCACACACTCCAGGCTAACCCCTCCAGCTGTGCATTTACACACTTATCACCAGTCTCCACTGCCACAAACAAGCCCAGGGGGAGATTGTGCAGCCACAGGAGAGCATGCTGATATAGAGCCCCCACCGACTGCTTGTGGACCCAGATTGTACTCTGTCTTCTGTCACTGGCCTGGACCACTGCATTCATCTGCAGCCAGCAACCCCATCTGTGCACCTGTATGCCTCTGGCCCAACCCCCATCACTGGCCTCCACTTCTGTGCACCTGAGACAAGACCCAGGAGCCACAGCATATCAGACAGCCAAAACCCATGCAGCTGCCAGCACACCTACAGTTGGCCCTGGTCTTTGCTGCCTACCTTAGCCCCCCACACCACTACATATGTGTTTGCAATAGGCCTGACCACTACACAGAAGCCTGCAGCTAGCTCCCACAGCCAAACATATGTATACCACCAGTTCCAGTCACTACCACTGCTTGTTCTGGTCTCTAACTACTGGGCCTGGATGTAATTCTGAGAATCCCAACAGCCCTTGCAGACTCTATGGAATCCCTTACAGAACTGACCATGCAGCTGTCAATGCTTAGATGGCCCGAGCCAGTGAGCCACTATGCCTCCTGGCCCTACTGCCACCACTTGGTGCCCTGCATCATTAGACATGAGGTCACAGCATACTCCAGTATGCTCCTACCCTTACTGAAGTCAGTCCATAAAGTCTGGAAGAGGTACTGCGTCTTCAAATGCAGACACCCACGCAAAGCTACAGGGGTCATAAAGAATCAGGGAAACAGAATTCCACCATTGAAATACAGTAAACCTCCAGTAACTGGACCCAAGGAAAAGGAGATATGGAATTGTCTGACAAAGAATTCAAAATAATTGTCCTACAGATGCCCAGAGAACAAGGGGACACAAACAATTTAACGATATCGCGAAAACACTACGAGAACAAAATGAGAAGTTCAGCAAAGACTTAGGAAGCATAAAAAAAAAAACAAACACAAATGTTGCAGTTGAAGAGTACAAGGACTAAACTAAAAAATTCAGTAGAGAGCTTCGACAACAGAACAGATTAAGCAGAAGAAAGAAATCAGTGAGCTCGAAGACATATCTTTGGAAATTATCCAGTCAGAGGAATGAACACCAAAAAACTAAAAGTCAATGTGACTTGTGAGATTCAATTACACATCACTGGATTCGCAGAAGGAAAAGAGAGGGGGAAGGGGGTAGAAAACTTATTTAAAGAAACAATGGCTGAGAACTGCTCAAACCTGGGGAAATATCTGGACATCCAAGTTCATGAAAGTAATAGATCGCCCAAAATGACCACCCAAAACAATCTTCTCCAAGACATGATATAATTAAACTGTTTAAAACCAAAGACAAAGAGGGAATTTTAAAAGCAGTAAGAGGAAAAACAAAAAAAGTTATCATAAAAGGCAATCAGCAGATTTCTCAGCAGAGACCATTCAGGTCAGGAGAGAATGGAATGATATATGCAAAGTGCTAGAAGAAAGATATTGCCAACCAAGGATACTTTATCCAGCAAAGTTCTCCTTTAGAAATAAAAGTTAAATCAAGACTTTTGCTAATAAAAGCTGAGGAAGTTCATCACCACTAGACCTGCCTTACAAGAAAAGTTGAAACAAATTCTTCAAGCTGAACAAAAGGACATGAAGGAGTAACATGAAAACCTACAAAAATAAACACAGTAGTAATGGAAAGTATATAGTCAGATTCAGAATATTGTAGTACTGTGGGGAATCAAAATGTACCACAATGGTAATCATTAATTCACAAAGGACAGCAAGAGAGAAAGAAAGGAACAAGGGAGCTACATAATAGCCTGAAAATAGTTGGCAAGATGCCAACAGCAAGTCCCTACCCATGAAAAATTTCTTTAAATGTAACTGGATTAAATTCTCCAATCGAAACCAGTTGAATGGGTTTAAAAAACAAGACGCAACTATACGTTGCCTATAAGAGACTCGCTAAAGGCTCAAGGACACACACAGGCTCAAAGTGAAAAAATGGAAAAAGATACTCCATACAAATGGAAATCAAAAGAGATCAGGGTAGCTATACTTATATCAGCCAAAATAGACTTTAAGTCAATAACTTTTACAAGAGACAAAGACAATCATTATATAACAATAAAGGGACCAATTCGTCAAGAGAATAATAGGTACCCAACATTGGCGCACTGGAATGTATCAAGCCAATACTAACAGATTTGAAGGGAGTAATAAAAACAATAATAGTAGGGGACTTCAATACACCACTTCCAACAAAGGACTGATTATCCAGACAGAAAATCAATAAGGAAATGTTGGATATGAACTAAACTTTAAACTAAATGGACCTAACAGACATATACAGAACATACCATCCAATAGCAGAATACAGATTCTTCTCAAGTACACATGGAACATTCTCCAGGATGTTAAGTCACAAAACAACTATCAGCAATTTTAAAAGATGTAAATGATACCAAGTGTCTTTTCTGACTATAGTAGTGTGAAAGAAAAATCAGTAGCTGGAGGAAAACTGGAAAATTCAAAACTAAATGGATATTAAACAACATATCCCTGAACAAGCAATGGGCCAAAGATGAAACCAAAATTCAAATGAAACAATACCTTGAATCAAACAAAAGTGGAAACATAACATACCAAAACTTATGGGACACAGCAAAAGTGGGGCTAAGAGCAGTTGATAGTGATGAATGCCTACATTAAGAAGAAAAGAAAGATCTCAAGTGAACAGCCTCACTTTATACCTCAAGGAACTAGAAAAATAAGAACAAAGCCAAAAATTAGAATAAGGAAGGAAATAACAAAGACCAGAGTAGAAATAAATGAAATAGAGAACAGAAAAACAATATAAAATATCAACAAAACTAAGACTGTTTTTTTAAAAGATAAACAAAATTGACAACCTTTAGCTACACTGCCAAGAAATAGAGAAGGCTCAAATAAAATTACAAATGAAAAAGAAGACATTACAAATGATACTACAGAAATAAAAAGGATCATAAAAGACTATAATCATATGCCAACAAATTGGACAACTTTGAAGAAATAAATTCCTAGAAACATGACCTACCAAGCCTGAATCATGAAGAAATAGAAAATCTGAACAGACCAATAACAAGTAAGGAAATTAAATCCATAATCAAAAGCTACAAAACACAAAAGCCCAGGAGAAGTCTTCACAGGCAAATTCTATCAAACATTTAAAGAAAAATCAATGATAATGTTTCTCAAACTCTTCCAAAAATAATTGAATAGATGGTAACTCTCTCAATCTTGTTTTACAACTTCAGCATACCCTGACACCAAAGCCAGATAAGGATATTAAAAGAAAAGAAAACTATAGGCCAATACTTCTCATCAATATAGATGCAAAATTCTCAACAAAGTATTAGCAAACCAAATTCAACAGCACACATCATGATCATACATGATTACATAGCATTTATCCATGGGATGCAAGGATATTTCAAAATATGCAAAATGAGTAAATGTGATATATCACATCAATAGAACAGAGACCAAAACCATAAATTATCATTGCAAAAGATCCAGAAAAGGCATTTGATAAAAATTCAACATCTTTCCATGATTATACTCAACAAATAGTGCACCTCAACATAATACAGTCTGTATATAACCCAAACACAGTTAGCATTGCACTCAGTGGTGAAAAGTTGAAAGCTTTCCCTCTAACGGCAGGAACAAAACAAGGATGGCCACTGTAACCACTCCTGTTCAATACAGTACTGGAAGTCCTAGTCAGAGAAATCAGGCAAGAGGTAAAAGGCATTCAAATTAGAAAGGAAGAATGAAAATGATCCCTGTTTGCTAGTGACATCTCATATGTAAAAAATCATAAAGATTCCACCAAATAACTATTAGAACTAATAAATAAATTCAGTAAAGTTGCAGGATATAAAACGTTTTAAAAAATCACACACTAATGATGAACTATCTGAAAAAAAATAGAAAAGAAACAATTCCATTTACAGTAGCATCAAAAACAATAAAATACTTAGCAATAGATTTAACCAATGAAGTTTAAGATCTATATGCCAGAAACTGTAAGATATTGAAAAAAGAAATTGAAAACAACAAAAACACATGGAAAGATATCCCATATTTACACATGAAAAAAGTTAGTATTGTTTAAATATCCATACTACTCGAAGTTATCTACAGATTCAATGCAATCTGTCAAAATTCCAATGCACGTTTCACAGGAATAGAAAAAGAAATGCTAAAATTCATGTGGAACCACAAAAGACTGAAAATAGCCAAAGCAATCTTAACAACAAAACTGCTAGCATCACACTTCCTGATTTCAACTACACTCCAAAGCAATGGTAAAACAATATGGTACTGTCCTAAAAACAGACTCATAGACCAATGGTTACAGAATTGAGATCTCAGAAATAAATCCATGCATACACAGACAACGAATATGTTGACCATTTGTTTGACAGGCTTTCTAAGAACACTCAATGGGGAAAGGACAGACTCTTCAGTAAATGGTGCACACCACTTACAAAAATTAATTTGAAATGGATTAAGGACTTGTATGAACTACCTGAAGCCACAAAATTCCTAGAAGAAAACATAAACACTCTGACAGTTTTTTGACAATGACTTTTTTTGTATATGATATCAACAACAAAAAAATCAATAACTAGGACTACCTCACACTCAAAAGCTTTTTCCACATCAAACAAATCAACAAAACGAAAAAGTAATCTTGGAAATGGCAGAAAATATTTGCAAGGCATATATCTGATAAGGGGTTAATGTTGAATATAAAAGAAACCCCTACAACTCAATAGCAGAAAATAAACAATCTGATTTAAAAATCGGCAGAGAGGGGCACCTGGGTGGCTCAGTTGATTAAGCGTCCAGCTTCAGCTCAGGTCATGATCTCACGGTTCATAAGTTCGAGCCCTGTGTTGGGCTCCGTGCTGACAGCTCAGAGCCTGAAGCCTGCTTCAGATTCTGTGTCTCCCTCTCTCCCTGCCCCTCCCCTGCTTGCACTATTTCTCTCTTTCTCTCTCTCTCTCTCTCTCTCAAAAATAAAAAAATAAAAATAAAAATAAAAATGGGCAGAGAAGTTGAATAGACATTGCTCCAAAGAAGACATACAAATGGCCAATAAGGACATAAAAACGTACCTGTTGTCACTAATCATTGGGGAAGCGTAAACCAAAATCACAAGGAGATATAGCTTATACCTGTTAGAAGGGCTAATTATCAGAGACAAGTGATCAGAAACGTCAGCAAGGATGTAGAGAAAGGGGAACCCTTGTGCAGTGTTGGTGGGAATGTAAAATGGTATAGACACTATGGAAAACAGAATGGAGTTTCCTCAAAAAATTAAAAACAGAACTACCATGTGACCCTGCAATCAAAGAAGATAAAAACCAAAATCACAAAGAGCTACCTGCACCCCCATGTTCACTGCAGCATTATTCACAATGGCTGAAACATGGAACAACCTAAGTGCCCTTCAATGGATGAATGGGTAAAGAAGGTGTGCTTCTATATACAATGGGATACTACTCAGCCATAAAAAAAAAAGAACCATTTGCAATAGCTTGGATGGACTTTGAGGGCATTACGCGGCATGAAATAATTCCAAGAAAGCCAAATGCTACTTGATCTCATTATATGTGAAATCTAAAAACATTAAACTCACAGAAACAGAAATTAGAACGGTGGTTGCCAGAGATTCAGGAATGGGGGAAATGGGGAATGTTGGTCAAGGGTACAAACTTTCAGTTAAATAAGATGAATAAGTTCTAGGGATCTAATTTACAGCATGGTGATTATAGTTAATAATACAGTAGTGTATACTTGAAAGCTGCTGAGAGTGAAGCTTCAACTAGAACAAAGTTGTAACTATGTTACAGTAAAGAATATATTAACTAAGCTTACTGAGGTCAACATTTCCCACCATATACAAGTATCAAATCATCCCTGTGTACATCTTAAACTTAAACAATGTTAAATGTCAATGTTATTTCAATAAAGCTGGGGGGAAAATACAAAAAAAAAGTGTCATATTTGATGCAAGAGTAAAGAAACTTTTTCCTTTCTTTTTTAAACTTTAAAATAATTTTGAGACTATAAATGTCTATACTTTTCTCTCTAGGAATTCAAGCATCCCACACAATAAATACTAAATGTGACGTATTCCACAACTACAATATAACAGTATCTGGCTTTGTAGGCATTTGGACTTGGCTGTTTCTTAGTCACTTTCTCCTACCCCATGCAGCATTGACAAGATCTTGCAGAGTCTGGCCAGGTTATAGAGCAAGAACATCTAAATTAGACTGTATATACTGCCCTTAACCTTGAACCATTTACAATCGAATTCCTGGGATGGGTATATTCTGAGTGAAAACATGTAAGTGAACAAATGTCTCAAAAGAACGCATATCCATTTACAATTTTCTGGAAACAGCAAGGGTATAATCTAGAAAAGCGTTAGAGAGGTGAATTTTGACTAGAATTTTGAAAAGTAGAAAGAATAGTGTTGAGCAGACAGTGTGCATCTAACCGGGAAAAGGGTTGGCCCAAGATCCCAGTAGGTTTTTAGGAAAGTGATACAGGTCAGATGGCTCATCAAAAGATATTTTAGGGCACACGCATGGCTCAGTCGGTTAAGCATCCGACTATTGATTTCAGCTTAGGTCATGATCTCATGGTTCGTGGGCTTGAACCCTGCATCAGGCTCTGCACTGACAGTGCGGAGCCTGCTTGGGACTCTCACTCTCCCTCTCTCTCGCCCCTCCCCTGCTTGCACTCTCTCTCAACATAAATATACTTTAAAAAAAAGATATTTTAATAAAGGTATCACTTGCAGTGTTATGGACAGGAGTACAGGAACCAGGGAGAAGCCATTTCCACACCTATTAAATGGGCAAAAGGAAGAAATGGCACCACAGGGCCCCAGTGAGACGTGGAGCCCTGAAGGAGCCTTAGGCATGGAGAATCTGTCTGTTGCCAGGACCACCCCACCAAATTAGAGGGTGAGAAGGTTCTGTCCTTCTGCCCTTCATTCTCCTGCCAGCTCCTCCCACAAGACCAATGCCAATGCAAAGCTGATCCAGCTGGCACAGCCTCCTGGAGAGTAAAGGGAGGACACAGAACTGGTCTGAAGTGTGCAAATGGAGAAAACTGGCATGGGAGATGAGTTTATCCCTTCTTCTCCAGATGCTAAAGGTTAAGAGGATAAAGAAGAGGTAAACCATTCTGGAGGCTGGAAGTGCAAGACCAAGGTGTTGGCCAGGTTGACTCCTCCTGGATGCTGTAAGGTAGCATCTATATGTGTCTCTGCCCCAGCTTCTAGTGGTCGCTGGCCATCTCTGGTGTTCCTTGCCTTCTAGATGCGTCACTCCAGTCTGTGCCTCTGTCTTTGTGCAGAATCAAATCTCTGTGTCCAATTTCCTCTTCTTGTAGGGACATCAGCCACTGGACTAGGGCCCACCTTAATCCAGTATGATTTCATCTCAACAAAGACCCTATTTTCAAATAAGGTCACATTCACAAGTACTGGGGATTAGGGCTTGAACGGTATCTTTGGGGAGGGCACAATTCAACCCACAACACAGAGAAACTACGGACCATACAGAGCTGGAACCTAAAGCCAGAGTAAAGCGAATCCAAGTCCGGGCAAAAGATTAAAGTAAAAAGACGGAGAGAAGGTGGTGCAGAGGTCTTGGGAGAGAATGATGAGTCCGCACAGAGACTCATGAGTGGACACAGAGCATGCTTTCCAGGACAAGAGTCCTGAGTATTAGGTAAAACCAGATGGGTGTCTGGATGGCCCAGTCGGTTCAAGAGTCTGGCTTCAGCCCAGGTCATGATGTCACGGTCTGTGGGTTCAAGCCCACATTAGGCTCTCTGCTGTCAACACAGAGCCTTCCTTCGGATCCTCTGTACCCCCCTCTGCCCCTTCCCCACTCACACGATCTCTCTCCCTCTCTCTCACAAATATAATTTAAAAAAAAATTTTTTTAATCAGGTTCTCTGCCTTCCTAAGGAGGGCATTGAGAACTAGAGCTAATAGAAGAAGGGGAGAGAGGTAGAGGAAGGTATTATATTAAGGTAACAAAAGTTAAAATTATGCCGACAATTTTAAGGAAATAGAGGTAAAAGCTTCATAAGAATTAAATATAAATACTCTGGAGCCAATGTAACAATCTATAATGTTATGCCAAACGTTCACATAGAAAATCAAAACTGTATGGCTTAGTAAAAATGTGAATGTGGCTTTAATGAGTCACTGAATAAATATATTCTCATGAATTACTCTCATTTTTGAGCAATACTATTTGCTAGCAAATCAGTCTCAAGATAATTGTACACGAACAGAAAGGGCCAAGGACACACTCCAGGCATTAACTCTCTAAAACTGTGGAAACTATAAATGAGCAAAACTTTGTTCTTGGGATTACTTATAGTTTGAAATGACTGCTGTTTTTCGTCCTTGGTCTCCTTTCATTGCTTTTTGATGTCCCCACAAATCAGTGACAGCTACTACATTTCTGTTGAGCCAGCATTTCTCACCACCCACCCCCCCCCCCCGCCCCAAGTGATCTCACAACATCTCAGAGAATGTTTGCAAGTTTGTACACTCCTTGATATGCAAAAGAGAACTTTATTTCCAAGTGCCTTAAGCCAAGACAACGCTTGCATAAATCATGTGGCACAGAACAGAGATGAGGAATACTCAAAGGGTTAAAATTAAAAAAAAAAATAGTGCCAGAAAGACTTGCCACTTATCTTTGGAATCTTGGGAACAAAGATTTAACCATGTATGTCCCTGAATCCTTGATGCTGTACTCTTTACTGTAAGTGAAGCAGTATTAGAAATATCATCAATAGGGGCACCTGGGTGGCTCAGTCAGTCGAGCATCCGACTTCAGCTCAGGTCATGATCTCACCGTCCTGTGCATTCGAGCCCGGCGTCGGGCTCTGTGCTGACAGCTCAGAGCCTGAAGCCTGCTTTGGATTCTGTGTCTCCCTCTCTCTCTCTCTGCCCCTCCCCCCCATCAAAAATAAACATTAAAAATGTTTTTAAAAAAATAAATATCAATATCTAGGTAAAATGAAAGGCAAATGGGGAAATGGAAATTTGCTCTCTTCGTGATGAAAATAAAAAGTCAGTAAAATGAATTTGGAATGTGCAACTGCTCTATTCCACTGAATTATCTTCTTTCCCCTTTCCTTCCCACTCCTCTGACCAAAATATTACTCTTACAGTCTTCACAACCTGGTTCTAATGAGAGAATGGATCCGATGGGGTGCAAAGTAGCTTAGGGGGGTGGACAGATGGGCACTCACACAAGAGATACCAAAGAGGGAAGGGGGAGGTTTGAAATCCGCTCCTTAGCCAACTGGCTCATGATCTTTGTGCAACAGCTAAACTCACTCCCACCTCTCTGCAGCCTACAGATGTAGGAGTTGCTATAGTCCAGAATCATGACCTCCCACATTACCAATGGTAGCAGACACTTTCTATGGCAAAGGACCATGACAAGAAGGCAAGATATCAATGTGAAAATGAAGTCCTTTCACAGAATGGAGATGTTCATAGTTGGTATAGGAAAGGAGAGGTTCCTGCTGAGAAATGACCTCCTTGCTCCAGGAAATCCTAGCAAATGACAGAGAATCAGTGGTGGAAGGAGGTTCATGCTCAAAAAAAGCAGGAGCTTCAGAGAAAATGGGCTGGGAACATCTATTGGAGAAGGCTCAAGGATCCATATCCAATCTTTCCAAAAGGTTCCCTTTTCTAGATTGGTCTCAACATTCTTTGTTCACCTTGAAAGGGGAACACCCTGAACCTACTGTGTACCTGAGCTTTGCAGCTAGAGCCTGTTTTCTGTCTCCATCACTGCACCCAAGTAATCACCAACCTTCCAAACACAGACTCAATGGCCTTAATCCTTCTGCGTTCATCCACCCTGCTGTGTTCAACTCTGTTGGTCTTGAACTCCATAAAACTCCTTCCTCCTCACACATCACTGGATTCCACCACTGCCTGTGGTCCCCTTGTTTCCAATTCCTCCACTCTATCCTCCATTCCTGCTCCTTTGCCTAAGCAAGGAAATCCGCCCCAGATTTGTTCATTTTTCTTCTAAGCAGTTCTTCTCCCTGAGCAACATCAGCCACCTGCGTAGCTCCCATTGTATGTCTGACCTTCTGAAGGGTCTCTCCAGGCCCATGTTCTCAGAGTAGCTCTAACCTGAATTTCCAACTGACTGCTACACTGCTATACCTCTTTCACCAAATGTTCTGGAAGCCTCTCAAAACACATAGGTGTAAAACTGAATTTGCCTTCCCACCAGTCTGCCAAGTCCTTTTGATTTCCGTCAAAGGTGCCAACGTCTATCTCTGCCTTCTCCTTTCCTGTCCCCAACGCCCAACCCCTGGGGCAGTCTCGTTATCATCGTTCCCGCTGACGTCTTTCTAGTTTGATGACTGTCACCTGCCTGGCTAGTGACCACAATCTAATGACCTGCCAGCCTCCAACAGGTCCCTGTTCCCATCTATTCCTTGTACCACGGACAGCACAGCTGCTTACTAAATGTCACTGCCCCTTTCTTGCCTCCACATGAAAATACAAATGCCTCAATCCAACCTCAATCCCCACAATGTGATCCCAATCTACCTTTCTAGAATTCTCTTTCATGACTGTCACACAGGACCCCACCCTTCTTGCCCAGCTCCTGGCTCCCTCATCTCTCTACCCTTCCTCCTCTGCCCCAAATCTCCAAGCTCTATCACCTTCCTCCCAGGTCAATATTAAAGGCCACTGTCTACAGGAAACCTGCCCTTGTCCCACTCTCACTTAGCTTTTGAATTGTTTCTCTTTGAATCTTCATCATACAGGGAAGCACCTCCTGGCTAGTGGTAGACTTGGCTAGCTATTTGCACATGTCTTGTTTTTTTTTCTTCCTTCTTCTGGTCTATGAGATTTGAGCAATCAGGACAGAGACCCTGTTACATTTTTAATAGGCAAATTTTTAAATCTTCTGTGGATGCTTTCAAATCATATTTAGATCCAAAATCCATCTCCTTTCTATATGAAGAAATATAATCATTCCTCCTCCTTGTAAGACAAACTAGTATAACCCTGATCACTAAAATGAAACTAGTTAACCTCTTTCAAATAACTTGGAATGAGCTGAAACGAGGTAGAAAGCAACGGGTAGTTTTTTCTAAGACATATCTTACATTGCTGCATGAGTAGAAATCATGAAGACATGTGTTTTTTTTTCCCTCCTTGATGTAAAACAAATGTAAAAGCTTATTTCTTGCCTACTTGAAATGATATTTAATACACAATCCACAGGAAGATGTTCAAATCTGTAAAAAACAAAACAAAACAAAAAAACAAAAAAATACCACCCATTAGAGCACAGCATTGTTTCCACTCTGCCAGGAGCTCAGGCCACATTAATAGAAATATTTGTGTTCTTTTACCTGGATATTTGAAGAGTTTCAAGCAACTCACCTCTCATACTGGTGAATTATTCTCCCCGCCCCCAACCAAAAAAATTAACTGTAAAGAAGATGCTTCACAACTTCCATCAAGACATTCCAAGATACAGTCTTTAAATGAACAAAGTTTTGCCACAACACGGATCATCTTTGCAGACAAGAGGGGCCAGCGAGCCTGGGGGGACTGTGGAGCCTCTCCTTCTGGACCTAATTGCCTGGCTGCAATCTCATTTTCCATCACACTTTATTTAACTTTTCTTTACTTATATCGCATAAATTAACTCAGCAGCCATGCAGAATAATTTTGCTTCATTTGGATCTAAATTAATGAGCGTGATCACAAAGCCATGTGTACAATTCCAATGAAGATACACTGTAATTATTCTCTTGTACGGGTTAGCATTTCAGCCGTGTGCTAATGTATTTTGAATACATAGTATCTGATGCTTTTGTGGTCTTCTGCCAAAACACCCTACTGAAAAATGTCCTCCAGTTAAGAAATGCTAAAATAAATTATTAAACACAAATGAGGGAAGAAGAAAGGGGGTAAAAATCAGGAAAGAAAGAAAGAAAGAGAGAGAGAGGGAGAGAAAGAAAGAAAGAAAGAAAGAAAGAAAGAAAGAAAGAAAGAAAGAAAGAAAGAAAGAAAGAAAGAAAGAAAGAAAAGAAAATGACAAAGGAAGCTATATGCTCCCAGGCACTCATTTCTTCACAAATTTTATTTCCAAATTGCTTCATTAAGTAATGCATTAAATTGTGCAACAATAGATATTTTTTTCCTCAGCATTGGAGAGAGGGGTTTTGCAGAGGGGGAGCTCTGGGCGTTTGAGCATATGTAAGAAAGAGAGAGGAGAAATCACAAAAGAGCACAGGCACGCATGTCTGCAGTCAGTCATGAGTTACGCCGCTAAGTATCAGCTTGAGACCATGAATTATTTCTGCCCAGGCCATACAGTTCATGAAGCCCTGCTCAGGGAACATTAGACCCTTAGAGCAGGCAATTATATGTTTTTAGGATTAATCCCAAACAAGACAGTGATTCAGAAATAGACACATTCTCTTTTGAAGAGCTTTTAGTCATAAAAAAAAGTCATTTTTTTTTCTTTCCTGCCCTTAAGGCCTTCCAACACCCCCTTCTCCCCTCCTCTATTAAAGGTATAAAACAGCTTCCACCTGCTAGCACTCACAGACCAATAACTTTAATTTTTGGCACTTATTTACAGGCTGAATAGACCCGTCCACACCTGCTTTCCCCTTAATTAGCTGGCTATCTAAGGGCTGCAGATTGGAGGCTGCCAGCTTCCTGAACTAAGAGGAAGATCATTTACTTGCTGATGTAAGAGAACAGGGGTGGAGAAAGGAGGAAAAAAAGAATCTTCCTGTTAAAGAAACTAGAGAGGAAACCATTAGCAAAAAAAAAAAAAAAAGGCGGGGGATCATAACTGAATAATGGAGCAAATTATATAAAATTATATATTTTATATATAGGCTATTTGAAGCCAGGAAAACATATACCAGTCCTAAGTGGCAGTGACAGCCACTTCTCCTTCAGAACATCCGAAATCTGCCAAAAATCCAACATTCTTTCCAGTTTATTGCCTAAGATGTCACCCAATGTCACCCAGGCAGAGGTGAGGGAAGTGACCCCCAATAGAGAAGAAAGAGGACTGGGTTGGGGTCTGAAGCCCCTGGGACCCTGGACTTCACTCTGCTACTGACGCACTTCTGGAATTTGGACACATCACATAATGAGAGTGCCTCAGTGTCCTCATCTGTACCTACCGGGAATGGATAAGGTGGTCTCCAAATCCCTTTAGCTTGAGGGATGTTGAATCAAATCCCATGGTCATTTCAGCCCCTTTCTTCAATAAGGACCACCCCTGAATTCACCCGGGACAGCTCAATATCAATTTGGTATAAATAAAAATATACTCCACAAAGGCCCTTCGAAAGATTGGCACTAGCCCAGCATATCTTATGCTCCCAGGGAGAGAAATTCATAACAAAAAGAATAGTACATTGTAAAAATGTTTCACTTTTCACACCTCTGGAACGTCTGAAGTTTCAAATCACAACGGGAATCGTAATGCTTAGAGAAAACTTTGATGAAGATGTCCTCAATTTTCTCATGTTACAGATAAAATTTAAAAAGACCTAAGGTGGTTAACTGATTTGTCCCAGGTTCATGGAGCACAGGTGAGACCAGAAATCTAGCTCAGCTTCCTCCCCAAATAACTGGGGGTCTTGCAAGGAAACAATCTGACTGTACATAACTGCCCACAAGTCTACACCAAAATAAAAGATGGCCATGCTGCATGCTAAAGTTCAGGGGCAAGTTTATCTTTCCTTCATACAATTTACAGGCTCTTCATAGATGCAGTGGGTTCTCAATATAAATTTGGCACAAATACAAATAGACTCCTCAAAGGCCCTTCAAGATCAATACCAGCCCACAGGGGTGCCTGGGTGGCTTAGTTAAGTGTCTGATCCCACGCTTCATGAGATCAAGCCCCACATCGGGCTTTATGCTGACAGCGTGGAGCCTGCTTGTGATTCTTTTCTCTCTGCCCCTTCCCTGCTCATGCTCACTCACCCACACTCACTCTCTCAAAATAAATAAAGATGAGTACTAGCCTAGCAGATCGTAGGCTCCAGATCTGTTGGAAGCATGCTGCTGGACCATTGCACATCTCAGCTTAAATCACACTGATAATTTCCACTGCCCTTAATTTCCACCACACCCTGACCTAGAAGACCCCGGGATAGCTGACAATGGCTCATCTCTCCAGCTTTATCTCACCATAATGCTCAGCCCCAGCAGACCATGTCCTTCTGTCACTGAACTACTTGCAGTCCACAGGCACAGCCTGTTTTCTCCCACATTTCCAATCCTCCTGCTCCTTTTCACCAGCACTAACCTCATTTTGTTTTCCATTATGTATTTGTGTTGCTTCTCCCAAAAAGCATGACATGTGGCCCTATGACTAGGTTGGTTGACACTGCTTATATGTTCCTTGGGCTTACCTGTGTCTCCCACGGCACAGTAAGCTTGCTAAGAGGAGGAATGTTCTTCTCCATTGAATGCCCCATGATGCTAGGCAAAGGGACTGCTCAAAAAATATTTGTGAAAAACTAGGATCAAGAAAGGTAAAATCATGGTTACCTATGAATCCCTTTGTTCATGGATTTTTTTAAATTGACCGTGTGGCTTTATAATTTACATAACAAAATGTTAAAGTCTTTTCCTTTATTCCCATGGACCCTGTCAGGCCTTTGAGCTTCCTCAATTTCTGGAGACTGACAGACTGAGGCATGAACGTGGGCTGTTGACTAGGGCTACTCAGTGACTGCAAATCTGCCACTGTTCTCCAGTCTTGTAGAGTGATCGGTTCAAGTTCTGCCCCCGGAGTCTACAGAAGAGAGTGATGAGCGGCTGAATCCTGCAGCCCTAGCGACGCACGCAGAGTCTGCGATCTGTCACTTACGGAAACCCCAAGCAAGTTGCTTTCCCTCTTGCTACACTTCAGTGTCCTCCTCTGGAAAATGAGATAATATCACTAGCTGCCTCATAGAGCCACCGGAGAATGGAATTAGTTAACATATGGGGGAAAAAAAATCTTACTACAGTACGTGGCATATAGGAATTGTTCAAAGACCTGCTTAACATTTTATTGATGATGACAATAATAATAGTCATCCCTAAGCTTTTTACACACGTTGTCTTGCTTAACCTTCCTAACGGCGCAAGGAGGGAGTCACCTTCTCCATTCCAAATGATGACTGCATTGTCACTATGGAAAGCTAGATGTTGGAAAAGTTGTATCCACACATGTAATTCTACTACATATCCTCCCCACCCCCCCCCCGCTTCACCTCTACCCTCTAAAAGTCAGTTTCCCCTCAAACATCCTTACTCCATTAACGTTAATATGATTCTTGCAGGGAAACCACAAACACAAAAATCCTGGACCCATCAGTGACTGGTCTCCATCAGAATATGCAGCCAGTCTTCTGTGTCTTGCATCCATCCCACCTGTTCATTCCCTGCTCACTCAGATCCTCACTGTCTCAAAATTAGATAGGGGCACACTTAATAACTCTTGTTTTTAACTTTAAAAATGCATCAATTTCATAGAGCTAGAGTTTGCCTTCAGGTGTGAATTATTTTTTTTTTTTAATCCAGCGAAGGGATCCTGGGTAGCTCAGTCGGTTGAGTATCCAAAATCAGCTCGGGTCATGATCTCAAGGTTTGTGGGTTCGAGCCCCGCATCAGACTCTGTGCTGAGAGCCTAGAGCTTGCGTCAGACTCTCTCTCTCTCTGTCCCTCCTCTGCTCATGCTTACGCGCTCTCTCTCTCCCTCTCACTCTCTCAAAATAAATAACATTAAAGATGGGTTTAATCCAGTGAAAGCCCACAAAAATCCACAAAGTCGTCCTGATTTTTTTCCTTCTACTCCTCAACCCCCATCAAAAAAGTAGAAGAGACCAGGAAAAAATTGCTTTCCAATGATTCCTACATCACTGCATTACACAGAAAGAGCTTTTTAAAAAAACTCAACTTGTCTCATTAGGAATGTAAATTCCACACAAATTTGACTTCACATTTTCTTAGTGGTGTGTGTGTGTGTGTGTGTGTGTGTGTGTGTGTGTTTTGGGGTAGTTAAGCAAGAGGAGACGCTTACTTAGTGAAATGAATTCACTTCTCTTCTACCATTTGGTTTTTACTGTACTGATAGCTTTTGTAAGACCAATTACACTCTATCGACAAACTTTTTTCCTCTGAGGCTCTTAGAAATAAACAGATGAGGAGAAAGATTTATCTCAATTCTCCTTAAGGGTTTGTCAGTCTTTATTCGGCTACCACTAACTTCCAATTAGATTTCTTTCTGATTCTTGTAACTTCTTGGCCATGACAAAATCAGAAGCAGTTCCACAGCTCAAAAGCTGGACAGCAATCCCGGTACTGATCTCTGCGAACGCACAACAGGGCAGCCACAAAGTTTCCATCACCATCACAGCCTGACTGAACGCCCAACGGGGTAGACCAAATCCTATTTTGTCTTACTGGAAAGCATCCTAGAACCAGGAGCAGCACTACAGTGCTCCTGCCTCAAACAGTGCATCACACAAACACGTGTCTAGTGTCTGCCTGCAGATCTGGTCTGCCATCCAAACAGCACCCATTTACTTTGTTCACCGTGCAAGATGCTGATTTCGAAAGATGACCATCTCCCCGAGGGGCTCTCCCCACGCCCTACCCATAGCTGTGCTGAGAGACTAGTGGTTCCTTTGGCTACTAAGAATCCAGTCTCCACTCAAGACTCAGAATACTTTATTTTCAAAATAGATCTGTGGTC
This sequence comes from Acinonyx jubatus, assembly GCF_027475565.1. Classification (NCBI taxonomy): domain Eukaryota; kingdom Metazoa; phylum Chordata; class Mammalia; order Carnivora; family Felidae; genus Acinonyx; species Acinonyx jubatus. The sequence continues at coordinate 139,016,677 of NC_069385.1, read as the reverse complement.
CAAGCATAAATTATGACAACTTGGAAACGATGGAGTCAATCAAAACCATTTTTCCTAGCTTTGAGCTTTAGGGTAAATGAAAGAGAAGGGATGGAAACCTGAGAAGCAATAAAAATGGGCACATCTTTGTGTTTAAGGAGATCATTTAAAATACATTATTTTATTTGAAGAAACCTGTAAGATCAGGTTTCTTACAAAACTATCATGTTTGATGATATATTGATATATTAATTTTTAAGATAGTATAATCAAATAATAATTATAAAATTATTAAGAAACCATTTAGCCTTTCTAAGTGAAGCCAATATTCAGGAAGTAGAGAAAACCCTAGCAGAAAACAAACAAACAAAACAGAAACTAATTGCCTAATCTGAAACAGAGAAAACAATAAGGTGTTTAGTTTTCTGGACTCAGTGTTAACTACTTAAAAGTGTTTTGTTTTCATTGCATTTACTGAGAAAAAACAAAAAGACAAGGAAAACCTCCCTGGACCCTGCTTTTTGCCGCAGATGATCTTTAAAATCTTCTCTTTGTCTGAACTGTCTGTCACCTTCAGTGGCCTGAGTCTTCCAATGTTCCCTTATCATTTCCAGCCTTTTAAAACCTGTCTAATGGTCCTAAGACAAGTGTTTTTCAAAGCCTTCCAATATGTAATATTTCTAAATCCAGACAAATTGCTTTCGTGTTGCCAAAGATGAGACGAACCACCAGACACACACAAGCAGGACACTCAAGGCTGGGTCACGCAGAGGGCTTGTGCAGCAAGTCTTGGCTCCACCAGCTCTCAGGCTACAGACCCTTGATCAGAGGCCTGGATGTATCTTATTCTGCAAGACGACAATGAAACCTTCCCCACATCCGCCTCTGAGATTCTGTTTCAAAGCTAGTTAAATATGGTAGCAGCCTATGAACTCATTTCAGCTCTTACAAATGGATGCTCCTGTAGACTGCGTTGGGACTCTTCCATTAGCCCAACCACATGGACCGTGCACTCCTCCACTCTGTATCCTGGAGGCCAACCTGTGTGCACCCCTCCATCAGCAGCAAGCTGTCTGCCAGCTAGGTTCTCGGGGGAGAACCCATTAGAGTAGACCGGAAAGTGGAGATAGACCAAAATCAGTGTAGACTCCATCAGGAAGCTTATTGGATTCTCCAGTGAAGAGAACCCAACAGACAGGAAGTAAGAGGAAAAGGTAGAATCAGGTGGTCAGTCACCCAGAATCTTCTCTGTACTGTCATCACAGGAGGACTCTCCCCAGACTAAGGGCCACACTTCCTATCAAGCAGCCTTCTCCATATACCTTCCTCTTTCAGACTTCTGAGAACACTTCCTTTCCTCAGTCATTCTGGATCGTACCTGGTGGTTTCCCTACAATGTGAACACACTATTGTAAATAGTCCCCTTATTAAATTTTTTCCAAGGTACCAATGTCTGGCGAGGACATTGACTGACGTAGATTGCATTCAATTCCCCTCTCTGTGAACAAATCAAGATGAGGAGGCCACAGCTACAGACCCAACATTAACAAAAGGAAACCCACACAAACTTGAGAAAATAGCGATGATCTCTGAAAGCTAGAGGGCATCCAACTCATTTTTAAAATGCTATACTGCACTGCTTGCCTTTAAAATAGAAAGAATGGTGCATTTCCTAACAAATCATGCACAATTCTAAATAAATGTCTTTAGAAATGGTAGGAATAAATTCTAGGTAGCAAAATGCAAAGCACTTAATACTGATCTTTAAAATTCTGGAATAGTTTCCCCATCAAGTAGTGTAGCACTTTAAGGGGAAGCCTAAGAGAAATCTCCATGTTTTTCCTCTACTCTTTACCCATCAGGTTTGTTTCAAGCCTTCAGGTTTCTAGGTAGGTGAAGTCATTTTACCCCCGTGTCAGAGGTGGGAAAGCTAAGGCTTAAAGAAATGGCACAGCTTAGCCATTGCTGGGAATCAACTTTCATTAAGGGTCATCCAAATCCTCCTAGAATTCATCACTCTCAACAACCTGCTGAAAAGCAGATATACGAATGTATTGACTCAAAGACAGCATCAAGTAATTCTGCATATAAGCGCTCCTTGGACCCACGATGCTGATAATCTTACTTCACAGTAACATTTTAATAGTCCTTTTGGTCCGGATCCAAGACATGGCCCTGAGCTACAGCCCTAAACGAATTCCCCTACACTTTTCATTTCTTCTGGGGGAATTGCACTAATTATAGAGACTACTTTAGAGAGAGCACTAGTTTGAAAACATTGCCTGAGGGATACAAAAGTTGTTTTATTTCATAATTAGGCATTTCTGTCCCAGGGGCATTTTATAGTCATGGTTTGAAATAACAGCCATTATTTTATTACAATTTTCTATTTTTTGCACATAAAAATATTTAGAACATGTTTTTAGCTGAGTTTTATTAGTCATAATGCCAGGAAGCGCCTGGTGTTATGGATGATGGAATTATCTTTGAGGGCTTCCCTTTAGTGTTATTTCTTTCTTACAGGCTACATTCTCTCAGCGTTTGGTGCTAGAACTGAAATATAAAGTGGAAATTGGATATTCTGTTTGCGGAAGTGACCTGTATACAAGGATAAAGGGACCCCCGCTCCTATGTCTTTCGATTCCCTTGCTCCTAATCAGCGTCATATCCTCTATGCTACATGGGTAGCCACTTATGTCTTGGGTGATGCTATCTTAACAAGAAATAGAAACGTGGAATCCATTCACAGGCACAGAAGTAACAACTCAAAAACAACTGACATGAAATAATGCCCTTATCGGGCAATTGGGTTAAATTTCCCTCTTGGTGGATCCAATAATGACAAGATCATGTGCATACACTGGCACACATATGTATGCAGAGAACAGAATAATAGAATCATAGGACAGAAGGAACTGTCTGGTATAGCTAAGAAACTATTTTAAACAAAACAGGAATTGTCTCTAGAAGATATATAAATTTCTCCATAAATTCTTCTAGGGACAGGGCACAGGTCACTTTACAATAGACACAGTACTGGCACTCTAGAAGGACAGGACACCTTATGTACAGATAAAAATCTGTTTCCTCTTCATTTCTGCCTACTGATGGCAGCTTTTCCCTTCTCAGACATCACAGCCTATGAATGTTTGAAAAATAGTCATCAAGACCTTTCTAATGAAGAACATCCCTTTTTTGCTAGCCAGTACCCATCTCCCCCTTCTTCTGGTAACAGCATCTAATTTTCTTTTTGTGCCATACCTTCCTCACGCTCTTAATTCATGTGGTTGTTTGTAGGGATTGGAGGTACACACTCCTGGAATGCGTATGTGACCCAGACCTGCCAAGAAACACATACAAATTCTTGCCCCCATTCCTGCTTAGTTTCTGAGCAGACGTTTGACAAAGGCTATATCAATGAGACATAACTGCACAATTTTTACAGAACATTTGAGAAAGGGAAGCTCTTTTTTTTGCTATGGATTGTTACTCTTAGAACGATGCACACTCAAAGTTTCAGGCTCCACCTCATGGAGAGATTTTTGCCTCAGAAGGAAGCCAAATAAACCAGAGCCAAGAGGGAGGAAAGAGATCTGATGATGTGGTCTGCAATCTGGACGTCAGTTGAACTTTAGGCCAGGACAACTCCTGGCTTTTCAGTTACATAAGTCAGTCCATTTTCCCTGCTGTGTAGGTTGGTGTGAGTCATTTCCAAGCAAGAGTGCTGACCAACAGTGATTTCTGGGTCTTATTTTTCCTAAAGAACATCAGAGCTCCCCCAGATATTCTTAAAATGGTCTTTATAGCTTTTTATCATCTCAACGAACTCTCCACGTGATTTGTTCCAGTGGAAATAAGCTTCATAAAACTGTTACCCAGAACTAAACCCAAATTATTAAACATGCTCCAAGCAGTGCAGAGTAAATGTTGACCATTACTGATCTGGATATGACAAGTCTATCACTTCAGCTCGGTATTCCATGAGTAGCTTTGTGATGGGTAATTTTCTGTCAATTTGTCTAGGCTATGGTACCCAGTTGTTTGGTCAAACACCAATCTAGACACTGCTGTGAAGGGTAGACTCTGAGTAAAGCAGATTACCCCCCATAATGTGAATGAGTCTCATCCAATCACAGCTGACTGCCTTAAAAGACAGTAATTCTGACTTCAGACCGCCCTCAGACTCAAGACCCCAACACTGACTCCTGCCAGAATTCCTAGCCAGCCTGGTTTCAGACTTGCCAGCACCCCCCACCCTGCATTAATGCATGTGTGCATGTTTGTGTGCTGTGGCCCATTGGTTCTGTTTTCTCTGGAGAGGGCAAATAAGGATATCATGCTTTTTTCTCGTTCGGAAGTTTCAGACAGTGGAGATGCTCAATTCCTTCTCTTTCAGGAAGACTCCTCATCTCATATTTGCTCCATTCATTGTTTTAAACTGAGCTCATTATACTTTACATGTATGTCTACTACCATGATTTCCATCAACTGAGATTTTTCAGAAAGATTCCTTCCTCTAGCATATTCATTAAGGTTCCCAGTTTGGGATCTATGCACCTTTGGTAAGAAGGCTTTGATCTCTCCACCTTAGTAATTAGAAAAATGTTTGTTAAGCTACAGCTTATACTGGAGCCCTGTTGTACACAACTTGAAGCTCCCATCAATCAGTATCCTATTGCGTGAGCTCGTTAACCAGTTGTTAATCCACCTAATTAACCAGTTGTTAATCCAGGATTATCATCCAGGCCACACTTCTCTATCTCGCCCTCGAGAACATAAAAATTTCCACAGAATGCCCTGCAGAAATAGAATAGTCAATGTTCACAGAATTCTATCTTTCCATCTAACAACCCATGCAAAAATAGTTACTTTGACATGAATTATTGTTTATGGACTCATTCTAACTGGTCACCATTTTCTTTTGTGAAGAATTCTCAAGACAGTTCATTTAGAATTTTGCCAGGGTGTCATCGAAATACTAGCATAGTGAACTTAGATCTGAATTTTTGCTCAATTTTAGAAATACCATCTTCCTCAACAAGGAGTAATATTGTGTCCATGATTGCATCTCCAAAATTCTTTCATTACCTTAAGAAGTAATTCATCAAAAGAATGAATAACTTCACTCATTTGAAGAAGCAAATGGCTTCTCACTGTCTTGAGCTTCAGTTCCCTGTTACTCATGTTACTTTCACTCTTTACAGTTTAAATGTGTTTCTCCTTGATAGAGAAGACAGATAAAACTGGGTTAAGTGAAAGGCAAATAACCAAGAAAAAAAAAATACTGTAACAGATTAAAGAGCCAAGTGACTTTTATCTTTGTTCTATTAAAAAGCACATAAAATCTGATATTTGAGCCATCAAAACTCCAAAAGATAAATGATCAAAGGACATAAACAGATGATTCATGAAAGAGGAAATACATCTGGATCACAAAACATGGAAAAGGTTGTACCTTCCTAGTATGGCAGTAAATACAAGAAAATATTTTTAAGCTTGGCCTATAAAATTAACAGTCTTTTAAAAATTTTTTAAGTTTATTTATTTTGAGAGTGTATGTGTGTGTGTGCGCGCGCATGTGCAACAGAGGAGGGGCAGAGAGAGTGGGAGAGAGAGAATCGCAAGGAGGGTCCATATTGTCAGTGCAGAGCCCAGTGTGGGGCTCGATCCCATGAACTGTGAGATCATGACCTGAGCTGAAATCAAGAGTTGGACGCTTAACTGAAAGAGCTACCCAGGTACCCCACCAGTCTTTTTAAAAAATACAACATTGGTAGTGAAAGTATCACCTATATCTTCACATCTACATATATTATGTGATTGATATTGGTATTGGAAATATATTGATATGATATTGGAATTGATATTGGAATGGATATTGATAATGGAAATATAACACACTACTCTTTTGCAAAGCTATGTATCAATATTCACAACATCCCAAGGAAATATGTTGAAATGCAAGAAAATCTTCAGCTACAAAGATCTTATTGTGTATCTATTCACACTTAAGGATATATACTATATAAGCAGCAACAAGGAAATGAAATAAATTATGGCTCATCATAATAGGATACCGTGTAGTCATTAAAACGATCACTATGAATTTGTTGTAACAGAAATTCTTATAGTTTTTGGCTTAAAAAGAGAAAGTGTGTATATTCTACATAACAACTACATAATACAAGTCAGCAAAACTCTTCACTAAAAAAAATAAAGTCTAAGAAAATACATTAAAACTAATATGGTCATGACACACTACATGTGAAATTATAGATTGAATAATTTTTACAAGGGAAAAAATATCAATAGGTTTTATTTTTGAAACTGAGACATTCTGTTTTCTTCAAAACCAACAGAACCTGAGCATATTTTTGTAATAGCCATTCAAGTAATCCAGAAAAATCATGAAAATGATTACATTTTCAGAATCATAGAGGGGAAAAAGAGCATCAGTGAAATCAAGAATGATCTGTCAGATCCAAGAAAAGCCCTCCTTTGGTTCACCACCACCCCCCAAAAAACACCTTCCCAATCATGCTCTGCTATTGGTTGTTTCTAGCCATACTTAAAAGCATTGTAACTAATCCGCAAAAGGTTAACCCTCAAGATTTTCAGTTATGAATTAATGGATAAATCACAGCTAACAGAAGAGACTTTGGCATGAAAATCTGATCAATGTAGTTGAGGTTGGAGCATAGAAGGGGAAGATAAGTTGCCGGATATAAAGCAGTCGACCTCTTCACTTCCAAATGTACCCTGTAAGTCCTGAACACAGAATCCACATGAGTGCCCTCAACACACACTTAACACTTTGCATTTCTTTTATGAAACCACGCTCTCAGAACTAATAGCATCCTACACTTAGCAGGGTTAAGCAAAGTTATTCTGATTTGAGCCTTACCGTACCCCCAGTTATAAAATGACAGGAGTTGTTCAATATTTTGAAATGCATAGTATGAAGTGAAGAGAAAAACTTATACAGAAAGAGGAGAGAAACTAAAATTAAACTGATCTTAAACATGATCATAAACAGATTAAACATCCATCTGATGTTTTTTGATAAACCCAAAATTGACAATGAGAAAAGCTTAAGGCCAGATGCTACACTTTTAGAAACAAAGGCAATTTTCCAGTTCCTATATGTAGAGTTAGGATAAGGAGTATATAAGGCAGATGTATATGAGAAGAGAAGATCAAGTTAATGAAGAAGGTATCTCCTAAGAATTGCCAGAGGGAAAACTCATCACAGTAATATGAGGTTCAAGGACAGAAGAGACTAGATTTGCATTGAACTGACCAATGGGCTAGAGACAAAAGAATTGACGAGCAGTGAGGTCAGGAGAATAAATGAAGGAGCAAAACACAGAGAAGATAAGGTGAAGGAGTCCAGGAAAGGAATAACAGTTATTCCTTAAAGGCTCCAAACTGGGCATGGGAGAAGTAACCAAAATCTATCATTCACATGTTCAAGAAAAATGATTTCACCTCTCAATAATGGAATGAGAAGTGACTCAACATATTGACATGTTTTTTGATAAGAGGAATAAAATAAAAGATGGGCGTTAAGCCTGTGAATCATTTGAGCCAATGTCAGTACTTCTGGTGCCTTCTCTCTTCCAATGCTGCCTGATGCTCCATGATCCCTCTCCTATAGAACCCAGCCCCCAGGTTCCCTTCTGCTTCCCACTCTGGATAACAGTAACTTCTAACCAACTATTTTGCTAATGCAGAGTTAATCTGCTGAAATAGAATTTCACTATTATAAAACTGCTCCTAATGCAGAGAAAGTTGGATAAATCAGTACCTATGAACACAATCACCAGATCAAAAGGCCCCAGAACCAACACGTACTGCTGTGAATGATCCAAACTTGGCTTCTAAGTCTATTTTGACTGTGTGACTTTTTCTATCACAAACATATAGGATTCTCAGGGTGTGAGGATTTTCTTCTCATGGTGTTTTTCATGGCCTTTAAATGTCTTTGTCCATGTTAGTGTATTAAAAAGAAATGTCAATGTTAGCCTCCACAATAATAGGGCAATGTAACATGTGCCTGTTGATGCAATGTAATGGGAAGTCATAATATTACCTATGAAGTCTTTTTGCCTTAAAACTGCTTACCTTGAAGTTAAGCATGGGAAAACAATCAGACAAATCAAAATTCAACCAACCAGTTGAACTTGATTCCTCAAAACTGTATTATAAAAGAACCTAAAACACCCGATGGAGGAACCATTCCAGATGGAAAGAAACCAAAAGGACATGACAACTAAAGACAAAGTGCACTTCTTACTCTGGTCATAGATTAGAAAAGAAAAACTGGGTGACTCAGTTCATGAGTTCTAGCTCTGCATCAGGCTCTGTGTTTGCAGCATGGTGCCTGCTTGGGATTTTCTCTCTCTCTCTCTCTCTCTCTCTCCCCCTCCCCCAGTTGCACACACATGCTCTCTCACTCTCAAAGTAAATAAACTTAAAAAAAATGGGGGGTGTTTGGGTGGCTCAGTTGGTTAAGCATCCAACCTTGAGATCATTATCTCAGTTTTGTTAGTTCGAGCCCCATGTTGGGCTGTGCCCTGACTAGGTGGAGCCTCCTTAGGATTCTCTCTTTCCCTCTCTCACTGCCCCTTCCCTGCTCACGCTCTGTCTCTGCCTCTTTCAAAATAAATAAACTTAAAAAATAATAAAATAATAAAAACCAAATATTGCAGGGAGAATATCTGAATATCAACAATAAATCTGAATTTCAACAATCTTATCTAATAATACTGTATCAACGTTACACTGGAATAATTCATTGTGCTTATGTAAGAGAATGCCTTGGTTCTTAGAAGACACATCCTGAGCTATTTAAGAGTGATGTCTGGGGGCGCCTGGGTGGCTTGGTCGGTTAAGCGTCTGACTTCGGCTCAGGTCGTGATCTCACGGTCTGTGAGTTCAAGCCCCGCATCAGGCTCTGTGCTGACCGCTCGGGGCCTGAAGCCTGCTTCGGATTCTGGGTCTCCCTCTCTCCCTGCTCCTCCCCTGTTCATACTCTGTCTCTCTCTGTCTCAAAAATAAAGAAGAAAAAAAAAAAGGAGTGATGTCTGCAACTTCCTTTTGAATAACTTAGATAAGGGGAAAAAGAAAGTGCAAAAAAGATATATATATATATGCATGTAAAGGAAGATGGAGACAGAAAGACCCAGGGAGAGAAACCAGTGTGGCAAAATGTTAACAAGTGATGAAGAGAATCCTGGGACATTGATAAGAATATCATCAGAGTCATGATAGTATTTACCATTAAGTTTTCCTATATAATTTTTTCCAAAATAAGGTTGGGACAATGACAGGCAAAACAAATACATAACTCTGGGACGTAACAGGAAAAGCTTAGAAGTCTGAAGATTGGGTTTTGCACATGGCCAGGACACATGGCTCTGACCCTGAGCAAGTAGGCTCAGCTCGCGGGGCTTTAGTTTCCTCATCTGTAAAGTGAGATGAACTGAATGATCTCCAAAGGCCCTTCCCTGCGATATGAGTAAGCATTTGAGAATAAAAATAGTCACGTCTATGCATGTAAATGTATGTTGACATATGCCAATAGCATAATAAAATTGCTATAAATAAAATCTCTCTTCATAAAATTACTCCCTGGTAATTTCATAATTTATAAATTATTCCTCCTCAGCACCTTGGCTAATTGTGTGTGTTTAATGATATTAGCCTACTTGGCTCTAAAATGGTGTTTCTTGTTCCAAGAATCAGACCTCTTGTTTACTTTAAAAAAAAAAATCAACACAAAATAGCAAGCAAGAAAAAGGATGCAAGAGAGGAAAAATGGAGAAAATCTAAAAGGAAGGAAGGAAGGATGGAGAAATGGGGTCGAAGAGAAGGGGAAAGCAAGAGGAAGTTAGGGAGAGGGGAAGGAAGACTTACACCCTGAAGGAAGCACACACTTCAATACCAGAGCTGGACTGGAAGATGAAAATTGAGGTGCCTACTTAGTGACACAAAACCCCCAGGGGATTATTTCTAACTGTTGGAAATGGGACCCCAGCCACTTCATCAACCCTTGAGCGTACATATCCTATGCATATGTGTGAAGCTCTGTGGCATCCACTAGGAACCAGAGTAGCAAATGGAAGCAAGAATGAATAGTCCTGAGAAAGAAAGTAGATCAGCTGTTAAAAATTATATGTACAACTCTCCCCAAACTTTTCCCGATGTGCCATTTTCCGAGATTTAAAAAAGTTTTTAAGGCTCTAAAGGAGTAGACCCATTTGACCAATACACTTTATCTTAAAAACAAGAAGAAGCTTCCAAATTAAAAGCCTCGATTTGGGATTTCTATTTAAGAAGGTGAGAGCGGCACAATTCTATGCTCAAAAAAGTTAAAGTTTAAAAATCAATCTTACTTTTTACTATGCACTCTTGTATTTTCTGATTTTTTTAAGGCAATATGCTTTATTGCTGCACATTCTGATTTTTTTTTTACCATGGAAATAGGATTAGCTTTAAAAAATAAATTTAAGGGGCACCAGAGTGGCTCAGTCAGTGGAGCATTGACTCTTGATTTCAGCTCAGGTCGTGATCCCAAGGTCGTGATCTGTGGGATCGAGCCCCATGTTGGACTCTGCACTGAGTGTGGAGCATGCTTAAGATTATCTTTCTCCCTCTGACCCTCTCCCTTGCTCACACTCTCTCTTAAAAATAACATTAAAAGTAATAACAAATAATAAATTTAAAATCTTAGGAGGAAAAAACTTCCATGAAAAATTGCATTATTATAACTGATGTGAAGAAATTCCCCAGAACCCTCATAAACTGAGTTGATACATATATTCACATCTATAAATGTCTCTTGAGCTGTAACTGCTTTGAAATGCTTTGAAACATGAAAAATTATGATAAGTAATGTGAGATTGTAGTCATTCTTCCCGTTTTGGGGCTGATTCTCTGTTGACTTTTCCCTATTTTTAGTGACTTGTGTCAATTTCCATGAACCCACTAAAGAACTGAAAAAAAAATTTTTTTTTTTTTTGGAATTCCAACATATGGATACTTGACCATATCATTAGCAAGAAGAGAAATGACTGGGTCACAATCTCACCTTCTTTCTTCTGCTCCTATTATCTTCATCTAGACAATGGGAAAGGGTGGAGCCTATGGAAAGACAGTTACCCACCCACATCAACAGCATGTCTTGGACAAAACTTCAAGTGCAGGATAGATGAGGACTTACTTTATCAAAATGCCCACTCAGGAGAGAATTGAGCACACTCACTGCTCAGAAGTTATGTTTGTCAGGGAAGTTTTCTGCCTGAGCTTATACTTCTCCATTTGGGCCAACACGGAACCCAGAATCTTCCCTGGAGTAGTCAGACCAGGGACTCAACAGCACTAAGAGTTTTAGTAAGACAACAAAACACTGTTGAAATCCACACTCTGAAATAAGGCCCACACGCACACACTAACGTAAAGCGATCATGGGAATTGTAAATTCAATGTCCAGTTCCTCCTCATCTAGCAAATAGTCCCTGCTTTTCTCCAATCTGAATTCTTCCAGATGTTGCTAATCCTCTCCCACTGGTCTCCACCTAGCTCTGGAACACCTTCAAGCTTGCTTGTCCCTGAGAGTGTCCCAAAAGCTCAGGCTTTCTAGCCACCAAAGCTAAGCAGAATTTTACTTTTTATTTTATTTTAGATTTTATATCAGAGAGTGAGAGAGAGAGAGAGTGCATATGCATGAGCAGGGAAGGGGCACAGAGAAAGAGGGAGACAGAGAATCCCAAGCAGACTCTGCACTGTTGGCATAGAGCCCAACGCAGAGTTCAATCCCACAACCCTGAGATTACGACCAGAACTGAAATCGAGAGTTGGACACTCAACCAACTAAGCCACCCAGGCACCCCTGCAGTCATTTTAAATCCTCACTCTTCATCAGTTGATTTCTTCAGGATGTTTCTGTCCCATCAACATGCTGCGCAAGGTGTGCAAAATGTTGACTGTTGCCTACTTGTTAGCGGGACTGACTGCTTGATGCTGCAGCTCTCACTCACTTGTTTGCACCTGCTACCCTGATGCACCCCTCCTGCACTGTGATCTGTATTCTGGGATGTCAACCAGAGGAGCATTTTACGCCCCTGTGGCTGGGAAACACAATTTCTTATTTGATCTTCACTGAAGAATATCTTGGCCATCCTTGGATAACATCCCCCTCAACAGTAGCAGCGGTCTGGGGATGTTACTTTCGAGCATCACCTAATATATGGGGGCACACTGGCATGTGCCCCAGCCCAGGCTGCTGCATGAACCATTTTAAGGGGGGCATGCATTCTGATATTCACAGGTGCCCTGACTGCCATCTTATTTTCTGAGCACTCCTCCCCTCTCTACTAGCCTTCCTCCCATCAGCTCAGGTACTGGATATCTGGCCTGTCAATGGAGAGACGCACAGCTATACAGCCATCTGAGACAGAACTAAAGCACTGATGTGACTTTAAGATCTCCAGAACACCCAGCCCAAGTTCTTCCTCACCCCTTAAAATGCTCCAGAAAACCCACTGCTCTGCCCCACAGGAAAAATACTGAGGGCATCTTATTGAAGTCAACATTCTCATATCACTTCTGTATAAAAAGCCAACATGTTACAGAACGTCTCCCCCCTACCACCCACCAACATGCCCTGGTTGGAGCTCAGAAGCAAGTAGAATTGAACCACAAAGTACAGGCACTGTTCAAGGAAGAAAGAACCTAGTGGCCCTTCCTAGGGTAAGCAGCCGCAACAGTGGAACCGGTGCAAGAGGCGTGGCTCACATGGACGGGGAAGGAGTTACAGCTCAAGAGACAAATACTTTCTACCAGAGAGGTGATACTAGCAGTTGAGAACTGCAAGAATTCACGTCAACAAAATATAGCAGTTTGGGGAAAACAATCAGCAGCTACCATCAGTTGCCAAACCAACAGACACACAGTTCTGAAAAACTGTTCCATCTAGACAGCCAGAGCAGAAACCTGGTCAAAGCCCAGGGGAAGTATAAACAAGTCCAGGGCAGAGGCCATTGGCTAGACTGCAACAGGATTGTGCCGGCAGGGTTTTTACATGTTACAGTATGTCCTGAACTTTTTCCCCCCTTATATATGTAGTTTCCATAGGAAACTACAATGAAATAAGCCATCTATTTTCAATCAGTGTTTTCATAGGCTATATTAAGTAATCAGTCATGCATACAGACAATAGCCAAGTCTCATTAGATGCTATGTTTCTCCTTTGATTTTTGCTGGCTTTCTGGCTTGACCGTGCTCACAAAACTAAGAAAAAGAGGTGGGGTGCCTGGGTGGTTCAGTTGGTTAAGCATCCAACTTTGGCTCAGGTCATGATCTCACCATCTGTGAGTTCAAGCCTCGCATCAGGCTCTTTACTGACAGCTCAGAGCCTGGAGCCTGCTTAGGATTCTGTGTCTCCTGCTCTCTCTGCCCCTCCCCAGCTGATACTCTGTCTCTCTCCAAAATAAACAAACATTAAAAAATATTAAAAATTAAAAAAAAAAGAAAGAGAAAGAGGTAGAACTGCTGGAATTAGATGAGAACCTTTGCCCTTATTCCTACAGGTCTTCCTGTTAATTGTACTTTCCAGCTTAAAATAAGGTCTCCCATGAATATGCCCGTCATTATTTTAAAAATAATAATAGTTGGTCATTAAGGAATAAAAAGCACAAGGCACGTATATTTATTTCTCTGCCTTTCCCCTCAACTCAATGGCTACGAAAGGGCAATGATAGTCCCATGGAAACAGGGGTTCTTTTAACCATACCAGAAAATGCATTTAAAAATCTAAACAGGCTCGCTGCAGCCATATCTTTGTTTGGCAACCTGAGTATTCTCCTCACTTAGGCCTGTTCATTGCAACCCACACAGGATTACTCTGTAGCCAGGGATAATAGCTGATCCCATAATCTGGCACTAACACTTAGAAAGATTAATTACCCTATTAAAATCTTAGACATTACTAAGAAAATCTTTGTATAAACCTTTTAACTCACAACAAATGCAGCCTCCTTGGTGTCTTCAGTTTGTTATACAATACAGGTCCTCACCTTCCTACACTTGTTCACTGTGGCTTCCAGCATCTTCGGGAACATCCAGATGCACACACACACACACACACAAAAGTGCACACACATCGGCAAACATGCACCGAGCAATAGAGTCGAAACTGCTTCCTGATACAAAGGCATAAAGTGGGAGTGTGGTTGGAACAGATAAAGTACAAACTCCTCCCGTCTGTAAATTGGCTGCTCTGGAGATTAAGCGGCAGGGGGGAAAAATACCGTGATTCAAAAGCTGCTGCTGTGTCAGAAACCAGAGGTACCTAAGGAGATTCAAGTTGTAATCCCCACACAAATTATATGCCCGATATGTGAAATGATGAGGAGGGTTGAGTTCTTGACACTTAGCATCAAAGTTTCCCTCGGGAACAAACACCCAGGATCAGTCCTTAGGGATGCCTCTGTTTTTGTTTTGTTTTGTTTTGTTTATTTCCGTACTGTCAGCCTATCATGGCTCCCTTTCCTCTCCAAGGCTGCTTCCTTCCCAGATTTCTTATCACATTTGCAAGAAGAACCCATTGGCTTCAAGACAGAAACACAATGAAATGGAACATGAGGCAGAGGCCCAAGCAAACAGGTTACAAGTCATTTCCAGGCTGAACCAAAAAACCACCTCCAACCCTCTGCTCACTTCCGATATTTCACTGACAGTGTCATCAAAGAACACTCATTAAACTCATCAAATGTTATCCACAGAAAACAGTTCAAATACTGTTGATAGTAAGCTGGATGGAGGCACAGTCTGTGGAGTCAAAATCCAGCTCCTGCGCAAAATGATTGCACGAGGGCCACGGGACTCATCTGACAGGCCTCAGTCTCAAATGCCCCATCTGTAGCATGGGAACAATAGTGATACCAGATGCCTGAGGGCACTGGGGGAGGAAACAGGGAAGTTCACGGTGTGTCTGGCACAACCCCCAACACACAGTCAGTGCTTAGAAAACGTGGGGCGCCTGGGAGGCTCAGTCGGTTAAGCGTCCGACTTTGGCTCAGGTCATGATCTCGCAGTCCATGGGTTCAAGCCCTGCATTGGGCTAAGTGTGGACAGCTCAGAGCCTGGAGCCTGCTTTGGATTCTTTGTCTCCCTCTCTCTCTGCCCCTCCCCCTACTTGCGCACGCACTCTCTCAAAAATAAACATTTAAAAACTAAAAAAAAAAACAAAAACAAAACCTGCTAGCTGTCCCTGTTACCTGTCCCTGCAGAGTGATTTCAGAATAGCAGAGTGGGCTGCTATCCAAATGAGGAGGACTTTAGGACTAGCCTGTCACTTGTCACTTTGAGCTAGTAAGTAGATCAGGTTCCCAAAGAGGTTTCTTGGCTTTTCCTAAGCAAAGTTTTGACAGACTTAATGACAGGGACATACAAGAACACTAACACATGGTGGAGAGAAGGGAATCGTTCACAAAGCCGGGAGAATTAGAAGACCCACTCGCCTTACTTGGTCATACCCACCCCTCCCAATTCTGGTTGACTTTCTACTTCTCTGGCTATCATTTTTTGGACACAGTTTTACCTCCTATCTCAAAGAACCACAAAGCAAAAGAGACTTTCGCATTTTTTTTTAAATTGCATGAGAGGCATAAACAATAACTTTCAGGAAAGCCCCAAACTCCTCCAGCAGCACCGGCCCAGAGAAAGGGTTCTTTGCTTTTCCAGGTTAGTACAGAGAAAGTCAGTTTTCACAGACTTTTCAAAGAAAATGTGGAGCCATAGATGGTATAAATAACACAAGCATGAGGATTTTCTTTGCAGTCAATGAAGTTATGGTTGGAACTTCAAAACAAAAAAAGAACATTTTGGGGGCACCTGGATGGCTCAGTTGGTTAAGCGACCGACTTCGGCTCAGGTCATGATCTCGCAGTGTGTGGGTTCGAGACCTGCATCGGGCTCTGTGCTGACAGCTCAGAGCCTGGAGCCTCCTTCAGTTTCTATGTCTCCCCCTCTCTCTACCCCTCCCCTGCTCACACTCTGTGTCTGTCTCTCGATAATAAATTAATGTTAAAAAAAGTTAGAAAAATAAAAGAACGCTTTTGATCTCAGCAACAAAGTCCCTCCCCTCTCTGCTCTCACAAGGAGATGTCAAGACTTTGTGCTGGGGCATTTGGTTCTTGATGCACGTGGAACTGTATGCACAAAACGTTTCTCTCCAGGCCAGTAGAGAACTGAAATTAGTGCTTTATCCTGTTGAGAGTAAGCAGATTCCGTTGATTTTTCACATATGTAGCTCTTTAGACACTGGAAGAAAATTTCCAAGTGATTAAAATAAGATCCAGCAAGGACAGAAGTCTGGATGTTCAAAATTCTTCTTTCCTGACCTTGTCAAAACAGTGCCTTTCTCCCGTTCTATAGTCCTTAATTTCTCAGGTGCTGCCTACCAGTCTCAGATAAACACAAAGTGTCAATGCAAACATTACAGAAACAGAAATGGGTGCTCCAGAGTTGTCTAATACTAGAGTAAAAATGAAATCCCAGCAACACTGGGGGAGAGGGGAACTTGGCACCAAAGCCCCCAAAACGGGCATGATTCTCTTCAAGATGTCCATATCAGCATTTCTCTGAAATAGATTTATATGAATAGGCTTGAATTCTACACTTTAAAAATAAAGGACACCTGGTCTCAAATCCAGACTTCTCAGGGTGGTCAGCTTCTGATGAGAAATATCAGGTCAAAACATTTACAGGGGCTCCTGGGTGACTCCGTGAGTTAAGCTGTTCTCAGCTCAGTCTTGATCTCAGGGTTGTGAGTTCGAGCCCCACATTGGGCTCCTCACTGGGCACGGAGCCTACTTAAAAACCAAAGAAAACATCTACAGACAGAACACATAGCAACTAGAAAAGGTGGTTGGCTTCTGAGTACTCCCTGTGCAGATCAGAAACCAGCCCTGTTCTTGGGAAGTCTTCCAGTGGAAACACCTCAAATATCTATCATTAACAAACATTTTAAAAACAAAGCTGACTTACATGAAGAAAAAAATCTATCATTAGTGTACTCCAACAATCTTCAGGGTTACAAGGACAAAAGGCCTGCACACTGCCTATGACAGACTTCTGAAGAACTGAGAAGATAAGCAGAAAGCAATGTGTCCGGCACAAAACAGGTATATCCACAAATGGGTTATGGGCGTATACAGGAAGAACTCCAACGTCAGGATAGTCTTGGAGAGCAAGCAGCCGGGATAGGGCAGGGAAGGCCAGTCTGGTGCCCAAAGTCTGCTTCTCCATCAGTCTATGTATTTCCACCTTGGGCTATATCCAGTCTGGATGCTCAGCTAGTTGGAAACAGGTAAGAAGGCAGTGGGCTCCGTGTTCCCCAATTGACGCTAGTCCTCTGCATGGGTTTCCCAGGTCCAAGTGCTGAGCCCACCTGGGCCCTAGAGGACTTCCTCTAGAGGCTGGACTACGGTATTGGAAGACAGTCTGTAGAGCCAGAAAGGTCTAAATTCAAACTTCTGGGCCATCTCTTCCTTGCTGTTGACCTCGAATGAGTTATTTAATCTCCCTCAGCCTCAAGTCTTTAACTATTAAATAAACAAAATGCTTATTCCAAGGGCTATTACAGACCAGATCAGTTAACTTTTAAAACTGTTAACGTGCCTAATAAATAAGGGGGTTCTAAGTAAATATTAGCTCCTTTCCTTTTATATTCCTCATCCCTCATCTCCTGCTATCACAGTTTCGTGGATCTAGGCAGCAGGAGGACAGGTTTGGGTTTGAGCAGAGGCAGAGCTCCACCCTGCTAAGTCCCACACAAGTTCAGAACCACTGACTTGCCTTGCTAGCCCATGGCCCCAGCACCACCACCATCACCTTCATTGTTATCCAGTTGGTGATCTGGTCCAGGCTCCTCATAGCCCATGGGTACCAAAGTAATTCATCAACCACTTCAGTATGGCTCACCACTGTCCTGTCACTTGAACCATGAGATAAGATAGAGTGGCAAGAGATCATCCTGTAAAAGAATCTCCATCTAGCCCGAACTCTTCCCTCCTCAAAAGGACAAGCACAGCAAACATAACTATGGTTCAAAACTAGGATTACCAGGAGGTAGCATGCTTAGGAGACAGCAATAACAGACCTTTGTCATCATAAGCCTTTTTATTGTGACATCATCTCATTTTTTCATTCTGGCTTGGAAAAGCTGAGCCCACACTCTATGAATCCAGAAATTCCCAGCAACAACGGACCATGAGCTCAGACCCTGTGATTACTTTACATGAATTATTTTTTCCATCACATAACAACTCAGAGTCAGGAACTATCATCAAAAGATAAAAGGGAAGCCCTAGGCAGCTAATTCACTTACCCAAGTTAAAAGAGATGGCAACATGGACATCTTTAAGGGGGCAGCGTTCATTTTGAGAACTTCGGTACTGAGTTCCCTTCTTCCTGTTGTGTCACTAGGATTTCACTTTTACACTGGTATTGGACAACTCTGGAACAATTCTATCTGTCCCCATGATGTCTGCACGAACAGTTTGTTTCTCTGAGACTGGTACCCACACAGCCAGAGAGTGGTAGAGTAGATATCTGAACCATAGCATCTTGACAAGAGAGCTTAACCAGCATGCTTCATCAGACTCCTTTTGATAATCTTAGGTCCTTGAACTCAGATTCATCTTTCCAACAAATATTTATTGATCATACGTTATGTGCCAGTCACTGCCTTAGCACTGGCAATAACACAGAGAGAACTCTGCTTTCATGAAGATTACTTTCTATTTGGATAAAGAGAAGATAAAAAGACAAGCATACATATAGTAAAGATCAGGTAGTGACAAATGCTGTGAAGAAAAATACAGTAGAGCAAGGGGCTATAAAGTGCTAGATATCTAAGGGAGGGCAGGTGATCACTTCTTTCAATCCTTTGTCTTCAGGTAGGACGTGCATTATTATCCCCACCCAGTACATCGGATAATGAGTTGAAAAGTTAAGTGACTTGCCAAACATCCCAGAGCTTGCAAGAAATGAAGTATAAAAAGTCAAGCTTGCTACATTCTACTGCATCTTTAGTTGCCATATTTAGTCTAATACTTTCACCTGAAATTATCCTTCCATATGTGAATTTTTAAGCACAGATGAT
This sequence comes from Acinonyx jubatus, assembly GCF_027475565.1. NCBI lineage: Eukaryota > Metazoa > Chordata > Mammalia > Carnivora > Felidae > Acinonyx > Acinonyx jubatus. The sequence goes on along the minus strand of NC_069385.1, from coordinate 138,997,527 downwards.
CTCTTTGTACTCATTTTTCCTTGTTGGTCCCCATAAAATGAGATCATCTAACAAAAAACAGAGTGGAAAAGGAAAAAGGTATCTAAAAAAAGAAAGCCCTCTGAACTCACAAGCAACTCAACTGTCCAAAATGAGCTCTCCCACCCTCCCTTTTCAATACCCTGATTAACTGATGGCCTGTGCTCCATTATAATACTCATGGATTTGGCTCACCCAAGTAGAAATATCCCGGATCCAATGCTTTAATTACTAAGGGAAAATAAGAGTCCCCCCACCCCAAATCATCACTAACAGCATGGACATAATTTCCAATCCTGCTCTTTTATTTGGTCAATAAACAAATAAGATTTTAGTGATAGATTGATTGCTCTATCCTGGGCTGTTAGACCATGGGCATCCTAACAGGCTGACTTTGCAATTATGGGGTTTTGACATGACAAATATTAATTCGTTTAAACCCTCGGAAGACTTTTTGGAAAACGTGACCGAGTAGGGAAAGATAAGCCCCATTCTTGTAACTGATTAAATGTCTTTATGGTTATTTTCTTCCCGTGCCCATTTTTTTTTTTAAATGTTGGCAGGAGAACAGATCATTGACAGCTGCAAATTTCAAGTACAAATTGTATTACTCTAAACAAGCAGGGAAAGACTAAACCTGTAAGCTGATAAAAATCCAAACTTTGGACTGAGATTTCCCTGGGCTGGGCATTTGGTTAGCCAAAAATTCAATCCATCAGTCTGCAAGTGTTAACTATTAAATATCTGCCTCCGAAAACACGTACACATAACACAGGCATCAACTGGGGTGCCCCTGCCTCTGATTCAGCTCTGTGCAGCCCGGAGCGCCTCTGTATTTACGGGGATTCTTGGGAGACATATATTTTACCCTGACAACTTTAGTTCCAGTTCTCCACTGAAATTCCAATAATGTACCTTTTTTCTCTTCTTGTGATCATCCCCTTCTCTCTTCTTTATGGCAACTCATTCATGGAGAACTGACCCATCTTGATTTTCCAAAAAGACTACTGATACATGGCCAGAGGATATAGCCAACTCTACTGAAAATTCAAGGTGATGTTGGCTGAGGAGATGGGATGGTTATTTACAATGCAGCCCAGATAACAGGAGAGAGACTTCTGTTCTTTGTAAAAGTTCTATAGCTATCTCCACCATCACTCTACCAGCAGCACAGAATTTTCCCTGCCTTCTATTAAGACTCTTTCCATTGCTAACCTCCCCCCACCCACCACACACACACACACACACTTAACTGCCTCTTCCTCTCTCCTCCCCTTGCCCCTATACTCCAAATGCCCTATTCAGTTTTCATTCAATCATTCAGTGAAGACTTCTCACACTCACACCATCTCGGCCATGACGGTATGCTTTGCCCAACTAAAATGGTCAACCCAGATACAAAGCCAAGCAATGGAACCTTCCCATAAAATAAATTCTGTGGTCAGCTCTTTAAGATTTTTTTTCTTCTCCTCGACACATATAACCTGGGCCATATTATCTATCTTCTAAGAATGAGTATTACCTTCCTTTCCACCTACTTTCCACATGCAGTCATAGCCTGTGATAATTCCGGTGACTCTTCCTTACCCCCCAGCGTAGTCCCCAATGCTAATTAATGTTGCCACCTCATCAGCTGTGGTGTTTACACCTCAGTCAGAAAATATTAACAAGATGAACTGAAGGAAGGCTCATAAACTTCATTAGTTCAGCTGTATGTCCCCAGTCGGCAGGACTCCAATTCACGGCGGATTATGTGCCTGCAAAAGGCACTGGAAGTCAAAATATTTTAAGACAGATATTTTTTTTTATATGTGAAATTTATTGTCAAATTGGTTTCCATACAACACCCAGTGCTCATCCCAAAAGGTGCCCTCCTCAATACCCATCACCCACCCTCTCTTCCCTCCCATCCCCCATCAACCCTCAGTTTGTTCTGTTTTTAACAGTCTCTTATGCTTTGGCAAGACAGATATTTTTTATCTTTAGAAACTATTCCAGCAATGCCTGGGTGGCTCAGTCAGTTAAACATCTTGACTCTTGATTTCGGCTCAGGTCATGATCTCACAGTCATGAGATGGAGCCCCACATCGGGCTCTGTGCTGAGCATGGAAACTGCTTGGGATTCTGTCCCTCCCTCTCTCTGCCCCTCCCTCACTTGTGCACGTGCTCTCTAAAAAAAATTGTTTTTAATGAACTATTCCATAATAGTGGTATACTTCTGATAAGGAGTGTGATTCCCAAATTCTGTCCAGCTATAATCAGTCAACCTTTTAATCAGGTGTAAAGGAGACACATACCCAGTATTGTCTAAACATAAATTATCATTTTATGACCATCTTTTCTTTGTAGAAAAATTACATGCAAACTCACCACCAACAGATAACCACTGATTACGTTTTGTTTCTTATTTTCTCATGTTTTTACAGATATGAGTTACCACGGCAGTTTTGTGTTCTCATCCTGCACTTACTACGTATTGAGAGTTTTCCCTTTCATAAAAATAATTACTGCCTATGTATTAATCCACTTATATACACACACTAATTTACATAACTTCACCTATTATTCAGCACTTAGATTTTATAAATAGCAAAATAGCACCATATTAAATCAACTATTCGATCAACTCTGATTAAAATCTATGCAAAGTGTACAAAACCAGAGTACAGAAGATAATCACTGAATTTCTTTCCAATTTTTTTATTAAATAGGTATAAAGTTTACCATCTTAACCTTTTTTAAGTGTACATTCTGGTGGTATTAAATACACTCAATGTTGTGCAACTGTCACCACCATCCATCTCCATAACTCTTTTCATCTTGTAAAACTGAAACTCTATACCCGTTAAATAACTTCCCTTTTATCCCTCCCACCTCCTCCCCTGGCAACTAATTTTCTAATTTTGACTACTCTAAATACCTTATATGAGTGGAATCATACATTTGTCTTCTAGTGACTGGCTTATTTCACTTAACATAATGTCCTCAAGGTTTACCTATGGTGTAGTATATGTCAGAATTCCCTTCGTTTTTAAGGCTGAACAATACCCCACTGTATATATTACATCTTGCTTATCAATCCTTCTGTCTGCTGATGGCCTCTGGGCTGCTTCCATGTTTTAGTTATTATAAAGACTACTGCTATTAACACGGGTGTACAAATATCTCTTCAATGCCCTGCTTTCAATTTTGGTGGGGGGTATATACCCAGAAATGGAATTGCTGGATTATATGATAATCCTATTTTTAATTTTTTGAGAAGCCATCATCCTATTTTCCACAGCAGCTGCACCATTGTACATTCCCACCAACACTGCTCAATGGTTCCAATTTCTCTACATCCCAGCCACTGCTTATTTTCTGTTTTGTTGTCGTTGTTAGTAGCCAACCTAATGGCTGAGGGGAAGTATCTCATCATCTCATTGTAGTTTTAGTTTGCATTTCCCTAATGATTAGTGAAGAGGAGAATCTTTTCATGTGCTTATTGACCATTTGTATAATTTCTTGGAGAAATGTCTGTTCAAGTTCTCTGCCCATTTTTGGATTGGGTTGTTTGTTTTTGTTAAGTTTTAGGAATTCTCTATATATTCTGGACATTAATCCCTTAATCAGTTATAGGATTTGCAAATATTTTCTCCCATTCTATGGATTGCCTTCTTTATTGTTGACACTATTTTGATGCATAAATTTGTCTTAATTCCCAAAAGGACCAATTTATCTGTTTTTTGTTCCCTAAGCCTTCAGTGTCATCTCCAAGAAATCACTGCCAAATGCAGTATTATCAGCATTTGTTCTGTCTTTTCTTCTAAGAGTTGTATAGTTTTAGATATTACATTTTGGTCTTTGATTCATTTTGAGTTAATTTTTTTATATTGGTGTTAAGGGTCTAATTTCATTCTTTACCATGAATCACATAACTCTTCATGTAATTTATTAAGCCTAGATGGGAAACAGTTTTGAAGTTACAGAGAACTGAGCCAGCCAGGAAATGAAACTGGAAAACAGGGAGATATCCACCTCTACCCTCAACCCCATCCCCACTACCCCATACTGAAACCATACAGTGCAAAGGTGAGACTGGGAGATTCTAAGACCCAGAGGAAGAAAGATAGCATACTTTCCAGGGGTTTGTGGCAATAGCAGATTGTCCAGGCAGTATAGTGTCTGCCCAACCTCCTCAAGTGCCAGAAATTATCCCATGTGTGAATATATAGTAACTGATTCATTTTGCTAGCCATATATGATGTCATTTATTCCACTAATTAATCTTTGCTTCCAAACACATGATTCTCATTATGTTCCCAAAACTATATTCATTAGAATACCAACACCTATTGTATTCTTGTCTGAGATTTTCTGTTTGGATTATCATCTAAGGGAAAACCAACTACCTCACAGCTTCACGTGTTCCAGTGGGTCTATCATAGCACCATTCTGATGACTCTGGGACCTTGAAAGTTGGGACACAGAGGGAATGTTATAGTAGCTCAAAATGGTAGTTCTACCCTTTTCCAAATCCCAATTCCACCTCCTTGTCAAAATCCTTAATTTTCTCTTGAGGATACTGGGAATGTCAAAGACCAGGACCCACTACAACTCTCTTGGAATGGGGGATACAAGACTCAAGTCCCATTTTCTCTCAAAGGATCAGCTAAGAGTTTGTGGAGAAATCATGATCTCTCATGACAACACGTAAGAAACGCTTTTCAGGGAAAATGGTTATTAGAATCACATTCAGTCTCATAAATCAAGTGTGATTTGGAGAAAATCAAGAGAAGAGCCCAGGAAACAAAAGTTTGTGTCCCAACAGCCAGGTTTCTTTTGCAGTGGCTCTTTATATAAAGAAAGAGGATGTGAGGACCTCAACCTTCCCACTTCACCATTCTGAACATTGTCCTGCCATCTTATGAAGCAACTGAAAAGGAGCCATTCACTACAGAGGAATCCTGAAAAGACTAAGGGAAGAGTGACCAATCTTATACAAAGCAACCCAAAGGTACAACATAACAGGGAATGCTATAATTGTATAACGCTCTGGAGCCATAGGCCAATGAAACTAATGCTGTGCTGAATAAAAGGGAGTAACAAAGTAAATAAAATGCTATTAAATTCTGGGACTCCCCAAGGTTTCCCCTCCAGTAAGCCACTCCAAGTGCCAACATGTCAAGTTGGCTTTCCAGGAGTTAGTACCATCTTGTAACCAGTCACCTGTCTCCCAAGGGGAATAAAATCAGCCAACAAATCCCTTATGCCTTTTCTTCTTCCAGAAGTTTCCTTGGTATCAAGAATCCAGAAAACACTACAAGAGACTTGCAGAGGATACCAGCACCTCATCAGAAGTCCCTGTAAATGACCAGTCTTGGTATTTTTCTAAGATCCAGGCAACAAATGGGCAAATCAAAGTAGGACATACATCCTTCTCTATAACTGCCTCCCTCATGCCCATGTCTCCTGGTTCTCATACCGCTAGTTTATTTCTGGATTTCCCTGCAAGCAAACTGAAATCCCCATCTGATTCTCATGCATTAGTGGAAAGTCAGCCTCAATGGTACACTGTTTGTAACCAACCAAGAGACGATTCACCCCTACACCTGGGAATTTATCCAAAGTTGGGAATCTCTCACATGGAGCATAATGGCACACCAAGTGGTAAATAGCTTTATTTTTCTTTGATTACTCAAATCAAAGAGATGATCTAACAAATATCCCTAAATAATAAATATCATAGTCCTTTTCTTTGATTTGGGGATAACTCCACAGAAGTCTCTTGCTTCATTGTTTGTGAACATTCTACCATATTCTGAATTCCTCCTTGGGACTCCTGTAAAGAGAAGGTTCCTAAAGGCATAGTAGGCAGCCAAAGGGTCCAAAGCAGGGCCTAGAGGCCAGGGCTGGTGCATCTTCTAGAGATGAGGCAGAAAGGGGCTGGCCCCTTGTCTTGGTTGCAGCCGGTTTCACCTTAGCAGGCAGCTGGCAACAGCCTCCTGTTTGCAGCCCGGGCAAAACAAAACAAAACAAAACGATTCCAATATCATCTCCAGCATCAACCAGTTCTATCTCCCTCTCCTTCTGGCCCACGCTGCTCCTGTCACTGTGATTATGGAGGCAGCATTTGTGCAATAATTAGGATCCTCCTGGGCCAGCCAGTCTCAATGAGAGCAGGATGCCAGCTTCTCCATCACCAGAAACATCATCTCAGCATTCCTCCTTGGCACTCTTCTGCCTCCCAGATCCTATCCCATGCCCCTGGCCACAGGAATCACTAAGCCAGGCTGAGACCAAGTGGACAACTTCTCTTCTATCCTAAAGTCAAGGTTATTTATTTTCCTGGCTCACTGGGAGCAGCCCCAGCTCAAGACCAGGTGGAAAGGTGCTGTGTGGTTGGTCATTGTCAGCATCCCTGCCGTTGAGGGGGGGGTTTCAGGGATCATCTCTGCAGTGTTTGCTCTAATTCTCCACCTCTTGTTTTATTGGTTGCACAGCATCATAGGCTCTTCTGGGCCACCAGACATCTTCAATGCCCATATTTCTCCCAACAGTGATCCTGGAGTCTTTTCAACTCCAGGACCTCTGAACTTCAGGATCTGGGAAAGATCACCTCTTGATGGCACTCTCCATGGGTAGCCTTCTGTGGGATAGCACACTCTGGGGGTGCTTATAGTTGCTTTTCCTCTGATTTCCAATTCCCCGCTCTTCTCCTGCTAGGACCTTGAATTCACAATAGACTGAGACGGTGAAAATGCTCCCATATCGGTCTCTTGATGAAAAGAGGGGCACTCACCTGGCACTGTGGGACATCACCCCTCTTGGTATTCTGATTCCAAGAGCCCAAAAACAAATGCAGTGATAAAATCTAAGAGAAACCAGGAGAAACCCCTCCGCCTGGAAGCCCTTGCTGATCTAACTGCACTGCTCAAGACCCCAGAAATCAGTTTTCCAACCCCCTCTTCCCCTCCCCCTGCCCAACTTCCATTTTCTCCTTTCTTCTGTAGTCACACTTACCAGAATGTAATGTTTCTCTGTTACTAAGGACAATGGGTATTTTTAAACCCCATTCCCCTCCCTATGACTCAAAATAAGTACAATGTGAAAAACTGCTTCGCTGCTCCCGGAGCCAACCCGCCCAACCCAGTGGCTACTGGACTCCAGGAAGGAAGTCAGACTTGATAGAAGATGGACAGCAATGCCAGTGAGGTCTGTGTGACCCACCAGTACTGGGCAGAGTGGCGGGTGGAGCAAGGGATTTGCAAAGGCCCCCAGCCTTTCCTCCAGATTTTGAAATGCCTAAGGCACCACTTTAATCCCTGATAGATGCAAAGGAGTCTTGAAGAAGCAGAAACAGGAAGAGACCATAAAGGGCTTGATTGTATTCAAGAAACGGCCATTCTAATAGCTCTCTGCCTGCAGGCTCTGTCTTCCTGTCCCGGTGGGGGGGGGGGGGGGGGGGGATGACCAGTCGTCTCCAATGTGCTGAGTGAGCAGCCCACAGGCACCCACAAATCAGAACAGACTAGTCCTGGGATGCCAGCAGAGCAGACAAAGGGTCGCCCAGCCAGAAGATGTCATGGGCAGCACCTGGCTCTGAGACTAAGCTAATTGGCATGTGGCTAACCTGCAGTATTCATGGTAAAGCCTGGGAAGTTACCACATCCAGACAAGAGAGAGGTGGCCAGTTACTATGTCACTACATGATCAATCAGCCAGAGTGAAGGCATGCATGTGACCTGTCCTTGGATCCAGGAGGCTGAAGAAACAGCTCAGACTCATACAAGAGAAACTCTGTCCCAGTCTACAGCGATGTCCTATATACATCCGCATGGCTAAGAGAGGGAATGGAATAGGAGTTGCAGAAGGCATTTTTATAGCAAGGATAGCACAGCCCTTACACAAGTAATAGGACATTGGACAAATGCTGATCCCTATAGCTTTCTGTAAAATAGAAGAAGTAAATAACTCAGGCATAAACACACACACACACACACACACACACACACACACACACACAAAGTGTAAAGACTCAGGTTACAACTAAGATTCATCTCACAGCATCCATGGCTTGAAAACTGTATTGATTCCTAAGTGGGAATATTCTGCCCAGGACACCTATAATAATTCTACTGAAATTAATTCATAAACCAAAGAGACTTTGCTACTACTTTTTTGAGGACCTTCTTAAATAATTAGCATCACGATTTTCTTTCGTGCCCGATTATGAAATAACCCTTCACTGCCACCACCCGCACCACTGTGACCACATGCCCCAATGCATCACATTTGCCTAATCTTAACGCGTAGGTACACAGACTGGCTGAGTCCGTGGAGCTACAGTTGCACACAGGCACCCCAAAAAGGCCACTGGCTTTTTCAGTTGTCACATATCCTGGTCTTACAAAATGGATCCTAAACAGAACCGGTCTCTTTGGAGTCAGCCTGAAACAACAACAAAGAAACTGACATTGGCATTGACTTTTCACACGGAGAATAGGTAAGAACGAGGCACGTGCTATTCCCTTCCCTACCTTTTATCCCTCCCTCCTTTGTTCCTTCTCTTTCTAGCTTGCTCCTTCTACAGCACTAGGTTAATAGATGATTATTTTCATGAAAGCAAACCTGCTCAAAGCTTCAAAAATCTTGCAAGAAATGGTTATTGTGATTCAATCTTTCAAACTTCACCGTGTTAATAATCCCTTTAGACTCATAAAGAGCTTATTGGAACCAGCATTGGAATTAATTGAATTTGTAGTCTCACCAAACAGAAACAGCAACTCTATTATTAGTATTAAGATAATTATGGTAGGTTTGGATATTTTCACATTTTTTTATGTTAAAGGGACGGTACCAAATTCAACACAAAGCAGCCTCAACCCTACCTTTACGTCCTCAAGTCATAGTTCTGTGACTCCATCAAAAGCAGGATATAAACCCTGTTTTTATTTAATATCCATAACTTTATTTAATATCCATAACTTTTATTTAATATCCAGAACTTACTAATGGGTCTAAATCAGTAATAACAAAGTCTCATTCCATAGTTTATTTTTAGGCATTTTTGTTTCCTATTAGAATTATGCTCTTTAAGACTCTTAAATACTGAGAACTGAGGGTTGATTGGGGTGGGGCGGAGAGGGGAAAGTGGGTGATGGGCATCGAGGAGGGCACCTGTTGGGATGAGCACTGAGTGTTCTATGGAAACCAATTTGACAATAAATCATATTTAATATAAAAAAAAGAATTATACTCTTTATAAAAGGACTGCTTTTTGTGTCCTAGTCCATTTTTTATTTAGGAACATTTTCCAACTGAGCTTCCTTTCCAGACTCTAAGTTTTTACACAGTTTGGCTTCAGGATCAGGTAGAGATCAATTTATAAATGCTAGGGACAGCTTGCCCTGACATTTCTCCTACAAGTCATAACAGAATGGACTCCGAGCCAAGAGACCAAAGTTCTGGTCCTGGCTTACCAACCACCACCTGTGTGATTGCCTAGCACCAGTCCCCCCCACCCCCCACACCCCGCATTAGGAAAAAAAGGCTACAACAAAAAAGGATGGTTTTTAATTTCACTGTCCTCTCTAAGCATTTTCTGCTTCCACTTATGATTCTAATTACATGAGGTTATAAAAGACCTCTAAACACCTCTCACACTGGTGAATCATAAATACTTCTTTTTAATTGATTGTATTCCTTGTTATTGCTTTACGGGGATGAGAAAGACTTTTTTCCACAATTGCTTGGCATATAGGGTAATGTCTTTTGGTAAAGTTTTTGCCTTAGGATGTGTGTGTGTGCATGTGTATGCACACCCACCTAGGATGGGTACATATTTGTATGTATGTTGGGAAAGGTGATTACAGTGAGGAGAAAATGAGTGCTATTTCAGAGCATTTTGTTCAAGCACCCCAGCCCCGAATTTCAACAGATTAAAAATATTATTGAGGAGATCCAGTTATATGCCTTGAGAATCAAAATTTAAAAAGTCATTCTCTGTGGTGCTCTCTGATGGTAAATAATCATATACACAAGCCCGTCTTATCCTTCATTCCAATCAGGGACTCTTCAGAGAGCTTTTGTTAAGGGATCAGTCATAGCAGTAGGTGTTGTATCCAAGTCCTACTTCTTTACCCTTGAGACGTTAATACTCTAGCTGAGGAGCCACAGAATCATAGAATTTTAGGGTCGGGAGAGTTACCAAAGTTTTTCCAGTCCAACCTCTATCTCATGAAACTGTTGTAAAGATTTCAATTCTTTAACTCCAAAGAGATAATCTTCCAGAAGAGCCCAGCATACCGCACAAGGCGGGTAAGATTCAAAATATGCCCACATATTTCTTCATTCCATCATTCAACCGTCTCCCTGTTGTGCTTAATGAGATTTGTAAAAAACAAGAAAATAATATCCACACCACAACCCCAATGAACATAAAAGATGAAGCTGATATACCTGATGAAACACATTCCTCTACATTTCCCCTCCCTCAAGAGGTCAAAGAAAATCAGTTTCTAGGATAGATTGATTTGTGATGAAAGCCAAGGTAAGTGTGGATTGGAGAATCCAGCACCTTGGCTGAGTAATTCCACGTAGTTGCCCTCCCTCTGGTGGTCAAAGTTGAGATGGCAGCTCTCTATTTCAGTGTTAAGAGTCAGGGATGGAGGAAGGAATAGGGGTTACCCAACCCCCAAAGTTTTGACTTTTTCAGAACCTCAGTGCTAAGTTACAGAGCAAGTTGCCTTACAAAGACTTCTTAATTAGAACATCTTGCTTGTTTATAATGATCACGGCACTTACAAAAGACCATATGTCTTTGAGACGCTGCTTGGCAAGACTTTTCCAATGTTTACCAAATCTATTTTGTATCCCATGCTAATAATAGTCCAGTGGGTCTCCAGGCAGAGAGATGGAGACTGAGGACTTCTTGTTTCTCCTATTACTCAGTATTCCGCCTTCAGAATGTGAAAGACCTCTTAGTTCCTATGAAAAAGGCTAAAACAGAGCTCAAAGTTTCCCAAACGCTGTTATTTTGGGAAAGGTTTATTTCAAGGGCTAAATTGTAATCTTTTGACAAATCAACATTGAGCAATACTCTGTGGCTTTGTTAGACACACATGTTCAACTATTCCTTTTAAAAGACACTTTCAAATGGGTGACAAACCATTTTCCTATGCTCTCCCTAATGTAATTCTACCCCTAGAGCCCCTGCCTGTAATTCCAGAGGGTGGAACTGATGCCCAGTGTTAGTAATCACTGGTTCAAAGTCACACAGCTAGACTAGCCCCACTGTAACACTCTGGCCACGTCATGTGATTAAAAAGGGAGAGTGGCTGCAGCTACATGATCACCCATATGACAATAGCAACAACGAACGGTTAAGCAATCAATTTGTTTTACTTTGTTGACAGCACAATAAACAACATGCTCAGTTTGTTTTTTCACTCCTTAGGGTCCGATCTTGGTCATCCAGAATACTAGGCTCCTGTTATTCAAATATTCAAAGTTATATGGCAACGTATACAGGGATCTGGGGGTCAACTGGCCTGGTTCAGCACTGTGTGGCATCCAAGAGCCGCTGAATTTACATGTGTCCTTGAAAGCTCATCAAACATTCATAGTGTGAAGAATTCATGTGTGATACTACAGTTTTCTTCCTTTGGTTAAGCCATAGTGAACACATAATGAAGTGTTAAGAATCTGTGATAACATTACAGCTCTGGGGGCATAATTCTTCACGGTCACATATTTTATGTACTTGGAATGACTATCACCAGGGTCGTCTTCTTACTGAAGAAATGGTGGCAATGCAGCAACCATTTGTAAAGAGCTTTGCAATAGCTCCTAGAGATGAAAAGTAGTCAATGAAAATAACTGGCATGTAAGACTAGTTAACATGTGCCAGCCAGTGCTCCAAATGCCCCGTCTCCAAAAACTCCTGTATTGCACACAGCCCTATACTGCAACACCACTGATGTCTCCATTCAACAGAAATCTGCACTTTTATCAGGGTATCTGTTTTTTAAGCACATTGTCTCACTAACTGTGACAATATTCTTGTGAGACTACTAAATACTCTGTTTTGTATTTTCTTTAGAATACCAGCATTATATTCCTTTAAGACACGGTACAGCATCAATTTTCTTAAATATCTCTTGATGCCTTGAGGGCAGGGTCTGTGCCTTAGGTCTCTGGATTTTCTTTTCACAAATAACTTTGTTATGTGCAGTGGGCAGCTTTTCTGAATAGAATTTCTTCACATCTAAATTTACTACTGCCGCTTTAGTAATATGTTAGACGGGATTGTGACATAAAGATCCCTTCTTTCCCAAAGAGGAAAGCAGAATTTCATTGGAAATTTGTGAAACTACAATTAAATTTAACTCCAAGGCTGTAGAACTATTTCCATCGGCTATAAAATTACTTTGGAATTAGTAAGCACTGAGGGCAAAGCAATTGGACAAAGTCCTTCTCTGATGTGAAAATGTGTTCTTCAGAGACCAAAGAGAAAAAAAGCTACAATATATATGCAGGTGCCAGAAAATTTAACTTGAGTGAACAGTGGTGGTTGAGTCAGCACCTGAGGGACTGAGCTGTAACTCTAGGAAATTTGAACTGAAGCCAAACATAGAGGGGTGATCTAGGTCTCAAGTTTCAGAGAACACCAAGACAATCCTTCCAAGACACAAAATACTTTGCATAAAATAATAGGCCACACACGCTAGGAGCTTGTTACTTTTGAACCAGTTTTACCAAAACGTCAACTCCGATTTCTCCCCGAGCACAAACATGCACCTACAAATACACCTGTGTGTCTTTCTACTTGGGATCTGGGTAGTTTACAGATCCTATCTTGGGAAGACCTGGAGATTATCCTGCATTAGAAGTTGGCTGTGTCAATGTAACTTCAAGATCCAACTGAAAAATTAGAAAAAAAATTTAGTCTACCAAAGAGATCACTTTACTCCAAGGTGTAATGATGTCTTCCTTTAATAAACCTCTTTGAGAAACTTCTCTAAAGAGGGCTCTTGGTTGGAAACCATGAAGGAAGCCAAGCACAGCCTCCAAAAAAGCTTAAAGCCCAGGAATACTGGGATCTAAATCCCAAAACTCAATGAGGGTAACACACCAAAGTGCACAGTGACCACCCTGAGGCGGCATGGCATAGATAGCCATTCGAGTTCCGAGGAGGGATGGTGTCTCCAGCTGCGAGAATTCAGAAGGATTTCATGGAAGGTGAACTACTGAAGAATGCTTAGAAATGTAAACGGTCGGGGCTGGGAGGGCTGGGAGACCTTGGAGGTAGAGTTAGCCTCCTGAGCAAAGGCACAGAGAGAAGGCTCAGGGCATAGACAGGAAAAATAGTCATGCTTGAAAGAGGGAAGCGAGGTGGGTGAATGGAAAACCCATTCTAAATATTTCCATCCATTTTTTATGGTGTTCTGCAGCCAGAGCTGAAAACTCCTCAGAGCCAAGTCACAGAGAAAGGCCAAGTCCAGAAAGGAGCGATGGGCAACAGAAGGTCAAATCATTTGGGGGAGCCAGAGGTAGAACAAAGTAAAAGAAACCTTCCCAAACAAGTTAAATTAAAGTTCTGGGGATGTTAATACAAACAAGGCAATTAGAACAAATGCTGCTTAAGAGCTGGTCTCTGTCTCTCGAGACAGGGCAGGAAGACTCCACTAATGATACGAAGCGGAACTCTAAAGAATTAGATGCGGGCATTTTAAATGGGGAGCCTTTGACTCCAGATCTCTAAGTGACTGCGACTTCATTGGTCCTTGGGGCACAAGGTCAAGACCCAATTTTTCTCTCTAGTCCTCTACAATTATAATGAGGATGCTTGTTATTTGGTAACGTTGTGGATTAATTCTGAATGAGCACACCCAGTGGATGGCAGGAAAATGAGAGCGTCTTCCACTAAGTCAAACAAAGAAACACAACATTGGAATGAGGGGTTCACTCCTTTCCCCGGGGAAGAAAAAAAAGTTTGTTTTTCACTTGACTTCTAAATGACTAAACCATGAAAAAGGTGGGGCAGGGGGGTTGGAAAGCCTACATGCGATGTGTGAGCACAAGGAAAAAATTGGAAAATTAAGAGGATCTTCGGTTAAGTTTTAGTTCCAGCGCTCTTTGTCCTGAAAAATATTACTTTCCCAAAACTCAAGAGTATAAAGCATTTAACATAAAGAAAAATAAAAGCTTGACCAAAAGACACGAATAAGATCTTGCAACCAGTGCGTCATTTGCACACGACCACCTCTTAGACTTCATATCGCTTCCAGTTAGCTCTGGTATGTTCTCAAAAGTTCCGGGTTCTGAGTTTCAGGAGGACAGACTGCCTCGATTTGCCAGGCCTTTCAACACGTGGCATTTTGTCACCTTCATTCCTTAGTGCCATGTGATCCATCCATGGATGGATGCAAACTCCATCCACATGTACACTTCTGTATCATTGTCTTTGTTTCTGTGTGTTTGGTATCCCATTTATTAAGCTGATGGCTATTAGGCAGCTACCATGTGCCAGATACTCATTGTACTTGTTCATTCCCTGTCATTCCCAAACCCAAATTTCTGCAGATATTCCTACTAATGTAATTTGAAATTTAATTTTCAAGTGACCCAAGATGACATGTTTCACGCTTTGCTCAAAATAGTACTTAATTGGGGAAGGGTTACAGAGAAAGGAAGGAGAGGCACATATACTAAAAGATAAGAACAGGGGCACCTGGGTGGCTCAATCAGTTAAGCATCCAACTTTGGTCATGATCTCACGGTTGGTGGGTTCAAGTCCCACATCGGGCTCTGTGCTGACAGCTCAGAGCCTGGAGCCTGCTTCAGATTCTGTGTCTCCCTCTGTCTGTCTCTCAAAAATAAACAAACATTAAAAAAAAATTTTTTAAAGAATAGCTACACCAGCATTTTATATGCAGGAATATTATCTAACAGAAATGCTCGAAGCACTGAATTTTACCCCTTCTAGATTTGAGCAAATAATTAGTTCTTGGGGGCTTCAGCTCAAGTATTCATCCTATTATGATTTTATATTCAAGTAATCATTGTATTACCAAGGGTAACACCAGGCTAGTCTGAATGATCTGCCATTGAGATGGGAAAGCAGTACCTTTCCTGCGTCTACACAGAACAAAGTAAAATAGAAATGTAGCCATGAGCCACTTTGTTTTCTGATCAATGTAAAGGACCACATAGGAGAAAATTTCAAGGGAAGCTGATTGTCTGCACAGATCAGATAAACACAATTCCCCATCCTTCTCCTTCACCGTCTCAGAGCTAATATTCATCCCAGCCAGGTTTGTTAGTAAACACATACTCAATGCATTAACTATCCTTACCACCCAGTTCTCATAAGCTCTGTTTAAAAAACAACAAAATTAAACCTCAATGACTCCAAATTTTTTAAATATTCGCTTCCAAAAGACAAAATCACAAATTAGATATAAGCAAGAGACAAATGGATAGGTTTCACATGGATCAAAACAGTGTGGAGCTATTGGTGGCCAGCGATTTTTAAATATGTTATTAGTAGCTGTTAGTAAACAGGTACTGAATGCTTACCATATAGAGCACTGGGGAAAAATATGCATTTACCTATTTGGTCAGCGAAGTTACATTCCGGACTCTGTGCTGTGCTAGATGCTGGGGAGTATGGAGACCAACTTTACCTTTAAAAAGACTTTAAGCTGAGTGGAGACTCGAACACAGACCACATTCCAATTAACAGGAGAGGGACAGACAATAAATGCTTCCTGGCTTCCGAGGAAGTTCCAGGATCCACAAAGCTGAGGACAATTGTATGTAGTACATGAGGCCAGAGCTAGTGGGTAGGCAAAAGGGACCCTTCCCTCCTTGCCTGTCTCTACCAGTCTCCGCCTCACCGCAAAATGGAGACATGTTCTTCCTGGGATTTTATTTGCACCATGTGATGGATTCTGAGGTTCTTCTCCAATTGCCCCCAAACTCTCTATCAGGGAGACCCACGCCAAAAGAAAAACAAGTGAGAAACTAACCAGAGAGTCACAAATGGATGACAAAGCCTTTTGGGGACCTCCATCTGCTTGTTCATTTGAACCCGTGGGTTCTCTGATGAAAAAAAAAAAGTAAAAGAAGAAATGAGCAAATAAGTAAATCTAAATGCTTTCTAAATGTATATCCTAAGGGTAGCAATAGGCATTTATGCAATTTGGGATTGCAACAAAGTAAAAATACAAATAGCAAAACAAGGATAAAAGTTGAAATCCCAGTGCACACTTTCCAACCATACCAAAGCAAGAATAAATACAAGAATTATGAAAGAGACCAAAAAAATAGTGGGGAAAGTAAATGTTAAATGGTAGGAGAAATCTGAAATGGAAATTTTAAGAGGAAGCACAGTGAAATGTGTGAGTAAATCTAAACACCAGCTCACATCCCTCTAAACCCTCCTGAGAAAAGCCCGAAGAAAAAGAATCCACGTTCATCACCTTAGACTCTGGGAAAACAATGCGTGGGGTCCACCAATAGGTAAAGCACCGACATTTCGTACTTACAAGGCCCAAATCCACGGCCAAGGTTTAGTATGAAGTGCAAAGTTCAAACCAAAAATAGCAAGCAGCAAAACTGAACAGTCACTGTTGACTCAACTGTATACACTTTAAAGCGTTAAAAATAGCAAAGGGAAGGATTACAGTCTCCAAAACTTTTTCAAAACATGGAAGCAAATGCCAACTGAATTCAAAAAGACAAGTTCCAACCAAACAAGAGAGAGAGAGAGAGAAGGAAAAAATATACATCATCTGCTGATTCAAATGTAATTGATTAGGGAACATAAGGTTGAGGAGTAGAATACCCTTGGGGTACCTGGGTGGCTCAGTCAACGAAGTGTCTGATTTCAGCTCAGGTCATGATCTTGCAGTCTGTGGGTTCGAGCCCCACTTTGGGCCCTGGGCTGACAGCTCAGAGCCTAGAGTCTGCTTAGGATTCTGTGTCTCCCTGTTTCTCTGCCCCTCTCCTGCTGGAGCTCACTTTCTCCCTCCCTCCCTCCCTCTCAAAAATAAATAAACATTAAAAAAAAATTTTTTTAAAGAATACTATTGAAAATCCTTAGCAATGGGGAAGACCATATAGACAGCAGGCCACTGGGAGGACAAGGATTTTCTGACAGTGGTGGAGAGAACGGTAGGAGCTTCAAGGGACAGACACAGAACAAAGGGTGTGTAAGAGATCCTCAACCTTAGAACTCCATTTCCTATAGGACAGTGTTTCAAGTTGGTTAATTCTCTCTCCCTTCCCTGCCCCCCACACAACACACACCTGATATTCAACTTCCCTATCCCTTTGAGTAAATTGACCTGTCTTGCCTATTCTCGCGTCCACGCCAATCCACTTTCTGATTGTGACGTGGATTCGTTAGCCACATATTCCCACAAAGTTAATTGATTAGCTCCAGAACAGCCAGGTCTGGATAGTATGGTACACAGGACAGGTAAACATTGTTAAGCTTAGAGGAGGACGACGAGGGAAATACAGCATTGCCAAGATCTGCAGTATCTGTCTCTGCTTTTCCTAGCCTTGTTCAGTTGAATTCTCAGAGGTCTGACTGCCCCAGCTTTGACCCTTTCTGAGCCCTCCTGAGCCAGTCCTCAAAGGCAAGGAAGCCTATTAGGGGCATCTCCCCACAACACGGTAACCACTAGAGTCAGTTAACCTGCTGTCCAGTATCTACCTCCAAACAAGCTTCTGATCCAAGAGTGAAAACAAGAGTTTGAAAACAGTGATGTTTGTCTCTTTGAAACATGATATTCCCACTTGGTCTGAGCCTAACCAAAAATGACTATAAAGAAAACCTTACCAGGAACCCAGGAGCCTTGCTGGCATGGCCCAATGCCCTTCCACATTAGGCTTTGAACTCATGTCTCCTTACTGTCCCTTCATGGATTTTCCAACACCCCTTCCTACGAAGTGCTCCCACCCCTCTTCTCATGCTTCTGTCCCTTCTCTCAAATGCACATGCCCAGGTAGGTAGTCTCCTCCTGGGGCCTAATATGCAGTGAGTTCAGGGGCAGTGTCTACTCTCTACCCACACTGTCCTGTTACATTAGTCTAGGGACAGTGACCATCTCATATTTTTATTGCTGTGAACCCCACCTGATTCCTGGCATATCTAAGCTTTTAAGCAATAATTTGCTTGTGCTTTTTTCTTTCTTGAAGGTTCCTGTCTCCTAACATCAGTAGTTCCATAGTGTTCACATGGAGAGAATATGCTCCTGACACTGGCTGTACCAAACACATCCTTACAGACTCGGAGATACCCCAGTCCTAGCCCCAAGGAGACTTCATACGAGCATTCCCTCCTTACCCGCTTCCTAACTGCCCCTCCCTCCTGTGCTTTAAGAAGCCTCCAACCTTCGCACAGCTCTCTGTACTCCCCCAGTGAAAACTGAGAAGAAAGAATGCAGATACAAGAGTGGAAATACCTTGGCTGAAACTCACAAAATTCTCCCATCAGGTCACCCTCTGAGGACAGGCTGTGGGGAAAGGAAGGTAAGAAGGTACAAGTCCTATGGACTTACGGGGGGATGGACAGTTGACACCTCACCAAGCACAGACTCATCTCCCCCGCACGCGACCGCAGACATCATCAGGCAATGTGACACAGAGGGACAAGCCCCCGACCGGCTCGGGGTGCCACATCTCAGCGCTGAACTACTGTGTGACTTTACTTCTGTCAGCCTCCATTGCCCAAGATGTGAAATGAAGGCTTAGAAAGGATGATCTCCAAGGTCTTTTGCAACATAAAAAAAAAACAAACAAAAAAAACAAAAACCACACTGCAATTCTGATTTTGTAGGGGAAGAGAGATTTGCATAGAGCCTTTGAGGTCGCTGTGCAGGAGGAATGCACACGTACACGAAGATAGCCATTCATCTTATTACTTATAAATTTATTTTTAATTTATTAAAAGATACCCTATTAATGTTTCCCGGAAGACAGGAGACTGATCTCCAAATATATGGAATATTCTCACATGGCCACCCTCCTCCTCAAGTCAAACTGTTCCGTATAAACCCATGAGGGGGAACAGAAACCCATGGGTGGAAGACAGCCTTAAGCTTAATGTAGAAGAAATGTTTTATTCATCTTGGGGATGGTCCTAATATAGAATCAACTAAAAGCCTCCACAAACTCACTGCTTTCTCCCAAAGAGGTCTCTGAGATTGGGAGTGTTTAAGTCTGCAAGCATGAGCTGATGACGGCCGCTGCAGGACTTCTTTGCATAAAGGATCCTTACCGGGGCCTCTCACGGCTTCCTGCCTCGGCCAACATCCTGTCCAACAGAAGGGCCTTTTAGCTCTCAGATCAAAGCCTCCCTGTGTGCAAAGTGCCCACTGTTCATTAGTGAGATGTGACTTGCACCTGCTCCGCTGAGGTGTACCGCTTTCACTGCGTCCCTCTCGGCTTCAGCAGGCTGTGGCGAGATCACAGGCCAGTCACTTTGGTGACGAAGGAAGCCACGCTCTGCCAGTCAAAGGCTGGACCAGCTGTGCCGGTCCTGTGCGAACCAGGTGCCTACCGCTTCCCCAGGAACCTGCTGCCAAGCCTTGGCACCAAGGAGAATCAGCAGCTGCTCCTCCAGCATCAGCCTTGTCTGTCCGTCTCCTTCTCGGTCTGAGAAGCCAAGAGCAGTCTGCTGGGAGGCTTATTACAAAGACAAGGAAAGAGAACTTTGAGAGAGATACAAAAGTAATGGCTCCAGAAGGTTGGCTGAGGGCATGAAAAGCAGAAACACAGTCAACATGAGAATGGAGACAAATTTCTAAGCCTGCCGTATTCTGAATAGCATTATCCTCAAGACAGGACAAATGCATAACAGAAGGGTACAAATCACAGTGAGCAAACCTGTTCATTGATATTATCAGTCAGAGACCCCCAGGTGGCTCAGCTGGTTAAGCCACCAACTCTTGGTTTCAGCTCAGGCCATGATCTCACGGTTTGTGGGTTCTAGCCCTGTGTCAGGCTCTACACTAACAGCACGGAGCCTGCTTGACATTCTCTCCCTCCCACTCTGCCCTTCCCCAACTCATGCTCTCTCCCTCTCTCAAAATAAATAACCGTTAAAAAAAAATACTATCAGTGATATCATTATTGGTTGTAGATTTGAAACCCACGTAACATCGATCCAGATAAAACACTGATCATGATAAATGTTCACAGCCTGAATTTAGCTCATCAGATGGTGCCATCTGCCCTGCATTTTCATAAGGTTTCATGAACTAGGATGGACAACAGCAACAGGAAATAAGATTACCATTGGTTCCTATGAGCTTTCCTGGTTAGAAGGTTCGCTCTGTGTCAGGACTCAGGAAACCCTATTAGGCTGTAACCGAACTCCGTGCATTTGGGCCTTGAATTGTATGTTATGTGTCCTTTTTCTAGAAAATATATAAATACCACCAAGCCACTCAGCCAATGGTCTATGCCCTGTTGGATCCTGCCATTTCCTCATTAGATCCAAATGATGTTATTCAACTAGGTGGGACCAGGAGTGAACAACCAATTGGCCAAGGGAGTTACTTCCTCCTCCGAAAGGCGCTTCCTTGCACAGTGTCCTTGGAGCTGTGGCACATGGCTCCTTCCCAAGCAGTAAATCCCAGCCAGGAGGAGGCAGGGGGTGGGGAGGCAGGGGGTGTAAAGGACACTGTTGTGCTGTGACTCATCCTCTCGCTGACTTCATTCACTTCTGTGTTTGTAGCCAGTCGGACAGCTGTGTTGGCCATGTGAAGTCAGAGAATTTTTTTGTTCCAAAGACAGGAAGATGGGGTGGGGGAAACAGATAAAACAGTGGCTGCGTGTGTGTGAAGCCGTAATTGCCGCATGACTTCAGTCCTCTGACCGGCTAACAGTCACTGCATTACTCACCAGTCCTCAAAGTATGAGACGGGTCCGGATGGATTCAACACGAAGGGAGACGGGCCTGGCAGCGGGGACTCAGGTCTGGGAGAGGGTGCTCACTGAGTTGCAGCAAGGTGAGGAGCAAATGCCCACGGCTAAAGAATGGGGCCCTTGGCTAGAAACTGAGGAAAATCAGGCTCTTGCAAACATAAACAAGACAAGGACCTTGCCTCCAAAATGTCCACACTCCAGGTTTAGCCAGAAATGTAAGCAATGCTTTCAGATCCCAGAGAAGGGAGAACTCAGACTCTCTGCACCGAGATATCCTGGGACAACCACAGCGTTGTGTCCAAAACTGGCAAAACAATACAAATGGGGCTACAGCCAGCATCTTTCTGGTGTCACTTACACCCTCGGATCCCCCTTTATGCTGTTGTCACCCACCAAGGCTCACCACCTCCTAGTTCCTGCAAAGAACTGCAGCAAACACCCAATATTCGCTTCAGTGTTACCCAACTGTAGCCCAGGCCTCAACTTTCGAACACAAGGAACAGCAAACTCACAGCCCAGCTCCAGCCTGCCACCTCTTTTGCAAATAAAGATTCTTTTGGAACCGAGAATTTGCTTACAGTTACATGTATGATGGCTTTCCCACTAGAATGGCAGAACTGAGTAGTTGTGACGGAGGCTAACGTCTAAACTATCGGCTATGTAGCCTTGCAGATAGTTTGTGGACCCTGCTCGAATGCATAGCAGAAACCCTCTCTTACTTCACCAAGAAAACACGCTGGTGAATTCCTTAAATCTTCTGATGCAACATCTATTAAATAGTCTACAGCTGTTTCTCTTCCATCTGGGTCTGTCCGGATTCAGTGGAGGAAGGTGCCTCCTCTCTTAATGAAGACCAATCTGTCCACTCTGGGAAGAGATGAATTAGAACCGCTTCCTTAAGCACTCCCCACTCAGAATGGGTTCAAGGTCCCTTCTTTAATGCTCCAAAAAGCATCCTGTGTGATTTGCACATCTTTGTAGCATCTGTCTATATACACATACCCATTTCCTCCAAGTATATCACACTGTAGTGATTTAGGATAGGATGGGGTGTAACAACAGATTTCAGTAGCTTAATACAGGTTTTCTTCTCGATCATACAAAGTCTGAGGCACATTGGCAGGAATTCCCTCTATCTGGCAATCACAGGCCCAGGCTACCTCCACTGTGAAATACTGTCGGGTCAACACCTCATTTCCTCATTTCCTGGGTCACAGCACCATGGGAAGAGAGAGCAAGGAAGTAGTGTACTGGCTCTTAAATGCCTCAACCCATGAATTGCATTCACATCTCATGACTAGAACTAGTTACGCAGCCCCATGTCCCACAGGGGGCTCAGCAACATAACCTGCTATGTACTCAGGAAGAAGATTTCAATATGGCGAATGCTGGGAACATCTACCACCTCCAATTTCATTTGTCCTTGTCCCCCAATACCTGGAAGAGGGACAAGTCTACACTAGGTACTGAACAAAGATCTGCTGAACTCCATCGACTCTGCCTGGTGAACTTAAGGGAAGTCTTCAAAGAGGAGATCAGTCAGTGGAGGAAAGGTCCCTACCAAGTCCTAATCCCAGGAAAGGAGTCTGAAACAAGAGAAGGATCAGCAGACAGCATTGCTAAGGAATCCAAGTGCATGAATTAAGATAAGAATAGTCAATAGCACCCCATGCCACAGAGGAAATAAATAAGAACATGACTGAAAACAGGCTACTGGATTTGACAATTAGGTCATTAATGGCTTTTCTCTGGTGCAGGCCAAATCTCATTATGGTGAGTTTTAAGAGGGAATCCAAATCATTTCAGTGAGCTAGAGTTTCATCGTATGAATGTTGCTCGAAACAGATGGCTGTGTGAGATTTGTGGATGTTTTGTTACTCTGAGATTTTTAACCCTAATAAAACTTCTTGCTATGAAATCGTAATGATAAATATAGCTACCATTCATCACACATTTGCTATGTGCCCAGCACTCTGCTAAGTACTTTACTCACATTATTGCTAATATTTAATAACAATCCTAGAAAGAAGGCATGGTTATATTCTGGTCCCACAGTTAGTTAATACCACAGTGAGAATTGGGGTCCAGTCTGATTGATTCCAAAGTTTCTCCTTTTTCAACTACATCACAGTCTCATTCCCCCCAAACACTCAGTGGTTAAAACTGTGGCCAGTGGATCTGGGACACTCCTAAAAGAATAAAATGTCAAGGTGGAATGGTTCTCCCATGTTGAATTAGACTACCCTTTTTACTTTTAGACTCAATCATTCCATGCCAAAGCATATTATGTTCTGAAGTTGTCTTCACCTTGAGAAAAATTATATAATGAATACAGCATCCAAACTTTTTTCAATTCTTTCCTCTTTGGCTTACTTTTCAACACCTCAACCTTCCTTTTACTTCTGCAACTAACAATTTGGTAACCATAGTATTTTTGATGTTAATTCTCGGATGTCTTCTTTCATACAAAATGGCAAACATATTTGGATAATGACCGTAAATTAACAATAAATAAAAAGTATACTTCTCAAATCTTGTAGGGAAAACAGTGTCAAGTATATGCTCGTTTAGTTTCAGGAGGACTGAGAGAGTATCTTTGGGTCAATAGGAAACTGGTAAGGAAGACTTGCAAAGAAATGCTATAGTGGCCATACCAAGAAGCAAGAAGTTCAACTATTGCTCATTTAAAGTTCCCAGAGAAGAGAATGTTTATTCTCACCTTTGGTTAGTACAGCCTTATAGCTCTGTGGTGCTTGATTATTTAACAATCCCAGAATAACTAGACAAGTTGACTTTTTCAATTCATATCCGCTATTGACTCCTTGTTTGTTTGGGCCATTTGCAACATGACTTACGAACACAGTGTTCATATACTCTTCCATATATGGTTTTTTATTTTATTTAAAACTTCATCAGACTTTCTGGGTGAGGGATATTGGCACCTATTACAACTTTACCTATTGAATCAGAAATGTATGCAGCTTAACATGTATAAATTTCACTGTAATTTTTATCCTAAGCTTCACCAGGAACTTGAAATTGAAGTTTTGCCTTTTTAGAATCTGAAAATTCAATGATTAAAATTAATCATTTTATGTGGATCCTTAGAAATGAGTGTTAGAAAATATTAAGCAGAGGGGGCACCTGGGTGGCTCAGTTGGATAAGGTGTCTGATTTCAGCTCAGGTCATGATCTTATGGCTGATGAGTTCGAGCCCCACATCGGGCTCTGTGCTGACAACTCAGAGTCTGGAGCCTGCTTCAGATTCTGTGTCTGTCTCTGACCCTCCCCTGTTCTCGAATACAAATAAACATTTTTTTAAAAAATTTAAAGAAAATATTAAGCAGGATATTATAGGTATGTTTTATTTATTAAAATATCAAAGCCTTAAAAAAAATCAAAGCCTTACTGAATGAATACCTGAAGTGGGCACAGTACTGGAAAGATTCTACTTACCCTCAGTGTGTCGTAATATAGAAAAAAAAAAGAAATTAAGTGAACGGATTTGCATAAAAAACATGCAAAGCATTATGCCCACAGGTGCAAAATAACTAACATCTGTCTTAAACTTCTGTATAGTACTCAATATCCAATTTAGAGGATGAGTAATTCGAGTACCTCATGGTAAATAGTTCACTTTAACAGATTCATCAAAGGTTTTCCTTAAACAGAAAACTCTTACACATTTCTACCATGATTCTCTGGAAGCTTGATTTCCTACTCTATTCCAAACATTTTCCCCTATGCTGTAGACACCCTACTTCAGTTCTGACCCCCTACTTTCAGTGGATGGACTAGACTTGTACTTCACAGAGAAAGTAGAAACCATCCTCCTGCATCCCATTAGCTTCTTCCCATTGTCCCTTTGGTACAATGAACATAGTACCTCACCCCCATTCGAGGTTCAGCCCCTTCCAGTATATTCTGGGTCCCACATCTCCCCCACTGATTTCAAACTTTACCCCTTAAGTTGTCCCCTCTTTTGCTTTGGACTTAGATCTGCAATTAAATACATTTAACGTTGAAGGCCAGCCTTTCAACCAAAGTTTCCCTGGGCGTTGTTTGGTTGGTGAATGTTAACCCTCTGTTTTCTCAAAATGGGTTTCTACGGATACATCTTGGCCATATGTAAAATCTCCACCTTATTCTTTCTTCCCATAAATATCTTGTAAGTATTCTCCACCATTGTCTGGGATTGTTTAGGGGAGTCTGAGGCCTGTCCAGCTGCATTCCACATAAGTGACTAGAGATTTTCACCTGTTCACCCAAAATACTCTCTTTCATCACCTCAAGAATATGCCTTGATGCTGGCCTTTCTAAATAAGTTTTCCCTGGTACATGGTAAGCCCTTCAAATATGTAGATTCATGCCTTATCTTTTTTTTTTTTAGAAAAGTTCACTTGAATTTTTAAATATTTGTTCTCCTGTTTTGGTTTATTTGTTGGTAGAGGAGGACCCCATATAGTATATGTTTGCCTGTGTTTTATTTTTATAATTTTGTCTCTAATCTTTTTCCTTTTCATATGTCTTGTTCACTTCATTTGCTTTTCTCATATCTACTTTTTTCCCTACTGTGCTTTCAGTGGGATCTACTCGTGTTCTAATTTAGTCGTGACTTCTAAAAAATGTTTTTTCTTTCATGATTTCTGCCAAACTCTAATTCAAATCTTCCTTCATTCAACATCTCCTGTGGTCCAGTCCTGAGTCATTGCATTTCTGCTTTGTATACCTTCATTAATAACTGTTACGCCATTCAGTTTTTTATACGTGGACTGTTACGTTAAAATTTTTATCTGTTTCTTGGCAATAGCTTTCTGGTGCATTTCATTTGTCTATAGAGAAAATTTTCTGATTCTTTTTCACAATACCATCTCTGTACAGATGCTCTTCCAACACTTTTGTTGTTACTCATATTTGAATGAGTTGAATTTTCCTGGACCAGCTCTTTACAAAGGTTATGAGGGGGTAGAGAGAAGGACTAAGGAGTTCCAGTCTGCCAAGCTTTACAACTCATAGGCTTTTTCTGTTACAGTCTGTTGCAACAGCCTATTTCACTTAAAAAGGATGCTTCTGTCCAACCACATTCTCTTTACCCTTTAGGTTCAGAATGGATTCTACCCATGTGATCTTCTAGTGTCTTCACCAGCCACCACCACGCAGGACACATCTCTTCTTTTCCAAGGTAGCTGCCCCGCTTTTTGTTCGATCCTTTTGGCTTCTACTTCCTGGGGTCTGCCATCTGTGTGGCCCTCAGGCCCTTGCCATCATCCCACACCCTGTTCCATCTCCTCTAAGGTGAAAAACATCCCAGTTTGCCCAGGATTGAGGAGGTTCCTGAGATATGGGACTTCTAGTGCTCAAGCTAGGAAAGGTCCAGGCCAACTGGAACAAGCTGGTCATCCGGAATTCATCCTTGCTCACTGCAGTTGCCACGGAGGATGGGCTCCTCCCCTTCTGGAAGTGAACACTTAATTGGCCTTTCTAAAATTCAGCACAGCTGATGCCACCCACCCTCACCATCCTTCACCACTTACCATGCAGCTTCTTGCCTGCTTCCACTGGCCTCCGCTGCTTTTGGCAGAACATGTAATTTGTAGTTTTAAGAGATATCTGGGTCTCCCAGAAGCACTGAAAATGGAATCTGGGGATTTTTTTCCTTCAACTTCTTTCTCTGTATAGTTTCAAAGAGGGTAAGTGGGAAAACTCAGGTTAAGCCTCTACCATGTGTCCCTGGAGCTCGGCAGATATTTTCTACTGTCTTCACGGAATTCCAGGTAGAAGAGCCCCACTTTTGTTATAATTGAATTTCTCGATCAAGCAAACTCTGCAGTTACACTGTGATGCCCAGGGGCACCTGGGTGGCTCAGTCAGTCAGTTAAGCATCCAATTCTTGATCTCGCCTCAAGTCATGATCTCATGGTTCGTGAGTTCGAGCCCCACATCAGGCTCTATGCTGACCGTGCAGAGCCTGCTTGGGGTTCTCTCCCTCCCTCCCTCTCTGCCCCTCATCCACTCATGCACACATGCTCTCTCTCAAAATAAACTTTACGAGGAAAAAGACTGATGTTCAGAATAAGCAGACTATGTAAGCCATACCCCATACAGAATGAGGAGCTAACAAGATGAATTTCAGGATGTGTATGCTACATGTCATGAAAGCACATTAAAGTACATAAAAGCACAAAAGCATATTATAAATATCAAGTGCTATGCAGATAAAAGTAATAATAAAAATAGTATAGGAAATGCTGATAACTAAAAACAAATCACAACAAGAGATAAAGAACGGCCTATATAGAATGGAAACAGAACACAGAAGGTTTTTTTGTTTGTTTGTTTTATGAGGACTTTATTATTTTTTTACTATTAAATTTATTGTCAAATTGGTTTCCATACAACACCCAGTGCTCATCCCAACAGGTGCCGTCCTCAATGCCCATCACCCACTTTCTCCTCCCTCCCACCCCCATCAACCTTCAGTTTATTCTCAGTTTTTAACAGTCTCTTATGGGAGCCAAACCATAAGAGACTCACAGAAGTAGGTTTTGAATCAACCCTCTGTGAATAAGAAATTGTTGTTTCTTGAATATGGCCAAATTAATAACATAAGCATACCAAATCGGCAGACTGAGTGCTCCTATATGCAAATCATTGTGCCAAATGCTGCTTCATGGGTTATTCTATTTGATCCTGACAACTTTTTTTTTAATTTTTTAACATTTATTTATTATTGAGAGACAGAGACACAGAGAGTGAGCAGGGGAGGGGTAGGGAGAGGGGGAGACATAGAATCTGAGGTAGGCTCCAGGCTCTGAGCTGTCAACACAGAGCCTGACGCGGGGCTCGAATTCACAAACTGCGAGATCATGACATGAGCCGAAGTTGGTGCTTAACCAACTGAGCCACCCAGGCGCCCCAATCCTGACAACTTTTCAAGGTAAACGTAATGAGACTGAATGTCAGAAAAGTTAAAATAACGAAGATCATTCAGCAAGCAAATGGAAGACCTCGGATTCAAACCTGGGCATCTCTGGGACCAGTGCGCCCATGCGGCTTGTTCTCCACCTTGCCCCATCAAAGAAAAGAATTAATGGAAAAGAGACCTTGAGGGAGACAGTAACTTAAAACAGGGGGAGTGGAGAGGGCAGTCATGGACTTCTAACCAAATGTGGAAAAAGTTCAAGTGTAAATACTATTACTGCAGGAGAAACAGAGGGAGAAAGAAAGTCAGCAACCACATTCATTAAGATTTTTAATGCAGTTGCTTCAACAAGCTGGAGAGACATTTAAAACGTGAACAACACAGTGCATCTGGTTTCATCCTCTGACAGAAGCCCATTTTGATGAAGTGGGAATTAAATTCACAAATGTAAGAAACTAGAATAGTTTACCAAATTTCTTCCTGCTGTTATGAAAAATAATATTGTGATAGGGAATGCGATTAAATCTCTCAAAAATTACATTTAGGTTAAGAAAAAAGAAAAAGAGTGGCAGGCTAACTGGTCTACCAGAGGGAATAGAATTATCAGGTCTAATTCTTAGAAAGTGGTTTGCAAAAAGTCTGATTCCTCAGAGAAGCTCCAAGCATTTCAAAGTGTTAGTTTATAACCCCTTCCTAAATTATGATCATCATGCATCCAAAGACTCGGGTGACCAGGATGACATCATTGGAATCATCTTCACCCTCAGTCAAACCTCATAGGGACCCCACTGGGAGCAAAGCCCTGTGCATGTCTGACCTTGGATTCTGCAAAGTGTCCCATGAACGGGGAAAAAAATTGGAGTTGCAAACCTTCAGTTGATAGGAAGAAAGTGCACAGTGTAGGAAGCTGACTGATTTGAGGGCCATATGCAGCCTTGACCAGAAACCTCCCTGAGATACCATAAATCTTAATTCCATTAATTTCTAGCTATTCCAGTATTTTATTCAATAAAGAAATAAAACACTAACTCTTTATCTCCAGATACTGATGCATTTAGATTCCATTAATCTTTCTCTAGCTACTCCAACCCATACTGACCTCTTCCTTCTCCAAAAACTATTCCTACAGCTAATGCAATATAATTTGACCCTTAATGGTCTTTTTTTTTTTTTTTTTTTTTGGTGGGAGTTTGTGTAGGTAAACTTTGACTCAAACCACAGGAGAAATTCCAAACATTCTTGCATTAGTTCCAAACATTGTGATCAGCCAGAGCAGATACTTAACATATATCAATTCACTGATCACAAGGGAGGGGAAATTTTAATGGAAGGATTAAAGGGAAAGGATGAAACGCAAAGCATGGGGCATGTTGGGGAACGGGAAGCTTTCATCAAGTATCACATCACTGGATTGTGGGCAGAAAGGTGTACAAGGAATACCGGACACCTGAGAGAAGGGAGGGCAGAAGTGTTACTAGAGAAAGGCAGGAGAACGTTGGCTGGTGTGTCCAACTATTCACATACAAACTAAATGCTAAATTGAAGGTCATCTCTTCAATAACTTCCTGCATAACTTCAGAGAAAGACACACGGACACAAAAAAAGAAAAGCACGTTCTCCTCTCCAAAAAGGTCAACCACAGAGATTGATCAATGTGGTGACACTTGTCGAAGCCAACTTACTATTTTATCCCAGAAACAAGTATGAGAATATACCAAAGACAAACACCATTTGTCCGAGAAAATAGAAATCAAGTACTTGTTAGATCTTCAGGCCACAGAATTAAATGTGTTGTCTCTTCTGCATTTCATTTACTCTTTCCTCATCCTGCATGGGTGTTCCTAGTTTCCAAGTTTAAGAAAATTAATATTAAGGGGTACCTGGGGTGGCTCAGTTGGTTAAGTGTCCAACTTCAGCTCAGGTCATGATCTCATGTTTCATGGGTTTGAGCCCCGCATCAGGCTCTGTGCTGACAGCTCAGAGCCTGGAGCCTGCTTCAGATTCTGTGTCTCCCTCTCTCTCTGCCCCTCCTCTGTTCATGCTCTCTCTCTCTCTCAAAAAAAAAATTTTTTTGATAGTATTAACAAATCATATAATGTAGGACTTCATGTTATATATACTAGATCATTCTTCATTTTCAGGATTTTTTTAATTACAAAGCATCAATAACACTTCTGTTAAATGAGCAAAAATGTTAAGGAACAGAGAAGTCAGACCATATGGAAAACAATTTCCATTCTAAAAAAGCTTAATCATTGAGAAGACAACTTCAGAAGATGGATGCATTATAATAGATCCAAATGACTGAATCTATGATAAGGGTTTTAAAATCTTAATTGCCCTCAGTTTGGTCTGACAAAGTTGTACATGACACTAAGAAATTCTGAGGTGCAGTGCTGAGAGGGGGTAGACAGACAAATAGGATGCAGATAATCAAAGGTATGTAACAGGCAAGCCTGGTTTCTTCTCGGTGTCACCAAAGTCTCTACATGTTCTAATCTTTCTTTAAAATAGGTGTCTAACTTGTTATCCTAGCTGGGGAGAGGAGGAGAAACCAGTTATCTACAACTGATCTCAGGAAAAATCAAGTGCCTCTCTGCTTTCGAACACGAGGCTCATGTTTTGGTTACTTCTTCTATTCATTTATCTAACATAACACGTATTGAATCCTGGCATAACGTAATCCGAGTTACACAATGATAATTAACACACTACACTTGAACCTAAAGGAACTTTACAATCATAAAGAAGAGAGTCTAAAAATAATTATAATTGAAGGTGGTAAACATGGGCAGATCAAGGCAAGAATAGTACTGAATATAGTTTGAGAAAGTACAACCCAGGGCCCCAGACTCAAGTTTCACTACATGAGCTGCATTTATTAATTCATTGGCAACTGGTTTGCAGTCATTCTTTTTACCCTAAATTCTGCAATCATCCTGCGTGACTTTATCATCTTCATGGCCAGTCCAACTTTCTGACTTCAGAAACTTCCTCTCCCATGCCACTTGAGCTAACCTCTCCCACTGACATCATTCAGAACAGTCCCATCTCTGGATATAAGCCACCCTCTAACCACAGATTACGGTCATTCCAGCCTACACACTTAGTTACTTCCAACACACATATTCCTCAGTCTTGTTGAAACCTCTGGGACACTTACTATGTTTTCTTTTTCCACACCTCCCAGACTTCATTCCCTCCTTTTTCATCTAAGATTCTGTGGTTTATAATCTCAACCACTCTCTTACTATTATTCTCCCTGGCTTTATTGATATGTAATCGACATAGAACACTGTGTGAGTTTAAGGTATACAACATGACTTGATATACACATGCTGCAAAATGATTAGAATAGAATTAGTGAACACCTCCACCATTTCACATAATTACCATTTTTCTGTGTGGTGAGAACATTTAAGATCTACTCTCTTAGCAACCTTCAAATATACAATTCAATATTGTTAACTATAGTCACCTTGCTGTATATACTTACATGAGAACTCACTCATTTTATAGCTTGAAGTTTGTACTCTTTGACCAACATCTCCCCATTTCCCTCACGCCAAACCCCTGGTAACTACCACTCCACTCTCGGTGAGTTTCCATGAGTTCAGCTTCTTTAAATTCCACATATAAGTGAGATCATACAGTATTTATCTTTGTTGCTAATCTTAAAGAACTTCCTTGCCCTACTATCTTTAATTGCAACTGCTAACAAAATCCCAACCATAGATGAATTCAAGTATCCCACACTCAATGAATGCCTCACAAGTTTCTATGTAATACCAGAGGAATTCAACCAGGCTGACTGCAACCATCAAAAATTCTTATCAGTGACTTCATTTGGCCCCTAAAATCTGTCTCTCATACCAAACTCTCCCATTTTCCACTTCAACTGCAAAGTTTCTTATGTATCCCCAATATTTCCTCTATCATATAGCAGATGACCTCTTGTATAAAATAGAAATTATAAGATAACGCCTTCTGCTGCCCAAAAAAGCCACACTCATACCCATCTTTCATCCCCATCAGATCAATTCTTTCATCCATATTCCAGACTCAGTCCTTTTTTGATCAAGAACGTTTTATTGTTAAATGTGTCTCTCTTGTATGATTAATCTCTTTCTTAGTAGCCCCTTTCTACTAGACTCAACCAGTTCATGTGTCTCCAAATTTTCAGATTCTCCCACGTACTTCCCACCTATTCTAACACTAACACTATCACCCTCTCCTTTCATGTAAAAGTTCTCCAAGGATTGTCAAGAGCTAAAATTCGTTTATCTTCATATCCCAAAATTCTTTATGTACTCCAATCTGGCTTCTCTCACATGCACCACTCAATTCCATCAAAACAATTGTATAAGGTGTTCAATGACTTCCATGGTGTCAGTTCTAATAGACTCTTAATTTCATCTTATTGACACCTCAAAACATACAACATTGTTATTCACTTCCTCAAACTAAAACGTCCTCTTTGCTTCCTTGACCTAACACTCCTCTAACTTGATTTCCTGGTCAATACACTCCAGTGTCCTTTCCCAGGTACTCCCCCTCCACCCTTTGAATAATGGAGTTCCTTGATCAAATTTCACTGGGAGCTTTCTGATTGTGTCAGACCTTACAAAAATACTTCAAAAAAAGTATAGGTTGACTGTGTTCATCCAGCCTAAAGAACACAGAGGAAAAATGAAGCAAATAAACAGAGCTTCAAAGATGTGTGGGACACCAGTTAAGTATACCAGTACACATAAGGGGAGTCACAGGAGGGACAGAGGTAGAAAGAATATTTGAAGAAATAATGGCAGAAAACTTCCCAAATTTAATTTTTTTTTTACATTTATTTATTTTTGAGAGACAGAGAAAGACAGTATGAGCAGGGGAGGGGCAGAGAGGAAGGGAGACATGGAATCCAAAGCAGGTTCCAGGCTCTGAGCTGTCAGCACAGAGCCCGATGCGGGGCTCAAACCCACAACCCGTGAGATCATGACCTGAGCCAAAGTTGGATGCTTAACCGACTGAGCCACCCAGGTGCCCCCCCCCAATTTTTTTTTAAAAGATAGCAATCTACATTTCTTAGAAAGCTTTAAAAACTAACAGGGTGCCTGGGTGGCTCAGTCCGTTGAACGCCTGACTTCAGCTCAGGTCATGATCTCACAGTTTGTGAGTTTGAGTCCCACATCAGGGGCTCTTCAGATCTTCTGTCCCACAACCCTCTCTCTCAAAAACAAACACAAAAAAATTTTTAAACTCCAAGTAGGATAAACTCAAAGATATCCACACCTAAACACATCATAATCAAACTGTCAGAGTCAAAGACTTCTTGACAGTAGAAAGAGAGATGTAATCATATGTAAGGGGTCCTCGATAAGATTCACAGTGACTGCTCATTAGAAAACAGATATATAATCCACTAGTATGGCTTATTCAGTGTTCAGAAAGACTACCGACCTGCCAGGGGGATACAAACCTATATCCAAACTATCATGCAAAAATAAAGGAGAAAATGGGATATTTCCAGATAAAAACTGAAAGAATTTGTCACTAGCAAACATACCATATAAGAAATACTAAAGCAAGTCCTTTCAGTTGAAATGAAAGGATACTGAATAGAAGCTCAAGTCCACATGAAGAAATGAAGATATAGAGAAATAAAGGTAACTCCATGGATAAATCTAAAAGATAGCATAAATGTGTTTTTTGCTTGTAACATTTTCTTCTAACTTAAAAGATAACAATAATTACAAATTTATATTGATGGGTACAAGAATGTATAAAATATAATTTGTATGACAATATTAGCACTAAAAGGAAGGAGAAAATGGAGTTAA
Source organism: Acinonyx jubatus (assembly GCF_027475565.1). Taxonomy (NCBI): domain Eukaryota; kingdom Metazoa; phylum Chordata; class Mammalia; order Carnivora; family Felidae; genus Acinonyx; species Acinonyx jubatus. The sequence continues at coordinate 138,963,831 of NC_069385.1, read as the reverse complement.
TAGAAACCAAGATTTTGTATATTCTTGTAGTTATCTCTATTAATCTAACTTAAATTTTTAGGAATTAAGATGTTAATTATAGTCTCTCTAGTATGACCATTAAAAAATAATTCAGTAATATTTAATAAATCAGGGAATTACAATAGTGCACTAAACATTTTTAACTCAAAAGCAGTCAGTAATGGAGGAACAGAGGAATAAAAAAAAAGTATAAGACATAAAAATAAATAGCAGCGTGGCAGAAATAAATCCTACTCTATCAGTATTACATTAAATGTAATTGTACTAAACACTATAATCAAGACAGTAATGGAGGAACAGAGGAATAAAAAAAAAGTATAAGACATAAAAATAAATAGCAGCGTGGCAGAAATAAATCCTACTCTATCAGTATTACATTAAATGTAATTGTACTAAACACTATAATCAAGACAGAGATGGACAAAATGGATAAAAACAGAAAATATGAACCAACTATATGTTGTCTACAAATGATACATTGTAGATTCAAAGACACAAATAGAACAAAAGCAAAAAATGGGAAAAGATATACTGTGAAAACTGCAGCCAAAAGAGAGGTGGAGTAGCTATACTAATATCAGACAAAACAGACTTTAATACAAAAATCATTACTAAAGGAAGGACATTTTATAATGATAAAAGGATGAATCAATCAAAAAGATATAACAATTGTAACAAAATACATGAAGTAAATACTGACAGAATTAAAGGGAGAAATAGACAATTCAATAATAACAGTTGGAGACTTCAATGCTTCATTTCAATGATGGCTAAAATAACTAGACAGATGATCAATAAGTAAATATTTGGGCATCATAAAATAGATCCATAGAACATGCCACCCAACGAGAGAAGGATACATATTCTTCTCAAATGCATGTAGAATAATCACCAGGATAGGTTTTGTGGGCCCACAAAACAAGTCTCAAAAATTTAAAGGGATTGAACTCATAAGTATGTTCCCTGGCCACAGTGGAATGGAATTAGAAATCAACAATAGAAGAAAATTTGGGAAAATTCATTAATATGTATTCACCATATTAATAAAGAGTAAACAGCAACAAGATCCTTGATCTCAGGGTCGTGAGTTCAAGCCCCACGTTAGGCATAGAAATGACTTAATAAAAAGCCACAACATCATCTCAAAAGATGCAGAAAAAGCACTGGACAAAATCCAAAACCCTTATATGACAAAAACATTCAACAAACTAGCAATAGAAAGTAACTCCCTCAACCTAACAAAATGCACCTACAAAAATCCCACAGTTAACATCCTATTTATGGTAAAGAACTAAAAGCTTGAAATATCAGGAACAAAACAAAGAAGCCTACTCTTGTCACTTCTATTCAACATTGTACTAGAGATTGTAGCCACGCTAATTAGGCAACAAAATAAAAGGCATGCAGATTGAAAAGGAAAAAGTAAAATTATATCCATTTGTGGATGACATACTCTTATAGACAAAAAAATCAAAGTACCACCTATAAACACACACACACACACACACACACACACAAAACTACTGGAACTAGTAAACAAGTTTAGCAAGGTTAGAGGATACAAGATCAATATACAAAATCAATTGTATAGCTATATGTTAGCCATGAAAAGTTGAAAATGAAAATAAGAAAACAAATCTATTTATAACAGCAACAAAAAGGATAAAATACTCAGGAACAGATTTAACAAAATAAGTGCAAGACTTGTACACTGAAAACTACAAAACATTGAAAGAAAATGGTATCCTGAATGCATGAATTAAAGGACTTAATATTTTAAGATGGTAGGTAACACTCCCAACTCAATGTATAGGTTCAATCAATGTTTATCAAAGTCCCAGCTGTTTTTGTACAAGCTGACAAGCTTATTCTAAAATTCATATGGAAATGGAAGAGACCCAAAATAGTCAAACAATCTTGGAAAAAAATCACAAAGTTAGAAGACTCAAACTTACTGCTTTCAAAACATACTACAAAGCTATATTAATCAAGACTGCATGGTACTGGCATAAAGATACACAGATCAATGCAGTACAATTGAGTGTCCAGAAATAAACCCATGCACTTGGGACCAACTTATTTTTGACAAGAGTGTCAAGAGAATTCAATGGAGAAAGAACAGTCTTGTCACCTAATAGAGCAGGTGAATATCACATTAAAAGAATGAAGTTAGATCCATCCTTCACACCATAGACCAAAATGAACTCAGAATGCATCAAAAACCTGACTGTAAAAGCTAACACTGTGTATTATTAGAAGAAAATTTAGAAGTAAATTTTCATGACCTTGGGCCAATTGTTTCTTAGATAGGACACCAAATACCCAGGCAAAAACAACAGAAATTTTAACTTAAAATTTAAAAATGCTGTGCTTCAAATGACACTATCAAGAAAGTGAATGCAACCCACTGAGTAGAAAAAAACTATTTGCAAATGATATATCTGATAAGAGACTAATATCCAGAATACACAAAAACTCTTACTACTCAATAAAAAGGCAACCCACTTTTATAGTGGCCAAAGGTTTGAATGGACATTTCTCAAAAAAAAAATTTTTTTAAAGGGCCAACAATCATATGAAAAGATGCTGAACATTATTAGTTACTAGGAAAATACAAATTAATGCCATATTGAGTTATTACTTCACACTCACTAGGATGGTTATAATTAAAAAGACAGACAATAGCAAATGTTGGCCATGATGTGAAGGAACTGAAGCCCTCATACACTGCCAGTAGGAATGTAAAAGTTGCAGCCACTTTGGAAAACAGTTCAGCAGCATCTCAAAAATACCAACATAGATTTACTACATGACCCAGAAATTCCACTCCTAAGTTTATACCCAACTGAAAACACACAAAAATTGGCACATGGATGTTCACAGCATTATTCATAACAGCCAAAAAGTTGGAAAAATTCTAAATGTCCATCAGCTGATGAACGGATAAACAAAATGTGGTGTATTCATACAATGGAGTATCATTCAGCCATAAAAGAAGTAAAATACTGTTTATGTTGTAACATGGATGAACCTTGAAAACATTATGCTAAATGAAAGAAGCCAGGCACAAAAGGCCACATATTATATTGTTCCGCTTACCTGAGGTCTCCAAATAGGTAAATCAATGGAAACGCAAAGTAGATTAATGGGTACCAAAAGTTGTAGGGATGGGAGTGTCGACAGTGAGTGCCAGTGGGTAATGGGTTTCCTTGTGGTGTGACCAAAATGGTCTAAAATTAGACTGTGGTGATGGGTGCACACTCTGAATATACAAAAACCACTTAAAGTAGACGCATCTTTTCATATGTGGAGTATAGCTCAAGCAAAAAAAAAAAAAAAAAAAAAAAGACTTCTGCCAGTCAGTGATGTCACATCTAGGTACATACTCTATGGAGAAACTCTCACGACACATACAACAATGTTTACTCTTGCATTGAGAAAAAAATTAGAAACAGATTAAAGATCCACCAATAAGAGAATCAATAAATTGTGATCTTTTTATAGTGGAATACTCTAAAGCAGTTTACATACACAGGAGGATGTGTCTTAATGTATATTGTACGAAAAGCTAGAAAAGCAAAGAATACATTTAAAGACATGGGATAGAAACAGCAATATCAATAATATAAACTGTTTATAGATACACATATAAGTATAAAATATTCACAAGAATTAAAACGCTAAACTAAGGATACTTTGTTCCCTCTGCAGATGGCAGGAGAGGAATGAGATCAGATTAGTTATAGGACTTTAAACTATATCCGTAAGACTGAACCTTGTAACAAAGAAGGGAGGAACAGGAAGGAGAAGGAAGAAGGGAGAGATGGAGATAAATCTAAAGCATTAAGGAAAAATTTTACTATATGAAGGAGCTGAGTGGTAAATACATGATTTATTTTATTAGCGTCTATGCTTTCCTATATGTGTCAATGTTCTAGAATAAGACAAAAGACATGCTAATCTTTATCCATGTGTATGTATGTGTGTGTGCATATATGTATCACAAAAACATGATTAGATTTAATTGGTCTGGAACTCATCAGCACTTCACAGTATAGAAAACAAAGAAATTAGGGCTGAAAGTGGCTTACTAGTCCACTGATGTATCTTTGCTAATTAATTTCCTATGAGATCTCTATAGAAACCTTAAGATGAATTTTTTTTACTGCTTGAAAAATAAATCCATGATTATTCCCAAATTTGCAAACTACAACATAAATAATACAATATAAAATTATATATAATCACACTGCTGAGATAAAGCCACTATTTATAGTTGTCTTTTCTCCCCAGTCTTTTCTTCTATGGAGACATGGATCTTTTTATACAAAATTAAGGTCATGTTACTCACATGTAAATTAGATGGCCATTTATCTGCTGAAAACCTCCAACAGTTGTCTAACACCCTCCTATAAAACCTAAACTCGACCTAACCTTGGCCCCAAGACCATGTATGATGTAGGGCTGCCTGACTCCTTTCCCATTCTCCTATTCTACCTAAACGTCACTAGCCTTCTCGTGGGACTAAGCTTGCTCCCAGCACAGGACCTTTGCATGTGCTCTTGTTTCTTCCTGGGATGATCTCCTCTCATAGGATTATTTGAATTACTCTTCATCAAGTATTCATTCATCTACCTCTACTACTCTATACGGAATGGGCTTCCCTTTCCCACGGAGATTAGACTTGCCGGAGTGATTTGCTTAGGAATTGCAATAGCATCTCAGCAGACATGACACAAACAGTGGTTGGCAGTACGCTTGTGTGATGGGGTTTGTCCTCTTGTGCCTGTCATCACCATGAGGGGAACCCACCCCAGCTGACCTGCTGGTTCAAGGAGGAGGACACTCACATGACCCAGACCCATGTGTAATCTTCAACTTGGTGCCAGGCCCAGACAAACATGGACTGAACCAGCTAAGCCCTGGCTACCTACCTCAAAGAACAAATTATGTAGAGAGAATAAATTATTTTATCTTCAACCACTGAGTTTTCAGTAACCTGTTACTCAGTATTATGACAACTGTTCATGGATATGGTCCATATTTTTGCATACTTAATCTTGCACTCAATCCAGATCCTGATACACTTTCTATCCCCTTGATTCTATTTTATATGTATCTGTAATACTGATTATAATCGTACATGAATTTGCTTGTTGTCTTCCCCACTAGAATGTAAGCTCATGAGAGTAGAGACTTTATATTGTTTGCTGCAGTCTCTCCATTGCCTAGAACAGTGCCTTAAACATTGTACATGCTCAATAAGTAATTGTTAGGAGAATATTGGGACCTCTTGCTTTCTTCATTTTTTTTTTTAATTTTTTTTGAGAGAGAGAGAGAGAGAGAGAATATACACATGCTCAAGAGTGGGAGAGAGGTAGAGAGAATCTCAAGCAGGCTCCTTAAAGTCAGCATAGAGCCCAATGAAGGCTTGAACACACAAACTGCAAGATCATGACCTGAACTGGAGTCCAATGCGTAACCTAGGAGTCATCCTGAGGCTCCTGATTTTTTTTTTTTTTTAACTTTTTCCCAATTAATCCCATTTCCAGATCAGGAGACATTTGGTTTGCTTCTGACATTTGCTATTATAAATATGATTATGAAAATATCCTGGTACATCAATCTTTCCATACATCCCTGATTATTTTCTTAGAATGGCTAAATCAAAGGTTTGGAGTGAAGTTGAGATTCTAAGTAAAATTTGAACAAATTTCTTTCTCTAAAATTTGCACAGACCTGTAAAAAGAGAAAAGTTTTCAAACTTTTGCCCAAACTTAATTTTATGTTTTTAATCAGTAAGGTAGTTGAAAATAGCACAACACTGTTTTTTCATTTTTTTGTATGTGTTAAGCTTTTGTTTTACAAGGATGATGATTATTCTTTTAAAAAATGATATTCATGTCCACTGCCCAGTTTTCCATTAGCATGTTACATTTTTTCTAATTTTTTTCTTTTTAATGTTTGAGAGAGCATATGAATGAATGAATGAATGAATGAATGAATGAATGAATGAATGAATATCCTAAGCAGGCTCTGCGCTGTCAGCATGAAGCCTGACTCGGGCAAGGCTCGATCTCATGAGCCAGGAGATCATGACCTGGGCCAAAATCAAGAGTTGGATGCCTAACTGACTGAGCCACCCAGGAGCCCCAATTTTTTCCTAATTCTTAAGAATTCTTTATAATTTAAAGGTGTTAAGAGTTGTGGATCGTCTCAAACATTGCAGATATTTGATTCCAGCTATTTTTTTCCTTCACTTTTAAACCACAGTAGGTATAAAATATTGGCACTTTTGTAGCTGGGCAGAGTTGAATTTGAGCCCCAGCTCAGCCTCTTCCTAACAGTAGAATCTTGATCCAAGCTTTATCCTCACAAACCTTCAGTCTCTCATCTGTAAAATGTGAATAACACCTACGTAGATTGATGTGAAGATTAAGATAGATCACATATGTCTAGTAAGTGAAGGTTCTGGTTTTAAGCAACATTCACTGTGGGTAATTTAAGCAAAACAGTGTGTTGGAAAGATACTGAGACGGCTCACCAAATTACAGAAGAGGGCGAACCACCAGACCTTCCAAAGGGCAAACACCATGGGCAACCCCAGCGGTCAGCAGCAGGAGTCCTTCTGTGGACTGCCCAGCTAAGGTGTGGCCATGACCCAGCTCCATTTGCTTTGTCCCTGGTATCTACACTCAATATTTAAATTCCTGGCTAAGGGGCCCCTGGGTGGCTCAGTCAGTTGAGCGCCCAACTTCGGCTCAGGTCATGATCTCACATTCATGGGTTCGAGCTCAGCATCAGACTCTGTGCTGACAGCTCAGAGCCTGGAGCCTGCTTTGGATTCTGTGTCTGCCTCTCTCTCTGCATCTCCCCTAGCTGTTATCTGTCTTTGACTCTCAAAAAAATAAATAAAACATTTAAAAATATTTAATTCCTGGGTAAGAGAATTTGGCCTAATCCAGATCATATGCCCCACCGCTATAATCAGGGAGTGAGGGTTGATTACAGAAAGGCTGGAAAGTATGTGGGGCAGCCAACCTGTCCCAAATAATCAAAAAAGAGGGGAGGGGAGGGAAGGGAGAAATAGAGAGGGAGAGAAGAGAAAGAAAGGAGGGAGGGAAGAAGGATGGAAGGAAAGGTAGAAAGAAGGGGTAGAGCCAGAGGGAGGCAAGCTACTCCTTTGAAGTGCTAAGCTCTGTATCTGCCCCCTTAGTAAGATAGTCATGCATATAGTATGCAACATTTTTCTCTGGATTTTATACTTGTGTAGAAAAAAAAAAAAGATTCCACTGAAGTCAGAATCTTGACTAAGTTTCTCATGGTAAGTTATCTTTTGCTCTTACTGAACTCATTCCCAAGAAAGCCAGCTCTTGAATCAAGCTGAAAATCTCAGAACTCTAAGCGCTTAACGCTTAGCAGTAACCTTAAAGAAACAACCCTCTTCCATAGATCCTCCTCGCCTAGGATGCACTGTGTGTGTTTAATCATATTCTTCAATAGTACAGAATCCTGAATGGAACAACTATTTGAAGACAACCCTTCAGAAGATCCAATATTTCAAAGCCAAAATAGAAATATGAAGCCATCAAATTTCTTGAATATAACCAAGATGGAAAATCCTCCAAATATATTACCCTTGGAAGGGACTTAACCCTTCCAAGACTTAATTCCCTTATTAGGTAGTCCTTTAATACCTTAAAATAGGTTTAATGGTATCTACCTCTCATGATTACTCTGAAGATTAAAAAAAGATGAAAATAAGATTTAAATCGCAATTTAATAGATATCTGCTTTCCCCTCTTTCCCATGTGAGCCAAATGAAAGCACTATGAAGATTTTTGCCTGATTTTATGTACATAAATATATACCATACAATGAATAGAGTATAGCAATAAAAGCCATAATTCAATTATTTAAAAGGAGGCCTACAGGGCACCTGGGTGGCTCAGTCAGTTGAGTGTCCAACTTTGGCTCAGGTCATGATCTTACAGTTGGTGAGTTAGAGCCCCACGTCAGGCTCTGTGCTGACAACTCAGAGCCTGGAGCCTGCTTCAGATTCTGTGCCTCCCTCTCTCTCCCTGCCCCTCCCTCACTCACACTCTTGCACTCTCTCTCTCTAAAATAGACATTTAAAAAAATAAAAATAAATAAAAAGGAGGCTTACAAACCATCCTGCCAGGATCCCATCATGAGGTTATTCCTCACAGCAATCCTGCAAGTTTCGTTTTACAGATGAGGAGAGTAAAGCTCAGAAAATTAAAGCAAGGGCCATGTCAAAGTTCAAACTCAAATCTGACTCCAGACCTCATGCTCTTTGCACTAAGCCACATTACCTCCTAGGAAGGTAAGATGAGCCATAAAGAAATTATTCTAGAACTAAACAACACCCTAGTCAATTGCTCAGGAATCTGATCTTTTCAGCCAGTGCTCTGAAAGACCATGAAGAAAACAACAGCACATTGTTTATGCATCTAACCTCAGCACCTGGGTTGGTGCACAGGCCATGTTCAACAAGGGTGTTTTCAATAAATCTTGTCTGCAGTTTCGCAGAGGAGGGGAGATTCCAAATACCATTAGACACTTCTAGAAAAAGGGTTTGAGGAAACTATCAAATTTTAGCTTGGTAAAATTCTTTCAACCTCCCTTCCCCATCCAAGAAGAGGAAATAACAAAGAAGAAGAAAATGAAGGAAAGACAGCATAAGTCCGGTGACCAATAGTTTTCACGGCTGGTATCCTTTGAGCTTTGATTTCTCTCTCTGAAAGGTCACAGTACCTGAAGGCAACCCTTCGAAGGGTCTGGTATTTCAAAGACAGACTGGAAACTTGAAGTTGCCAAGTTTTAAAACTTTTGTAGATATCAAATTATTTGTATGATACACATGTGTCAGAAAATCATCTGAAGAGACTGACCTTAAAATACATGTGGTTTGGATAAAGTCATAGCCCTAAAAGGCACTTCTTAAAATTTTCTAAATTGGGGCTAATGAAGCATATGGTATACATATCTACTTTATTTTAGCATTTGGAGATGAATTTATTTATTATGACCATGCTTACGGAATAGAGTAAATCAGATTCTTCTCGGGAACACCAAGAGGGCTTCAAAATGCACACACAGCCACTCCTCTCTTTGCAAAGCACACCATCCAGCTAGATTCTGAATGAGAGAGTGCTCCAACAGGATTGGCAGCAACCGCACCCATCCCTGGAGGAGTCTGGTTATTAAATTATTTTGCAAAGACTCGTCTTCCCCCAGTCTTCAGAGGCAGTACAGCTGGGAGCCATTAGCTGTAATCAGTGGGCAGCCAGCAAAAAGCAGCAGCAGTGGGGGAATGCTCTGTCTTTCTGTAGCAGCCATCTGGGCAGAGGGAATTTGGTTTTAAACCCTAGGGGGTAGAGGAAGTTATTGGGATCTTGTCATATTTGGGCTTGACTTGATCCTAAACAAAAGGTCTTTTTTTCACCCGACCTTCACTTCCCGGAAACAGGAGTAAAAAGGTAGCAGTGGGAGTCTAGTGGCCACCTTGCAGGACATTATGGTCAAAGCAGACAGACGGTCTGAATACAAAAGCCCAACACTAGCTGGTTGGGAGCCTATTTCTGGCTTGGAGTATTCAAAGAAAGGAAGAACACATACTACTGTGAATAATCTTTTTTTTTTTCCTTCCCTCTCCATGTTCGCAAAGAAAAACATACCTCTTCCACTCAAAAAAAAAAAAAAAAAAGAGAGAGAGAGAGAGAGAGGGGATTATGCTGGTCTTTTAACTTCTCCATACCTATACAGCATGATCATTTTTGACTTGTTCCTAAATACAAGTACCACATTTTTCATTTCATTCTCTCTCACTCCCTCCCTCCCTCTCTCCCAGGCCAGCATTCCTGATTGGCACAAAGGGCTAAGACTGCCTAGAGACTGTCCCTCTCAGGTAGGAGATGTGCTCTTTAGTCTGCCACGGTCCCCTCCCTCTGAACTGTGGAATTCTGACCCTGCTTCCCTGGAATTATCTTTTCAGGCATTTGAATCTGTAACACCTTCTCTAACCCTTTGCCCGTCAGTGTAGATGGTTGAGAATAAGAGAAACATGAGGGTGCTTCGTGAAGGATGCTGGGTTAGTAGCTGCAGGGCATGAAGTGCAAAGCAAAGCATCTTGAGTTAGAGGATTAGCAGGACAAGGGACACCAGACCCAGCGACTCCTCCAGGCACTTGGAAGCTTGTCATTTAATTTCAACAGGTCTCAAGCTCCTGACATGTAAAAGGCAGCTAATATTTACTCTGACATTTCACAAGGTGGATACAAGGATCAACTAATGTAACACATGTGAGCAAACTGCAAAACACTTGGCATAAACGAAAGGTACGTCATCAAAGAGAACGGACACAATATTCAAAGGAAGAAAATAATTTACTAGACCATCTCTAACAGATCTTTCTAGGAAATCCCACAACTAAAAGATCTTTTTATTTTTTAATTTTTTTCATGTTTAGTTTTGAGAGAGAGAGAGAGAGAGAGAACAGGGGAAGAGCAGAGAGAGAGGGAGGGAGACAGAATCAGAAGTAGGCTCTAGGCTCCCAGCTGTCAGCACAGAGCCCGGTGCAGGGCTTGAACTCACAAACCATGAGATCATGACCTGAGCTGAAGTCAGACACTTAACCGACTGAGCCACCCAGGCGCCCCAAAGATCTTTAAAATGTCATAATCTAGCCCTCAATATAACAAATAAGCAAACAGAAGCAGCTCTCAAGAAGATTACAATCAAAAAAAAAAAAGTTGACAATATAGTGAAGTAAAAAGAAACATTTGGAAAAGACACTCACTGAAGAGATACCTAGAACTAGGTTAGCCTCTGAATCCAGGGGTAGAAATAGTCACCGGGGGAAATTTTTCTTTTTTTTTTAAACTGTTTCTGCTTTGGATTTCAAACTCTATAAGTAGTATTTCCTCGCTCTGGAGAAAAGGATGGAATGGGACATGTGTCAAATTGACAGGCACAGAAGAGGTCTCTCCCCTTTAAGTGCTCAGTTCCATGGGTGGGAGGAGACCATTTGCAGAAAGGAACTAGGAGTGTTCTAAATAGGGAAAACCCCACCCCAACTCTGAAATTCATAGTTAGGACATCTGTCAGGGAGAACCAGAATGACCTTACCCCAAGATCCACTGGCAAGAAAGGGAAGTCTCTGAAGAACTCACCAAGAAACAAGGGGTCTAGGGTCAAACCAAGGGTCTAAGAGTCTGGTAAGTATGAGGGGAGACTGGGAACCCTTTCATGTCATTTTGGATCTTCCTAAAAACAGACACCCAGACCGGATTAGATATGCAAGAGATTTATTGGCTGAAACTGTCCTCAAGGGTAGAGGGGGAAGAACAAGAGAAAGTGAGGACAGAATCCAGACTGGGATCCAGAACTCACACTAACAAAGGGATGGAGGGAAGCAAGCAGGCATAAGTCCTGAGGACCTGGTAGAAAAATCTGGAACCATGAGTTGGGGCCAGGTTGGGAACTTTATCCATAAGAAAGTAGGAAGCAGGGTTTTGAAGGGGGGGGGGGGGTAATGCCATTAAAACCACTGGTACAAGCACTGTGACCAGGTTGAAAGGGGGAGGAAATAGACCGGGGGGGGGGGGGGGGTTATGGAACTAGTTTAGGCAAACTAACAAAAGGGCGGAAATGACTACAATACTAAATATGGAAGAGTTGAGTGTGAGGGAAGTAGAGAATGAGCAAATTCCCATCACAGAAGTCACAGAGATAGATGGTTTCCAGAAAGAGAGACTCCAGAGACAGGATCAAAATACAGATAAGAAACCAGTTTAAACAGCTTTTATCTTAAGGATTCTATATTTGGACTAATCCTGCAGCAAATGAGGTTAAGAAATGTTTATGTTAGAAGATTTGCATGTAGAGCACTGTTTTCCTTTTCTCGGTTTCAGGGCAGCCAGACAGAAGAAATTAAGTGTAATTAAATATAAAAAGTATCAATTAGCTCTGATTTGCCCATCCTGGGAGAGAAATGGCCAGTTGGGAATGAGTGCTCTAATCCTCAATCAAGCCTCAGAAGGAGTCAGAAACCAGACATCTATCTAATCCCACGGGAAAACATCACATGAAAGTCAAGGGTCCCTAAAAACCAAACAGGATTTTTCCCCCCAAGTCATTACGATCTCTAACGTGCTAACATGTGATGTCCTGTTACATTATGCTCACAAATCTGACAGCCTGGGGTTGAAGTGGTATCTCAGTCCTGAATGATATTTCACTCCCACCTATCACTGAATATTCAAAAACCTTTTTCTATCTAAAAAGAATATGCTTGATAATCTGACAGAATGAACACATTTAGCATCAATTCCCACTTTTGTTCGTTTTTACCAAGTAGATTCAAACCAGCCACTTCACCGTTCTCAAGATGATTCCACAGATCAGTGCTAAATGGCATATTCCTAGATTCTAACTTTCTGTTCCTTCCGCAATCACCTATACTAGTGCCTTACCAACAGCTTTGTGATTCTGCTGTCCCATTTGTCTGCTCTCCTTGCTCAACGAGAATCACATTTGTGCATTGCCGGTCACTGGTTTTATGGCCTTTTCTAATGGATGTGGTTTCCCTCCACTTTCCCCTGTCCTCAGTATCCACCCCTCCTCCCAGTAAATAAACATACACTTATATATACACAGACTTTGCGGGACATTCTGAACACAGGGCAGAAGAGTTATATTGGGTTTGACAACACAGAACAATTCATTCAGCTGTTTATATGATAACGAAGCATATCCAAACCTTCCCCACCAACCCCCAACTCCTGAGAACATCTCCCTCTACTCAGGTGCCCAGATACCGCCAGTCTGAATGACCCTCATTATTCTGGGATCAGCCCACCTTTTACTAGTGAGACAAAGCTCCCAGTCCACATATACAAGGACATCTAGAGTGTTCTCTCAGGATCTGCCCCTGCCTCCCTGGAATCCATTCACCCCACAACCTGCCATCTCTGCACCTCCATTCCCAGCACCTGTGTGACCGGTAGACCCTCCCCAACCATATCCCCCTCAACACACAATGGACACCACGGTTTTCCCATATTTCCTGAAGCATCTCGAATATGAGATTATCGTGTATACTAGAATCTTGCTGACAGCTTAAGGGTAATGGACAACAGTACAGAGCAGGAAAGGGCTTCCTTTTCAGTATTCAGACAAAGGTAGACATTTATTGGCCATTCCTGCCTACAGTAAATTTTTCAGGAGCCATATTCCTCCACAGGCCATGTTCTTGCTCCGTCCTCCTCACTTACCCCCCTTTCCCTCCCCTTTCACAGACCCCAGCCCCCTAGGTAAAACAAGAAAGCATGGACTTTGTCTCCTCTGACTCCTCCTCAATGTGCCCAGGGAGTCTTGTTTTTCTCAAAGGGCCTAGCGGGGCTTTTTCCAAAGCAATGCAATTATTTTTTAATTTTTTTAATGTTTATTTTTGAGAGAGAAACAGAGCACGAGCAGGGGAGGGGCAGAGAGAGAGAGGGAGACACAGAAGCCGAAGCAGGCTCCAGGCTCTGAGCTGTCAGCACAGAGCCTGACACGGGGCTCGAATTTATGGACAGCAGTATCATGACCCAAGCCGAAGTTGGATGCTTAACCGACTGAGCCACCCAGGTGCCTCCGCAATGCAATTATTCTTATGGGAATAATACATTCTGTCATCTCCCTAGAAGATAAGAACAGTAACACCTTTTTCATTCTTAGTAATGTTTATTTGTAATGGCTAAGTATGTATAAAGTCTTCTAATTAGAGTACAGCCCCACCCAAACTCACATGGCAGCATCCTGGAAATGCTCTCCTATACTCCTCTGAGTTGTGGGACCCAGCAGCACTTAAGGACCATGCTATCTGTGAACTGACTCCACTCTGAAATCCATTCACAGCCACCAACACTAGTGATCTCTCCAAGGCAGAGAATTTTAGTTCTTTGACAAGCCTTTTTTTTTTTCTTTTTTTGAGAAAGCAAGCATGTGTGCACAAGCAGGGGAGGGGAAAGGGGAGGGAAGAAAGAGAGGGAGGTAGGGAGGGGGAGAATCTTAAGCAGGTTCGACACTCTGCATGGAGCCCAATATGGGGCTTGATCTCATGACTCTGGGATCACGACCGGAGAAAAAACAAGAGTTGGATGCTAAGTGGGCTGAGCCACCCAGGGGCCCCACCAAGCCATCTTTTATTACTGCCCAGTGATACCCTATCCTAACCCTCAGCCAGGCAGAACATCCTTCTCATCTCCTGTGGTGGCCATGCTCTCCAAGAAACCTACAAGTACTATTATTCCTCTGATTCTACCACAACTCCTGGCTGTGGACTTGCTATTTACGCCTGTGTGAACTCCACATGTCACATGAAAGCTCGGAGAGATTTCTGTAGCTCCACTTTCCAAAGGGCCCTCCAGGATGACCTCTGCCACCTCAACTCACCAGCCCTCATCTTCTAGCTTTACCTACTTCATCAGTTTCCCCCCTCTCCACACCTGCAGCCCTCCATTAGTTCCCTGGGGTTGCCATAACAGAGCTACAAACATAGTGGCTTAAAGAAACAAGAATTGATGCCCTCACAGTTCTGGAAGCCAGAGGTCTGAAAGCAAGATGTCAGCAGCATTGCACTCCCACCGAAGACTCCAAGGAAGAGTATTTCCTTGCCTCTTCCAGCTTCTGATCCTTCCAGGAGTTCCTTGGTTTGTGGTCTCCTGCATCTCAAGTCTCCCTCTGCCTTTTCTCTTATAAGTGTGCTTATCACTGGATTCGGTGCCTACCCAGCTAACCCAGGATGATTTCATTCAAGATGCTTAAACTTAATACATCTGCAAACACCTGATTTCCAAATAAGGTCCCATTCACAGGTTCCACGCACATACACCTTTTGCAGGAGTAGAAAAGGTGCACGGGAGACCATTCATCTCAGTACAAGCCCCACACTTCTTAGAGCCCTGGACTGACCCTTGGCTGTGAAGGGCATCCTTCCCACAGCCTCCCCAAACCCCCTCGGCTCAGGAAGCAGATTCAGTGGACTGGCCCGCTGTGTACTGCATGGCCACAAGGGAACTTGGTTCCCTCCACCCTGGGGCAGTCAGATGCTCCCTCCCCACCAAGAATTGTTACTAGAGGTCTAGGTTCACAGGCTAGGAGTCCACTGCAGTGTGAGGTAGGGGATATAGTCGGTCTCCCTGGACTTTTCCATCTCCCTCCGCAGGATGGAAATTTTAACTTTCTCTTCTCTCACCTCCCCTGAAATGTGTACATTACCCTGCACAACAGCATTTTCCAAACCTTGATCTACAGAACAGGGGACATTGCTGGTTGTTCTAGAGTTAGATGCTCTGAGACCAACATCACACATTCAAGATTAGCAGCTCTGAGAAGCTGGAGTAAATAGACTTTAACTTTTACTACTTTAGTCCAAAAAAAAAACAAAAAACAAAAAACCAACAATAACAACAGGCTAAACTCATTTAACCCAGAATTTCCCAAATTCTCTTGACCTTCAAGTTTTTTTGGGGGGGGGGGTGGTTACTTTTCTTACACCTAGTATCTTAAGATCTCATGGAATACTAGTGTCCAGAACACAACTAGGAAATGTTTTCTGAAAATATTGGAAGGGTCATAAAGTTAATAAGCAAGTTATTTTTTTCTCATGCCCAACATTAGAATGCATAGCTGTATTTTAAGTCCTGTCAGTATTACATATCTAAAATTAAAGTCTTCATCTGGCCAGTTTTGACTTTTTTCCACTGAGAGCCGAGTTCCCTGAATTAGCTGGCATCTGTAGAGGATGTAGGCACCAAGCCGACACAGAATAACCCTCAAGATATTTTTGAAGGCAATGACCCATCTTTATCTTTCCCCAGCCGCCTCCTGATACCGGAAGCTCGTTCGAAACGAGAGTTACCTCGCGGTCCTCTGAGCGAGAGCAAAGCAGTGAGCTGTGAGGCTCCCTTCTGCATGACTGTGATTTGTGCGTGAGAAGAATAAACCCGATTTTTCCTTTTACAGACACAGGACAAGATTTCAGTGATTAGTTTTCTGTAGATGAGAAACATTACGGATTACAAACTAGGTCGTTTCCAAGTTTTCAATGAGTCGTTTCAAATTATAAAGCTTGGTAACTTTGAGCACAGGCACCACACACTGTTCAAGAACAGGTGCTTTCTGGGGGCTAAGGAGCCCCAATTCGTAGGTTTTGCTCCACTTCCTGAGAACGCAGTCCAGGGTGTTGGAATGAACACTGACCCAGGAGTCAGAAGACCCAGGTTTCAGGTCCACTCAGATGATTACAGATCAATATTTCTGAACTTGGAGTTCCTTTCTGCGGTTTCCAAATACACAGAAAGTACGCACCAATACAGTCAATCCTCGTTATTCAAGGATTCCGTATTTGTGAACTCACCTACTTGCTAGTATTGGAAACCCCCAAATCACTCTCCATAGTGCCTTTACAGTCGTTCACGCCCATGGGCAGAGTGACAAAAAATTTGAGCTGCCCAACGTGCACGTCAAGGACAAATTCTGCTTCCGGTTTCAGCAGCCATATTATGAACAAGTGTCCTTTTCGTGGTCTATTGTCACATTTCCCACACTTCTTGTACTCTTTGTTGATGATTTCATTTTTTTAAATGATTTCACTGTTTAAAATGGCCCCTCAGTGTCATACTGAACTTCTAAGTTCAGTCCTAAGTACAAGAAGACTGGGAAGGGTTTTAATGTGTGTGTTGGATAAGCTTCATTCAGGCATGAGTTATAGTGCTGTTGGCCATGAGCTCCATGAGTCCACAATGTATATTAAGTAAGGTGTCTTTAAACAAACACATAAAATAAGGTTATGTATTGATCAGGTGATAGGAATTTGGTGAGCAGAGGCTCTCAGGGACCTAACTCTGTATCTGCCTTAGCAGCAATAGTTCCGTATTCATTAATTCAGTGTTCACTAGGACTTTACAGAACATAATTACCAGGCATAAGGAGAATAAACTATATCCCCAGCCTCATAACATATTTATGATTTTTAAATGAGAAATTATATTTATTCAACAATATTTAACTACAGTTGATCCTCAAACAAGGCAGGGGGTAGGGACACTGACCCCTGCCCACCAAAGATCCATGTATAACTTTACTAATAGCCTGCTGTTGACCAGAAGCCTTACTGATAATATAAACAGTTGATTAATACATATTTTGTATGTCATCTATTATATACCATATTCTTACAATAAAGCTAGAGGGAAAACGTTAAGAAAATCATAAAGAAAATATATTTATAGTACTGTATATTTGTTGAAAAATATCAGCATATAAGTGAACCTTACATACCAGACATGTGTAGACACTGTGGACAGATCTGAGATGCTCCAAACATGGTCCCTGTCCCATAGGGAGCAGAGATAGGGGAGCACTCAGAAAAGGTTAAAACCTTACAAAGTTATTATGTGCAGTTAACTTTAATGTTAACAAGCTTTTCTAATATCAAGGCTATTTAAAAATCCTTCGCCTTCACAATATAGGCTTTGTTCTAGTAAATAAACAAGAACTAGAACCAGACCTAGAAATACAGAGAATAAATTGATGGTTGTGGAAAGGGAGGGTCGGGGAAGAGATGGGCAAAATGGGTGAAGGGGAGCAGGAGGTACAGGCTTCCAGTTATGGAATGAAGAAGTCACAGGGAGGAAAGGAACAGCACAAGGAATATAGTCAAGGGCAACTGTGGTCACATCGTATGGGGACACTTGTGGTGAGCACAGCAGAACAGAGGAGTATCAAATCACTATGTCGTACGCCTCAAACTAACATAACATTGGGTGTCGACTCTACTCAAAAGAATTGTTTTTAATGTAGGCTTTGTTCTTATAGAACCAGAAATGGATTTGGAAAATTAATGTTTTTGCAAAATCCCCTAATTTAAGTGAAAAAGGTGAAGAAAGAAAACATACAAAAACACACTTCAGGGAAACTTATTAGATTTGGGCTCATCAAAAGTTCGTGTTACAATAATAATCAAGCAGAAAATCTACAGAGCATTTTATAAAGAGAAGATCAAATTCCCAACAGGCTCTAAAAAACTGAATTTGCATCAGGGACAAAATAGATGAACAACAAAGAAATGCTGGGTCACCAAAAGGTCACTTTGTCCTAGGTGCTCAGGGGACTGACCAAATACATAAAATAAAGACAATGCCAAACTGGGTAGAGAGTCAGAAGTAAAATCATGAAGGTATGGAAATAAAACTAATAAGTTCACCTGGAATGAATGAATGCCCTTCTCCACACGACTCCAATTATATTCGCAGCCAAGAACCAGCAGCAGCCAAGAGAGGCCAAATGATGCAGAGCAAATACCAGTAAGAGTAGGTCAACTGCTGCTCCATTGTACTGGGCCAATTTTCTCAATGAGACCATGAGTCCTATTTTGGAGAACATGCTAGAATGTTCCAGGTGTTACGGTGTCTCAATGCATGGTTATGTAGCTTCTCCATTTTCCCAACTCCACCATCAGCTGATTGAAAGGACTTAAGGTTTTGAAAATCTGCTGTGCCTCACTCCCCTGGGTGGGTATGCTGCTGTGTAACAAAGAACATGCCAGTTCATCTTCCCCTAGCACTAGGCGCAGCTGGAAGGAAAGAAAAGGAAACCCATTTTAAAACATTTTAAAGCTACTCTCTATTCCAGACTATGAGACTGCTCTGTTTAGGATCTAAAATATGCTTACTTTAACCCATCTTTGTTGACACAGCCACAAACTTCAGCAAATACTAGAACCAGACTCAACTAGATTTCTTGTAAACTTTCATATGTGAGCAAAATCCCCCTTTGATTTCGCCTAATGTTCATCTGCTATAATTTTTTTTTACCAAGTTCTAAAAAGGAAATCTGGCATTCTCTATTCTGTATTTTACGGTAAAAAAAAAAAAAAAGAAAGAAAGAAAGAAAAAAAGAAAAAAATAAAGCCAACTGGACCACACTTATCTATTTCAAGCTATAGTAAGTCCTATCTCTTCATTCTCTGCAAAGCTTTTTTCTGATAGTCATCATTTGTCTTTATTTTCTTACAAGCAGTCCTACTAATCCATGCTACTTTCTCTGACTCCCAAAATAATGAGTTTAATTGAACTTACACTTCTCGGGGTGGGGGGACCAGAAACCAAGTTTCAGGTTAGTATGGTAGGGGCTGGGATGCAGGAAGAGGCCGCTTTTTTTTTTTCCCCTCGAAGAGCCCAAAATGTGTTCACAATTGGCTGAGTCTCTACTCAGAGAAATGTGCCGTCTTGTGAACAAAGCCAAGGGCTCGTATCCTCGTATCTTTGTACCCGTCCTCAGTCCTCGTCTCTGACCTGGTGTCATGCAGAAATCCAGGAGCCCTGAACCTCTTCTTCCTCGTGCAAGAACTGGCTACATAACCTCGGGCTCATCTCTGGTAACTTCTCAGGGTTAAAAGCTTCAGGATCTTTGTCAGGAAAATCTGGGTAATACCTTCTCTACCTGAAAGCTTAGAAGTAGATCCTTGTCTTTTTTAGAGCTAAGCTAACTAGCTGGACAGCATCTAAAGAAAAAGAAAAGCAAATGCACTATGAAATTAACGGTGTTACACGATCAAGTGGATCTTGTGGCCTCTTCCAGCCCCTTGAATCCAGTTATGAAGGGTTTGGGGAATAGTAATGTGCGCTTCTCACAGTTGGCTTCCCATGCTCACCCCCTAGCGGCCCAGTTCTTTGGTGTGGCCCCCCAGGCCAAGATTAGGAACATGGCGCAAGGCACTCTCCACCTATGATAGCTGAGACAACCTCAGCCTCTCTTGGTACCTGCAACTCCAAACTCTCTCTCATATTCAGTCACATGTATTGGTAGGAAGGGAAAGGACAAAACAACCACAAAGTCAGATGGGGGAATTCATACAATTTAATGTGCCTCTTTCGGAACAGGATACATTCCTACCCAGGAAGGAACAAGGTTGCCAAGGACATGTTTTTTTCTTAGAAACCAAACACCCTTCATCTTAAAAAGTTGCATATGACGTTAAGTCACACAAGTTTGTTTCCTTGCACATATGTAATGAAAACACTCAAGCGGCAAGGGCTCCAGAAGGAGTGGGGTCAGAAGACCTGTGTCTGAAGGCTTGAGTGTGCAGCTCAGTTTGCTTCCTGCCCTCTCTGCTCTGGTTCCAGTTATCCCCACATCCTTGGGCACCTGCCACCCAGAGCAGCTCACCACTGCCCGGATGTACTGAGCTTCATCTCCACTCCAGGCCTTTACTCAACACTGATGCCCTCCTTCCTCCTCTCTGCCAGACAGAGCTCTTTGAGGCTCAGCTTTGCTGAGGCATTCGTCCCCACATCTGCGCTCACACTTTTATTTAGTACTTAGCTATCGTGCTTGATTAGCTGGGCATCTACCAACAAACAACTTGCCCATCTTTCACCTCTAGGCATTAGCAGGGTGCCTGACACACAATCATGCCTACTTATACCTGGTCCTCCAACATCCATAGTATGGGACCATCACCTTGAATGTCTATGCAGCCCCAGACCCAGAATCTCATCTAGTGGGGCCCTGTAGGCAACTGTCCCCACAGTACATGAGCAGAAGGGATGTTTGCCTATTTCAGACCAAATTGATGAAGAAATGGCGATGCCCTTCTTCACCCACTGTTTCCTCTTCCAGCAGCTGGAAACAGAATATTCCAAGGCAGACAAGGCCACAAAATGGAAACCCTGGAGTCACTGGATGGAGGGGACACACCCATCGCCTAGGAACACCCCCATTACGTTGTTAAGGGAGCGAGAAACAGACTTCTACGGCATTAAACCACAGAGATTTGGGGCTTTGTTACAGTAGCTTTACCTGAATATTCATTCCAAAAAAATGCATTTTATTTAATTAGAGAATTCTGTGTAACAATGCTTAGTCCTTCTAAGGCCTAAATCAAAGGAGAGGGAAGGAAAGGGGAGGCAAAGGAGGGAGAAATGGAAGGGAAGAAGGAAAGAAGGAGCAGAATGAAGGGAAAAGCAGATTATGCTATGAAGAACCCTAGTCAAACTACCACCTCCCACATAAGCTGTCCATATCCTCATCAGTTGAGTACACTAGACCCAGGTCATTAGTTCATTTTGCTGCTGGACCCGTGGTGCCTAAACATTCCTTGAGACACAGCGGATTTTCAGCAGGTGCTGAATTAACTAGGAAATACAATTATGAATTAATACCATGTCTTGGCTTCCTTTTAAAACGACCCCGAGAAATCACATCTCCCTAAGCCTACAGATTATGATACTTAATCAGGTACGAAATAATTTCTCACCTCTGAAGGTTTAAACAACAACACATAAGAATGCCTATGATGTGCTGTGTGCTCCTCAGAACTCCTGTTCCCTGGGGCCCTTCTTCTAAAATAACAGCCTATTGCTTGTTATTAAAGAGCTGATCCTTCATGGCTGGCTCTGGAGGAGATAAAAGGCAGCATTTCCCTCCCTTCCTTATCCTAATCTGCAAAACAAGTTACTTATTATAAGAAGAATTTTTAGAAAAACCTTCAGAAGATATTTTGGAGGAGGGAAATCGGGAGAAAGGAGAGATTTCGAAACAGAAAATAATCCAACCTTAATATCAAGTAGGAGAAGAGACCACATGTAGTGATGAGACCAATTTAATCTACATCCTTCGGTCCAATGGTCCAATTATTGCAGAGTGTGTGTGTGTGTGTATGTATGTATGTGTGTGTGTGTGTGTGTATGTGTGTATGTATGTATGTATATATATATATATATATATATATATATATATATATATATAATGCTAAATTTTGCCCAGTCCTGCTAATCAGACAGCAACTCACTGTGTCTGTTTATCTCTAAACCATTACCCAGTTGTACAGTAAATCTGCATTTCCAGAGATGGTCTAAAATAGAAACCCATGCTAGCTAAATTTGTTTTGGGACATATCAGGCAACAGCTAGAAATTTTTAAATGACCAACTTGTATTCCACCGAGGCACTGAATGAATTGATTAGGGAAAAGCTAAAAATTGAATAGTATTTTCTGGAGTAGGCTAAGGTTAGAGCTGCCAGCGAAAATATGTAACTACCAGGAGAGCGGCCATCCATCAGAGCCGATTTTCCAATAGAAGCGTGGGGGAAAAATGCAAGTCAAATGCAAAAGGGAAAGGTCTCCTTTTCCCATCGCGAGGCCCCTTTCCAACTCGGTCAATGAGATGATTAAGTCCTCAGGAATACACGCGAACTCCCGGCGCTAAAATTACGATCGGACGGAACGACTCTTCCCACCGGCCAGAGATGATCTGTCAGTTGAGACGACCTTTGATCAGAAGACGCGCCGGGCTCCTCTGAGAAGGGAGGACACCCCACGGACGGGTCCTGCGTGACCAATTGGTTTCTAATGCGGAGCGTGTGGTGCTGCGTGAGGAGAGGGCTCTCTTGAGAGACAAGCCCAGCTATTGTTTGGCCGCTCTCCTGTTAGCGAGTGCCCTGCGGTAACCCTCGTGCTCTGAAATACTCATATTGGTTATTTCAAAGTTGGGTGCAGAATTGTGCTTTCCCGTGTCTGTCACTAATGACTTGCAGCTGTTGCTAATCTGCGCCTCTGATTTCCTTTGATTACTATGTGTATTGATGCCTGTGGTAAATAGGCATCTGCCAGGTGCCAGCACAATCAGGGGAAAAATATAAAAAGTTCCCTGTTTCAAATTCAATGTGACATTGTGCAAGTTGAGAGGCAGCCATTTAACTATTCAGAGGAACCCGCTTCCTGGGGCACCTCCGGCCTCCTGGCCAGGGACATTCCTCCCATTCCTCCCCTCCCCCGCCATGGTGCCGACTTTCTTTAGGACTGTTTTCAGCCAGAAGAGAGAGGGTTTCCATACCACATGACAAGAGCAGAGCAAAATATCTCAGTTGGGTAGTTGTGACCCAAGTTTCCAGAGAGAGAGGCTAGCCCTTTGGCCAATTTCAGCTTTAAAGCACCACACTGCCCCCCCCCACCCCCGGCAAGTTCCCAGAAGATTCTCCCCAACAACTGTCCTGTGATTCTTCCCCCTGTGAGGACACCTCTTGCTCAGGAAGAGCAGCAGCACCAGCTCCTTCAGGAAAACCAGGTGTTAGTCTTTGAGAAAGCAGAGCAACGTGGAGGCTCCCCCAGGAAAGGTGCCACAGTGATGGCGACCAAAAGCCACCACCTGCGGTACTGTGAGAAAAGCATGAGCTTCTCTCAAGCACCTTTTGGGGATTTTTGGTTTTGGTTTTTTTTTTTTTTTTTTTGGTTCTTCAGGGACCCTATAAGCAGGAAGAGGAAGTCCACTTGGCACCCTGACCCAGAGATCTTAGAGCACAGTAGGAAAGAAAGGGGTTTCCACACCCCCCCCAGGTAGGGGCGGCTTTCCTTCATGCCTTCCCCCGCCCGCCTTTACTGCAGCAGGGAGAGAGATGTCCCCCAGGACGGCAGATGCTGGCTCTTCCTGCACCCCAGTAAGAGCTCCTCAGCTTTTCACGGTCATCTCCCCCTTTGCCTGGGATGAAAATGTTAGCCCCACCTTGACAGGTTCACTGTTATTTCCTGTCCTAAAAAGAAATCTTCTGTTGTTGATTCCTGTCTGTTAACTTGATCATCGCCAGGAAACAAAGTGAGAGGCAGGTCCACTTTGGAGTTAGTTGTTAAGCTGCAAAGTGAAGCCCCCCAAAGAAGGGCCTAAAGAATGATCGGTAGGGGAGCCTGGGTGGCTCACTCAATTAAGCATCAGACTTCGGCTCAGGTCATGGTCTCAGTTTATGAGTTCGAGCCCCGCATCAGGCTCTGTGCTGACAGCTCAGAGCCTGGAGCCTGCTTCAGATTCTGCATCTCCCTCTGTCTCTACCCCTCCCCCAAGCTTGCTTGCTCTCTATCTCTCTCAGAAATAAACTTAACAAAAATTTTTTTTTACAAGAATGAAGGGTAACCAATTGAATCCTAGAATATTGGGAGAAAAGCCCATGAGATCCCAAGATATGTTGATGTTCAATAGGTCATTTGAAATTTATAAAAATCTAACATGAAAATGAGCATCTGATGGATTTTTTTTAATCTCTCCTTGGGCAATTTTAAAACCCAGATGGTCGCAAGGACATTGATTTAAAAGTGGACCTCAAGAATGCTTGTTCCTGTTTGACAGAAGACCAAAGTGACCACTCTCAACATCTAACCCAAAAAAATGGCTTAAAAAAAAAAAAATCAGCAAAACAGTATGCCCCAGGAGTAGATAACAGTAGTTAGAACATAAATGAGAAAGGACCTCCTATCAAGTCAGAAGAAATAAATATAAATGTTCCTTGGCCCAGTGCTTAATAATAATCTTCATCTGGACACTGTCTGTAGGGTTCAGAAAGAAACCTCTGAATCAAGAAAAGTACAAGATAATAAGAGGATACAAGTTAATAAATTAACAAAATTGTGGGTCAGCGTTCTTGGAAAGAGATCTCATTCTCTGGGTATTCTGACAATAAATACTTCCAAAATATTTCTCTACACTGCATTTTAAGACAACGGCTAAAAAAAATCCCAGATCCAAACTAGGAGCCGAGTGAACACCTAAGATACAGAAAATGCTGCCAAGGTGAATGGTTTGAGGGAAAGGCATCAGAGATTGGACGCTGCCACTGCCCTTTAATCCAATGCTCACAAAGAGTGCAAAAGCAGATCTCTTCTCGTGGGCAGCCAGAGAAGAGATAGAATCTGACGACACATAGAGTTGATAATCACCCAGAAAACCAGGAAGAAAAGGCTGGCTGGAGACATGTGTAACCCTATTAATTCCAATCCACACAGCCTTCACCCCACCATCCCCATTCCCCAAAGGGGTGCAGCGGTCAGGAACAACACACTCTCAGCCTCACAGACACTGGCTGTGAGATCTTTGGTTTCCAAGATCCTTGATGGGACCTCTTATTACCAGTATCCTCACTAATTGGCTTTAAATTGCCATCAACATGTCTGAACACAGCATATTCCAGCGAGACCCATAAAAGGAGCTCTGTCAAGGGTCTGGACCCTGCACAGGCAATGAGGTTGACCAGAACCCGTTTTGGCAGCAAGAGCCCATTGCGGCCAAATCAAGTGGATAGCTGGATCTTTTGCCTGGCAGCCTCCCTCCTCCTTCCTCAACGACACTCATGCCCCATGACTTGGAGGTATCAGGTATCACAAGAGAAATCCACTAAGTGTGAACTCAGAGTGGTCACCCTTAGTATCGCTTTCATCACTTGGAAGAGATGTATACATAGCGAATGCTTAGTGTCACCAGTTCATTTAATTTGGGTCACTGGAAAGGCAACTGCCTCTTTTCCAAACATTTACTCAGGAGTTTTGTGACTGGGCTCCCAAATAGTGACGTAAGTGGACTTATCACTGCAAGCTGCTAAGGAGATTAAAAATGTAATGAAATAATTAAAACAATAAGAATTTTTAAAACAATGCTGAATGTTATAGGCTCCCTTTTTAAAGATTCCTACAACACATTAGCATGTTATCGACTTGGGAGAGTCCTGGAGTTGAATTGAAATTAATAAAATTTAATACTGTTTAATATAGAATTTTCTAAATACATTTGATGGAAAAATTCCTTATACAGGTGACACCTATAAAAATACCAGAGAAAGTATTTCATGGGCATTCTATCTTAATATAGTCATTTGTCTATATCAAGAGAGAACATTTTCTTATTGACAAATTGGCAAATAGAAGGAGTACTTCTAGGATAGATGATCATCTATATAATTTAGTCCATAAACTGGCTATAAGATTTAATAAACAAACCCTGGCAATAATCAAGGAGACAACAATTACTGTTCCATTAAAATTCTGTGGCATGATGAGTTAATATGGGGCCTTTCTTACTTATACGCTTTGTGAAATATTTTATTTGCATCAATAAAAATGGGCAATGTCATATTTGCCATAGAAGAAATGTGATCTCAGGGAAATTCTGTGTTTCATAATAAACATTCAGTCTCTGTGCTCTCACCCCCCCCAAAAAATCTCTAAATGTACCTAAGTCAAGTTTCAAAGAAGACCTTCCATGTTTAAATAAATAAATAAATAAAAGCATGTAATAGACATCAAGAGCCTTTGCTCCTTGTTTCAGAGCTTATTAAATTCAGTCAATGAGATAACTATGCTGAAAATAAGGGCATAATGCTATAAACACTGTAAGAGAATAAGAGAGCTAGCTCTCAATTAAAGCTGATAATATCAGGGGGTGCCTGGGCGACTTAGTCGGTTAAGCGTCTGACTCTTGGTTTCAGCTTAGATCATGATCTCTTGGTTTAGTGAGTTCGAGTCCCCATCAAGCTCTACGCTGGCAGCACAGAGCCTGCTTGGGATTCTCTCTCAAGGTCTCCCTGTCTCTCTGCCCTTCCCACACTCACACTCTCTCTCAAAATAAAAAAATTTTTTAACATAAATTAAAAAAAATACTGGTAATATCAGGCAAAGCTTCAGGAAGTGGGTGTCATTTGGGTAGAGCCCTGGAGAAGGAGTTGACCTTTAATAAGCAGAGATGAGGGCAGGAAGAGTATCACATGACTAAGGAGAAACACCAGTGAACAAAAGAGACCAGTGGCATTTAAATTATGTCTCCAAGTCATGAATATGAGGCAGGGCATTTGAAATGTAAAATTCAGTCCACAATGAAGGGCCAGTGAAGGTGTTTAAGAAGAAATCTCAAAAAGCTGTACCCTGAGAGCAGCATGGAGGGTGGATGAGGAAAGCAGTCCAGGGCAATGGTCCTCAAAGTGTGGTCCCCAGGGGCCACGGCAATTTCTGCCGTGTCAGAAATGCACATTCTCAGGCCTGCTCCTGACCTACCAAATCAGCAACTCTGAAAGTGGGACCCAGGAATCTGTTTTATCAAGTCCTTCCGGGGATTCTGATGCACGCGCAAGTTCCAGAACTGCTGGTCTAAAGACAGCAAAGTCATTTACAGGATAATTCTAGGAATTGTCTAGGAAACTGGTGAAGAGTTAACCCAGGTAAAATAATCGTACAAAGGTAAGAATACTTGGGGAAGGGGCACCTGGGTGGCTCAGTCAGTTAAGCATCGGACTTTGGCTCAGGTCATGATCTCACAGTTTGTGGGTTTGAGCCCCTTGTCAGGCTCTGTGGCAACAGCTCAGAGCCTGGAGCGTGCTTTGGATTGTGAGTCTTCCTCTCTCTCTCTCTCTCTCTCTCTCTCTCTCTCTGTCCCTCCCCCAATCTCTCTCAAAAATAAATATTTTAAAAAGAACGGATGGGGGAAAAGCAACGGACTTCACCAAAAGGTCAGAGTTCTGGAGGATACAAGATCACCATGTCTGTTCAAACACTGTCCCACATCTCCCAGACAGACGGCCACAGCTCCCGTTTCCCCCCAGCATGTTAAGTCATACTGTAGAAACACAACTCAACAGTGTCTCAGACTGACTAGCTGGAAGGAAGGGGGGATAGAGAGGATTCAAAAGAATTGCAAATTCAAAGCCTCAGACATAGACGAAGAGATCAGAAAAGGAGACACAAACAGAATACGATAGATCCATGAGTTTACCTTTACTTATAGCCCTACCTAGTGACAAAAGGATTTTCAGAAGCTTATAAAAATGCATACTATTCAGTAAATTTAAGATAAAAAGAAAAAGATGAAGCCAGATGAAAATAAGTGTAGAAAAATCAGATGAAGCCATGACTAAGCCAGAAGAGGGCCAGAAATTTGGCTTTAAACGTCTTTCTGATCATGACCCCAAAAGAGTCAGAGGAGCCATGAGACCAAAACAGATCAGTTACTTAGCTCATTTCCTCTTACTGAAACCAGGGAGAAATTGCAACCTTAGATCATGAAAGAAGAGACTTACAACATAGCAAACAATGTTCTCAATGAGGGTGTTGGAGGTAACTTGGTGTAAAATCATCACACGGACCTGCATGTGCCCTCAGGACAATGAAGTGAACATTTTCGGCAGAAAGCAGAGAATGTGAATCTGAAGCTCAGGAAGAAAATATGAATGAACTGGGAATTTCCCCACATGAAAGCGTTGCCTGGTGGGCAGATGACAGCACAGCTGAAATACAATTGAAAGTCCTGTTACTACTATTAGGGTTTATGCCTACAGTATAGAAAACACTGCCTAAACTCAAAGGCTATTGTCACCAAGATTATAGAACAACAGGTCTCAAACATGAATATTTAATTAAAAATATAAAAATGTTTCCCTTTTGGGAAAAACTAAGTCCACCAAATTTCAAATTTATACAACACTCATCTAATTACCATCCCAAAAGTTTCAATATTGAATGTCAACATTGATTTTTATTGACTAGCAATTGCCCTTAGTGACGTCAAGCTGTAAAATTTCATTTACTGCTCATTTTTGAAGAGCATGTCTATTGCATTAGAGGTAGCAAATAGATTTTAAAACTACAATCCAAAACACTGTGTTTGGAAATAGTTTCTACAATAAATGTGTATGCAATGGACAAACTCGATCAGTTAAATTAGCTATTCTATTATGTCATGGAACAGGACCTTCTGAAAAGGTAAATATATTCCACAGATCACTGTGTAACTGAGGATTGTTTTGGTTGCAATTAGCAGAAACTGATTCTGACTTTTATATATGCATATACAGTCTTGGAAGGATATGTGAAGTGGCTCACAGATCAAAAGAGATGTTGAGTAAAGATACGAGATCTAATAGGCAGACTGCTCAGGGAACACTACAGTCATCAGGACGAATCAGCCTCCGTGTCTTCCATTCTATGCTTGAGTCAAGGCTCCCAGTCCTAGGACGGAGTATTGCTTCTCATGCCCATCTCTCGGCTAGAGAAGGCAGGGCCCCTTGATCAACAGCCCCTCTCAAGCAGCCTTCCTTACAGCCTGAGAGGTAGGGTTGTGTTATTGCAAAAGACACCAGGCAGGGGAAAAAAATGTCTACCACATGCCACAGGTGTGCATTTCTGCTGGAAAGCAAAAACCAATGTGGATATTGACATATAATGTGAATCCAATAGTCATCCAGAAACCAGAATATTTTCACATGCACATCCCTTGAGCATCGTAAGAAACCAGGAATTTGCTGCACGTTATTACCAACTCAAGAGGAATCCTCATCAGATGGGGAGGATCTTTATCTTTCAATAAGAATGTGACAAGATCATTTTGTCTTATTTCTACATTTCATAAAAAGTAAAGCTAAATTAAAAGGAACAAGGGGGATTGTTCAAATGATGCTTGAAATAGCCATCATACCAAATATTAATGCAAATTCAGACAATTAAAAGTCCAAATAACAGGAAGTAAAGTCTCAATGCCTTCTATACTGTTTAAACAGAGCACTGTTGTGAATTCTGAGCTTTAAAATTTAGAAAGGATGCAGCAAATTAAGACTATCCTCAAAGGACAAGACAGGAGAGCAAGGAAATGATCAGAACAACAATGAAGGGAAATGGGGACATTTCATACAGAAAGAAGAGAACTCAGGGAGTAAATGACAATGGTCTTGAGTGTACTATGCTGTAGTGAAAGAAAACCTGAATGCCTCCTCCAAAGATAGAATGTAGTTCCTACTCTTCTGATTTTGCTGTGTGATCTGGAACAAGTTGCTTACTGTCTCTGGGCCTTGGTCTTCAGATCTATAAAAGGAAATGTTGTGTTGTGGCCAAAAGCAGGGATTTTAATCAGAGAGAGCCTGACTCAGATCCCACCTTCACTGCTTAGTGGTTAAGTGATCTGGGTCTGAATCTGTAATAAAGCAAGGACAATGATGGAATCTCCCCTAGAGTTTATTGTGAGAATTAAAGTAACATAAATAAGACCCCTGATACGGTCACAGATCATATTTATTGAATTACCAATTACCAACCAATGGTACCTCTTTGGTAATACGGTTCTATGAAATACTTGGACCGCCCTCCTGAGAAGAAAGGGACAAAGTTTTGGTGGTGGTGTAGGGCCACTGGCTAAAATTGATAGGTAAGTAGGTTTTCCTTTAATCAAAGGAATCATTTTCTTTTAACTGCAACTAGGAAGAGAAAAAGGGGACTTGAGAGGTAGCAAGGTTCCCAGCACTGGAAACCTTCTAAAGATAAGCAATGTCACCTGGAGACAGACATCTTCTTCTATTTTGTATGAGTATGTAAGTATAGAAGGTCACTTAGTAATTCAAATGTTCATCAGTTCCAGCTGAGTTAAGTACCAAGTGTATTCTTGGTTTATAATATTAATGTACCACTGCCCTCTAGTGTATAACCTAAGACAAAATCATGAATACAAAAACAAAATCTGCACAAGCACCATGCAAAATTATCCTGAAGGGGCAAAAGTGATCTTACTGATCATGGAGTAAGACCACCTCATTTCTAGATGAGGAGATAGGACTAGAAAGCCACCTGATTAGCCCAAAGTCAGCTATGGAGCTGAGACTGGAAAGCTGGCCCCCCGGCTCTCAAGTGAGAGTTCTTCCTGTTCCATCACGTCCCTGGTGCCACAGCACAGAGCCAGGGCTTGCCTAGAGAGCACCCCTCATTTGAGCCAGAAGTCCTCGGTTCCAGCCACAGA
Organism: Acinonyx jubatus; assembly: GCF_027475565.1. Classification (NCBI taxonomy): domain Eukaryota; kingdom Metazoa; phylum Chordata; class Mammalia; order Carnivora; family Felidae; genus Acinonyx; species Acinonyx jubatus. The sequence goes on along the minus strand of NC_069385.1, from coordinate 138,933,212 downwards.
ACCGCACCAGGAAAGTTTCCCTTAGCACCATAAGCCTAGTGCGTCCTCAATCACAAGTTCAAACACTTACAACTGTTTTGCTGTAAAAACAATGGTTAATGAGGCCTTGTTGACAAGAGCAGTCCATTATCAGCAAGCTAATGACCACTCAGGCCGCAGCACGGATGCCAGGCTGCAATTAGGTCTGCAGTGATGCACACACAGAAAGGGACTCTAGTTACAATTAAACCTGATCCTTTAGTCCAATCGCTCATTAGGAAAGAAAATAAAACAAAACACAGTCCCCACAACAAGAAGGCCTAAAACTAGTACTTTGGTCCAGGGATGGAATTCTAGGCCATTCATCTATCCAGCCAAGTGTCTGTCTCTGAGCAAGCACTCGAGCTTATATTCACACTGAGTACTTTGAGATGAAAGGGGATTCTTTTTTTGTCTTAGTGATTTTAAAAGCCACGATACACAGGCTGGTGAACAATCTTATTTTTCTTATGGGGGCTTCCCAACTGCTTTTCCTATGAACTTGCATAACTTGTGTAACTAAACATCAAAAACATGACTGGCAAAACCTCTTTAAGTGATGAAAAATAGGTACTTAATACGGGAATACATAAAAGCACAAATCTTTCATAATTTCGTCAGAGGAGAGAATAATCTACTGAACGACAAGAGGATGTTGTCAGGTGACCGTGTGGGTTCTGCGACCAACAGGCCGCAGTTTCCCTGACCGTTCTGCCCGGTAATGCCTTTGAGATTTGGGCCAAGTATCAAGTCTTTAAGGAGGGTTATTTCATTTAGGGTTAAACGAAAGATCTCATGTAAAGATCTTAGCAGATGCAAAAAATAAAGTGACCTACAATTATATATAGGCTTCTTCCTCTTTCCCTTATCCCCCTGCATGACCACTTTTCTCTCCCCAAGATTCCAAAACTTTGCCTAAATCTAGAAAGAGGGCATTGCCAGGTCAGCAACCCAATTGCCTTACATAGGTACGTCTTTCTTAGCCAGTTCCACCCGCTTCCCTGGGATTTTAACTCTGCACCATGTTGAGAAGGTGAAGAAAAAAAGCAGAGTGAAGCTACGAAGATTACAAAAGATTTGTTTTTTCCCCATTTCTTCCCAAGTGCCCCCCCACGCACCACACACCCCCCACTTCCTTCCTATTGCCTTTTTCAGATTTTCCCCTCTTATTCTTGCCCCCTCCCTCTTCATCTCCCAACTGCTTGCTCCGTACTGAACCTGATCCCTGGCTCCTGTCCTTTTGAACCCATATTACCAGCACCCTCTGGGACTGTCCTCAAACTTCCTTTTCCTTACATTATACGTTCTCACATGCTCCTTCACTCCATTCATCTTTACTGGTCTCTTATCCATCTGTCTAAAAGCCTTCTTAGGGTTTCTCTACTCTCAATATTCAATCTTACAAGCCCTGAAATTGCTATACCTCCTTTCTAGCTAACAGAAAGGGTAAGCATTATGAATATATATTTTTAAAGGGTTCCAATGCTCAAGGGGCTTGTAATCTAGCTGTGGAGGCAAGACTGCTACTTCACTAGAAACAATGGAGATCAATAAATGCCAGTGGATAATTAAGTCCTAAATCGTGTTGCCAGACTCAGTTTCTATGGGGGGGAGGGGGGGGGTGCGAGAAGAGGAAATAACCCAAGGTAGGATGATCAGGGATGACTTCAAGGGAGCACCTGACCAGAATATCGCTGGTAGCAATTATTCAATGACTGTTTGGGTTTTGATTGTTATTTGAGATGAAATGTTAGCTAAGCTTTGGAAACTGTAAGACCACCGATTCTCCCTTCCATTTGACAATTACCACGAACACGTCGATTTTAGGAGTGCACATTATTTCCCATTTTAACAACCCTGAAACAAGGATGTATCTTTTCATTAATATCCCAGCGTGTATCATAAATTAATATGTAGTGCTTTTTCTTCATGGTAAAATAATCGTATAGCTTATGTCTTAGATTCCATAAGACAATATTCATTGAGCATCTAGTACGTTCTATGCTATGCCTCTGGACTGAGGGGATGGGTAAACAAAAAAATGCAAAGTTTCTCCTCTGGAGCTTGCATTGTGGCCGAGGAGATGGGCCGTAAGCAAATGAGCAAACAGGTGACACACTAAAGCCAGGCACTGTAACAGGCAGTGCAGGAACTAGCTCTAAGCCTAGATCACCATCTGCTGTGTTAGGAAAGAAAAAAATATTCAGAAGCAAATTTTTAATATTCAGATTTTGCATAGGGAGAAATTACAATCTGGGAGAAACTGAATACAATATAACATGTATCGGACCTAATAAAGTAGCTGATTAATGGGAAAAACATCAAACTTGGCAACGGTTTTCAAAGCCATGGTACAGCCCTACACAGCTTTGTCATTTTCAGCGATTTTGTCAGTGCTCTGGGCAAACAAGAAATGGCATTCATATATGATTTGCAGATGATAAATCTTGAAATAATGAGTACATTAAATGAAGTTAAGGCACAAAAAGATGTTCGAATCAGACAATGGACTATACCCAACCTAATAATAACCATGAAGTCTCGCTTTCAGATTAAAAATTTTATTTACAAAAGGACATCTATGCTGAAACAACAGTATAGGTAAAAAGATTCAGGGATTTTCGTTGCTGACAAGATCTCTGTAAACTAAAGTTTTGAGGCTAAATTGTCTAAGTCTGTGTTGAATACATCTTGTTCTCCTTGTACTGTTATCCTTCTGGAATGAACATCATATTCCGTTTGGGCTGACATCGTTTAAACAGAGGCTCAGCAAGAATCAACTGACAGATTTGTTTCAAAAAAAATCTATGAATCTTGGGGCACCTGGGTGGCACAGTCGGTTAAGCGTCCGACTTCAGCCAGGTCACGATCTCGCGGTCTGTGAGTTCGAGCCCCGCGTCAGGCTCTGGGCTGATGGCTCAGAGCCTGTTTCTGATTCTGTGTCTCCCTCTCTCTCTGCCCCTCCCCCGTTCATGCTCTGTCTCTCTCTGTCCCAAAAATAAATAAACGTTGAAAAAAAAAATCAAAAAATCTATGAATCTCAAAAGTTGTATATGACATTTTGAGGAAGATTCCATAATTCCTTTCAGATTCTCAAAATATTCAGAACCACCATTTTTAAAGGAATGCTGTCCAACTATTGTGGACTCAGAGGAGAATCTGAGTTGATAAAGGACCTGGGGAACACATCCTACCAGGAAAAGCTGAAGAAGGAACTACATAGTGGAGAAAGAGGACTGTCTTTTTAAATATTTGAAGGATGTTGTCAGAGAGCTTGGATCTAGTTGACTCTGGAGCATAGGACCAAAGTGAAAAAGTGAGTCACTAAGGTAATTTCCCATATCGTAGAATTATCTTAATGCCATTGGCTGCCTGTAAGGTAGTGAGTTTCCTGCTGGAGATGTTCAGAGAGATGAAACATTGTAAAACTTCTGCTCTTGATCTCAAGGGTTAGCAAATGTCTTCTATAAAGGGCCAGACAGTAATTTCAGCTTCATGCATCATATGGTCTCTGACACAATTATCCAACTCTGCCACTGTAGCACAAAAGCAGCCTGGACAATACATAAACAAAGGGGTATGGCTGTGTTCCAATAAAACTTTATTTACAAAAATGAGGTCACAGTCTAGATTGGCCCTGTACTGCAGCTCACCAATCCCCAGACCAGATAGCTACTCCTAAAGGCTCTTAACTCTAGAATTCTTTGGCTCTGAGATGTGAACATAGAGACCTATCTACCCACAACCATCAACCGCAGATTTTTAGCAAAGCTACGAAAGCAAAGCTATAGGAAAAAAGAGGAGCAACGCTTATGGTGTATAGTGAGCAGAAATGAACCCATTGACAAATTGTTGCTCAAAGACCTAGAATTCAAACGCATCCCAACACAATAGGGACTTCTAGGTAGAATCAGAGAATCCTGCACTAAAAAGAACAGGCATTTTTGCAACCACAGGTAAGAGGTGAGCAGGTGATTAGTGAGGTCTGTATCCTCAGCCCCAGCTTGTTACACTGCGGTCAATTACACAGCTGCTTACAAGTGTGTGTTTGCACCTGTTCAAGCCTTCAAATGTGCTGATCTCGTATTAATTAAACAACTCCTTAGAAGTAGGTTAAAAACAAATTACACCCTGCCATCCTGTGCCTGTCCCAGCCTTCCCTCAGTGACCCTTCATCTAGAAGGGATCATCTACAGAGGATAAAGAGCAGTGCTCACTTGTAATTAGGGAGGGGCTCGTTATCCCCCAATTAATGCTGCCATCACTTAGTGAAAATAGTTGCTGGTACAGAGTACAGGTTAGTGACTAATAAGGATTACCTAAGCTCCCTCAGAAAGCGCAACAGCCACCTTCCACTTGGACCACTGATTGAGAGTTTAGAAGACAAGCACGAGGACCCTCCTCTTTCTTAGCAGGTTAGAAGGCACAAGTCCACAGACAATAAGTGCACCTTTCCAATGTCACATCTTCAAATGACTTGAGTGGTCAAGGATCGCTGGCTTAGAATCAGTGAAAAACAGAGGAGATGAGAACCATGGCAGACCAATGTGGGAGCTGGTCTTAGGAAGGCAGAAAAATTGATCCTGTACATGTGTACGGTATGTTATAGAACATAGGACAAGAATGCTCATCCATTTCAATACCCCTGATTTTTTAAATGCTATTTTTATTAGGAGCACTGAATGGCGGGTACAAACAGGGGGCTGAGATTTGGTATTTGCTCCATTACAGACCAAGCAAATTGTTAATGTTTCTATTACAGCAGCTGTGATGGCATGTCATAATCGCCTGTTTGTATCTACATCACTTATACACACAAGCACAGCTCTGGAACAGCGTCAATAAATGAGCTTGCACATAAGGCACTTTCCTATATTAATAACTATATAAATTACCATGATTAATCTTTCATTATTAAAACTCTAGGATCCTGGAAAGCAGATGGTTTGTGGCAGGTCTGTCATCAATTCTCTCCCTTTACCAGGGGCACCCCCAGAAAATAAGGAAAATATAAAGTCATCGAGCATCTACGACATGCCAGCACGGTGCTGGGCACGGCAGCTCACTTTCCCTTGCTAGAGCTCACATGACAAAATTAGTGTAAAAAAACTCCCGACTTATACAGTTGCAAAGGAAATGAACTTCAAGTGCCCAAATACTGGGATATAAAATTCTCTGTTCCTCTAAACTTCCAGTCACCCAGGGTTCCATGTGGAGTTTCTCTCTCTATTTGATGTCATTACTAATTTTCTTTCTTCATCTGGAATACCTTAACATGAATATGATATTATTCTTTATCAATTTGGTAGTTTTTAAAAATGTAGAACACACGGCATTGACAAGGGTGGATGGATACAGGTCCATTTGGTAGAGATGCACACTGAAAAACCATTCGAAAACATGCCGAACCACATTTCTACTCCAAGGAATTTAGCCTTCAAAAGCACTCCCATACTATGCAAAGTGTGCATGAAAAGGTGTGCCTAGCACAAATTCCCTTCAAGACAAAGATGGTTAAATAAACCATGGTTTATTCACATAATGAACTATGCAACTCTTGAACACCATGATGCATAAATAGATGGACCCATCAAAAGATGTGCAAGACATATAGCTAAGTGAAAAGGAGTGTCCTTTCCTTCCACTGTAAGATAAATAAGGATAGTAATTATAGCAATAACAACACAAAGTATTAATGTATGTTCAAGGAAAAAAACTGTAGAACAATCTCAAATGACTGAACATGATCATCTTTGGGAAATGGTAGTATGAAGGGGCTTCCCCGTTTTATGTTATTAAATAAGGTAATGTTTGTAAATTCTTACACAGAATACCGGTGACAGTACTCTCTGCTATATAAACTTCCCTGAACAAAAAAGTGAAACAATATAAAAATGTAATATTCTATTTGCTTGTACTCAAAAAAAATGAAAGTTTTGTTAGATTTAAATGACCATTTTGGGGGGTGTCTGGGTGACTCGGTTAAGTGTCCTACTTGAGCTCAGGTTATGATTTCACGGTTCATGGGTTTGAGACCCGCCTCAGGCTCTGTGCTGACAGCTTGGAGCCTGGAGCCTGTTTCAGATTCTCTCTCTCTCTCTCTCTGCCCCTCCCCTGCTCACACTGTCTCTCTCAAAAATAAATAAAAAATTAAGTGACCATTTTGAATCTTGCTAGAAATCCCAGATTATTCTCAGATCATTCCAATAGAAACACCATCAAAGGACTAAGTTTTCACACCTACACCTTTCCTCAGAAATGGCAGAATTCCAAGGAAAGTTGTGAGTGTCAGTTAACCTACCAATCTAGGACTTTTGCCACTCTTCTGCTTAAGAGTCCTCTTGGAAACAGGGCAAACACACTCGGCTTGTTCTCACTCGAATGTTCATGAACGTCTCCGGGCCAGAGACAAGGGTGGCTCATACCAGGTAGACGACTGTGGGCAAGAGGAAAGTGGATGGACTAGCAGCAGAAGCATGTAAGGGCAGAACTAACGTAACTGAAAATAGGGCTTCGGTAACTTTGCAGTTCAGAAGTAATTCTGGAGCCCTTGGAAAGGACAGGGAACCTGCCTAAGTAACTCCGGACCCTGACTGCAGCTCTTCAAAGAGGAGGAGGGGAAGAGGACTAGGAAGATCTAAAAGCCAGTGACATATTCAGGCAAAAAAAATACTGCTAGACATGCTTTCCTCAGCATATAGAAACTAAACAAATGCTTCAAGATTTCAAAATATCATTTAAAAAAACAGAAAAATTGCTAGTACCCACTAACTCAATAGATCTATTTTCCAAAGGTAGAAGATACTGATTGGAATACCAGAGTAACCCGGGAATATCACAGCAAGACTCGTTGGGTCAATTCCTAAGGGTAAGCCAAGTTTAGGATTTCCATTGGCATTCCTGAAGCCAAGAAATGTTCCCCCCACCCCCAGGAAAAGAGATTAAAGAGAAGGCAGGATGTCAAGGGACGAGAGAAAAAAAAAGCTAGATGGCACTTTGTAGGACAAATCCCAGAAGGTTTTCCTTCCCTTTTCAAATGTAAGTCGTCCTTGTTAATAGTAAAACATTAGCATGAAAGTCTCCAGAAGAAAACAATCACCAGGTCCTAGGGAAGCTGGGACAAAGATGTGGCACACATCCCTCAGTGGCCAGGATCTGTGAAGGCCAATCACATCTGTGATTGTGATTGATAAGTTTTAATACATGTGGCACAATGGAAGTGCTTGCACACTGGGAGTTTTGCTAAGATTTTTTTCTATTTTTATTTTTGAAATTTATTGTCAAATTGGTTTCCATACAACACCCAGTGCTCCTCCCAAAAGGTGCCCTCCTCAATACCCATCACCCACCCTCCCCTCCCTCCCACCCCCTATCAGCCCTCAGTTTGTTCTCAGTTTTTAAGTGTCTTTTATGCTTTGGCTCTTTCCCACTCTAACCTGCTAAGTTTTTTTTTAATGGTCAAAGTAAATGTTTTATAACATCTGGCATTTTGAAGGCTCAAGTTATAGGAGTATGGCCTTTGGCAATGGTCTACACATTCTGTAAGTGTGAGAACCTCAAACATCAAAATACAGTCTTGCAGATCCCCCAGCAAGTAATAGATTTACTCTGAATGTCTATTCATTTAAGAATATTTGACACACTTTAGGGCACCTGGGTGGCTCAGTTAGTTGAGCATCTGACTTTTGACTTCAGCTCAGATCATGATCCCAGAGTTATGAGATCGAGCCCCACATCTGCTGGAGATTCTCTCCATTCAGTCTCTCTCCCCAAAATAAAAATACATGTATTTGACCCACTTTAAAAGAACACGTGCCAAGGTGCCCAAGTGGCTCAGTCAGTTAAGCGTCCAACTCTTGATTTTGGCTCAGGGTCATAATCTCACAGTTTGTGAACTTGAGCCCTGCATCAGGCTCTGCACTGCTAGTGCAGTCTAGCCTGCTTGGAATTCTTTCTCTCCTTCACTCTCAAACTTAAAAACACATGCCAACGCCAAACTCAAAAGATCAAGAATTTATGCTATAGTACCTGGTATCATTTTCAATAAAACATTAAAAAAAAAAAGAATATGAGTCCATATGCACAGATATTCAATAATTACTGAATGAAAAAAAATAGCATACATATACAATATTTAACCTAAGTTTTTGTAGGAACTGTCCGCTGACCTACAGATTGGGCCCTTCTCCTTGGAGTAGAAATTCTCCTAGAGTGGAAATTGAGGGCCTCCTACACCCATTTGTCAATGTGTTGGAGCAAATTGAAGATATTAATCAAAGAGAGTCTAAGCCTTGCCTGGACTCCACCCAATCCCAAATGGAAACTGGGGAGCTTTTCCATATGGCAAGTGTCCTGTTCAGCTTCAACTTTCACAAAATGTCAAAGCTACTCCCTGCTTAGCTGTTAAGCACGTGGGTCTGAGCTCAGCCAACAACATGGCTTACCTGTTCTTCAACTATTACTGAAAAAAATAACCTTGAAGTCACTGACGTTTAGTTGTATCGAAATCTAGCTAGGAGATTTAATATTTACGAAGGACTTTTGGGCAGTCTCTTTTCCTCTAGATTTATGCTCATTGAGTTCACTTGTATGCACAATCTGAAATTATCAAACTTAGAAACAGAAACTCACAGAAGCCCGGAACAGTGGTTGACAGGTCCAGGGGAGAAGGGAGAGGTCTTGGTCAGAGAGTACAAAGTTTCCATTTTGCAAGGTAAGTTCTGGAGCATGGGGATTCTTGTTAATACAATACTGCATACCTGAAATTTGCTAAGAGGGTAGATTTTCATTACTCTCACTGTGCGCGTATGCACGCGCACAGATGAAAATGTTGATATGTGAGGTGATGGATATGTTAATTAGCTTGGTTGTGATGATTTCAAAATGAATATGTTTATCAAAATATCAGATTGTACACCTTCAATATGTGTAATTCCTATGTGTCAATTATAGGTCAATACGCTTTTTTTCATAAAAAAAGACTTATGCTCACATCAATCTATTTTGTCAAACTGCTGCTCACCTAGTCTGGACGCAATTGTCTGGTTCCCCCACCCCCAGAACTGCTCTTAACAAATCGCATTTCACGTTTATACCATTGGCTCACATTATGGAATGTAACAGGTGACATTGGCTTTGAGGATATTATCGAGGACATTGTTTTCTACAGTATACAGGACTCTCCGTCCAAGAGAGTTTATCTCAATTCCAGAAAAAGCTACTTCTCCTAAGCAACTGCTTTCTTCTCGCCTTTAAAGAAAGTAAGATTTCTATGAGTGATGGTATTTTTCTCTTACGAAACTCAGAGCCGATCCTGTGAACCTGAGTTACCTCCAATAATTTCAAAGAATTTTGAAATGGATGATGACACCCATTTTGTGTAGTGACCTCTCCCTAGCGTCTACCGTATTTCTTCTCATCTTCCATTCCATTAGCTCTGATTTCCAATGACGTTCGGTGGTGGAAGTGACAGAATGGGGACTAGAGCTGCATCTGAGAACAAGTGGAACCCGTCCTAAGCTCCGAGGCCCAGCAGGTACCAGAGCTGGCCATTTCCATCAAGAGCCTCATTCAGCTGTAGCTGCACTAAAACACCCACCTCCACTCGATGCCCCTGCCACCCCAGAAAAACTGCAAGGAGGCTGGTGACACCTGCTGAGAGGCTTCAATATCGGGGGGGGGGGGGGGAGCTCTCTGTCTCCATAAGCAGGAAAGGCTACGGTCACACAGCCCAGAGTCAAGGGAAACACCTGTACTACCTGGAGGTGGGGGGGAAGGGGGGGAAGCCTTTAGCACAGAATTCACTGCAGAGCCTGAGTCTCCAGAAGGAGGAATGGAAGGTATGTGAGAACCACACACCCCTCTCCCCCAGGAGCTCCTAAAAGACCAGGAATCTAGGCAGCTGGGCTTGGGGGCTGGGCATGCCTGGTAAAGAAAGAGTGTCAAGAGAATGAAGTTTAAAACTGAACAGCAAGGGCCACCTGGGCTCAGTCAGTTAAGCATCCAATTCTTGATTTCCGCTCGGGTCATGATCTCACGGTTCCGTGGGTTCGAGCCCCACATTGGTCTCTGGGCTCAAGTCACCGAGACTGCTTAGGATTCTCTCTCCCCCTCTCTCTGCTGCCCACCCCCCACCGCCGCCACCAAAATAAACATTTTTTTTTAAATGAACAACAAGCATTGAGTCACCTAAATGTAATGGCTTTAATAACCAAATAGCAGACAAATTTATGGAACTGGCCTGAGATGCTATGGGTGGGAACAATAAAAGAAAGTTTTCTGTAGCAAGTTTAAGAGCATAAAGTCTCATGTTTAAGACCACCAAGTTGAGACATCTTTCTAACCTAGCTACACTTATCTGTTTCCTCGTATGGGATCCACTACACCTGTTAAGATTACTTTTAAAAACACGTAGTTTAATACTGTACAGCTTAAACTAATGCAACACTGTAGTTAACTAGCTGGACTTAAAATAAAAACTTACGTACAAAAAATATATGGAAATAAGGAACATAAATGGGAAGGATGCCCCTTAAACTTCTTAACCTTACCATGTACAAACCTGAGGGAGGGGGCAGGGAACTTGTGATACAGATGTGAGAACCAGGGTCTGAGAACTTCACAGCCACGCCCTGCCACACTGGCCTCTTGACAGCATTTTCAGTTTTTCAGCCACCAGCTCCCAACATAGCTTGAGAGTGTGGCATCCTTGAGGAGCCAAGCTGTTCCCAAGTCAGATCTCAGAAAGCGTAATGCTCTGAAGTTATCGAAACCCTTTGACTCAGCATTTTTCTTTCTAGAAATTTACTGTGAATAACAATCAAATAGATGCCCGAAGGTTTTCAAAATCCTTCCAATGCCTATTTGTGGATTCCCTGATTTCCTTGGTCTTCCTCCTCCTTCTCCCTCAGGACAAATCAGGTTTGCTTCTAGCTGTCTGCCCTCCACGCAGGTTTCCAGATGTCCCCGCCTCCAGCGACGCTGGCAGAACCTCAAAGTTCTCTGGATTTTCGGATGTGACTTTCAATCCGCCAGCACGTTCACAGAATACCCTCAAAAGTGCTTTTAACTTTCTCCCTCTAATATTAATATAAACGCAAATTATTTTAAACTTTTATTTTGCAAGCACAGATCTAAGAAATTCATATTTAATCTTTGTGACCAGATAATCCACATTTTTTTAAGAAGTTTTTTTAATGTTTATTTTTTTTTGAAAGTGGGAGATAGAGCATGAGCGGGGGAGGGGCAGAGAGAGCGAGAGAGAGAGAGAGAGAGAGAGACACACACACACACACACACACACACACACACACACACACAGAATCCGAAGCAGGCTCCAAGCTCTGAGCTGTTAGCACAGAGCCCAACGTAGGGCTTGAACCCATGAACCATGAGGTCATGACCTGAGCCCAAGTCAGACGCCCAACCAACTGAGCCACCCAGGCGCCCAATAATCCACACTTTAAGGTAGGACAACCCAGTTAGGAAGGCAAAGCCAAGAGCCAAGATGCAGTATAAACCAAGATGCAGTATAGGATTCCATCTTTTTTTTTTTTTTTTTTTAAGATTTTTCAAGAATCTCTGCACCCAACATGGGCCTCAAACTCACAACCCTGAGATCAAGAGTCACATGCACTACCCACTGAGCCAGCCAGACACTCCAAGAATTCCATCTCTAACCCATGGCCTGTATGACAACTATGACCATGCTATTCTTGACAAGTTTGGGAGGGATAAGTTTTATACCTTTGCGCTATCAAAAGGACCACTCTTCTCCAGTTTACCAAAAGAAAAAGGCTGGGGGTAGAAGGAAAAGGGGGGTGGAAAGAAGAAAAGAAGTCCACCCACTCACCCAAGAATTAATCACCTCACCATTAAAAAAAAAAAAAGTGCAATCTTGAGGACTAATTAGCCTATGATGATACATCCAATATATCACATGAAATCATTACAATTGTTTTAGAAGACTAGAAGTATTCAGTGACATAGAAAATGCTCTGAGATACTTCAGAATAAAAGGCACAATGTCTGAAGGGTAACATAAAATACAGGTATCGTATACATATCTAAAAGACTGGAAACATGGGACTCAAAACATTTTAACTGGCGATCTCTGGGCGATTTTTAGTTTCTGCCTTGTGCCTCTCTGGATTGTCCAAATCTTTACAACAAACTTGTGATACATTCTAGTCAGAAGGAAAAACAAAGCTCATTTTGAAAAAATAGTACAATACTTAACACTAATATCTTCAGTGAGCTCACAAAAGCCATACCACCCCCACGGGGCAGCTGGAGATCCAGCCACTACTAGAATAGGTTGGATGACACTAAGTGAACTTGAACTCCCCCATAATAAAACAGGATAAGACGCCACAACAATGTAGCGGACATAAAAACTGATCGTGTAACTAAGGATGCCTAGGTGGCTCAGTCAGTTGAGTGTCTGACTCTTGGTTTCAGCTCAGGTAATGATCTCACAGCTTGTGAGTTCAAATCCCTGCATCAGGCTCTGTGCTGACAGCACTGAACCTGCTTTGGATTCTCTCTTTCCCTCTAAATAAATAAACTTAAAAAAAAAAAAAAAAACACTGATCATATAATCAAATAACCTAAAAGTGGAATCTAATACATATCTACTCAAGAAGAACCTGGTTGGCTCAGTCAGTTAAGCACCCAACTCTTGACTTTGGCTCAGGTCAAGATTTCACAGTTTGTAAGACTGAGCCCTACATTGGGCTCTGCACTAACAATGCAGAGTCTACTTGGGGTTCTCCTGTCTCGTTCCCCACCCCCATCCCCTCCACGCTTTCTCTCACTCACTCTCTCTCAAAATAAACATTAAAAAAAAAACTTAGTATTTGATAAAGGTACCATTACTAATCATGCAGTAGGAAGAAGGATTTTTTAATAAATGGTGCTAAAATAGCCAGTTAACTCTTTCAGGAAGCTAGATCACTACCAGCTGTTACACGGCAATACAGTCTGGATGAGCTAGAATAGTAGATGTGAACACGATACTCAGGAGACCTTAGAAGAGATACACATGAATTTTTGATCTGAGACATAGAACATCTTTGTGAGCAAAATTTTAAAGGAAGAAAATAAGCCTGAGAAAGAGCGATTTTCCTATATTCTGCACATCGCTCCTCACATCAAAAACCATGAATGAAATTTTGAGGTAAAAGACAAGCTAAGGAAATCTGCCACCTACACAAGAGAGTTAAAATTCTTAGTCTAAAGAGATCTTATATTGGGATGCCTGGGTGGCTCAGTCGGTTGAGTGTCCGATTTCGGCTCAGGTCATGATCTCACAGTCCGTGAGTTCCAGCCCCACGTCAGGCTCTGTGCTGACAGCTCGGAGCCTGGGGCCTACTTCAGATTCTGTGTCTTCCTCCCTCTCTGCCCCTCCCCCCTCATGCTCTGTCTCTGTCAAAAATAAACAAACATTAAAAAAAATTTTTTTAATTAAAAAATAAAGAGATCTTATAGGTCAAGAAAGAAGGTCAACCATTTCAATTTTTTTTTAAATCAGATAAAGGACAGGATCAAGCATTCCATTCCATTGGGGCAGGGATGGTCTCTCTTGCTCACTGCTGACTGTGCAACATTCCACATGGAATGGAACCATTATGGTTCCATAATAAACCACCCACCATTAAATATTGATCCCAGAAGAGAGTGATAACTGAAGAAAGAGTAAATAGAAATGCCCCTAGCAAGTCCATGTTGTAGGAATCCAAAATCACTGGTAATTGAAGAAGTGCAAGATAAAGAACATTTCATTCTATCAACTTGGCAAATATTTTTTCAAATAATGTCCACTGTTGTCAAGTATGTGATAAAATGATAAAACTTATCTACTGTTACTAGGAGTCTAAATTACTTCAAACTTTCCAGACAGTGATTTTCCACACATACGGAAATTTTCATGTTCTTCTGACCCTTCACCAATACTTTTATTTCTGGGTATTTATTCTGAGAAAACAACCCAAATGCACACAAAAAAAATATCAATCTCTCCAATCATTTTAATATTCTTAATTGGAAATAACCTAAATGTTAAACATAGGTAATTACCTAAGTATATACATGTAACAGGTTATGAAAATAATCATCTTGAATATTTAAATATATGGAAAATTGCATATTATAAAATTAGTTTTTGAGAGAGCAGGGAAGAGGAGCAGAGGGAGAGAGGGGGAGGGGGAAGAGGGGGACCGTGGGGGAGTGTGGGAGGGAGAAAGAAAAAGAAGCAAAATGAAAGAGAAACAAAAAGAGAAAGAGAAACAGAAAGAGAAAAAGAAAAAGAGAAGAAGGAAAGAATCCCAAGCAGGCTCCATGCTCAGTGTGGAGCCAAATATGGGGTTCAATCCCACAACCATGGGATCATGACATGAACCAAAATCAAGAGTCAGATGCTCAACCGACTGAGCCACCCAGGCGCCCCTAACTTTAAAAAGACAAATATACACATATGCGTTGATTTCTACTTTCTTTAAAATACATGGATGTATATGTTTACTTGGATAGTGGGATAGGTTTTTAAATTTTTCCCCATAAGGGGCTCCTGGGTGGCTCAGTTGGCTAAGCGTCTGACTTCAGCTCAAGTCGATCTCACAGTTCATGAGTTCAAGCCCCGTGTCGGGCTTTGTGCTGACAACCTAGAGCCTGAAGCCTGCTTCAGATTCTGTGTCTCCTTGTCTCTCTGCCCCTCCCCACGCTTGTGCTCTGTCACACTCTTAAAAACAAACAATATTTTTTTTAATTTTCCCCATAAGAACTCACACTCCTTGCATAACAAGTAAAAGAAACTTGAAGTCCTCTCTCTTTTAAGGTTTGCAAGCTCTTCTTCAGTGTGCAAGCTGTTATTTGAAGACATTCTATGCCACAAGATGGAATATGTGTTCTAAATTGCAACTTCCCCCACCTCTGCCATTAATTCCAACATATGATAGAGTCATTGGTAAGATATCTGTATGCATAAAAATGAACTTCCATTCTTCACACCATACACAAAAATTAGCTCAAAATGGACTGCAAACCCAAATATCAACTAAAACTATAAGACCTATAGAAGAAAATGAGGAAAAATCCTCATGATCTTAGTTTGGCAGAGATTTCTTAAATAGAAAAAGAATCAATAAATTGAAATTCATCCAAAGACCTCTATAGTGAGTCCCTGGCTTACAATATTTCATCTTACAATTGTTCAACTTTGCAATGGTGCAAAAGCCATATGCATGGGGTAGAAATCATACCTCACATTTTGAATTTGTAGCATTTCCCCAGGCCAGCAATGTATGGCAGGATACACTCTCACAATGGTGGCAGTGGCCACCGCAGCTCCCAGTCAACCACATGATCACAAGAGTGAAGAGTCAATACGCAGACCACCATTCTGGACCCACACAACCATTCTGTTTTTCACTCTTTCAGTTCAGTGTTCGATAAATTATAGGACATATTCAACACTTTATTATCCAATAGGCTTTGTGTTCATTGACTTTGCCCAGCTGTTGGCTAAGGTAAGTGCTCTGAGCACATTCAAGGTTGAGCACATTCAAGGTAGGCTAGGCTAAGCTACGATGTTTGCAAAGTTCAAGGTCTCAAATGCATTTACGACTTAACAATATTTTCAATTTATGACGGGTTTATCAGGACATAACCTCATTTTATGTCAAGGGAGATCTAGATTTTGAAAATTTAAACAACAGACTGGGGGACAAATTTTATCAAAGCATGTATCTGCTAAAGTACTGGTATCAGGAATATATAAAGAACTCTTGCAACAACATAGTTGTTAAAAAAAAAAAAAACCAACTAGGAGAAATATTTGAACAGACTTCGCCAAAGAAGGTATTAGAGACACATGAAAAGGCGTTCAACGACATTAAATCATTAACACAATTAGTCCAAAGTAAGACTACAGGGAAAAACCACTACATACCCGGTCGAATGACTACATTTAGAGACCGACCACGCTGTGTTTTTAAGAACATGGAGCAACTGGGAATCTCATACGCTACTGATGGAATGTAGTGGAAAAGAGTTTCTAAAGAAGTAAACCTACACCCAACATAGGACCCAGCCATTCCACTCCTTGGTATTTACCCAAGAGAAATCAAAGTGCGGGTCCAAAGACCTACGTGAATGTTCACAGCAGCTTTACTTGTAATAGCCAAAACCCAGAAACAAGCGAAATGTTCCGTGGGAAAGTTGTGGGATGTTCTTACCGTAAAATACTACTCAGCAATGAAAAGGAATGAACTATGGGTTCACCCAACAACATGGAGGAATCTGGAAATAACTATTCTGAAAGAAACCAGAATAATAAGATTGTAATTAAAAGAGAGGATTCCATACAATTCTTAAAAATGCCAACTCATCTATAGTTGACAGAAAGCAATGGTTGCCTGGGGCTAGGGGAAGGGCATGAGGTAGCTTGTGCCAGTGGTAACTACGTTCATTAACTTGACTTTGGTGATGTTTTCTCTCTCACACACACACACACGTTTATATACACACAAATATGTATACATATGTATACGTACATCATGTATGGTAATG
This sequence comes from Acinonyx jubatus, assembly GCF_027475565.1. Lineage (NCBI taxonomy): Eukaryota > Metazoa > Chordata > Mammalia > Carnivora > Felidae > Acinonyx > Acinonyx jubatus. Next base: position 138,916,628 of record NC_069385.1, on the reverse strand, counting down.
GTTTCACAGATACGTATATTCACACATATGAACATATATGTATACATACGTATATATAGGTATCTGTGAAACCCTCAAGATCAAGTACATGTATGTATATATGTATACATATATAACTCAAATTGTATACTTTAAATAGGTGTAGTTTATTATTTTTCCATTATTCCTCCAAGAAGCTACAAAATATCATTAAATAAAATCTATGGGAGAAAAATGTATAAGAAAAGTATCCCTGCCCTCCAGTGAGACTCCAGGTAATGATTTTTTTTCCAGTGTGGCATTCCTGAAAGTAAAATTCCTTTTGCCCAGACAGGGAGGCAACCTGACTGATCAGCAGAGACCTAAACTGAGCCACAACACTTCCACATCTAGTGCTAACTTGGTGTGTTCTTAGGTCTTAATTTCCCCTCTCCCAGTTATTTAGGGATTTTGGTATTCTGGGTGCTTTTCTTTGTTAGGTTCCAAGTTTTCTTCAATGATCACATAATCCTTTCATAGTAAAAATTACTTATTTTACTTAAAAGTAAATGTTTAACGGAAAGACCAGTTTCAAACATCTTAGAATACTAGAAACACGAAGTATCAAACACTTAACAGTAGTTGAATACAGAGGGGCAATCTGTGCCTGAAGATGGATGGACATGACTCTACGGAGATTTCGGAAGAAGCCACTGTAGTCTAGAGAAAAGGCAATGAAGGAGAGCTTCGGGAATAATTCAACTTTCTTTAGCAATGCTTTCAACTCCGCTTTGATAGATCATCCACTGCAAATCCTGGGCTTCTAAGAAGCGAGGAACCGGAATATCTTCTGCTGCACCGGACGAAGGCAATGCAGTTTACCCAGGCAAGCCCAGGGTGCAATGGACAGTAGGCAGGCAGCTGCGGTCTTTGTTATTTGTGCACTGTTTTGATGGGCACTGAGGGACGCCAAGGGCAACCTGACCTTGACAGCCACGACAGGCAGGCTCTAAAAACAAGTGGCAATGCACTGTTGTTCCACAACACTGGAATGCACGAAAAATCTTCGCTAACCTCTTGGAATAGTATCACCCTTCGGAGACGTTGCTTTTGATTTTTTAAATATTTTTACTACTCATACGTTGTACTACTCATACACAGCAGACACGGCACAAACTTAATGGTTCTGAATCGGTTCACCTCCAGAGAGAGTTCTGGTTCCAGGAAACGCTGCCAGACTTGTCAAGGGCGAGAGAGACACCCCCTCACAGAGGGGGAGATCTGTGCCTCCCGCTTCAGTGTGCCCCCAACACAGAACTGCAGATCCTGAACCCTGAGAGGTGGCTGGGATTCAGTCACAGCCCCTCGGATCCAGGGACCCCTCCCACTTCTGTCTGCACATTCCTAGCCACCGTCACTATCCAGACGTGTGTGGGCAAGGTGGGAGCAATACTGCTGGCCTCGCGGCAACAAAAAGGCCACTTGGAATTTTGAAGACATGAATTTTTATCTTTCCCCTCTTTCAGAGAAACACCCAACATGGGTGTTAAAAGTTAACCTCACCTCAACAAATCAGTTCACCAACCTGAGTGTATCTTGCCACTCCCAAGATGAAAAAATAAAAAGTACACCCCTCAAAGTGCTACAGATCAGGGAATCCACACCCCTTTCCCGCCCCCATTCCTAATCCTCTCAATTCTGACCCACCAGAACATCCACAAAGTTCCCCAAACCCAAATGGCGATCAGAAGATCAGCTCCATTAATGGCTGATACTTCATCTACTTTAAAAACATAAAAGAAAAGCAGATCTCTGGGCTTCCTTCTTGCATCTTCTTGAAATGCAGAGAGCCAGACCTGCAGTCAAGGTCACCCTGATACATCCCAACAGGCCCTGGTGAAGAATCCGGGCCCGAGGCCGAACCAGCTGAAGGGGTCCTGTTCATCTGCTTACCCCAAGGATGCAGGCAGTCCTAAGCCCCTTCACCCTTCCTACAGCTTTACAAGAGAAGCAGGAAAAGACTGGAGTCAGATCCTCGCTTTGGAGGAATAACTCCACCCACTGTGTTGTATGTGGCCGAGACTTACGCTCACCAATTAGCAGCTCGTCTTCCATTTGGAGGGGTTTAAAGAAAGGATGGCCAGAGAGACAAGAAATGTTGACTCCAGAACTCCTTAGAACCCAGCTGGTCCTACAAATGCTAGAGAACCGAGTATCTCAACCCATACATCCTGAAGACCTCTGTTTACTAGAAAGCTCCAAAATGGCAATAGAGAACATCAGCTTAGGGAGACGGTAGGGGAGGGAGGGAGAAATCTCAAATCTCCTCAGTTTCTGATAGGAGATGGGCTCAAGCTGGTAGCAAGGGTATTCTACCTGTCCAAGGACAGCCCCTTCCAAGCTGCAGGAAGGTCTGTCGTGGTGGGATGCATGTATTCACTACCCCATTGGTGCCATCTTGCTTTATTGTCCAGAGACGTTATAACAGATGGGCCGTCACCTGCCAGTGGTCATATTACCAGTTCATGTACTTGTACCAAATAGGTATCGATGAGGTCTAAGAAAAATAAAGCACAGCATACTTAGTCCCCTTTAAATAATCCCCATTCTACAAAGAAATTAAGTCAGAAGGTAGTTATATAACTGCCCAGCATCACAGCTAGTGGGTTGGAACCCAAGTGGCCTAGCTCCAGAGTTCGTACTCAAGCACTGCACTGTGCTGTATTGAAAAATAACCTCTATAGATTTCTAAGGAAATCTCAGATCAAAACAAAGACAGCATTGCTCTAGTTAGTAAAAGAAAATATACCTCCACTCCACTCAGATGGCCACCCAAAGCCACAGACTTGGAATTAACAAAAGACTGAGCCATCATCATGTCCAATCCCCAGTCCACAGCGCGAATCCTGTCTATAAACCCCATCCCCCACAGGTTACCCATCTCCTCCTACTGTCACAAACCCCACAACCTAGAAGGGGTAGTATTTATTGAGCATATACTCTGCCCGTGCCTCTCCCAGGACTTCATGGATAGTAGTCACATTTAGTCCCCATCAGGTAACAAAATGGGAGCACAGAACCCCCATTTTTTCAGATAAAAAAAATCCAAGTCTGAAAGGTAAGTGATTTATCTAGAATCACATACCTTATAATGAGCAAACTCAAAGTTGTCTACTGGAAAGGGGTCTAAGGCTTGAGATTGGGTGCAAGCCCTTTCCAGCAGGCATAGCTCTCGTCTGAGCTCCACAAAGGGGCATGTGTTGAGCACCAGGATTACAACTGAGGTTCCCTGTGCCATCAGTTTATTCTTTCTGCAAGCTGCCTTTTTGCCTCTTCTCTTTAATCTGCTTGTTTTATCTTTTACTCATGTCAACAGATATTTAATGAACACCCAGAGTGAGCCAGAGACCCACATAAGCACTGAGGATTAAACCAGGAGCAAAGGAGAAACTCACTCATGGAATTTGTATACTGTTGGGGACAGGAAAAGAAAAGCCTGTGTGCACGCGGAATATAGAAGAGATTTGTAAACATCCCTATTATCTATCATCTGTAGATCTCTTCTATAAAAGATCTGTACCTAGCCATTTATCTATCCGTCTAGTAGACGAACAGACACAGAGGGAAAGCTTTAGAGTACATGTTACAAGAAACTAAGGCAAAGTAAGAAGGATAGAGTGATGGTATAGTGAGGGAGTGGAATTTTATATTAGATGGTAGGCAAAGTCTTTGCTAATGGAGTGACTTATAAGCAGAGACTAAGTAGGGATTTCACGTATCTAGGAGTCCTTCCATCAGGGAAGAGATGCAGTTAATAAGTCTCTTCTTAACAGCCCTAGAGGAATGTCTGCATATCTTCACTCATTCATCTTGGAATACCTCAGGCAGTTGGTTCCATTATGCTGTGGAAGACCCAAAGATGAAGAACAAGTAGTTGTCTTGAGTCATGTTCCCTGGGAAACAAACTCAGACTGAGATTTGTGTGCAGGGAAGAGTTTTACTGGGAGTGCCCTGGGAAACGTTGTAAGACAGTGAAAGAAGCAGTGCTGGGCACAGGGACATGTTGACTAGCCTTACAGGGAGCTCTGGAGCTGGGATGGCCCTACGGAGGCCAGGCCTTTGGACTTCTGCATCATCTAGTCCCTGGATACAGGCTGTCCCCCAAGGACAGAGTGGACCTGGCTAGGGTGCTCCCTCCTACAGAGGGCACTTAGAAGGGACTCCAAAAGCAATGAGCAACCAACACTTCCAGCAACTGCAGAAATGAGTATATGAGCGAACGACTTGCCTGGAGGGGGATTTGGGCATAAACATCACAGCATCCACTGCACTAACTGCCCAGTGCGTTTTCGGTAGGCAGTATTGTAAGATGGTTAAGAACATCTTGGGTCAGAGCACCAGGGTAGATGCCCTCTCCATCATTTATTAGTAGTAGGGCTGTGGACAAGTTCCCTCTGTGCCTGGGCTCCCTGGTCTGTAAAAATTAAGCTAACAATGGTGTCTATTTCCTTGGGTGGCTCTGAAGATTACCTGAGTTAGTACATGTAAAATGCTTAGAAAAAACACCTGGCTTACCATGGTAAACACCGGATGAATGTTTTTGTTGTTGTTGTTATTCTCAGAACATCCCCTGCACATATTACTACTTCTATGTTGACAAACAAGCTTGGATAATGCACGATACCTTTCTGTCCCCTCTCTGCTTTGTAGTCCATTTGGTTTGCATGGGGCTGGCTCCACCCCTCAAGCTCTGGGAATGGACATATAACTGGGTCCCGGCCATCAGGGCAGCATAGACCTTGCTGCCAATTCTGGAACAAATAGCCAACCTAAACAGACACAAGGAATCCCTCCTCTGTGGCTTCCACTAGATTCTCATCAAAGCACGTTCTCTTCCCTTAAAATCCCAGCTCAAAAGATGATGTCAAGACTCTGAAATTTCTAGGAATTCTCTTTTCTCAATTTCGGAGAGTGCCAGCCTAAAAACGGAGCCAACCCAGAAGTAACAAAGCCAAAATAGGAGAGACAGGTTCCTAATGACAGTGATGGAGTTTCTGGATCCCGCCATGTCTGAAACTAGCCTTCTGGGTTTTTTCAGGAAAAAAAAAAATAAAGAAATCCCTTCTTTGAATTCAGTTTGAGCTGGGTTTTTCCCACTGGCCATACTCACCTAGGTAAGCACAGCTGAGCCAGCCAGAAGCCAACACTGTGGAGGTGAGAATTACCCCAGAGAGTTAGAGCCTGGGATCCTGCTATAAGGACAAGAAGATAACAAGCAATGGGCAACCACAGCCTAGGACAGACTTGTGAAAAGGCAGACTAACCCTTGATCTGATGGGAAGAGAATGGTGCTGCACCTCTGTGGTCTTCCTCCCCAAAGCCCACCCCCTCCCCCAGGCTAGTCAGGAGAAAAACCTCAAAATCTGGAGAGGAACTCTACGAAGTACCTGACCAGTGCTCTTCAAAACTGTCACGATAACCAGAGCACCCAGCTGGCTCAGGTGGTTGAGCATCCAGCTTCAGCTTAGGTCATGATCTCACGGTTCGTGGGTTCGAGCCCCGTGTCAGGCTCTGTGCTGACAGCTCAGAGCCTGGAGCCTCTTTGGATTCTGTGTCTCCTCTCTCTCTCTCTCTGCACCCTAACCCCCACCCCTCCACAATCACTCTGTCTTGCTCTCAAAAATAAATAAGCATTAAAAAAAAATTTTTTTTTAACTGTCAAGCTCAAAAACAAGGGAAGTCTGAGAAACTGTCACAGCCAAGAGTGGCTGGATAATGACTAAACGTACTGTAGTGTCCTGGATAGATCCACAAACGGAAAAAGGATGTTATGGACAAATTAAAGAGATCTGAATGAATAGAATACACAGTTTAGGTAATTCTTTTTAACTTTTCTTTAACATTTATTTATTAATGAGAGACAGAAAGACACAGAGCATGAGCAGGGGAGGGGCAGGGAGACTCAGAACCCAAAGCAAGCTCCAGGCTCTGAGCTGTCAGCACAGAGCCTGATGCGGGGCTTGAACTCATGAACCGTGAGACCATGACCCAAGCTGAAGTCAGAGGCTTAACCAACTGAGCAACCCAGGTGCCCCTAGGTAGTTTTTTTTTTTTTAAAGAGACAAGAAGGTAGGCCCTTTGCCCTGATGGTTGAGCAGCCCTAGTAAGATGGCAGCAAAGCAGAACCCTCAGCTCTGGCACCTGGAGCCGCTTCCATCACTCTAGTTTGCACCTCTCCATCACAAGGCCTCTTCCATTTATTTAGTATACCAGGCTACACAGTAGCTACACATAGTACACATAGTACTGGGGCTCAAAGAAGTGTAACTATGGCCTTGCACTCAAGGAATTTGCCATCTGGGGAGCACTGGACCGCAAAGGTGGATCTCTCAGCTCTAGAAGTGGCTCCCAGACCCACTGCCTCTGCTTAATTGTCCTGAGCACTCGAGTTGGAGCTATCAGACCTTGGCCTGGAGAGCCCCTGTACTTCAGACAGCTGGGTCATTGCAGGAAAAAGCAAGAAGGGAGACAAAGGATTTGTCTCCGTCAGCTGCTTCTGAGAAAGGACCACAGGCTCTTAAACCTACAGATCCACAATCCCTTAAGTTAAATCCTTGAGCCAGATAAGCTTCAGAATGGAGAATTTTTCAGAATTTTAGGGAGCAGATAGGTTACATTATCAAGAGTTCTAGTAGGATCTGGGACCACACCCCATCACCAAAAGTGTTATCAAGGCAAAATACAACTGTGGGCTCTAAGTGGAATAAATAAAACGATGATAAATAGCCTCATGAATTCCAGGCAGGTTTTGCCATCAACAAAATGCTGGTGCCAAACTTACAGTGAAATTCTTCATTTTCAGAGCCTTCGTGATGTTAGGGTTTTTAGATAAGAGATTAGAGACCTTTATGAATGCTTTCAGCTTCAACCCCAAGAGAAAGCCAGTAGGACTCTTCCCATCTGCCTCTACTGTCCCTCGGGCTGTCTCTGGTTTATCTTCTCATCAAGGAAGATCATCCTTAAAGTTCTTTTCAACCTTCTTTCAGCCATATAACAAACAATGTAGGTGTTTCAGAGGGAGTTTCCTGAACTCATTTCCCTCCCAAGCTCCTGCCTTAGTTCTCCCAGCCTCACTCACACACCAGTCGGTAGCTCCAAGCTGGAGTGTGCATCACCATCACCTGGAGGACGTTACTAAAACACATTCTGAGTTCTGCACCCAGAGTTTCTGGTGCAGTGGGTCTAGAGCAGGGCCTCAGGACCACATTTTTAACAAGTTCCCAAGTGCACCACTTGAATGCTGCTGGTCCTGGACCACACTTTAAGGACCCAGTACGCTACCTGATGAAGCTTCCTCATCCTATGCTGCAGTGAAGAAATCAATAAATACTCGAGCCCATTTTTCATTCTTACAAAGATGATCTCCCAAATGACCTCCATGTGTCTTTGATGACTCAGCTGCCTGCCTGTCTGACCCATCTAGAGACAGAAAGCCAGCTGGATGCTTGTGAAAAGCTTTCTTTGCCACGGGATTTTAGTAGGATGTCACCCTGAGAAGCCAAGCTAGGCTCTTCACTGCAGTAGGACTCTAAACAGTAAATTCTAAAACCTTGGGGGTTAGACTTTGATTTGAAAGAAAATTTCTAATTGAAATTATTTTCCCAAGTCACTGTATCATGTTGCTGTGTGGAAAAAATTGCAAATGATTTTCAAAAGTTATTTTAAAAATGTCGTTTTCCTTTGGTCATACATAAAGGCCAGCCAAAACAGGAGCCAGTGAACAGAGATTCACTTCCTTCAGGGATCAGGGAATTTATACAAACTCCCATGAGTTGATTTTCTTAATGTCTCTACCTACCGGCCAGTGGATAATGTCAAGACATTTCTTTCACAACATACATATTGTTTTTCCAAGTCTGTTCCTCCACCTCTATCTTTTTTTTTAATATTTACTTATTTTTTGAGGGAGGGGGAGGGAGGGGGGAGGGAGACACAGAGCCCAAAGCAGGCTCCAGGTTCTGAGCTGTCAGCACAGAGCCCAACGCAGGGCTTGAACCAACGAACCACAAGATCATGACCTGAGCTGAAACTTAACCAACTGAGCCACCCAGGTACCCCTTCCATCTTTACCTTCTAGATCTTACCTAGTAAGTCCAGAAGAAGGTCTTCTTACTCTGTTTCAATTCTCAGGGGAGAAATGGCCACATTTGATAAGTAAAAGCTAGGACAGATCTACTCAAACCCAAGAAAGTTACACATTTAGACACAAGAATCAATGCCACCAACCTCTCATATTCTTGGTGTCCTTCAAACTTTACAGAAGTCTTTTTCATATTTCTCTAACAGTGCATTTATTCAAACATCAGTGATAACTAAAAATGTATTTCTGTTGAGTTTCTATCCTTTATGATTTTGAATATTCTAGCAGTACTCGATTTTAAGAAATAGTGCATGTGGGAGCATGCAGGGAGGGGTGGAGGGGCAGAGGGGAGAGAGAATCTTAAGTAGATTCCACGTCCAGCATGGAGCCCAACACAGGCTCACCTCATTTCAGCTTATGACCTGAGCTGAAATCAAGAGTTGAACACTTAACCAACTGAGCTACCCAGGCACCCCATAGCAGTACTCTTTTTACTGGTTTCATTACAATTTTACTATTTAACCTACATCATGGGTTTAATAGATTTTGGAGGGTTGAGCTGGAAACCTAACTCATGATTTCTAATTTCGTAAGTAAAGGGATGTGCATTTTTGCTGCAATAAAGATCTAGAAGCCAATCCATTACTTGCTCAAGGACTAAATGAATTTCTGTAAGCCCCTAAGCATGACATGTATGTAGTAACAGTCCCTTAATGAACACAGCTTCACCAACTCCTAGATTATCAGGTTGAACTGTCTGGGGTTTTTTTTGTGGTTTTTTTTTTTTTTTGGTTTTTTTTTGTATTTTGCAAAAAAGATCATTGCTTTTCAAAAGAACCAACCATAGTTTCCTTTATATAGTCAGATGTAAGAGCATATTTTGACTCACAAATTTTCAGCACACAGCTGTTGCTAAAAGCAAATGAGAAAATGAAATAGAAATGAAGGGTAAGTCTCCTCAGCCTTATTCTAGGCCTGTAGACTCTACCTTATTAGATTGACTCTCATTTCTTAAAAAGGCTCAAAGCACATGCCTTTCCATGTGGATGTTAGAGTTAACCTTGGCCAACACTGCTACATGATCCTACCACAACTCAACCATAAGTAGCCAGGTGAAATCTATGACAAGAGATGTTTGGTAATGCCCTACACATAAGACTACCAACAGCAGAAATTAATATCTAAAAAGCAAAAGATTTATTTCCAAGTATGTCTTCGGTAGCTCATCCTTAGAGGCAAGAGTTGTATCTCAGGAAGCTGTGCCCTAATGGCAATGATTCTAAAAATAGGGTTCATACACATCCTGTCCCCCAGTTAGTGTCCTTACTCTAACCCTAACCATGGATATTAAGGGGGGCTATAAATAAATTTTTAGCATTCTGTGTCTCATGTCTTAAATGCTCTTATCTTGCCATAGGTCCTAACTATACTTTAAAAACAAAATCCAGCCCGGTTTCTAGAGAAGGACCAAGTTGGTACTGGTCTCTTAAGGATATACATAACCCATACTCAGGCAACCTGCTTCCGTGGAAATAAGAACCCCATAACTCACTGTCTGAGAAGACTGTGGAATGTACATCTCCCTCCTATAGATGCTACTGTGCCTGAAATCATGCCATCAGGGAGGGGATGTATGCATATTTACAAGTGCCCCCTATGTAGCAGGTGTCTCCTAGGCCAGTGGCATGAAATGGCCAACTTGGTTCCTACCCTCAAATGACTCAAGGTCATTACGGGGATCCCTTTTGGTGGGGGGTCAATTATTCTTCTGTCTCTGTACACCTGTTAATATGCAACTGCTCCTGGATATAACATGGTATGCTATGGGGATTTTCTCATCAGGTCTTTCTTTCCCATCCTGAAGAATCTGAGAAAAGGTCATTTAATGAAAATAATTCTCACAAACCTCTGGAAATTAATACGACCCACAGACCCCAGTTTGACACAAACAACTCTGTCACCTTAAGGACTCACTTCATGACAACCGTCACCTTCCTGGGACCAAAAGCCATTCGTCTGCCATGATGTCAGCAAAGCACTAGATGGCACTAGAGACCCGCCACAGAAAAGTAACCTCAGCAGCCTTGGCTGATGTCTTTCTCAAGCATTTCACACCCAGTGCTTCAAATGTGTCTTCACTGGTCACTTTCCTCAGAGAAGAGCTAAAGAAACAAAAGCGGATATTCTGACCAAAAACACCTACCATTCTCACTGCCATTGTTTGGACTTAATGCGAGGAGCCAGCAATGGGGCTTCAAGGCGACTCGGACCTTCCAAGCAAATCTGAGTTCTCATTTCCTCAGACACTAATTACAGTTAGAATTTTATCTTCTCTCTGACAGAAACATGTGGACACCAAATACAATGGGTTTGAAAGACCTTTGTAAACAGGTAGGTCATTTATTAATTGCCATCAGCATACAAAGTGAACAGAAAAAGCAATAGGTGGCTTAACATGTTACCCTTTCCAGAAACATCTATATTTAAACGAGAATGGTAATAAAAGAACAATATTTCATCCAAAGGAACAAATCTCTAAGACCAGAAGGACACTGCCATGGAAATGCCCCATACTCTCACCTCCAGGCCACAGACTTCCCATGCAGATCAAAGGCAAATCAGGTCTACCATCAGCATTGATAAGCTCACTCTCAGGGGTGGGAGACAGAACAAAAACAGATGTATTATCTCAGCCCCTTGCCACTGTTAAATATTTAAGAAAATCAGAGAGCTCTAAGACAAACTCCAGCCTGAGCTGAACAGGTCTCAGAGGCATCTTCTTCTATCCCAGATTCAGACTTGGGCCTCAGGTATCTCAAAACACCACACAATGGGGGAGGAAAGACCTCTCAAAAGCAAAGAAATCTGGATGGTAAAACCAAGTTCTTGACTCCAGATTTCTTAATCCTCCCTGAGGACATCCCCCGTAAGAAGTGCATTCCAGGCTGTTGTGACAGAAGGGCACCACAACCTACTTTTCGTGTTTTGACTGAAATCCCCTTCTAGGACTCGACAGCACACTCAAGGACAGCCTTTCTTCCCATTCGACCGTTCCTCCTAGAGCTTCCTCTCTGGCAGCACAGAGCTGCGTGCCCCTTCTGAGCCAGCCCAGTCCTGCCGCACACACAGTCAAGCCTTTGTAAGAGTTGGCAGCCCTTCCCCACTGGGAAGAGACCCAACCCTGGAGCAGGAACGAGGCGCCCACAACACCTTTCAGTCCTGAACATTTCAACGTGGGGAAGGAGGTAAAGGAGGGTTAAGAGGAATTCAAGAGAGCCATTGAGAAGGGCCACCCACCCTCCGAGGGTGCTATATCCTGCCAATGGCTCCTCTAAAAAAAACTGACATTGGTATGAAATACTCTCACCTGAGAGCTGGGAAGTGGTCATGGCTCTCCGGGGCCACTCACTCCCCAGTGACATCCCATACCTAGAAATGACATCCACAGAAGGCGTCCAAGGGCAGAAGCAGAAACAAGACGCAAAGCTCATTCACTCCCCTTAAGAACGTGTCAGGAAGCCTTGACAGCCCAAAGAGGAGGCTGAGGTTATGGCTGCCCTGGGACCTGCATGCCTATGGTGAAGTGGTTTCTCTATGGCATAGAGAATGCTGCCCTAGCGTACCCTGGCTTCTGCAGGACATGGGGATGTTGCATGTACGTGCACATACATGTGTGTATGTGTGCACATGTACACGCACACACACGCGAGGGAAGGCAAGGGAGGGAAGGCAAGGGAGGGAAGGCAAGAAAGAAGAAAAAGGAAAGAAAGAAAAGGGAAGGAAGGAAGGAAGGAAGGAAGGAAGGAAGGAAGGAAGGAAGGAAGGAAGAAAGAAAGAAAGAAAGAAAGAAAGAAAGAAAGAAAGAAAGAAAGAAAGAAAGAAAGAAAGAAAGAAAGAAAGAAAGAAAAATTATTTTTGTTGATATCCCCACAGATCACTTTTACCTCTGTAATTAAAATCAAAGTAGAAATGAGCAAAATCATTTGGATTTTTATCTTAAAATGGCTATTTGGTCTACTATTCTCAACCCGACCTGTATATTAGGAATCAACTGAGGATCTTTTTAAATACATCAATGCCTTACTGTAGAATGCTCTTTGAACCAAATGATGCCTACCCAAAATGGAGAGGCAGCATGATGTGGTGGAAAGAGGCTTTGGAATCACACAGACCAGGGATGGCATCCTCGCGTTAACTGTAGGACACGGACAAGTCACTTAATTTCTCTGCATCTCTATTTCTCCATCTATAAAATGGGGATGAGGGATTCCCACCTCATAGTTATTCTCAAAATTAAGTAAGAACATACCTGGCTTCTCTGGGCCAGACAGTGCTTGGGATACATCAGTAAGACATGACCCGACCCTCAAGGAGTTCACTCTTTGAATCACCTAACGTGGCACCTGGTAGAGTAGGTGCTCAATGAACTAATTTTGTTGCATAAACTAATAAGTGAATAGATTCCTAAACAAATATAAACTGTCAATGCCTGGGATTCACCCTGGCTAACTGAAGCAACTGTTTGGGGGTAGACAGGGAAAAGTAATTTTTTAAAGCTCCATGTAGGATTTTACTGTGCATTCATGGACTTGGTAGGATGGGAGTACCATCCACCAGATACCAGATCATTTTGCACCTTTTGTGTGTGCAGATGTCCATTTACAGAACTTCAAGGTCTTCAAGTTTACCAGCTACTTAAGGGCCACTCTTTTCATGAATATTCAAACAAAATAACTGGAGTTACTATCTAACATATGGTAAGCAATCCACTCCCCTCCCAGAAGCATGTACTCCTGGTTCATCTCACCCTAAATCCCCAATACTGCCAGTTTCTCAGTCCCACTCGCCATCTTGCTTCCTGCAGAGGCTGCTCAGCCCGTCCCCTCACCTTTGGCTACCACCTTCCCACCTCCTTCCAATACCCAATGCAATCATCAGCCTTGTTTCAGAGAACAAACCTTTACTAAAAGCTTCACAGAAGGAGACTACAGCTCCTAAAGAGAAATTTGCCGCTAAATACTAAGACATCACTGTTCTTGAAGTTTCTCAGTCCTGCCACAGGGGATTCCCACTGCCTGGTTTGTTCATTTCCCTTAAATCATCAACAGTTTCTAGCTTACTGTATCCAACTAGACATATCTAGATTCCTTACTTCTGTCATAGGTCCAGGAATTCCTCACCACCTTCCTACCAAGCTTCCACCCAAGAAAGCTCACATTCCCTCAATTTCATTACACAAAGCAGCTGAGCACTTTGGTCTTCATCTTCTCCTGTAGATCATTCTGGGAGGTTTAACTCCTGCCCTCCCCCTTTTTTTTTTAAAGCCAAAATGTTCCATTCAATATTTTCCTAAACATAAGGTTCATCACCTTTAGCATCTGGTGGAAGCTTTGACGTTTCTGGTTTTTTTTGACTTGTCACAGACTGAATTTGTAGGCTGTGTTCCCCTCCCTCATGACTAAGTATTTACATATGTACACAGATACATGTGTACAGATACAGATGGGATTGGGGGCAGGAAATCATTGGCTGTTATGCGAAGAGTGGTTACAACCTGAGGGAACAGGGGACAGGACAGGAAAGTTTTGGGGGGTACAGAGAGAAGAAACCACTCAAAAGCATGTGGAGGCAGCTGAGGCAATCAGGCAGTTCCCAGGAGCAGCCAGAAAAGCCCGATAGATGGGCCAAAGTAAAGTGGTTGAGCGCGGAGCCATCAAAGAATGTCCCAAGGTCCGTTCTACTTAAGGCAACCTGAAGTCTTGTCTCAAGCAATCAGAAATACTTACCAAGAGCCCTCCTTGACTTCCATAAGTAGCACTTTGACAGGAATGGGATCTACACTCCCAGGAAACTATTCAGTGCCAGACACTGAGCTGGGGACTTTCAACAAGTCTCTGAGGCAAGGGATGAAAGAATTCTTTGGGCAAGATGCTTTCGGACATCCCCTCTATCCCCAGATTGCACAGTCCTGCTAATGGGTTTTTTGTGGAAGGAGGCCTCCTCCTCACGACTCTCAGGGTGTTAACTAACAGGCTTTGGACTGTATGTATGAGCAGTTGCTGCAGAGCCTGGCAGAATACACAACCCAATCAGAATGATTTCGGGAACAGGGGATCTTGCCAAGAGGAATGATCTAGCATGTGGGCGCTAAAAGAAGTCAATTCATCTAATTCACCTCCTCATGACATAAAGGAATCAGGGTCCAAGGGAGAGATCTCTCTTACTGGATGCTCTTGGCCTCAGTGGCATAGCCGAGGTTACTTGGTCTCTTGGCTTCCTGTTGAGGGACCTTTTGTGAACACACAACCTGTCATAAAATGTACCATTAATCTTTATTTTCTTTATTAGAACAAGCCTTAAGACATGAAACTGTCTATATTTCAATAAAAAAAATGATGGAGGAGAAATACATTTCCTGACAAGTGCCATTTCCAATTCCTACACCGTTCACTTCTTTCTCCCACCACACCCATCCATCCACCCCACCCAATATACATCGCAATGCCAGAAGAGAGAGCATCTCTTCTACAACCGCCCATGAAAACAGCCTAGAAGAAGGCAGTGGTTCAGTCTGACACCAGAACGAATTAGTCAGAAAATTCAGAGCCCTGAACAAAACATGGACTTAGTCGTGTTGGCTTAAGACATTTTTATCCCAACATTGTCTCAACTTTATTACCTCTAGGTCTGCCACTTGCCCTGCTAAAGATGGGAAATCAATGCCAACCTTGCCTATTAAACCATGAGCTTACAAAATTCCCAGCATTTTGCTAAAACACCAATCCTCAAAGGAAGTCTATCTCAACCACACACACACACACACAAGCTTTCCAAGCTAGGGCATAATGAACAGTGATCTGAGTAGGAGGCAGGAGGCCTCGATATAGTTCCAGCTCTTTTTCGGACACAAAACACCATCCCTGTGGGCCTTGCTTTCTTTACTGGAAATCAGGAACTTGGGACTAACAATCCCTAAAGTTCTCCCATTCACATTTCTATGGTTTCATATAATCATAAGGACATCCCTTAATAACCTGAATGATATACTTAGGTTGGGTCATCCAGAAGACATGCCTCCATAGGACACTGGCAAAGCACTTTAAGAAACTGAATGTTAAGAAAAAATGATATTGAAAAAATAGGGTCTCTTTGGAATTTTCCCAGGACCCTGCTTTCCTTGGAAGAAAAGCCTCAGAAGCTCAGTAGCCATGGGCCATTATTGAGGCTGGGGGACTCTCTTCTCACAGCCCAAACTTTGCCTCACCCAACACAACAGGGGCCTCTTCTGATACTGACTCAGAGGGTACTCACCCTGCCTCACCCATCCCCCCCCAAACACACAGTTTTCCTTGGAACTTTTTAAATAAACACTTAACTACAGCCCAGCCCTGCTTATCTTAAATGAAAGTACCAGGCATGTCTCCTCCTGGTCCAAAGCCAGAAAAATAAAAATACAAACAACTCCCGGCTACTTTAATGAGGTCTTTCTAAGTAATGAAGAGGCAGAAGAGAAAGGTCAAAATAGGAAATACTGAATGGAAGAACCAAAGAAGAAATAGAGCGCCAAGAAGTCAGGACAAGGCAATTATTTGGGAAGGAATGGGGCAGTGGCCTCTCTACATGTTAATTATGGAAGCTGATGGGTAAGTTGTAGGATTTGCCTAGCGGAGAGTATACATTTCTCGAATGCACGCATTCAAGAGGCCTTTGCACTCGACACATAATTTGGTGCATGAACTATGGCAGTCCTCCAATTTAACATTCAGAGTCTCAATTTCAAATACAGCAAAAATGTTGCAGTCAGTGTGACCTCGGACATAGGCGACACATCAAATGATAGCATTTAGGATGCATTCTATCTATTGCAAAGCTCAAAGACAGCAGAGGAGGTAGAAGCTGTTATGCTTTTCCTTTTCTTGTTTCATCACAAAATTTGAGCACGCCAAGTACTACGTACAGAATGGTTGGGTCCCCCAAAATGTGTATGTTGAAGCCCTAACCCCTAATGGGATATTAATTATTAATATCCATATTAATGGAGGGGGCCCTTAGGGGGTAAGGTTTAGATGAGAGCATGAGGGTAGGGCTCCCATGATGAACCTGATGCCCTTGTAAGAAGAGAGATCAGAGCACTCTCCACAAAGAGGTCATAGGAGAGGACATTTGCCTACAAGCCAAGGGAAGAGACTCAGAATGAAACTTACTTTGCTAGCACCTTGATCTTGGACTTCTAGCTTCTAGAACTCCAAGAAATCCATTTCTATTATTTAACCTATCCAGCCTAGGGTATTTTGTTATGGCAGCCTGAGCTAATCCACCAAGACTCAGAAGTCAATGTCCTTCAATTAAGTGCTCTACCAAGGCGTCAGGTGCGTGCTATGGTGCATGGGAGGTCTCAAAACCTGAGTTTAATCAACACCACGAAGCAGGCTAAACAAATCCCAACGGCCACAGGTTACCAAGTAGAATTGTCCAGATAAACCGACATCTGCTGCCTCCTCATTCCTGCCTTTAATTTCTAACATGGAGGTTCTTAGATAGTCGGCGAGGCAGGTCTGAACTCCTGACTCATCTACCACTTGGCTTCCCCCCTCCACATCCCGTGATTTACAGCACACCATTTAGCACTGGGATACAGGCTATGGACTTCTCATGTTTTGTTTTTGTAATCACTCTCCTCCCTTAAGATCAATCATAAGCACCTTAAGTGCAGAGACCACATCTCATTTATTTCCAGCCTCCACAAAGCTTGGCGTAATATTCACCATGTAACAGGGAATCGATATGCATACGATTTATTGGTCAAATAAAGAGCAACAACTTTGGTGGTCTGGTGAGCCATTTGTTGCTTGTGGCAAGAGAAGGTCCGCCTTCTTTTGCAGAAAAGGTAAAGATCTCTGCTCTTCCTCATCATTACACCTAATAGCAATAATTGCTCCTATCACAGCACGCACACTACCTTCAGACATTCCCGAAGGTTTCTTCCCACAGATCTGACAAGCACGATCCTCAGACGGGAGACTCTCGGGGTGGAGGGGATCATCGAGCCCACTTCACCAAACATCACCTGTCTTTCTCCAATCCCCTCAAACGTTACAGGTTTGAGACAACCAAAGCTAGCAAAATTTCCATGGTTGAAGTAAAAGAGTGCCATTTTAAAAGATCTACCTGCTCACGGGTAGGAGTCCTAAGGGAGAATCTCTAAGTGCCTTAACAAGAATTTTTCTTGCAGGCGCCGTCAGGTTCCTCACATTCAGAACTCCTTGGTTGAGGGCGAGCTGGAGTCCTTGGTCCCCAGGAAGGTCCCAGAAACCGTCAATCCTGGGGTATAACCCTGCCTGCAGATTAGAGTGAAAATCTCCTGGAAACAGATAAAATACCTATTTCTTTTATAAATAGAACCAGACAGCTTTTATGGGAAAAGTAAGCCATGAAAGAATAACATCGTGTCCTTAGGCAAAGGGGTTGTATGCAAAAAAGGAAGGCGTTTGTCAAAATTCCTTTGTCCAAAGCTACGAACAAATCTCCAATTTGTTACACCCAGTGAGTGCTTTCACTCTGCAGGCAACCTCCAAATTAGACGGTCAGGACCAGCATTGTTTAAAAGTTGAACAAACAGATTTACTTCAATAGGACAGAGCACTTCACACTTAGGAAGTGGAAAATGGCTTCATGAAATTTTATGTATGAAACTGTCCCAGGTCTTCCTGTCAAATCTATTTCTTGCCACAGCAGTGGGCAAAAAAGTGCGAAAGCTCTGCCCTGGCAGCAGCAAGGTTGTTGGCGGCATAGTACCGTTTGCACTTTCTCCTTTCCCGGTATCAGCACAATGAAAGAACAGCATTGTTTGTTTTCTGATAGAACAGCCCTAGACCTGCAACAGAGGAGGGCGGTGTGAGCCCTGGATTCCGGCCTGTGAGTCACGACTGCATCACTGCTGAGCAGAGAGGCCTGGGGCAAGTTACTTAACCTCTCCGAGTCTCCATTTCTTCATCATGCTCTGGGCATACTGCCTATTTCGTTCAGGAGTCCCGAGGACTAACTAAAATAGTGCCTGCAAAGTAGTGAACACGGTGAGTCTCAGTAGATATTCAATAGATGGGACTTCCTCCTCTGTCCACACTCCCCACCCCCAAACCAGCATTTCCGTGGGCTTGTGGGGTCACCTCTGCATTTCTCCACTTTCCTTAGCAAGAGCTCTGCGAACCCTGAGAATGCCACCCTAACAATCCGACCGAGTCATCTGAGGGGCAGTCACTGAATCAAAACAAGGCAGGCATATAATTTACTCGAGCTTCTGGAAACACATTTCTCAAAGAATATGTGACACAAGACATCGAGAACAGGTATTTGTCTTGGTTGGCACAGACGAGAAGCCTAAGGGAAAGATTTCGTTTGATGGTTTCGGTGCCTTTGGGGGGTCTCTAAAAAACATCAGGGTCCTATGCTAAGCACTAAAATGACTTCTGCATCACCTGCATCGAGGTCTATGCTCCCTGTGATCAGAAGGTTTCCACAGCACCCAGGAAGGACTCTCAATAAATATTAACAAATGAAAACCGGACCAGTAAAACTCTAATCTTCTTTCCTGGCTTAGCCATTAAAGCAGAGACTTTTTTTTATCTGTTCCTATGGAAACCACCGGCTGCCATTGTGCCACGCCCCCCACCCCCCCCCCCACCCCCCACAAGCCTACCATAAGGATCAGGCACCACTTAGCTGGTTTCAAACTCTGTCAGGTGTTAAACTTCTTTAACTAGGAAAGAGCAGCTGTCCTGAATTCCAGAACCCTGAGGGAAGCAAGTTAATGCTAGGTGGTCAACCACCCTGGCTGAGTTTGCACAGAAACACCACCCTCTCCGAACCTTCTACTTCCCCGCCAGCAAGAATACTATCTGTTCTCACTGTTGCTAACTTTCTCTCACACTCTCTCTCCAGGTCCATTCTTTCCTGAAACCTTCCCCATGTCTCCTGTGCAAATACTTGTATTCGTCTCTGCACTGCCCGCTATTTTGTTTATACCTTTCCCAGATCACTATATTATTTTTTTAATGTTTCTTTTTATTTTTGAGAAAGAGAGAGAGCGCTAGTGGGGCAGGGCAGAGAGAGAGGGAGACACTGAATCCGAAGCCGACTCCAGGCTCTGAGCTGTCAGCACAGAGCCTGACACGGGGCTCGAACTCACGAACCACGAGTTCATGACCAGGGCTGGAGTTGGACGCTTAACCGACTGAGCCACCCAGGCACACGTGAGCCACCCCCCCCCCCCACCACCACTTACTATGTTCTGACAGGTGAAACATTTACTTAGAAAGATGTCTTCACCCCCGCCCTAGACAGTGGGCACCCTGACAGCAGACTTGATCTGGTTTGTTATCACCCTTCCCATGACCTTCAGCTGCAACACAATGCCTGGCCTATCATGAACATCCAATATAGGCTGAATTGGCTTGATCAGAATTCTCCAGCTGTATACGTGCATCCAAAAGCAAGTCTTGCTTCTCCCCAATCAAGAGAGAGCAAATAGTAAACAGCCAAGAAACAGAAGGGCCGGGGAAGAAAGGAAGCCAGAGAGAAGGCTGAAAAGCCTTCTTCTGCACCGTTCACAGCCCTTTCTATCTCTGCCTGCTGCACCCACCCGTCTACCCATTCAGCCAGGATGGAGGGACTGGTTTTACCTGAAAAGCAGCTCACCCACACTGGAGCTTTCAAAGGCTTCCTGGATCTCTAATGAGAATGACAACTGCATTTTAATTTAGACTCCTTTTTACCACGGTCTCAAAGCATTTTCTACCTAAAGAACTAACCTTTACTAAATCATCGGTTCCGCCCCCCCTCCCCCACCCACAATTCCTAACATGCTGGTCTTTGGAGCAGAGACCCTGGAGGAGGAGAGGGTGGCCTGCAGGGTCGTGACTGCCCACACTATCTCGGTGCATCTACTGGCCCAGCAGCTGCTAGTGTCACCAGTCTAACGCAGAACGTTGTCTGGGAAGAAACGCTGGGAGCCCTTCTGCCCCAGTTGCAGCAATGTTTTTGACAGATGTTCTCACAGCCACAACAATGACAAGGCTCCTTTCAATTCCCTTTCTTCCCCTGCAGGTCTGGAGAATGCTCTTTATGAGGCTTGGCTGAGTCCCAGATGGACACAGGGCTCTGGACTGGCCCCCTTCATGTCCCTCACCCATTGGATGCCTAAGGCATCTGCATACAGTGAACCTGCAGGCCAGGCTCTTTACTAAAGCACAAGAGAGCCATTTTTTCCCTCTGGGGCTGATGGTGGCTCTGGCCGTTAGAACATGTTCCATTAGCAAGCGCAGCCAGAGAAGATTAGAGAGAGAGCCCAATGTCCCTCCACAATGATCCCACCTAGTAGTAATCTGAAGGGGCCAGCACCCTCTGTTTCGCAGAAACAGTAGGAACCAAGACTATAACCTGGTTACAGACACTTGCAGAGAGACTCCCACTCCCCGCCCCTCCAAACCCCCGACTTGAACAAGTAGGAGACTATCTGGGAATTGTCACCTCTATTACAGTTCCTTTCATCCCATAGGAGGCTACACCGTACATCCCAGATTGAAAAATACACAGTTCCTCTGACTCCCAAAACAAAGGTGCAGGAATAGGTCTATTCACGGTCGTTGTACCGTGCAGCCAGTTGCTAGAATGGAAGCCCACCAGTCATTCCCGTGGCTTCACTTTTCCCTGTATCCAGTGGGTTAATTCCACCTCCATGACTCTTACTCTTCCTGTCTGCCACTGCCACATCCAGCTGACCATGTTAGGTTCACTGCTTTTCTCCCTGAACCTCCTACCACCAAGCTGTCATGGTAACTTTCCTAACCTTCAAGTCGGATTTCCTCACTCCCTTGCTCAATGGTCTTCAGCAATCCCCCATTTAACGTAAAGACTGACTTTTTCAGATGACTTCGGGACTCAGTCCTTCCCTACCTGTCCACCCACCCTTGTATCTCCCCTTCTCCTGTGACTGCAGGGACTCTAATTGGTTTTGGGCAGAGCATAGCTGCAAGACTCGTGCACACCTCCAATGGGGTTCCCTTCCCCAGAATGCACCTCCTCTCTGGTTTGCTCCCGGTTTTTAAGAGCTCCTGATACTCAACCGACTTGCCTAGTTGCATTCTTTCTCCCCACACCCAAACCAGAACACGTCAGTCCTTTCTTCTCTGTTTCTTTAGCCAGCCAAGGTCAGCAGAAGTTTGAGGAGAAGTTCATTTTCCCCACTCCACCATTCCCAGGCAAGAAAACTTTAAGGGGTGTCCCACGGAGTGGAATCTGATAGCGAGGATTAACATGGTAGGCCAAACAAAGCAGCAAAGCAGAAGTGGGTTCTTGGTAACTTTGAGTGGCTAAGCCACGCCTGAGTGGAACATATCCTAGATCTAGAAGCTTTAATGATGTCAGCCAACAAATTCCTCGTATTGTTTAATGCTGTTTGTACTGGATTTTCCATCTCTTGCCAGAGCACCTTATCTGATAAAGCAGAAATTATAATAGTATTCTCTTCGAAAAAATCAGGTTTCCTTAGAATAAATGACAAAATAAAACCCAGGGGAGTTAGTAAAGGCAGCATTAAATAGAGTCAAGAAGCTTGAATTTGGGACACCTGGGTGGCTCAGTCGGTGGAGCGACCGACTTCAGCTCAGGTCATGATCTCACAGTTTGTGGGTTCAAGCCCCGTGTCAGGCTCTGTGCCAACAGCTCGGTGCCTGGAGCCTACTTTGGATTCTGTGTCTCCCTCTCTCTCTGCCCTCCCCCACTCATGCTCTGTCTGTCTCAGAAATAAACATTAAAAAAAATTTTTTTAACATTTTAAAAAAGCTTGAATTCTACCATCTGATTTCATTTGTATGTGGTATCTAAAAAAAAAACAAAAACAAATGAATAAACAAGAAAGGAGAATCAGACCCACAGACACAGAGGACAAATCGATGGTTGCCAGGAGGGAGGGAGGTGGGGGGGGAATGGGCAAAATGGGGGAAGGGGAGTGGGAGATACAGGCTTCTAGTTGTAGAAGAGTAAGTCACGGGGATAAAAGGTACAGCACAGGGAATATAGTCAATGGCACTGGAATTGTGTTGTGTTGTGTGGTGACAGATGGTAGCCATACTTGTGAGCACAGCATAATGGACAGAGTTGTCAATCACTATGTCATCTCTCACTATGTTTATTTCTCAGAACAGTGATTGGATTTCAAGAAACTATAGCCTAGGACTAGAAGGGAAAAATAAACACCAGCCCACTTCTAAGTATTAATGCAAAAGATGAAATCTAGAAATTAAGTCCCTGGTCTATGGTGGTCTATGGTGGGTTTTTTCTATGGTGGTGCAAGGTTAGCTTCCACCTGAAACTAATGTAACATTGTGTGTCAATTAAACCTCAATTTAAAAGCTAAACAGTAAGGCGAAAGTGTGGGGGAAAAAACTAAAAGCAGCTTGAATTCTAAATGAAAATTTGCCTACAACTTTTGGGGTCCTTCCTACTTTCTCGTGCTTCATTTTTCTAACTATAAATTGAGTTTCTTCCTACCAACTCCTAATTTATAACACAGGTAACAGGAATAAACTCTGGAAAGATAGCTTAGTCTGTTTGGGCTGCTATAACAAAATACTGCAGACTGGGTGGCTTATAAACAACAGAATTGTATTTCTTACCGTTCTGGAGAGTGGAGGTCCAAGAGCAGGGCACTGGCATGATCTGGGGTCTGGTGAGAGCCTCTTCCAGGCCACAGACTGCCGACTTCTTACTGGGCCCTCACGTGGTAGAAAAGGCAAGCATGCGTTCTGGGGTCCCTTTTATAAGGGCTCTAATCCCATTTGTGAGGGCTGCACCCTCATGGCCTAATCACCCCCAAAGGCGCCACCTGCAAATACCATTGCTTCAGGCATTGGGTTTCCAACACACGATTTCAGGCCATAGTCAAAGAGTTCTGCTGCTCCTTCATATATCTGCATTTGGTCCTTTAAAAACCTTATTGAGTGTTCATTATGTGCTTGGCAGTAGCTGTCACATCTAGGGACAAACCTGAGATATCCTCTAGGCTAGGGTCTGACAAACTACAGCTCATAGGCCCTCCTATTTCCGAAAGTAAGTTTAATTGGGACTCAGCTGTACCCATTTGTTTACAAATTGTCTATGGCTGGTTTTGCCCTATAACAGCTGAATTGAGTAGTTGCCATAGAGACCACGTGGCCTGCAAAGTCTGAAATATTGACGATCCGGAGCTTTGCGGGAAAAAGTTTGCCAACCTCTGCTCTAGGCTATTCACCACAGCTGAAAGTTCCGGTTACCATACACCTTCCTTCCCTGTAGTGAAGTATATACCTCATCAACTTTTGTGTAACACAGTCCCAAATATCAAATTGCACACCTCAAAAATAAGCACAGGGGAGAAAAAAAGAAAGTGTTTTTAAACAAATATTCGCTCGAATGAACTTTGAGTTTCCAGAATTAACTGGTGCCGCAAATGAGATGCAGGCCCCGTGAACGATCATCAGGATCCTCCTTGAGAGACAGGCAAAACCCATCCCCACTGGTATCAATGAGAAATCAAGTGTGGACAATATGACTCATTAACAAAGAAGAGAGGTTTGGTTTTTCTCTCCTCCATCTTTTCCCCTGGTGCAGTTAATTTCTCGGAACAGTGATCTGATTTCAGGAAACTATATATAGCCTAGGACTGGAAGGGAAGAAGAAACACGAGCCCACTTCTCAGTATGAATGCAGAAGATGAAACCCAGAAATTAAGTCCCTGGTCTATGGTGGTCTATGGTGGGTTTTTTCCATATTGGTCTATGGTGACTCACAGGTTAGCTTCCACCCTAAATATCCTGATTTCCATTGTGTCCTTGAGGCTTTCTCAAAGCTCATTTCAGGTTCCAAAGGGATTAACACCAAAATCACTCACATTATTGTACAGTGGGGTGGAAAGAGCACACAGGCTGTTGAATCCAACAGACAGCTGCGTGGATTTGTTTGGCCACTTATAATGTACACAATACAGAAGAATGTATGTTTCTTCTCTGAACCGTGGTTTCCTCAGCAGTATGCAGAATGCAACTTCCGATTTTCTCGCGTTGTTAGAGAATCAAATGATGTCCCACCCGACAGCATCTAACACAGTTGCAGGCACAGCGCTGCATTTCAATAAATGCGGCTTTAGGGGCGCCTGGGTGGCTCAGTCGGTTGAGCGTCTGACTTCAGCTCAGGTCATGATCTCACACTCCGAGAGTTCGAGCCCCGTGTCGGGCTCTGTGCTGACAGCTCAGAGCCTGGAGCCTGTTTCAGATTCTGTGTCTCCCTCTCTCTCTGTCCCTCCCCTGATCATGCTCTGTCTCTCTCTGTCTCAAAAATAAATAAAAACATTTTAAAAATTAAAAAATAAATAAATGCGGCTTTCCTTCTCTTCCCGTCATCCTTCTCCACATGAGAAAATAAAAAGCACACCCTACTCTGAACAAGAGAATCACAATCTCCTATTGTTGAGTCTTTCCTGTGTTAAGAGAAAAACAAAAGTTAAGAGTTGAGAGGTATAAAGAGATTTAACTGTGCTCTGGGACCTTCTCCTCCCCATTACTTCAACTCCCAGCCCCAACATTAAAGATGGGAATAGGTTTCTATTTGTAAACGAACAGAATGCTGCAGGCATCAATCAGTAGTAACCACTAATGGAAACTTGGCCACTAGTACCTTCTCCAAGGCCGTCTGACACATTTGGATCTAATTGGCAGTCTGCTTTAGAGCAGCCAAAAAATATAGTGTCATACACATCACAGATCAAAGCAGAGACAAACTTGCTATAGCAGGCCACAGGGCTTGGATTGCCAAAATCAGGCGAGCAGGTCTGTGGGTTTTGTTTGGGGACAGGTAAATGCTCACCAGCTTATTTCAAGAAAACCTCTAAAAGACCCTGTTTTAGCTAGCTTGGACCCAAAACATGAAGGAACAAGAAAAAGCATTCAGGGTAGCTGGCAGCTTGGGTGGCCAGAAAGAGAGACCGACTTATTTCTATCCCGCCACAAAGTACATTGGAAATTAATTAATATTCTCTTCTGGGCTTTGACATAATGAGTGACTTAGACTTTTCAGTAAGAACTATGCCCCAGCCCGAACCCAGGAATGTCAATTATACTGAAAAGTGCTCTTGAATCCATTATTTGTAGGAGAAAACAAAATTTCTCCTTCTACTAAAACCCAACAAAAAGAATGCGTCTCTCTAATTCCAACAT
Organism: Acinonyx jubatus; assembly: GCF_027475565.1. NCBI lineage: Eukaryota > Metazoa > Chordata > Mammalia > Carnivora > Felidae > Acinonyx > Acinonyx jubatus. Next base: position 138,891,284 of record NC_069385.1, on the reverse strand, counting down.
TACACAAAAATACCTGCCCCCAAGAACTTAAATGATAAATGTTCCCATTGAACAGTTTATCTTTTTAGTGTCACAGCCCCATAAAAGTTACAGAACTTTATTTTCAGATAAATACATGCACAACACAATTTTGCACACAATTTTGGTATTCACAGACTTCCTGAGGACCTCCCAGGGATTCCCCAGGGCTCTATACCTCCTAGATTTTACTTCCTAAATTAAAGATTCCTGTATCAAATATATTAAACAGAAGGACAAAACTATTTGCTAAGTGATGGTTTACCTATGTAGGTCTGTCATTACTTCTAATTTATGCCAGTCATTTTCAACTGCCTGCTAGTACAAGGACCTCCAGCTCACCAGCCAAGGATTATTACCTTCTTCTAGTACCTTCCCAGCCTCAGAACCCCATGGAATATCTGCTATACAGAACTAAGAGGGCTATGGCCCAAACTCCTAGATAACCTTGATACAAAACAATGAAAAGAAGATAATGGAAAGCATTCAAATATGGGAATTATTCATTCACTCAACAAGTATTTGCTGTACACCCATTATGTGAAAGGCACTTTCAAGGTACTAGGGGTACCGAGTGATTTCTGCCTTTACAGAGCTTCTATACCCAGGTTCAAAGCTTGGCCCTACATTTGCCATATCAAGTTATCTGAAGATATTCTAAGACTTGGCTTTGTCATAAAAAATACACTTGGATTATAATTTCCACCTTGTTAAATGGTAGTAAATATTGTTTCAAATGGTAATGCCAATGCACCTGGAACACAGTGGACATTCAAGTATTGTCCATTAGTATTATTATCACTACTGTTAATAATGGGAAACATTAATTCTTCAGAAACATTAATTAATTAACTAATGTTCAGAAACATTAATTCTGTCACTGCTAAAAGAGCTTACAATATCCCTACCCTTACTAGATGCATACATATTACCAAAGTATTGCACAAGCATTGGGGGAAATGCCAAAGAGGAGGTTTGGGCTCAATTCTATAGTTCTGGACCTTCTTCTAACAGCCTCATTTGGGTTACTGTTTCCAGAATGGGCTTTGATTATTAGTCATTCATCACTATGAAATTTCTCCTTGGTTAAGAAGGTTCTTTCAGCATGAATGCCATTCTGTTTCTTTTTAAAGTCTGCCATCTTCCCTCTTCTAAGACATCAATGGCTTGGCTCCTATATTTGTTCAAGAAAGCCCTTTTGAATCAAGTTGCCATTGCAACTTGAAATATTCTATGTCACAAGGTAGATTTTAACACATAGGTGACTCCATACTAGATCACATCACCTGCTAAACTTCCTTGAAACCAAGAAATGGCAAATTTATACCACAACAAAAAAGCCCTTTTGAATCAAGTTGCCATTGCAACTTGAAATATTCTATGTCACAAGGTAGCTTTTAACACATAGGTGACTCCATACTAGATCACATCACCGGCTAAACTTCCTTGAAACCAAGAAATGGCAAATTTATACCACAACAAAAAATCCAACTGCCAGGAAATTTACAGTATTTTGACTATAGGAAGTAAGGCTGTCTCATATCTATATTCAACACCAGACACCACACTTAGAATGTGTTCCATTCTATAAAATACTTCTAGAGAATGAAAGTCAATCCTGAGAGACTATAAACTAATTCTAACTCCTACCCATGAGAAGTCCTGGGTTTTTTGGACTGTTGAGATGACTAAGGCTACAAATATGAGAGGGGAAAGACCAAAGAAAGATAATGACAACCAGAGTTACAATGAAGTGCTCAGCGAGAAGTTGGACTAGCTAACCAAGGAACAACAACTCTAGGATTATAGAAATAGAAAACCACAAAATCCCATCATTCTATGGGGGCAGAGGAGCAGCACCTTGAAGTCATACATGTCTCTAAATTTTAGTCCTCAAGAGAAATGCCAAAATGGAATGGTTAAAATTTTTCTAAGCAAATATTGGAGGAAAGTAAAAAAGTAGACCCTCTGTAGAACATAAGGGATGAACATTGAAATGTGATGGGAATTTTCAAAGAGATGATCCATGTCAGAAAGAGTCACAAAAATCTATCCTAATGTGTCAATTATCAATTTACTTGCCTCTAAGCTCCAAATTCATCCTTCATTGTCCGTTCTACAGAAATGGATATGGGCCCTTTAAATATGTCTTGCTTGCCAGTTGGCACAATATCAAGCTTTGCCAGTGGACGGAGGTGGAGGTCCAATGGAGGAAGAGAGATATTTTTCTCTTCATGGTTTGGTAAGCTCCTTTTGCCAGGCTCCTACAGCTCCTGATTTCTCCAGCATGGGCACCTGCAGTGCCTGGCTTCTGCATATCCAGCTCATACAATGAACCATTCCTACAACGAATGGCTTTTTCGGCACCTGGCTCCTACAGTGCACGGGGGCAGCCAGCAGCACTCAGTGGCCAGTTGCTTTCCTAGCACTCCCTCAGTTGGCCTTGCAGTGAATTGCAGGACACAGCACTCCCTTGGGGATGGCTCCCCAGTGCCTTAGAGGGCAGATCTCCTGCAAGACCCACAAGCACAGCATCTTTGTGACTCTTCCATTATCCAGGGAGCCAAAGCTGTGCCCACTCCAGAGAAGTCTGTATCTCAGCCCCGATGGAGAGGGAATGCCCCATCTCAGTCCTACGTGTAATGACTGCCCCTTATAGCTGATTTCTGAGTTCTGCTGCGTTCTCTCTACTTAGGGCCAGTTCCCCATTACTCTAATCCTCTATCAAAGATTCTAAGTCTTGATGTTAAACTTCCCTTTTTCTAATTACTGTGTGGCTCTGTCTTCTGGTTGGGTCTTGACTTATCTATTTGGGTACCATCTGTGAATTCATTCAGGTGCACAAAGGCCATTGTTTTAAGGCAGTAAGGTGCTATTTCTCCCAGGTACAGTACCACAGACCTAGCATGCCAGAAAATACAAGAATCTTTGCAATCAAGATAGGAAATTAGAGGCACAATTATGTTAAGCTACTTCTGGGCCTATTCAAGGAAAATTGATCACTCCCTTATTTGTACCATCACTCCACCCAGAATACAATTATAGTTACAACACTGCACTAAATTATTTGATTATAGGTCTATCCGTTTGGAGCAGGTTCAGGGCATGACTCATATATTACTTGTTGTATCCTAGACACTCAGAAAAGTGCTTAGTACACACTAGGAGCTCCATAAGTAATTTGTCCAAGGTAAAACAACTACTTAATTTCAGAACCAATGTATCCTGTTCTTCTTTCCAAAGCCATATTAACATTTATCCTTCCAATTTTCAGGGAAATGGACACTCTATAATTAAAATTACGCTGGGATGGGTGATATACTAAGTCTTCTCTATTTTTTTCTTTTCTTTTTTTTTTTTAAGTAGACTCCATGCTGGGCTTGAACTCACGACCCTGAGATCAAGCCCTGAGCTGAGATCAAGGCTCAGACACTTAACTGAGCCACCCAGACAGCCCCTATTAAGTCTTCTCTATCACTAAAATTGGGCTCCTCTTCCAAACTGGTTTGGGTTCATTCTTTCCCGTGAATATTATTACTGAACTTTCCCTGGTTATTTGCTAGAAACCATATACCATCTTGATCAGATGTTGTATTTACTTTCATGTGAAAACTCTGAAGATTTAATAGTAGACGAAACTCTGTATGAGGGAGGAAGGGAATCGAAAAACTCTTTGTACCCTCTACTATACACATAGTAAATAAAAGAAACTCTAAAGATTTAAAAATTATAGCCCTTAACAAAAAAGAAATTGAAAACTGCAACATTAATAGCAAAGTTAAATTCAAGGCAGACAAACCTTCACGGGGACAAAAGCTATATTATTTTTGTATTAGGTAGAATGTAAAGGTAGGTGTAACAGTCATAAATGTTTTGCAATAAACACAGTAGATGTGTGAGCTTAATTATATAAACCAGAACTTCATTTCAGAACAGGAGGCGTGCAGAAATAGAAATATCCCTTCCCTTCTTTTTTTTGAGAACCCACTATAATTAAAGCAGTCATTTTTAAAAGTATAAGCCTTCCAAAATAAAGAGTGATGAGAAGAGGCCATCAGTGCAGAAGAGAGTTCAATAAATTGCTAAAGAACAGAACATCCATTGACCAATCGATGAAACAGAGCAAAAGTAGCCAATTGATATATAAATAAAGAGGGAAAGTGCTCCTGCAATGAAGGGAATTACCTTATTTGATGGAAGCCAGAGGGGATTTTGACTGAAAAGCAGCACATTCAACAGAGATGGGGGTCTCAGAACTGGATCCGGATGTAGGGAAATTGGTTGCAGATCTGCGTAAGGAACAGCCAACCACAGCTCACTATCTGCCTTCCCCACTTCTGCTAGAAGCAGCTGAAGAAGGCATTTACCCTGAGGCCAAAACAAATAGGTTAGATAGATGATGATGATGATGATGATGATGATGATAGATAGATAGATAGATAGACAGACAGGCATATTCTTCTCTAGACAAAGCCAATAAAATGTCAGGGGAGAAATAGGGCAATTAGGGTGGAGGTTGGTACCTTAGAGAAATAACTCATAATTTAGCACTCAGAAAGTTACAATGTTAACGTCAACTCCCTGACCACTCAGCTCAGAGAAGCCTCTCAGTCAACAGAACTCAGCCATACATACCCAGCTCCTAATCATCCAATTCACTCATCCTAAGTATGAACAGACAACCAAGAAACATCAAACATTCAAGAGAAGCCTGTGGCATTGGAGGCTCTGGCAAACTTTTTTAAAATTAAAATTCTAATTACCATCCTCAGAGAGATTAGAATAGATATAGCCTCCACAGCAGGATGCTGTGGAAAAGGAAAGTCTGTAAATAAAAAGAAGCTCTTGGAGATTAAAAACAATTGTCAAAACACCCATTAAAATGGAATGGTTGAAAGACAATGGAGAAAGTCTCCCACGAAGGAGAATGTAGATGATATGAGGGGTTAGGAGCAGTACGTAGGGTGAACACAGAGGACTCAGTATGTGATAGGAGTGTTGGAGAGAGAGAATGGGGGCAAAGAAGTCTCCCAGGGCTCAAGAAGAAGACTTGTCTTACCATCGAAAGACTTATGAACTAATAAGAACAAAACCAAAAGGACTCATAGCTACAAACACGACTATGAAAAAGCTAAGAACAGAAGAAAACAAATCTCCTGAAAACTAATGAGATATCGGAAGGTATGGAATTAACGTAAAATTCCGAGCAGGAAGAATTTATCATCTAAAATTCAGTACTCAGCGAAATTCTCAATTAAATGTGAGGAAAGACTGAAATGAACAAACAAACAAAACAAATTAAGGCAAGGAAGGGCTCAGAAGGTTTGCCTTCTGCATATATTTTCGTTGAAGATGTACTCCAGCAAAACAAGGGGATCAACCAAGAAAATGAAGACCTGGGATTCAAGAAATAGCAGATTAGAACCAGGAGCGGGAAGAGATGTCTCAACATGACAGCTATGGAACTGGCCTAGAGGTACAAGTTGAGGCAGGAAGACTTGAATGTAAAACTTAAAACCATAAAACTCCAAGAAAAAAAAAACAGGTGGTAAGCTCCCACATGTCCATTCTGGCAATGATTTTGGGGTGGTATTTGACCCTAAAAGCAAAAGCAACAAAAGCAAACAAGTAAGACTACATCACACTAGAAAGCTTCTGCACAGCAAAGCGAACCATCAACAAAATGAAAAGGCAGCCTGCAGAATGGATGAAAATATTTGCAACATCTTTATTCTGATAGGAGGTTATTATCCAAATATATATATTTAAAAAAAACTCCTACATTCAATAGAACAACAAAAACAGAACATACAGTTTAAAAATGGGCAAAGGACCTGAATAGACACTTTCCCAAAGAAGAGACACAAATAATGAACAGGTACATGAAAAGGGGCTCAACATCATTAATCATCATGGAAATGTAAATCGAAACCATAATGAGCTATCACTTCACACCTGTTAGAATGGCTATCAGCAAAAAGGCAAAAGATAACACTTGTTGGCAAGAATGTAGAGAAAAGGGAACCCTGATGTGCTGCTGGCAGGAATGTAAATTGGTGCAGCCACTGTGGAAAACAGTATACAGGTTTTTCGAGAAACTTAAAAACAGAACTACCGTATGATGCAATGCTCCCATTTCTGGGTAGATATCCAAAGGAAAAGAGAACAGGATACTGAAGAGATATCTGCACTTCGACGTCCATTGCAGTATTATTCACGAATAGCCAAAATATGGAAACAACCTAAGTGCTCATTACCAGATGAATACACACACACACACACACACACACACACACACAATGAAAATTATTCCATCATGAGAATGAAGGAAATCCTGCCAACATGGATGGATCTTGAAAGAATTATGCTAAGTGAAATAAGTCAGAGATAGACAAATACCGGATGGTATCACATGTGGAATTTTTTTAAAAAGTCGAAGCTCATAGAAATGGTATGTAGAAAAGTAGTTGCTAGGGGTTGGGGAAGGAGGGAGTGGTTGGTAAGAGGGCATAAACTTTCAGCTATGGATGAAGTTCTGAGTATCTAATGTAAATAAAGGGGACTATCGTATAATTTAAATTTGCTAAGAGAGTGTAACTTAAATGTTCTCTCACACACACAAAAAGATAAATATGTGAAATGATGGATGTGTTATCTGAACGGGAGGAAATCCTTTCACAATGTACACATATATCAGTATCACATATACTTTACAAATCTTGGAATTTTTTTTGTCAATTGTGCTTCAATAAAGCTGAAATTGAATAAGTAAAAAGCTTTGTATATTTCAGAGAAAACACTTGTTTATGGAATATCTTCTAATTATTTCCCACAAAGAAATTCTCAGTAAACTCCCAAAAGTGGAGGTTGTACAGGCTACATGACCCAATGCAAAGACAATCCTAGAAATTTGTCATAATTTTAAGGAAAAACAAAATACAGCTGGAAACCAAAACTATTTTACCAAACCATTATCGAGTGAAAATAGAAATCAATATGATGGGGCTCCTGGGTGGCTCAGTCAGATAAGTGTCCGACTTTGGCTCAGGTCATGATCTCATGGTCCGTGAGTTCGAACCCCACGTTGGGTTCTGTGCTGACAGCTCAGAGCTTGGATCCTGCTTCGTATTCTGTGTCTTCACCTCTCTCTGCCCCTCCCCTGCTCATGGGTCTGTCTCTCAAAAATAAATAAAAGTTAAAAAAAAATTTTAATTCTTAAAAAAAAAATCAAATCAATATGGTGACTATATTGCAGAGAAAACCAACAATGACAACATTATTTATTAAAATTTGTTGGATTCTATTAAAGTTATATGGAAAGGAAAATTCCTAGTTTTAAATGCTTTTAAAACTAAACTAGAAACAATAAAAATAAGTGAAAAATTCAATCCAAGAAGTAAAAAAAAAAAAATTAAAAGCTTAAAAAAATAAAGCAGAGGGAAAATTACAAAGATTTAAAAACAAATTAATGAATTAGAAAGCAAAATAATCCAAGAATTCATTGTTTGAAAAAACTAAGAAAACAGACAAACGTCTGATCATTAAGCAACAACAGAGAAGAGGGGTGCCTGGGTGGCTCAGTCAGTTAACCATCTGACTTTGGCTCAGGTCATGATCTCATGGTTCATGAGTTCGAGCACTGCATTGGTCTCTGCACAAGTGCAAAGCCTACTTGGGATTCTCCCTCTCTCACTTGTGCTCTCTCTCTCTTCCTCAAAATAAATAAATGAACTCGAAAAGAAAAAAGAAAAGAAAAGAAAAGAAAAGAAAGAAACTACAGAGAAGAAACCAGATAAAAGCATCATTCTGAGAATCAGAGGTTTTTTTAGTTAGAAGACTTCTGTTTTTAACTTTTTGACAACCCAGCAATTACACTACTAGGTATTTACACAAAGGATACAAAAATACAGATTCAAAGGAGTACATGCACCCCAGTGTTTATAGCTGCATTATCAACAATAGCCAAATTATGGAAAGAGCCCAAATGTCCATTGACTGATGAATGGATAAAGAAGATGTAATATGTATATATTAAGAAGATGTATATATGTATGTGTGTGTATATATATGCACACATATATATATACACCCACACACACACACACATACACACAATGGAATATTACTCAGCCATCAAAAAGATGAAATCTTGCCATGTGCAATGATGTGTATGGAACCAGAGAGTATTATGCTAAGCAAAATAAGTTAGAGAAAGACAAATACAGGATGATTTCACTCATATGTGGAATTTAAGAAACAGAACAATGAACATAGGTGAAAGGAAGGAAAAATAAAATAAGGCAAAAGCAGAGAGGGAGGCAAACCACAAGAGACTCTTAACTACAGAGAACAAACTGAGGGCTGATGGAGGCAGGTGTGTGGAGATGGGCAGGATGGCTGATGGACATTAAGGAGGGCACCTGTGATGAGCACTGGGTGTCATATGTAAGTGGTAAATCACTAAATTCTACTCCTGAAATCAATACTATATGCTATATGTTAACTAACTTGAATTTACATAAAATCTTGGAAGAAGAAAAAAAGTCTTCTCTGTATGACTCAATTCTTCACCCTCTCACTACAACGACAGTATTAGCAGAATTGATAGAGTAACGTTTGTGTGTGCCAATATCTACGGATGACCTTAGGATAAGAGTCCACACATTCCTCTGCGTTACGCCTTTCCTCCCTGCTCATCAACTGATCAGCACAGAGGTACGGGGAGCTGAGCTGTGCTATTTGTTACATGGAAGGGCATGTAGGTCTTTGATCATTTTATGCAACTATTCCCTTTTTTTTTTTTCTCCTAAAATAATGGGTATTGATTAACAGAATCCAACTTGGCCAGAATTCGGTGTTCCTCATCTCTGTTCAGCTCTAATTAAACAGAGCTCCCATAGCTACTATGTCAGACGTACAGACAGCAAATGGTTTAAATGGGCAAAGGGCAAAAGAATACTCTAATGAGGATGGGCTCATCATCAATTATAAAATAGAATCACCGAGTTAAGAGGTTTTGCTATGGGGAGCGCCTGGGTGGCTCAGTCAGTTAAGCGTCCGACTTCAGCTCAGGTCATGATCTCACGGTTCATGGGTTCGAGCCCCACATCAGGCTCTGTGCTGACCGCTTGGAGCCTAGAGCCTGCTTCGGATTCTGCATCTCCCTCGCTCTCTGCCCCTCCCCCATTCATGCTCCTCCCTCTCTCTCAAAAATAAACACTAAAAAAGTTTTTAAAAAGAGGTATTGCTATAAACTTTAGTTTTTCACATACAAGACAGACATATATAACCTAAAATTACATCCGTTTATCCTATTAGCAGACAGAACGGCAGCCATGTAAGGGGAAAGACACACTTTACTGCACTTTCAAAGGGAATTCCTTTCCAAGTAAATGAAAACAACATGGTCAATTGACTTCCTCAGAGCACTTGCAGAACTCCATTTCCGGTCTTTGTTAGGCTGGTTGTGTACTACAGTGTTCCCAGCTTTCCCCAAAAAAGGAGAAGGTAGCTGGGTTGAAAGCCATTGCTTAAACACTAGTGAATTCATTAATACAAGAAATTTTCCTGTGCCCCTTACTTCGTAAGAATCAAGAAAAGTTATGAAACCAAGTAGAAATCCATGTCCCACACAACTGTTCTACGTTCGATCAGGTTGCCCTGTTCTCATGCCTCATGGGTAATTTTATTTATTCTCTGCTTTGTTCCAAAATGGACGTAAGAGGTAAAACCCATGAGTGAGCGTCACAGTAACAAAACCCTTCTAAGTGGGCTCTGGGTGAAGACTGAGAGAAACTGCATGGGGACTTTCAGGTTTCATTCAGTAATATGTGCAAGCAAGAAAATAGGAATAGAACAGAATACCCTTAAAAACCACCTATCTGTAAATGATATGATCACCAAAATACTATTAAATGTTATATGTATGTAACATCTTTCTCATTTGCTCCCCGCCCCCGCCCCCCCCCCCACCTGCTGCCCCACCTTTCTCTGTGGACACTACTTTGGACCAGGCCTCAATTAAATAATACCTGCATGACTGCCATAGCCCTCCAACTGTTCCAGCTACTCCCTGAAAATTCAACCAACACGCTGCTGGCAGATTAACCGGCAAATGTGTACCTTTGCACAAATCACCCCTCAAGCTTACAGCCCTTAAATGGCTCCCACCAACTCCTGAGTCTGGGAGTCAAATCTCTTTTCTCACCTGCATCTAGCTCTCCCGGGCCCTACAAGTGCTTTGTTTCACCTTAATTAGGCTATTTATCACACCCCAAACCACCTTGCTGTCACCATGCCCCCTCTCTGAAATGCCCTGTCCCCTTCTTTGTAATCACGATCCTAACAATCTTTCAGGGCCTTGACCAGGTATCAGCTCTGTGAACCCCTGACCAAAAAGCTTCAGCGATGTCTGTGCCCCTCCACATGCGTGCTGCATGTATCTCTGCCACTCACCTGGCATTTATCAGGCATGACCGGTGTGCTTTTTCTCCTAAACGAGTAAGCCACCTGAGGCGAGTAATGGCCACACATTGGTCTGTACAAAGAAGGCTCTGAATATGTGCTTCATAATTAGAAGGGGAGTCTGAAAGACTTGCCTTCTCCAGTGGGTTCGGTCATAGGTCCGTGCTTCTCAAACGGGCTTTGGTGCAGCCCAGGGATACATAGTGGGTACCAGAGGAAACAAGGTAAACATGAGGCATCTTCAAGAAGTTTATTTTATTTGATAATTTGCAATGTTATCTTTAAAATGAAATCAAGGGGTGCCTGGGTGGCTCAGTCGGTTAAGTGTCCTATTTTGGCTCAGGTCATGATCTCACCGTTGGTGAGTTCCAGCCCAGTGTCAGGCTCTGTGCTGACAGCTCAGAGCCTGGAGCTGCTTCGGATTCTGTGTCTCCCTCTCTCTCTCTCTGCCCTTCCCCTGCTCACACTCTGTCTCTCTCTCAAAAATAAACATTAAAAAAAATATTTTTTTTAAAAGACGATAAAATTAGAAAACAAAACCGGAGATGTTAAGTGAGTTTCTAGGCCTCAGTGGTTCACTTTGGACAATACTTCCGGGTCCCCTCCTCTTTCTTCCAGGGGTGAATTTGTGTTCCTACACCAGCTAAGGGTGTTTATGTGGAAACATCTAAGAAATACCCTGCAGATTATGAATGCGTAATTGGGAAAGAATACAATCATTTCCCTTTTTTTTCTAAATTGTTTCCATTTTAGGATGCAATCAATACAGATTTTTGTTTTCATTAAAAGGGGTAGGTAATAGAGGGGTGCCTGGGTGGCTCAGTTGGCTAAGTGTCAGACTCTTGATTTCAACTCAGGCCATGATCTCACATTTGCATTCATGAGTTTGAGCCCCTCATTGGGCTCTGCACTGACAGCATGAAGCCTGCTTGGAATTCTCTCTCCCTCTCTCTCTGTCCCTTTCTCCTCTCTCTCTCTCTCTCTTTCTCTCTCTCTCTCTCAAAATAATTAAATAAAGTTTAAAAAATTATGTATGAAATTAAATCTGAAGATTTTTTTCAAGTCTTTGTTTTACTTCCTTGGTTATGGCATCAGCTAGACCCTAAGACCCCAAGACCTGACCTTCACTGCCCAACTGCTTGCACTCACCCACCTTTTTCCCACAGATTTCCTTAAGCTCTTCTTTCCAGCTTACCTCTGAACGCAGGCAAATGCAAAGTAAAACCACCCCTCCAGCAATGCTTCTGCCCTAATGGGACCTCCCACACCAGCTGGTGCAGAACCCCTGACTCGCACCTATGCAGATGGACCCACCAAGGAATGACCTTTAGAAGACCAGTGACCACCTTTACCTTGTCATAATACTAAAATCTTCACCCAAGGAGGAGCGCAAGCCTCATTCACATAACGGGCCACGTATGGGTAAGCACATTTCCTTAAGGCGCATGCACGACCTTCCACCTGCTTCTGCATCTGAGTACAAGGCTTCCCATCTAAATATTCACCCTAACCCTCTACAAGAGGAACCCATACAGCCTTGCTCAGGGAGTCCCAGCTTTGGAAGGTATTCCCAGTGATCCTATTTGCCGCAAATAAAGTCTCCTTTGTGCGACAACTCCACCTGCTGTGCCTGTGACTTAGCAGAGAGGGAAGTCACAGTGGTTCAGTTACAAATTGGTGACCCAGGTGGGACTGTTGGTCCTTCCGAGGTTCTGACCTCCGGCTCCCTGGCTTCCAATGGAGGGAGCAATGGGCAGTGACAGCTCACGGGGCATCACCAGTTCAAGCTCCAGGGTCCAAGGGCAGCTTCCTTGGAGAGGACTCTCCATTCTCAGTGCTTGTGACCACTGGCCTGGCGTTCTGTCCTCACCTGAAATCCAGTGGCCACTCTGATTGCTCTTACTCAGAAATATTTCTTTTGGGATAACTTACCCCAGATCCAGGGCACAGCTTTTGGAGATAAAACTAGAGAAGTCTCACAAAGTCTGAGCAAGCTGGCATAACAGAATACTCCGGGTACACAGGGCTTCTCTGGCAAACACTCTGCCAGATGAACACTCAATTAGTATGGAGTCTAGACAGCCCTGGGGTGACAAAAGATCACACAAGACCCAGCTGTTCAGAAGCCTGGATGTTCCATCCTGGGGAAATGGGAATAATCTAACAGAGACTAGTCTAGGGTCTGGGAGATTGAAAGAAATCTCTGTCCCACCTAGTTGTCTGGTCTGTTTGTTGTTGTCCTGTTTGTGCTTGTGCCCTGTTGAAATGTCCATGCTGGCTGCCTGGCCTTGTGCCCTTTCTCCTTCCCTTACGACCCCAGAAGAAGGAGACAACAGCTCTTCGGATAGCATGCACCAGGAACAGGTAAGAGCTCTACGTCATTGGTTACAAGATAAGCCCTTGTAAAAATTGGGCATTCTAAAATTCAGAAAGGTAAAAACTAACCCAAGCATTTTTCAAGTTCATCTGATCTGGGATAATCTTTGGTAAAGTAAAATAGACATGGTTTTGTGTGGTTTCGGCTTTGTGCTTGTTTGTTTTGTTTGTTGGATTTCTAGTAATCTGTACATCCAACATGGGGCTCGAATTCATGACCCCAAGATCAAAAGCTGCGTGCTCTACTAACCGAGCCAGCCAGGCACCCTCCAGCAAAGCAGATTTCGAACACTTATATGGTCAATCACTATTCTTCCCAAGCTTATATAAATAATTAGGCTAAGTTTGCTAAAACTGGACTTGTTTTACAAACAAATTAGTCTTCATTTGGCTATCTTTGTTGGAAATGAGGGCGATTTTAGAGAATTTATGTTTCAATAACACGTCTTTTTGGACATTAGATTCTAGTTCTGATTATCTTACTATTTGTTGTTTGCCAATAAAACTGGGCTGGCTCCTGAATTCTCCTAGTTTCCTTGAATATCTGGCTCTGACTCGGCATTCTGATTCCATCTGACTTGGAATCACTGACAACTAAAACTGCCCTTTTTCCCGAAGCCCTGCAAACCGAAGCTGGAAAACACAGAGCCCTACTTAGGAAGGCTCCAGTCTTAGCATCACCTGGTTTTCACAAGCTGTTTGATTTGTATGTGCAAGAAAGACAAGACTTAGCTGTCAGAGTGTTAACCCAAAGGCCGGGGACCTGAAAAGGATAGTAGCTTATTTTTCTAAACAACTGGACACAGCGGCCAGGGATTGGCCCCCTTGTCTACGAGCTATGGCAGCCACATGCTTCTTGATAGAAGAAACAGAAAAACTATCCGCCAGCCTATGACTATTTGGACCCCATGCCGTGTTTCAAGTTTGTCGCAATCAAAAGAGAATGTTACAACAGCAGGCCATGCTGACCGATACCGACCCAGAGAGAGCTGCCACCCTACCCCCCCACTCATGAAGTACTGGATCAGATTTACTCGAGATCTCCAGAGTGAAGCTTTGTTCAAAGCAGAGGAAATCTGGTGTATAGATGGCAGCAGGTCCGTGGAAAATGGACTAAGGTCAGGATAGGATAGGCACTAATATCCCTAAATGTTCTCACTGAGACAAAAAGACAACTCCAGGCACCTGAGCCCAAAAGGCAGAAATAATTGCACTAACCAGAGCATTAGAATTGAGTAAGGACAGGGTGTTCACTGTTTAGACTGATGCTCAGTGTGCCTTCTCCGTAATTCAAGCCCATGGAGCCACATGGAGGGGAAGGGTCTGCCAGGTCTGGGGGGACTCTGCAATTGCCACTAATTCCCTCTCTACTGCTGTGGACGTTCACTCCATCCTACTTCCAGGATGAGATTAAAAACAAAAAAGGCTGTAAAATGGGGCTATTAATGGCCTCCAACAGTCAGCGGATTAATGATAAGCAACAATGGAAGAATCTGGGTACGTAAGCAGATCACTGAGATTCTTAAGAGTACACACAACTCAACCCATTAGGGTAAAGAAGTTTCATACCCACTGTCAATAAAGATTATGAGCACCCAGCAACAAAGGAATTATTGAGAAAATAACAAACCAATCTGCCTACTGTAGACCAAAGCACAAAGCAGACTGCCAGCACCACTCGATTTACAGCAACTCAAATCTGGGGGTCAAATGCCAGGGGAGGATTGGTGAACAGGCTGCACAGTAATGCCAAAGGCCCCTGGAGGGTTCAAATACCTTTTGGTGTTTGTAGATATATTTACTGGATGGAGAAAGGCCTTTCCCTGTAGGACAGAAAGAGCTAACAAAGTAACCAAGGCCTTAAACATCAAGTTGACATTACACTCTGCCTGGAGGCCTCAGTGTCCTGGGAAGACAGAAGGTGCTAACAGAACCCTGAAAAACACCCCTGGAAAAACTGTGCGGGGAAACACAGGAAAATTGGTTAAAGTTACTACCAATAGGTCTCACTAGAATGAGAGCTGCCCCAAAGGGCAACTAAAAGCCCAACGCATTTGAAATGACTTATGTGAGGCCCTTTCCAAAAGGCTCTGACTCCTTCTAACCTCCAGAGATTTCTGTGGCCATTAAGCATACAATTAATCTCCAACAGCTGGTGGGGGCATTCAACAAATAAGGAAATTTTTTTTGCCTCCCGAAATTAAGCTTCACCTGTATGGACCCGCGATATATATCAAAACATGGATAAATGGGTCACCCCAGGATCAACTATATCCTATATGGACAGGCCCTGCCTAGTGCTATTAACCACACACTCTTCCTTAAAATGAGAGAGAGTTACACCTTGGATCCACCAGACTAGAGTAAAAAGGCATCTATCTGCACCAGAGGCCCGGGAGGAAACGCCAGCACCACATGGCAGCAAATGCTCCCGTGAACCACTCCCCGGCGTGAAACTTCTATTCCGGAGCCAACTCACAAGATAAGTAAAGCCTCACTAAATAAGGATCGTCAGATTTAAACTAAGAGTCGCTACCCGTGTAATACTCGTTCTCCTGGTTCTGGTTTCTTCGGCCTTATTGCCAGACCCGTTAAATAGATTAAATCATTGTCTCTGTGACCCTTCGGTAATACACGCCACGGCTTACTGTCAGTACGTGGCAAAACAGACAATACTCTAGTCCCCTCTACCTTGGTCTGATTTTCCAATGAACACCTCCTTGATGTTAGTCCTGGTCACTATTATCCTAGAGATGTAAAAAGCTATGAACACGCTGGAGCATCCTGGCGAACTAAATTCCCTGGTAAATCTCGGTAGGACCACAGCAAAGGGAAACAAAGTAAAGTGAAACCTGGTGACCCTGAGACGTATCTAAAACTGGCCGAGGGGTAATCTGCTCCTTTGCCAATTCCTATGACCCTGTCCACGTCCGGCACGAAGTAGCTACAGAAAACAGACCTTCCCCTCGTGCCCCTCAAGAACGAGAAGCAGAATAACACTACAGGAGGAATTTGTCACCAGCTAGACACCAAGACCTGACTTTTAATTCCCACCCACCTCTGTCCCACTGATTTCCTTACCCTCTTCTTTCCAGCTTACCTCTGAACGCGGGCAAATGCAAAGTAAAACCGCGCCTCCGGCGATGGCCTCCGCCCTGAGGGGACCTCCAGCTGACCCGGGCCTCCCACCCCAGTTGGCGCAGAACCCCTGGCTCGCGCCTGCGCAGATGGAGCAACCAAGGAATGACCTTCAGAACACCAGAGACCACCTCTACCTCGTCGTAATACGAAAATCTCCGCGCAAGGAGGAGCGCAAGCCTCATTCACATAATGGGCCGCGTATGGGTAAGCGCATTTCCTTAAGGCGCATGCGCAGCCTTCCACCTGCTTCTGCATCTGAGTACAAGGTTTCCCGTCTAAATATTCACCCTAACCCTCTACAAGAGGAACCCATACAGCCTTGCTCAGGGAGTCCCAGCTTTGGAAGGTATTCCCGGTGATCCTATTTGCCGCAAATAAAGTCTCCTTTGTGGGACAACTCCACCTGCTGTGTCTGTGACTCAGCAAAGTGGGAACTCACATTGGTTCGATTGCAGTTATGATATATTTGTGACATCGGATATAAAAGCTACAAAGTTTAGTGCGACCACTCTTAACAACGTTACTGTCAAATGTTAAAAGCCCTAAGTGGAAACATTTTGTCACAAAGAGAACGATCGTCTGTTAAGAACAGCTTATTGCGGGTTTCAAGCAACCCATGGAAAAATGAATACATTTTAGTTCAAAAATCAAAATGTTTTTTAAAGTGTTTAAAAGTATTTATGTAGCTTTTACTTCTTAATTTACTGTCTGAAATCTGGGAGCAGTTTTGTGTTCTACTTTTGAAAATAAAACGTATTATTTTAGCCTGAGAAAAAATGTCATTCTACCTAAGTAGATGTAGATGTGCCTATCCATCCATGTATTTACTACTCATTCACACACACACAGTATCACATACTATCCTATGCATTAACACATGTACATGTATACCTTACATTTAATTCAATTCACAGAACATACAATGTGCACCAGAAACAGAGAAAAATTAATCAACAGCAAGCAACTGGATGTTCAAAATCTCCTCCGACTGACACAGTCAGAATAGATAATCCGTTGTATGCTTCAAATAAGGATGAGGTTCTGATGTCTCTAATATAAATACTAGAGGAAACACGTCCCTGGAAATTCTGCCAGCAACTTTTGTTGTAAGCCTTTTCAGCCATGGAGAGCTGTAAACAAACCATGAAGTTCAACCATTGTTCTTTAAATTTGCTTATTTTAAATAAACTGGTAATATTTTTCCCATGTTTCTGGAACTATCCACCATTTGGTGCCTGGAAGCTTCTTCTGGCAATTACCAGTTCCTTGCCTATAAGTTCCCTTGTTGGGGCGCCTGGGTGGCTCAGTCGGTGGAGCTTTTGACTTAGGTCATGATCTCACAGTTCGTGAGATCAAGCCCCAAGTCGGCTCTGTGCTGACAGCACTGAACCTGCTGGGGATTCCCTCTCTCCCTCTCTCTCTCTGCCCCTCCCATGCTCGCTTGCTCTCTCGCTCTCTCTCTCTTGATAAATAAACTTTAAAAAAAATAAGTAAATTCCCTTGTGCTAACTACTCTCAAGCATACGAGGCTCACAGTAGGTGCAGGTGATCTCCTCCACCTTACACAAAAAGTTAGATTTGAATTGGACCTAGAGAACAATCGCTTCCAATTTCCTAGATGAGGAAACTGGGGCCAAGATAACTTGTATATTGTCCAAAGCTCTCACATCTTCTACTCGTCCATCTCCACTCAGAAGAATGGCCACTCTAGCTTAAAACATCTAAAGCACTTGCTTGGGTCTGCATTCCTGCACGGGTCAGGAAAGGGGTGGGGTGGAGGTGATGGCCTTGACTTCTGGCACAGACCCCTCAATTACAGGCAGCAATGGATTCACTCCCATCCCTTGCTTTCATGGTCTGACTTGAGTGAAAACACCATCATGTAGTTTAAGCCAGCTCTTACTAGGCATTGTCCCTTCTGAAACCAACACAAGATTCAATCCAATCCTGGATTCTGAAGCTTTTTTGTTGCAAAAGATGAGATCAGGGTTTCCTCTAAGTCTATTTGGGAAAATCTGTGTCACATAAAGGCCAAATGGCCCTCCCAGCCACAAGCAGCGATGCCGTTCACACCTTGGCTGCATCACGTTTTCAACTGAAACTTTGGATCCACGGTCCCCTCACAGGAAGCTCCCTATTGCTCTGAACTCTTCCCTGAGTTTGTGGATTCCTCAGTGGACACCATCATATCTGCAGACTGTGTGGCTCCACGGAGCAGGGAAACTGAACAGCAAAAGGCTAAATTTCCTACTGAGAATGACCAACATAAAAACATGTTCACCACTTTCAAATTTGAAATGATGGAAGTCAGAGAGACGCAGCAGAAGAGAAAGCCAAAGAGATCTGGAGGATGAGAAACAGTGGGTTAAAACAAAATGCAAATGGAAACCAGTCTTGAAAACTCCCCCAAGCAGACAAAACCAGTTTAGTCATACAAACAAAGCTTAATTTAGCTCATTTTGCAAGGCTAACTTGACCTGGGTCTTTTCTTGCTTATGCCTCTGAAAGTCATAAGCAAAACTTAAACCGTTTCCTGAGGTTGATATGAGGTAACCACTGACCAATTCCCTATCATTTAAGAAAATTCTAATATTATAACCAAGCACTGCTTTCTTGCTCTATAAGCTGCCTTATAACAATATACCACTTAGCCTCATCCCATGTTTTAGTCTAAGTGCTCCTGGTGTGCAAATTGTCTTTTCGGCACGTGCATAATAAACTTTTACTCATGACTACTTTGGCAATTCACTGTTTTTACTTCTGTTATTTCTAAGCTTTTGCCACTTGGTGGCATCAGAAGTGGGATCCACAAAAGACCTCCGGCCAGTGAGCAAACAGGTGCTGGGACCCGGAGAGCCCACCATCATCTCTCTGCTTTCTCATCAACCCTGGAATTTGAAGGTAAGTCTCTCTTGGATCTGAGCTCCACTATCTATGCATTCTGAGGCTCTGACTTTACTGTGCATGCTTGCTTTCTGATTTCGTTTGTTGAAGTTTCTTGGGAAGTCACCCTTTTCTGTCCAGAAATGGGGGAAACACGTGATTCCCTGTGTTTTGTAATAGCTGTTGGGAAACAGGGCTCCTCGTAGTTAAAACATCATAGGGTATCTAAAGACAGAGATGGATTCCACCTGTCGATGGACCAGGATCTTGTGCCTTTTTGGAAAAATGGGTGAACTTTTGGGTACATAGTAGCTATTCTGGGGAGTCTTTAAGTAAGTCCCCATAAAGATCATTCTTTTTTTTTTAAACGTTTATGCATTTTAGAGACAGAGTGTGAGCAGGGGAGGGGCAGAGAGAGAGGGAGACCCAGAATCCGAAGCAGGCTCCAGGCTCTGAGCTGTCAGCACAGAGCCCAACGCGGGGCTCGAACTCACAAGCTGTGAAATCATGACCTGAGCTGAAGTCCGACGCTTAACTGACTGAGCCACCCAGGCGCCCCTAAAGGTCATCCTTAAAAGATAGAATTCCAAACCTCCCAGAGACAATGAAATGCAGTCTTTGATTGGTATGGAGGTTTCTAAAAGAAAAAATGACTCTAAAAACAGCTCTAAAACCTTACAGTGTGAAAATAAAATAAAGCCAAATAAAACCTTACAGCATGCAAATAAAAGTAGTAAAAAAATTTTTTCTTTTTTCTTTTTTTTTTTGGACCATCTGAGCAGGTAACCATAACTTAGTCTACCTGCTGGAAAACAATTTAAATACAACTATTCTTTGGAGTTTTATACCTGGGACATGGCTAAAACTTTTAAAACAAAAGCTATAAGATCTCTGTTTGCATTTGTCTGTATGTTTAGGTATGTCTATATATGTGTGTTATAGATATGATATTTTTTTTACCTCTAGATGACATTGCCAAAATTTATTTGTAAAGAGCTCTACCTAATTGGCTTAAAGAAAATTAAGTGTTTATATAAATCTAGTATATTCTCAGAAATACAGAAACTAGCCCAAATGTTTTTCAAGTTCATATGATCTGGAATAATCTTTGGCAAATAAAAGGTAGTTTAACTTTATTGGTTTCATAAAGCAGGCATGTCTTCAAAATTTGTCAGTAAGAAAAATATCTTAAGATAATGGTTAGCTGTTTAATGTCTAATGCAAACATAATTATTAAAAGCAAGTAATTTTAAAAATGCAACAAGAAAAACTAAGTTGAACTAAATAACATATATCTATTGAATATCTAAGTCATTTAAAAATAAGATGAACAATGGGGAGGCTGGGTGGCTCAGTCGGTTGAGCAACTGACTCTTGATTTCAGCTCAGGTCATGATCCCAGGGTCGTGGGATCGAGCCCCACGTTGGGCTCTGTGCTGAGTATGGAGCCTGCTTAAGATTCTTTCTCTCTCTCTGCCTCTTTCCCCCACTCCCATGCTCACTCTCTCTCTCAAATATAAATAAATAAATAAATAAATAAATAAATAAATAAATAAATAAATGTAAGATTAACAGTAAATGATAAACATTAGTATATTTAATTTTGGTTTAATTTTTTTTTACAGAGAGACAAAAGACATTTGAGTTTATTAATAAACACGTTTTATGCCACACTGAAAATGTTATTATGAGAAAGAACACACTTTCAGAAATTATGAAATGTATTTATAAATTGCTAATCTACCACAGGATGCTAATATATGATAGTGCACAGTTGCTTGCTTCCAAGGTTTCTCTGGAAAGTGAACATTACTAAGAGTTGAAATTTATAATCAGTATGTAAAAATAAGATCACTAGAAACAATAAAAATGAAAGAAAACAATTATGTATGAAAAGCAGGTGAGGAAAGCAGACTTTTTTTTTTATAAGGATAGGTCTGAAGGGCGTGAGGTTTGTTTTTTGTTCTTGCTTTTTTTTTTGGCAAAGGAAAAAAGAAAGCAATTTTGTCCTAAAGTGAAATGCTTGTTCTACAATAAGAAAAGAAAAAGAGGACAAGAGCTGAATGGATAGAAAGTTGTAGAAAGTTTGTGGAAATGGAATCTTGAGAAAGGAATTTTATGTGCTGTCAAGTCTGACTAAGATTTGAATGGCTTTATTTAAGTTAAAAAAAAAAAAGGAGAGTTTTAATGTTGAAGGTACCCTGCTGTAAAATTAGAATTTGGTTTTCTCTCTGTTAAAAGGACAAAATTTTCTTAGATTATTGGTCTTCTCTTAATAAGAAATTATAAACAAAGTTTTTTCTTTTTTTTAATAAAAAATTTTTTTAACATTTATTTATTATTGAGAGACAGAGCATGAGCAGGGGAGGATCAGAGAGAGAGGCACACACAAAATCTGAAGCAGGATCCAGGCTCTGAGCTGTCAGCCCAGAGCCTGGTGCAAGGCTCGAACCCATGAACAGTGAGATCATGACCTGAGCCAAATCGGATGCTTAACATTAGACTGAGCCACCCAGATGCCTCACAAAGTTTTTCTTTACCTTTAATGTCATCTGCTAGAAAGCCAAGATTCTGTGTTCTGTCTTTGTCAGGTCTTTGATTACTTAGGAAAATGGAGTCTTCTCTATTAAAAGAGCTAAAAAATTTTTATTGCAGCTATGTAATTTTTTGTACATGTTAAATTTGATAGGAAATAAATAAGAAGTGATGCTAAACTTTCTGTAGGGGGTGTTTGTATGAAATTCCTAAAAATCTGATATGTCCTGGTATAATATTATCAGTCATAATGTTAAGATGTATGTCACAGAAACAACCAAACAACTGCATTATACTGAACACTCATTAGATCTTTAACCGTGGCCATTTTTAAGTCCTTCTGTCATTTACTTATAGTTATTGTTTTACTCTTGATTCTTCTCTGAGAGCATATACAATGAGCTAAAAACAAAAGTATGAGTCTTCAAAGAGATTCATGGAAAAGACCCTGAAAAGTACTCTAAAGGGCAGGATTTTGATAACTTGAAGATCAGAATACCAAACTGGGTAAGAATTTCTAAAACTCTGATGGAAAACCGATTCATAAAGCTGCTAACCCAAAATGAAGCAACACAAGAATGATTACAGGAGACAGAATAAACTGATGAAGATGGTTATAACTTTTTTAGGATTTTACTTAAAACATCGCCAGTTCTTTAATGGCTTGTTTTCCAGATTTATTTTACTTTCTTATTTTATTTTTTTTTTAACGTTTATTTATTTTTGAGACAGAGAGAGACAGAGCATGAACGGGGGAGGGTCAGAGAGAGGGAGACACAGAATCCGAAACAGGCTCCAGGCTCTGAGAGGTCAGCACAGAGCCCGACGCGGGGCTTGAACTCACAGACCGCGAGATCATGACCTGAGCCGAAGTCGGCCGCTTAACCGACTGAGCCACCCAGGCGCCCCTTTACTTTCTTATTTTAGAGAGTGAGAACTCGTGAGTGTGCACATCAGCGGGGGAAGGGCCGAAAGAGAGAGAGAGGGAGAGAGAGAATCTTAAGCAGACTACGTGCTCAGCACAGTGCCTGCTACAGGCCTCAATCCCACAACCCTGGGATCAAAACCTGAACAGAAATCAGAGTCAGACACTCAACTGTCTGAGCCACCCAGGTGCCCCTGTTTTACAGATTTAAAGGACCCGTTTTTCTCCTCTCTTTTAAGCTCTCTAGAACTTAGAGCAATTTGCTAAAGCGTATCTTTGCAACAAAGGTTGAAATGCTTATCGCTTTCTCCCTACTTGATCCATGAAGAATTCAGAAACTCTTATTATTCTTATTTTCATGACACAATTTATTATATAAATAAAAATAAAAACAATAGGCACCTGGGTGGCTCAGTCAGTTGGGCATCCGACTTCAGCTCAGGTCATGATCTCACGATTCGTGGGTTCAAGCCCCACATCGGGCTCTGTGCAGACAGCTCAGAGCCTGGAACCTGCTTTGGATTCTGTGTCTCCCTCTCTCTCTCTGCCTCTCCCCATCTCACGCTTTGTCTCTGTCTCTGAAAAATGAATAAACCTTTAAAAATATTTTAAAAAATAATAATAACCAGGACAAGTTTACTGAAACTAGACTTAATTTGCAGACAAGGAAGACTTACTGTGGTTATCTTTAATGAAAACAAGGATGAGTACAAAGAGAAAAATTATGTTTCAGTAATACACCTTTATGGATATCAGATTCGGAGTTGCTCATTGTCTTTGAGGTTTTCTTACCTGTAAACAGGGCTGAATTCTGAATTCCCCCACTTTCCCTCAACATTTAGCTAGAACTTTCCAAAAGTTAACGTATCCAATTTTCTCCCACTCTTTTGACTTGGAAATACTATGGAATTAAAATTGCCCTTTCCCTGAAACCAGAGAAGCTAAAGCTGGACTATTTGAAAGAAACTTCAGAGAAAATCACCACAACAGCTTATGGGCAGACTTCATGCCTGTTGCAATGTGGCCACTCAGAAAAATGATCAGAAACATTCACATTGCAAACCTGAAAATCTGACAGATCACCACTGCCTGCCCTCACTCCATCTGAAGATACTTAGAATCCAATATCCAGAAATCTTCTCAATGGGTCGCTCTCCAAACTCAGAAATCAATTTTATAATTTGCTTTAACCATTAACCTTTGTTTACCTTTTATTCCCATAGAAATGTCTCTCCTTGAATTACCTGATTGCTCACATCTAGGAGCCTGGGGGGAGGGGGGCTACCAACAATACCACCTCCTGAAATAAAACATCCTCATGTTTATCCTGTCCTAAGTAATCATGAGGATATTTGATTGCTAATACATCATGTTGTGCCTATGTAAGTAAGTTGAAAAATTACAAGCCATTTGAGTTATTTAATTGGCTAAATCTTGGCTCCTGGGAATCTCTGCTCTGGAGAATTTTTCAATCCTTGACTATTATCCTTTTTATAGACATCATATCAACCTTTCCAATGTGGTATGTATTCCCTAGAGCTTTAATTTTTTTTTAATTAATGTTTTTTATTTATCTTTGAGAGAGAGAGACAGAGTGTGAGCAGGGAAGGGCAGAGAGAGAGGGAGACACAGAATCCGAAGCAGGCTCCAGGCTCTGAGCCAACAGCACAGAGCCCAACGCGGGGCTTGAACTCACAGACCGTGAGATCATGACCTGAGCCAAAGTCGATGCTTTACCAACTGAGCCACCTAGGTGCCCCTCTAGAGCTTTAAACATCCGTCAACAGCCACTCATGTGCCAACTGGATCTGTCCGGATCAGACAACTGGATGAAATCAACAATAAGGACAAAAATGGTGATGTTGACTACGTGGTCCCTTGGCCTGACAACTCAACTGGATGAAAACATCGAATGTGTGATTCTTCAGCCTGACCACATCAACAGTGCTAACAGGGACTAACACCGTGCTGAGAGAATGATCAACAGGGGGAATTGTTAAAATAAAAAAAGAGAGACCAGTCTTGAAAGTTCCCTGAATTGCAGTTTAAAACCAGTTTAGTCATTCAGACAAAGCTTAATTTAGCTTATTTTGCACGACTAACTTGACCTGAGTCATTTCTTGCCTATACCTCTGAAAATTACATGCAAACTTGAGCTACCTCCCGAGGTTGGTATGAGGCAACCACTGACCAATTCATTTTCATTTAAAGAAATTCTAAGATGAGAACCAATCTCTGTGAAGATTCGTAACTGCCCTCTCACCCAAAAGCTGCTTTACAACAGTATAACCTCATTCCATGCTTTGGTTTCAGCGAGTGCCCTGGTTTGCAAACTTTTTGGTGTGCGCTCAACAAACTTTTAGTAGTTACTATTTTGGCGACTCACTGGTTTTCTTCTGCTATTTCTGAACTTCTGACCACTCAACATGGCTTGAAGGTACACGGGACCACGAGGAAGACATGAGAAAGAACTGAGTTCTGCCAACCATCAGTGAGCTTGGAAAAGAACTACGGGCCCCAAATGACGACATACACGGCCAATACCTTGATCTTTAGTCCAGCCCGTTGCTGAGCAGAGAGACCAGCCACATCATGACAAACTTCCAGTGTACAGAAGCTGAGGTTAATTATTGTGTTCTTTCAAGACGCTTAAAAAAAATTAAAATAAGTCTAAGAGGTTCTGGGCTGGCTCATGAAAGATGTTTCTAACTTTGCCACTAACCCATTGTACGTATGACCTTGTGCTATATCATCTAGACTCTGAATCTCACCTCCAATCTGTCACCTGGGGGAGGGCCAAAGTAATATGTACTTGCCAGAGTAGTATAAAGAGCAGAAGAGAATGTGTTTGAAAGTACTTTGCAGGGGCACCTGGGGGTCAGTCGGTTAAGCGTCTGACTCTTGGTTTCAGCTCAGGTCATGATCTCCCGACTTGTGAGTTCGAGCCCCGCATCAGGCTCTGTGCTGACAGTGCAGAGCCTGCTTGGGATTCTCTCTCTTCATCTCTCTCTGCACCTCCTCTGCCCACTCTGTCTCAAAAATAAACAAACTTAAAAAAATAAATAAAGTACTTTACATACCATGTGGCATTGTGTAAATGTGAGTTTTTACAGTAACCCCCCTCGGCCAAAAATTATTGTGTTGATATGAATTCTGCCTCTCTTCACATAGCCTCCATTTTAATTAGGCATTCAAATAGATAAATGTTTGTGAAATATTTGTGAAAAAAACAACATAAAGGAATTTTTTTTAACATTTTTTGTTTATTTTGAGAGAGTGCGGGGGAGGCGCAGAGAGAGAGGAGAGAGAAAATCCCAAGAAGGCTCTGTGCTGTCAGCACAGAGCCCAATGTGGGGCTCGATCTCATGAACCATGAGATCATGACCTGAGCCGAAGAGTTGGACACTCAACCGGCTGAGCCACCCAGGCGCCCCAACATAAAGGAATTTTTTTAATCTAGAAAGACCATCTTTTTTCTGAGGAGGCCATTCCTCCCTCAACACGTCCTCACAAGCTTGAAATGAATTAGCCCCCGTCTTCTCCTTTGGGAACAGTGTCTGGTCGCAAACTCGTCACCCACACTCACAGCCATAACACACACAGTGCAATGGCTCCCCTCCACTCACCTCCTAAAAAACAATGTCCCTCTGACATTCATGATCTCATCCGACCCTCTATGCCTGAGCCATGACATGACATGATGTTGTAGATAAATGGTTGGCCCTGGACCACACCACGATCCAGAGCAAAGGGACGCCTAGAACTGCAGTCATCTTCTTGCAAGCTGGGTATCTGTCCCCTAAGCCCAGACTGTCTGGACAGGCAGAGGGCAGGGAGAAGAGAGGACACCACCTGCTTGTTCTGTGCCCAGGGTGACATCAGATTTGCCAACCCTCTCCTAACTCTCCATTCATGTGCCCTTGTGGTACCAAAGTCCCAGGGCCAGGCTGGAATTCGGGACACACAACATGCAGGGCAGTGTGTGGATTTCTGGACTTGTTTGCTTTTAGTTAAACAAACAGGCTGGCCTCACAACAATAAGTCCAGACTGATCAATAATCAGTAGTCTCCAAAAAGAAAATCTGCCCCTCCAATCACACCAGATCATTAGGGAACTACAAATGGCGAACATTAGACTTAATTCCTTTCTCACCTAAAGCCTGAATTCTACTCTCAATATACAAAAAAAAAAAAAAAAAAAAATAGAAAAAAGAAAAAAAAAAGGAAAGCTGATAAAATTATACTGATAAAATTCAAAAACATAAAGACAGAAAATGGAATTCAAAGCACAACTTTAGACACATCAGAAATTCGGTCAATAAGTTCATCATTTAGAGCCCCATTTCTCGTTTTTAAAACTGCCGATTGATTGATTTAATAAGTCACCAATACACATTCTAGCACAAGCTGTCAATGTTAAAGTTTATTTGTTTATTTTGAAAAAGAGAGAGAGAGCAGCAGAGGGGCAGAGAGAGAGAGGGAGAGAGAGAATCCCAAGGAGGCTCCATGCTGCCAGCAAGAGCCAGATGCGGGGCTTGATCTCAAGAACCATGAGATCATAACCTGAGTTGAAATCAAGAGTCAGATGCTTAACCAATTGAGCCACCCAGATGCCCCTAAGCTGGTTAATGTTAAAAGGGAAAAATTTGGATTTGAAATAACAACCATGTTGGGTGTTGATTGTAAATATTAAAGGAAACCGTGAGACCATACTTTCTATTGTGGAGAAGAGCCAAACATTTTGGCATCTGAGGTAAGTACACAGACCCACCTGTGATTCTAGTTCCAACGTTAGCAAGATACACAAACCCCAGGGAGTGACTGGGGTTGGTCTCAGGGGTGGCCACCTGCCCCAGGCAGGCTGTCAGACACACCAAAACACAAGCTCTAAAGTGATTACTTGAACTAATAAATAATTCTCTTACATATACCTCCAGAGGCAGGTAATTGAGGGTGCAGTTCATTCTCTTGGTACTCACAGATCCAGGAGTGAAGGCAAGCTCAGAATTACCAACTAATGAAAGCACAACAGTATCTCAAGGGAGTCTTACGTTCATTTTCTGGCTGCCGCTCATCAGTAGTGTGGCCCTTGACCAGACATGAACATAAAACCACTGCTTCCTTGATGAAATGGATCTAATATCTACTCCATTTATCTCATAGGATTGTTTTCAAAAGTCCTTTAAGGAACATGTAAAAAATGTATCTATCTATCTATATCATATTATAATTGCTATTGAATTATTTGAAGAAATTCATTTCTTGCTCATAATGTAGAGTTGGATGCCATCTTTGGGGTCTAAAAAAATAAATTTATTATCTTACAAATGAAAATAGTTGAATTACAGAAAAACCTAATTGTAATTCTCCTTCAGATTCACTAGGCTTATAATTTACATGGCAATGAGTTTGCTGGTTGGGCACTGATTAAAATCACCGCTGTATAAAGTGGTTCATTCAATAATTCTTTGGGGATACAAATTCAAGTTTAGCCAAACAATGACACTTTAAAAATGAAGTAATGTCGACATTTTAGGAAATGATTAAGGAAACGAAGAAACCATAACCCAAAAATCTTTTAATATGATCTTACTGATTTCCTCAAAAGCGAATGATTACAAAGTGAAATCTGAATTGTAAGTCAGTCCTAAGTCTTTATACTCAGGTATCCAATCACAACCATTGAACCAATGTTCAACAGAAAGGCATCAACCCCAGGAGACAGGAATGTGAGCTTTTGGTTTTGATAAACACAAGTTCTAGTTGTTAACCAACTTTCAGCACTCAACCTTTGGTGAGTCCTGCCTTGAATACTAATCAAATGGAAATGACCTTAACTTAACGCTAATGTAAATCCTTTAAAATTCATAACGAGGAAATACATTCCTCCAACAGACTTGTGAAAGGTGAGAGCGGACCACAGAGAGCAGGCAGTCCAACCCTCATTTTATAGAACTTTGATCCCTGGCAGCATTCATTAGAATGATCAAAGCCCTAAATTATTGGTTGTTTCTCTGGATAATTACCAATGCCCATGCAGTGACGGTGTGGGATATCGCACATACAACAAAAATGTCTGCAACGAGTGAAGGCATTATACTTCTCATTTCTTTTAAGAAACAAGGTAGCAAGACTTATTTCCATGAATGGTATAACAGATTTGGGTGGTTTTTGTAAATTCAGAACCTAGGATTTAATAGTGCTTGGTGGTTCCTGGAGGATAAAATCAAACGTGTCTAGAAACGTGCGGTACAACAAAGGTTAACCACTTGCTTTCTTGCTCCACGTTTATTGGGGCAACAGAGACTGAAACAGCTATTTTCCTCTCAACTGGGAAAATATAATACAACAGCAATTTCTTAAATACATAACAAAACTTTCTGGATCGTGAATCAACATGAGATGTAATAGTCTATAGGTGTCAACTTGACAGCTTTATAAAATGTCATTCATCTAAGGCATTATGAAATTATCTTCAGAGCTGCACATATATACATGGGTCTATATACATAAAGGCATCCATTCATGAACACAAAAGTCAAGCACTGTGTAGAGAAGGGTAAAATAAGACGCATTTAGATTTTGAATAAGTTTTAAGAGACAATTTGGGGTTTCAAGAAACAGTGATTTACATTCAAATAAACATGTACGTTTTGCAAATCTGGATAGGTAAAATTTTCATGATGCAGGCTACAAGAAAATTCACACTGTGAATTATTTGTTTTTCAAAGGCCTCTTTATCTATATAGAGATTTCAAGTCCAGAGCTAACACCCATTGTGTGAACAAACAGAATGCCTATGATTCTAAAATTTGCTTCCCTGTGGCTTTCCCCCTCACCTCCCTACCGGATAAGAAAAAACTTCCCAGAAGGGGCAACAGCTAGTTGTCGTCCCCTTACACCTGCTAGCGTTTCCGGATGGGGAGTTATTACATCCAGATTACAACTGGGTGAAGGAGTTTTGATCCTATTTCAAAAAAACTACACTACTCCAAACACAAGAATTTTTGCCACAACATCCAAACATTGTCACGTAGACCCATATCTCTTCCTAGTCTGGAAAGAGAATCCCTGGAAGACAGAGCTGATGGACAGAGGAAGGAGACAGGTTAAACTGTCTCACTGGCCAGTTATGCCAAACAAAAACATCAGTCTCTTTATCTAAGTTGTCAGTTCCCTCCTTTGTAAACAAAGTTTCTAGACTGGCTTGCTACTCACCCTTTGAGGCACCGGCGATGTATCTGGGTTTAACCTACCAACCTATTCCTGTTGATTCTGACAGTCTTACACAGGCCTATTCGTGTAGCTATTTAAGGAAGGAGTCACTACTTTCCAGGCACTTTTCAACATTTAAAAACTTAAATCCAGTTGTTTGAAATCTGTTTCAAAAAAGCAACCCTCCACACCCTATCTTGTATTTAAAAAAAAAAAAAAAAAAAGGAGCTGCTTCTGTTACAGTATCTCTGTGAGAAAACAAGTTCCTTCAATTTTGCCAAGGAAACAGTATGGATGTTCTCTCCTACCTTTAACTCCAAATTCAGGAGTTCCGCCTCTGATAACACAGGATTTTAGGTTCCTTGAAATCAGCCCGTTTTAGAGATTCTTTGCGGAATAGAAGCTTCGAGAGTTCGCTCGTGCCAGGGTAAACTGCCACTCCTGACACTCTTGATACAAAAATTCATTTTCAGCTGAGTTCCCGTGATCCCCTGAGCAGTTATAAATGCCCTGTGCTACAATGAGGCAGTGTTAAGACAAAGCAAATCAAATATGTGTACACTTCTATTTATACTAATAGGGAATACATTGATCGAAGAGAGTATTCTTGTTCTGCCATGTTCAGAGTTTCAAAGGAAAAGAAAGACGCTTAACATTGAGAAGTTTCCAAATAAAAATGATTAAAAATGCTTTGGGTTGGTTGCCATTCGAAAGTTTTCCGAGAGTCCACATCTATGTTCTGTACAAATGGTAAATAAAAGTGTACACGACATAGGGATGAACTATACATATATCAGGTATCAACATGTATGTGGGAACCAAAGTTCCTTAAATATACACATCCCCACTTAGGACACATTCCATTACACAGGCAAAGCATCGTTCCTTAATAATAGGTCCAGGATAGCAGCAATTTAACAACCTAGTTACCCAGTTACCTCGGGAAAACATCATAGGTCCAGACAGTCCCAACACACTGTCCCTCGTTCCAAGGACAGCTCTCTAGGAGCACTTTACATGTTCCCACGAAGCACCAGACTACGTTGCTAATGGCAATTATGACATCCTGTCATTGGAGAAAAAGTTATTGTCTTTTCAAAACCCGTGTATTCAAAAATCTCACTAACGGATGACGGGAAAACTAAGTCGCAACGGGGCTGTACCAACCTAAACTATTTATGATACATAAAGCAGTTACAGTTTCTTTCTTACATTTTTTGTTGTTTGATCAGTGCCTTGTACACACAGGAAGTATCTGGCTCGCCCTAACAGAGGCTTCCAAGAGCAATATTAAACTTTGTTGAGAGCTGCTTGCACTGCGTTTGAAAATAGGTAACTAGCTTGATTATCAGTGTTTTTACACACTGACATGACAGGACACCATGCTAGGGTTGTTTTAAAAGAGTTGGGTTTATGAGTCTATACCTTTTGTTAAGTTAGGAACTTGCAACCAAAATTTACGTATGTAATATGCAAAAAAAAAATCATTAGGTTGATTTCTAATAAAGTGTATTAGTCCCAGAAGGAAAGACAAAATGGCTTTGAGGAAACATTTGTTTTGTGTGTGCCACGGGAAATACTCGCACGTGCCCAGTGGACGGAGGGTCTAGGTAGGTGGCAAATTATATGGATTTCTAGATGTACACATGGGACTTTGATAGTCACTCTTGCTATGGACTTTCAGGTCCAGCCCTAAATGTGCTGGGCGCAAGAACGCAGGGCTCAGGAAAGGTCTCTGTTATCTACGGTGAAGGATTTGAACCTCTGCCCCTTGACCCGTGTTTCACATCAGACAACCCTGCAGACCACAGCTACTGGCTGGAGGACAGTCTATCACCTTCGCCAAGCCGCACTTGCCCAGGGAGAGCCGCTCCATCAGACCACATCGTTTTACAGGCTGCAGCCCTCGCACTGGGAAAAGACACCTCCCTCTGCACAGCAGTTTTGTGCTGGAAGCTGAGAGCACACAAGGAGAAACCCATTGTGTTTCTGCCAAGTCACCGTGGGAATGCCGGCAACAGCACACCCGGTGGCTGGCCGAGGCCGAAGCCAAGTACCCACTCCTGAGCTAAGCAGCCTGCTTTGCAGCTCTTACAACAATCTCCTCTTAAACGGTGTTATTCTTTCCCTCCCCCAGGGGGGTCTCTCCCGCGTATCTATTGGTGGTCAAATCGACACAGAACGGACGCTGGTGCTCAGTTGTGATGTATGTGGCCAACCGCGACAACACATTTATTACACTACACGTTCACTCGGGCTCCTTGAATCTGGCCATCAGTTAAACAGTCCGGTGGGATCCTCCCGGCGGGGGGGGGTAAAATGATGATGGGTTAGCAACCCATTCCTTCTCAGCAACCCCGAAGCTTCCCGACATGCTCCACAGACACAGCCTAGACCACACAGCCCGGTTCTCTTCACTCGGGAACACGTGCATCAGGGCTGGGCCTTGGTGCCAAAGGCAAGTTCAAAGTCTGGACACAGGCACTTTCAAAGGTTGGCAAGGAGGAGGCAGGTGCGCTAAGTGGGGCTTTCTCACTGTGCTTCTCATTAGAACCCCAGACATCTGTGGCACGTGGACGTGAGCAGAGACCTCTAGGTTGTGGATGGGCTGTGCTTTTTCTTCTTGCCCCGACAGGACTTGCAGACACAACAGATGATGCAGGGGGAGGCCAGGAGCAGCAGGGGTGAAGTCACCAAGGCGATGATGCCCAATCCCACCAGAATCCCCACCACCTGGAAATGTGGAAGAAAAGGCTACTTCAGCAGTTAAATCTTCCTGTATGTCTACTGTACCATCTGCTAAAGACCGAATGTGTGTTTCCCCCTCAGCCCCAGAATTCATATGTTGAAACCCTAATCTCCAATACAATGGAATCCGGAAAGGAGGGTGGTTGGGAGGTAATGAGGACACGAGTGTGGAGCCCTCACGGTGAGATTAGTGCCCTAAAAAAAAGATATTAGAGAGCTTGCTTCCATTCTCGCCACTCTCTGCCATGTGAGGACACAGTGAGAGGAAGGCCATCTACGGACCAGGAAGAGAGAGGGTCCTCACCAGAACCCAACCATAAAGGCACCTCGAGTCTCCAGAACAGGGAGAAATACGTTTCTATTTTTTTTCAGCCACCCAGTTTATGATAATTTATTCTAGAGCCTGAACTAAGACACCACCTCAGGCACGCAAAACAGTTACCAATCATAGGACCTTGTAGCCCAGGGCCAGCATGATCTGAACTGGATACTAACCAGGGAGACGGCAAGAACTAGATCGGAGGGGAGGGAACAAAACAGACATTAACTCGAGCAAAAGCTCTGTGTGACCCCAAACTGTTGCTCTTGGCGCTCTGGCTCTCTCCCTGAGTTTCCTAATAGTCTCATAGGGATATTAACAATGATTGCTAGGCTATTAACACTGGCACCTTTAAAAGGAACACAGCCTTTAATGAATATGAAACGCTATTAAAAATAAACCAGGACTTCCTTTGAACCTGCCACGGAAACACAATGGCAGGTACAGAGGGATTTAAGCCCCAGCAGCGGCTCATGGGATTTTAGAGCACTGCCTTTTATAGAAAGTAGGACTTAGAGGGTTTTAGGAAAGTCGTTCTACCATTTTTTCGGGAGGAAAGAAGACCTGCCTTCGTTCTGCAGGTGGCTGTTAATTACCCAGTTGCTCCGGGCCCTGCCCCTCCACTTATCCGCAAGGGGGTCATGCTCATGAACTTCAGGCACTTGCTGCATTCCCTTTCCCTGGCCCTGCTCAGGGGCTCCCCAGAACCTCCAGGGATGGATGCGTAAGCAGACAACAGGGTGGGGAGGAAGAACAGGTGGGCTTTCTAAGCCCTCCCAAGTCCAGTGTATCTCGTGCTTCCTTAAGGGTCAAGGTACCTGTGTTCGGTTCCACATCACTGAGGCTCTCGAGTGGCCAAGCTTATTCCTACACGGCCCTTTGTCATAATGCCTGAGGAAAATGTCATTCTGAAAAACAAGGGAGAGAGGTCTCAACAAACACGCTGTTTTGAATTGAGACAAATACTAACCACACTGGATCTAACAAACGCAAACCATATTTTGCTTGGTGGAAGCAAACGCTCTTTCGGGCGACACTGATGAACAGCCTCCCCGAATCCCGAGGCCGCGATCTTTACGATGTATCTCGGTACTTTTACAAAGCACTGAGTGAAAAGAGATTGTAATCAACGAGACTCTTGACTGAGTCTTGAAAGGCTCCATGTCCTGACCAATCCTCTTTGAAAGGCAGCTCTAGAGCAGGTGCGATATGGAACGAAGGACAGTCTTCCTCGGCTGGAAGGCGGCCACAGTAGAGCAGGCGAGGAAAAATGCCAGCAGCTGAGGTGGGAAATGCAGGCATGAGATACTGAGAAGGTAACTAACCAGGTGGGGGAAGAAGGAGAAGAAGTCACAGGTGAGGGGAAAGGCACTGGGGAGAAGCAGGAGCCTGGCCAACAGAAATGACAACGGAGAGATGAACTTTGTTGGGACGATGACGGCTACGGTTTGGACAGGCTGAACTTGAGAGACACTTGAGCCATCCAAGTGGTACTGTCCAAAAGGCAGCTGATTCCACAGATCTGAACTTTGGGGGAAGGCCTTAGGTACTGGCAGATGTTGGGGGGAGGGGCAGGAAACAACACAGAAGTAGATGAGATCACCCGGGAGAGAGTGTAGACTGGAGAGCAAAGAGGATGTTGGTCACAAACATTTGGGTCACAAAGAATGGGTCAAGGGGAGCCTGGGAAGGAAACGGAGAAGTGGCCAGAAATGCAGAAGGGAAGCCAGAAGAGGTGTCATCACTGAAACAGACAGTTTAGGTAGGATGAGGACTGAAATATCCCTTGCATTTCACTCAAGGCCTTAGAAAAATACAGCTGGGGAGTGACAATGTGGCAAGCTGAGTGTACTTCAATGCCCGGAGGTAAGTCAGCGTCAACAACAAGAGGTGACTATGTTGTTTTGAGGCCTGGCTCAAAGAGGAGGCTGGGGGAGAATGGGAGTATGGGAGACACATAGGTTTGAGAAAAGTGTGATTCGTTTTCAAATGGGACACAGCTGCATATGTGATGTTAGTGGAAGTTGAAGTCACAAGAGAGAGAAGAGGTAACAGAAGGGGACAGGTCTCTGAGGTACCCACAGCACAAGATGAAGAACACCTCGTCCTCTGAAGACAGCAGGGATGGGGACGAAGGCAGGAGCAAACGCAACACCCCAGTAAAGCTCAAAACCACGCTGGGTGGCTGTCTGTCTCACGCTTGGCTCTCGGACAACCATCCTGCTCCCAGACCCACTGCTCTGAAACTTTCCCACAAACAAAGATCAACACCACCATCTGACACAGAACACTTGTCGAGGGGAAAATGTCATTACCAACAGGCCAATGCCCCTGGCTAAACCCGAGAAAATGGGATCTCAAGAAACAATGACCAGAAAAAGATGCTTCAGTATTTGAAGCCTGTGTATCCAGCCTTTTAACATCTGTACCATTTCATCTCGAGCGTCAGAACAGTCCAAGTAACAGAACAGTGTGTTCTTTGCAACGCCATACCCCAGACATATTCCAGCCAAAGGATGGACAGATCTGGCACACATATTTATTCCCTTCCATTCTTGCCGCTTAAAAAGAACCTCATGGGCTCAGCCTCCTTGTGGCTATGAACCCAATTAATATTCTGGTTAAACCTGAAGGAAAACAGAGATTTCTTCCCTCTGTAAAACATGAGGGCTGTGCAGTCAGTGAGAACCTCACTCAGAACATCTCACGTTTGGAATCACGACAGCTCTCAAATATCACCCTTAATTGTAATTCGGGGGGTTATGATAGAATTTTTTTTTAAGTGGAAACATTTCTTTCAACCTGAGCTACTGAGCTTCTGAAGTCTAAAATGTCAATTTTCTTTTCCCCAATTTATACCTCTGCTTGAAACACTGAGATCGGGCTGATTAAAATTCTTACAGATGTCTGAAACAACCTATCTAGTTTTCAGTTAAAACCCAGGCATGTGGGGGGCGGAACGCATCCCGTATTCACTGCACACGGACTCGCTGGGTGTGTGTGACACTAAAGCCCCACACTAACTGCTGATCGAATTGAAGCAAACTAAGCCAACGAAATGAGAAGTTGAGAAAAGAAGGTCCCTGCCCCCCACCAACATGACGGAGGCTCACACGGATATGGACGCATCTTCCTCGTCTGGATTGCCAAAACGGTGAATATCTCTTCCTATCTGGGGTAGCTCACATGTGCTAGAGTAAATGCTAGAACTGAAGCAAGTCTGCTCATCCAGCCTTCACATCACCTTCTACCTCTGGGGTTACCATTAGCCTTGGCCCGGGACTGAATGAGCTGTACTCGAATTGGGCAAGACGTGCTTCATGAATGGTGAGGGAACAGAGTGAGGGGGGCAGACCCCTGTGTCTGGGAAGGCAACCCTAACAAAACAATAGCAAAACTGCTGTCATGGCAGTGAATGAAGTGGTTATTGAAGACATCTCATGGATTTGAGTGGCCTTTTTCTTTAAATTCAGAAAGAAGAAGACAACCAAAGTACAGTAGGCAGAATGGCGGCTCCCCTACAGACGCCCGTGGCCTAATCCGCAGAATTTGAGAATATGTTGCCCTTACATGGCAAAATGGACTGTACGGATGTGATTACATTACGACCTTCGTGGGGGAGTGTAGTCTGCATCACCCAGATGTGGCCAACCTAATCACAGGGCCTAGAAGGGCAGAGAAGCTTCCCCAGCTGTGGTCAGAGGGAGCCGTGAATTGGAAGAAGGGTCGGACAGATGGGATGTGGCTGGCTTTGAAGACGGGGAAAGGGGCCACAGGCCAACGAATGCAGGCAGGCTCTAGACAGTGGAAAAAGCAAAGAAATGGATTCTTCCCTCGAATCCAGAAAGGAATGCAGCCCTAAAGACCCTGTGATTTTAATCCAGTGAGACCCATGTCAGATGTCTAGAAGTAAAGATAATAAATCTATGTTGCTTAAGCCGCTGTGTTCGTGGTGATTTGTTACAACAGCAATGTAAAATGAACACACGGATGATTCTTTTTGGAACAAGAGGAGACGGTGCTCCCAAAACAGGAAATGTCCCTAAAACAAAACAAAAAAAAAAGCTTGCTTGCCTTTAAGGTTGAGGTGACACAGTGAAGGTAATCAGAGATTTTATAGACATCTGAAGTGGAGAGTATCACTAAGAACAGTAAATGTCTTTTACAGGACAAACAGAGGCTCATTGTTTCCAAAGGAAAGGCCGTAGGGTCCCGGTGGTCACACCGATACAGAAAGACCACGTGAGAAGCCTTCCGAGTGGAACTTACATCCAGGTTCTGGAGACAGTACCAGCAAAACGTGTGCTTGCAATTCTTGCACATCATCTGAGCACAGCCTTCGTTGCGTTCGATATAAACCCGACAAACAGGGCATTGCTTAATGGGGGCTTCTGTGTCTGTCCCAAAGAGGGCCCTAGAAACAAAATGGATGAGAAATTATAGGGTGTGGATCAAGAATGCTGCCTGAGTTTCTTAAAAGCTAGAACCACAAGGGGGTAGACTACCAGAGCTGGGGAAGAGTGAGCTGAGTGTAAAGAATTAAATAGTTAACTAACACCTTTCTAGATTCCACTTTATGGTCACCAACTGAATTCCTGGGGCTCCTGATGGGTAGGTAGGGAACCCTTCCTTATCCGTGCTGAATTCACTTCCATGGAAGAGGGTGGGGGTAAAAATTGGAGAGACACAGATTATTAGTCATTCAGATAACTCCAAACAGAAGAGAACCTTTATTTATCTTTGGCTTGAAGTGAATTATATAATTGTATTTTCCACACCTGGCTTAACTCGTTATTTGGAGTATTTCATTCCCCGAGCACACACTGTCTAAATAAGAAATGCAAGCAGCCCGCTATACAAGAGAAACACAAGCTCAGGATCTGAGACGGCACAGATAAACCTCTTATCTAGTGATCTGTTCAGACAAACAAATGGCAGAGGTTGAGGGAGTCAGTGACCAATACTTTAAAGAAACACCTGGGGTGCCTGGCTGGCTTAGTCGGTACAACATGCAACTCTTAACCTTGGGGTTGTAAATTCGAGCCCCACACCGGGTGAAGAGATTATTTTAAAAAAATAAAATCTTTAAAAAATAATAAAATAAAATAAATGCCCAATATCATTCAAGAGACCTGCTCCAGATGGATGAATAGGTCAACACAGGCTCACAGCCTTAAGGGGCACAGAAAATAAGTGGAGCTAGTTGAGGTGGGAGGGTTAGGGAAGCCTCAGCCCGGCGCTGTACTTCAGCCACTGTTCATTAAAACCAGCACCCAGCACATGGAGACATCAAGTTCACACAGTGTTGTTAGATCCAGGATCGGAGCTGGTGCTCACCATAACCTTATAGAGCACTGGGACAGTTACTATTTTAATTCCTACCCTCCCCCTTTTTTTGCAAATAGAGAAACAGACTCATAGAGTGACAACGTCAGATCTCAACCCCTCTCTCCTCTGGGATCTTTGCACTGTCCTGTGACACCCACAGACTTTACTGCCATGGCAGTGAAAATGCAGAAGGTACTGGCTAGGAAGGTCCACACCTGCCAAGTGCATGAAGATCTATTTTTCCTCTTGATTTGTTTGGTCTAAGATTCCAGCCCAGCATCATAGCCAGGTAGTGTTGCTATTCCTGAAGAATCGTTCTACATATTCGGAGGGTGCGGGGTGAGTAAGCCAACTGGACTCCTAACACTGGTACGTCTGTTCTCACTGATGCAGAACAGCCATAGCCTTGAGCAGAGCAAGGGATCAAGCACAAAGGTCTCTCACTCTGGGCCCTTCTGCTGCCGGAAAAAGTACTGAAAGGTACAGATTTAATTGCTGCTCGTTGTAACAAAATCTGAACCTTGGTGCCATCTTTTCAGAGCATAAAGTATCGGGAGATGAGTTCTCTTCCTCTTGGACCTAGGAATTGAGTACTGCGCTGCCCTGCAGGGCTGCTGTTTCTACTGCTGTGCTCTCTTTGACGTGACTGGCACACCTCACAAGCTGGCAGCATAATCAGGTAAGAAAATAATCCCAGCACCACTTTGCAAGCAAGAAGAATGAGGTCTGTCCCTAGCAGGTGGCTACCACTCCTTGGCAAATGGCTGTGGACAAGCCGTGACTTCCTACTGGAAACCAGTGGTCCCTGTGCCTCCCTGCCTAAAGAGAAATCAAAATTTATACAAGCTCTAATTTCAGCAGTGGCTGGAAGATCCTCCAGGGGTAAATACCTTAATTCCCTTTAGAAATTCTTCTTTCGTTATTGTTTGTTAACAACTTACCAATTCTGAGACGCTTCTCGGGGAAGCTCCACAGGGAAGTGACTGATCTCTACATTCCATCACCAGATAACTCCTTTGCCAAGAGACATATTTGGGGTTTCTGAGAAAACCAGTGAATAATCCCCAAGGCCATTTCCCTTCTTACCCGTGCTCTGTCGGCAGGACAACAGGCTGACTATCTCTACAGGAGACTTCTGCGTGCCAAGCATCCTTGCAACATGAGCAGAATTTCAGGTGACAAGAAGGACACTCCACCAGTACGGGCTGTCCCGGGTCACTTGATGCAACAGGGCACACTGTCTGACAGTCTGCGACAGGACACCATGTTCGGTGGGGGTCCAGGTGAACTTCTAGAGTGTAAAAAAAGAAAATGTGATGGTCTACCTGTCTTGCGCGCAGGCTTGTGGTTTTCCTCCCCTTCACGTTTCTCTGTTATAGGCTAACAGCCATGGAAGCTTGGTAAAACCAAGGGCAGTGATTTCCACCACTGGTCTTCAGAATGGATCCAAACGTACAAGGTCACTCAGCCCTGCCGCATTTCTCAAAGTAGGTACTAATGGAATGCCCTTCTGAATAGATAAGGAGTGTTCTCACCAACCAAAATCTGCGATTGTTTTTGGAATACTTCTCACCGTTCGTTCAGTACTCAAAGTAAGCAAACATCTCAAGTCCCTGCTATCGTTATTTTGGGTATCATCTTAGAGGAAAATTGGACCTGAAGGGCCTACCAAGGCAAAAGAAAAAAAAATACACAAAGGATTTTGTCCTTTCAGGCACTGAGAAACAAGTAGTTAAGTTTCTTCTGTTTCTTAGAGGGAAATGAAAGAACAAGGAAGAAATCGAATAGTTTAAGGACCAAACAGCATCTGTCTGGTGTGGCTTAGCAAAAAAGTCAGATTACCTGTCAGTTTGTATATTCCATTGCCCTGCCATATGCTAGAGACATTTGTAAAAGACTCACATGCTCCAAAAACAAAAGGTATGCACTTTCACAGACCATAAAATGATAGTCGGTTATATACTACACATGAGCTAGATCCACGTGGCATGTAGGAAAGCATATGGAGTTGGGGGTAAGGCCACTGTCATTCTATTCAAATGTTTACAAATTTTGTTCAGTCTTCTATTTTCTATTCCCTAACAGACCCCATGTTCTTGTCACATAATGTGACCTTTAAGGGAACATATCATGCAAAAAATGATGTCATTTGAGTAGTTGAGTGGCCCGTTTTTTTTTTTCTCTGAACCAATGTATTTTGCAAATTTTAAACCAATGAGATCCAGTTTTAAATCTCCCAAGGCTTGTGATTCTTTGTAATTTCCACACTGGAGGCAAACATACCCAGAGAGTGGTGCAAAAAGGAAATGAAGGCATTAAGTCTGAGCTTAGTTTTAAAGGTGATAATTTTACAAATTCAGTATCGGGGGAAATAAGTCCAAAATGTTCAAGTAAACACCGTCTGCATTAATCTCTCATCTAGAAAATGCAACAATCAGATCTATGCTCATTATTCAAAAAGAGCATCCTTACACATAGTGTCTTATCTAAAAATTTGGGGGAGCTGGGGTTGGAGAATTATAGGCCAAATATAATCAGAAAAGGGAAGCCTATTATGATTCACAGGTCCTCAGACCCCAAGAGAGATGGATCCTTGAAAAGTCCCTAAAACTTTGGGACAGCCTGGTTAGAAAGTCAAGGGGACAGTGACACACACATGCTCCAAGGTCTTGACCTTTTATTTCCATACCATTTATATTTTCTTTCAAACTCTTATAACTGCTTCACAAACACTAAACACTAATACACTAAAGAAATGAAGGTTGGTATGTAAATTAGAGCTAAGGACTCCCACATCACATACCTACTTACCACCCATTCTAAATCAGGGGTCTTTGAAAAGTCTGAAGATAAAGAAGGAAAAGGAAAGGAAAGATACATGACATAGTTAAATTTATAGCATCCCTACAGATCAACCTAAAAAGATACAAACATACAAATTGTCCACATAAGTCTAATCCAAATTATTTGGTAGACATTATGACCTGTTTGTTCCTACCAGCTTATTATTTCAGGGAGCTGGGATGCCACAATAAAATCAGGGTCAATAAATATGACAGCAGTTGGATTTCGAGAGATTCCCATAAGGAAAAAAATCTGAGGAAGCAATGCGCTGGCAGAGCCCAAAGCAAAAAGCAAGGAAAGAGTCTGAGCCACAGAAAACCGTGATCTCGTGTATTTTTCTCCACTTTGACAGCACAGAAATGACCAAGCGAAGGAGCGTGGAGAAAGGGGCCAAAGGGACACATTTCAGCTTTCTACTCATTTCGTTGTTCTTTAAGGATAGCTTATAGAACTTAACTAGCACCCAAAGTAGGGTTACCAAGAAATAGATTCTTACTTCATCCAAAAGTGATATTGGCCACTCTAGCCACTTCTAGAGTCCCTCAATATCGGCCCCAACCCCTTTCAACCTGCTGAGAACACTCGTCTTATCTCTTCAGACGCAGAACATGGCGGACACTCGCTTTCCCAGCCTACTGCGCAACCGTAGCTTGATCACCTGACATGGTCTAGCCAGTGGGAGGGGAGGGGAGGGGAGGTCCGACAAGGGGCTTCTGGGACAAGGTCTCCTTCCTGTTGTGCGGGCAAGAATTGCCCTTCCGTCCAGCCACCTTTGAACACAACCGCCTGAAGTTGGATGTCGGGGAATATGATCTGGGAAAACTGTGAGGAAAAACTACATGAGGTAGAGAAACCGAGCGGCTTCATCAGCCAAACCTGCAACCATCGACCTCTGGATTCCCTGTGTGTGAGGTAATTCACTGCCCTCGCTGTTTAGGCTCCTCAAAGTCCGGCGTTCTGCTCCTTGCGAATGAAAGCATCTCAAATGGTAAGGCCACCTCTAGCAATAGTGAGCAAATGCCCACTTCCAACAAGGACCGTTCCTCCTGGGGAAGCAGGTATTGTACAAAGGAG
This sequence comes from Acinonyx jubatus, assembly GCF_027475565.1. Classification (NCBI taxonomy): domain Eukaryota; kingdom Metazoa; phylum Chordata; class Mammalia; order Carnivora; family Felidae; genus Acinonyx; species Acinonyx jubatus. The sequence goes on along the minus strand of NC_069385.1, from coordinate 138,849,414 downwards.
ATGAATGCGGCATGTCCGAGACGACCTTTAAAGTCCTTTACAACCCCAGGATTTTATCATTTCTGTAGGTGAGGAACGTGGAAATGCGCGTACAGAAAAAAATACACACGACACACATCATCCTGTGGAAAACGTGTGTACCATAATAAAAATTTTTTGTTATTATTAAAGTTTTTTAAAAAAAATGGGGTGCCTGGGTGGCTCAGTCGGTTAAGCATCTGACTTCGACTCAGGTCATGATCCTGCGGGTGTGAGTTCGAGCCCGGCATCGTCAGGCTCTGTGCTGATGGCTCAGAGCCTAGAGCCTGCTTTGTATTCTGTGTCTCCTCCTCTCTCTGCCCCTCCCATGCTCATGCTCTCTCAATAATAAATAAACATTAAAAAAAAATTTAAAAAAATTAACACACTATGCCAGATCCATAAGGTTTTTGTGTAGTTCAGCAGACAAGTAATGTACATCCATATAGTTCAACACTACGAACTTTAAAATAAGGTGACTCAAACGTGACAATATGGAAAGATCCCAAGGATATATTACCAATTAAAAAATGCAGATTCAGGATGAGTATAAATGAACCATGTTTATAAAAATACGTTTTAACATTTTGAGAAGAAGGTGCCTGGGTGGCTTCATCAGGTTGAGCGTGAGACTCTTGATTTGGGCTCAGGTGATGATCTGATGGTTCGTGACTTCAAGCCTCGGATCAGGCTCTCTGCTGTCAGCTCAGAGCCTGCAGCCTGCTTCGGATTCTCTCTCCCCCTCTCTCTGCCCCTCCCCCACTCATACTTGCTCTCTCTCTGAAAAAATAAATAAATAAACATTAAAAAACAAAACAACAGGGGCACCTGGGTGACTCATTCAGTTAAACATCTGACTCTTGATATCAGCTCAGGTCATGATCTTGCAGTTTTGTGGGATCAAGCCCAGCGTTGGGCTCTGTGCTGACAGCATGGAGTCTGCTTGGGATTCTTTCTCTCCCTCTCTCCCCTCCTCCATTTGCTGTCTCTATCTCAGTCTCTGTCTCTGTCTCTCAAAATAAATAAATAAACATTAAAAAATTAAAAAAAACATTTTCAGAAGAATATGTAAGAAACACAAAAATGGTTATCCTTGAGTAAAAGGTGAGGGGGGGGGCGGTTGGGGAAGGAAGCAAAGATTTACTTTAATACTAAACTTGAATTTAAAAAACAGGAATACTACTTTTATAATTTTTAAAAGCTAGTTTCTTTTTTTTATTTTTTACATTCCTTTTGAGAAAGAGAGTGTGTGCACACAATGGGGGGGGGGGTGGTTGGAAGGAGGGACAGAAAGTGAGGGAGACAGAGAATCTCAACCAGGCTCTGCGTTGTCAGTGCAGAACCTGACACAGGGCTTGAACCAAGAACCATGAGATCGTGACCTGTGCAAAAACCAAGAGTTGGAGGCTTAACCAACTGAGCTACCCAGGCACCCCTAGAAGCTCGTTGGAAAAGGCTACTATCAATCTGGTATATGAACAACAGACTAATAAAATAAGTCTGCATCTAAGCTGTCCCCTGGAAAATCATCAACTTTTTGCAACACTGATATTTAGATTTCCCCTTTGTTTCACATTCTCCATATATACAATTCTCATACTATGTTTTTCCTTCCCCCTAAAAATCCTCTCTCTTTACCAAATTATAGTCCACCCCCCCTTAAAGGACCTTCATTCAAGGACCTACTGTGTACTTGTCTTAATTTTGATGTCACAGAATCAGCATCTTGTAGACCCTAGATCTCCACCCACCTGAATTATGGCTCTCTGCATTTGGAAAGACATCAACTTGCCAAAACATGGAACTTTACATACAGCACTTTCAAAATTAAACTGCCTTTATGAAATGTCACTTATTAAGGGCGACAATGAAAAAATTTTCTAACTTCACAAGGAATAATAATTACCCTTACTGGACCCCTACTGTCTCTCTGTACCTAACATCCATTTCACTTCTTCTCTCATCCCAGTCCTTGGATGAGTGATCCAGAGTCACTGATTCTCATTCCTATCCCCTCCTACCCTCCTTAAATCTCTAAAGTCAAGTTTTTATTCCCAACTCATTAATAAACTGCTCTCTGAAAGTTAAAACTGCCATGTCCCTACTCATATCCAGCAAGTGTTTTGTTTTTTTTTTTTTAAATGTTTTATTTATTTTTGAGACAGGGAGAGACAGAGCATGAACAGGGGAGGGTCAGAGAGAGGGAGACACAGAATCTGAAACAGGCTCCAGGGTCTGAGCGGTCAGCACAGAGCCCGACGCGGGGCTCGAACTCATGGACCGAGAGATCATGACCTGAGCCAAAGTCAGCCGCTTAACCGACTGAGCCACCTAGGTGCCCCCAGCAAGTGTTTCTTTTTTTTTTTTTTTTTTTACGTTAATTTATTTTTGAGACAGAGAGAGACAGAGCATGAACAGGGGAGGGGCAGAGAGAGAGGGAGTCACAGAATCTGAAACAGGCTCCAGGCTCTGAGCTGTCAGCACAGAGCCCGACGCGGGGCTCGAACTCACGGACCGTGAGATCATGACCTGAGCCGAAGTCGGACGCTTAACCGACCAAGCCACCCAGGTGCCCCAGCAAGTGTTTCTTAATGCAACTTGTATCAGATGCTCTTGTAGCTCCCTCTTCCATAAAGCACTGGCCTATTTTCTTCCCCAAACCTTCCTTCTCCTTTAGCATCAAAACTGCTTCCGTTGGTCCCATCTATGAATGGTGTCTAAGACTTGGCCCTAGATTTCTCCGTTATTTGACTTACACAACCCTTGCCATGATTAAGTCTCAATCTCATTCTAATTTGTACTATTTCAAACTTCTTTTGGCCTCATGTCTTGTGATGATATGCCTGAAAACTAGGCATTGGTCATTCAACAATTGATCGATATCAGGTACTTTTTAGAGATCATGGGCTCTAAAAGAGGTGAAAATAGAGGTTTGCAGGGCGCCTGGGTGGTTCAGTCGGTTAAGCATTCGACTCTTGATCTTGGCTCAGGTCATGATCTCATGGTTTGTGAGTTTGAGCCCCATATCGGGCTCTGCACTGACAGCGTGGAGCCTGCTTGGGATTCTCTCTCTCCCTCTCCCTCTGCTCCTCCCCTCCTCACTTTTTCTCTGTCAAAATAAATAAACATTAAAAACAAAAGAAAATAGAGGTTTACTTCTCAGAAATCTCAGCGCAAAAAGAACCAGAGATGTTCAAAATTAATAAAATGTAAAAAAAACCACAAGCAATGTAATAACTGACAGAGCACCCCACAAGATAACATAAATGAAATTATTAACAAATAAATGTGAGCAACTCTTAGGGGTGGAGGTAAGGAATGTCTGATATACAGAAACTTTTTTTTAATACAGAAATATTTTATGCTTCTCTTATCCCAAGTATCCATAATGAAGTTTCTCCTTTTAATCAGCTCTAAAATCAGGAGGTAAAACTGGTCCCTCTTAACCACAGTACAAAGCAGATGGCACATGCTGAGATAAAACACAAAGAAATTAAGTTAGAGCTAAAGCACCACAGAAGCAAAGATGAAAAACAAAAAAAACCTCAATCCCCGTAATAGCAACTCTGCAGGCAGCCAGAGTCAGGAAGGCATAAAAGGAAAAGGACAGTCTTCTTCCCAATAGTGGAATAAAGATTCTGCACTTAAGGAAACACTGAGCAAGGACACCGGCGGTCGCCTCCTGAAGCAGGGTCCCACCAGCTCACAACCTACTCCATCTCGTCCCAACGCTGCATTCAGTGACACCACATGAATCGACTACTTGAGAAATCAACCATGGTAAAGTATTTACACCACAGAAAGCGGCAAACACTGTAAATCAGGGCCTCCCCCGCCCCCACCAAAAAACCGTTTGCCAACACATCCCTGAACATTGTCCACCTTGAGAGTAAAAACATAGACGTAGAGACCCTACCTCAGCATAGTCAAGTGTGGGGCACACAGCGGGCAACCGAAGAACAAAACTTAGCATGAGAAGAGAAGTGAAAACTACAAAAGTGAAACAGTTCTTGTAGCCATATTTGCTGACCAGCCTTTTCTACCTCCTGAACATCCCGCATACAGACAGGTACTTACATCTGAAGTAATCCTCTCATGTCCCCCACGGGTATACATCTTCTAAAGAGTGTTTGCTATTTGATTATATATTCTAGTTTATTGTTGGTTAATTGCTTCTTGTACATATGTCTGGGATCATCGACTCCAGTGAGAGCTCTCCTAGAAGACAGGCTGTTTCTTCTGCTCAGAACCACAGCATGTGTATGTATGTTACGAGTACGTAGTTTTGGATCTGCCCACCATACTTCTAAGCACCCCTCACTATGCCAGTCATATGGGATGCACTCAGTACATTCCTGACCACCCAGCAAATGGAAATTTTTTCCTTTATAAATACAAAGGGTCACGGGGGAAAAAAAAAAAGAGAACAGATATCTACTAATTTAAACCAATTCCTTCTCTTGAACAGAGCCCCCCCTTCTCCCATCAGCCATTCTTTTAAAGAACCTAAATAAATGGAAAGCGCTGCTAGGTAGAATCTGACATGATTAAAGCCTGGAGAAAAGTCCATCAATACAGGAGGTACCCACAGTAGCAATATAGTACCATGTGTTTATGTAACGTTTGCTTTGGGGCACAGCTATTTTTTACACAGGTACTTGAGCTTGTTCTACACCTTTTAAATATTATTCTGGTGGGGTGCCTGGGTGGCTCAGTCGGTTGAGTGTCTGACTTTTGATTTTGGCTCAGATAATGACCCCAGAGTCGTGGGATCAAGCCTTATGTCGGGCCCCATGCTGAGCGTGGAGCCTGGTTGAGATATATTCCCTCCCTCCCTCCCTCTCTCTCTCTCTGCTCCTCTCCCCACCCTGACTCATTCTTCCTCTTTCTCTCTCTCAAATAATAATAACAAAAAAATACATACACTGTTCTGATAATTAAAGGACACTTGTCAAAGAAGTTATGCCATTGTCTTCTTGGTAAAGCATTAAGAGCAAATAACTATTCTGAGGCAAAAAGACAAATCTATCCAAATTTGACAGTCCCCTCAGCTTTATATTTCTGTGTTAACGAAAGGAGCTGAATAAGTTAACAAGGAGTTAACATTCAAAGGAGTAGTGACTCAGTTTCTCACACTGGTGACGGAGACAGGACTAAAGAGATTTATCGCTTGCAGTCAAACAGTACACGCAAGCCTTCTGTAGAAATTCACAAAGGACATTTGAATGAGAAGAAAAGGTATATTCATACTTCTGGGCCTGAATATATAGAGAATACCTAAATGATTTGGTTTTTTCTCTGCCGCCTTCATTTTTGGTTTATGGCAGAGACCTCTCAGCTCAAATGCACACTTTCTGCTCTCTCAACTGGGTAACTATTAATTTGGTTAGAATTGCTAGAGATAAGCCTCTAGGATTGTTACATTTGTGTGAGAACCAGATGACTCTGAGCAAACATTACTTCTGGTTTTGAGAGTTATTTATAGCTGTATGTTTTTTAAAAACACATTGAAGTCAATAGGTTAGAACCATGAACAAGCAGCTAATCTACGCATGGTTTTGATCTGAAAGATTTCCAACTTATATCCAAATGATGCAGAAGAGGAGACTTACACGTCTAATAGGGCAGGGCAATTTCACAAGGAGCTAAGTGAGCAGAGGGGAGGGTCACAGGACATAATGTGGGGATAGTCATCAAGGACCTGATTCTAGAGGATGATGATAAGGCCTAAGCATGCTGAGAAGCTGCTGGAGGGGCTTTTTTTTTTTTTCGGTAGTATAACACAAATACGATGTGCACATAAGCTGTCTATTCACGTTCACCACTATGCGGCCTGGCATTAGGAGCGCTGAGTCTGATGGCCAGCTGGGCCGTGCTTTCCACAATGGCCCTGTGGTTCTTAGACATTGTAAGCAATCTCTGCACAGTAAGATTTGTTGCACATCCACAGCTCTTCACGCTCCTTGACGCTGTGGACGAGGAACTTCTGGAAGGCACCAGGCAGCACGTGCTTTGTTTTCTTGCTGCTCCCGTAAGCAATGCCGGGCATCAAGATCTGGCCCTTGAATCTTCTGCGCGCCATATTGTCAGTGCCTCTGGGCTTCCACCAGTGGCGCTTAATTTTGATATATTGGTCTGACTGGTGCCTGATGAACTTCTTGGTCCTCTTTTTCGCAATCTTGGGCTTCACCAGAGGTCTGAGGGCGGCCACGATGCCGAATAGGAGATGGCCGCCACCCCCACAGGCAGTGCCGAGGAAGAGAGGGCAGTGCCACTGTGATGAGGGGAGAGCCGTGACACGATGACCACTCTCAGAAGATTACTCTGGCTACCGTAGGGAGTAGAGCTGGTGGCGGCACAGGGTGACGACAGAGAGCAGCGATCTAATCCGAGATGCACTGGATTCTAGGTGAGAAGTGGAAGTACTCATAATTTGGAGCATATTTTGAAGGTGAAACAGTCAAGATTTCCTAGTGAGGATGCAGTTGGATGCAGTCATTCCAAGCTGACAACCAGTGATCTAGAAAGCTTTCTGAAACTTCGTATTTGTTGAATAAATGAACGAAGCAACGTAACAGAAGTGTAAGAAATGCTATCTGTAAATCAATTCCCCGTGGTAATAAAGGATAATGACGGTCTACACAGCAAGGTTCTGTCTTACTCAGCCCTGCATTCAGATATTTCCAGAGCTCAGAGAGACTATTGCACAGGGTTTCTTGGACTCTCAGGGAGAAGAGCACCCCCCAGCAGAACAGGGATTCCCACCCGCAAGTCTAGCCAGATTACACTGAAAAGGTATCTGAGCACAGCATGGCATCTCCCCTAACGACTGTGCTTTGGCCCAGCTCCTAGAAGAGCAGCTACAAGTAAACATCCACAGAGGCTAAGAGAGGCATTTTTATTTTTTAAGAATTAGAATTTCAGGGGCACTTGAGTGGCTCCGATGGTTAAATGTCCAACTCTTGATTTCAGCTCAGGTCATGGTCGCACAGTCCATGGGATCGAGCCCCCCTCGGCACTGAGAGTGCGGAGCCTGCTTGGGATTCTCTTTCCCTCTTTCTCTGCACCTTCCCTGCTCACATGCGTGTGTGCACACACTCTCTCTCTCGGAGTAAATAAACATTTTTTAAAAAGAATGATTATAATTCCAATATGCTATTAAGAGCACAATTTTGCTTCCTATCCATCAGGTAACAGAGTGTACCACAAATGGTTTTTTTCCTAGAGGAAAAAACGCTAAAGGGGTGTCACATATTAGCAATCCTAACCCCCGCCAAAGAGGAACCGACTGATGGACACCAGTTGGAAGCCAAATCATGTCCGTGAACAAGAGCTTCTCCCCCTCACGCCTGACTCCACCCCGTTGACCTGAGAGGAGCCTGAAGGGAGGGGAGCTGTACGGGGTTAATGCGCAATTTTTAAAAACACTTTTGATTACTATTAGAGTGAATTCGATTCTAACTCCTGGCTCTTGGCCTAGGAGATACAGTTATCATGGAGATAAACAAAATGCACACATCCAAAAAAACGTAAGATTTCGTTTCTTCCCCCTTCAAATTGCCATTCCAAAGCTGGAGGAAAATGCACTAATGCGTAGTCAGCTAATTTTTTCTGCATCCGCGGTGACAAAAGCTTCATGTAGCTCTGAGATGGGGGAAAAGTTCAGGAATCTATAAAAAGAGAGCCCAGGGGCCTGTACACAGGCTAGGGGTATTCCCAACACTTTACCATGAACGTGATTTAGCAGTCATTAAACGTAACATACTTACATCAGAGACAGACAAATTCACCAACTGGAGCCAGGATTTACTTAAGAAAATTAACACTGATCACTGAAGTAAAGTTGCATGACTGTTTGGTCTTAAGACTGCTTGTTCATAGAAATTAGGCAAGGCAGGAAATGCTACGTAAAGCTATCTCTACTTCTGTATTCTGACAATTCTTGAGAAATAGAAACATTTTAAGAGAATAAAACTGCCTTGAGCCTTAAGGAGCATGTCTGACCCCAGCGACTGTTTTCAGTTTTCAAACCCTGATCTCGAGATCCACTGGAAGCCATCAGTATTACATAGGCAGAGCTTGGTTTTTATTCTGTTGTAAATTCTCTTAACTAACATAAGTGGGTTTTCTGCCATCCTCTGCCAGTGTGAAGCTGTGCCAGAAAAGAGATCCCATGATTTCATATTATGGTAGGAAACATCATCATACACCCAAGCTAATTTATCAGCTGAAATAAATCAAACTGGTTTAACTTTCATGACCCTCTGCATTTTTAATTATGCCAAAGTTAATTTGCTTTCTGATATCTCAAGGAACAAAGGTCTTCTGTAGCTAGTTAAAATGCAATTAAACTGATCAGAATTAACATCTGCCGTAGCAAATAAAGTCAAAGAGACGTGGCCTTTAGCAGCCCTCTGTCAAGATTGCTGAGGAGAACCAACAGAATTTCAGACCTGGAAACAACTTCTGAGGTTATCCAGTCTGACGCTCTTACATTATGACCCACACAAGCTAGAAGCATGCATAACCCGCAGTTCCTGAGTATATGCTGGGATCCGGCCTTTTTTCCTCCTAGAATACCATTCTCTATGTAAACGCATAACCATGTTGTTAAATAGATTTCCATTTCCACTATGAACATGGGAACGTTTTCTCTTTAGAGCAGCCACTTTGCACGCTCTGGGTCAGCAAGTCATGATCTCCTTGGAGGTGCTGGAGAAGGTGGGTTCATGATTCAAGTAACAGCACACTGTATGATGGTGCCATACGATGCTTTAGAATCTAGGACAATGCAGATGGAAACATGATGAAAAAGATACGGGTTAAGATGAAAAGAGGACAAAAGTCGTATTATTGTGCTATACCCTCAGTCCAAGGTATGATCTGGATCCTAGAAGATGCTCTTTTCGTTTGGTTTAGAAACCACTGGGACAAAGGTAAGATGGGGTGGCAATAGTGATGAATAACAAAAGCCACAACAACGATAACGACAGCAATAATTTACTGAGCACACACAGTGACAGACACACAACACTGACTCATTCTTCACAACACTCCAGCTGTTACAGGTGCAAATGGAAGTGCACACAGGGTGCAAGACGTCATACTGTGCCTGTCACTTGGGGCCCTTTTCAAAAAATCACCCTATCTGGTGATAAGGGTCTCTTCTTACGGGCATTTAGTTTTTCAGAGGAAAGCTGAACCACCTAGAGGGCGCTGTTTGAGATTTAGAACTGACCCGCAAGAAAGAGTTGATGGTAAAGGAGAGGAAGCAGAACGCTGGGGAGAAAATGTTACCATCTGGAGGCACAGGGTAGCTTTGTAAGGAAACCCTAGACTTAGTCATACATTTACCACAAAACACCAAAAAGCAGGCTCAAAGGGAGAACAGGTGTGCACACACACGCACATGCATGATAAGAATGGGCTTAGGGTCAGAAACTATGAAAAGTAAGACGACTAATAACAGACGGGAGCTGTTGAAAAATAAAACTGAATTAACAGGAAGGTCATGGAAGTATCACACAGCGCTAACAAAAACAAACAAAAAACACCAGGGCGCCTGGATGGCTCAGTCGGTTGGGCGTCTGACTTGGGCTCAGGTCACGATCTTGCAGTTTGTGGGTTCGGGCCCCACGTGGGGCTCTGCGCTGACAGCTCGGAGCCTGGAGCCTGCTTTGGATTCCGGGTCTCCCTCTCTCTCTGCCCCTCCCCCATTTGTGCTCTCTCTCTCAAAAATAAACATTAAAAAATAATTTTAAAAAAATGCCAAGAGAAACCAAATAACTACACACAGAGCCCTGGTGACATAAAACTTTAAATGATTAAACACAAAGGCGGGGCGGGGAGCATTTCACCAAAGACAAATAAAGGAGTGAGATGAAACTCAAAGAGCCCCATCTTCAATGTTGAGACTTTTGTTGCAGTGTTGAAAGGAGGCTTGTGAAAAATGCTGAGAACAGACGGGCTTTGGAGAAAGACCGGGCCGCGACTTACAGCAGCATCGGGAAGTGACCCTGGCACACAAGAGATTCTCAGTCCACAGAAACGTAGATATTAAATACGTGAGTGAAGGCAGTAGGATTAACAGATAACAGGAAAATAAATTCCTATTTTACTTTTTCCAACAGAGAACAGTGTGCCGCTGGCACCATTTCTAAGAGTTTCCAGCCACTCTGAAAATACAAATAGCCAAGAACAGACCAATCAACCACGAGGGAACTGAAGCAACGTGCAATTATAATAAATAAAAAGGGGTCACAAAAAATAGGAAGAGTGCTTAAGGACTAGAGATGGAAAATCTTAATCCAATTTAAAAAAATATTCTGAAAACATAGACTCCAGACAAGCAGACTCGAGAGACAAAATTCTAGCATTAATCATCAGGCACGTGCTTTGAGGACCAGTAGAAAGTACAACAGTGATCACTAACACATGCCAAACTTAGTATTCTCTTTTCTTGGTTAATATTGGAAGACTGACACGGAAAGGGAGAGCCACAAACACAGTAGTAGCCAACAAAAAGTCACAGATGGAAGGAAAGTGGATTCATCGAATAACCCATCTATGCCAAATGCTGTTTCTCTGCTTTATGTAAACAGTGATGATTTAGGCTTGTTCCTATTCAAAATATTTTCCCCCACAAAGACTCAGATGAAAACAAAGCTATAAAAGGCAAGTTAATCATATATGTAACATAAAGCAGAAGACAATTAAAACACGGATGACAGACTAAAAACCGAGAACTTGGTAGGCAATAAGCAGGGGGCAAAACTAATGGAAATGTGTATAACTAAGATACAAGGCCACCACTAATCTGAGTCTTTTTCCAGAGCAACGACAGTCTCTACACCTCTGAGGGCCCAGTCGGTGAGTTTTACTTTCTACAAGTTAGCCCTTTAGATCATTCACATCAGTATTTAAAGCATTCCAAGACCCCCTTGTAAACAGTTCCACATAAAATATTTTTGTGGCATAGACCCCAAAGTGACCTAGCTGCTAAGTCTTGAGTCCGAGGTAGATTTGAAGTCTATTGAGTAAAAACAAGATTATACAATTTAGATAAAGATTATCCCAATCAAGTAAATTCCCTTCCATAACACTGTATTGATTTAAACTTACTCTTACTTGGAATGCCTTTCTCTAATAACTCTGTATCATGGACAGATAAAGAAAAAGTGCATGAATTGATACTAAAGAATTATAGGGGCACCTGGGTGGCTCAGTCAGTTAAGCGTCTGTCCAACTTTGGCTCAAGTCACGATCTCATGGCTCATGAGTTCGAGCTCCACGTCAGGCTCTGTGCTAACAGTGCGGAACCTGCTTGGGATTCTCTCTCTGCACCTCCTCCACTCATTCTGTCTCTCAAAATAAATAAATAAACTTTAAAATAAATAAATAAATAAATAAATAAATAAATAATTATAAACTGCCTTCCCAAATCACCTCAGATCAAAATGTCTCTGGACTTTGGTTTCCTTTCTTATAAAACAAGGGAGTTGAACCAAACTCCCAGATTTAACATACTTCCAAAGGTAATTGTGGTTCCATGCTTTATGATAGCAAAAATATACAATTAAATTTATATTTAAATGACAGAGTTTGGGCAGTTCCTCAAACACCAAATACAGAATTCAGCACATGACCAAGCAATTCCACTTCTAAGTCTACACCCATTGGAACTGAAAGCTAGGACTCAAAAAGATACTTGGTCCCCAGTGTTCCCTGTAGCATTATTCACAGCAGGCAAAAGGTAAAAACGATCCAAGTGTCCTATAACAGATGAATGGATAAACAAAATGTGTGATATCCATACAGTGGCATATTATTCAGCCATAAAAAGTGCTGATACACAGCACCATGTTTTGAACCTTCAAAACATTATACTAAGGGAAGTAAGCCAGACCCAAAAGGAATATAGTGTATGATTCCACTTAAATGAAATATCTACACTAGGCAAGTTTACAGAACAGCAAGCAGATTACAAGTTACCAAGGGCCGGGGAAAAAAGGGAAATGCGAAGTTATTATTTAATGACTACAGTTTCTGCTTGGGGTGATAAATAGTAGTGATGGTTACACAACACTGTGTGTGTTCCTAATGCCACTGAATTGTACACCTAAAATGGATGAAATGGTAAGTTTTATGTTTTGCAGATACATATTACCCTAGTAAAAAATTATGCAATTAACACAACACACAATCTATAGATGAGGAAGCTTAGACACAGTCTATGTGATGCTGGGCAAGTCTCAACCTCTCCAGTTTTCACTCTCTTCATCTACAAAGTAGGAATAATAAAATCCATTATCAGTTCGTGGGATGGGTAATGGGACATCCACCTGGAACTTGTGAGAAAAAATAAATTCCGTGTATGAGTAAAACTGCTTGATCAATTTATAATGCATCAAAGCAAAGATAGGCAAGACTACCTACAAACTGGCTCTAAGGCCTCCCCAACTTGACTGTAACTGGACCGAGTATATTAACACACCTGATGAATAAATAAGCCAATCAGAAGTAGGGCTGAACACTACAAGAACATCAAAAAGTCCCAATCACAAAGTAAAGTGTGAGGACATCTATCCAAGCTTTCTGGGGGAGAACGAGAGTCCTGGCCGATGATTTTCCATGTGGACCTCTCCCGCAGCAAGGCTTTTCCTACCACAAGCATGGATGTAGCACTTAAGAGCGTATTGCTCAGTGAAAGATGCCAATCTGAGAAGGCTACATATTGCATGATTCTAACTGTAGGACATTCCAGAAAAGGCAAAACTATGGGCACATTAAGAAGATCAGTGGCAGCCAGTGGGTAGTGGGAAAAGATGAGGAAGTGGAGCCTAGAGGAATTTTAGGGCAGTGAAACGCTGTGTATGATACTGTAATGGCACATGTGTGTCATCAATTTGTCCGAACTCAAGAATGTATGTACACACACACACACACACACGATGTGGCCAGTTAACTTCACATGTTCTAATCCCACTAACAACAAGATAATCGTATTCTCGATTTCATTTTTTTTTAATTTTTTTAACGTTTATTTTTGAGACAGAGAGAGACAGAGCATGAACAGGGGAGGGTCAGAGAGAGAGGGAGACACAGAATCTGAAACAGGCTTCAGGCTCTGAGCTGTCAGCACAGAGCCCGACGCAGGGCTTGAACTCACGGACCGCGAGATCATGACCTGAGCCCAAGTCGGACGCTTAACCGACTGAGCCACCCAGGCGCCCCTATTCTCTATTTCAATATGGGGATATTTCCTAGAGAATGTGAAGATTATCCCATTTGGGGAATAAGACAAGAACACTGCATATGCGTCAATGTAAAAGGTGCCCCTCTGAAGTTATTAGTATTTTTATTATCAACAGCTGTTGACATTTTGAACACGGAGACCAAGTACTCAAGGAAGTGCTTTACATGTTTTAATTCATTTAGTCCTCATCCCAACCACATGGGAGGGGAACCAACATCATCCGCATGTTGCAGCCGAGGAAATCCAGGTACACAAATTAAGTATCTTGTCCAAGGTCACGCAGCTGGTAAACCGTAGGGCCTGCGTTCCCAGCCGAGGCTCTTAGCCACTATGTTTTAAATACACTAAAAGCTTATATTCATCAGTGAGAACCAACTCACACAAAGTTTTAATTCCTAGTACTCTTAGAATTTGTCTCATGAATTACAAAACGACACTTCAGCTAGTAAGTAGTCTGTAAAATGTAAACAATGAAGAATGAGGCCTGCCCCTGACAGATGGGGCCGCAGGCAGGTGAGGAGGAGGTCCAGGGCAGGAGAAAGCAGAGGTGCGTATAGGCCAAGGGCATACCAACAATGGGCAGAGCCCCGGTTACTGAGTAGGACTAGTGAGACTGACAGAGCTCACCAGTTAAGAAGACTGAAAATGCAGTCTAACTTCTTTGACTTTCTCCAGGTAAGACCCCTTAAATCACTGCACTGGCTACAGCCACATCCATGTGTGGGGTGAATAGTTGGAATGTCTGTGTTCCCACAGTAATTTATCTTTATAACAGAGGATACTGGGATAAAGTGGGAGAATGGCAGGCCAGGTGTTTGACATTATCATCTCTGGCCATCACACCCAATAAGCACCCCGGGCTGTATTAATCAGCCAGCATGGCTAGATCTGAGATGTAAAGTACCCCATCATTAACTTCTCCAGCTGGCTGAGAATCCACACAGGACTGATTCACGGGGCTGTGTCTTCATGAATCAAACCTAAAATTCACCTGACTTTGCTGGTTCAGATTCCACATTCAACAACATCCTAACTATTTCCTCACCCGTTATCTGCATCTTCCTATGAGGCAAAAATGTAATTCAAGTATTCTAGTCCAAGAATTGTTTTAGTAATTTCCATTTTAATATCTCAGCCTTAAAAATGTAGTTAAATGATCTGCCCAGGAGAGATGAATCTGCTTTTGGCTTGCTAAAAAAAAAAAAAATTAGCCTATGAAACTGGCCAAACCTTGGTCCTAGGTAGTGAGAGCCATCCCATGACTCCCCCGCTGGTCTACTCTTGTCCCCTCATATTCTGCATGGTCTTCTTTTCTCATGTAAGAATCATCTGTCAGGGTGACTGCAAAAGCTAAATGAGGTAAAGGTAATTGTGTTTATCAAACTTACTGGCACCAGAGACATAACTGTACCTCTTTCCCCCTACCCTCACCTCTAGACTTTACTGACACAGATTTAAAAGTTATCAATAGAAAACTGTATGTTCATGCTGTATGAGAGTTTATTTTGGGTACTCAATGAGACCCAAAAGCAATTTTCTCCTATTTCTCAGATATGGAAAAACAGACCATTTAGTTCAAGAATGTACAGGGTGTCGGGGCACCTGGGTGGCTCAGTCAGTTGAGTGACTGACTTCGGCTCAGGTCATGATCTCGCGGTTCGTGAGCTCGAGCCCCACGTAGGGCTCTGGGCTGACAGCTCAAGGCCTGAAACCTGCTTCAGATTCTGTGTCTCCCTCTCTCTCTGCCCCTCCCCCGCTCGTGCTCCATCTCTCAAAAATAAACGATAAAAATTTTTTTAAAAAACGTACAGGGTGTGACAGCAGGGAAAGGGCTCCTTGAAAAAGATCTGCAAGAAGCCAAAAGGAGAATGAATGAATGAATGAATCAATAAATGAATGAATGAATGAATCCTACAGGTAAAAAGACAGTACAAAGAAAAAAGCCCTATCAATTACCCCAAGGCCAAAGTGAGAAAGAAAATGAGTCTGATGCATTGTAGATCGCATGGGAAGGACACACTCAGCCATCACTATGATTACTAGTATCAAAGGAATGAATGGTGAGTATCACAAGCAGCAGTAAACATGTTTGGGTTGATTCATGTTTTGAAGTGATCTTCAGGAGGGGTAAATGGGTGGTAAAACCCATTTTAAGGAACATGTTCTTTTGTGAAACTATCCCAGCTTTTGTAGAACCTCTCTTCACGTGAGCCAAATTAAAAATATAAAGCAACCAAAATAAGGAAGCTTCTAGTTCCTGCTCGTCCGCATTTTTTCTACCTCTGGCTGAGAAAGCTGAAATTTTGTGTTGCAATTACAGTTTTTCCCCTTTTGGCGTGTCCTTGTGGCTCTGTTGACAGCCCACAGCCGCCCCAACCTTACACGATGGTTTCAGGTTAGTGCGCAGATGACATGTTGTAAAGCCACAACCCACCATCGGGATAGACAGGAGCATGCATACATACCTCGTTCAAATTTTAACCGTTGATAAAGCTGAAACTGGTCCACAGGTACCAAGCAGGCAATCTGAAACCAGAGATATTAAAGAGATGAGGTCTCTGTCATCAGTGGAGCCCAGAATTCCAGCCTTCTAGGACCTCTCCTTCTCATCTGGCTGACTTTATACCAGTGGATCGCCAACTGCTTTTTCTCCCCACAGTTCAAATGGTAACACAAAGAGCAATTCCGACATCGGCCCCAGTCCTCTGCCACGGCTGGGAGTCGCTACTCAAAGCACCCATGACCGGACCCACCAGTCAGCTTCCGTTCTTCCGTCAACAGCTACTAAGACCAGACAACCAAGCTTTTGGACCACCTCAATTATTTGTGTACGTATACAAAAGATGCTCCTTTCCCCTCCACATTCATTTAAGAAATGTTTAAAAGATTATAGTCCTAGCTTTAGAACCCCTAAAATCTAGGATCAGGTAGGTAGTGCCTCAGGAATTATAAAAACCTCATTAGTTTCCTGGGGAATAGAACCTTTGAAGCAATATAAAAATCATTCCTTCAGGCAAAAATCACTTCATGGGGCCCTTGGTTTCATTGATTGCCATCCATGCCATGGCAGAAAATGCTAAAGGGGAGCCTGGGTGGTTCAGTTGGTTGAGCATCCAACTTCAGCTCAGGTCGTGATCTCACAGTTCATGAGTTCAAGCCCCGCATGAAGCTTGCTGCTGTCAGCACAGAGCCTGCTTCTGATCTTCTGTCTCCCTCTTTCTGCCCCTCCCCCGCTCATGCTCGCGCGCGCGCTCTCTCTCTCTCTCTCTCTCTCTCTCTCCCTCTCAAAAATAAACACGTTTTAAAAAAGGAAAGAAAATGCTAAAGATGCTAAAATGCTACAGCTATTTCTTGTGGCTAGACTCCTCCGTTTCCATTTCAGATGGCAATATGAACTCAAAGGTTTACTGGTAAATGACAATGATTCATACCTGGCCAAATGACATTTCAGATTAATCTTCTTAAATTGCATTTCAAAGTCAGATGCAGGAAAAGCCAAATGCTCTTAAACTGGCATTCTAAAAATAATAGTTCCATTGACGTCAACTCTATTGACGTTGCTTAAAAGATACATAACTGAGAAAACCAAAAGATGTGATACTAGGCTTCTAAACATTTAGCAAGTTGATACAGGACACAGTCTTAGCCTTAGCAATTCTGACTCTAACACACTGCATATTCTTTGGCATAAAATATATCTAGACAGAAGTTCATTAGTTCAACTAATGAAAGGAAGTCTGCGTTAAGAAAACAAGAATGAAAAAAAAAATGAGGCAGTTTAAAATTGTACATAACAAATGTTTTTGAAAAGGTATCCAGAATCTAATCCTCCTTCTCACACACAAAAAATCAATTTGTTTACTTTGCAAATGAATTAAACTAAGTTAGCTAAAACGTATGAAGGACCACGAAACAGGCAAGTTCAGTCTTCTCCATCCCAAGTATGGTAAAACATTATTTTAAATTACAGAATTTTTTTCTCCAGCTAGCAGGGAAGGTTGCATTTGCATCTGCCGCCTTAAATAAAGCTCCTGAGAAATCACTGTAAAAAAAATTATGGTTAATTTTATATGATGGGTGTTAGACTTTTACTACATTGGAAGCCAGTTTTGTTTCATCTGTTAGAATACATACCACTTGGGCATCTTTCCTAAAAGACAAAGGTGTCTCAAAAACAAAAAACAAAAAAACAAAAAAAAAACCCTCTGAATTGGGGACAGAAGACATAAGCAGCCAAAGGCAGGAGAGGCATTCAGGAATCTGAATTTAGTTCCTTAGTTGTTGATTCATTGTAGGCAGAGGACAAATAATCTAATATTACTTCAACTTCGGGCCAAGGTGACTTGGAGATGCTGTCATCTGGACCCAACAGACCTCGGTGAGGATCTGTGTCTCTATTTTCAACCCCCACCCCCCAAAAAGATCTCATTCTATGGGACAGTCCTGTACTCAATTCGCCTCCATCTAAAATAGTTTCTGGACTGATGAAGAACTTCTTCAAACCCCTCAAAGTCAACTCTTAAAAATTGTTTGTTTGTTTGTTTGTTTTTCAATGACATGCAATTTATGTAACAGCTAAGGTCAAATACAGTTTCTGGAAGACAAAGCAAACAGGAGATGAAGTATTTTAGACACACATGAAATGCTAATGAAAAAATGACACAAATTAATGCAGTAAAAAGTCAACAACAGGAGAGATGGATGTTTAATTTTAAATTAGAAAAGTAAATGTCATCAGGGGACACATTACTGCCAACGGGGAAGTCAGAGGTCTCTAATTTGTTTTTGGGTTTTTTTTTTGGTTACTTAATCTACTTTGAATCTATTTATCATTTTTCAGAGATCAAAGATTTTTATGGAATTAAGCCTTAGTAAGGCAAATCAAATTTTTTTCTATTGAAATTTGTGATTAAAAAAAAAAGTTAGTTCCATCACACCATTCTCTTCCCAGTCCCCCACCACTTAGATTTGCACTTTCTCCATATTCTGCTCCATGATCCAGGAAGAGTATAGCACTGGCTGGAAGCCAGGGATACAGATGAGGAACGGAGACCCAGAAGGTCCCCTCAAGGAACTTAAATTACTCAAAAGGCAATACAGACACATAAGGTTTTCTTTTTTTAATCTGCTCCTTGGGGAACAAAAATCCACATCTTGATCTTACAATTTGTTGGATATTAAGATTAGACTAGTTTTCTGAAATGTTTCTATTATACCCATGGCTTTAGGTCAGAGAAAGCCAGACCTTGTTAAAAAAAAAAAAAAAGATGACCCAAAGATTTAAAATCCTGGTTCCATTGCCATTGGGAGTAAGTCACCATTGCTCAAGGTTTTTTACCTGGAAATAAATATGTGAGGATAATTATTAAAGGCTCTATCAGGTCACAGGTTAAAGGGCTACTGCTTTAAAAACAAAACAAAACCCAAAACAATCACAATTACTCTAAAACTGATTGCAAAACTGAAACCCCAACAGAAGAGATTATAAAGAGGTGTCTTTTGATATATCACTCTCCTCTTCCTGCCAAAAAAGAAATTCCAAATTGTTAAAAATCATATCAGAATGTTCCTTTTTAACTTTTCTTTTTGGAAATAATTTTGGACTCACAAAGAATTGCAAAACTTAGGTAGAGTTCCTAAATCCCATCCTCCCAACTTTTCCTTCTGTTAACACCTTACATAACCATGGCAGGCAGGCAGGCAGGCAGGCAGGCAGGCATTCATTCATTCATTTATTTATTTATGGAGAGAGAGAGAGAGAGAGAGAGAGAGAGAGAAAGCATGCTCGAGAGGCAAGGGCACCGACAGAGGGGGAGAGAGATTCCCAAGCAGGCTCTGCACTCAGGCAGCGCAGAGCCCAACACAGGGCTCGAACTCATGAACTGTGAGATCATGACCTGAGCAGAGATCAAGAGTTGAACTCTTTAACCGACTAAGCCACCCAGGCGTCCCATGGCTAATAATTAAAATAACGAAACTTACATTGACACAAAACAAACAACCTGCAAGTCTTATTCAAAGGTCAAAAACTGTCCCACTTATGTCTTTTTTTTTTTTTTTTCAGTCCAAGATCCTGGATTGCATTTAATTGTTGTGCCTCTACTTAGCCTTCTCCAATCTGTGGCAAGTCCTCAGTTTGTCTTTGCCTTTCACAACCTTGACGTGTTGGAAGAGTCCAGGCTAGTTATGTTGTACACTGTTCTCTGATTTGGGTTTGTCTGATGCATTCTCATGATTAGGTTGAGGCTGTGCATTTTTGGCAAGAATATCACAGAAGTGATGCTGAGCCATCAGGAGGTACATGAGGACACCCATCTCATTACTGGCGGTGTTGACTTTTTAGCTTGGTCAAGGTGGTGTCTACCAAATTTCTTCACCCTCTGTCATCAGCAAAGGTTCTCGCAGGGATACATTTTGAGATTCTGCAAATATCCTCTTTCTCATCGTACCTTTGCTCCACTATTGTTGTATCTATTGATAATTCTCGCCTACAATAGTTATTACTGTGGTAATTGCTTAATGACGATTTTCTATTTCCACCCTTCATTCTGTATTTGTTAATTAGAATTCTACTGAAAGAAATTTCAGAAATTAGAATTTCTACTGAAAGAAAGAGCTGTCCCTTACTTCCCCAAAGAAGACATCCAGATGGCCAACAGACACATGAAAAAATTCTCAACATCATGCATCATCAAGGAAATACAAATCAAAACCACAATGAGATACCACCTCACACCTGTCAGAATGGCGAACATTAACAACTCAGGCAACAACAGATGTTGGCGAGGATGCGGAGAAAGAGGATCTCTTTTGCATTGTTGGTAGGAATGCAAGCTGGTGCAGCCACTCTGGAAAACAGTACGGAGGTTCCTCAAAAAACGACCCACTAGTAGGTATTTATCCAAGGGATACAGGTGTGCTGTTTCTGAGGGACACATGCACCCCAATGTTTACAGCAGCACTATCGACAATAGCCGAAGTATGGAAAGAGCCCAAATGTCCATCAACAGATGAATGGATAAAGAAGATGTGGTGTGTGTGTGTGTGTGTGTGTGTGTGTGTGTGTGTGTGTACATATACACGCGTGCACACGTGGGCGCACACACACACACACACACACACACACACACACACACTGGAGTATTACTCAGCAATCAAAAAGAATGAAATCTTGCCATCTGCAACTACGTGGTTGGAACCGGAGGGTATTCTGCTGAGCGAAATTAGAGAAAGACATATCATATGACTTCCCTCATATGAGGAATCTAATATACAAAGCAGATGAACATAAGGAAAGGGAAAGAAAAATAATGTAAAAACAGGGAGGGGGACAAAACATAAGAGACTCGTAAATATAGAGAACAAACAGAGGGTTGCTGGAGGGGTTAT
The DNA here is from genome assembly GCF_027475565.1 of Acinonyx jubatus. NCBI lineage: Eukaryota > Metazoa > Chordata > Mammalia > Carnivora > Felidae > Acinonyx > Acinonyx jubatus. The sequence continues at coordinate 138,828,752 of NC_069385.1, read as the reverse complement.
GGCGGGGGTGATGGGCTGAATGGGTAAGGGGCACTAGGGAATCTATTCCTGAAACCATTGTTGCACTATATGCTAACTAACTTGGATGTAAACTTTAAAATTAATTAATTTAAAAAAAAAACAAAGATCAGTCCCTTCTCTCCCATTTATTATTCATTTATTTATTCAGGTCAGTATGGACTACTGATATTTTTTTTATTCAGTGGGTTCTAATCCACTAATAACCAGACCCACATTCAAGCCGTAGAAACAAACATTCCTAAGTATCTTCTCAACCACCAACAGGACGATTGCCTCAGATCAACTACTAAAAAATTCTTACCTTGATTTAAAGTGATTTTTTTTTGCTATTTCTCCTTTGAAATTTATATTAATCTGCCTGTTCAAGAAAAAAGAAAAACTTCTCTCTCCTCCTATGAAAAACCACTTTTTCTCATCCTCATCATTCTAGAAATTCTTTCCAAAAAGAAAGAAAATTTAATTCAAAGATAAAATAAGTTCAGTTTCATTTTAACAGAACAAAAGCAGTAACATCAGAACAATAAGAACAAAAGCTACTAATTGCCCATAATCTCTATCTTTTTTTTCTGGTAAAAATTAACCTGAGAGGATTCAGGTCCTACTTTGCTGAAAGTCCACTTTTCCATTCCACTCCAACTGTAGCTGAGCATAACCAGGGCTCTCAGGATATACATACACGTCGGGGGGGTGCTAGAAATGTTACACATGAAGGTTAACTGGATAGACCTAACATTCGCAACTGAGAAGAAATTAAAGGTGAGGCACCCCCTCGTTTACTATATTAACTATGATTATAATATTTGAGCAGACATCACCACCTACACCGACATTAGCCCTACAAAAACCAAAGAAGAAAAAGGGGGGCAGAGAGTGGAGCTTGTTTGCCAGAGAAACATTTATGCCGAAAGCGGTGTATTCCCATAATACTGAAAATTGTTGAATATCTTGCAAATAAAATACTATATATGATTAAAATACATATTGTCTTTTAGTCAGGAAAATGAAATGGTTCCAACATCGAAGCTAGGGGTGGGCTTCATGTAAGTACCTCTCATCAAGGTCTAGAAAGCCAGGTAAGAAGAGAAAAAGAAAAAAGAAAAGCCTAGTCTTTACTTGGGTTTGGCCTTTCAAATCATATTTCTGCTACAGTTGCTTTAAAAAATCAAAGAGACCCAACAGAATACAAGGGACCAGTATATTTGAAGATGGAATTGACCACAAGGAGATCATTATAGCATGTCAAGGCCTTGGCAATTTTTGAGGGGCTATGACTTGCAAAAATACTGGCAAAAAAAAAAAAACCCAGTCCCAGTTTTATGGATAAGTGCCTTATTACACTTACACAAAAATTACCAATGTTTCTTATCTCAACCCAGAAAATAAGAACCGCACTTTCTACCCAAAAAGGAAAAATGGCACATCCATCGAGTGTACTAACCAAGCTCACATCTCCTTCCCTACATACAAGATATGGAACCTGCTGGAAAAAACAAGAGGGTATAACTGAGAAACCAGAAGGCAGGGCCCTCTGGGGACGTGGAAAAGATGGCGGAAGCTAGAACTCCAGGGCCAGAATTATCCTCACAATTCCCTCAAGAGGGCTGCCTTTGCTACTCTTTATTCACCTGTCCACAGAAGCTTCCGTGCACCTTCCCACACCGTCCCCTGTCTCTCTCCCCCGCCTGCTCTGTGGGTAAAAGGGATACGCCCATGAGCACATCCACATGGCACATTCAACCCATTGCTGCTTATTCTTCTTATAGCCGCCTTTAAAGGAAAAGCTCAGAATCAGAAACGTTATTCTCCATTTATAATAGGTTTTTAATTTTTTTTTAATGTTTATTTTTGAGAAAGAGAGAGAGTACAAGTCAGGGAGGGGCAGAGAGAGAGAGAGACAGAGAGAGACAGAGAGAGAGAGACAGAGAGAGAGAGAGAGACAGAGACAGAGACAGAGAATCCTAAGCAGGCTCTGCCCTGTCAGCACAGAGCCCGATGTGGGGCTCGAACCCACAAACCACGAGATCACGACCTGCGCGGAAATCAGATGCTCAACCGACTAAGCCACCCAGGCACCCCCATTTATATGCAGTTTTAAAGCAAAGCCTTAAATACATTCTGAAATAAAATTCAACTGGGAATCTCAAGAATATCTATTAACGCTGGCATAGCAGATTTCTTTATCTGTTGCCACCCCAAGTTTCGACTCTTCTCAGGCTAACATGCATCACAGCCAAAGGTTATGACAGACACACTTTGGTCCCTTCCCGTGCAGATCTTTCAACCGCAGCAACAGCGCTCTGGCTGCCTGCCTGGGCGTCCTCCTCCTCCCTCTCTGCCCCACCTCACACTGATGATACGAAGGAAGAGTGTGAGAAGAGATGGCAAGTGGGGGCTGTGCTGACGGGGACTTTGTGGGGAACACATGGATCGCTCTTATTCCAGCAACCTTTACCGAAACCACCCCAATAAACACGCAACAGGAGTAAAAACCGTATTTATTTTGCAAACGTAGCTTCAAATTCCTTAGCACGCCACTGCCCCCCGTTCCTCTCTCCTGGTCCTCCACGGTGCCCCACCCTAAAGCCCCTCCTGTAGAAATTCTGCAGCCCCCATTCTTGGTGCATCCTTGCTCTGGTGCATGTGGGGGCTCTAGCAGCCAAATGCAGGCGGGTCATTTCAATGCCCCAGGAGCTAGGGGGAGGGCTGGTTGTTGAGAAGCTGTTCTCGGCCCTCCACTGCCAGCTGGCAGAGAGAGGAAGCTCCATCACTCAGGCCATGTAATGGTAGGTATGTGCTCACCACTCCAAGTTTACAGGCCCCAGATACACGGCTCGGGCTCCCCCAGCAAGTGGCGGGTGCTATTTCCCTTCCACTGTGAGGGAAGGGCTCCATTAGTCATCGCCGTTAGAACAGGGCTACTAACTCCCAGGGGAGGACTTGCCTGAAGTAGAGCTATGAGCAAACAATCTGCGCCCCACCTCTCGTAAGTCCATGTTGGGCACGATTCCTGGGTCAAGTACGTGAGGAGAGCCCTGCCACGGCCGGCAGTACCTGATGGTGCAAGGAAGGCCAAGTTTTACTCTTCCGGGGCCCCCAGCGGGGTGACCTGTAGCCACCGCCTCCCACCAACTCGCGTGACATGCAAGAAAAGATGCCTTTTCTGTTTCCTCCATAAGCCAAGGGTACTTGGATGGGGCAGTAAGTGTCTTGCTAATGAAGCTACTCCTGATAAACAAAAGTGCAGGGGCAGAGCCACAGCTGAGCTCATAGGAAGGCAGGCAGGACCCACAGCGAACAGGAGGCGGACGCCAGGAGCACAGACAACCATGTGAGTGAGATCTACACTGGAAAGCATTTGGAGAAAAGAGCCTAAATTGCTGGCGTCCCCTGAAGGTAAAGAAATGTTACGCTACCATGCATCTTAGAAGACAATGGATGATGAAGAACCACGCACATGGAAACATAAACAGCAGCAGCACCAAGGGAACTCGAGTCTTAACCATCATTATTTTTAACATGCAAAGTATGTCTCCGCATTACCTGTATGATTAAACATTTTTTTAAAGGCACAGTAAGTAGTTATAGAGACAGAATCCAGTCAAGCAATGAGTTGGGTGACGCCACTGTGATATACTTGATCATATCTGGATTAAGAGCTATCTATTATAATAATAACTATGTAAGAGAAAGCTTGATGTAAATGAAGCCAGAAAGGAAGATGGTCCAGCCCAAGTTCACGTGTATGTGGTATCTGCTTTGAAAGGAGTGGTCCCAGGGATGCCTGGGTGGCTCAGTGGGTTAAACATCCAGCTCTCAATTTCGGATCAGGTCATGATCCCAGAGTTGAGATGGAGTCCCACGTTGGGCTCTGCATCGGCATGGAGCCTGCTTAAGATTCTCTCTCTCCCTCTCTCTCTCTGTCTCTCTCCTGCTCACACTCTCCAAATTAATCAATGAATTAAAAATTAATTTTTAAAAACAAGTGGCCCCATATAAACTGATAAAGCTACCAAATATCTCTAACATAATACCCTATTCATGTCTCAATTCAAAATGAGAGACTGTCACTACTACCCTCACAATATTTTACTCTGCGGGAAAACACAAGTGGCCAGTTGGTTAGGAACTTTGATTACTACACATCCGTGCCCATCTTTAGTCAGGCTCTTCAGCAAGTGGGTACAGAAACGGTCCTTTAATGCCTTGGGTGCCTTCTTGCTCACCTAATGGGAAACAGACTTTAAGGAATTGAAGAAATAACCATAGTTTTTAGTTTGGAGGATGTTTTTGTTCTGTTTTTTGTCAAATAGCCTTTGGTAATTTCTAAGAGACACTATGGGTTTGTTTGGTTTCCGTACAGCCTAAAAGTTAAAACCATTTTGAGAGTCAAACTGGGTACACAGAGTACCAGGGAAGTGTGAATGAGGATGTACAACAGGAAAAGGGTAAGAAATAAGACAGGGGTGAGAACTGCAGGGGAGTGTGAAAAGAAAATTCTATACTAAGAAAATCAGAAAAGTCGAACTCTGTTCTAGAGAACGGCAAGACAAACCACGGACCGTCTTCACTCACTCGCCTAAACACATGGGCTCTAACATTTGATAACCCAAGTATCCGTGGCTAGTGGTTACCATCCATTTAAAAGTCTAGAACCCGCCATGCCACCGAACTTTCCACAATGGTGGAGATGCTGTATTCTGTGGTGTCTAATCGGGCCACCATGAGCCACATGTGGTTACTACTGAGCACCTGAAACATGACTAGTGCAACCGAAGGAATGAATTTTTAATTTTATTTAATTTTAATGAATTTTAATGTAAGCAGCCACATGGAGCTAGCAGCTACTGGATTGGAGAGCTCAAGGTCCAGAACACAGGAATGTGGCTCATTTCAAATGCCTTTGAAACTTCATCAAACTATTCATTTCACTTATTTTTAATAGACTTTGCATACATAAATTAACTAGGATTTCCTATGAGACACAGCTCTTGCTGCCTGCTTCATGTCAGGCATTTGACTTACTAGAACTATCTTACTTGTCACCAGGTTAATTGCCACTCTGCTAGATCAGAAGCTTCAGGAGGGCAACGCTGGGCCGGCCTTACTCGCGTCTCTATCCTGACCTGACACAGGTCACTGCATGCTTAGGAAACACTGCTCACTGATGAGAGTATCAGAGAAGCAAATCAAAGAGGAAGCATCTTTTCTAGAAGGACTGTGCATAGAACGATGCTCCTGAACCCCCAAGGCTTATTTTAAAACCCATTTCCAAGTTGTACAAATCAATAGTATCCTTGGTAGCCAACTCAATCTTTCTCCACTTTTAATTTCCTTCCACCCCTTCCTCAAACAAAAGTAACCAAGATTTCTCACCTCAGGATTATGTATTCAATATTACTTTTTTATCAAAAAATTCAATTATTTCATGGTTTTCCTAAAATGAATCACTTCTAAACCATTATGTATTCTTTTCATTTTTCCCTAAAAACCATGTCAAGCTTACTTGCACCACGTCAGTGTTAGTGTATAAGCCGAACATGGGAGACCCAGATGCAGAATGGTTACAAAGGGTCTATTAACATCTTTTGGACTGTTTAGCTTACAGATCAAAGGATATATATGTAAAAGAATATGTATTTGTAAACAAAGCATATCCACACACGCATACATATCCACACATATATACGTATATATTTCCACATACACATATACATACCACTGAGTCTCCAAGTCCTTTATCATATCATCTACCTACCTCATTCCACTTTTTTTTTCAGTGTTTATTTATTTTCGAGACACAGGGAGAGACAGAGCACGAGCATGGGAGGAGCAGGGAGAGAGAGACACACACACACAGAATCCGAAGCAGGCTCCAGGCTCTGAGCTGTCAGCACAGAGCCTGACGTGGGGCTTGAACCTATGAACCATGAGATCATGACCTGAGCCAAAGTCGGATGCTTAACCGACTGAGCCACCCAGGTGCCCCTACCTCATTCCACTCTTAAAGCCAAATAGTTACGGTGGCCAGAAAGAACTGGATTAGAATTCTAGCTCTTCTACTTTTTAGATACGCACTCTTGGGAAAATTACTTAAACCCTCTGGGCTCCCATTTCCTAAGTTTGGTGAAGGGATTGGATGGTATACCAGCTACGAATGATTCCAGAAGAGCACCTGATGCACAGCAGGCATACTGTGTTTGCCGAACGAGTAACTGATTTCCTCTGTTTCTTGGGCCCTCTTTCCCAGGCTTACAAACTTCCCCAAAATGGGCAAGAGCTGGTTATCCTCTGATTTAAAGTGAGCAGGACTTGAAGATTAAAAGCAGATTCAAGGGCAAGCTAATGATCAGGGATTAAAGAAACAAAGCAAAGAGACAGATCACAGTCTTAAGAAAATGGGGGAAGAACTCACTCAAAAAAGACATTTCTGATGCCTGACAAAGATCAAACGAAACTCCTGTGGAAATCGTCCGACTCAGTCTACCTTTGTAGGATGGCACTATTTCTAATGTCTATAACTGGTTGAAATCTGTCATCTGTTTATCTTTAAAGTATTAAAGATCACAAGACTCCTCGTTACTCAGCCTCCATAGCACACATTTGGTAAATGTGGTTTCTAGCACCTTCGCCCATTCTAGAGCTTCTCCAACACTCAGACGGCATTTATAAACAGATCTGAGATACAGCTTTAACACCTTATATGAAGGATCCATAGGTATGCAGAAATCAAGTACTCCTTTAAAAAGTTAGCCTCTGTATTTTGTGTCTAGACTCCCTGGTGGGGAAGTACATAAAGAGTCAAGATCCTACGGAATAATGTCAACAGGAAAGGGGGAAGGTCACGGCACTCATCCGTACCTCTGCTTCCTGCAGGATCCCGCGGCTGAGGCACACCGTGTCGGGGCAAGAGATGGGAGACCCGCATCCCTCTCGGATTGCCAGCTGCAGGTACTGCTTCAAGCACTAGAAGTTAAGAAGAAAAAAGACAATTACCCATCACATTACAGTAGCACCGAGGTTATGTAACAGCTGCTGCCTCTTCCTTCCTTCCTTGGCAGTCCTGGGGCTCTTGGACTCAGGAAACATCAGTTATCCCAAGTGTGAACAGTAAGAGCCATCACTTTGGAAAGAAGGCAAGACAGGCGATTAATTATGTATGACCTCAATATCGAGTTTATTCAAGGCCACAAGTCAAACTCCTGTAAGCTCACACATTTTATCCCCCACAGGTTTGGCAAAGAAGAACCACTCTTTTGCACTAATGGCAAATGCCTTCTCTTTACTTTTTCTCTTTTTTAACTTCTATGACTTCCTAATTCCGTTCTTACCTAGTAGTCCTTTGCCCTAAAGTAGAACCCTGTGACTCTCATGCAGAGAGAGCCAGACAGAATCAAAATACAGCTGATCCTTGAACAACACAGGTTTGAACTGCATGGGCCCACTGATATGTAGGTTTTTTTAATAAATACGGTACAGTACTGCAAATGTATTTTCTCTTATGATTTTCTTAATATTTTCTGTAGCTTACTTTATTGCAAGAATACAGCATATAATACATATAACATATAAAACGTGCTAATCAACCGTTTATCGGTAAGGCTTCTAGTCAACAGTAGGCAAGTTTTGGGGGAGTCAAAAGTTATATGTGGATTTTCAACTGCATGGGAGGGGTGTCGGGGCCCCTAACCCCTGTGTGGTTCAAGGGTCAATTGTAAGATTAAGGCACTGACTTATGTAGGAACACTCATAATAGCAAATACACCTGGGAAATACAATGTCAAAGACAATTTGGGAGAATGAGACCTTCCCAAAACTATGGGCTTTGGTGGATGCTTTGGTGAGGAGGTTTGAGTAGAACCTGGGAAAAGAAGAAATTGGATTGAAAAAAGAAACCCAGAAAGAAGAGGGATAATACCAAGAACAAACTTAGTCTTCTCACTGCCTGTTGTACCTGGATCGTGGGTAGTGGATGAAGACGGTGTCAGACTGAGAAGGCAGGAGAGGGGCTGGCAGCATTAGGGAAACCTCCGACTCCCCCCTTCTCCCTCCCAACCCACCCACAGGAGATTGAGGGCCACCGTTCCAGAAGACGGAACTCTTAGGAAATCCAGAAGTTGATCTTCTCAATTTTGCTCATAATTGGTGAGCTCTGTGTGCATGACGAAAGGTCAAGCACACATGTTGGAGGACAACACTGAAAAAATACATAAGCTAGTCGATGAATTAATGATTCTTATAAAGTGGTGATTATTTAAAACTGAGTTCAGATTTTTCAAATTTATACACTATGTATCAACCTGCCTCATTACAAATATTGCTATTGCACCAACCTTTTATAAAAGCTTAACTACTGGGGCACCTGGGTGGCTCAGTCTTCTAGGCATCCGACTCTTGATTTCAGCTCAGGTCATGATCTCAGGGTTTGTGAGTTCGAGCCCCATGTTGGGCTCTGTGCTGACAGTGCGAAGCCTGCTTGGGATTCTCTCTCTCTGTGCACCGCCCCAGGGCCTCCGTCTTCCCTTCCCCCTCTCACAGGCACACTCTCTCTCGCTCTCTCTCTCCAAATAAGTAAACATTAAAAAAAAAAAAAAAAGCTTAATAGGGGCACCTAGGTAGCTCAGTCAGTTAAGCGTCTGATTTTGGCTCAGGTCATGATCTCGTGGTTCATGAGTTCGAGCCCCATGTTGGGCTCTGTGCTGACAGCTCAGAGCCTGGAGCCTGCTTCAGATTCTGTGTCTCCCTCTCTCTCTGCCCCTCCCCTACTCGTGCTCTGTCTCTCTCAAAAATAAACAAACATTAAAAAAAAACAAAGTAAAAAAATTTTAAAAAGCTTAATATTAAATAAATTCTATGGTCAGAATACTGATGCTGTAATACTGAACCCATTCTGAACCCAATTATAAATGATCACCACTTTATAAACTATGCTAAATTCATACAATGGAATACTGAGGAATCATGAAAAATGTTTTCAAATGGTGTTTAAAGACATGGGGAGATGCTCAGTATGAATTGGAAAAGAAAAGATGATTTGGTATGAACTGGAGAATAAAGACATCTGGGAACAGGGGTCCTTCTAAGGAGTTCCTCTGGCAGTGGACTGCATATAGGTACTGTATTTTAGCTCTTACTTTCTTGTTGGAGACAACGGTGAACGATCATTTGCTCTAGGAGTTGCTGTGCTAAAATGGTCTCTTATAACAAAAAGAAGGGGAAACACAGGAGAGCCAGAGCAAGGAAATGCGGGGAAGAATTTCAGTGCACAGGCCAAACTCGAGAGGAGCAGCAAAGCTGGCTCACAGAAAGGAGGGCCACACCAAGGGACGAGTGAATCAACGACGCAAAGGCCTGTCCACCGGCTCTGCTCCTAAGGACCTCTCTGCCATCCCTGTGCCACACAGACTCCAGTGTGACCACCTTGATACCCACAGCTGCCCCTTGACATTTGAGCAGAGAGACTCTGAAAATGTACGGTCTCTAGGCTCAGGGGGGAGGTATCTGAGAAAACAGAGTGAACTGTGCTGTGAACGCCTATCAGAATATCTGGGCCCTAGCCATGGTTCCACTCCATCAGGCGACAAGAGGAAAGTTACTTAAACTGCTCCCCAGACTCGCTCCTCTTAATTGAAAAAACAAGCAACAACAATACCTGTTATGGTTACCTCACAGGGCTTAAAACCCTCGTACACACAAACACAAACCTGGAATACTGTATACGGGAACCCTTTGAAAATTCTTAAATTGCAGGGTATTTGGTTTTATTTCTACCTCCACATGATCTTAGACTTTCTAGCGGAAGCTTTCTGGGGAAATGTTAATCCTTTGACCTTCTGACATTACCCTTTCTCCACTCCCTTCAGAAAACCAGTTAAGTCACTGTGGTACAGAACCTCCGTAAACAGAACAGCTATTTGTAACAGAACATCATATATATACCTCTATTCAAGCCTCTTCTCAGAACTATTTGCATCCAGGGGCACCCGGGTGGCTCAGTTGGTTAAGCGTCCTACCTTAGCTCAGGTCATGATCTCCCAGTTCGTGGGTTCGAGCCCTGTTTTGGGCTCTGTGCTGACAGCTCAGAGCCTGGAGCCTGCTTCAGATTTTGTGTCCCCCCTCTCTCTGCCCCTCCTCCATTCATGCTCTTTCTCAAAACTAAACATTAAAAAAAATTACAAAAGAACTATTTGCATCTACTGAAAAAGCTTAGAGTTAAATACAAACTATAGACTATGTGAGCCTGTACAGGCAAAAAAAAAAAAAAAAATCATTTCAATGTATATTTCAAACTTGTAAAATTGAACTATAAGCTTTCCCAAGAGTTTACAACAGATTTTTTTTTAATTTTCTAAGTTTATTTATTTTGAGAGAGAGAGCAAGTTAGCAGAGGCGGGGCAGAGAGAGGGAGGGAGAGAATCCCGAGCAGGCTCCCCACTGTCAGCACGCAGTCTAATACGGGGCTTGAACCCACGAACTGTGAGAACATGACCTGAGGCAAGATCAAGAGTCAGACGCTTAACTGAGGCACCCAGGCGCCCCTGCAACAGATATTCTATTTGTTAATGTCATGTTCTTAGGTACGGCAACCACGACATGTAAACCCAGTGACTTCTCAAGCTGCCATCAAGGACTCTTGTGGCCACAATACTACGTGAACCATGATTTTAGGAGAGAAGTTACAGCTGTATACACTGACTACAGGGTATAATATATACGTATATACCCTACACGCCCTTTTTTTTAATTCTGAGAAACACTGGTCTGAGACAGAGGTATGTACCATAAGCTAAAGTGTTGAGATGACAGAACCTGACTCCCCATCACTGTGAGGCTGCATTTCTAGTCAAAGGCAAAGAGGGACAAGACCCGGTGGTTGTTTCTTATTGAATTTTCAAGTGCCTTCAGTTCGTTAGATGTCTTTCGTTACCTTTCACTAAAAATTGAACCTCAAGCCCTCCCTCTCTTCCTCAAGACCTCTGGCTGAAGCATCTCGACTGTAAATGAAGGCAGAAGAAAGAGAAAAAAGAAAACTACCACCATGGAGTCACATTAAAAAACAAAGACGACATTTCTAGGCAGACAGCCCTTCCTCCGCTACCCTGCCTGCTGCTCCCTCACGGTGTATTCTACAAACATCTATCTCCTAGTCCCACCTCAGGTGAATTCTTTCACCACCTGCGACTTGGGCCTCCATCGGATGGTCACCCCACATCTGGGGGTCCTCCTGGGGAACCTCTGCCAGGACGGGGTCAGGGCTCTCCCCCAGTTCTGGGGACTTTCTCTGGTGGCCGGACTGTAGCACTCCTTGCAGAACTGACCACCTCCCGCCACGGTTACTCCTGGGTGAGGATCTGAAGCCCCAGGGGGAACCACCCTGATGCCCAGGCCCAAAAGGGTGAGGGTTTGGTCCTCTTGCCCTTCAGAGGGATCCTTCCCTCTGTCTCCTTTCTCTCTCTGCAGCCCTTCCTAGGCCTCCCCCTAGTCCTCCTCAGACAACTGAAGGTCTCTGGCCAGGGCAGCTCCCTGGTGTGGCCTGAAGGTCTGAGAGCAAACAGGTCAGCCTGTCCCCGCCTGTGAGGGTCAAAGACCCCTTTTCTCCCCCTACCCCCACCTGCAAGGGCTCCATTCCCAGCTGGCAATAGCAGCTCAGCCAGGGCGAATCCGCACACGCTGTGGTCTCATGGCTGACTCGGGCCCCCAAGGTTCCCTTTACCCCCCATGGATCTGGCCACCATCTTGATCTACGGGCAAGATCATCCCTACACGTCTGAGTGATTCCCACAGTTCCACAGACAAGTGAAGATTCACCAAAGATTCCAGCCCACACCATGAGGGTCCCCTCCCACTGTATCCCACGGACCCGGGCACCACAAAGTTTCACCTAGCTCGCCTATCAGCACGTTAATCTAATACCATGCTCTGGTCTCTAACTGCACAGAACCCTTGGTGGACGGACACATTTAGGGAGGGATAGTGTGTACATCCCCGCCCCCTTCCCGAATGAAGCAGCTAGTGAAGAGGAGACCTCCACCCAAATGCCAAAGATCTGTCATTGTCCATCTGTCTGGGGGGAACGTGGAGACTGCCTTAGGCAACAGGCTTGAGCAATGGAAACCTGGGTAAGAGAAAAGTGCCCACGGTGACCACTGAGCTGAACGCAAACAGGCTCCTTAAGTGACCCCCCTCAAAACAGCCAGAGGCCCTAGCTGACCAATGGGCTACTTGCAACCGGGTACTGGTACCAAAAAAGGAAAATTCCAGATGTTCCCATACCCCCCACCTCTCCCCTTAAGCACAGCCCCCACCACCTCTGCCTCCTGGAAGACCATCTCTCCTTTGCTGCTCCTTTGCAGTGTATGCAATCAACTCTCATTTACTTTTTTTTTTAATTACATTCCATTAAGTAATAACATTAAACAGATGCCTAAATATGCAATATTCCTAACAGCTAATAAATTCTAAGGGAAATGTTTTAAACAGTACTTTTTGAAAATACTGATGACCCAAAAAAGGAAACGGTTTTTTCTTTGAAATAGTCGACATTCCACTTAATGTGGTAGAACACAGAAACGTTCTCAGGCCCTGAAGCGTCATGTGTAATAATAAGGATTGTTCTCTCCCCCAAATCCTGTCCTTGCCCTGCATTCTCTCGCTCTGTGAATGGCACGTGATTCCACCCAGCCGCACCCCAGCAACGTACGGATCCTCTATGGCACCTCTTTCTCTCACCCCTGCATCCGGTAAATGCCTAGGAGATGTCCTCATCAGGCTGTCTAACCACGCCCTCACAGCTACCAGAGCTTCTGAATCCCCCTTCCCCACCTGACCTGCTGCCCCACATCCCCGGTCTTCCCCATCTCAGTAAATGGAACCAAGTGCCCAGTTACTCAGCCAGAACAAAAACGAAGACGTCCCGGATTCCTCTCTTTCTCAAATGCTACAACCAAAATGTGTCCTACATCTAAACATCTCTCACCACTCCAAGGCACAGTCACCCCTTTCCAAGACCTCTGCGATAGCTTTCCTGCTGGCCTCTGCTCCACACAGAAGCCAAGGTGCTCTTTCTATGCCTTTCTAAAATATAAATCATGTTTTATTCTCCTGCCCCAAACCCTCCAACGAGTGTGCATCTCATGTAGATGGCCTCTCCAACTCCTTACCACGGCTTGCAAGGTCCTACCTGTTCTAACTCCCAGCTACTGCTTTGAGTTCATTTCTACCACATTCCTTTACTCTGGGAATAGGAATCTGCTCACTACATGTCCGACCTGCTCTTGGTGTATTCTCCCTGGGATGCCCTTCCCCCCAGATAGCTCGGTCTCACGTCCTTCAGGACTCTGCTCAGTGGTGCCTCCTCAAATAGGCCTCACTGGCTAAAAAGGCCCACCTTTCCTTCCCATCAGGCCTTCTCACCCTGCTTGATTTTTCTTCACAGCACTTAATATTACTTGTGTATCATCTTGTTGGCTCCCCAGAAATTCAGCTCCAAGTACAGGGACACTGTCTTATTCTCTGATGGATCCAAAAAGAAAACACACGTAGAAGGTACTTACAGAACACATGATTGCCTGACTTAACACACTTTGAAGTCCTACCCATCCCTCTTCTGAAGTACTGATTAGGACCGTTCAAATCTCTCAAGCTCTTCTGCCCCGCCCCTAGGCCACTTTCCATTACCCCTTACCTGGGCTTCGGCCTTAGTTCGTCTATTAGTTTTCACATATCTGTTTTTGCCTCTCGTTAATTCTCCACACACACTGACATCAAAAGGAACTTTTATAAAATCTAAATCTGAGGGGTGCTCTGGTGGCTCAGTCAGTTAAGCGTCCGACTCTTGATTTCGGCTCAGGTCATGATCTCACAGTTCATGAGATCGAGTCCCGAGTCGGGGCTCCAGTTGGTGTGGAGCCTGCTTCAGATTCTCTCTCTCTCTCAAACAAACTTAAAAAAAAATCTAAATCTGATCCGTTCTGTCACCTGTTTAAAACCTTCTAAGACTGAAGACACTCTTTAGGTCTCCTTTGTAGCACTCATTACAATTAGGACTTAAAAATTAGGTGCATATAATTACATACCTACGAAAATCTCACTCTCTCCACTCAGAATTGACAGTTCACTTTGTCAACGTTACAAGAAATTTCAACCTTTACATTTCTTTCATGAAAACCTTGTCTCTAGAATGATCCGGTCACCATTCACAAATAATTAGGGCAGGAGGATTTTAACACAGGCTAGTCAGATAAGGCAGTAGTTTCTTAGCAGAGGGCAGAGCTTTGAAAGGATAAAAGACAGGTATGTTTTGGTGGATAAGAAACACTGGAAACTAGTGGACACTGATGGGAAGGGCTGCTGTGATACTGTGATTTATAATAAGAAACACAAATACATTCTTCCCATTTCCAGCACAGAGCTGCTAAAACCCTTGGAATCTCCGGAGTAGCAAGAGAGATAAAGGTGTCTTTTTGTTAATGAGGTGACTCTGGGATGCCCCTGGGTCACCTGCGGGCTGGTTGCTAATGGCACCAACCTCATGAGTAGAGGGCCAGAGCTTTTAGTCCTACCCATCGAGCTCCAGGAAGGGGAGAGAGATTGGAGGTTACATCATTGGCCATTGGTGATTGATTGATTCAATCAGTCACACCTATGTAATTAAGCCTCCATGAAAACCCAAAAGGCTGGTTTCAGAGAGCTTACTGGTTGGTGAACACACAGAGATTTGGTAAGAGTGATGCACTTCGGGGGCCATGGAAGCTTCATGCTCTTCCCCCACACCTTGCCCTGTGCGTGTCTTCCTTCTGGGTGTCCCTGAGTTCTGCCTTTTATCATAAGCCAGTAATCTAGTAAGTAAAATGCTTCTCCAAGTTCCTCTGGCAAATCCACTGAAGCCAAGGAGGTCGTCATGGGAACCTCTGATTCATGTCCAATCAAAAGTGCAGTTAACAACCAGGGCTTGTGACTGGCACCCAAAGTTGGGAGACTTCTTTGATCCAGACTTGTTTGGATAAATGTCTATTCAGATCCTTTGCCCTTTTTTAATTGGGTGATTTGAGTTTTTATTATTGAGCTATAAGAATTCTTTGTATACTCTGCAGGTGTCCCGTATCAGATATGGTTTGCAAATATTTTCTCCCAAGTTGTGGCTTATCTTTTCATGTTCTTGAGGATGTCCATCATAAAGGTTTTTAACTTTGATGAAGTCCAATTTTTTTCTTTTGTTCATATCTATCTGAGTTAATGTTTGTCCAGGGTGTGAAGAAACAGTCCAACTTGATTCTTTCGCCAATGGACATCCAGTTATCCCAGCACCATTTATTGAAAAACTATTCTTTCCTGCTTTGAATTGCCTTGGCACCTTCGATTGAAATCAATTGACAATGAACATGAGAATTTATTTCTGGAACTGTCAATTCTATTCCATGGATCGACCTGTCTATCCTTAAGGCAGTGTTACATAGTTGTGATTATCATAGTGCTACAGTTAAGTGTGACATCTGGGAAGAGGGTTCTCCAACTTTATTCTTTTACAAGATTGTTTTGGCTATTCTAGGCCTCTTAATTTCCCATGTGAAATTTAGGATAAGCTTATCAGTTTCCACAAAGAAGATCTTTGGGATTTTGATAGGAATCCTACCTGCAGATCCATTCTGCTGCCATTTTAACAATACAGGCATACCTCGCGTATTGTGCTTCACAGATATTACATTTTTTTTTTTTTTTTACAAACTGAAGGCTCATGGCAACCCTGTACTGAGCAAGCCAATCAGTGCCATTTTTCCAACACCATTTGCCCACCTGATGTCTCTGTGTCACATTTGGGTAATTCTTGCCCTATTTCAAACCTTGTCATTAGTATTATATTTGTTATGGGGATCTGTGATCGGTGATTATGACTTGCTGAAAGCTCAGAGGATGGTTAGCATGTTTTGCCATAAAATATTTTTGTTGCTGTTTTGCTTGTTTTGTTATGAGACAGAGAGAGTGTGTGAGTGCAAGCAGGGGAAAAGTGGAGGGAGGGAGGGGGGAGGGGAGAGGAGGGGTAGGGAGAGGAGAGAGAGGGAGAGAGAGAGAAAGAGACAGAGAGAATCTCGAGCAGGTTCCACACTTTCAGGGTGGAGCCCGACCACAGGGCTCAATCCCACGACCCTGGTATCATGACCTGAGCTGAAATCCAGAATCAGATGCTCCAGAAATAAAGTATTTTTAAATTAAGCAATGTGCATAGCTTTTTTTTAGATACAATGCTACTGTTCACTTAAAAGACTACAGTATAGTGTAAACATAACTTTTATATGCTCTGAGAAATGAAAGAATTTGTTTGACTTGCCTTGTTGCAATATTTGCTGTATTGTGGTGGTCTGGAACCAAATGTGCAATATCTCCCAAGTATGCCTGTATTAATAAGTCTCTTAATCATGAATATTGAGTGTCTGTCTGTTTAGTCTTCTTGAATTTCTTTCAGTGATGTTTTGTAGTCTTCGGAGTATGAATTCTGTACTTCTTTTGTTAAGTTTATTCCTAAGTATTTTATTCCTTTTGAACTTATTGCCAATAATTGTCTTAATGTTCCATTACATTATCCTTTGCTAGTGTACAAAAAGACAACCAATTTTTGTGTACTGATCTTGCAGTCTTGCTAAACTGGCATCAGTGTTTTCAAACTCTCAGTGATTCCAATATGCAACCAAGTCTGAAAACCTCTAGTTCAATTCAACCCATGCTCTCAAGTCTAATCAAGGAAGATATGTCCATTATCACTGCCTTTAAGTTATTTTGTAATATTCAGAAATATGAGCTCCACAGGAAGGAAAGAATCCTTTTTTTTTTGCCTTATTTTTTTTATTTTTATTTATTTATTTTTTAAATATGAAATTTATTGTCAAATTGGTTTCCAAACAACACCCAGTGCTCATCCCAACAGGTGCCCTCCTCAATACCCATCACCCACTGAAAGAATCCTTTCTAACCAACATGTCCATAGGGAATACCTGCATTCAGCTAGTTCCAGAAGAAACAGTAAAGGAAGCCTAAGGAAGTTACATGTGCAAAAGTTAAAGCTCTAATTGAGATCCTTTAAATACTAAACCCAAAATAGTGCTGTTCCTGTTTTTGGAAGAGGGTACTGAGATCCACCTTGTAAGTTTGAGAACAGTCATTCAATATGGGAGATTAAGTCTGGCCCCCAGTAAAAAGTACCTCCAGTTCCCACCAAGCAAGAGTGATCAAACACTTCTATCTTTACATCAGGTGACCATGAAACACCTAAATTAAGAAACTCAGTGATGGAAACAGCCCTGAAGAGAAATGCACTGGAAATGCTGCAGACCGATCCAGGCTGCACAATGAAGTGAATGCAAACTGCTAGACTGTAAGCACCTTTTGATCAGAGCAGGGAGCAGCCACTAGCCTCGTAAAGATCTGTTTTCAGCACAAGTAATCCAATAACTCTCCGATTGACCTCTCAGAGGCTTTCCCTTCTCTCCGCCCAGGGTTAGCTTTCTTAACGGAGGGAGCCCCGGTTTTCATACTAGTTCCAAAGAAATCCGTCTGTGCCAGGTGCTCTCACACCCTATACCCGTATACCCAGCAAAGCAACCAATGGTTCCAGGAGAAAGAAAACAAGAAGACTGGCCAAGTTTACATCCTTCCATTTCCTCCAAAGAAACATTAGCCCTCAGAACTGCCAGCCCTCAGCTGGCCCCGAGGTCCCAGCCAACAGGCCTAAGACAGGCAGTGAGAATAAACACAGCCCGGATGAAACATCGGGAGATTCCACTGAACTCATTTATCGCTGTCTTCCTCCCCTCCTCCTGTGTACCTAAAGAGTCCCTACTTGAACTCTCAGGCAGCCTTTCTGACTCTCCCAGAACACACATAAGGCCTTTAGCAATACAGAGAGAAGCCAACACCAAATTAATAAAGGGTCAAAAAAACCTTGAGCCATGGTATAGGGCTATGCAAGTTATCTGCATAAAATATAACCATTCAACCAATCCAAGTAAGCCTAGTAAAGAATGTGGTCCTCACATTTTACTACAGAATTAACAACGAGCATCCGTATCCATTTATCCATACGATGGGTGGGTGGATAGATGAAGGATAAAGCAAGTAGAGTAAAAATTTAATGTTAGAATCTAAGATATGGTGGGAATATGGATATTTATTGTTAAAATTCTGTACACCTTTGTTGTACGCCTGAAAAGTTCCATAACAAACTGTTGTACCAATTTTTTTTAAGTTTATTTATTCTTGAGAGAGAGAGGACAAAGGAGCAGACAGAGAGACAGAGAATCCCAAGCAGGTTCCCCAATGTCAGCACAGAGTTCAACAAGGGGCTCAATCTCATGAACTGTGAGATCGTGACCTGTGCCAAAATCAGGAGTCAGACACTTAACCAACTGGGCCACCCAGGCGCCCCTGTTGTACAAATTTTTACGTTAAAAACAAAACAAATTACACCGTTCACCAAATTTTAATTTTGGTGAACATATTTTAATGTTCCTTAGAGTTAGAATCATCTGTGTTGCAGTTTATATAAAACCCCAGTATCTGTATTACTATTTAAGCCAGAGTTTGAATAAATTAGAATGAAATGCAATCTTAATTAAAATCAATGGCAGAATTATCTAAATTTTTGAAAGTTTTCAAAAATATTTACATTTGTATAAATGAGATAAGGAAGCTAACTCATTATGAGCTACATTTTTTTTCTACAGGGTATAACCTACAAAGCCAGCATGCAAAAGAGTTCACATCAATGACCAGAGGTTTGATAACAGTGATGCTTAGTTTTTTTTAAGACGATATCGTTTCTCTGCATAGAGTACTAGTGAGAAACAATGTACTATCAGTTTAGAAGAGACATAAACCTTAAGCCAACTTCCTTGGCTACATTTACAAAAGATAATTTATTAGATTTAAGAAATGTGAACTCCAGGGGTGCCTGGGTAGCTCAGTCGGTTGAATGTATGACTCTTGATTTCAGCTCAGGTCATGATCCCAAGATTGTGGGATCAAGCCCCACATCGGGCTCCGTGCTGAGCATGGATCCTGAAGATATTCATTCTCATTCTCTCTCTCTCTCTCTCCCCCCCCCCCCCGCTGCCCTTCTCTAAAATAAACACAAAAAAGTGAACTCTGAACAAGTAGAAAAGCTTGGATTAACGGTGACTAGGTTGAATATGAGCAATCTTGTAATATTCAAAATTAATTCAGATGATGTAATCCAACCACTGCATCACATAATCAGAATATCTTTCTACTTATAACTGAAGTGGTACCAGGTTGCAACCATTTCCCCATAATTTTTCCCCAAGACTTTATTCTGCAAAAACACGACATTCCTGAAAAGCAAGTTTCTAGAAATCTGGGGATTTTGTACGTGGTGCTTACTTTTCTTCACACTAATTGCCGTAATTGGAACCAGTCTTCCTTTTCTTTCACTTAGTAAATCCACAGGCTTGCACAGCCAAGACTGCCCTGGACTGTCTTGTTAAAAACCTAACCCAGTTACGATCCTTCAACAGCCACTTTCCAAATATCCTGAGTTAGCACCATATTCTAGCAAATTAGGAGATTAGGCAAACATCATAAGTCAAAGCCATATGACCAGTTGTTTCAGAAATGTGTCAGTGGTCACAAATGAGACAGAGAGAGTAAATGTATTTGAAAGTACATGATGGTGAGCAATTTATTTGTGCTTCACCATAAGAGAGCTCTGCACAGACCCCCAGGCCAGGGCATCAGAACCCCTAGAGGATGGACAGAAACACAGACCACTGGGCTCCACCCCCAGAGTTTCTGTTTTAGTAGGCTGAGGATGGGGGTCAGCTACAGAGAGAGAGAGAGAGAGGGAGACACAGAATCCGAAGCAGGCTCCAGGCTCTGAGCTATCACCACAGAGCCTGATGCAGGACTCAAACTCAAGAACTGTGAGATCATGACCTGAGCCGAAGTCAGATGTTTAACTGACTGAGCCACCCAGGCACCCCAAGAATTTGCAATTCTAACAAGTTCACAGCTGCTGCTTTGAGGACTACCCTTTGGGAACCAATGGCCTACGACTACAGAAACGAATTTGATGGGGATGACAGTATCTGTCAAACTCCAGTGGTAGCTGTGATAGGTGTCTTAAAATTATCTCATTTACTCTTCACAGCAACCCTGGGACTAGTATTTCCCCATTCACACAAATGACTAGTAAATAGAGAGGGTTAGATTTATATATTTTATTTTTTCTTCATTTTATTTATTTTAGAAAGAGTGTGTGACAGTGAGCAGGGGAAAGGGGCAGAGAGGGGGAGGGGGGGGAGAAAGAGAGAGAGAGAGAGAGAGAGAGAGAGAGAGAGAGAGAGAGGGAGGGAGGGAGGGAGGGAGGGAGGGAGAATCCCAAGCAGGCTCCACTCTCATTGAGGGGCCTGATGTGGGGCTCAATCCTGTGATGCTTAATGTGTAAATTGGAGAGTAAGAGTAAATGAGGGGAAAAAAATACTCTCATACCTATTACATGGCAGGTACTTAAATGCCTTGTCTTTCCTTTTTTTAAAATTAATGTTGATTTACTATTAATCAACTATTGAGATTGAGAGACAGAGAGAGAGCATAAGCAGGGGAGGGACAGAGGGAGAGGGAGACACGGAATTAGAAGCAGGCTCCAGGCTCTGAGCTGTCAGCACAGAGCCCGACGCGGGGCTCAAGCCCACAAACCGTGAGATTGTGACCTGAGCTGAAGTCCAATGCTTAACCGACTAACCCACCCAAGTGCCCCTCCTTGATTTTTTTTTTAATAGATGAATAAACTGAGGATCAAACAGACTGAATAAAAACCCTACATTCCAGTGGCTAATAACTCACCAACACTTACCAAAAGAGTCAAACCAAAAGGATCGCCCTACTGGGGATGGGAAATGATTCAAAACCATTGAGGTTTTTGGCGAACACAGAGCCATTTATCTCCATGGAAATGAGGCACCGACTGGGTCTAGCCTGATTCCAAGAGGTGCCAGGCATATCTGAAAAACATCGCATAACCAATCCTTGTTGATACACTTAAATACCCAGAAAATGGAGGTTTAACGTTAACTAACTTTTCTAGTTAGCTTACAACCTCTTTGGGTTCAACTTGTCTAAATTTTTATAAGTTCTTTTTTCCTACATGGCAACATCTTATCAGCGCAGGTAAACGCTTCTGTGGTATAATGCATCTCCCACCAACATGAGGACCAACGTTATAAGCATAATGCTTTCTCATTCATTCATGTCTCCGACATAGAACATACTCCTCTTGATAGGACCCATTTTTCTAACAATACTGTGAGTACCATGGTTTAAAATCAGCTGAAACTGTACTGGCACTGGACATACCGTGTATTTTTTTAAAGATGGATTCACGAGATAGGATTCTTTTGCCACAATTTGCTTCCTCTTTAAAAGAGGAAGCCCTGATTCAACAGTGAGATGTGTTCTTTGCACATCTCAGATTACAGAAGGTAAAAAATTTGAAAATACCCAGAGCGTCAAAGAAGGGGGCTTTCCTACCCATCTGGTGGGGGCTGTTGACACAACAGTTTGGGAAGGCAATGTGGCAATACATATTAGCTTAGAATACACATGCCTTTTTATTAGGTAATTCCACTCCTAGGAATTTTTCCTTAATAGGTACAGCTCGACATTTATACAAGTACAAACGTTTTTATTTATAACAGCAAACACTGGCCATTAGGAAGGGCCTCATTAAATAAATTTTGACACAGTCATCCCACAGGACACTATGTAACACTTAAAAATGAAGATGGGTCTATATGTCGTTACGTAGAAGCATGTCCACAATAGGGGGCGCCTGGGTGGCTCAGTGGGTTAAGCGTCCAACTCTTGATTTTCGATCAGGTCGTGATCTCATGGACTGTGAGATCCAGCCCCGTGTGGGGCGCTGTGCTGACAGCATAGAGCCTGCTTGGGATTCTGTCCCCCTCTCTGTCCCTCCCCTGATTGCACGCGTGCGCTCTCTTAAAATAAATAAACTTAAAAAAAAAAAAAGAGAGAGAGAGGGTATGGAGAAATGGGGTGAGAAGGAAGAAAATCAGAAACTGAGGTTTCATCATATTTCTAGTTACATTCTCTACCCCATCAGCGTACAAGGGATTGGTCACCAAAACCTTTGCGTTTTAGTTGAAGTCAAAGTCTGGGACCAAAAGCCCTTCTGGATGGACAGAAGAGTAGTGAGAAATCAGCCATGTGCCCTCTCCTTCTGACTTGTCCCTTGGGGCCTTCATTTGCCTGTTGACTTCCTATTTCTACAAAGACATAAACAGAGGAACTAAAACCCTATACATCCCACCCTGAAATTACTGCAAACTTTGCAGAAGTCGTCACATTAACCAGAGTAGCTCTCTGTTTCCAGCAAGGTCAATGTCCCTGCCCTGAGTACTTTAGGGACTTGGCAATCGGGTAAATGATTTGCTTGGGAGGGAGGGTTGAGTCGACTTCAAAATGTGAACGCACAAACCCCAAAATTTGTTACACTAGTAAACAAGGGATTACTGTATATCTACTTCATGATCTTTAAAGTAGGGATATTTTTTAATGACTGATTTGGGTCATCATTTTATGGATGAAATGCCTCGCACTGAATGAGGTGGGTAAGGGGAACCTGGGTGGCTCAGTCGGTTGAGTGTCTGACTTCAGCTCAGGTCATGATCTCATGGCTCATGGGTTCGAGCCCCACATTGGGCTCTGTGCTAACAGCTCGGAGCCTGGAGCCTGCTTCAGATTCTGTGTCTTCCTCTCTCTCTTCCCCTCCCCCACTCATACTCTGTCTCTCTTCTCAAAAAATGAACGTGAAAAAAAATTTTCTTTGAAAAGATAAGGTGGGTGAGTGCATGCTACTTTACTATGACAACACTGATCATTGGTGATGCCTTTCTTCTTGGGCTTCTGTCCTCAGTGGACTTTGAATCTGGATGGAGGGATAAAATGGATCTCGGCCAGATGGCTGGAAAGTAAGGCAATGCGGAGATTTGTATGAAATCTATTCAATTCGATTTTAATACTGAATGCTCTCAGGAAAGAGATGCTCGTTTTACACTAGGGTAGCCAATGCCACCCGGGTAAGAACCATGTTTGAGTTTTTCACCAATAAATGCCCCCAATCTAGTATTCTCTTGTCATAATAAGTGTTTGTTGACTTGTAACTGCCCTGACCAGGCAACGAGACTGCATTAGGAATTAAAGGAAGAAGGGACGAAGATTCTGGAAAGAAAAGACATGAAGGTATGCAATACCTCATGTGAGAGGCACAGCAGAAGGTGGTCTGAATGGATGTTGTGCGACAGAACTTGTGACAGCCCCAAGGAAGATGATTCAAACAGGAGCACATGAAGGAATAACAGGAGTGGCATTTTGACAGCAACATTTTAAGAAATCTGACATTAGTATCCAAATGCATAGGAAGGAGAAACTGGGACACGAAAATAACTTTCATACTCCAGACCCCAAAACGGCAGTCTACCATAGTCAATGCAGCATGTGTGGATGAGGGGGGGTGTTCTCTGAGCTCTCACCAGCCTTTTTCCTTCACCCTACCCGTTTGCTCCCTTTCAGACCATTATCCACTCTGTTCCAGAGCCACCTTCCCTACCCCACTCCCAGACAAAGCCTTTTGTGGCTCCATAATGCTCTGTAACAAGGTATACAAGACCCTCCCCATCCAGTCTCTGCTCGCCTCTCCAACCTCATGCCCAAGCACCCCATGCCTCCCACAGTACTTTCCAGGGCTTTCTGTCAGTTCAGTGCCTCAGTATGCCCCACTTTCTTGGCTCTGTGCCTTCATACATGGCTGCGTCTCCTCCCTATGGTACTCTTCCTATCCCAGCCCCACTAATACTGCCATCAAGCAACCCCCTAGTCCTCTCTTGGTCTCAGCCATACAGGAAACCCTCCTCACCTCCCCAGGTCTAGTTTCATTGGCTTCCCTGATGCTCCCATAGCACACCGTACTCCCCCATGCGAGCCAGACTAATCATGGGGGATGCACACGGCACCCATGTGTCTATGCCCACAGCACTGTGGCTGGTACGTGCCAGTGTCAAATGGAAGAATAGCATCAGATCAAGATGGGAACAGACTTGGGGGAAATTGGAATAAAGGTGTAACAACAAAAGAACAAACAGATAAACTTGGGTGACTCAGTGGATGTAAGGGTAACTTCTCTCATTGTGCTCCCACTTTGCCTGCTCTCTCTGGTGGTGATTTGCATGTTTGGCCAGCCTATTGCATTCCAATATGTGGTTTGAAAAATTAAACTTTGGCAAGGTATGCTTTGGGAAAAAAAAAAAGAGAGAGAGAGTCTCCATAACATACCAACACAGACTGCCAACATACCATCTTTTTATAACCTTCTTTGTGAAAAAGAAATCAAATCTTGTTCCAGATTCTAGTACCGCCCCCCTATCCTGATACCATATGCTTTCCTAAGAGAATATAGAAGAGCCTGAAGTACTTGTTCAACCTATGATCAAAGGCAAGAATGTTGTGCAAATGAATCTTGTTCCAAAGCCTGTGTCAACAAAAAGGGGTGGAGGGAGGGGAATGAAGTACTATTTATTAATATTCCCACAACGGATGGAGCACTGTGGGACTTTTTAATGAGTAATCTTATCCTAAACAGTAAGATAAGCCTCATTCGAACATTACAGAGCTGGTGAGTAGAACGCAAATTAGATTTCAACAGAACCAGCACTAATAGGTAGAATTTATATAGAAATAGGCTTCGGGGTGCCAGGGTGGCTCAGTCAGTTAAGCGTCCGACTTCAGCTCAGGCCATGATCTCACGGTTCATGGGTTCAAGCCCCATGTCAGGCTCTGTGCCGGCAGCTTGGAGCCTGGAGCCTGCATTGGATTCTGTGTCTCCCTCTCTCTCTGTCCCACCCCAGCTCACACTCTGTCTCTGTCTCTCTCAGGAATGAATAAACATTTAAAAAAAAATTTTTTTTTAAAGAAATAGGCTTCAAATGGATGTAGAAGAAAAAACAGCTTAGGGTTTAAAATTCCATAATTGAATAGTCAGTGTTATCCTGGAGGTTTTCAAGCAAAATCTTGATGATCAGACTAAAATTTTGATGATCAGACTATGTAGAGAGCTATATACACGCTAGCTACATTATGGGCACTGGTCTAAATGCTTTACCCAGATTAGCTACTGCAATCTCCTCTATAACTTTAGGTGATTTATTATTATCCCTATGTTATATAAAAGAAAATGGACCCAAAGACATGAGTGGCTACCACCTGCTGGTCCAAGGCCCTATTACCTCTGGTCTGGATTATTAGATTTGTCTTGTAATTAGCTTCTCTGCTTTCATCCTTGCTCCTGTAGTTAATTCTCTATGCAGTACCCAGGGTGACTGTGATGGTTAATCTTACGTGTCAACTTGACCAGGCCAAGGGGTGCCCAAATATTTGGGCAACATTACTTCTAGGTGCATCTATCAGGGTGTTTCCAGATGAGATTGGTTTTTGAATCGGTAGACCGAGGAAAGCAGACTGCCTCCTGATGTGAGTGGGTCTCGTCCAAAAAGCTGAGGGCCTGAACAGAACCACAAGGCAGAGGAAGGGAGAATTCATTCTCTCTGCCTGACCACATGAGCTAAGACACTGATCTTCTGCCCTCAGGAAGGAACTTACACCAGGGGTTCTCCTCATTCTCATGCCTTCAGACTCAGACTTGAACTATACCATCAGGTCTCCTGCAGCTAGTCTCCAGCTTGTAAGCAGCAAATCATGAGACTTCACCTCCATAATTGCACAAGCAAATTTCTTATAATAAATCTCTCTCTCTACACACACACACACACACACAATCTCATACTGAAGATATGTACACCTATCTCCTATTGGATTTGTTTCTCTGGATAACCCTTATTAACATAGCAATCTATTTTTTTTTAATTTTTTTAATGTTTATTCATTAAAAAAAATTTTTTTTAACGTTTATTTATTATTGAGAGCCAGAGAGACACAGAGCATGAGCATGGGAGGGGCAGAGAGAGGGGGAGACACAGAATCCGAAGCAGGCTCCAGGCTCTGAGCTGTCAGCACAGAGCCCAATGTGGGGCTCAAACTCATGAACCGTGAGATTATGACCTGAGCCAAAGTCAGACACTTAACCAACTGAACCACCCAGGCGCCCCACAGTGATCCATTTAAAACATGATTAAATCACATTAACTTTGTGGGTTAAAATCCTCCGAAGGCTCCTGTTCTCACATGAGACTGAGGCCATAATTACGATAGTCTGCAGGGTCCTCCAGACAGACCCCACTACCTCTCCGACTTCATCTCCTACAGTCCCCCCTGCTAGACAGACAGACAGACAGACAGACACACACACCTCCTTGCTGTACCTGAACACCAAACACAACCCCAGTTTCAGACTGCCACACTGCTCCCCTCTGCCCAAAACTCTCTTCTGCCTAATATGTTTACAGGCGGTTCCCCAGGCCCTCCATGTCTCTGCCTAGATAATACCTTGTTGGTGAGATTTCCCCGACCATCCAATGCATAGTAGGAACCCCTCTCCTGCACCACTTGCTAGCCCCTTGCCCTGCTTTAACTCAGAGCATCTATCATCATACCAACAAGTACCTGCTTGTCAGTATCTGTGCCCCGCACTAAAATCTGAGCTATCTAAACACTAGGCCTTGATCCAATTGCTCACGACCGTATCTTGACCGTCAGAACGATCCATGGCACAATAAATATTTTTGTGTCCGTTGAATCAATGGAGCCCAAGCAACCAGATTTGAGACCCAGTCTCAGATGTGAAACCATCCCGGCATCCAGAAAGGAGCTACGACAGAGATGCTCAGCCCAAAGAGTGTGGTTTCCTTTTGCTGCTCTTCAGTCTTGCTACACCTCACCACTTGCCTTGAGTAAGTGAGTGGTGAGCACTAGGCGTGGATGAGAACTTGGGTCCAGAAAGCCAACTCCTTCTTGAGTCATCCTGACTCGGTTTCTCACGCTCTTACAATTTGCTCCTGTTTCTCTGATGCTATCTGGCCTGCAGCAGCTCCCTCCACGGTAGGAAAATAGAGTATCGAATTTGCATTTCAAATCAGTGACTTGACTAATACAAAGTCAAAGTCATTATCCTCAGAACCCTTTTAAGTTTCAGCAGTGAGAATACTGAAGTCATTTACAAATAAACGATGTCAGATGAAGTCACTGAAAACCTGGCACAGATAATTTCACTTTACCCCAAAGTAAAGTGAAGGGAAAGCCGAAGACTAACCTTGTAAACTGAAATGTTTTAGTAGCAGAATCCAACGGAATCAGAGAAGGCCTTAAATTGGCAGAATTTACTTCTGTGCATTTAATGTACTACAAGACGGGAAGGCAGAGAACTGGAGAATTTTAGTGCCTCAGGCCACGACTAGAGGAGGGGACAAAAAAATGTTTGTGACATTGCTGGCGTACGATGCCTTGTTATTTCCTGCAGCTCCAGAGAATTCTCAATAAAAAATAGTTAAAATGATACTAGTCTATACATATCAAGCCAACAAGTTATTCTATTACTATATTCCTATTGGGGGTAATCAGCTTTTAAATAAATGGTAGCCTGAGATACTGGGCCATCTGATCTCTTACATCCATCAGAAATGTGCGTATCTGTTCATTGTTACGGGGTTTTTTGAAGGTTTTATTTATTTTGACTATTTTAATTTTAATTCCAGTATAGTTAACAGACAGTACCATATTAGCTTCAGGTGTACAATACAGTGATTCAACACTTCCACACACAACTCAGGGCTCATCACGATACGTGTGCTCTTAATCCCTGCATCACGTATTTCACCCACCCCCCACCCACCTCCCCTCTGGTAACCACCAGTTTGTTCTCTGTAGTCAAGAGTCTGTTTTTTGGGGGGTTTTTTGGTTTGTTTTTTTTCATTTGTTCATTTGTTGTTTCTTAAATTCTACATATATGTAAAATCATGTGGTATTTGTCTTTCTCTGACCAATGTATTTTGCTTATCATGATACTCTCTAGATCCATCCATGTTGTTGCAAATAGCAAGATTTCATTCTGTTTTATAGCTGAATAATATTCCTCGTGTATATACACCACATCGTTTATCCATTCATCTATTGAGGGACACTTGAACTGCTTCCATAGCTTGGCTATTATACATAATGCTGCAATAAACATGGGGTGCACATATCCTTTCAAATTAGTGTTTTCATATTCTTTGGGGAGATACTCTCATCTATTCACTTTTAAAGTTGTGCTGGTTTTCCTCGAAGTCCTACTTCTTGCTCTTCAATCGAAGCCCCGAGCCATTAGCCAATCTTTGGACAAATCCAACAGAGAAATCTCTCTCTCTACCCTAATTGCCAGTCTGTGGGGGTCTCAGAATAGTAGTAAGGTTGAAATCACCTATAAAACCATCTTCTTATAAAAGGCTAAAGAGGAAGGTGGTCTAGTTTTTACAGGATTTCCTTTCTCTAAAACATTACTGAAAAACAGAACAGCTCAGCACACAGAACTTATTAGGAAAGAAAGAACTAAAACAGCCCAACTTAAAAGAGACTCAGCACTTGACTGGAGTTCTCACTCAATGCCTCCTAGCACTCTCTGAGATAGGGATGATCATCCCCTACCTCCCTCCACCCCACAGGAGAGGAAAGGAAGGTTCAGAGAAGCCAAAGATCTTGCCTAAAGTCACACACGTTGATGGGAAAGCCTGAACCTGAGCCTGGTCTTCCTACCTCCAAATCTGCACTCATGTTTAAATTTTTTTTTTAATTTTTAATGTTTATTTATTCTTGAAAGAGGGGGGGGGAGGGGGGGGAAGGGGCAGAGAGAACTGGAGACGCTGAATCCAAAGCAGGCTCCAGGCTCTGAGCTGTCAGCACAGAGTCCAACACAGGGCTCAAACCCACAAACCATGAGGTCATGACCTGAGCCGAAGTCGGACGCTCAACCGACTGAGCCACCAGACACCCCCAAATCTGCACGCTTAACCACCACGCTGCACTGGAAAGGGAAAGTGGAGGTGGTAGTCAAGAAATGGCATTCCTTCTGAAATCCTAATGTAGTTATCAGTTAGAATCCAGGCACAAACACCCGCAGGTTCTCTGCTTCATTTGGAAGCTACCAACCCATGCGGGTGCACATGTGTGCACGGGTACATGCACGTGCACACACACACACACGCACACATGCGCCAGCGCACGCACGCACTGCAAATCTTTCCAAACTGTAAATGTCTCCAAGGCCATATGTGGGCTTTTCTTAAAGGTCACTCAACAGGCCCCAAGGAAAAGAAGGGCTTGGTCTAAAAAGTTTTATATTTCCTCTCACTTTTTTAAACATTGGAAAATCCATTTGGCTCAGAGAAATGAATAGTAAAAGGAGTTCTAACTACTTAGAGCCAACAAAATGTAATGGAAAAAAGTCAAGAATACGGCTGGACGTTATTTTCTTTTTGCTCAGCACATCCTGTCTTTAATCTGAAAGGTAAATAGGCCATGCCCAACATACCGACTCTTTTCAGGTGAAATTATCTAGGTTATAAAAACAAGCAACAACTGTGTCTCCATTATGCTTTAATTCGTGGCTGACAGAAATAGCTTCCAGAATAAATCAGAGAGGCAAAAATTGCTCACAGGGGAGCAAACCCACAAATTTTCCCTCCTTTGATAATGGACTTTTGTGAATTTTTTTTCTTCCACTTGAATTATAACTGTGTGGTATCATTATCTGGAGGAGTATGTTGCAAATACCAGAAAAGGAAATTTTGAATTTTCATGTTTGAGTTATTTAAATCCACAGGAGAGAGAAAGAGAGAGTTTTTGCATATCATTAGTTAGTAGACGAACATCCCTGGGATATTTAACCTTCAAGTACAAGAGCAAGTAATTTTGCAACACCTCGCTCCATAACCCCACAATATCAACTTCTTGACTCCACAATGCACGTAATGGTCTGTGAGTTCAGCCATGCTAATGAGAGCTAGGCCCATCTCTGTCCTATATATTTAGCTTCCTTGCTCCTTGCTTTATGCCACACTTTCTTCTGTATATTACAGCTGAGCAAAGAGTCTAACAGAAACTGTCATCAGAAATAGAACACGTTAAGTTTCCTTCAACAAGAAACGAGCTATACTCATGGATTATTTGAAGCAAAGTCCATCACATTCCTTTCTCTGGATGTCATTTAAATCAAGAATTACCTACAGGGAATAATTTGAAGCAGTGTTCTCCAGAGCCGGAGTTGTGGGGAAGTTAATGGGTAGTCCCCTAAAAAGGTGGGGTGGTCAAATGGAAATGCTTCCTCAGGAGAAGTTAAACATGGTCCCCTTGCTTTTCTTTTAACCACAAGATTTCACAGAGCCTCTAGAATGCATTATGATCCTTCCGAGAAAGGAATGGAGAACATACCAGTTTCTGAGCTAATCGGACCATGGGACAGTTTAGTCAAGGATCACCTCTGTTTCACAGCACTAGAGGTCCACAGAACGCACGTGGGTTGGGGGCACCTAACGGAAGGCCCAATCTCCCTAAAGATAGGGAATGACCTGGCTCACATCCAATGGTCAGGTCAGACACCCCACATCTATCCACACTGCTCTCCCAGAGCACACTGATCTTGGGAACAGAGAGAATTTAAGCTCACAGCAACGTGGTCAGGGATACTTCTTAGGGAAAACAAGAATGTCCTTATACATTCTTAAGGACAGAATGTATAAAAAGCTTTATTAAATTATGAAAGTACACCAGTACCGCATCCAGCAGGGGGACCATTCCATTTGACCCCTCTCATAATGAGGAAGGGAGGGAGAAGGATCTTAGCAACACCATCTCAAAGACATGGTATGCGCGAGAAGTCTTTCCCAGCCGATACTTAGAAGATGTCATGCAATCATATTTAAAGTCAGAAATTAGTAGTATATGGCTGATTCAAATGTGTCACATATTTCTCTGCAGCCTTGAAAACGCAAAACACATCTGATACCTTTACTATTAACATTGAATATCTATACAGGAGTGCAAATTAAAATGTGCGGGATTGGACACATTTTTTAATAGTTTTTTAAAAGTTCCAGCATCAGAGAGATATAAAAACTACCAAGCCATTTGACTTTCTGGTTTGGAGTACTCCCCAACAATGAGGAAGTCTGATCATAGATGACAGAATACTCTCATTGTCCTAACTCCTACCCTCAAATTGCCAAAGGGGAACCGAGAAGCCGTTGTGTTGTTTTTAACTGGGAACTGAGATCTCGTGCACCAATCCTTGTGACAGCGTGCACTCCTTGTCAATATGAGGTACCACCTCTGCCTGTGGACCCTCTACCCAGCGCTGACAAGCACAAACTTGAATCCTGAACTATTAGGTCTCATGGCAAAACCTGAACTCCGTATCCTGCTTTTCAAACATCAGTAACTCCCAGACAAAAATTTCCCTCCTGCCTTCAACCAAACGCTGCTTCTGACTCCTTTGTTTCAAAGATTAGCAAGGGTCCAAAAATTATGTGAGAAGGTCAGAAAGAATCCTTTCAGAAGCACAGCATTCAGCAGCAAAGCAAGACCAAAGGAAACCGAAGCCGGCCCTCAACAACAAGGTCACTTCCTTAAGCAACACACACTGATAACATGAGGAAGGACCAAGCACAGACGTCACTGAGCGAGGCGTCCTCTTCACAGCCTGCTACACCTGCAACAGCCCCCACCTGCACTCCACCCTCCTGGCCCTGCTCTGCCTTTTCTCTAAGCCCTGTTGCCCAATCCTCTGTAACTCACCCAGTTATTATGTTTATTGTTTATTATGCAACTGCCTTTGATAGAATATAAGCCCCTAAAAGCGAGGACCTCTGCTGGCTTTGTTTCTTAAACTGATAAATCCCAGTGACTGGCACAGATCCTGGGACACTCGTCATCTTTGGATCCCAGAGTTCAAAACTTAAGGAAAGGATTATAGTCACTTTCCTTTTTTATTTATTTTTGATTTTCATTGGGGAGAGGGGGAGAGGGGGGAGGGGAGGAAGAAGGGAGGGGGGAGGGGGAGAATCCTAAGCAGGCTCCAGGCTCAGCACAGAGCCTGACATGGGGCTGGATCCCACCACCCTGGGATAATGACCTGAGCCAAAATCAAGAGTCAGACATTCAACCGACTGAGCCACCTGGGCATCCCTAGTCACTTTCCTTTTTACCCAAAAATCATTCCAAGGCTTCTCCCTACCCTAATCCTCAATCAAAAAAAGTTTTTTAATCAATATAAATGGGCTTGAGAACATGACATTTTGATGAAATTAACAAGAAAGAGCAAAATTTATTTCACCTTAAATTGTTAATCTATTTTTTAAAAAAG
Source organism: Acinonyx jubatus (assembly GCF_027475565.1). Classification (NCBI taxonomy): domain Eukaryota; kingdom Metazoa; phylum Chordata; class Mammalia; order Carnivora; family Felidae; genus Acinonyx; species Acinonyx jubatus. The sequence goes on along the minus strand of NC_069385.1, from coordinate 138,796,369 downwards.
TATGCTTAGTAAATACACCGCTTTATAAATGACTCTACATCCTTAATGATTCCTCTGTCCTTGCTTCCCTTGATTTAAGCACTGGTCACTATACCTGAACTATTCAATTTCCTTCTCTAGTCAGGGCATGAAACCTAGGTTTGTCTAATAAATAATAACAGTCTGCCCAGACGAGGCCCTACCAAAGCACAGATAAAAGGTAAATATTATAACTTGGACATCAGGCCTCTGCCATGCTGAGATGCCAGTCTGCATCCCGCATGACTCTTAATTCATCCTCGGTTTAAGAGAGTAGTTGACTCATGGGGCGCCTGGGTGGCTCAGTCGGATGAGCTTCCGACTTCGGCTCAGGTCATGATCCCGTGGTCCGTGAGTTTGAGCCCCGCATCAGGCTCTGTGATGACAGCTCAGAGCCTGGAACCTGCTTTGGATTCTGTGTCTCCTTCTCTCTCTGCCCCTCCCCTGTTCATGCTCTGTCTCTCTCTGTCTCAAAAATAAATAAACATGAAAAAAAAATTTTTTTAAGAGTAGTTGATTCAAATACATACAGGAGACAGGAAGGTAATATAAACAGAGGAAAGATCGTCTCTTTGGGGCCTACAAATACAGGCCTGGATGGAGTAGCTAGATCTTACCACTTTTTCATTTTTTCATGAAATTTCCCAATTGGGGATCCAAATAAAAATGTGTTGAGCCCAGACGTGACCCATGAGCGTCAATTTGCAACTCTTGTTTAAAGCCTCAGTTCAGAGATCACTGCCACCAGGATGCCCCCTCCCATCCCCAAGCAGGTGAGACAGTCTGCTGGTATACTACATCTAGCTACCCTTGACCTTGCCAAACTTGGACAGTTCCTTCAATGAGTCCATCTTCCCTATGGGACAACATCCAGCAGAGTGCCTGGCACACGGTAGGAGCTCAAAAGATATCTGAATAAATGAAAATCTGAATAGGACCACTGGGTTCACACTTGCAGTAGCCACCTTGAATTCAACAGTCTGTTTCCTATCTTCACACCTTAATCAACCAGACTCCAGGGAAATGCGCCATCAAGGTCATGACCATTGATACCAAGTGTCACACTAAAAGAGGAAGGCCCACTCCTGGAGATCTATCTACATACTCTCTTTATTATGAGGAATAAGTACCATTCAGCATATTGTGAAGACAGAAAAAAAAAAGGGGAGATAAGCACAAAGTAAAAGAGTTATGTATCATGCGCTTTGTAAGAGACGAGAAAGTATATGAGAGAAAATTCAGTTAACAGCCACCTGGTCTATCATCCAACACTGGATGGGCTCCTTACAGATGGGAGTTAACTAAGATGTGTGAAAAATATTTCTATTTTGTTTCTTACCTAGCACTTTAAGAACAGATCCTGCTTATTCAACCAGTAATTAAAGATCACATATACATTATGCTTTGCCTAAAAAACAGTAAATACGGGATTTACCATTCCAGACACTATTTGGAAACAGACCCAAACGTGGACTTGCTCCCCAAAACAGAAGGCTGTTGTAGCAAACCCTGGTTTCTCAGAAAGCCACCAAAATCTATCCTGTGCTTTGACAGTTCTCCCTGTTGTATTTTCTCACGCTCGTGATGAAAGCTTCAAGGAGAACTTACATCTGTGCAGAAGAGGCACTGGCATTCCTGGAGTGTGGTCATCTTGTCCAGGGACTGTTCACACAGGCAGAGTTTGCAAGTGACGAGGGGGGACGGAGCCAGGTCTCCCGGCGTCGGATTTTCGGTGGTCATGGTGAGACAGTGGAACCTACCAGCTGAGCCCATCAGCCCATCCGCCTTCTTCAGTCTCCTCAACCCCTACAGGAAGGTCCAAAGCAGAAAATATTGCATTCATTAATACAGCTGTTGTTTAACCAACACATCTGGGCACCAACAGAGCAAACCTTCACTTTCCGGGATATCTAGGCATACATCAAAGGCATTTCTGAGAGCCATGGCCTATAGAGCTTGCCACCTTGGCAAGGTGCTCCTGGAGAAATTGAAGGTGACCTCACCATACTGACTCATATAATGTAAATTATGGGAACGAAAAGACCACAAGGAATAAACACGCCATTTAGGAGTTGCATACTATAATCCAACAGATTAAAAAAAAACAACTTGAAAATAGGATGCCCCACTCAAAAAATTACACAAAGAATTACCATGAGATCCAACAATTCTGCTTCTCAGCATACACCCAAAAGAATTGAAACCAGGATGGAAACCGATACTTGGCACACCAATGCTCACAGCACCATTATTCACAATTAGCCAAAAAGTGGAAACACTCTAAATGCCCATCAAGAGATGAAGGGATAAACAAAATGTGATATGAACATTCAATGGAATATTATTCACCTTTAAAAGGGAATAGGAGGATGAACCTTAAAGTCATTATGCTCAGTGAAATAAGCCAGACACGAAAGGGCAAACATAGTATGATTCCATCAATAGGAGGTATTTAGAGCCATCATATACGGAGAGACAGAGAGTAGAAAGGTGGGGTTGGGAGAGGGGGAAATAGAGAGTTACCATTTAATGGGTACAAAGTTTCTGTTGGGAATGATGGCAAAGTTCTGGAAATGGAGAACATGATAGTTACACAACACTGTGGGTGTACTTCATGCCACCGAATTACACACTTACAACAACTGAAATGGTACACTTTACGTTCTATAGGTTTCATACCAATCAACTTTCTTGAAGGGGGGATCAGTGCTAATTGTGTTCTGGCACATATGTCCTTGCATTTACTCTTTTGCAACCATGATGATTATTTCCTTCATCTTATAGAGATGCTAAGCAATCATAACTTCTTCTGAAGAGGAGTTAAATAATCTGCCTGGGTTCTCAGAGCTTGTATAGAGCAGAGCAAAATTCGAACCTCCATCTTCTGAGACCAAGCCCAGTCCTGGCCCCTTACACCAGAGAGTGGATATTATGTGGAAGGATAGAACGGGGAGAGAAAGAAGTTAGAAGGGGTAGGGAGAGAGGAAACCCGAGACAAAGAGATAAAGAGACAAACAGCCCATGACTACAACTATCAAAGGTCACCGAAACTGTGCAGAGTAAAATCTGTCTCTAAATATGGCGAGACAATAGGATTTTCCTACACTGAAAAATAAAAATTATAACTGAAACCCTTCTACTTGTTTTTATTCAGATTACCTTTAGAAGAGATAAAATAATTGTGAAAGTAATCTTCTATAGTTTATAGCACATCAAGAAATTTCATGTTCTAATTAAAGAGAAGGAAAATCCTAAAGTTCTTACCATTTCAAGAGAGTATGGCCAATCCTAATAAATTCTGCCACAGAAATAAATGTAAATACGCTCTCGCCCTACAAGAACCAGACTCTTCTCATCCCCATTTTGGAGCAAAAGAAATTACATGTTTGGCATTTGTTATGTAGCCCCACAGTGGCTTATGTCTCAACATACAGGTACAAAAGTATGACAAGGGAGAAAAAAACAAATTGTATTGGATGGAAAGAAAAAAGATCTATGAGATCTAACTGCACTAACTTTCTTAATGTCATACCAGAAAGAATCAACAGTTATTATAAACTCTAGTAACCTGAAATATTCAAGGCTTTTTACCTAGTCCCTCAGTAGTAGACTTGATTAAAAATAAATTTAAATAGGAAGCTAACCAATGATTGGCTTCCATGATAGTATTTCTTGGGAAAGGCCGTATATGGCTTAAGATGTGGTGTTCTTATTTACCTATTAATGAGCTATCACCCAAGAGCAAATCAACCTACGTATAAAATTCAGGATTTTGAAGTTAAAGAAAAAAAATCTCTCTTTAGGGTCAATTAGTGATCTTACCTCTCTCCTCTTTCCAGGTGATGCTTAGACAACCATCACCTGTTTGTTTCTCCAAGTAACACACACATCACCAATTTCATCCAAGTGCTGTCTTCACATTTCTATCATCCCAACATGGTGTATACACCATATTCTGATGATCTTTTCCCACAAAAAGAGAAATCCCTAGTCAAACATCAAGAAATGCAGCCAGTACACTTAGCCTGATGAGCACTGAGTAACGTATAGAACTGTTGAATGACTTCAGTGTAGCCCTGAAACTAATATAACACTGTACGTTAATTACACTGGAAATAAAATGTTAAAACTTAATAAAGTTTTTTTTAAAGGAAGGAGGAGGAGGGGTGAAAGGAGGTGGAGAAGGCCACAGCAAAGAAGAAGAAATGTAGCCAGTAAATGCTTCTGGAGGGAAGAGGGGACTGACACAGACCAGAACCTCCCCATGTCACAAATGTCAATTACGGGAAGAGCCCATTTGGAGGAAGCTGTTAGGAACAGGTAAGTCCTGCTGTTCCAACACAGCAGGAGATGTAGGAATTCTTCAGCAAAGTCAATTATTTCTTAGTCTCAAACCACATTTTTTTTTAATTTTTAAAATTAAAAAAAAAAATTTTTATCTCTACCCCCAATGTGGGCTTGAACTCACAACCCCAAGGCCAAGAGTCTCATGCTCTACTGCCTGAGCCAGCCAGGTGCCCCAATAACATTTTTTAGAAAGAGACATAGGACACTCACAAAATGAAGACATAATTGCATACTCCTTAGATTATCTCTTAGAAATGGTCTTTTGAGGGCGTCTGGGTGGCTCAGTTGGTTGAGCGTCCAAATTCGGCTCAAGTCATGATCTTGGCGCTCATGAGTTTGAGCCTTGTGTCACACTCTCTGCTGTCAGCGCAGAGCCCGCTTCAGATCCTCTGTCCCCCCTCTCTCTGCCCCTCCCCCACTTGCACTCTCTCTCTCTCTCTCAAAAATAAATATTTAAAAAAAGTTAATAGTGAAACATGGTCTTACCACCCACCTGCCATATCCTTACGTTGTGAGTTACAAACCAAAGTTATAAAAATATAAAAATATCTAATACCTCCAGGGCGCCTGGGTGGCTCAGTAGGTTAAGCGTCCGACTTCGGCTCAGGTCATGATCTCACCGTCTGTGAGTTCGAGCCCCGCGTCGGGCTCTGTGCTGACAGCTCAGAGCCTGGAGCCTGTTTCAGATTCTGTGTCTCCCTCTCTCTCTGACCCTCCCCCGTTCATGCCCTGTCTCTGTCTCAAAAATAAATAAACATTTAAAAAAAATTTTTTTTAAATATCTATTACCTCCAAGTTTCTTCCTGTCCACTTTATTTGTCGTTATTTGTGTGTGTGTGTGTGTGTGTGTGTATGTGTGTGTGTGTGTGTGTGTGTGTATGTGTGTGTGTATGTGTGTGTGTATGTGTGTGTGTATGTGTGTGTGTATGTGTGTGTGTATGTGTGTGTGTATGTGTGTGTGTATGTGTGGGAAGAGCACTTAACAGAAGATCTCCCCTCTTAGTGGGGCCCCTGGGTGGCTCAATCGCTTAAGCACCCGACTCTTGGTTTTGGCTCAGGTCTTCACCTTGCAGATTGTGGGTTCAAGCCCTGCATCAGACTCAGTGCTGACAGCACAGAGCCTGCTTGGGACTCTCTTTCTCTCTCCCTCTCTCTGCCCCTCCCCTGCTGCACGGTCTCTGTCTCTCTCAAAATAAACTTAAAAAAAAAAAAAAAAAAAGGTCTACCCGCTTAGCAAAATTTTAAGCATACAATGTAGCATTGTTAAGTACAGGCATTATGCTGTTCCTGAGGTACATATGTATCTCCTAATTCATCAAGTTGTATACATTAAATATATACAGCTTTTGGCCAATCATACCTCAATTAAGCGGTTTACTATATATACATGTACACAACTTTTTAAAGTATATTTTATCTGTAAAAATATTTTGATAAAAGCCTTTTCCAAAGCAGAGACCTGTTCTGTTAAAGCAACAACAAAAATTCCAAGCATTCCAAACAAGGCCGTACTTGTGACTGAGAAAGAGGAAGGAGGTCACATATTTCATCTCTGAGATGTGCACAATTCAAAATGATTCTTCAAAAAGAAGTGATTTATTTTTCTGTGGGCAATAACAACGACTCCCTGAAGTGATGGCATTCAAACATGTTTAAGGCGATGGAATTTTACAAAAACAAAATCTGGAGTAAACTGCCACCGTGTAAAGGAGCTAAGGTGGGCCAGTGCTGGTGGAAGAGGACAGGGAGAGCCAGGCCAGGTCCCCTGGACCTGTCCCTGGGCACCTGCCAGGCACCATCACAGATGCTCAAGGCTTCACCAGGCACAGTCTGAAAACCTGCTCCTCGAGTTTTCACTCTGGGCAAAATCAATTAATAAAGGTTTTAAAAATGAGTGACTCAGGGCACCTGGGTGGCTCAGTTGGTTAAGCATCCAGACTTTGGCTCAGGTCACCATCTCGTGGTTTGTGAGTTCAAGGCCTGTGTCGGGCTCTGTGCCGACAGCTCAGAACCTGGAGCCTGCTTTGGATTCTGTGTCTCCTTCTCTGTCCTCTCGCACTCGTACTCTGTCTCTCTCTCTCTCAAAAATAAATAAACATTAAAAATTTTTTTTAATGAATGACACATGCTGAGCGCTTCATAAAAAGAATATGAATCCAGAAAATCCTTTCACCCTTGATTCATTACATACAGAGGTCTTCAAGGAACAATCAGGACAGCCCTGAAGTTCTCTCCTTAGAGATGTCGGGAATGGCTCCCAGGTGTCCTAGTGTCCCTTCACTTACATCTTATTCGGATCCCCCAGTCTCTGCAGCATGGAACCACCAAGAGAAGAAATTCAGCCGCCCACCCAGACCATAAGCAAACAGCATGAAGTTCAGAAGGGGTGTCCAGAGGAAGCTGACCCCCCCCCCACACACGCACACACATGCTGACAGCTCCCGACCCTTTCACAGCACCATGTCTCCGCAGGTGCACTGACGGTTCACACCAGCTCCCTTCTAGGTTTTGGGGAAAGCTATCCACCCAGAGAGCCGGTAATTCATCTCACTGCCTTGCTCAACTGGTTCTGCCTCATACCTCACGTTTCACCTGAAAGAAGAAAGTGACCTGAATGGTCCACCCTCCCGCTTGTTTTAAAACGGTAACGAGGATCCCTGCTTTTACCATTATGGCAGATGTGACCCAGCCGAACCCAATGAGGAAAGAATTTTGGCAGAGAGGACAAGGGGCATGTTGGGGAAGAAAAAAGAAACCGGACAGCTGCTTTTAGGTTTAAACTCGCTAAAGTTAATGGCATGGGTGGGGGTGGGGCGGCGAGGGCAGACTTCACCCAGATTCTACAAGTACCACTTGCTTAAATATAACTAACCACACAACAGGGCGGCATGCTAGAAGCACAGGATGTAGAAGGACTTTTCGTATTCTGCTGGCGGCCTGGAAAAGCAATCTGCTCCAAAAATGCAGAGGCTGGAAGAGCCAACATTCAAAGTTATTTTTAACTAATGTCGTCTACGCCTGCCTCACTACCCAGAGTCTCGGTGATCGTTCCACAGCACAAAAGGATAATGTAGTCGGAAGGGACAATGTTTCACCAGGATACTTACCTAGTTATTTAGGAATTTTTGCACCATCCAGCAAAAACTTTAAAATTCAGACAAATGGATGAAGCAGAATTAAAGAGACCCAGAGAAATAGAAAATAAACAGAATGAATCACCTGGATATTACTGACAGAAGAGAATATGAATGCGTGTAAAAAGCCAGCTGATCTGTGCTGAGGTCTTAATTCCAAACCGTGCTACGGAAGTCTAAGATCTACTCAAGAACAAGGGACAAAACAGAAGAGGAGACACAGGAATACTCTCAAAATGTTTCCATGCCCATGTAAGGCACTGAGTCATTCCTGTGAGGTAGCTGGAATAAAAGATATGAAAGCATGACTCAGAGAAAGCTTACAAAGGGAAAGGTTTTCAAGAAGGGTAGGTGGTGGGGAAGGTATGTCTGAAGTGTTGCTTTCATAACAGAGAGATTTTCTCAGGAAGCCAATATTCTAACCGAGTAGAATGAAACAGCAATCCAAAGTTCCCATCTCTGCCTTGTTAGGAAGCTCTCCCAACACAACCAAGAACGACATGTCAGGCAACCAGATTCCACTCAACATAATCTGAAAATCAGTACTGTGTTGACCCTGGCACTTCTGCCCAATGCAACTATTTAGCGCCAGTTAGTGTTCTTAACAGAAGCTATTAATGACTCAAATGGTACAGACTGAGTCTAGTGAAGTGCTGACCATCATCAGTCACTAGCCATTTGCTGAAGTTCTACCCTAAGTATAGTCTGGAATGGAAGGTAGACCAGCTAGCTACCCTAAGTATAGTCTGGAATGGAAGGTAGACCAGCTGGCTGGTAGAGTAGCAAGGGCAATGGGTATTAGTGCTTAGTGAGGTAAGGACTTAGGGCAGACCTCCTTCGTGGCCAGGGCTGTGGTTCTACTGTTTGCATCCCTGACCTGCTCTCTGGCCATTCGGGAACTAGATGGACCAGTACAAACCCAGTGATATCAGAGAAACAAATATCTTCTATCTACTTATTTTTTAATGTTTATTTGTTTTTGAGAGACAGAGTACAAGCAGGGGAGAGGCAGAAAAAGAGACACAGAATCCGAAGCAGGCTCCAGGCTCTGAGCTGTCAGCACAGAGCCCAACGTGCAGCTCAGACCCACGAACCACAAAATTGTGACCTGAGCTGAAGTCAGACGCTTAACTGATTGAGTCACCCAGGCACCCCTACTTAATTATTTTCTTAAAGAGTAACACCCAAGGCCAACAACAGATACCTGGCATCACATATGGGACACTTTATCATTATATGCAAAAACAAGACAGATTAGACACTATTCTCGAGTATAAACAAATCCAAGCCATTCTTAGTTCTTAGGTGTGATGGAAGCAAATATTCACCTACTCGGGCTTTGTGAGGTAGCAGCATTGCCGTAAAAGACTGTTTACCATCGTGCCTCGTGCAATAGGAAAGCGGACTACGTCTTCTTCCCCCAGGAAATGAAAAAGTACTTCAGTCTGTAATTCCTTAGCTTTAACATATTCATCCCAACAGTTACCAAGATGTCAACAAGATTATAAATGTGTAACCCGGAGACTGTAATCTTCTAAAAATGGAACTAATGTGCAAATATAGCCCTATTAACTCGTATGCAGGTGAAAAGGACAGACACTCCATTAGGAAGAATATCTTTTTTTTTTTAACGTTTATTTATTTTGGGTAGGGGGAGAGACAGCGAGAGAGAGAGAGAGAGAGAGAGAGAGAGAGAGAGAGAGAGAATCCCAAGCAGGCTTCGTGCTGTTAGTACAGAGCCTAACGAAGGGCTCGAACTCATGAACCGTGAGACCATAACCTGAGCCGAAATCAGCAAATATTAATTAATTATTAGCAATGTTTTCTAAAGTCTCTTTGCTATTTGAAATTGTTATGTATAAAGTCTGTTACAGCTATTACTAAGATCTAATTTTCTTCCAGTTATGTTGAGATATAATCGATATGTAACATTGTATAAGTTTAAGGTATACAGTGTAATGATGAGACACAGATGTGTGTATATACACATATATGTCTACACAAGTTTCGAAATGATTACCATAGTAAGGTTAGTTAACACACCCATCACCTCACACAGTTACAATTTTTTATGGTGAGGACAATATCTGATTTTTATGTTTTTTCCTACAAAATATTCAGGAGAAATACACGGAAAGATTTATGGGGACAACGGCTAACAAAGCAGATGACTAACTCTAAATCCTTCAGGGCGCAGGCATCTGGGACGGCAAATTCTAACATCTGCACAATGCTGATCCTTTTTCTAAAAAGTACATTCCTTTTTTTCTTGCCCTGTTTCCACATTCTCATTACCGCTACAGGGAAAGGCCCAAGAGGAGAAAATCCGTCCCTGGCTTTTCTAACAATGAAAACTTATCAGAGAAGGCAGGCGTGAATAGGAGAATAACAGCTCCGTGATATTTTCGGCACTGTAATTTTACACTCTTCGTGGGAGCTCCCCACTCAACACCGCCAGAGTGCCCTGCCCACCCCGTTTTTTTAATCAGTGCTTCCCTGCCTCCCACAATTATTCATGCAGCCCTGCTGAATAATTCGTCTTCCCTCTGCCTGGCATAACAACAAAGCTCAGAAGCAGGAAGAACGCCACTTAAAGGCAGGTCAGACAATGATGTAATGAACAGATCAAGGAGACGTGTTATTTCAGAAAGCCCCATACAGAAAGAAAGAGATGGGCTGACTTCTTGGGTCGTGACATTACCAGGAAACTACAGTTGCTAAGGCACACATAGCTAAATCAAAATGTTTGCTCCAAATGGATACAAACATATATCTGTATTACCCTCTCTTCTGAATGTCAGAAGTTTCCTATAGAAACTTTAATTAGAAACAAATTTAAAAGCAGCTTGGGAGAGGACCCCCTTCCATCCCACACTAAGCAAGGTGCAGCAGGTATGTTTTCATTCGCCTTTGCCAAATCCTCTTCTCAAAAACCCAGTAATGTAGGAAACAAAGTCAACTCCACAAAGAACTGAATTCTGAATTCCACACGTTAGGTGCTAGTGATGTAAAGGTGACCGAACCCAGACTCCACTTACAAGGAGTAAGCTTGTTGAGGAGGTTGTCAACAGATAATGTTCTATAATGATAACAGAGGACAATTTGTGGGTTTCTATGAAGCTTTGACCACAAGTCCAGCAAAGAGACAAATGAGAGATGATATGTTCTTTCTTCCCCCAAAGACAAAGAACCAGTTGAGTAAAAGTCTGACCCTCAAACTCATGACTGCAGAGGAGATGGGAACCAAGGAGACACGGGTTTAAGAGTATGTTCTTTAACAGATGCTACAAAAGCCATGTGATCAGCAGTATCCCCAGCTGTGAACAAGAGAAGTATTTTGCACTTAGGTTGTTGTGATTTCAGTTCAAGGAAAGAGGTCTCCTCGTAAACGAGAAGTTTCTCATTCCGTGTTGCAAAAACGTTGGCCGCCTTTACTTTCTTTAATGTATAGCCTCCCGTGTCTTAATAACCATTGAAATGCGATGTGCTGGGTTTAGAAATATGCATCGACCCAGCAAAAGCAAATGCCAAAGTTAATAAAAATAGAACATTAGTACAGACCTCCTGCCTGTACCTAAAGGTGAAAAAGCAAATTAAAAATTAAATAATTAAATTAACTTTGGTGAGGTTATGCCTCTTCAGGTTACTTAACACTCAGATGACATATGGGAAACATTACCAAAAAAAAAAAAAAAAAGTCAAGATGACAAACATCTAACATACTCGGGTAAAACAACATGACTGAATAGAAGCTTCCAGAAATTAAAGCAGGCATCCCTGGAAAACAGTCCCAGCACTCAGGACTAATGACTGCAGATGCCTACTCCCCAAAGCTCAAAGTGGAAAGGAGGATTTGTGTGGCATTTTGGCTCCTTTCCCATATCCAAAATAATCAGTTGCACAAAGTAGGTTTAGTCCCAAAACTGTCTGGACTTTGTTCCTTCACCAACATCTGGGTTCAGCATGATTCCTGACCTCTACCTCAAACTGGTGATTTCAAACACGAAGAACCTCACTGAACAAGAAAGTAATGTCATAAGTCAAGGCCACGGGAAACACAGAAGCCAGAATTAGCAGAAACACCACGGAGCAATGATTCTGAGGTCCTTATAAATGCTCCTAAATACTTAACACATTAAACCTGCTTCTCAAAATCGAAAATTTAAATTTACCTTCTCAGATTAAAAGTACTCATCTTCTTGAAGAGAAAGGTAGTTTTCAGGAAGCTAAGTGGTCTTATTATATAGATAAAACAAGCTTTTTTTCCTCTTTCTTTCTAGATAAAGGATAATTTTTCTCTCTGCTGTCAAGTTTGGCTCAGAAAACCTGGTTCACAATCTGGGAGACCCAAAAACTAATTATTAAAAAAAAAAAAAAAAAGACGTGTCTTAAACTGACCTACTTTGAAAGCCTGGATAACTTTAAATTGCCAATGAATTAAAGCCATTCATGAGAATGGAGCTTTTGAATGCTGAGAATGTTCTGTGGGGCTCAGTGCAAAGATATTTGGCACAGACGACTATAAATATTTGTAAAACTCTGGGTAAATGGACAGTGCTTGACCACACTCACACCTCACCTCCAGCACAGTAGTGTAGGAGCAAGTTATCTAGGGTGATTGGTTTGGGGGCTTGGGGGGTTATGTTTTCTCCTGTTTGTTTTAAATAAAAAGTTCAAGCAGCCCGATTCCACGACTTGACATCTGTTTTACACTTACATTCTCTATATACATGTGCACATTGTATTTGTTTACTCATCACGACAGTTTCAATTCATCAGAGGCTACTTTAGAAACAGAAGGGTTCTTCTCTTTCCTATTTCTCCAAGTGTGTGCCCACCACAAGGGAAAAAAAGACCAGTCACAGGTGTGCAAGGGTAAAACAGGAGGGCTGTGAAAACGTGGCCTTGGGTTTCATACAATTATCCCAATGGGGCCCATGGTTCTGCTACATCTATCTTTCTTGCCCCCTCCCCCTCCTCAAGATCATTTCAGAAATAGTTACGGGGCTGCTACTTAGGAAAAGGACTAGGGTTGGGAAGAGGGGACAGGGTCAGCAGATGGAGGGAACAGAGCAGTGAGATCTGAAAGGGACCAGGGACCCGGAGGCTCATCTCAGTGCACACTGCAGCAGCCAGATACTTTAATTAGCCAGCAACTCTGTGAAGGCTGGCTGGGTTCCTTTTTCCTCTTACCCACACCCTAAAAACTGAGTCATCTCAAAGTTCATTTATTTTGCTTCTGGGCCTAGGACCCCCCCCCCCCCCCCGCCCCATCTGCTGTTTCATAAATGTGAGATACATTGTTCTTTAATTCAGACCTTGCAGACTTCAAACAAACATCCAGAAATGCCACCTTAGAACACTGATAGTCCTATGGGGACTCCCAGCTAACGTCTAATCAGATACCTGCAGCAGAAAGAAATAAGAAAGTGACCCACGGTAGTGAGAGCATGAAGACAGAGGACATTTTCCCAGACAGGCAAATGCATTTCTGAGAAATCTGAATGTAAGACGTGCATGCATCAGGAGTAGACTCACAGCAGGACCCCCCAAAGTCACAAGGAAAGCAAAAGGTGCCCCGAGGGGAGAAAGCTCAAGATCCCTTTTCTCTGCTGAGACAGGAATCCCTTTCATTTTAACCTAACACTTGGGAACGGCAATACAGGATCCGAGTTTCACTCCGTCTTATCAGCAACTGCCTGACAAAATAATCGCTATAACGTACGGCCAAGATCCCATCTCCTTCCCATCTACGCGTGTCAACACCGTGCTGTGTGCGCTTCCAAACAACGGAAGGTCAACATCGGAGATGATGCCAACTTCTGGTCTCCCCTTAAGAAAGACACCGGGGAGGTCTGACCTAATCTTGCATTTGCCAATCGGTACATTTCGCAGAGGCCGTTTTACTGGAAACGACACCGGTTTCTCTTCGACCTTTTCCAGGGGCGTCTATTTTTCAAAGTTAACAGGTGTCTCAGGCGTTCGGAGGGAATCCCACTGTGTGCGCTGTTAAGCAGAGGAGGCAGAAAAGAAAGCTACAGACCATGGAGTCCGGGTCTCTCCGTCCTCGCCCGCCCGCCCGCGGCGGCTCAAGCGCTCGGCGACACCTACCTGGCGGGAGGGCTCGGTTCCTCCGGGCGCCGCCGGGGCTTCTCAGCAGCCTGGCCCGCGCGCCCCGGGGAGGCGGAGCGGGCTCATTCCCTCCGCGGTCCTCCGGGCTCCGCGGCCCCAGCTCTGCACCCCGCGGGACGGCAGCGGGACCGGGGCGGGGGGGGGGGGGGGGGGGGGTGCAGCCGCGGGCGGGAGGCGGGAGGCGGGGAGGAGGTCCGACAGGCGCCCCCCCGCCCCCCGGCGAGCGGCTGCGACGCCCCGGGCCCCGCGGAGCGTGGAGCGCAGCTCACCAGCGGGGGCGCCGGGAGCCGCGCGTGTATTTATACAGGAAGCCCAAGCGCGGCACTTCCTACTTCCCATCTGGGTCGCCCTGGAGCCGCAGGTGATGCTCTTTTAACCCCGTGCGGGCCCGGCCCCCAGCGCGCCGCCCCCCACCCCCCACCGCCCGCCCCCCCTGCGCTCGCTCCGCCGCCCCGGGACCTCTGCCGCTCGCCCTTCTGGGGCGGCTGCCGCCGAAATCCGGGGCAGGGAGTGTGGCTGCAGCCCTCCGCGTCCTTCATCCTGCCCAGACCGGGGGGGCATTTCCCCTCTTGGCCTCCCAAGCTTGTTGCTTCTCTGCGCCTGTCCTGCCGGGACACCTTCGCCCTCCCTCCCGATCCCGGCTCTTTAACTCGCCTTCTTCTGCTGCCGGGAACCCCCGACCTGCCTTCCCAGAAAACGGTTTTGTTATAGACACGCTTCCCCGCGCGCGTCTTCTCAAAAAACACCTTGTACCTGATTCTGGCCTTTGGGGGCTGGTGAGGAAGTCAGAACGCAGGCAAATCGAATCAGCACAGGCTTCGTTTACCTCCTAAAATTAGAGGCACGCCTTGATGACTATAATTTTGCTTGAAGTGCTTTACGGAAAAATTATGTGGGAGCCCATTGTAACCTAACAGGTTGTATGACGTTAAAGAAAAGGTGACACAAATATCCAGAAACCGTAGGGTAGGGTATGCTATGGTGTGCCTTCCTCACTGCAAAACCTTGGACACTTACTGTGTGTGATGTGGAAAACATGATGATCTATCTGTTCAGTCCCTGCCAACCAGGCCGCCCCCACTCCCACCCCCAGCCCAGGTCACAATCATAGTCCCAAATCTGTCGAACGGCTGCAATTTAGAAATGTCACTGCTCTGATTCAGGAATCTTTCTGTACTCGAGACTCAAGCTCACTGTGCTTTTACAAAGGCAGTCAGGAATGTGCTTCCTAAAAGGAAGGGACCCACACGCCCTTTGTGGAAGGGATCTGAGCATGCCAACAAAGTAGTGGCAGTGAGCTCCGGGCCAGCCAACACAAGTACACTGCTTCTCAGCCCTCTGTGTTCAAGAAAACCTCCAGGTCGAATCCAAGTGTTGAAGAACACAGCTATCTAGGTGCGTGATGGCAGGACAGGCCTGGACCAGTCCCTTAGTAGGGAAAGAAGGGAAGGCAGGCAAGGGAAATAAGACAGTAAGAGAACACAAAGTGAGGAGGGACCCAGAGTAATAGAATCAGGGAACGTTTGAGATTGAAAAGTTGTTCTGGCTACTTTCATCCAAATGCCTAATTTTCAAGGCAAGGAACCCGATGTCCAGAGAGATTTAAGTGGTTGGCTAGAACCGGATACGGGCAGAGCTGGAATGAGACCTGAATCCCTGTTAGGTGAAAAAGGTGCCTGTGAATAACCACCCCATGTGGTCTAACCTCAGATTTAGCAGAGTAGCTCAGGTTCTAAGATAACCAACCTCCAGCCGTTTCCTTAGAGGAGTGACCACTGCCGATGGACTGGAGTCGGGGAAGAGAAACAAACCTCCTTCTGAGAGGTTAGTTTATTCATTGGTGTCCATGCAAAACTTTGACGCCTTAAACCAAAGTTCAACACAGAATCCACTTTTTAAATTATCATGCAGTTAAGTTAGAATCTTTTGTCAACTGGATAAGACAAGAGACTGCTGCCATGGAAACACGTTAAGCGATAATCATGCTGCCTGTTGTGCCAAACGGCAAGAAGAAAGGGGAAAAAATGCATAGTTAAATAACATCTGCATCGATTATTTTCACCATGCAGGTTTATAAAAATCACGTTAAAATTTTAATCCAAGTCAACATGTAGAACACTACAGTATTATGTGAACAACTTTTTCAGATCTGGAATAACATACCTAGGAATAAACGTAAGCAAGGAGGCGAAAGCCCTGTACGCGGAAACTGTAAGAGATGGACGAAAGAAACTAAAGGCACAAAGAATGGAAAGATGTTCTGTGCTCACGGACTGGAAGAATAAATACTGTTAGAATGTGCATCCTATCCAAAGCAATCTACAGATTCAGTGCAATCCTATCAAAATTCTGATGGCAATTTTCACAGAAACAGAACCTACAATCCTTAAATTTGCATGGAACCACAAAAGACCCCCAAAGCGGTCTTAAGACAGAACAAAGCTGGGGGCGCCCCAGGTGGGTCAGTCAGTTAAAGCTTCTGACTTCAGCTCAGGTCACGATCTCATGGTTTGTGAGTTTGAGCCCCGCGTTGGGCCTGCTTGGGATTCTATGTGTCCATCTCTCTGTCTCTGTTCCTTCCCTGCTTGTGCTCTCTCTCTCTTTCTCAGAAATGAGTAAACATTAAAAAAAAATTTTTTTTAATCAGTTGAGCAAATTTGAAAAAAAAAAAAGAACAAAGCTGGAGGCATCACGGTTCCTGATTTCAAGCAATATTACAAAGCTATACTAATCAAAACTCTTTCAGATCTGCCTAATGCGTCTATAGTGTGCATTCATTGATTCTCTCAAGCATTTCTTGATCTCCTCCCAGACAAGCTGCTAGATGCTAGAAAGACAAAGACAAATTGGTTCCTGTCCTCAAAGAGCTCTTAGTCCAGGGGAGGAGTCAGACAAGAAAAGCAATGATCAGGGTACCATGATGAGTGAAATGATAAAATGATGCTCTATGGGAGCACAGAGAAGGGCAATTCAGCTAACGGAAAGGGTTGGTGAAAACAATCAAGAAAGGCTTCCCTGAGAAAGGGACTCAAAGCTGTGTCTTCAAGCAGCCGAGTGGGGAAGGTGGAGAGAGAAGAATGAGCCAGAGGCAACAGACAGGGCAAGGAGCTAGGTGGTGCTTGTCATAAGTCAGAGCAGATGCAGTCAGAATGTAAGAATGATGGCCTGAACCCACATAGTAACAACTGGCACAGAAAGGAAGGGGACGAACAGAGAGAGATTTGGGAAAGAGAAGTGATGGGGCCTGATTGGATGTGGGGGGGAGGGGGGGAGAGGAGCCCAGGTTACGAGTGCCACCAACTGAGAGTAGGAATGGAGGAGAAGCAGTTATGTGGAAAATGATGATGCACTTGGAATCATTCAGAATCTGAGGGGCCTCTGGTACATGCTGGAAGACTTGTCTCATAGGCCATCAACAGAGAGATCTGGAATTATCATCATTTAGGTGGTGGTATGGATGAGCTCACCAAGAGCTGAGATCACCCACAAAAGGTAGCATGCTGTGGGGAAGCAAAGGCTTTGGACCCATCCAAACTCCATTGCCCACTCATTACTGGGTAACCTTAAACAAGTTTTAACATACCCCAAACTCAGTTTTCTCTCTCATCTATAAAAAAGGAATGATGATATTCATCTCCTAGGTTGTTATGAGGGTAAACAAGGGGTTTGTAAAGTAGCTAGCACAATGCCTGCTGACACCACCCAAGTCTTGGGGGCAGTGAATGTCACCTCCTGGAATTGTGCAGTACACAACCTGTTCAGCTGTACAGCATGGCCCTGTCCTGATACATAATAAGAGCTCGGTCAATGTTATTCATCTAAGGAAGGAAAATGGGAAGCAAAAAGAAAGGGATCAGAAGAGAACCCAAAGGAACACCAGGATTTAAAGGGTAGGTGAAAAAAAGGAGCCCTCAAGTAAGGGTGAGAAGGAACTACTTCTTTTAGACCACAAAAATAAATATCACATTTGAGAAGTAAAACCCAGCCACTACGATCTATCAAAATATTTTTTTCTGATCAGTAATGACACGATATTACAACCTGTCCACATGAGACAGCAGTCCTGTTGATATTCATAATAGAGAATCATTTCCTAGTCTGAATTACATACCTCCATAAAGAAAAAGCAAACAAAATGTTCACATTAACAGTAAGTAATCCAAACTGTGACAGGAATCTATTAGCTTGTCATATACCTGAAGTCATATAAAAGCAAAACCAAAATAAATTCAAAGCATATTCTCCCTACATATGAGGCCAAAAATATATCTAGAAATAGAATGACTAGCTTTCTCAACACGTACGTGTAAGATGCTACATAATAATATATACCATACTATATGTAGTATATAATAGATATATATTATATATTATAAAATGCACTGAGGTCCTACATAAGAAGAGAATCAAATGGAATTTCTTTTCAAAAATTTCTTTAATTAATATAAAGAAAAATCGGGGCGCCTGGGTGGCTCAGTCGGTTGAGCATCCAACTTTGCTCAGGTCATGATCTCACAGTCCGTGGGTTCGAGCCCCGCGTCGGGCTCTGTGCTGACCGCTCAGAGCCTGGAGCTTGCTTCAGATTCTGTGTGTCTCCCTCTCTCTCTGACCCTCCCCTGTTCATGCTCTGTCTCTCTCTGTCTCAAAAATAAATAAACATTAAAAAAAATTTTTTTTAATTAAAAAAAAATCAAGATTCACTTATGCAGCTGAAATTACTCTTCTGATACACCTTAGTAGGTAAATTAGTAACACATACCTTAGATGTGACACCTTAATTACATCCTGTGTTAAAACCTAAATTAAAGGAAAAGATTTGTTCTGTTTCAAAAAGTCAGATGAAAGAACACAAGTATTGAGAAACCAGCTTCTGCAATAAAGTGCAATTCTGTCCACAGGAAAACATTTAAGGCAAAGGTCACGGTGTCCTGCTGCTAACAATTTGGCCATTTCTCCTTTCCAAACAGCTATAATTTTATTTGCATTTTTCTGGCGCATCTAATGGTGCTCATTTATACATTCAATCAACATTTACTGAAAGTATTGAGCATAGAACTAAGAGTGAGACACAATACAAAATAAGACTTAAGAACACTACAAAACAATACGATAGAGACTATTCCAGAGATACGCCCAGGATGATGTCCAATTGCCTCAGACTTAATAACAGAAGTTTTCAAAAAGCTAAAGACATGTCATTTGGTTCTACTTCATCCATACAAGAGCATCTCAACATCTCACACAGCAGGTCAAAAGCAGCTGAGCCCCAACAAGAAAAATCTGACCAGAATAATCTCAATCCCATTGCCATTATGCCATGCAAGAACCCACCATGACTCGAGATGGAGAGCTCAACCAGACAGCAAGACTCCAAAGGATTCAGTCGTTCAAGACTCTTAACATCCCACCTACAACAACCACTAGCAAGCTGGGGTTATGGGCCAATGAGAAAATGGAATTCAGCCCTCTTGTTCATCACCTAACTACAGAAATAATTACTGCATTAGCCCTGACTTAAGATTCTGCACTAGACGGGCGCCTGGGTGGCTCAGTCAGTTAAGCACCTGACTCTTGATTTCAGCTCAGGTCATATCTCACAGTTCCTGGGATCAAGCTCCACATCGGGCTCCATGCTGACAGCACAGAGCCTGTTTGGTATTCTCTCTCTCTTTCTCAAAATAAATAAATAAACTTAAAAAAAAAAGATTCTCCACTAGAAAGTCTGACGAAATAGCCTTGAGGATCCTCATATTTGCAAAGATTGCATTAATCCTTCTGATACTAACATCTCTTTCAAATTCCTACATATCAGTCAATGAAAAAAAAAATTCCAAGCAAAGTTCCCATAAGTCATCATCCCAGCCAGTGTACTAGTTCATTGCCCCCTTTCCTCTTCCGACAAAATGGTGAATCATAAAGTCTCCAATGGAACCAGAAGCCAGGTTGAACTAACACATACTATCATCTGCAGTAGATCAAAGAAACCAAAATTAAGGTTGTAGAAGTCATGGCTAGATGAATGCTGGATTGGGACATGTGGGTACCTTGAGGCGGAGGGCTCCTATTCTGTATCCTGCAAGAGAAAAACACCCCCTACACTTGGGAAGCCTATTTCCTTTCCACATCTACCACCTTACACCTGAAGTTCTCCGGATCTTTCTCAGCATATCTTCAGGGGGTATAACTTCCCAGAGCCCAGGCCACAGTACCATCCTCAGGAGGAGCAGGAGGAGCGGAAGGAGCGTCTCAAGGACTGTGCTAGGTACTAACAATTGTAGCAAAAACCATAGACTCTGTGCAACAATGTTTGCATGGCCAACAGAAGGGAATCTGAGAGATCCTTCTTACAAACCCACGTTCCTTAAGTGGATCCTTCCCATTCCCCTTGGACTCTGCAGTGGCATCATTGATGATGAAATACACGAAGATCAGTTTAAATAAGCAATCATCACGGTCATGTGGCAGGTCTTTGCAAAATGCTTCTTACCAAGGGCCTCTCAATGATTTTTAGACTCATGTGATGCCTGACATACGTAACTATACTGATCTCATGGAATTACTAGTTACAAGTAATTAACGATCTTGTAAGGCCAGCAGTGAAGAAAATAATTTACTGCCCAGAGTCCTCTCTGTTCAGATACGTATACATTTTCTCTCTTTATTTCTCTTTATTTCTCTAGGGCACCTAGGGAGCACTCGATGATTTCTTTGTCTGTCTTCCTCAGTAGTCTGTCAGAAGTGTGCCATAGCATCTTTTCTTTCACTTTCCACTCACATCAGCCCCTCACTCACCATGTACTAAAGCTAACAGACTATGGTGTCTTATAAGTATTTTTCTCGGTGCTCATTTAATCACACTGTGTATGCGCTCTCTCCCTCTCTCTCTTACACACACACACCATTTATCTCAGTTCTGTGAAATGTCTATTCATATTCTTTGTCCATTTTCCTTTAGAATAGTTAATATTTTTCCTGTTTGTAGGAGTTCTTTGTAAATTATAGATTTTGCCTGAAATATATTTTACACTTTTTCCAAAAACAAAGCTGATGTGTTGACTTATTTTATGTTGCTACTTCTGTAAAAATGCTTTTTGAAGACAGCCAAAGCATAAGAGACTCTTAAAAACTGAGAACAAACTGAGGGTTGATGGGGGGTGGGAGGGAGGGGAGGGTGGGTGATGGGTACTGAGGAGGGCACCTTTGGGGATGAGCACTGGGTTTTGTATGGAAACCAATTTGACAATAAACTTCATATATTGAAAACAAATGCTTTTTGATTGTACATATTTGGATATGCACCTCTTTTTTCTTAAATAGCTTCTGGGGTTCTCAGGGGTTTTTTTAATTAATTGAAGTACGGTTGACACATATTAGTTTCAGGTGCACAGCACAGCGATCTGACAAGTATATGCACTACAAAACGCTCACCACAGTAAGTGCAGTTACCCTCAGTTACCATATTACAGTATAATGTTATTACAGTATAATTGACTACGTTCATCCCTGTGACTTCTTTACTTTGCAACTGGGAGTTTGTAGCTCTTAATCCCCTTCGCCTACTTTGCCCATCCTCACCTACTGCCCTCCCCTCTGGCAACCACCCAGTTGTTCTCTGTATTTAAGAGTCTGAGTTTTTCATCTGTTCATTTGTTTTGTTTTTTAGATTTCACACCTAAGCGAAATCATATGGTATTTGTCTTTCTCTGATTCATGTCACTTAGCATTGTGCTCTCTAGATCTATCCATGTCATTGCAGATGGCAAGATTCTGTTCTTTTTTATGGCTGAGTAATATTCCATTGTGTGTATACACCACATCTGCTGTATCCATTCATCTATCAATGGACACTTAGGTTGCTTGTATATATTGGCTATTATAAACAATGGTGCAGTAAACAGAGGGGTGCATATCTTTTCAAATTAATGTTTTTATTTTCTTCAGGTGAACATCCAGAAGTGGGATTACTGGGTTGCATGATATTTCTCTTTTTAATTTTTTGAGGAACCTCAATACTATTTTCCACAGTGGCTGCACCAATTTACATTCCCATCAACAGGGCACAAGGGTTCCCTTTTCACGACATCCTCGACAACGCTTGTTACTTCTTGTCTTTTCAATACCAGCCATTCTGACTGGTGTGATGAATCTGAGATCTCATGACCTTGTCGTGGTTTTGATTTGCATTTCCCTGATGAGTGATGTTGAGAATCTTTCCATGCATTTCCCTGATGAGTGATGTTGAGAATCTGGATGTCTTCTTTGGAAAAATGTCTACTCAGGTCCTCTGCCCGTTTTTTTGGTGCTGAGTTGAAGAATTCTTTATATATGATACCTAATATTAGTTAATTAAATTAATGTATTAATAAATTAAACACATTAAATTAATGTATAATGTAATAAATTAAGGTTTCCCACGCTTTAGGTTATACATGTGTGCTTTCCTAGATATCCCTGTGAGATGTTTATGGATTCATTTTTTAGATCTGTCTTTAATCCATTAAGGAATTATCTTTAAATGGTATCAGTTCTGTTATACTTTAACCAGATAGAGAACTACCTATACCAGAACAACATATTAAGTAATCCAGTATTTCTCCAAGGAATTGGACTGCAACATGCATCAGATATTAAGTATAATGTTTTCTGTATTTTGCATTATTTATTCTGAATGATCTATCTCTGAATCTTTTCTGTTCCAGTGGTCTATTTGTCATTTGCTAGGCCAATATTGTCTTGATTATAGTGACTTTATAATATCCTTTTTTTTTAAACGTTTATTTATTTTTGAGAGAGAGAGAGATGGCACGAGCAGGGAAGGGGCAGAAAGAGAGGAAGACACAGAATCCGAAGCAGGCTCCAGGCTCTGAGCTGTCAGCACAGAGCTCGATGTAGGGCTCAAACTCACGGATCACAAGATCATGGCCTGAGCCGAAGTCAGACGCTTAACCAACCGACTGAGCCACCCAGGCACCCCATGACTTAATAATATTCTTATATTTCATACTCTTCCTAGTTTTCAATAGGGTATAATCTATATAAAACTTTATGATCATTTTATGCAATTTTTAAAAGACCCCTGTAGCTATTCTATTTTTGAACTGTGGGAAATTTATATATTATGTATATTTTTATGTTTTTATTATTTAAGGGAATGATTTTTCCATTTCGTGTAACTCATTACTTAGAAAAAAGCTTTCAATTTCTACATTTATCTCTCATCCAGCCATCTCTCTGAGTAGCGTATTAATCCTACTAGAGTGGCTGTTCTGTTTCTGATTTGGTCTCACTTTTGGGGGAAAGACCAACAAGAATATGTGCTTTTTTTCTCTCTTCCATTCCAGTACATATGTCAGCAATATAATTTGTTGTCGCATTTCCTACAACATTAAAGATGATGTAAATAAAAATGCTGGTCATAGGCATTCAAAACTAGATCCTTATTTAATTGGTTTTAGCATCTCACAATATAAAGTTCGTTGTTGGTTTTACACAAATAATCTTTATTATGTCTAATAGTTCCCTTCTATGCCTCCTTAAGAGTTACATTAGGAATATACTGGATTCTACTTAGCAGATTTCTCATCAACAGCTAATATGCTCGTATTACTTGTCTTTTAGATTTTTGATACAGTGGGTTCAGTGCTGCTGGATTTTCTTAAATAGAACCAAATTTGTAACCTGGAATAACACCTTCTTAATCACATTGTATTGTCTTATACTGATATCACAGGTATGCTGGCTTCACAAAGTGAGTTGGGGAGATAACATCTTTTTCTATGATCTGGAAAAGTTTAAGTTAACAGTGCAATTACCTGACTCTTAAAGACAGAATTTCTCATTCAAGCCAGGACACTGTAAGAATGAAAGAAGATGCTAATAAACAGTTGACATCATATAACTTTTAAAATATATAGTGATGGACTAAACAGTTGGTTTCATTACATCGGCGGGCTGACAGAACGCTTCCATTCAAAAAACTGTTTCCAGAAATAAAACCTTAAACAAATAAAACAGCATGCTTATGAATACAAGCATTTAAAACAATTTTTAAACTTCTTTATATTAATTTATCTTAATTTTTAAAATACGGCAAAGAAAATTAGTCTTGGTGCATATTCAAGTTCTTTAATCAGCTTGTTAGTAGCACTGCATCATTGCTATTTTTATGAAAGATGTTATATTTTCATATACAATCCTTTTTTATTTTCTTAATAAAAATTCCTGCAATCTTGTGGCACCTGGGTGGCTCAGCCAGCTGAGTGACTTCAGCTCGGGTCACGACCTCACGGTTCATGAGTTCAAGCCCTGCGTCGGACTCACTCCTGTCAGTGCAAAGCCTGCTTAGGATTCTCTGTCTTCCTCTGTCTCTGCTCCTCCCCTACGCACACTCGCTCAGTAATGAATCAACATTTATTTAAAAATAATTACTACAATCTTCTTTAAAGGTACATTTCATAGTTAATATATTTGAAATTATTGACCCTTTCAATTGATTCCTCTCTGTAGACCATAATATTTTTAATCGAGAAGATAACTCGTCTTCAGTGCTCAAATACCTGGTAAGCTCAGAGAAAACTCTACTACATGAAGTATATTCTTAATTTTTATTTTTATATTGAGACATACAAATATTTAAGCCACAGTGTTTTAAAAGACACTGTATTTTTTGTTTGTCATACCTTTCTTTGAGAAATACAAAAAAAAAAAATTCATCAGAATGAATTGTATCTACTTACGATTCTTTTTACTGGTCCATCAAAGTTAGATACCTTGAAAACACAAACTTTCTAAAATTCAATCTATTTTGAATTCTTGAGGACAACACAAGTGTATCCTATAAGAATAGTATTTGCATCAAAAGGATCTTTCCATCCACAATTCTAGATATCCCAAGTGCCACTACAAAATTTCAAAATTAAATCCTGCATACTGTGTTTGACTTCTTATCATTGACTTGGCTCAGTTCCTACCTTGTAAGGATAGATTCTAGTACCTTCCTGTTTGTGACCTTTTTTCCCATAATTGCAATTTGCAAAACTTCAAAACCTGAATATTTATTTTGCTTGTTTCATTAACTAGTACTTTGATTAAAAATCTCTAGGAGCACCTGAGTGGCTCAGCCAGTTAAGTGTCCAGCTCTTGGTTTTGGCTCAGGTCATGATCTCACGGTTCCTGAGTTCAAGACCCACGTGGAGCTCTGAGCTAACAGCGTGGAGCCTGCTTGGAATTCTCTATGTCCCTCTTTCTCTGCCCCTCTCCTGTTCTCATTCACTCTCTCTCTCTCTCTCACAAAAATAAATGAGTAAACTTAAAACAAAATTCTAACTGGTTTCAAACAAAACACAACCCAAATGATTTTAAACAAAATACAACCCAAATTTAGAGGACTCCTCTGCAAAAAAACAAATGTCAATAAAATCAATTAGGGCTGATTTACAAAGTAGTTCTGCAAACTATTTGTAAAATCTGATCGATATTGGGCTGCAAGGACAGAAAACCCATACTCGGCTTCATCACAAAAATATTCTAGTTCAACAACTTAGCGTATGAAGAAAAATACTTGTAAAACTTGGCTATTTCTATTTCCCTTGCAGTTTGTTCAAAAGAGATAATGACTTCTCTGTGCAATTATATGTGCAAATGTCTGTCCCTCAGACTTCTCATTCTAGCAATTCCATTGTGTATACTCTGACATTGTGCCCCACTAATATGCTTATTTGTGTTCTCGCTGAAAAATAAAGCATTATTGGCACTTCCGGGGGCTGAACGTGAGTATGGGGATTGACTCCAAAGAGGCACCAAGGAGCTTTTGCAGGGATGACAGTGACAGAAGCATTCTAAAACTGAATGGCAGGGATGGATGCACAACTATACAAATTTACTGAAAATCTTCCAACTGTGCACTTAAAATGGGTAAAACTTCTGGGTTATAAATTTTACCTCAGTAAAGCTGTTAAAAAGATAAATTTCATTTTTTAAGGTTTATTTCTTTATTTTGAGAGAGAGAGAGAGTACAAGCAGGGGATGGACAGAGAGAGAGGGACAGAGAGAATCCCAAGCAGGCTCCGTTAGCAGCGTGGAGACTGATGTGGGACTTGATCCCACAAACCGCGAGATCCTGACCTGAGCCAAGATCGGGAGTCGGACGCTTAACCAACAGAGCTACCCAGGCGCGCCTAAATTTCATTTTTTGATGCTAAACTTTTTCAACAAATTTATAATAGAATTCACGGTAATATTAAACATGTAAACTTCCGTGGAATGATTTTCCTAAAAGCTTTCCTGAATTATATGAAAATAATGAAACCATTCAGGTAAAAAAATTAACTGATTTTCTTTGTGAAGCATGTGGTAACATTTACATGAAACTGGCACAGTTGGTGTGTTAAATTCTCTTCTGCTGTCGGAGCCAACAGATCAACAGCAGTGACTTCACCTTTCATGTATGTGTAAGCAACCAAAGTTGAAAATGACTGGAATAGATTTAGAAGAGCCATGCTTCACGGAATAAAATTTAAGGACACGGTCTGAGGCTGCAGGTGTTAAATCTTGATCTTCGGGCAAAGTATTCTTAAAATAATTGCAAACTTGGGGCACCTGGGTGGCTCACTTGGTTGAGCGTCTGGCTCTCAGTTTCAGCTCGGGTCATGATCTCGCAGCTCGTGGGTTCGAGCCCCGAGGAGGGCTCCATGCTGATGGTGTGGGTTTCCTCTCTCCCAATCTCTCTCTCTCGATCTCTCTCTCTCTCTCTCTCTCTATCTCTCTCTCTCTCTCTCCCTCCCTCTGTCCCTCCCATGCTCATGCTCACTTGCTCACTCTCAAAATAATTTAAAAAGTAATAACAACTGCAAATTTTTAAAGTAGATGTGGATGTTGCTTCAGCAGGTGTGTGAATTACACATTCATCCTTACCTTTCTTAAACAGAAACCCAATACTCAACTTTTCTTTAAACTTTGCACTTCTTTAGCTCATTTTCTGCAACGGGGGATTCTTCCAAAGCAAATTTCCAAGTTAGTAAACAACAAAACAGAGAGTTTTCGAGTTACACCGCACAAAAATGACGAAATCACCACCCGGAGAACATTCAGACTTCCCACACTTCACGCTGACCGCACCCAGGCCCAACCTGGCAGCTTCGTGCTCTTGTAGGCCACGGGGGCAGAGGGGAGGGGAGGCCACAGCGTTGCCGACCGGTAGGCCACATAGCCGGCAGGGCCAGCAGCCTGGAGGACCTTTCCCGCCAGCAGCAGGACTGGGATGAGTTAGTTGTCCTTAGCCACCAATGTAGGAGCATGTTTCATCTTGTTAGCAGGGGCTCTGCAGGCTGCTCTTTACAGAGAGATGTAAGTGAACTTGCATTTGGAGAGAACTTGGTGGGGGCGGGCGGGACATAGGGTTGTAGATAAGCATGCGTTAAGGTAAAAACACTCTTCACCACACGCACTACAGAGATCATACGAAAACCTGTTCTCATGAGGTCGAGGACCACTACCCCGTCTTATTTTAGTGACTGTGAAAATAATAAAGTCCAGAACCAATGCCAGGTGGGACAGGCCGAGCAGGCACAAACTGAGACTTCTGGTGATCTGGTTGAATTTTCTACACGATCCAATTTGGGTCACTTACGTTCTACTTCCAACATTGTCCATTTCTTCTATATTTTCAAATTTGTTTCTACAGAGTTCGGCACAGTTTCCACGTGTATTTCTTATAATTCTTTCCGACTCTCCTGCCACTGTGGTTGTGTCTGTTTCCTTGTTCCTAATCTTGTATATTTTTACTTTTTCCAATTTTTTGTCTTATTTAGCCTTTCTGCTTTTTTTCTATTCCATT
The DNA here is from genome assembly GCF_027475565.1 of Acinonyx jubatus. Taxonomy (NCBI): domain Eukaryota; kingdom Metazoa; phylum Chordata; class Mammalia; order Carnivora; family Felidae; genus Acinonyx; species Acinonyx jubatus. Next base: position 138,768,904 of record NC_069385.1, on the reverse strand, counting down.
AATGCCACTTTTAACTTTATCAGTACCTCTTTTTTTTCTTTTTGAGGGAAGCAGGGGTTTTGTCAGGGTTGTTTTTTTTTTTTTAAAGTTTATTTGAGAGTGAGAGAGCACATGTGAGAGCAGGGAAGGGGCGGAGAAAGAGGGAGAGAGAGTTTCAAGCAGGCTCAGTTCCATCAGCACAGACCCCGACACAGGGCTTGAACTCATGAACTGTGAGATCGTGACCTGAGCTGAAAGCAAGTCAGTCACTTAACCAACCAAACCACCCAGGTGCCCTGTCAGTCTTTTCCTCATGAATAATAATATATATTTACTGTTTTACAGGTTTTCCTTTGAGTAAATTTTTGGGTAATATGCCTTAAAAATTGAGTATACAAGTATAATTTTTATTGCTTTCTAAAGAATCACCATTTATTAGTTTTGTTTTATTTTTGAGAGACAGAGAGAAAGAGAGTGAGAATGAGCAAGGGAGGGGCAGAGGAAGAGGGAGAGAGAGAATCTTAAGCAGATTCCACACCCAGCATAGAGCCTGATGCAGGGTTCTCTCCAACAACCATGCGATCATGACCTGAGCAGAAATCAAAAGTTGGAGGCTCAACTGACTGAGCCACCAAGGCACCCCTGTACAATTTCTCTTTGATTTACTCTTTGATCAAAGGTTTATCTAGGAGAGTATTTCTTAGTTTCAAATGACATTTTGGGGGGGGGGGGTCATATCTTTATTATTAATTTCCAATTTAATTTTTTTAAGGTTTATTTTTGAGAGAGACAGAGCGTGAGCGAAGGAGGGGCAGAGAGAGAGAGGGAGACACAGAATCCGAAGCAGGCCCCAGGATCCGAGCTCTCAGCACAGAGCCCAATGCGGGGCTCAAACTCATGAACCGCGAGATCATGACCTGAGCCGAAGTCAGACGCTTAACCGACTGAGTCACCCAGGTGCTCCTATTAATTTCCAATTTAATTGGATTATAATTAGGGAATGTGATCTTAAAAATCTCTACTTTTTGTATTTGGTATGCTTTTGCTTTGTTTTTATCCAAGTGGGTTAATAAGTGTACTACTTAGTACACTTAGTACTCTAGTAACTGGAGCTTGGAAAATCGCACATCTCCAAAGAAATGCTCCCTTATATGTGTCTTGGTGATGTGCCCTGGTAGCCTGCCCTGCTCACCTAAAGACTAAACCCCAGTGACAATGGTCACGTCCCAGTGTCCCACTGCAAAACCATCCTAACTTGCCAATCTGGAACCATCACACCTCTAAGTAGAAAACAAGGCAATTAGTTATCTTTAACAGCCAGACGATTGTATCACTTTGGAATTTAATCAAAACAAACCAAAGGCATGCAGTGCTCCTGGATGGTGCCCAGCAAACATCTAGTTCAAGTTTTCGTTTTCCAACCTGGGATCTCAACTCCTCCCCAGCATAAGTAGGCACTGGGAGACACCAGACAAACCCGCTGCCCGCCTACAAATCCAGGAGGAAAACATATTTGTACATGTCAAGAGTGGCTCGGCATGATTCACAGAAACCCTGAGGTGCCAAGGGGCTAGAACTATTTTTAAATGTGAGCAACTGCTAAAACAGGTAGTCCCACCAAGGCTTTGAAATGTCTGTGCTCACATCAGATCGGCCCTGGTGATCTAAGACTCATACAATGAACACACGGAATAGAGGAAATCTTGTTTAAAATCACCAAGGAAATTCCAAGCTCTCACCAAAGAATTAGCGGATATTTCAACAAATATACACTTGGAGACAGGGTGTTGGTTTGTTTTTTTTGTTTTTTGTTTTGTTTTGTTTTACAGTTTCTCCCAAAAGTTCATAAAGTGGAAGCTTCTTGAGGTCTGGCACCATTGGGGGAAGAAACACATTATACTGTTGAGCGCCTACTGTGTGCCAGGCAAGCTACTTTGTACTAAGTATTTTGCGTATATTATCTTTTTAAATTTTTTTTTAATGTTTACTTTTGAGAGAGAGAGAGAGAGACACAGAGAGCATGAGTGGGGGAGGGGTAGAGAGAGAGGGAGACACAGAATTCGAAGCAGGATCCAGGCTCTGAGCTGTCAGCACAAAGCCCAGTGCGGGGCTCGAACTCATGAACCACGAAATCATGACCTGAGCCGAAGTCGGACGCTTAACCGACTAAGCCACCCAGGTGCCCCTATTATCTTTTGTATTTTCACAGTAGTCGTTATAGAAAAATGTCTAAATCTAATCACATTTTTTTTTGGTGGTAGTATATTCTTTTTTTTTTTTGCTTTTAATTTTATTTTTTATTTTTTTTAAATTTACATCCAAATTAGTTAGCATATAGTGCAGCGATGATTTCAGGAGTAGATTCCTTAGTGCCCCTTACCCATTTAGCCCATCCCCCCTCCCACAACCCCTCCTGTAACCCTCAGTTTGTTCTCCATATTTATGAGTCTCTTCTGTTTTGTCCCCCTCTCTGTTTTTATATTATTTTTGTTTCCCTTCCCTTATGCTCATCTGTTTTGTCTCTTAAAGTCCTCATATGAGTGAAGTCATATGATTTTTGTCTTTCTCTGACTAATTTCACTTAGCATAATACCCTCCAGTTCCATCCACGTAGTTGCAAATGGCAATATTTCATTCTTTTTGATTGCCGGGTAATACTCCCTTGTATATATATACCACATCTTCTTTATCCATTCATCCATCAGTGGACATTTGGACTCTTTGCATACTTTGGCTATTGTTGATAGTGCTGCTATAAACATGGGGGTGCATGTGTCCCTTCAAAACAGCATACCTGTACCCCTTGGATAAATGCCTAGTAGTGCAATTGCTGGGTCATAGGGTAGTTCTATTTTTAGTTTTTTGAGGAATCTCCATACTGTTTTCCAGAGTGGCTGCACCAGCTTGCACTGCCATAATCACATTTTTTAAACGTTTTTTCAAGTTTATTTGAGAGACAGACAGAGACAGAGACAGAGCACGAGCAGGGGAGTGGCAGAGAGAGGCAGAGAAAGAGAGAATCCAAAGCAGGCTTCACACTGTCAGCGCAGAGCCCAACGCAGGGCTCGAACTCACCAAGTGTGAGATCGTGACCTGAGCCGAAACCAAGATTTGGATGTCTACCGACTGAGCCACCCAGGTGCCCCTACACTTTTTTAAGTTTATTTATTTATTGGGGGTGGGGGGGGGTAGGTGTGGAGAGAGAGAATCCTAAGCAGGCTCTGCACTGGCAGCATGGAGCCCAACATGGGGCTCAAGCTCATGAACCATGAGATCATGACCTGAGCCAAAATCAAGAGTCAGATGCTTAACCGACTGAGCCACCAGGCGCCCCTGTTTAATCACATTTTTAAATGATTAGTGGCTGATGTATCAGAAAAGCCTTGTTAAAATACTGATTCAGCTACAAAGTCTTCTCGTGATATAAACTATTTAGGGTTATATTATGACTCCAATATTTTGTCAGGTAGAATCCCCTAAAACTTTTAAGATCTGTTTGTGATTTCAGCAGACTTTCATTTCGAACAGCGACCAGTATAGCCACCCAATTTACTTTGAAGTCATCGTTACAAAAATTAATTAAGTAGTAACTCATCTAATCCTTATGAGATCCAATCCCAGCTGGTATTATACCATCCATCAGTGCATCACAGAAGTAATTCTGGCCAATGACCTAAGTGATTTTTTTTTATTGGGCACAAAATTCAAAGGAACGTATAACCTGCCTACCTTTTTAGATTCATCTTCTGCCCCTTTCACTTTGCATCTGTGTCCCAGCCACACAAAACTATTTTCAGGTGCTCCAAATCTCACATTCACTAATTCCTCTGGCTCTCCATGTGCCCATTTTCCCCCACCTCTCCCACCTGATGAACAGCTCCTCCGTCCCCAAAATGTGACTCAAGGTATAACTTTTCTGGGACACACCCTCTCCATTTCCACTTGCCTCCTCCCCCACGAGGAGAGCTGGCCTCCTCTGGTTTTCTGTCCTTAGTACACACAATGCTCTTACCCTGAATGAAGCAACTCATTCGGCAAACTTTTATTTAGCTCCTATTGTCTACGGAGATCTTTATTAGGTGCTGGGAACACAAAAATAAACAAAACATGCAGTGTAGGAAAAGTCAGACACGTATACCAGGCAGGGCAGTGCCCCAGTGTTGTGCCATCCGGATCCCGGAAGGCGGCTTTGTGAACCCCGCCCTGCAGAACACGGAGAGCCTGGGCAGAAATGTGGGGAGCCAACAGAGAGGGGGCTGGGCAAAAGGAACTGCATGAGCGAAAAGAGAGAGATGGATGGCAGATAAGCTCTACTGATGGCAGAAAAAATTTCTCCAGCCAAGGCATTCCATTAAAAATTAAAAACATTTAAAAAAAAAAACTTTAAAACTACTCATTTATAAACTTTCCAAGGGATAATAAAAGCAGTTAATCATCAGAGAAAGTCACCTCTAGCTTTATTCCTGATTGTTCAGACCCAGTGCTTTCTTAAACACAATGAGGCTCATTAGTAACATGTTAAAACTTTCAGATTTTCTCTAAAGACAAAAAGGTGATTTTATGACTGCCCTGAGAAGCAGGAATGAATAAAGATAAATAGTGCAGTTGTGTGAGACAGTAATGCAGCCGACCGAGGAACAGGGTGAGGAAAGAAGACTCCTTCACCTCCCCGTGTAAAGGGGAGAGAGAACAAATCAAGACAAATGATAGAAACTTTGGTGCAAGGATCCTAGATCATTCTGCTGGGATCAGGGGTCCTCCGGTCAATTTGGCTTCCTTTCCTATGACCTAATTAATCTGCAAACATAAAGGCTGAAGTTATGTGGAAAATCACCAATCCCAAATCGTATCCTCTTTGACCCACAGAAGACAAAACTTTTCAGAGTCATCCATATTATGTTGTTGTTACATAAATTCTGAAAAACAAAACAAACGAAACACTTCCGATCTTTCCAACCTTTAATTTTTACACATCCTCGTACAGGATGTTGTGCTACCCACCTGTGGCTACTAAAATCGGAGATGGGGAAGCAGAAATCAGAGCTCAAAAGAACACGATAAACTTGAGTGGCCGCCTGTCCTTTCCATGCTCATTGTTTCCGTTCAACAGTTCAGACCGGTCAAGATGTTCTGTTGATATCACATCAACTTAGGGCTCTCATCCAAAAACATAATAAATGATCCAAATGAGCAGGATGCAGACGTTGTGATCTACACCATGCCTGATTTATACAGGGCCTGGTTCTATACTGCGTTCAGAAATTCAGATGAAGGCGGAAATGACAAAGGCGTGGACAACGTACACCTTTTCTGCAGGGACTGAGCGAAAGGCATTGAGTACAATGCTCCAGGTTTAGAATAAACAAGTCTTTAAGCAAATTACTGCATGCCCATTACAAACTGGGTATAGAGGAAGGACAGTTCCAACCCCTGAAAACAAATCAGAACCTGTTACTACAGCAATGTTACCGCATCAGACGCTCTCACAAACATCATCCCACGGAATACTCACAATACCCTTTCAGTTGGCTTTATCATCCCCCTTTCATAGATGAGGAAATTGAGCACTGAAAATTGAACAGACTTCCCTGGGGTCAAACAGGCAGGTACCGGCCCAACATGGACGAGCGCCTAATAACCCGGTCAAGTGACTCTCTGCCAGTGCTCCTGCTTCCCCAAATAAAGTTAGGGGTGAAATCAACCCCCCTTGTTTTCATACCAGGAACTTTTTTGTAAGGAAGACAAAAATAGAAGGTTGGTATAAAACATTTTAATTCTACTTCTTAAACATCTACTCAGGGCAAAAGGCCAGGTGTTTTGCCCGAGCAAACCAGACAATATTCCTATCTCAGTGGAAGCCCCATCTTAACCAAGAAGAAAGATAGCAAACATACATTGGGAAGAGAGTCCAACAACTCTGAGTACATTAATTGTCAGCATTGGCCTCCTGCAAGGAGGAGGAGGCAGGTTTCCTGGAAAAGTGAACAGTCAAAGTGTATGACTCAAAGACTATTTCAGTACAAGATCCTATTTCAACCCTGTTGTCCATCTGTTTGCTGAGAATGTAAAGTTGTCTGGGTCCAAGTCAGAGGAGGAGATGAAATCATCTACTAAAAACACTTATGCAGGATCCCCATGAAGGCACGTTGTGATTACACAACAACCAGAGGCCGGTGCCTGCCTTCCTGTTACCTGTCAGGGCTTCCGTGCAGTCACGATGCCTCACCCCAGGGAGGTTAAGTTCAGGGATTCAGCTAAACAAATGGGGAATGCTGTAGAATTCATCATGAATTTTTTGTAGGCTACTCGAGGGGGAAAAAAAAACTCAAAGAAGTACATGCAAGAAAGAAAAAGTTAATAAATATTTTACACACAGGCACTCACAACAATACCTATTTATCAAATGTGGCAGTCACTCTTCTCTCCCTGGTCCTCCTCCCCTGACTCCCTTATCCTTTTGAGAGGAGTCACAAAGGACATTAAACTCTCTACTCTCTACTCCTATCCTTCCTTTTGTGACATCTAGTACACCTGCATCTTTCAATACGTGGAGCCACCCTCAAGCCATCACTTGCATGCCTCCATGGTTTCTCTCTACCTCGTTTAGAGTGAGAGGAAGTGAAGGTTCCAGAGAATATCGAATTTTAGAGAAGTTCAGGAGAACTAGTATTCGGGAAACTAATGAAGTCAAGGCTTTAGGCACAAAAGAGTCCAGACCCCAATTTTAAGAGCAAGTAAATTATGAGATAATAATTAGCATTTCAGCTATGTTGTAGACCAAATGATCATTTACGGTATGGCTAGAAATGTAAACTACCAAGTATAATATCGTTTCCATAGTAAAATGAGTTCTAAGTTCTAAACAACTGACCCACAAACAAACTTTTGGAACACTTAGCATTCATTAGTTTGGGTCACTTACCAGAAAATGTAACAATAAATTTTTCCCCTTGAGTTTCTCCTCACAGCTGCAGAAGAATATAGAAAGTATAGGTGTCTATAACTGGGTGATTCTATTTGACCTCCTTCCTTAGAAGCTCCTTCAGTTGAGAAACGACCTGGACCATTTGTTCCTAAGAGCCCCAGGTGAATTTCTTCCCACTGTGCCTAATGAAAGTAACTGGACCCATTTCTAGATAGGTAGCGACTATAGGGGAAAGGGCTCTCAACATTATCATAAAGAGATAATAAGGACAACAGTTTGGGAGAGGGTTTTATTCACTTTATATTGGCAAAGAAAGTCAGTAGTTTGCTGTACTGTAGCCCAGGGCAAAAGGTGAACTCCGATGGCAGATGATTTCTTCTGAGCAGATACTGCAATGGTATTCCTGTGTGAGTTGTGTGTGTGTGTGTGTGTGTGTGCACGCGCGTGTATGTGTGTGTGGAAAGGCAATTAAGGTATAAGGAACAAGACTGGAGGGACAATAATGACGTGATGTACTTCAAAAGGGGGAAAAATTGACATGACAACACATCAGCCAAGTCTGTCATAGACTTCTTTTCTCTTCAAAGAGCTATAACCTTGGGTCAAACCTGGAGTAGAGGGACTCTTAGACTTCTCCAGGTAATAATTAGAGTACCCAGAATGGGCTGTAGTCAAACCAGATGAGTGGGAAAAGACAAGAGTTAAACATTCCTACCAGTAAAGGATGTTGCCTTCAAATCCCATGGCAGTCATGTCTGGACGATGTAATTCTGCCTCCTTGGTTAAAGCTGACTGGACCCAGAATAGATGTCTGTCTGCAGCAGAGCCAATCAGATTCTCTCTGCCAGGAATTCAGAATTCGGATTTAGGAACAGCTAATCTCTGCACTTGGTTGAAGCCGTGCCACAGCCATATTCTATCATCTATATGAGCTACAGAAAAATCCAGAGAAAGCACAATAAAGGAGATGCAATAGAGGAGGTAACGTAAGAGTCAGAGAAAGAATGATGGCTTTCCACTTCTCAGTTCCAGTTCCTTCCAGAAGCCACTTGCATTCCTATCTTTGAATTCCTCAAGACACTCCTGGTCCTTAAAGCAAATTGCCCGTTTTTGTTAAAGCTAGTTCAAATTTACTTCAGTTATTTAAAATCAGAAACACCTTGAGTAAACCACATTACCATAAAGTAAGTCAGTATCATGCTATGAAAAGAACATAGACTTTTGAATCTGCCAATGCAGTGTTCAGATCTTGGCTCTACTAAATACAAGCTGTCTCGTCGAGACTACATTTTCTAACCTCTTTGAGCCTTGATCTCCTCACCCAAAAAATACAGATAATGACTGCCATGTGTAGTTGTAAAAATCAGAAAACACATCTAGAGGGGCACCTGGGTGGCTCAGTCGGTTAAGTGTCCAACTTCAAGCTCAGGTCATGATCTCATGGTTCGTGGATTTGAGCCCCACAACAGACTCTGTGCTGACATCTCAGAGCCTGGAGCCTGCTTCAGATTCTGTCCCCCTCTCTCTTCGCCCCTCCACTGCTTGTGTTTTCTCTCTCCTTCCCTCCCTCCCCCCCAAAAATAAATAAATAAAACATTTTTTAAAAATATCTAGAACCTCTGGCATGTGGTAAATACAAATGAAATGATAACTCTTAGAATTCCTTGGGACAGTAGTCATGGTGGCTGTAATGGCATCACCATGGATATCTCAATAGGAAGGTTATATATAGAACTTATGAATACAGAAAAATGTTTTCCTTAAATTTTTCGGTTTACAGAATAATTCGATCCAAGGTTTTTTTTGTTTTTTGTTTTTTACTGGGATACTCCAGTATAGGCAAGTATAGCTTGATTTTAAAATACTTTTTAATGTATCATCTATTACAGATAACTTCTGTATTTATGGGGAAAGTCCTAAGGAAATCCCTCCAGGAACTCTTAACCACAGGATCACTTTTTTTTTCTTTTTAAGTAAACTCTCCACCCAACATAGTCTGGAACTCATGACCCTGAGATCAATAGTCGCATGCTCTACCCACTGAGCCAGCCAGATGCCCCCACAGGATCATTTCTTTACCAATTCATCTTCTCCATCAGCTTACACAATAGAGAAATGGTTCTAATCCCTGTGGAAATCATAGACCCTTTTGAGAAAGGAGAAAGCTATGAGTTCTCCCTTTAGAAGATTCATGTCCATATGGAAAATGCTGCACATTTCCCAGTGTGCATAGTTTTGTGAATGTCATGCATGAATCGCTAAGAACTGAACAGTCCAATAAGCCTCTTTATCTGGAATTTCTTTAAACAAGTCTGCATGTAAGGAGTCAGCATGTATCCCTAGATATACCCCCACAGACAAGAGATAACTTGTATTAAGTACCCCTTCCACAACTCCCATGCTAATACCCTTACTGAAATGCAATAGAGCAGGTCCCCACTTGTCTGGGAGGGGGACTTGGATATTCCAAGGTCGTCTTTACATACTCTACCACAGCACTTACTCACTGTATTTTAAGCACTGATTTGCATGTCTCCCATCCTAAGCTGTGAATGAAGGCAGAAAATGTCTTTCATTTCTAGGATTATACTTCATATAGTAAATATTCAATACATGTAAAATAAATAAGCATATGGTATCTTATAAATACAAACTATGATTTGTGCTGATCTTTGATACGACTCAAGAAATAGAAAATTCAAGATAGTGTGGGGGCGCTTTGGTGGCTCAGTCAGCTAAGCGTCCGACTTGATACTGGCTCAGGTCGTGATCTCGTGGTCGTGGGATCCAGCCTCGAGTCAAGCTCCATACTCACTGGGCATGATGCTGCTTAAGATTCTCTCTCTTCCTCTCCCTCGGATCCTCCCCTGCTCTTGTGCTCTTTCTCTCTCTCAAAATAGATCAAACTTAAAACAAAATTCGAGATAGTGTGCAAGCAGTAAAAGGACTTTAATCCAGTTCAGAACATTCCCCAAAACATCACTTCTACAACCCTACTGGGGCTGAAGAAAGTTTCTGCTTGGTCGATTCTAGAGAATTAAATTTTTGGCAGTGGAGCTCTACCCAAGGCACAATTTCTGGTCTTCTTTCTCTTCTACTCTAAGTCATTTGTAAGTTATATACCACCATACACACAAACATGCAAGCACACACATGTACACAGCACAATTAAGTGTCGGATCTTCATGGAATTGTCCTGCACCCCAATCAGCCAAAATATATTCACTTGTTGTTTCTTATATCTGTTAAGAGTAATGTAGCGGTAGCAATAAGAAAGAGAATTAGAATAGGGGCACCTGAGTGCCTCAGTCGATTAAGCATCTGACTCATGCTTTTGGCTCAGATCATGCTCTCACGGTTAGTGAGTTCGAGCCACACATCAGGCACTGTGCTGACAGTGTGGAGCCTGCCTGGGATTCTCATTCATTCCCTCTCTCTCTCTCTCTCTCTCTCTCTCTCTATCTCTCTCTCCCCTTGTAAAATAAATGAATAAGCTTTTTAAGAAAGAAGAATTAGAATATAGACATCTCAAGGCACTGCCCTCAATAAGATTTTGGATGAAAACCAAAAATAAACTAGAAACAAGTTAAAGATAGGTAATAGAAAACGTCAGCTTTATCTCTATATTATTATTGCCTTGAGTTGTAGATCATCTAGATACCACCTTCTTACTCAAACATAGCCTTTTATTCATTCATTCAACAAATACTAAGCAAATCCTTGTGTGGCAGGCACAGTGCTAGACCCTAGGGATACAAAGGTAAACAAGAAAGCCAGAGAGCTTCACTTCACAAAGAGAGAACTGTCTTTCCTTTCTAGCAGAAAAGATCATTTCTTAAAAGTGATCATAATAAAACGTTTGAGTGCCATGCTAAGAGATGCAGATACTACAGAGGCACTTGGCTGGAGCCCAAATTTAGTCTAATTTGGAGCAATGGTTTCCAAGTGTGGTTCTCATAAAGGCAGCATCAGAGCTACCTGGTGGTTTTAACAAGACCTCTAGGTAATTCTGATTCACACCCTATCCCAGCACAGGTAAAGCGGATCATTGGTATTTTAACAAGTCCCCAGGTGATTCTATTGTGGAGCCACGGTTGAGATACTGGTCCATGGGGGTGAGGAGAGACCTCCCTATGGAAATGACCTTTAAACTGGGACCTAGATATAAATAAGATCCAGGAAATAAATACTAAAGTAAATAGAGTTATAAAATGAAAAAGTGTTTCAAGGCAGAGAAAACTGCATATTTAAAGGGCGGGGGGCAAAAAAAAAACCCTGGTGCATTTGAAGAATGTATAGAATTATTCAATGGGGCTGGATTACAGAGAAGTTAAGGAAGAGTGCTTTGAGATTCTACCAGATGATCGAGAAGGAATTTCCAGGCTTAAACGTTGAACTAAAAACCCATGGGAAGCCTTTGTAAACAGCTTCACTTCACCAGATCTTTACTTTTTAAATAGCACCCCGACTGCAGTGTAGAAATTGGTTGAACAGAAGCGAAATTTAATATAGGTGCTTCTAGGTAAGAATCTGTTTCAGTAGTCCAGGTGAGAAATGAGACTGGTGGTAGCAATGGGGTTGGAGAAAAGTAAACAGCTTCACCATTATTAAGAAATACGATTGACTGGGGTGCCTGGGTGGCTCAGGTGGTTAAGCATCTGACTTTGGCTCAGTTCGCGATCTCATGGTTCATGAGTCCGAGCCCTGCATTAGGCTTTGTGCTGACAGTTCGGAGCCTGGAGCCTACTTCAGATTCTTTGTCTCCCTCTCTCTCTGCTCCTCCCCTGCTCGCTCTCTCGCTCTCTCTCTCTCTCTCTCTCTCTCTCCCTCTCAAAAATAAACATTTAAAAAAAATAGAATTGACAGAACTAGGGGATTAATAGAACTGAAAGTTCTGAACTCAGTACTTGAACTTGTTGTTATATCTGTTAAGAGTAATGAAAGTTCAAGAACTCAGTGCTGACCTCCATGTTTCTGATAAGAGCAATTGGGTGGATAAAGCCAAGTTCATATTTAAGCACAATGAATTCAAGGTAGGATATACAAGTGAAAACAACTAGTAGGCTCTTGACAAGAGGTGTATGAAAATACCAATTTAGGAGTGTCTGCTTATTTATTGAAGCCATGGATGGTAACGGTATAATCTACAGAGTAATTCAAGTCTGAGGTGAAAAGGACTTAGAACCTAACCCCTTGGGGGCACTAGTGAATAAAGGAGAAAGAGATAACAAAGAAAAAAATAGTGAAAGATAAAAAAAGAAATAGCCAGAGAGGTAGGAGGAAAACCAAGGGACCAAGCAAATGTAGTACCTGAAAGCCACAGTAAGAGAAAGTCCTGAGAAACCAAGAGAAGACTACAGAATCAAATGCTGGTAAAAGGTGAAGCAAGGAAAAGACCAGATGGTTCCACTGGATCAGTAACATTAAAAGTCAATATTGACTTCAATAAGACAAGTTTCAGAAAGTGGAAGGAATGAATGCTGCTTGGAATCGGCTGGAAAGCAAGCAAGAGGTTAGGAAATGGAGGTAGCAAGGAGGCAGCATGGTCAAGGTATCTGATTATAAAGATGAGATAAATTGGTACCCAGAGAGGCAAGTGGAATTCATCGAATACTTTTTTTAATGCATGTTCAAGAGCAAATGTGAAAGAGAAGATCCTGGAGAGTGTAGGATAAATTACAGAAAAAGGCCACTGAGGAGATAGGAAGGGACTGGACACGAGTCCAAGAGTAGAACTAGCCTTAGGTAAGAAGGGGCACCTGTTCCTTAAACTCTGACCACCAGGTGAGATTCTGCAGTGGGGCACGCACATCTGTCCTCACTTTGATTCCAGGTTCTCATCAGGAAAGCAATTACAAACCCCAGAGTATTAGCAAATACTACTGGTTACAATTATGATGGGAATTGCTGAGAACAGGTCTAATTTGGAACTCAGAGAGGTGTCAGAGCCGGTCCCAGGGTCAGACCAGCCAGATAGTGATCGAATTGGCCCAAGTTTGGCCAGGACTTTCCCTGTTTTAGTACCGAAATTCCCGTGTCCCGGAAAACTTCCCAGTCCCAGCAAACTGGAACAATCAATCAAACTAGGCCTGTTTGAATGTTAGCAATATGTTACTTCTCCATAATAAGTCAATAAGCCTCTCAAACAATAAATTATCAAACTTACCTATTTATATTTTTAACCCAAATTACATCTGAGTTTGCTGCTTACAGGGTAAAGAATACGTACTCCTTTTTATTCCCTTCGTAGACCCTGTAAGAGGCAATGCTAATGACATAATTCCTTTGCTCTATTTCTGATCTCGTTCTGTAAGAATGTGCAATGCCCTGGAGTACAAGTCCAGCTTATGGATCTGCTGGGATTTTTTGCCCTTTTAAGAAAACTAAGTGATGATTCAATGCAAAGTAAAAAAAAAAAAAAATTGATCCACAACAGAAAGAAAGTATTTTATTCAGCCCTTAATAATTCAAATGTTTGCTCGTTTTGCTAACTGGATAGACTCTGGAGGGATAAATTACACTAGATACATAAATACACAAATATGAGGATGATTCAGCATTTTTATTACAGTACACAATATAATCTTGAAGGAGCCATAAAGTTAGGCTACTAATAAACCTAATGATTGCTGGGTGATGGGATAAGATACCAGAGCATTTTAAATAAGAGAGCAGAGGGGCGCCTGGGTGGCTCAGTCGGTGAAGCGTCCGACTTCGGCTCAGGTCATGATCTCACGGTCCGTGAGTTCGAGCCCCGCGTCGGGCTCTGTGCTGACAGCTCAGAGCCTGGAGCCTGTTTCAGATTCTGTGTCTCCCTCTCTCTGACCCTCCCCCATTCATGCTCTGTCTCTCTCTGTCTCAAAAATAAATAAACATTAAATAAATAAATAAGAGAGAACTACATTAGGATAATCCAGCCTAAAAATAATTAGCTAAAATTAGGATGCTTTTACAAATATAAATTGCTAAATTCAAACATTTAAGATAAACTGCTAAATGACAATTCACCACAAAATAACAGTCTGAAGAGGAGAGACTATTATGTACAAAACGTAGTGCTTTTTGGAAGTACTAATGTAGTGAGATTTCTAAAGTAATATATTTCCATTTTTCCAGCTTTATTAAGTATATGACATATAATATTGTATAAGTTTAAGGTGCATAATGTGTTGATTTGATACACTTATATATTGCTAAATGATTACCATGTAGCTTCTGCTAACATCTCCTCTAATTTACATAACCATTCCTTTTTTTTATGGCAAGAGCATTAAAGATCTACTCTCTTAACAACTTTCAAGTATATAATACAATATTATTAACTATAATCACCATACTGTATATCAGATCCCCCAAACACATTCATTATGTGTGTGTGTGTGTGTGTGTGTGTGTGTGTGTGTGCGCGCGTGCACCTCACATCTCTATTCATTTATCCATGAATAGGCCGTGAGGTTGTTTCCGTAGCTTGGCTATTGTCAATGATGCTACATGGCAATGCAAATCTCTCTTTGATATACTGTTTTCATTCCTTTCAATAGGCACCCAAGAGTGGGATTGTGGAATTATACGGTAGTTCTATTTTTAATTTTTTGAGGAAACTCCATACTGTTTCCATAGTGCTGGCACCAATTTATATTCCCACCAACAGGGCACGAGGGTTGCCTTTTCTCCACATCCTCACCAACACTTGTTATTAGTCTGTGTGAGGTCAGCCCTTCTAACTAGTGTGAGGTGACATTCCTTGAGGTTCTGATTTGCATTTCCCTGACAATGAGTGATGTTGAGCGCCTTTTCATGTATCTGTTGCCCATTTGTACGTCTTCTTTGGAGAAATGTCTATTCAGTTCCTCTGCCTATTTTTTAATCAGACTGTTTTTAGGGTTTTTTTTTTTTTGGTTTTTGTATGAGCTCTTATCAGATGCCTCGTTTGCAAATATTTTCTCCCATAGGTTGCCTTTTTTTTTTTTTTTTTTTGCCATGAAGAAGCAGCTTCCCAGTTTGGTACAGCTCCACTTACTAATTTTTGTGTTTGTTGCTTGTGCTTCTGGTATCATATCCAGAAAGTCATTGCCATGACCAGTGACAAAGAACTTTTCTCCTATGTTTTCTTCTAGGACTTTGCGGGTTTTAGGTCTTGGGTTTAAATCTTTAATCTAGTTCAAGCATGTAAGACAGGGGTCCAATTTCATTCTTCTGCACATGGATATCCTGTTTTCCCAAGTCCCTTATTGAAAACCCTATTATTTTCCAATTGAGTATTATTGACTCCCTTGTCAAATGTTGAGTGTACATGTGAAGGTTTATTTCTGGGCTGTTCTCTTCCACTGATTGATGTGTCTGTTTTTATAAAGCCCAGACCACATGGTTTGTAGTAAAGGTGTGAAGCAAGGGGGTGTGATGCCAGGGGTCTTGTTCCGCTTTCCGAAGACCTGGCTATTCAGGTCTTTTGCAGTTTCATACAAATTTCAGGATTTTTTTTTTTTATTTCAGTGAAAAATGTCATTGGAATTTTGATAGGGATTTGAGTTGAATCTATAGATGGCTTTGAAGAGGATGGACATTTTAACAGTATTAATTCTTCTGATCCCTGAACATAGGATATCTTTCCAGTTAGCTGTGTCTTCTTCAATTTCTTTCATCGAAGTCTTAAAGTTTTCAGTGTGAAGATCTTTCACCTCTCAGTTAAATTTATTCCTAAGTATTTTATTGTTTTTGGTGCTCTTGAGAATGAGATTGTTTTATTTCTTTTCATAGTTTATGGTTAGTGTATAGAAATGCAACTGATTTCTGTATGATGATTTTGTATCCAGCAACTTTACTGAATTTGTTGCTGGTCCTATTTTTTGATGGACTCTTTATGATTTTCTGCATAGATAATTTTATTTCTTCCTATCCAAGAATTTTTATTGATTTATTTTTATTTTTTTTGCCTGATTGCTCTGGCTAGGACTTCCAACTATGTTAAATAGAAGTGTTAAGAATGAATGTCATTGTTTCGTTACTGAGCTTAGAGGAAAAGCTATCAGCTTTTCACTATTGAGTATGATGTTACCTGTGAAGCCGTCATATATGGCCTTTATTATGTTGAAGCACATTCCTTCTATATCTAATTTGGTGAGAGTCTTTATAATGAAAGGATGTTGCATTTTGTCAATTTCTGTATATTGAGATTATAATTGATTTTTGTCTTTCATTCTATTACTGTGGTGTATCACATTGATTGATTTCTGTATGTTGAAACATCCCTGCATCCCAGGAATAAATCCCACTTGTTCATGTGGCTTTTAATGCACTGCTGAATTCAGTCTGCTCATATTTTGTGATGATTTATGCATCTATATTCATCAAGGATTTGGGCCTGTGTTTTTTTTTTTTTCTTGTAGTGTCCTTACCTGCCTTTGGTAGCAGGGTAATACTGGCCTCATAAAATGAGTTTGGGACGTGCCTGACTAGCTCAATCGGTAGAGCATGTGACTCTTGGTCTCAGGGTTGTGAGTTCGATCTCGACGGTGGGTGTACAAATGACTTAAAAATAAAATCTTTAAGGGGCCCCTGGGTGGCTCAGTCAGTTAAGCGTCTGACTTCAGCTCAGGTCATGATCTCGTGGTCTGTGGGTTTGAGCTCCACATGGGGCTCTGTGCTGACAGCTCAGAGCCTGGAACCTGCTTCGGATTCTCTTATCGCCCTCTCTCTCTGCCCCTCCCCCGCTCACACTCTGTCTCTCTCTCTCTCTCTCTCTCTCAAAAATAAACATTAAAAAATTTCTTTAACACTTTCTCACACCATTCACAAAAATAAACTCAAAATGGATAAAGGACCTGAATGTGAGACAGGAAACCATCAAAACCCTAGAGGAGAAAGCAGGAAAAGACCTCTCTGACCTCAGTCATAGCAATTTCTTACTTGACACATCCCCAAAGGCAAGGGAATTAAAAACAAAAATGAACTACGGTGACCTCATGAAGATAAAAAGCTTCTGCACAGCAAAGGAAACAACCAACAAAACTAAAAGACAACCAACGGAATGGGAAAAGATATTTGCAAATGACATATCAGACAAAGGGCCAGAATCCAAAATCTATAAAGAGCTCACCAAACTCCACACCTGAAAAACAAATAACCCAGTGAAGAAATGGGCAGAAAACATGAATAGACACTTCTCTAAAGAAGACATCTGGATGGTCAACAGGCACATGAAAAGATACTCAACGTTGCTCCTCATCAGGGAAATACAAATCAAAACCATACTCAGATATCACCTCACGCCAGTCAGAATGGCCAAAATGAACAAATCGGGAGACTATAGATGCTGGAAAGGATGTGGAGAAACGGGAACCCTCTTGCACTGTTGGTGGGAATGCAAATTGGTGCAGCCACTCTGGAAAACAGTGTGGAGGTTCCTCAAAAAATTAAAAATAGACCTACCCTATGACCCAGCAATAGCACTGCCAGGAATTTACCCAAGGGATACAGGAGTACTGATGCATAGGGGCACTTGCACCCCAATGTTTCTAGCAGCACTCTCAACAATAGCCAAATTATGGAAAGAGCCTAAATGTCCATCAACTGATGAATGGATAAAGAAATCATGCTTTATATACACAATGGGGTACTACGTGGCAATGAGAAAGAATGAAATATGGCCCTTTGTAGCAACGTGGATGGAACTGGAGAGTGTGATGCTAAGTGAAATAAGCCATACAGAGAAGACAGATACCATACGTTTTCACTCTTACGTGGATCCTAAGAAACTTAACAGAAACCCATGGGGGAGGGGAAGGAAAAAAAAGAAAAAAAGAGGTTAGAGTGGGAGGGAGCCAAAGCATAAGAGACTCTTAAAAACTGAGAACAAACTGAGGGTTGATGGGGGGTGGGAGGGAGGGGAGGGTGGGTGATGGGTATTGAGGAGGGCACCTTTTGGGATGAGCACTGGGTGTTGTATGGAAACCAATTTGACCATAAATTTCATATATTGAAAAAAAAATAAAACAACTATGCAAAAAAATTTCTTTAATAAAAATAAAAAAAAATCTTTAAAAAATGAGTTTGGAAGTGTTCACTCCTCAATTCTTGAAAGAGTTTGAAAAGAAATGGTGTTAATTCCTCTTTAAATGTTTGGTAGAATTCTCCAGTGAAACCTTCTCATCTTGGACTTTCCTTTGCTGGGAGGTTTTTGATTACTAATTCAATGTCCTTATGGGTCTGTTCAGATTTTCTATTTCTTCATAATTTAGTCTGGCACCATGTATGTGTCTAGGAATTTATCCATTTCTTCTAGGTTTTCCAATTTGTTTGCACATAACTGTTCATAATGATCTTTTATCATCCTTTGCATGTCCGTTTTATCTGTTACAATGTCTTCTCTTTCATTCCTGAGTTTATTTACATGAGTCTTCTTTTTCTTTTTTTAAGTTTATTTATTTATTTTGAGAGAGAGAGAGAAAGAGAGAGAGAGAGAGGAAGGGGCAGAGAGAGGGAGAGACAGAATCCCAAGCAGGCTCCACACTGTGAGTGCAGAGCCTGTTGTGGGGCTCGAACTCACAAACCGTGAGATCATAACCTGAGCCGAGGTCAAGAGTTGGACACTTAACCAAGTGAGCCACCCAGGTGCCCCGTGTCTTCGTTTTCTTTTAGTCTAGCTAAAAGTTTGTCAATTTTATTTACCCTTTCAAAAAACCAGCTCCTAGTTTTATTAATGTTTTTCATGGTTTTTCTGGCCTCTATTTCATTTATTTCTGCTTTGATCTTTGTTATTTCTTCCTTTTGCTCACTTTAAGCTTAGGCTGTTCCTTTCTTCCCCCTGGTTTCTTGAGACATAAAATTATTTGTGATCTTTTTTCTTTAATTTTTTTAATGTTTATTTTTGACAAAGAGAAAGAGACAGAGTATGAGTGGGGGAGGAGCAGAGAGAGAGGGAGACACAGAATCTGAAGCAGACTCCAAGCTCTGAGCTGTCAGCACAGAGCCTGACACGGGGCTCAAACTCATGAACCATGAGATCATGACGTGGGCTTAACTGACTGAGCCACCAGGCACCCCTCTGTGATCTTTCACCCTCATGTAGGCACTGATTGCTATAAACTTGCCTTGTAGAGCTGCTTTTGCTGCATCCTATAGGTTTTGGTATGATATGTCTCCATTTTCCTACATTTTAATATTTTTATATTTTCCTTTTTTTTTTTTTACCCATCAGTGTTCAGAAATACATTGTTTAATTTCCACATATCTGTAAATGTTCCAGCTTTCCTTCTGTTACTGATTTCTAGTTTCATACCATTGTGGTTGGAAAAGATAGTTGGTATGATTTCAATCTTCTTAAATTGGCTAAGACCCATTGTGTGACCTATCATATGGTCTATCCTGGACACTGTTCCATGTGCACTTGAGAGTATGTATGCCATCTGTTGGACAGAATATCCTATTTATATGTTTGTTAGGTGCATTTGGTCTAAAGTATGGTTTAAGTCCAATGTTTCCTTGTTGATTTCTGTCTCGCTGATCTATCCATTGTAACGTGGGATATGGGAATCCCCTACTATTATTGTACTGTTGTCTATTTCTTCCTTCAGATCTGTTAGTATTTGCTAAACATATTTAGGTGCTCTGATGTTGGATGCATATATATTTATGAGTGTTATATCTTCTTGATAAATGACCCCTTTATTATTATATAATATGTCCAAACTCCTATGTTTTTGCCTCAACAATGGGCTGAAATTTTTCCTCTGAACACGGAACTTTCACAAAAGCTTCCATGGGTGATTGTCTAAGACAGTGTTTTCCAGAGGGACCATGGCTGAGAGGGGCTGGAGCTGGTTCACGGACCACTGCACCAAGGTTTATATGCCTGTAACCTGATGCGCATGGTGTCAAAATTCCTCCTGGTTCCCTTGGCCTATGATGCTGAATCCCATGGTCCCCACAAAGGCACTTTTGTTTCTCACTACATTTCTAACCTACTGGTTATTTTTAACGTAATAATACATAGATCATATAATGATCATTATTTCTAAAAAGTAAGAGGCTCAGATGGAAACTGCTATCAAAAGAATAAAACACAGGGGTGCCTGGGTGGCTCAGCTGGTTAAGCATCCGACTCTTAGTTTTGGCTCAGGTCACGATCTCACAGTTCATGAGGTTAAGCCCCACATCGGGCTCCATGCTGACAGTACAGAACCTGCTTGGAATTCTCTCTCTCTCCCTCTCTCTCTCTGCCCCTCCCCCACTTGTTCTGTGTCTCTCTCTCTCACTCAAAGGAAATAAACTTAAAAAAAAGAATAAAACACAGTATGTTAACTTTCTTCATCATTCACAGTCAAATTGATCACACACACTGCTTGGTTATTCACTTCTCACCCTTGAATTTCTTGTTGAAAATTTATAGCAAATAACTCAGAAGAAATTGGGAGGAAGGGGAGTTTTGACATCCTCTTCGCCCCTGAAACTTCTCTTACCACAAGACAAAAACTGATCTTGCTGCTGACAAACACAAAGTCAGGAATATCAGTGACCTATATAAATCACTATCTTTATGGTATGAATTGTGAAATAAAACTAGGGGTGGTCAGCAGTCTTATGACCTTGAAAAAAGGATCAGAACTAAACACTATAACAAGGGAGAATTCATTGTCAAATAGTTGTAACTGATATTCTGAGAAATTAGGTTGGGATTTTATCCCCATTAATTCCCCTCAGAGACCTAAGCATCAATAGTATTAATGGAAAATAAAAATCGAAAGCTGCCCTTGTTCTCCCTCAATCCAGCTCAGCTTTAAAGGAATGTATTTACCCCCCTGCACTCTGTTGCTAAATTCCTCGTAATCCCCAGGGGAAGCATGGTTAGATTTGGTAAAAGGAAAGGAAGTGTGGAGGGCTACAGTTTCACTCTTTCCTCAGAAATAAAGGCACATTGTGTAGCCATCACAGATACTGCATTGTGATGATGCTTTATGGGCTCTCGGAGTATGTCCATATCTGCATTATCATCCCAGTCCCCAAAACTGTTTCAAATTAGTTCTCTTTCAGATTATCCCTAGTATTGTTCCTTTCCCTAACAGTGCTACAGAAATAGAACAACTGCCCCAGTGATATCAGAAATCACAATTCTTGGGGCGCCTGGGTGGCTCAGTCGGTGGCATGTCCAACTTCGGCTCAGGTCAAGATCTCACAGTTTGTGAGTTCAAGCCCCACATCAGCCTTGGATCCTCTGTCCCCCTCTCTCTCTGCCCCTCCCCACCTGGTGTTCTGTCTCTCAAAAATAAATAAACATTTAAAAAAAAAAGGGAAAGAAATCACAATTCTTAAAACACA
The DNA here is from genome assembly GCF_027475565.1 of Acinonyx jubatus. Classification (NCBI taxonomy): domain Eukaryota; kingdom Metazoa; phylum Chordata; class Mammalia; order Carnivora; family Felidae; genus Acinonyx; species Acinonyx jubatus. The sequence goes on along the minus strand of NC_069385.1, from coordinate 138,747,687 downwards.
GTAGTTACTTAGAGAGACAGAGTGTAAGTGAAGACAGTGGTTCCCAACCCCAGGTCACACATTAGAATCACCTAAGGGCGCTTTTTAAGAACAACACTTGTCTGTCTTTTTTGCCAGACCAATAAAATCAGAATCTCAGGGGGCAGGGCCCAGGCAGTAGTATATTTAAATATACTCCCTAGACAATTTTAATGGGTACCCAAGCTTCATTAAGAATCAGGTTTGGGGCACCTGGGTGGCTCAGTCGGTTAAGCGTCCGACTTCAACTCAGGTCATGATCTCGTGCACGTCGTGAGTTCAAGTCCCACATTGGGCTTGCTGCTGTCAGCCTGTCAGCACATAGCCCCTTCAGATCCTCTGTCCCCCTCTCTCTGCCCCTCCCCCATTTGCGCTTCACCAAAAATAAATATTTTTTAAAAAAAGAATTCAGTTTGACAGCATATAAAAGAAAAAATAGCAGTATCTTAAGACAGAAGTGCTTGTTTTCTTCTGTATTAAAAATGGGTTTTTTGAAAGTCTGCCCATACTAGTACATACATAACAGCTCTTTGGGTTCTCCAGGGCCTGTGCTCAATCTGTCTTCTTGTTCTATAATCCTAGGTTGGGCTTCTGCTTTCAAGATCACTTCCTGGTCCAAGATGGCTGCTGGCACTCCAGCCATCACATTCAAGACTAGAAGGGGGATGGAAGGAGAAAGAGCAAAAGAATGTGTGCCCCCCATTTTGAATGGCCTTTCTGGAATTTTCCAAACACTTACACTCTATGGGTAGGATATCATCATCATGTGACCACACTTGGCTGGAATGGAGGCAAGCAAGCATAGTTTTTTGTGGGGTTTTTTTGTTTGTTTTTTTATGTTTATTTTTGAGACAGAGAGAGACAGAATGTGAGTTGGAGAGGGGCAGAGAGAGAGGGAGACACAGAATCTGAAGCAGGCTCCAGGCTCTGAGCGGTCAGTACAGAGCCCGATGCGGGGCTTGAACTCACAACTATGAGATCATGACCTGAGCCGAAGTTGGATGCCCAACTGACTGAGCCACCCCGGTGTCCCAAGTGTAATTTTTAACAGGACTAAAGGTGTTTTTATTTTATTTTATTTTATTTAAATCCAAATTAGTTAAGGACTAAAGATTCTGTTGCTAAAAAAGAAGTTGCAAATGGAATTTGGGAAGGCAACTTGTAGACTCTGGCACAGCTGAATAAATCAACAACACAGCTCAGACTCCCTACATTCCATCTTTCTCCCTTTTGCTTGAATCAACCTCACTGTTGTAAGGCGCCCCAAATTGTTACTGGCCTCAGAAGATGAAAGCAACAGGAAACATGAAGCTCTAACACTCCATTATCTTCCGCCATGGTTGAATCAACTGAAGACACCAAACCACATGCACCAGCGGGGTCTGTTGTCTACGATGTCACAATGGAATCAGTTAGCTTCAGAGACTGGGTTTAAGATCAAGGGACATACATTCAGTGCACAATACCCATCCCCTTCTGGGTAAGGTACACATCAAGTCAGGTTTTTTTAACCCAAGCCTAGGCTAAAAATAGACACCGAGGTTCTTTTACATCACATTGAATAGCAGGTATACAAAGACGCAGTCACTCTTGAAATATAAATCACCCAATTTTCTTACATATATTTGACCTTGAGGCCATTCTTATAGACTTTGTGTGTGATCGAGCAGCTAAAGCAAGATGCTTTTCAATAATGGGCAGAACCATGGTGCACAGAAAGCAGGTCACCGCAAACTTCCTATTTTAGTGTCCCACTGCCTACTTTAAGCAGCTTGCCCTGAACTTCTCTCCTTATCCCATAACCACCTAGGCCCCCCGTGGCCTCATGCTGCCCACAGCCTAGGGTCCCAAATCATAGCATCCTCATTGCAAACCGGCTGACTCCAAATCCCCCACCCCCAACTGCCAATTTTTCAGACCATCCTAGAGGATGTACACTATTGTTTCATGGTGACAGTGGCAGTGTTAGTAAGACAAACTGGAGAGCATATCCAGTGATGCCCCTTCTAGGTGATGCCTGCAGGAAATGTGTATCTATTTGAGACTCCTTTAAGGAGTATAATGAGCTGAATTGTGTCCCCCCACCCCCAACTCATATGTTGGTGTCTTAACCCCCCCAAGTACCTCGAATGTGACGTTTGAAGACAGGATCTTGAAAAAGGTAATTAAGTTGAAACGAGGTCATTAGGGTGGGCCCTAATTAAATATAACTAGTTTCCTTATAAGACAAGATTAAGGCATACATAGGTACAGACAGAAGACCACGTAAAGACACAGGGAGAAGATGGCCATCCATGGACTGAGGAGAGAAGCTTCAAAAATAAATCAACCCTGCTGACACCTTAATTTCAGACTTCTAGCTTCCAGAACTGAGAAGATTAATTTCTGTTGTTTAAGCCATGAACTCTGTCATGGCAGGTCTAGCAAACAAATATGAGGGTGACTAAGTTTTTCAAATGGCACCAATTTTTGGATTGGTGTTAAGCCCCACTGAAATCATACCAGTTACCAGTTATCTCCTTTGCATGCAGGCAGGCCTATACTGTCAACTACAAAGTCTTATATTTCTAATGGACCTTAAAAAAAAAAAAAAAATGGAGCACCTGCCTGGCTCAGTTGGTAAAGCATGTAACTCTTGATCTCAGGGTAATGAGTTTAAGCCCCATGTTGGGCAGTAGAGTTGACTTTAATTTTTTTTTTATGTTTATTCTTTTTTTTATTTTTTTTCTTACCATTTATTTATTATTGAGAGACAGAGAGACACTGAGCGTGAGCAGGGGAGGAGCCGAGAGAGAGGGAGACACGGAATCTGAAGCAGCTCCAGGCTGTGAGCTGTCAGCACAGAGCCCGACGCGGGGCCCGAACTCACAAACCTCGAGATCATGACCTGAGCCGAAGTCGGACGCTCAACCGACTGAGCCACCCAGGCACCCCTATGTTTATTCATTTTTGAGAGAGAGAAAGAGACAGAGTGTGAGCGGGGGAGGGGCAGAGAGAGAGGGAGACACAGAATCCGAAGCAGGATCCAGGCTCTGAGCTGTCAGCACAGAGCCCGATGTGGAACTCAAACTTGTGAACCACAAGAACATGACCTGAGCCGAAGTCGGATGCTTAACCAACTGAGCCACCAGGTGCCCCTAGAGTTGACTTCAAAAAAACAATCTATAATTCGAGGGGTGCCTGGCTGGCTCAGTCAGGTAAGTATCCAACTCTTGACTTCGGTTCAGGTCATGATCTTGTGGTTTGTGGGTTTAAGCCCCACGTCGGCTCCACGCAGTGGTGCAGAGCCTGCTTGGGATTCTCTCTCTCTCCCTTTACCTCTCTGAAAAATAAATAAATAAACTTAAAAACAATCTATAATTTGAACAACAAAAGAAAGCAGTACTATGTTCTAGCACAAAGCATAAAATAGTCACTCATGAGTTCATACAGAGAGAAATAAATGGCTGAATGAATGAACAATGGAGAATAGTCCAATCTCCCATACAGAAGAATTCTAGATAATTGAGGTAGATAATCTGCCCTCAAGGAAATGGAGCATGACCCTGTAGTCCTTAATCGTGGATACTGCATAATAACTTCCTTCCAAGAGTACTTTAGGGAAAGGGGAAGAAGAGAGTAACTTCCAAGTGGAGAAACCTCGCAAACACTACCTCAGCCTGGTAATCAAGGCCCATGTCAACAGTGAAAAGCCATGTTTATCTTATGCACCACTGACAGGATACGATGAGAATGATACCTTACTTCTGTCATCATCCACCTAAAAACCCATAATGCCAGTTGATGTATGAGAAAAATATCCAACAACCCCCAAATCCCAATTGAAGGGTGATGTAAAAATACCTGATAGACCTTGGGGCACCTGGGTAGCTCAGTAGATTAAACATACAACTTCGGCTCAGGTCATGATCTCATGAGTTCAAGCCCCATGTCGGGCTCTGTGCTGACAGCTCAGAGCCTGGAGCCTGCTTCGGATTCTGCGTCTCCCTCTCTCTCTGCCCCTCACCTGCTTGCACTCTGTCTCGTCTCACAAATAAACAAACATTTAAAAAAAAAAACACCTGATAGTCTTCAAAACTGTCAAGGTCATCAAAACCAATGAAAGTCTGGGGCGCCTAGGTGGCTTAGTCAGTTGAGCATCTGACTCTTGATTTCAGCTCAGGTCATGATCTCACAATTCGTGAGTTCAAGCCCCACATCAGGCTCAGCGCTGACAGCACAAAGCCTGCTTGGGATTCTCACTCTCTGCCTCTCCCATGCTCGCTCTATCAAAAATTTAAAAATTAAAAAATTAACCTTAAAAACAAGATAAGTTTGAGAAACTCTGCCAAGAGGAGCCTAAGGAGAGGTGAACACAAAATATAATGTGTATCTTGGATGAGATCCTAGAACAGAAAAGAGGATGGTAGGTAAAAGCTAAGGAAGGCTGAATAAAGTATAAACTTCAGGTAATTAAAAAAAATAATAATAACCTATAGACAAATGTGCCCTATAGACTTTCCACAAGTCCGATTCCTTTCTTCACCATCATGGAGATCCTCAGGACCTGCTGGAGTCCTGGCTGACTGCAGAGCAGGTGGAGGAAGGCAGCTCAGGCAGTTATAAAGGAGGAGAGAGCACTGCAGTCTATGTGCCAGAATGGAGATCAGCCCCACACGGTGATCCGAGGCAACAGCATGGTGGGCATCAGTGCTGAAATTAAACAACAGCATAAACACAAAGGCAGGTCACCCGAAGAAGGTCCACTGGCCACCCATTCAGGGCCATTCCCTTGGTGAATTCTCGTCTGCCCTGGGTCAGCTCTCAGCCTTACAGGTTCAGCAACTACTCCATCAGTATCTTGGAGTCAAACTCAGGGATGCTGACTCATCCCAACTAAACATCAGTGAATATGATATAGAAAAACAAAATGCCACATTGTCAGGCAAACCCAACATGCTGGGCTTGATGGGGTGTGGCCTGGGAGTCTGCATTTTTTTAAACTTTATTTATTTTGAGAGATAGAGTGTGAGCGGGGGATGGGCAGAAAAAGAGACGGAAAGGGAGAGACAGAATCCCAAGCAGGCTCCACATGGTCAGCACAGAGCCCAACACAGGGCTTGAGATCACAAACTGTGAGATAATGACGTGAGCCAAGATTAAGAGTCAGACACTCAACCGACTGAGCCACCCGGATGCCCCAACAGTCTGCGTTTCTAACAAGCTCCCAGGTATGTCAATTCTCTTGGCCCATGGACCGCATTCTGAATAGCAAGGGTGTATACAAGCTACATAGGAAACCAAAGCATCAGATTTTATTGGTGAGCTGAATGTGAATAAATCCGATCATGGGAGAAGTTGACCACTTGACTCCTTAACGCCATCAGGCTTCGGCTGCCTGATGTGTCCACGTCCATGGTAGAGAGAAACCCACTGTGATGCCCAGTGGTTGTTCATTATCCTTGGCAATTCGGCCTTTCCCCTGATGGGGTCTGCGTAAGTACCACCTATTTACAGCTCCAGAGACCCTTCTTATCTACATTTCCACACTTAATCCTCTCCTCCTACCTCTGGTGGGAGCAACAGATTCTTGACAGACGCAAATGACATGCCTGCCATTCATTTCTCAGCTGGTTTTGCAGACCTAGGAGCCATTCCCTCCAAAGGAACTTGATAAATCTTTGCACTGACCTTGTGTGTATCAATTTCCTAGTTCTCTCTCTAAAAAAATGTTACTTCTCTTCGTCTTAATGGAAAAGGGGAAACACCACACTTATCCTGTGGCCACAATAGAAAGGATTCTCATTCCTCAGCTATTTATGGAACCACAACTGCATGCCAAGCACACGTTAGGCCCCAGGGACACAGTGGTGAGCAAAAGCAGACCAGATTCCAGCCCTCATGCCAGGTGGCCCTCTGAGGAAAGCAGTGGGCTTTCTGTCATTAGAACAGCTACACAAAACGTTTCACCTTACAAACTTCTACCTTCTCCTTTTGGCCAGCTTCAATCTCTTCAGACCCTTGGTTTTAACAGGCACTCCATGCCATACTACAAACTGCATTCAACAGCATCTTCCCTGGTTCCATGGTCTGGCCTGTTACATCCACGTGGCCATGCAAAAACCCCAAAATAACCTCCCATCAATTTCTGCCAGGTCAAATCAAAGCATATTGGAAGAGACAACCATCCAGAAACCCTATACCAATCAAAGGAGAGCAGGCAATGAAAACTCATGTAACCACTTACAGTTTATGAATAAGCAAGTTTCTAACAGATTGCTCTAGCAAGGAAGTAATGATTCCATTTCATTCATTCAGCCACTTCGACACATGCCTACCAAGGGAAAACCCTGCTCAGTGGGTGGTTCTCAAAGTCCAGCATGCAAAAGAATCATCTGGAAGGTCTGTTTCTAATGCAAATCCCAGGGTCTCACTCCCCCTATTCCCCTCTCACCCCACCTCCTCCTACTAGAGTCCCATGATTCAGCAGGCTGGGCTAAGGCTTATAAATCTGCATTTTGGGAGCACCGAGGTGGCTCAGTCGGTTAACTGTGTGACTTTGGCTTAAGTCATGATCTCACTGTTCAGGAGTTTGAGCTCCGCAGCGGTCTCTGTGGTCTCCGAGCTGACAGCTCGGAGCTTGGAGCCTGCTTCGGCTTCTGTCCCCATCTCTCTGCCCCTCCTCTGCTCATGCTCTGTCTCTCTTTCTCTTTCAAATATAAAAAATAAAAAATAAATTTAATAAAAAAATAAATCCACATCTTCAACACACACCCCAAATATTCTGAGAAATAGTGACTTAAGTTTGATTCTCGATGTTAGTGGATTTCAATCGTGGTTCACATTCGATTTCTGTGAGAGAATTTAAAAGGAAAAAAGAAGAGTCCTCATGCCTGTACACCAAGACCCCAAAACAATCAAATCAGAAAGTCAAGCATATGAGACACAGCCATCAATGTTTCCTCAAACTTTGGGGTGATTATTTAGTGTTTCCAGGTGATACTGTATGTCTGGGCTGTTTGATATCAGATTCCAAGTCCCTCCCTGAAGATTCTGATTCAGCAGGTCTGTCTGGGGCAAGACCCTGAGTCTGTATGTCTAACAAATGCCCTCCGGGTGATTTTTATAGTGGGGTTTGAGAAATGAATCTATCTTAGCTGAGTCAGAAACTCTCAGCTCCCGGGAAGGCTGCTCCAATGGAGCTTTTGAGTACAGTTTTGGAGCCCTCATTCCATGCATCTATTGGCCTGGGTTTTTCCAAAGGTAGAGAGAGAGGAATTCATCTTACTTGATGCTTCCTAGCAATGAAAGCCCACTGCTTTATACCACAGTGACCTCGTTAGCCTCACTTCTTACTAATATAGCAGGATGTTTCTCCCACTTACTTAGACTATGTACCAGGCACATGGTCTTAACAGCACCTAATACAGTAACTAATTTAATGTTCATGACAACGTTACAAAAAGGAACTCTTCTTAGTGCTAATCTAAGAGTAAGGAAATTGAGGCATAGAGGTTAAGCAGATCATGTAAGCTCCCAAAGTCACCTGGAGGACGAGTTTGGACCCAAATAGGGAGGTCCACTCTCCCACCCATAATGCTGTAATGGCGCTCACCAAACAAGAGTTGAAGAGCCTACTTGCACATCACTTGCTGCTAGAAAAAGAGCACAGAAAGGATCAAATCAGGGAAGCTAATGTTTAGTGAACCCCCACCTGTGTTCCAAGTGCTAGGCTAAGAGCTTCATGCATATCACTGCATCTAGTCCAAGACTCAGATATCATCCCTACTGTCATGGGCACACTAGGTATACTACCTTACTCAATAGTGGGAAGTTAACACTTGAAGAGCATTGTGCAAAAACAACAACAAAAAAAAAAAACCAAAAAAAACACATAAAGCAGCCAAAGAACGCTTCAAAGGGATTTGGCAGGCTGGACGCCGAAGAATGAGCCATGGGAGGGAGTGGGAGGTGTTGGGCTAGAGGAAGCTGAGCGCAGGGTGACCAGGACTGGCTGTGGAAGGAGGAGGCGTGGGGAGCTTTGGCTCAGAGAAAGGACGGGGCTGCCTGAGGTCCTGGGAAGGGAGAAGAGTTTCATTCAGACATTCTGCTTCTCAGGGCAGATCTTAACAAGTCAGGACAAACGGTGAGGTCCATCCACTCAGAAATAACATGACACAACACTGCCTTTAAAGAGGAGCCAGCTGATGCCTCCAACTACTGCGAGGAAACGCAGAGGCGATTTCTTCTGTCCTGCCTGAGACTTCTCCCTGCGTAGCAAGCGGTACCGGAGGGAGAAAGGGGTGCAAATCCAGCGCCTTTAACCCTGAGAACTTTAAGGATTTGGCAAGTGGCACACGTTGCATGTTTCTTGAGGGAAAACAGTGGCAAGGGGCTGCGAAGCACCACCTTTTTCTGACCTCTGTTTGGGGATATCACGTGATGCCAGTCCCAAGCAGCACATCTAAGAAGAGCCACGAGGAAATCTTCCTGGCCTCCTGGGTTCCAGACATCCAGTGCTACCTGCCAGGTCACAGGGCACACACTGAGTGAGGTCTTGGAACTCTGTGCTGAACAGCTGAACAGAAAGGGTCTAAAAGACACCGGGACTCAGACACACAGACAAATTCCAATGAGAGGTCCAGGAGGTCTGGTAAAGAACGTACCCAATGGCATGAGCATTCCAGATACACAGCTCTGATTCTAGAATATGAGCTAGTCAGTCTTTTTATGTGGGCTATGGACAGCCCTGACCTCACAGACATTAACTGGAACTGAAAAAGGCAGGCAAACTTCTGCAGGTGAATGAATCCCACCCTTAACTGAAACAGGGATGGAAATGCTAGGGTTTCCATGAAAGATGTGTTCCCATTCAAGGCCAAGAACAAGCGAGTTAGGTACAAGACAGTCCCAGAATCCCAGGAGTGAGGAGAGTAGATAAGGAGACAAAGTGTAATAAAGTCTACAAGAAGGTCCAAAGGACAAAAAAAGCAATGCAATGATTTTCATTGAAGACAATAAATCACACGAATAAATGAACATTCAAGCTATGCTATCCTTCATTCCTGCTTCATTGAGCTCCCACCATGATTTGTCAGCAAGTTTGCAAAACAAGCATTACCAATAGGAAAAGAAAAAAGGAAAAAAAAGCCTGATTGACTGACTGATTGAGGAGTTTATCATTTTTGGAAACTTCCACTATGTGTTTTATTTGCCCTGGGCATCTAAAGCTGAGCAGACCACATGTGTCACGCAAACCAGAATTAATGGTTCAAGTTTTCTTGTATTTTTACTTCCCGGATCCAAGAAATAGTAGCTGAGGACATCTATAATTTAACATTGTTTCAAGGCAGACTGCACTCACATTTCCCATCTTTAGTATGTTCCATTTAAAATCCATACTTACTGGGGAGCCTGGGTGGCTCAGTCGGTTGAGCGTCTGACTTTGGCTCAGGTCATGATCTCACAGTTTGTGGGTTCGAGCCCCACGTCGGGCTCTGTGCTGATGGCTCAGAGCCTGGAGCCTGCTTCGGATTCTCTGTCTCCTCTCTCTGTCCCTCTCCTGCTTGCACTCTGTCTCTCTCTCTCTCTCTCTCTCTCTCTCTCTCTCTCAAAAATAAATAAACATTAAAAAAATTTAAAGGGGTGCCTGGGTGGCTCAGTCAGTTAAGCATCTGACTTCAGCTCAGGTCATGATCTCGCGGTTTGCGAGTTCAAGCCCCGCGTCGGGCTCTGTGCTGACACCTCGGAGCCTGGAGCCGGCTTCAGATTCTGTGTCTCCCTCTCTCTGTCCCTCCCCCGTTCATGATTTGTCTCTCTCTGTCAAAAATAAATAAAGATTAAAAAAATAGTAGTAAAATAAAATCCATACCTATTGTTTTCTCTTTGTACATCGTAAGGTCATAATCTCCTTTATGCGCTGTCCTGAGAATGACTTCTTTATGGGCAAACCACGCACGGCCTGCTTGCAACCCACAAAGCCTTCAAAACTGACCACACCACCAAATGTGTAGCACGTTCTCAGACACACCCAATGAAAGCCAGGCCTGTTGTTTCTAAGAATTATTTGTCCATGCCCATGAGCACAAATGAAATGAATTCCCCCCACCCCCGCCAAAAAATGTTTCGTAAACACCTATCAGCGTAAGGAAACGGCACACTGGACAAAAGCCTACGAGAGCAAACTGCACCGGCTATCGTGGGGGCGGGGGGACTCTGTCTAGTGTTCTCACCCGCTATGCCTCATGTTCTGCATGGAATATCACAAAGCCTCCGTAAACGCTGATGAGAAGAACGGAAGTCACCTGAAGTAAAAACAGGATTTATGTGCATTTGTGAACCGTCCTTGCCTAAAACCACAAATGAAGATTCGACTTTGACTAGGCTGTCAAGCAAACACTTACATGTCCCTCTACATTCACATTCACCTGGCACTGACCCCGTACTTGGCTGAAAGGAAGACACGTAGACAGCCATCTGACTTATCAACACTGACGCTCATCTAGGAAGCTCTGCAGCCCAGCGTGGTGTTGGAACTCCTACCCAGTATCATGGAGTCATAAGGCACAGTCTCCTAGGAAATGTCTTGGCCTTTCTAAGACTCGTTTCTCTCATCAATGTGACAGGATTACCTTAAAAACTTCGTATGGAGGGGCAGGCTCAGTCGGTTGAGCGTCCGACTTCGGCTCAGGTCATGATCTCACGGTTCGTGGGTTCGAGCCCCGCGTCGGGCTCTGTGCTGACAGCTCGGAGCCTGGAGCCTGCTTCGGATTCTGTGTCTCCCTCTCTCTCTACCCCCCCCCCCTTTCATGCTCTCTGTCTCTCAAAAATGAATAAATGTTAAAAAAATTTTTTTTTAATTCCTATGGAAACTAAATATGGTTGACAATAGCTAAAGCTTACTGTTTATTATTTGCCAGAACTGCACTAAATGATATGTACATCTTTCCTATATTTATGTCATATACATATATAATCTCATCTAATCCCCCCAACAACCCTGTGATTATTGATTCCATTCTACGGATGAAGACATCTAGACAATTAGCTAGTTGGTCCAGGTCACATGTAGCAACCAGCAAAACCAGGATGGAAATGCAGGTAGTCTGGCCCCAAAGCCAGTGCCCCCGACCACTCTGCCATACGTGCATATGGGCCTGGATGTTCTCTAGGCCCAGAAGATAAAGTGACAATATTCGTTCTTACCCCTCAGGAGATGAGCTGGGTGGCTGGAGTACTAAAGGGATAATTTTTTTTTTTAATGTTTGTTTATTTTTGAAAGAGAAAGTGTGAGCAGGGGAGGGAGAGAGAGGGGGACAGAGGATCCAAAGCAGGCTCCATGCTGACAGCAGACAGCCCAACGTGGGCCTCGAACTCACAAACAATGAGATCATGACCTGAGCCAAGGTCGGATGCTTAACTGACTGAGTCACTCAGGAGCCCCAAAGATAATTTTTAACTTATATACCCTTATGTGTTCCTTGAACTTTATACTTTATGAATATATTCCCTGTTCAGAAAAATAATATACTAAAAAGAGGTTTTTTTGAACACCAAAGTTGGTACAAGAGTCGGCAAAAATCAGTGATAATACTAGCCCTTATGTAAAGAGGGGAGTGTCCTTTCCACAATTTAAAACTTAAAGCATTCTGAAGTCTTACAATCACACAAAGGCCCACCCAGGAGCCTGCTTAAAGCACGTGAGGTTTCTAAACTAATCATTGCATTGATTCTTCAGGCCTCTTGTTTTCCACTCACAAAGGTTTCACTGACTGTGCCCGGAAAGCATCCCACGCAGGGCCTTTGCACTTCCATTTTCCCTGCTAGGACCCTTCCTCTCCTGTTTATTCGGAGGCTCCTCCCTCACCTGCCTCCTTCAGGTCCACGTTCGAATATCATCTCAATCACGCTCTTTAAAAAACTGCAATCCCTTTATCTTGTCCCCATGGCACAGATCCCCCTCTGACGACACATTCTGTGTTTACGGATTTATTCTATTGTCTGTCTCCCAACCCAGACCCTTAGAAGGTCAGCTCCCCGAGAGCCGGGATTTTTATGTCCTCAGTTCATTGCTATTTCCCCTGCTCTGAGAAGAGCATTTAATTGTTAAATGAAAAAATGGGCTGCGGCCCGGGGACTCTTCCTGTGTTGAACATTTTGAAATTCTTTTTTTTTTTTTTTTAAGTTTATTTGCTTTGAGAGGGAAAGGGAATGCACAAGCAGGAGATACACAGAGAGAGAGGGAGACAGAGAGAATCCCAAGCAGGCTCCACACTGTGAGTGCAGAGACCCATATGGGGCTCGATCCCACAAACTGTGAGATCATGACCTGAGCCCAAATCCAAAGTCAGATCCTTAACCAACTGAGCCACCCAGGCGCCCCTAACATTTTGAAATTCTTAATTTAAGTACATATCACATTTATTCTACGGGGCTAGCTTCAACAAAGAGTGAGGACTGACCTACATAGAATTTTAAGAAAGTCCAAAGAGTCACAACGTCTACAAATTCATTCTTTGGGGTTTCTCTTCCAAAGCTCTTTTAAACTGGAAAAAGGGGTGTGTCACAGCAAGCTTGCTGATTTGAAGGGAGCTGGTAGAAGGGGAAATCCACAGAATTTCCACAGAAGCTGAATTCAGACTGTGGGTCTCTGTGCCAACCTGTCCGGCAAGTTCCTTAACCATCCCACACCCAAGCTTCTTAACCAATAAAAAGTTGGTAATTGTAACAGTTCTTAACTTATAAACATGTTGTGAGGCTTACATTGGTTTCAGTGAGGGTAAGTTTAGGTATGAGCTAAGCCCTTGGTAAACTATTAAAATGTAATACATGTGCTCAGAAAACTGGTAAACGGTTAAGATGTAATAGATGTGCTCAGTAAATTGGTAAACTGTTAAAATGTATTATATGTGCTAAGTAAATGTAACATAAAGAAACATTCCTCTCCACCTTACCACCAAAACAGTAAAAATTAAGTGAAATTTAAAGAATAGAACAGAAAGTCAAATTTGATAGAAAATATAAACTTAAAATGTCACTTAAACAACTAATGTCAAGTCCCTGGGCTTTGCATTTTCAAGGATTCCAAAGCAAAGTAACAAAATCTAAAGAAAATAGTGCAGTGTGGCTGCCAAAGGGCACAAATTAAGAATTTGCAGATGAGAGAGAGGTGCCTGGGTGGCTCAGTGGGTTAAATATCTGACTCTTGATCTCAGCTCAGGTCTTGACCCCAGGGTCATGAGTTCAAGCCTCGTGTTGGGGTCTGCACTGGGCATGAAGCCTACTTAAAAAAAAAAAAAAAAAAAAAAAAAACGAGGGGCACCTGGGTAGGTCAGTCGATTAAGTGTCTGACTTCGGCTCAGATCATGATCTAGTGGTTCATGAGTTCGAGCCCAGCATCGGGCTCTGTACTGACAGCTCAGAGCCTGGAGCCTGCTTTGGATTCTGTGTCTCCCTTTGTCTCTAATCCCTACCCACTTGTGCTCTGTCTGTCTCTCTCTCTTTCTCTCAAAAATAAACAAACATAAAAAAATTTTTTTTTAATTCCAGCAAGGGGAAAAAAAGAAGTTTTTAAGATAGCACGTTTTTTTTTTTTTAACAGAGCACATTCTATCAGAGCAAGTCATAACAACCTCCAGAAGCCACTCAAAAACCCAGTGGAAACAAGCATTTACTGAACTTCAGTGAAGAAGCATCACTTGTTTGTTGATAAAATAAAAATGAATGAAAAATCTAAATTCTCAGGGCACCTGGGTAGGTTGAGCTCTGGAATACTGATTTCAGCTCAGGTCGTGATCTCACTGTTCATGGGATAAAGCCCAGCATTGGGCTCTGCACCAACAGCAAAGAGCCTGCTTGGGATTCTCTCTCTCTGCCCCTCCCCCACTAGCGCACACATGCACTCTCTCTCTCAAACAAATAAACTTTAAAAAAATTGAAGTTTTCTTGCTGCCTTTTTTACCCTTGGAATGTTAAAAGTATACAATCTTGGGGCGGGCACCTGGCTGGCTCAATTGGTGTAGTATGTGGCTTGTGATCTCAGGGTCGTGAGTTCTAGCCCCACATTGGTCTCAAAGATTATTTAAGGAAAATTTTAAAATAATAATAAGTATACAATCTTCTAGAAGCCAGTCAACCTTCCTTTAAAGGGTATGGAGGAACTGACAGATGTTCAACCATCATTAAATCCTTTATGTTTTGCCTTACAAAAGCAGGGCCTGTGAGACTGAGATCTGTGTGCCTGCACAACTCCCTCACTTTATAGAGACAGAAACTGATACAAGCAAGTTAAATGGTTTTGTTGGCTCCCATGTTCATTCCTTACAAATGGACACCAGACTCTGTTTCATTTAATGTGGGAATTACGTTCTTGAGGAAAAAATCACTTTCCTCTTTAACCCAAAGGAATTAAAACACTGGATTAAAGGGTTAAATAAATAACCTGGATTACCTTCTTAGGGTTTTTCATCAGAGGCTTCTAAAGCTCCTTACTATTTCAGTCAGGGTTTCTCATTCTGAGGGGAAGGAATAGACTTTTTCTCCCTCACAAGTTGAACATCCAGAGGCTTCTACTTTAACATATATTCAAGTTATGATTGTACATCTCCCTTGGGGTTGCCACTAGAACCTGTATATGTAAATGTAAGAGACTCATCCGAAACAATATTTTCTTACCTTTATTGTGACCGTACATAAAACCATCCCCATCTTGAAATGGCAAACTTTGACCCTCTTTTGGAGAGACATTCCTGCCTCAAAACTGAATGCATTATCCCTTTAACCGTCAAATCATTCAGTGACCAGCATCACATATACTGGAAGAAATGCCAATAAATTCAAAGGAAGATGATTTAACAGTAGTAAAACAACCATGGGCCACCTGGGTGGCTCAGCTGATTGGGCATCTGACTTCAGCTCAGGTCATGATCTCACCGTCTGTGGGTTGGAGCCCTGCATTGGGCTCTGTGCTAACAGCTCAGAGCCTGGAGACTGCTTCAGATTCTGTGCCTTCCTCTCTCTCTGCACCTCCTCCGCTCGCTCTCTCTCTCAAAAATAAACATCAAAAAAAAAATTTTTTAAGGAAAATTCCAGGGACACCTGCATGGCTCAGTCAATTGAGCATCTGACTTCGGCTCAGGTCATGATCTCACAGTTCATGGGTTCAAGCCCCATGTTGGGCTCTGTGCTGACAGCCTGGAGCCCGGAGCCTGGAGCCTGCTTCGGATTCTGTGTCTCCCTCTCTCTCTGCCCCTCCCCCACGCACACTCTGTCTCTCTTGCTCTATCAACAATTAAAAAAAATAAACATAAAAAATTAAAAAGAAAAAAAGAATAATAAAACAACCTACAGGAAGCAAATGATAAAACTAACATCCAGAGTGATAATTCCCAAGTGTTCATGTACCATTTTCAATTGAGAGTTTTCCTACGGACTCTGAGGAAAACCAGTGCTCTGTACCAGTTCTCCAGGAAGAAACTCACCCATAGGACGAGGCTTCAGAGAGGCCTAAACTGGCCCCAACTATCACAACGACACCTGCCAATGAACAGAGCCTAGTATGTGCTAAGCATCCTACCATTTGTTATCCCACCAATCCAAATGCTAATCCTGCCAACTGCAATTATCATTCCCCCCACTTTTGAGATGACAGAGTCTCGAAGAGGTCAGTCATTTGCCCCAAATCACCTAGCTAATAGATTAAGGAGCCAGGACTGATATACCCTGCTCTTTCTGATGCTGAAGCCAGAGTTCCTTCTCCTCTCCAGAAACATCATGTGACTTTTCTCCCCCACTAGCCTGAAACTTACGACTTTGGGCTCAGCAAACATCTCCAGAAAATGTCTTTGTTTTATCTGAAGCAATGATACACTCTCTGGCTAATGCATTCACTCAGATGAGCGTATCTGACCAACAACTGCTGTCATCCAACAGAAAGTAGACCTGTAAGAAGACGCCACAGGACAGGGAGGTTTTGCCTGTGCCAAAGAAAGCAGGGAAATTTAAAGTTTTGGGGAGCTGGCTGGCCTCCAACAGCACGACCACGGTTTCCAGATGGCAAGCCACCCCATCATAGGTGTCTTTTTCGTATTTGAATTAACAGAATGAATTACGGAGAGGTTTGGTCCAAGCGATTCTATGAAAAGAACTCTTCTGTGAATACATTTGGGGAAACTCACAAGTGAATATATCCAAGGCTATGGATGTGAAGAGACCCACAGAAGTTGCTGCTGATCCTTAAGGATTAGTTAAGGAACATTCAGAAGTTCCTGGTTGAGTTTTAACATTAAGTCTGAGGAGCTCATTCATTTCAGCGATATATTCAAGCACATATTATGTGCCTGTGGCCAGATATGATTCCATCTACCATGTCCCCAGACTCCATCAGGGAAACCGGAAACGTCTTCCTCTTTGGCCGGAATAGTTCATGGACTGTCTTTGGGAGGGAACTTCTTGCTGTTTTGGTTCAAGCTGGGTAAGATGATGGATGGCCCGTGACTTCAGGGTTAAGGGAAGCAGAGTCTTTAAGCCCAGAGAGGACCCATGAGGCTGACGCAAAGTTGTTTCAGGGCTGGGAGGAGGAGCTGTCTCTCTTAGTCTGAGCGAGAAGTAGGGTGGGTGAGAAAAGCATCTAATGTTTTTGCTCAGAACACAGAATATTCCTTCAGAGCTGCTTCCCGCTTTGTTTTTAAGAGTAAAAAAAGAAAACATGTAAATGGGGTATAGAAGCATGCTGGGAAAAAAATGGATAACATGTACATTTGAAAGAACAGATGTTTAATATCTCAGTTTCCCAAAGATTATGATTTCATATGGGCTTTTCAAGAAAGTATTGTTATACAGAAGCAGGACATGCTTATTTAATGAAGTACAAAGTAAATTCTTATCAGAGATGGTAAAGTTTAGGTGGAAAATTATCCCAGAAGCAATGACATACCTAGCAGATTTGACCAGGAGTAAATCACCCAACACCACCTTTCTCTATACAACAAAACCATTTTCAGTAATAATTGCGAAAGGAAGCAAATAAAAGTGATGGCCAGAAAAGAAGCATAGGCAGGAACACTCTTATTGTACTTCACTCAATGTGTGTAATCATGCCCCCCAAAAATAAAGAATAAAAAGGAAAAGAAAGATAAGGGAGAAAAGTAATGGACCAATGCCCTTTAATTATTTTAATGTAGTTTGGAATAAAAAGGGAAAAGCTTATATTTATACATACGTCTATCTTTATATATGAAAAATAATGAATATTAATTTACCTATGCATAATATTACAGCAACCAAACAAGCTAATTTCAATAAAAATGAAGTGTCCAGGGGCACCTGGGTGGCATAGTCAGTTAAGCATCCAACTGTTGATCTCAGCTCAGGTCATGATCTCATGGTTTGTGAGTTTGAGGCCCACAGGGGGCTCTGCACTGACACCATGGAGCCTGCTTGGGACTCTCTCTCTCCCTCTCTCTGCCCCTCCCCCACTTGTGCGCGCGCGCGCGCGCGCTCTCTCTCTCTCTCTCTCTCAAAATAAATAAACATTAAAAAAAATCTTCAAAAAACAAAAGTGATGTGGGATGCAGGTAGCTCAGTGTTTAAGTAGGAGTTCTCCAAATTAATTTCTACATAGAAACAATGTTTATTAAAAAAATAATACAAATACACTAATTTTCAATTTACATAAATATTATTCAAATTCAATGATAACCACAGTAATTGTTTAGAACTTAGGCCCACGGGGGCGCCTGGTGGCTCAGTTGGTTGAGCATCTGACTTCAGCTCAGATCATGATCTTGCGGCTCCTGAGTTCGAGCCCCACACCCTGCTTCAAATTTGGTCTCCCTCTCTCCTGCCTCTTCCCCCTCACCCTCTCTCTTTGTCTCTCTTGCTCTCTCTCTCTCATAAATAAATTTCAAAAAATTTAGAAAGAAGAACTTAGGCTAATAAAAGAGCTTTGTCAGGAAAGTATATTTTATCACTGACATTTAGAATTGCCATTACATGCGGATATTAAAAAGCAGACCAACTTTTAGTTGGTCTTTTTAATCTTTTCTAATTATATAGACAATGCATTCAATCCTTTCAGACAGTATCCTCAGGAACACAGTTCCTGAGCTTGTACTGGACTCTTTACTCCCTATTATCACACTGGCCATCTTTTCTTAATTCCAGTAGACTGACCTGTATGACTGCCCCTATCCTAAAGAAGACCCAATCCACTGTAAAGCTTCAAGAAACCTGACATCTGCTGGCAGCTGGATCATGCCACACTGTCTGTCTGCTCTCACACTCGTAGACCTGAGTGCCATCAAATGTGAGGTGCTAAAGACTGGGATCCTAGAATCAAAAGCAAGACTGTAAAAGAAGACACCTCACAGACTTAGGTAGTAGTCTTGTGAGCCCCAAGTATTTTTGCATGGCCCTGTTTCCTAGACAGGTATTTGATTTAATGACATTCAATCCATTGAACCTGAGTAACAGTTACCTCTGTGCAGGTCCTGTGCTAGATAGTAGGGGGGGGCTGGGCTGGGGGCTAAATATGAATGAAACAATCCCTGTTTAAAATGTTCACTGCCCAAAAGGGGAGACCGTAGGAACCCTGAGATAAAGATGACAACAGACAAGCGTCTGAGTGGCTCAGTCAGTTGGGCGTCTGGCTTCTGCTCAGGTCATGATCTCGAGGTTTGTGAGTTCGAGCCCCACGTCGGGCTCTGTGCTGACAGCTCGGAGCCTGGAGCCTGCTTCGGATTCTGTGTCTCCTTCTCTCTCTGCCCCTCCCCTACTTGGGCTCTGTCTCTCTCTATCAAAAATAAATAAATGTAAAAAAAATTAACAACAAAAAATGATGACAACAGAATAGTGGCTCTTGTACAATGGAAACACAAAGGAACGGGAGCTTGTCCTCTTGAGGATCAGGGAAGGTGATGAAGAGCAGGGCTTAGAGGCCCTTGTTTCTTTATCTAATAACATGACATGGTTTTGTTCTCTGTTTGCCATGCTATGGGACGGGAGCTGATTCCTTCTCATGACTGCTTAAGCCAGAGCCCCTCCTTCGATAAGGCAAATGCTAGAATTCAATGGGGAAGTTGTCTGGTTTATAGGACTTGGAATCGCAGTAGAGATTTCGTGGCTTGGGGAGTCCCACATCGAGTCCCACCCGAAGTTCTCTAAGCAGCAAAAGGAAGAGAAACTACAGCTGAAATGACTCAAGAAGGAACCTGAGATAATTTAATCCTTTTCCGTGCTTCACTCTACTTCAGGTTTTTCTGATGAACGCAGTATGAAAACAGAGAACTGAATGGGCCCAACGGACTGAACCCAAAGAAAATGTCCCTCCAAAGTTCAGAGTGCACCCAAACATTACCAAATTAAAGAAAAAAAGTTTGTATAAAGAAAAAATGGGGAGGAAATGGGGTAGGAGGAAGAGACCATATAAAAGCCAAGATCCAAGGAAATGCTCATATCAAAGATGGCGGATCCCGCTCTTGCCAACTCTTCCTCTACGTTGACTGAGACTCAGCCCTCAGGTCCCAGCCCTGCTTCTCTCCACCGTGGATAAAAGGAAATTGTATATGGCGGGCCACTTCATTTCTCCCACCATCAGAAATGGCCCCTAAACAACTAAGTCTGGGATCTGGGAAGGTGGCACAACTTCCTTGCTTTTTAAGGAAAATATCTCAAATTGTGGCTGGAGAAAAAAAAAATGGCTAAGCATTCTTTTTAAAGTTCAGAACAGTCTAAATTAAGGATTTGGGTGCGCAAGAATTTAATCTGATTTTAAACTAAATTAGTCAAAGCTACTGCAAACCAGTTAACGGAGTTCCAGCAGAGGGAAACAGAGTGAAGGACAGAGACCTGAAAGCTTTTCTCTGCTTTCTCCACTAAGGCCATTTTTCTCTTTGCCAACAGGAAGAGAAAACATAAATACTATATTGCACATTTAATATGCAAACCTGTCATTAGTTTTAAAATTACATTTCTTACCAGATGTAAATGTTATCACTCATTGCAAAATAAATTTACCCTCTTTAGGGGAGAAGGAAAATTGTTCCTTAGAGTGTTATGAAATGAAGTGATTTACATTCAACAGAGGTTTCACACACATAAACCAATCACAGTCACAGGACATGTAACAGGGAGGAATTCTTAAGACTGATTTAAGAGTCATCTTTTTTAAATGTCCTGACCTTTTCAAATAATTATTAAATGATGTCTTCCTTATTAAACATTTTTAAAAGCCATGTTTAATCCAATTACTATCTCCACTAAGTTTTTCGGTCTGAAAAGAATCGCAAGTTTACAAAGGAGCAAGGTGGAGGGTACAAAAATCACATACACATAACATGAGAGTCTTTCTCGCAGGTCATACCAGCAGAAATTGGGCATACCTGAGCAAGTTTTAGAAACAAGAAAGTCCTGATGCCCGTGAGTTTGAATTCAAACTTACAACATTTCTCCAATACTCAAACTAAAGTCAAGATAACACAAGAGTCACTGTTTCAGGGGCACCTGGGTGGCCCAGCTGGTTAAGAGCCCAATTCTTGACTTCGGCTCAGGTCACAATCTCACAGTTCATGGTTTCCAGGCTGGAGTCAGACTCTGCTGTGCTGTCAGCACAGAGCCTGCTTGGGACTCTCTCTCGCCTTCTCTGCCCCTCCCCCACTCGCTCTGTCTCTCAAAATAAATAAATAAAAACAAATCATTGTTTCAAAATATGAAGAGAACATATATTTTTTAAAGTGATTTGTTTTCATGTTCTCATCAAAATCAAGACACAAGGGGTGCCTGGGTGGCTCAGTCTGTTGAGCGTCCGACTTCGGCTCAGGTCGTGATCTCATGTTTCAGGAGTTTGAGCCCCGCGTCGGGCTCTGTGCGGACAGCTCAGAGCCTGGAGCCTGCTTCGGATTCTGTGTCTCCCTCTCTCTCTCTCTGCCCCTCCCCTGCTCAGGCTCTGTCTCTTTCTCTCTCTCTCTCAAAAATAAACACTAAAAAAATTTTTTTTAAAAATCGAAACACAAAAAGCAATGCCAATAATTACAGTACACGGTGAATACAACTTAAGGGAACAACTAACTTGTTTAACAAGAAACCAGTGAAAGGAAGGCTCTAGTGACACATACTTAATCACTCAAGGAAGATTCCATTGGTACACTAAATACTAAAACACTACCCCAAGAACACAGTTCTTCCAAAGCCTTGACAATAAATAGTAACTTATGCCTCATACAAATTACGGGTAAGACCAGGGTGTTTGTAATAGCAACAGCAATTCTGCTGTTCAAAAATTTACAGGGACTATTGGTCCTGCAGGGTTAAAAAGAATGAGAAAGAGCTTAAGAAGGGGATTTTCAAGTGCATATAAAATGTGGTAAGGAACTGGAAGTTGGGACATGGAAAAACTGAAAGTGGTGAAGGTAATTCACTTACCAGGAAATGATATAAAAATAATCAGCTCATTCAATGAAAACATAATGCAGAATTAGGTCAGCGACACAGACCTAGAAACCTCCTTCCTGTCTCCCCACATCCCTCAGTCAATGCTGGCTACCTTTTCACTTGCCAACCCAGTGCTAAAAAGCTAAGAAAGAACCACACCGAGGGGAGAGGAGGTCCCCCACTCCTACAAGAGTGTCCAAGTACGTAGGGGTGCGTGAGTGGCCCAGTCGGTTGAGTGTACGACTCCGGCTCAGGTCATGATTTCATAGTTTGTGAGTTCGAGACCCGCATCGGGCTCTGTGCTGACAGCTCAGAGCCTGGAGCCTGCTTCAGATTCTGTGTCTCCTTCTCTCTCTCTGCCCCTCCCCAGCTTGCACTCTGTCTCTCAAAAATAAATAAACATTAAAAAAAAAACTGTCCAAGTATGTAACCTCTGCAGGAGCCTTTTCAAAGTCACGGCTGTAGAAATTTCGAGCCGGCAGTGAGCATGTGAGTACAGCTGAACAGAACGTCAACGTCCCCACAAAGACCTTCTGTTCTGCATTGCCCGTGACCCAGAGCCAGCCTTGGAAATTCTTCCACGTCTCCATCACCAGAGAGTCTGAGGAGGAGGGAGGGAGGTTGAAAACTCCAGCTCTTCCCGGGCCCTTTCAGGACTCCAGGTGGCCCAGGGACATCTGCTGCTTTGCGTGACAGCTACCGAGGGGACGGGGCCGTGTCCCATCTGGTCCTGGTTAAGACTAGCAAGAGTAAGGCTTGTTCTTCCCAAGTCCAGGTTCCTCTTCTCTAGCTTCCTTCCCTCCAGGGGCCCAGGGCTTTGACGGTGCGGGAACAAAGCTGCCATCCACATGCTCCCCAACGTCGGTCTTACTCTTCTCCCCACCAACTCCCCTCTGCAGACTTCAGTGGGGGTGACGCTGCTCTGCATCAGTCTTCCCCACCTTGACTGCCAGCTCTCTCTCTCTCTCAGTCAAATTGAGTCAATCTGCTGGACTCTGGCTTCTAGGCAGTAAAGAGAAGGATTTGGGGGACAGGTGGGGGTGCGACTTGTGTCCCTGATGCCGGATCAATCACACCACTTGCTGGCCTCAGGACATGGCGAGGAAGCACCGGACGAGGGCTTGGAACTTCGTGAAGGGCAAGTGCCCCTTTGCTCTGCTGTCTCCCACGGCCACCCAGGGTGGGCAAGCTCAGACCCCCTCATGCCACCTCCTTGTCAGGCTTCTACTTGTAACAAAGAAATGCAGTTCTGACACAGCCTTCCACAAGGATGAACCTTGAGCACATGACGCTAAATGTAAGAAGCCAAGTGCAAAAGGGCAAATATGGTATGGTCCCACCTCTGCGAGGTACCCGAAACAGGCAAATCCATGAGAAAGTAGAACAGAAGTTTCTACCAGGGGCTGGGGAGAAGAGGGGATGAGGAGTTTCTATTTGGGATGATTGAAAAGTTCTGGAAATAGGGGCACCTGGGTGGATCAGTCGGTTAAGCGCCCAACTCTTGGTTTGGGCTCACGGTTCATGGGATCGAGCCCCACGTTGGGCTCTGCACTGAGTATGAAGCCTGCTTAAGATTCTCTCTCTTCCCCTCCCCTGCCCCTCCACCCACTCTCTCTCTCTCTAAAATAAAAAAATAAATAAAATTAAATGTTTTTAAAGGTCTGGAAATGGTGAATATACCTAATGCCATCAAATTTTGCACTTAAAAATGGTCAATCTGATGTTACGCATACCTAATCACACCAAAAATTTAGAACAAAAAAAGGAAAAAGATTAACAAAGGGAGACGAGACAACCTCACACATACCTCCCCCCACTGCCCACCTCACCCATCCCTCACTGAAACCAGTGTCAGTCCGTTTGTCTTCTCTGGCTCCACTAGGGGTGGTCACATTTGTCAATCCAAGGAGGTTGGGCTGCAGAACAACACACAGAGAGATGCGGAGAGGCTCTACTGTTTCCTGACTTGGTGTCAGGGCAGAGCTGTGCCGGGAGTTCAAGCAGCGTCTCCTATGTGCAGTGCAGTGCAGTGGACCCCATTCTGGTTCCCCATGCTCCTTGATCCCAACCCTGAGCCAAATTCCCGAGGACTAAGTTAGTGGGTAACCTGGAACCCACATTCACGTTTTCAGGTAAACCTTGACGGGACCCAGGAAAACCCATCCTCAACCCTGAGTGTACTCCACTAGACTTGGGGGTCAGGGTTGGGACTCCCTTGAGCTAGGGGCGCCTGGGTAACTCAGCTGACTAAGCATCCAACTCTTGGTTTTGGCTCAAGTCATGATCTCACAGTTTCGTGAGATCAAGCCCCACAACAGGCTCTGTGCTAACAGCATGGAACCTGCTTGGGATTCTCTCTCCCTCCCTCTCTGCCCCTCCCCAACTCACGTGCACACACGCTCTCTGTCTCTCTTGCTTGCTCAAAATAAACTAACTCAAAAAAAATTGGGCTAGGTGCTGAGAAAAAGTAGGAAGTGAGTTTTCCTCTTTCCTTCTTTACCATGTGCTTGTTATCTTTGTAACACAGTATTTAATCGCTTGTGAGACATTACTCACTAATTACTACGCTATGTAGCTGTAATGGTTAAGACAACATGTCCAAAGATAAGCTCCTAGGCACTAAACATGTGACCCTGGGCAGTCTCCTCAACTCCCGGAGCCTCAGTTTCCCCATCCGTGCAGTGGAGATGATAATCTTGGCTATGTCACAGCACTGTGATCATTAAATGTGCTACACATAAAAGGATGAGGAAGAATACCTAGCACACATCAACCAAAGTAAGTCACTGTTCCGGTTATCTGAATCACTTTCTCACCCTCAATTCTCATTGCTCATTGCTGACGCGTGACAAGTTTTAGTCCCAACATCAAACACCTTTCTCTTCTACAAAAGTAGAGGAACAGGATGAAAGAGGATGAACTGACACTGAATCCATTTCTCTAAAGTGTTTTCATCACTGGTACTGTCGTGGCCAAAACTTCAGCCAGCCATCTGGCCCATCTTATTTAACTGAACTCGGCCACTTCTCTAAGTTCTCCAGAAAGACCCTTATTTTTAAATTAATTGGGGGGGTGAGTGGTGCCTGGGTGGCTCAGTCCCTTAAGCGTCCGACTCTTGAGTTCAGCTCAGGTCGTGATCTGACGGTTCATGGGCTTGAGCCCCACGTCGGTCTCCATGCTGGGTGTGGGGCCTGCTTGACAGTCTCTCTGTCCCCCTCTGCTCCCCTCCCCCACTTGTGCTCTAAAGTAAAATTCAAAAACAAATTTTTAATTAAAGAAAAAAAACCCTATTGTGCTGTTTCAAAGGGACACATGCACCCGCGTGTTTAGAGCAGCACTATCAACAATAGCCAAAGTATGCAAAGAGCCCAAATGTCCATCAATGGATGAATGGATAAAGAAGATAAGGGAAGGGAAACAAAAATAATATCAAAACAGGGAGGGGGACAAAACAGAAGAGACTCATAAATATGGAGAACAAACTGAGGGCTACCGGAGGGGTTGTGGGAGGGGGGCTGGGCTAAATGGGTAAGGGGCACTAAGGAATCTACTCCTGAAATTATTGTTGCACTCTATGCTAACAAATTTAGATGTAAATTAAAAAAAAAAAAAAAAAGACAAACCATCAGAAGAGATGTACCATGCAGTAAAGCAGTATCTGCTGATCACCAATAAAAACTTGGGCTCCACTGTTAAAAAAAAAACAAAAAAACAAAAAAAACCCTGTAGGATCCAAAACCATAAGCAGAGGTGAGTGGAGATGAGGGCCACAGAGGAAGTGTTCTGTGGCAACATTTGAAACTCTGGCCCAGCTATTTCTGTCTCCACCCCGTTACACTTCCCAGTTCTGTGAGCTTCGAAATTCCCTTTTCCGCATACAGTTTGGACAAAAATGATCCTATTAAACATGACAGTGGAGGGGCACCTGGCTGGCTCCGTCAGTAAAGCAAGCGACTCTTGATGTCAGGGTTGTGAGCTCAAGCCCCACTTTGGGTATACAGCCTACCAAAAATTTTTTAAAATATATTTTAAAAAATAGAAAGAAGGCATAGCTTGAACTGAAGCCAGCATGTTCATCAGACTATGAAATGTTAGAAGAACTAAGAGCTTTGTCCCCTACAGGCACTTCAGCCATTCCTTAACGTGTACCCTTCCCTCGGCCACCCTGCACAAAGGGGCTCAGGCTGCCTCCACTCACACCTGGGAAAGACTGCTGTCCATCTGGGGTACCTGTCTTTCCTTGGAAGACATCAGGCATGACCTCTTCGGTGAGGTCTTCTCCTGCTCATAGCCCAAACTCCCGGGGTTCCCACGGCATCCTCTTAGCATTTCTGATTTTCATCGTGGTTGATTTGTATGCCTGTTCTACCCACTATTCCTTAATGTGCTTGAGGGAAGAAACTTCCCCATTCATTCCGCTGTTCGCAGCACCGGGCACAAACCAGGTGCTCCAGACAGGGCTGATGAACGGATGGGCTGAGGCTTCCTGACACTGACCTCGTCAGCTTCCTCTGGTGGCCTCCCCAAACAGTCCGCCACTTATTCACCTACCTGCCCCAGGTCTGTGGAGGGACACCACCACGGCCCCGCCTCGCCCCTCTCTCTGGTTCAGCCTCTCTGTCCTTTCCTCCCCCACTCTGCTTTTGCTCCCAAGGCGTTCACACATTACGAGTCATCAAGAAATTGTCCAGCATTCACCATCCCCGAACCATGAAAGGTAGGGAAACTTTGAAGATCTAAAACGAGTCATCATCCAGGAGTTACTGATGGTAAATGACCGTAAACGTGAAGCATGAGCCCACAGACACACACCAACACATGCAAAAGATTACTGACAATTGTACAAATTTAGAAACATGCTAGGGGTCACTTTTTCTTTCCGTATAAGACAGGAGTGGTACTACTCCACCCACCAAATTATTTTCCTGCCAACAGAGGTGCACATTGCTAACATTTCATCTTTCCATGCAAAGAGGACACCATTCAACATGTTTTAACTTTCTTAAATTGTGTATTATTTATTAGAGAGAGAACAAGCTGGGAGGGGCAGAAAGATAAGGGGACAGAGGATCCATCTGGCACCTGGTTGGCTCAGTCAGTAAAGCATCTGACTCTTGGTTTCGATTCAGGTCATGATCTTAAGGTTTAGGAGTTTGAGCCCCACATTGGGTTCTGTGCTGACAGCACAGAGCCTGCTTGGGATTCTCTCTCTCTCTCTCTCTGTCTCTCTCTCTCTCTTTCTCTCTCTCTCTCTGTCTCCCTCTCTCTCTCCCCCCTCCCACTTGTGCACCATTTCTCTCTCAAATAAAAAAGAAAACATTTTTTTAATCATTAAATAAAATTTTAAAAAGGAAGAAAGAAAGAGGCTTTGGAGTTATTTAATTCAAGCCCATCACTTTACTAAGAAACAGACCCAGAAAGATTGTAAAATTTGCCCAAAGTCACAGACATGGGGACAGACCCCCAGGCTCGAGACCAGATGTCAGGTCAAATGTTTTCTGTTTTCACTGCTTCCCTGAAGACCACAGGATTTGCCTTAATAATCCACCCTCACTTATCAACACTTATGATTAGAACAATGGGTGCCCCGTGTATCTCAGTCACATTAGGTTCATCGATAAAGAAGGACAATGCTATAGCTGTTTTCAATAGCTATGTACCACTTCCTTTCCTACCCCGCCCCAAGAAAAAACAAACTCTCAGTTCGTGAGGGCAAACTGCAACCCTATCTGTAACCTTGATTTTCTTTTAAAGAACATTCTGGAGGAAAAAAAAAAAAAAAAAGAATATTCTGAAGTAAAACAAAAATCCTGTGCACAACCACCAGCATCCAGGGAAGGGAGAAAACATACCATAACGTTTGTAATGAGTTTGTTTATGTTTTTGGAATATCAAAACTGCCTCATATTGATTTACCTAAGTTTTTAAACATCATTCACTACTGAAATATATAACCTCATTCTGGAAGAGCGCTTCCTTGTGTAAATTAAAGCAGGATTCTTAATTAGTCTAAAGCGCCCTCTAGTGTTCCTGTGTAAAAATTTCTTTTCAGATAAGATGCCAATCTACCTAATTAACGCCTAGGGTCCCTTTTTGGGAAGGGGTGGGAGAGGGGTTCCTGGTTTAGGCCTATTTATTATCCTGCCATCCTGTTTGGATATTTTCACTTTAATGGAGAATTACTACTAATAGCCACATTAAAAGAAGCTGAAATTGGCTGAGTAGCCCTCAACTTTGTATTTCCAAGCTTCCTCATGGTCTTGGCCAGTACTGTGCGAGGCACATGAGTATTGCTTTGAACTGAATGTTTGTGTCCTCCCAAAAGTCTTATGTTGAAGTCCTAATCCCCAGTGTGATGGTATCTGGAGGTGGACCTTGAGGGAGGGAATCAGGTTTAGATGAGGTCATGAGAGTAGAGCCCTCACGATGGGATTAGTGCCCTTACAGAAGGAGATCAGAGCACGCTCCGGCTCTCCCCTCACCCCCTCTCCTTCTCCCTGCTTCCACACATCAAGGAAAGGCCATGCGAGGACATCACAAGAAGATGGCCATCTGCAAACCAGGAGATGAGCTCTCACCAGATGCGGAATCTGCTGGCACCGTGGTTTCGGACTTCCCAGTCTTTAGAACTGTGAGAAATACGTTTTTTATTGTTTAAGCCACCAGGTCTAGGGGATTGCGTTGTAGCACCCCGAGCTGCCTGAGACCAGCAGCGAACAGAGAGGTCACTCTGACATGTGGTTAGACCAGCAATGACCCATCTCCATTTTCCCCGATCTCTCCCAAACACAGCGGAACAAACACTTCCTTTTCAGAACACGGGGCATTTGCTCACAAAAGAAAACACATTCAAAATGGAGTGGCTGGGGACCACTGACCCAGCTGGTCTCTGGCAGCAGCAAGAGAAGTGTGATCACTGCCTTCCCGTGCCGTTTGGGTCTGGCAGGCGGGTGTGACATGCCCACGCTGACGTGTGCAAGACGCATGAACTGCCAGGGGGCACGGCTGGCGGGGCCCGCGTGAAGGTGGGAAATTACGGTTTACGGGTGTGTGAGATGCTTGCAGGGAAAAGAGGACGAGCACGCTGCCTTAGAGCACAGAGACCAATCTGGACGCTCCTGCCATGATGATGTGGTCATTTCTTAGGTGATGCAGGTCTACAAGTAATTGTGTTCTTGTTTGGTGATGCTTTACGTTGCAACCACCTCTTTGAGAAGCATTAAGCTCAAAAACGGAAGCTTATATTTAGTAAAATATTAAGTGTTAAGTTTCTTATTCTCAAGTAAGTTAATGATGGATGCGAAATTGCACAAAACTCGAAACAGTATGGTACCGGCACAAAAACAGACACACAGATCAATGGAACAGCATAGAGATGCCGGAAATGAACCTACTATATGGTCAATTCATCTTCAACAAAGCAGCAAAGTATATCCAATGGAAAGAAGACAGTCTCTTCAACAAATGGGGTTAGGAAAACCAGACAGCGACATGCAGAAGCATGAAACTGAACTATTTTCTTATACCATACACAAAAATAAACTCAAAAGGGGTGAAAGGCCTAAATGTGAAGCAGGAAACTATCAAAATCCTAGAAGAGAACACAGGCAGCAACCTCCATGACCTTAGCCAGAGCAACTTCTTACTAGACACATCTCCAGAGGCAAAGGAAACACAAAAGCAAACATGAACTACTGGAACGTCATCAAGATAAAAAAGCTTCTGCACAGCAAAAGAAACAATCAACACAACTAAGAGGCAGCCTACGGAATGGGAGAAGATATTTGCAAATGACATATTGGATAAAGGGCTGGAATGCAAAATCTATGAAGACCTTATCAAACTTAACACCCCCAAATATATAATCCAGTTAAGAAACAGGTAAAAGACATGAACAGACATTTCTCCAAAGACGACATACAAATGGCTAACAGACACATGAAAAAAATACATCACTCATCATCAGGGAAATACAAATCAAAACCACAGTGAGATACCACCTCACACCTGTCAGAATGGCTAAAATTAACAACTCAGGCAACAACAGGTGTTGTCGAGGATGTGGAGAAAGAGGATCTCTTTTGCACTGTTGGTGGGAACGCAAGCTGGTGCAGCCACTCTGGAAAACAGTGTGGAGGTTCCCCCCAAAATTAAAAATAGAACTACCCTACGACCCAGCAACTGCACTACTAGGTATTTATCCAAGGGATACAGGTGTGCTGTTTCAAAGGGACACATGCACCCCAATGTTTATAGCAGTGCTATAAACATTTGGAAAGAGCCCAAATGTCCATCAATGGATGAATGGATAAAGAAGATGTGGGGTGTGTGTGTGTGTGTGTGTGTGTGTGTGTGTGTGTGTGTGTCTGTGTGTCTGTGTGTATACATATACATACATACAATGGAGTATTACTCAGCCATCAAAAAGAATGAAATCTTGGGGCGCCTGGGTGGCTCAGTCAGTTGAGCGTCCGACTTCAATTCAGGTCACGATCTCACGGTTCGTGAGTTTGAGCCCCGCGTCAGGCTCTCTGCTGACAGCTCAGAGCCTGGAGCCTGCTTCCGATTCTGTGTCTCCCTCTCTCTCTGCCCCTCCCCCACTCATGCTCTGTCTCTCTGTCTCAAAAATAAATAAACATTAAAAAAAATTTAAAAAAAAAAGAATGAAATCTTGCCATTGGCAATGATGGTTGGAACTAGAGAGTATTACGCTAAGCAAAATATGTCCATTAGAGAAAGACAAATACCAAATGATTTCACTCATTTGTGGAGTTTAAGAAACAAAACAGATGAACATAGGGGAAGGGAAGGAAAAAATAAAATAAGATAAAGACAGAGAGGGAAGCAAACCATAAGGGACTCTTAAATACAGAGAACAAACTGAGGGTTGCTGGAGGGGTCTTGGGTGGAGGGAACGGGCTAGATGGGGGATGGGCATTAAGGGGGCACTTGTTGGGCTGAGCACTGGGTGTTACATGTAAGTGATGAATCACTAAATTCTACTCTTGAAACCAATAGTACACTATATGTTAACTTGAATTTAAATAAAATCTTGGAAGAAAAAAGGGATGAAGAAAAAGAAACTGAACAAAATATCATCATGGACACCCCACACAGCATGGGGACAAAGTACAATCAATAACTGGGTGAAAACCCAAAAACGTAAATCTGAAGAAGCATTATACTGGACATCAAAAGTTAGTAGCCATCTTAAGAACCTTGTTCTTGTAGTTTATGATTTATCACATACAGCTATAAAAGGTGCTTGCATAACATACAGATCCAGGGAATGTTCTGCTAAATTGACTTTGCCAATAATTTTTTTGTGTGTTTACTTTTGAGAGAGGGGGGGGAGAGAGACAGAGAAAGCGTGGGAGAGGGGGCAGAGAGAGAGGACAGAGGATCTGAAGGGGGCTTTGTGCTGACAGCAGAGAGCCCAATGCAGAGTTCAAACTCACAAAGTGCGAGATCATGACTTGAACCAAAGTCAGATGCTTAACCAACTGAGTCACCTGGGCACCCCAACTATGCTAACACTTTTATTTCAAGTTTTTGTGTTCATGTACAAAAATGAAGCAAAAGCTATAATGTGTTAATAGTGAAAACAGAAGATTTTTATCAACAGTTCAATGTTGCTAACTTTATTATCAGTGTCATCAGGGTGGCTTCACCTAGAAAGATCAATTAATTCTAACGGTTTGAATTTTTTATCATGGAATCTAAGTAAAGCTTTTGGAAATTTAGTGTGTTTAAGGTGAAACATCTGACATTGTGAATCTTCCTGTAGATTTGTGTTAAAAGTTCAACATTAAAAAATAAAAGTGTTGGGGCGCCTGGGGGGCTCAGTTGGTTAAGCGTCCGACTTCGGCTCAGGTCACGATCTTGCGGTTTGTGGGTTCGAGTCCCGTGTCGGGCTCTGTGCTGACAGCTCAGAGCCTAGAGCCTTCTTCAGATTCTGTGTCTGTCTCTCTCTCTGCCCCTTCCCCACTTGTGCTCAACCTCTATCAAAAATAAATAAATGTAAAAAAATTTTAAAAATAAAAGTGTTTTTTGGGGCACCTGAGTGGCTAAGTCGGTTGAGTGCCCGACTGTGGCTCAGATCATGATCCTGCAGTTTGTGAGTTCAAGCCCCGCATCAGGCTCACTGCTGTCAGCGTGGAATCCACTTTGGATCCTCTGTCCCCCTCTCTCTTCCTCCCCCACTCACGCTTGCTCTCTCAAAAATAAAAAAAAATAAAAATAAAAGTGTTTCTGAAGTGATAACATAAATAATTTTAGTGGAGAATGTTGTCCATGGTAAAATCAATATTTTACTAAATTATCTCATTTAAAAAATTAAGATATGGAGAATTATAATTGGAATTGGCTACCATTGTAAACCTAAGTCATAATTTCACCCAAAGAAGTTGCAAATAGAAACTGTATTTGTCAAAATTTACAAGTTTTGAATATGCTGAGTAATTAAACTACATAATTTTTGTGATGAAGTGGCTGTCCAATTAAAAAAACAAAAAACAAAAAACAAAAACAGTACCATATGATCCAGCAATTCCACCTCCCAGAATATAACCAAAGAAAATGAAAATGCTAACTTGAAAAGATATCTGCACCCCTATGTTCACAGCAGCGTCATTTACAAGAGCCAAGACAGGGAAACAACCTAAGTGTCCATCAGACAACAGATGAATAAAGAAGATGTGGTATACATGTACAAGAGAATATCATTCAGCCATAAAAAATGAGGAAATCCTGTCATTTGTGAAAACATGTATAGACCCTGAGAGCATTATGCTAAATGAAATAAGTCAGTCGGAGAAAGATAAATACTGTATGATATCACTTAAGTGTGGAATCTTGGAAGGAAGGAAGGAAGGAAGGAAGGAAGGAAGGAAGGAAGGAAGGAAGGAAGGAAGGATTATTTGCAGTACAATTCCATTCTTCATGTTTATTATTTTTTATTTCTGAGAGAGAGAGAGACAGAGTGTGAGTGGGGGAGGGGGAGAGAGAGAGGGAGACACAGAATCCGAAGCACGCTCCAGGCTCTGAGCTGTCAGCACAGAGCCCGACACGGGGCTTGAACTCACAAACTGCAAGATCATGACCTGGGCTGAAGTCGGACGCTTAACCGACTGAGCCACCCAGGCGCCCCTCATGTTTATTTTTTTAATGTTTATTTATTTATTGAAAGAGAGAAAGAGCTTGAGCACAAGCAGGGGCGGGGGGGGGGGGGAGAGAGTCCCAAGCAGGCTTTGCGCTGTCAGTGCAGGAGGGGAAGAGAAGGGAGAGGAGAAAAGAAGAAGGAAGGAAGGAAGGAAGGAAGGAAGGAAGGAAGGAAGGAGAGGGAGAGGAGGGAGGGAGGGAGGGAGGGAGGGAGGGAGGGAGGGAGGGAGGGAGGGAGGGAGGGAAGGGAGAGGGAAGGAAGGAAGGAAGGAAGGAAGGAAGGAGAGGAGGGAGGGAGGGAGGGAGGGAGGGAGAGGAAGGGAAGGGAAGGGAAGGAAGGAAGGAAGGAGAGGGAGGGAGGGAGGGAGGGGAGGGAGGGAGGGAGGGAGGGAAGAGGGAAAGGAGAGAGGGAGGGAGGGAGGGAGGGAGGGAGGGAAGGAAGGAAGGAAGGAAGGAAGGAAGGAAGGAAGGAGGGAGGGAGGGAGGGAGGGAGGGAGGGAGGGAAGGAAGGAAGGAAGGAAGGAAGGAAGGAAGGAAGCAGGGAGGGAGGGAGGGAGGGAGGGAGGGAGGGAGGGAGGGAAGGAAGGAAGGAAGGAAGGAAGGAAGGGAAGGAAGGAAGGAAGGAAGGAAGGAAGAGGAGGGAGGGAGGGAGGGAAGGAGGAGGAAGGAAGGAAGGAAGGAGAGGAAGGAGGAGGGAGGGAGGGAGGGAGGGAGGGAGGGAGGGAAGGAAGGAAGGAAGGAAGGAAGGAAGGAAGGAAGGAAGGAGAGGAGGGAGGGAGGGAGGGAGGGAGGGAAGGAGAGGGAAGGAAGGAAGGAAGGAAGGAAGGGAGGGAGGGAGGGAGGGAGGGAGGGAGGGAGGGAGGGAGGGAAGGAAGGAAGGAAGGAAGGAAGGAGAGGAGGGAGGGAGGGAGGGAGGGAGGGGAGGGAGGGAGGAGGGAGGGAAGGAAGGAAGGAAGGAAGGAAGGAAGGAAGGAAGGGAAGGAAGACAGGGAGGGAGGGAGGGAAAGAGGAAGGAAGGAAGGAAAGAGGGAAAGGAGGGAGGGAGGGAGGAAGAAAGAAACTCATAGAAAAAGAGATCAGACCTGTGGTTACCAGAGGCAGATGTAGGAGGAAAACAAAACATGGAGGGAAGTGGTCAAAGATACAAACTTCCAGTTATAAGATCAAGAAGTACTGGGGATGTAACATACAACATGATGACTAACATAACTGCTGTATGGCATACGGAAGATAAGAAAATAAATTGTGTTCTCATCAAAGGAGACATGTTTTTCCTTTTTTTTTTTCTTTTTATTGTACCTATATTAGAAGATGGATGTTAGCTGGAACTACTGTAATCATTTCACAACATACGGCAAATCAAACCTCCTGCTGTACACTTTAAGTTCATACTGTGATGTACGTCGATCGTCTCTCAGTAAAAGCAGGGGAAAACACTTCACCACAGCAGTAACGAGACTTCTCTCCTTGCTGCTATCATCAAGTGGAATTCGGCAGTAAATCCATCTGCAATTTCCTGATGGTATTGAATTTTTTTTGTAAATGAACCCTCTAGTTTTGGGGTGCACTTTGTTCAAGATCAGCTAGAACTTTTCATCAAAGAATTCAAGGAGTACCCAAAATCTTTGGCTTCTTAAGCTTTTGGAGAATTATAATTATTGAAGAGCAAAACGGGCCAAAAACAAAAAGACTCAAGGGGCGCCTGGGTGGCTCAGTCGGTTAAGCAGCCAACTTCGGCTCAGGTCATGATCTCGCGGTCCGTGAGTTCGAGCCTCATGTCAGGCTCTGTGCTGACAGCTCAGAGCCTGGAGCCTGTTTCGGATTCTGTGTCTCCCTCTCTCTGACCCTCCCCTGTTCATGCTCTGTCTCTCCCTGTCTCAGAAATAAATAAAAAAATGTTTAAAAAAAAAAATTAAAAAAAAAGACTCTGAAACTTCTCAATCCCAGGAAAGAAATAAGTGAAGAGATTAAATGATGAGCATTCAAATCATTGCCAAGATGTTATGTTAAAACTCCATCATTGCTCTTTGGAATAAATCCACTTGTGGAGAGAAATTTTTATAATGTCCACTGGAATGGAACAAAACCAAGAGGGCCTATGATTTCATACGATTTTATAGCATCTCAGTTTGGGGAAACATTAAAAGAAATCATATCTGCACACAACTTACTTGATGATTTTGTCTTCTAGAAATATTTGTCAAGAAAAGGGACTCTAGAGAGGTGGGTGGGGGGATGGGCAAAATAGGTGACCGGGATTAAGAGTACACTTACAACGAGCCCTGAGTTAACGTACCAAATTGTTGAATCACTGTATTGTACACGTTGAAACTAATACAACACTGTAGGTTAACTATATAAGGATTAAAATTAAAAACTTAATAAAAAACGTACTCCAAGTGTAGGCCAAAAAATCAGTATCAAAAATCACATTTTATCTGATTACTTACACATTTTAATACAAAAATCTTACAAATGGGAATACTCTCCATTTAGTAGAATTCACTTAGTTTTTACCAGATAACTCAGTTCTCCTAGAGAGATTATGGGTTTTTTTAAGATTGTTTTTAAGTAATCTCTATACCCAACATGGGACTTGAACCCACAGCCCCAAGATCAAGAATCACTCACTCCTCCAACTGAGCCAGCCAGGTGCCCAAGAGATTATGTTGCTTAAACAAAAATGTTATAGTTTACAGGTAAGAGTGAAATGAAGCTGTCAACAATTTTCAACTTTATTAACAACGTACTTCAAGAAATATTGCAGACATTAGGAATAATTAAAAATAGTATGTCCATAGTAAAAAATGATCATTCTTCACAAAAATGCCAGTGACCTGCACATTAAAGCCAGATAGGACTAAAAAACTGTTTAAGTAAGTGAATACGTAACAAAAATAATCATTCCACTTATTTTTCACGTTCAAATAAGATCATATGAAGGTTTTATTTTTTTATTTTGCTTTACTGCACCTGAATATTTATTTTTATTTTTTGGAAAGAATTGTATTTTAAAAAGTTTATAAATAGAACTACTCTAGAGGCCTATCCATATAAGACTAATTTATTGGTCAGTATATAAAAAACTTGTAAACTACATACAATATATACATCAATTATACAATATGTATCATTTTAGCACCCCCTTTCATATTTGGAAGTGTACTGATTTGAACAATAAGCTACCCTAAACACAGCTAGCATTAACCAAGAGCTTATTACTTATCAGTCACCGTGCTTTATCACTTTATCACTTTAATCTTTACAAACACTGAAGGAGAGGGATTACTGCATTTTACCTGCATTCTTAAGTCTCCACTATGTTTTGCCCTGGACCTCCAGGTACCTCGTTCTACTGCCTGTCTCCCCACATTATGGGGCACAGTGCTGGCCCACACAGAACATGCTTCCAGCCAGTGAGTATGAACTGGGTTCCACTTTGACCTCTGAACCCATCAGCCATGTGACCAAGGCTATGCATTTTCAGCATAGCAGCTACATTGAGGAGCCCAGACTCCAGCTGAAAACCCAAGCAATTAACTGTTCCCAAGGAACCTAGGAGAGTCACTTACCCCATGTCTTTCAAGGTGCTAGTGACTTCTGCACATATGGTCGTCAGTTCTGCCTTCAGTGACATCCTAACACTAAAGGGGAAAACTATAATGTAAGACTCTTATATTAATGTGAATTAAATGGTATTTGACCTCAGACTTTACGGTCACTAAAATTACAAATTCTTTTTTTTTTTTTTAACGTTTATTTATTTCTGAGACAGGGAGAGACAGAGCATGAACAGGGGAGGGTCAGAGAGAGGGAGACACAGAATCTGAAACAGGCTCCAGGCTCTAAGCTGTCAGCACAGAGCCCGACGCGGGGCTCGAACTCACGGACCGCAAGATCATGACCTGAGCCGAAGTCGGCCACTTAACCAACTGAGCCACCCAGGCGCCCCTCTTTTTTTTTTTTTTAAGTTTATTTTTTAAATTTATTTTGAGAGAGAGATAGAGAGCAAGTGGGGGAGGGGCACAGAGAGAGGGGGAGAGAGAGAATCTCACGCGGGGTTCAACCCACAAACTGTGAGATCATGACCTGAGCTGAAATCAAGAGGCGGACACTTACGGACAGAGGCTGTCAGTTCACTTCCAGATTCCAACTCCCAGGGGTATATACGGATCCTGTATGTAGAAAATTTGAACAGATATTTACTGAATGAAGCACTAATATTTTAAAATTGTAGTAAGTGAGGAGGTGAAAATGGTATCTCACTTGTTTCACTTCGCATTTACTCAATAACTAATTAAAATGAATTGTGTTCTTAAAAAAAAAAAGTCAGGTATTTAACCAACTGAGCCACCCAGGTGTCCCCAAATTACAAATTCTTTATAAGACCCTAGCTATCCTATAATATTGAAGATGCTATGAAAAGCAATAAAAGTTTAATTATGAGTTTAGTCATTAAATTTATCGCGTGTTACATATTCTGCTCTC
Organism: Acinonyx jubatus; assembly: GCF_027475565.1. Taxonomy (NCBI): domain Eukaryota; kingdom Metazoa; phylum Chordata; class Mammalia; order Carnivora; family Felidae; genus Acinonyx; species Acinonyx jubatus. Next base: position 138,710,616 of record NC_069385.1, on the reverse strand, counting down.
TTTAAGGGTCACTATTGAGACTGGAAACTCTTCAAATAGGATTGTGTTTAACCAAGGTACTTATTTTTCTGATGCTTTCATTGTGTTTTAATTGTCTTAATCATGTTTTAGAGGTACAAAAGCTTTCTCTTTACAAAGAAAAATAATAATAAAGACATCATTTAGCAGACAATTAACAATATGTGCTACCAGATAATGAAAATATAGAAAGTACCTATTGAGTGGATTTAGCTAAGAATTTTTTTTTAACCTACCAAGGATAATGGATTAAAATGTTGCCTAAAGCAAGAGATTTGATGTAGATTAGGTATACCCCAAAGTAGGGATGTGGTCAAACCTGAGACAAAGGTTTGATTGCAAATAGTTTATTAGGGAGGTACAGAATTGTAGAGCAGCAGAAAACATAAGATGAGTAATAACGGCAGATTAAGTCATGACTAGGAGTTTACTCCACCAGGAAACTCAGAGACATACACAGTCTCACAACCATCTCACTCAAAGGGTGAAGGAGCTGTACCCTAACTGCCATCAGCTATTGGTTCAGGGTTTTTGGGGGTTGGTATAAATTCCTCAGCATTTCCAGATACCTGCAGGTGAAAGTCTGAAGCCAGTGAAGTAAATGATAAGGTCTTAAAGGAAGTGGGCAGGGCGCTGACAATGTCTGCCATAGCCTTGCCAACATAAAATATATTCTCACATCAAGTAATTAGACAAATACAAACACGCTAACTGCCTGCCCCCTCCCCACACCAAAACAAACATTCAAAATCTAACAGTGATGGGTTTCTAAGCATTTATAGCCAAGGAAAATACCATAGTTCTAATTTTAAACATCTTTTCCCAAACAAACAAAAATTCTTAGATTATCAAATAATTTAATATTATTATGTGAAAGTAACAGAAATAAAGATTTAATTTAAACTTCTATTGGGCTTTGTGTTGCAAAAGATTTTCAGAAAATCCAGGAATTGGCCCTACCAGTATAGAACAAGGATTTCTCAGCCTAGTCAAATCCCAAACCAGTGTCAATGAATCACTTACTGATTGAGCTGGAGGTGAGTATAAACAACTAGAAACACAACTCAGCTGTGTATTTCAATGCTGTAAAGAAGGGAAGGACTTGCCCATGTGTTTTTTTTAATCTCTTTTTTAAAGAGAAAAATCAGGGTTTTTCATTTGGTTTGTTGGTTGATTGGTAATTTACAACAGTGCTATACTCAAACACACACACACACACACACACACACACACACACACACACACAGTAGTGAACAGAGTATGTTTCTCTGGGAAGCACACTGATATTAACGGTCTCTAAAGCATCCACATCCAGGCAAATGAACATTCTGAGTGCCACTTGAAGGAATGTACTTGTCTCTAGATACCAGATGGCAAGTCTACAATGCGTTGAAGAATTTCTCACCTAATTTTCACCGCTGCATATCACTCACCATTTTACATCCTTCCCCCCAACCCCCTGCAAAAAAACGACAAGCATTCCCATGGTCACATCCTGGGTGGATCTCAGAGAGTATTGCAAATAGCACATGCAGCTGTTAGCTTCTCCAAATACACAGTCCAAGGCATTTAAATGCCCAGTCTGCAGTGCTGGCAGTGAAAGACAAGAATAACAGTTACTTTTTTTTTAACCAAAGATAAATGCCATATTATGCCTGAAAACGCCAGGGTCAGCCTAACTCTTCGGCAGAGAATAGCACCAATGTCAACGGAAGGAACCGGTTTCTGGGAAGGATGCACAGATTTGACTAATTGAAGGCCTTTTAAAAGGGAAACAACATGGTTCTGTTAACATTTTGGAAAGAAAAGTATTGATTCCAACTTCTTTTTAAAATTCAGAACTAGGGGGCGCCTGGCTGGCTCAGTCAGTTAAGTGTCTGACTCTTGATTTCGGTTCAGGTCATGATCTCACAGTTTGTGACATCGAGCCCTGAATAGGGCTCTGTGCTGTGCATGGAGCCTGCTTGGGATTCTCTCTCTCCCTCTCCCTCTGCCCCTCCGCTGTTCGTTCGTTCTCTCTCTCTCAAAATAAATAAATTGAAAAAAATAATAAAATTAAGAACTAGATTTTAAGTGTATACAATAAAATGTTAGCTCTGGGTGTTCCCTGGTGATGGCATTACAGTGGTTTTCATGTTCTTCCTTGCATACTTAAGTATCACTTAATTTTTTGACTTTTACAGTCAGGAAAAAATTATGTAAGCTATACTGACTTTGAAAAAAATGAGGAAAAGACAAAATAAGTAGAGACAAGAGGTGGGAGAAGAGAAAAGAGGAGGAGAAGGGATGTGAACTCCTCCTCCATTCATTCGACAAAGAATTCTTTAGTCAGACGCCTTGCTAGGGCACGGCAACTACAGATTGTGGTTGTGGTCGTTAGGAAACAAGTCAGGTGCTAAGACCAGGGGCAGACCGTGCTACACGTGGAACAGTGAAAGAAAGCCTGTCTGAAGAAATATAAGGGGTGTCTGGGTGGCTCAGTTGGTTGAGCATCCAGCTTTGGCTCAGGTCACCATCTCACAGTTTGTTGAGTTCAAGCCCCACATCAGGACCTCTGGGGTCAGTGCAGAGCCTGCTTCGGATCCTCTGTCCCTCTCTCTGCCCCTTCCCCACTTGCACTTCCTCTCAAAAAATAAACAAACATTAAAATAAAGAAGAAGAAAGAAAAGAAAAGAAAGCGCTTAAGCTAAGCTCCCAAAGAATCGAAGCTAACCCTGTGAAAAATAGTGGGGAAATAGGTTTCTGGTGCAGGAAAACCTTGGTGACCCCTGGCTGACGGGTGGGGCTGAAATTCAGAAGAAAGAGGCACAGTGAATGGAGGGGGCAGATGAGAGAAAGAAGCAAGCACCAATCCCCTCAGGCACCTGAAAGCCCAAGATAAGGAATTTGTATTTTAATGTCAATACAGAGAAAGCCATTAAAGGATGTGAAGCAGGGGAGAGAAGGCTTCCGGTCACATTTTATCTTCAGCCCACTCACAACCCTGAGATAAGACCTGAGCTGAGATCAAGAGTCAGGTGCTTAACTGACTGAGCCACCCAGGGGCTCCTGGTTTACATTTGAAATTGGCTGTTCTCACTGCCCCGTGGATTGGATGGGAGACAAGAGGCCCGTTGCTGTTGTATTGGGAGGACTAATGCCACTTTCACCCCTGCATTTGCCCCCTACCAAAATTCCCGGCAGCCTTAGACACTACCCACCAGGCAACACTGCCCCCCAAAAGTGTAATAATCCTATTGACCCAGCTCCCAGACATCCCCGCAATCGTCAGCCCAAACCCATGAACCCATCCAAATCAATGGCCCCAGTTTCTAGGGGTCCAGACACACGGGCCTCTCCTACCTCCTGCCCTGTAGCAACCATGTGCTCTCCAGCAGGATGAAGCCCAACTCCCCCGTAATCACTATCCTCCTTTTCTTTTTTAATTTTATTGAGAGAGAGAGAGAGAGAGAGAGAGAGAGAGAGAGAGAGAGAGAGAATCCCAAGCAGGCTCTATGCTGTCAGCACCGAGCCTGACGTGGGGCTGGATCCCACAAACTTGAGATCAGGACCTGAGCTGAAATCCGGAGTCAGACACTTAACTGATGGAGCCACCCAGGCACCCCCATAATCACTACCTTCTTTATTCCTCTACTTACCTCCTAGTCCAAACTCATGCCACATTCCATATTCCCAGCACTAGGTGTGCCACAGTGTTTTCTCTGCAAATGATCTTATTTCACGGATTATAAAATACTGGGGTTGAAAAGGACTTTAGAAATACTCAATTTCAACCTGCAGGTTTTTAGGACAAGGAAACAAGCCTGCTATAATTAAAAGACTTTTCCAAGGTCTCAAAGGTTAGGATTTCTGATTTTGTTTTTTAATGTTTATTTATTTTTGAGACAGAATATGAGCGAGGGTGGGGGGGTGGAGGGGGAGGCAGAGAAAGAGGGGTACAGAGGATCCCAAGCAGGCTTCAGGCTCTGCGCTGAAAGCAGTGAGCCCGATGTGGGGCTTGAACTCACGAACCATGAGATCATGACCTGAGCCAAAGTCAGACACTCAACCGATGGAGCCAGCCAGATGCCCCTAGGATTTCTGACTTCTTACTTAGAGTTCCTTACAGGATTTCAAAGCATTTTTTTAAAAAGGAACACTTGGCAAGTGCTTCATGTTTCACGGAACGCTTCCGTACACCCACCTTATAGAATCATTAGTAATAGAAATAAACGGTCATCCAAGTGTGAATATTGTATATCCAAGTAATAGATACAAATGGTAATCCAGGGGTGCCTGGCTGGCTCAGTCAGAAAAGCATGTGACCCTTGATGTCGGGGTGCTGTGTTCTAGCCCCATATTGGGCATAGAGATTACTAAAAGAAAAATAAATAAACTTTAAAACATAAAAAGAGGGGCACCTGGGTGGCTCAGTCGGTTAAGCATCCTACTTCGGTTCAGGTCATGATCTCACAGTCCATGGGTCCGAGCCCCACATAGGGCTCTGTGCTGAAAGCTTAGAGCTTGGAGCCTGCTTCATATTCTCTGTCTCCCTCTCTCTCTGCCCTCTCCCGCTCACACTCTCTCTCAAAAATAAACATTAAAAAAATTTTAAAGAAAAAGAAAATAAATGGTAATCCAAGTTCAAGTATATATGAAAATAATAGACACAAATTGGAGGCGGAGAAAGATGAAGGGCTGAGAGAGAAACTCAGCCAGGCTCAGACACAGGACTTCTGGCTCCAGGCACAGCAGAAGCTACAAAAAATGTCCCCATTGTTTGATACAATTAGTCCTGGGGCAAAGTTAGAGGTTTCCTATTTCTGCTCATTTTTATTGGTTCATTATACTTGTGTGTGCATTAGTTTTACAGGTCTTCTGAAGATCAGACTTGCTCACTGTTTAAGGAGGGACTTTGTCCAAAATTGGGAGTTTATTTGCAATGAGGGTGAGGGCTTCCAAGAAGAGATAAAGTTTAAAGAACAAAGAAAAGGAAGAAAAGAGATGCGAACTTTGCCAACTTACGGTTTAGGCCAGGGTTAGATGTGAACGCAGACCCCATGCCCTTACGGCAAATACCATCGCCAAAAGATGCTAAAATTAGCCTTATGTTAAGTGAAGCTTACCACAATTCAAACATAGTAAAAGAACGTGGATGGTTTCATAAAGTTCGTTCCTAAAGGATCTGGATGATATACAAGTTGGATTATGTGTACTAGGTTTTTTCAGTATTTGAGGTTTAGAATTTCAAATCCGATGTCAAAAAAAAAAAAAAATTCTGAGTGACAAAAAAATACGTCCTTGATGGCTCTGCAAGACGTGGAAGAGATCACTGGTTCAGGGTAAATGTATTTTGGAATGCCTTGCATCCTGATGCTACAATTAGTTCTATTCTTGTTCTGAAAGTGGAAAGGGGGTCAGGGGCCCCACATAACTGACACTTCGCGGCAGCAGCTGATTCGAGCTGGGCACCCGACGCTCACCCAGGAGCAACGGCTCACTCTTGACCTCAGAACCCAACAGAGACACGTTTTTTACAGATCACGCATGCAACAATTACTGCTTCCTTGCTCTTCGAATTTGCTTTCATTTTGAGGAGCCCAAACATTTTTCTCCCAAGTATCAAACCTCTTATTATCAACCTCCCCTGAGGGTACGGAGGTACAGTTACTTAAGTGCGTTGCAGAACCTCTCAGGTGTGAATGAAAAATAAATCCGCACTTACCTCAGACGCTAAATGCCGTAAGAATATAGCTCATTCCCTTGTGAAGAGTTGGTGAGCTAAGAGAAATCACAGAGGTCTATTAACTGGAAGTCCAGAGTAATGTAATTGTTAGGATTTTCATTTTTTCCACATTTTATAGAGAAGTAGCTGACATACCTCACTGAATAAGTTGAAGGTAGACAGCATCATGGTTTGATTTACATATATTATGAAATGATTACCCCAGTAGATTCAGTTACATCCATCATCTCCTAATATTATCCATTAGACTTGGAGAACATGGCTGATCACAACTCAAGCAAACAACAGTACTTGCTTTCAGAAGGCTAAGAAAGCATGTCTAAAACAGCAAGTGTTCCACCAAAAATAATGGTGCAAAATGCACATATCTCTCATGCCATCAAATCTGAACATATTTCAGGACATCTTCTGTGTATTGCATTCCATCCAGTTTACTCTCCTCTCCAGTTAAGCCACCCAAGTTGTGACATGTGGATTCTGGCTTAGCTGAGTTGAGTGCTGTGAGCCTGGTGGCAGAGAAGAGTCAGTAAAATACCTCTCCCTTGCATACTCTTCATACTTATGGAGACACCCCAAGATTGTGGCTCATAAACATACAGAAAACTTACAGTGCATTGCCTTGGCCTTGGGGGCTGATGCATTCCTTAGAGTCCACTGAAATCTGAAGGCACTGAATCACCTTGCTGACACTGCACGTCACTGTACCTAACGGTTAAGGTCAGGTAAGAGGACTGACCAAAGATGATACCATGCTACTAAAATCGGTCTTCTCCAGCTTTTAAAAGCACTGAATGGTGCTTTTGTACATGAGACTTAAAGCTCAGTATGCGTTCTTGTGACGGAGTAATGTTTGTATATGTGTTCTTTTTATTTCTTTGAGTAAATGCATGGAGCTAAGATATTTAATGCACTGAGCTACATATTTAAGATTCAGATAAAAGCAAAAGATGAAAGTGGTTTAGGAATACAAAACAGGTAACACTAGTCAAAACGTCACACCTCTGCTTTCTTCAAAATTGGGTTTTGCGTAAAGAGCATTTTATTTGCCATTGAATTGAAAAAAGTGCCAGGAGCTCTGTGCGATTCCGTTGGCTTACATTTTTAGGCAATTTCTGATTCTTAGAAGTATATTTTACAACCAAAAGAATGACAGTCATTGTAACTTTCTTCATTATTATATGTCCCTGAGATCAAAGAATATCATGTGACAATACTAAGTGTATTCACTTGCAACACACACAAAAATAATAAATAAAAATGAACAAACCAGAACATTGCGTATATGAAAGAAAACCACAAACTGCCTTTCATGGATCCCTTCGACCCTTTACCAATCCAGAAGTACAGCAACGAAATCAACATATCTTGGGCACCTCCCAGAGGCCAGTGGTTATGGCTTTATGGTCCTGTGACCCACCTACTTTTGGCTCTGGGAAAACAAAAGTCAAAAGTGAGCGCAAGAAACCAGTGACGGTTTCCATCATTAAGGAGCCTGGCAACTGATCCTGAAGGCTTTGTCATGTGAGCCTTCCATCCAAACTGACTGCAGAGCAACCTGAAGATTTGAGAGCTGAACTTTTAGATGGACCCACTGTTGCACTCCCATCAAAATGAGAGGGTAATGCTCACCTACCAATAATTTCCCAAAGTCCTAGAACTAAGGGAAAACAAGGCAAATTGGATAAAGTTGACAGATCTCATGACGTCTCTGTAAGAAATTGGAGAGACTGAGAAAACAAATCAGGCCAGATAGACATATAGTTGCATTATACCCTGGGAAACTTTTTCTTGAGTGTCAAAGAAGAAAAAACTTCTTAAATACAAGGAAAGTAATTTAAATATCAGAAAAACCTGCAAAATGCATTTTTGAAAAAACATGGGTGGCACTTACAAAAGAAGGAAGTAGGGCTCTGAAAACACAATATAGCATATTCCAAAATGGTTCAAGATTTGGATGATCGAAACATCATTTACTCCTTGAATTGCTGTTATTTTGAGATATACTTGGATCTCATTCTTATGTTTTAAAATTTTGTTTAAGATTCGCAGCCCAAGGGACACCTGGGTGGCTCAGTCGGTTTAGCATCTGACTCTGATTTCGGCTCAGGTCACGCTCTCACGGTTTGTGAGTTCCAGTTCCGCATCAGGCTCTGTGCTGACTGTGCAGAGCCTACTTAGGATTCTCTCTCTCCCTCTCTCCGCCCCTTCCCCACGTGTGCCTTTGCTCCCTCAAAATAAATAAACTTTAAGAAAATTAAAAAAAAAATCCCTAACCCAAAATAGTTAGCCAGCATGTTACTGATTTCCTGGAATCACAGATCAACAGAGCTAGAAAGATGTTCAAGATGATATAGTTCAACATCTATTTATAGATGAGTGTCCTGAGACCCAAACAAGATAAAGGTCATGCAGTGACAATATGAAAACTAGGACCCAGATTTCCTGATTCTTGGTTTAACTTACTGAATCTTCGTTGTGATTTAAAGTGGCAATTATTAAAAAAATTTTGAGATTGGTTGCAGCTGTCATTCCCTGCATAGATTGCTACCCAAGTGATTCAAAAAACCAAAGTGGTGAATCAAGATAATGCTACAGAAACAACCATCCATGAAAGAAAGAAAAGAGAGAGAGAGAAAGAAAGAAAGAAAGAAAGAAAGAAAGAAAGAAAGAAAGAAAGAAAGAAAGATACCCTTGATAAGCAAAAAAATCATATCGCTGTTTTTGCCCTAAATTGTCAAATGTGTTGCCTAAATTCTTCATTCCCCTTTAATGCTATATCCTTAAATTGGAAGCATTGTCTTCCTTAAAAGAAGACACCCCTTAAGGAGGTTTGTACCCAGGGTTTCCAAATAAGCCCCCAAGCTCAGTGGCTTAAAACAAAAAGGGTTTTTACATTAGGTCACAGAAATAAAAGGTACAGCACAGAGAACACAGTCAGCAAGGGTCTTGTAATCCTGTTGTATGGTGACAGAGGGTATCTACACCGTGTTGAGCAACGCATAATGTGTTGACTTGCGGAATCACTATGTTGCTTTCTTCAAACTCATGTAACCTTGTGTGTCAATTATACTCAGATAAAAGTAATTTTTTTAAAAGGTTTTCCCACTCATGCGAAATGACCACTCCCGTTCAGCAGTGGGGTGCTGCATATCATTATCACTCAGGGACACAGACCAATGGGACTGCTACCACAGACCCATTTCCACAGGGTTTTATACCACGGATTAAATGCTCCCTCTCAGAAGCGATATGCAATTCTGCTGGCAAATCATTGGTGACACTGGTCACATGAACGCACCCAACCACGAGGGGGGGGGGGGCCGGGGGAGGGCTCAGGAAATGCAATATTGAAGGCAGAAAGCCAGAAATATTTGGAGAAGAGCAGGACTACCACACTCCATTTTTTTTTATGTTTGTTTATTTTGGAGAGAGAGGGAGCACCGGGTGGGAGGGGCAGAGAGACAGGGGGACAGAGGATCTGAAGCAGCCTCTGCACTGACAAGAGAGAAGCTGATGCGGGGCTCAAACTCACAAACCATGAGATCATGACCTGAGCCAGAGTCGGACACTTAACCGACTGAGCCACCCGGGTGCCCCCACATTCTGTATTTCTGAAAAGTGATAAACTGGAGACTGATCTTCTCTGAGTATACAAGTTTATTAAGTACCTAAATTTTTTAATCAAAAGCAGAAAGAAGCTACAAAGAATGTCAGTAAGCATCACAAACCTTCAGCAATGGCCTTTGTTCAACACCCACCCCCCATAACCAATGACCCTGGAAAGCCACATCAGTTTGCTGACTTGTAAAATAAGCAGATGGGAAAAGGTGATTTCAGAGGTCTCATCCAGCCTTATGCAACCCACAACGCTGATTAAGTTAGTGAGGATGTACAGGAAGACTGTTCACTGGTTGCATTAGCGATACTAAAATCAAGATCTATTGTCCTGAAGATCCAACATTCAAACACAGAAGCCTGTTTCAAAAAACCATACAAAAATGGTGATCACTTGGTTGCTTTTTCTTTTCTTTTTTTTTTTTTTTTGGCTTTGTTTTGTTGTCTTTTTCAAATAGTCACAAAAGTAGAAAATCTCACTTTGCTCAAGGAATTATGGCATGTACCTTGCGTAGCATTTGCCCCAAGGATCCTACACCACCATTTAGGAATAGTTTCAGTAACCAAAGCAAAAGTTTTCTGTTCATTCGAGAGCTGCCTATACTATGCTTAAATGCACTTTCTTCTTGTTACTTCTCCCTGCTTATATTTGTGCCTTTTCCTACAGGGTTGAGAAAATTCTAAATTCTACAAGGCAACAATGTAGCATTATACTTCAGCTGGCAACATTTTACCTGAACCAAGGTCACTCTGTTCAACGAGTTGAGGAGCTAGACATTCACATTTACTCCCTGTCATTAAGAATATTAACAGAAAAAAAAATTTGTTTTACATAATACAGAAACAGGAGTATAAACTCCTCTTTGTGAAAGGAAAATGTAAAATCAGAAATATAACTCCCTTTAGAAAGTGAATCTGTTTTAATAAAAGGCAGATTATAAAGCAAGCCACTGAAACCATAATACTTCATTTGAATCCCACATTATTAAATATCTTGATCTCTGCCGTTAAGAAAGCTGGGTTTGGGGGGGCGCCTGGGTGACTCAGTCGGTTAAGCGTCCGACTTTGGCTCAGATCATGATCTTGGGGTTGGTGGGTTCAAGCCCTGCATCAGGCTCTGTGCTGACAGCTCAGAGCCTGGAGCTTTCTTCAGATTCTGTGTCTCCCTCCCTTTCTGTCGGCCTGTCTGTCTGTCTTTCTCTCAAAAACAAACATTAAAAAAAAATTTAAGAAAGCTGGATTTGCAGCCTAATGAATGAAAACAGAGCCCTGGTAAGCTACTGATCAACTAAGGAGGATGGTCTCAACGAACATTATAATCAGCTATGCTCTTTTCTCTTCCACAAATGATAGACTCTTCCATGTGCTTTTTTCCAACTATCCAATGTAAGCAAAAGATATCTTTGCTTCCCCTTTTTCTCCAGGAGCCTGCTTTATCTACCAGCAAAAATAAACTTTTATAATCCCATAAACCTCAAGATTTGTGAAATCATGTTTCACAGTCACTAAAGGTGACCACGGGGGGACATGATGGCAAGTCATAAATCGTACATGCTGGTAATCACTTGGGACATATATGAATGTAAGATAAATAGAGAGGGTCTAAAGAAATTCTCTTCCTGCTGGAGCAAAGTCTTGGTCCCACAGACACCATACAGACTTCAGTGTGCCTCCCGGCAGCTCGCTCTGTCTCCCCCTCCTGCAGCTGTTTGCAACCAACTTGAATTATTATCATTAAAGCGCTTCTCACGATTTCTGAACCCAAAGCACAGTGCGCAGCATTGTTCATTCATCTACGTTACGGAAAAACAGAGATTTGTTTTGAAAATAAAAGTCTACCTAAAGCCCCAGGTCATTAAATCAGAATTACACATTGTTAGTGGTGAAACAGGAACTCAGAAAGAACTGGAGAAATCAGTGAGGCTCACATTTTCTAACTACCTACATTAACCGAGACAATCTTAAATTAGAAGCATTTGTCTCCCTTCCAAGAAAACTCTCTCATCGCCACAATTAAGGGGTTAGACCAGAAAAAGGATTTCTTAACCAGAAAAGTACATCAGATTACCCCAGGAAACGCTCCAAACACACAAATCCATCCACAACTCAGACCTACGAAATCAGAAGGCAGCACGTAGGTTTTGAAAATGTTCCACAAAAGGATTCAGTTATATGCCTTTGGTCTGTAAATTCTAACCTCCACAGTCCCTTGCAGCTAGCTCTAAACTCTATGTGAATAAGCAGAGCCAATGAGGAGAGAGCTCCACAGAGTTGAATCAATAAGGCTCTGCAAGCAATCATGATTTATTGATTACCTGGTGGCATCGCTAGGAAAGAGAAACTCCACCTGGTCTCCATGTTGAGCGGCCCTTACAGCAAAGGTTCTGATGCTAGATTTGCATTTCACTGATAGTCTGAGTAGACAAGGGGAATACACTCTGGCCCAAGTGCAAATTCTTGCTTCTTCATTAGTAGCTGGGCAACTACACCTGCACTGGTTAGTAAACTTAAACCTCAGGGCACCTGGTAAGCTGAGCTGGAGGGGAGTGTGACTCTTGCTCTGGGGTTGTGAGTTCGAGTTCCCTGTCAGGTGTGGGGATTACTTTAATAAATAAAACTTTAGAAAAATAATAAAAATTTATGGGGCACCTCAGTTGGTTAAGCATCCAACTTCGGCTCAGGTCATGATCTCACAGCTCATGAGTTTGAGCCCTGTGTCGGGCTCTGTGCTGACAGTTGGGCGCCTAGAGCCTGCTTCGGATGCTGTCTCTGTCTCTCTCTCAAAAATATAAAAGCATTAAAAAATTGTTTTAAAAAGAAAAATAAAAATTTTAAAAATAAACTTAAACCTTTTTGAGCCTCAGTTTTGTGGTATATAAAATAGGAACAAGAATATCTCTCACTTGCTCGAGCTCTGCATCGGGCTCTGTGCTGATGGCTCAGAGCCTGGAGCCTGCTTTGGATTCTGTGTCTCCTCCTCTCTCTGCCCCTCCCCTGCTTATACTCTGTCTCTCTCGAAAAATAAACAAACATTTAAAAAAAAATTTTTTTTTTAAGAATATCTCTCACTTGTGCACAGGGCCTCACACACAGCTTGACATAGAACAGGTTCTGGCTGAATGTAATTTTTTTTAAGTATTTTTAATGTTTATTTTTGAGACACACACACACACAGAGTGTGAACAGGGGAGGGGCAGAGAGAGGGGGAGACACAGAATCCGAAGGAGGATCCAGGCTCTGAGCTGTCAGCACAGAGCCCGACACGGGGCTCGAACTCACGGACCGTGAGATCATGACCTGAGCCAAAATCGGACGCTTAACCGACTGAGCCACCCAGGCACCCTGATTTTTTTTTTAAATAAGTGGGTTTTAAAAATTTTGTTGTAATGTTTATTTATTTTTGAGAGAGTCAGAGACAGAATGTGATGCAAGTGGGTTAGGGGCAGAGAGAGAGGAAGACACAGAATCCGAAGCAGGTTCCAGGCTCTGAACTGTCAGCACAAAGCCCGATGCGGGCCTCCGTCTCAAGAACCACAAGATTGTGACCTGAGCTGAAGAAGGACGCTTAACCGACTGAGCCACATTCAGCGTGGCTGAATGTAATTTCTAAAGGTAACACACCTCCAACTTGTGGCTCATTTTGCTAAAACTAAGCCTTTTCTCCATTGTAAAGCCAACGGAAACATTCTGACTTGAAGAGAAAAAACTGTAAAGTCTTAATTATTACCAAGGACAGAAAGGTGTATTACAGGGAGATGAAATACTACACTCAATAATCCACAAGCCTCAGTTTACTGATTACTATTTCCCAAACCCCACACCTCACTTCAGTCACTTCTCTTTTGGGTCAAACCCTCCAGTTTTCTAAATAGAAGGCCTCGGGCAAGACACTTTTCTCAGGGGCTTTCATTGCACCAAGTAGGAGGGCTAATATTGTCCACATCTGCCTCAGAGCATCTGCGGGAGCCCAGTGAGATCCTGTGTATCAAAGTGATTTAAGGCACATTTAACATTACGAAAATATAAACGGGGGCTATTACATAGCAGGTCTTACCAGCTTTCAGCCAGGCTTTTCAGATACGACAGAGGCAACTTGTTTGACTTGTTTTCTCTCTTCTTCCATCCCCGTATTACAAGGGAATCAGTAAAAAACCAAACCAACCAACATAATGTGAAGAAAGTATATTTATCCAAGGAATCGTTGATTTGTGACCATAATACCGTATACAAGTTCCAGCCTCAATAATGCATATCTGATGTGCTTTTCATGTACATATATTTTGCTTTAGTGTATCAGGTACTGAGGCTTTTTTATTTCCCACTACACCCTAATGCTGCTCTCAGAATAGTTTTGTAGAATCACAATTAAATATGCCTATTTAAGATTCTATATTTTAAATGTTTTCCAGTAACTTGAAAACAATAATAAAAATAAATAGCAAAGGTACAATTTTCTAAAATGAGCAAATTTTAATATAGGGTGCTATCTTGGCATGCCAGAATATCTAAAGATAACAGAGAATATTGCAGCACAGAAATCCCTACTGTATTTTACGATTTGACCATTTAGTCCCTGTTGATTTGGGGGTGCCTCCTTAGGATCTTAGATCCCCTGACCTGTAGTGCCCTACATCTGTTCTTTAATTAAAAGAAATGATAAATTTTCACAACAATTTTGCAGAAGGCTTTATTTTATTTTATTTGAGAGAGTGAGAGAGAGAGCAGTAGCAGGGGAGAGGGGCGGGGGGGGGCAGGGCAGGGAGAGGGAGGGAGAGAGAGAGAGAGAGAGAGAGAGAGAAAGAGAGAATGAATCTTAAGCAGACTCCACGCTCAGCATAGAGCCTGACACAGAGCTCGATCCCACAACCCTGGGATCATGACCTGAGCTGAAATCAAGAGTTGGATGCTCAACTGACTGAGCTACCCAGGCAGGTGCCCCACAAAATCCTTTAAAACTGAAGGTCACCGAAACCAGGGCAGATAGTTATAAACCTGCCAACAGAGAGGGCTGTCCCAGAGTTAGCACTGATGACTGTTAAGAGGCGTCTCTAGGACTGTAACATTCCTCTTGTGTCTGAGCTGCCTTTTACCACATCCTAGCAACAAAGACCACACCACTCACTTACTGTCTGATGCCGAGCTCCCCAGTCTAGCAACAGAGCCGGCCTCCACAATTTCCATCTTTCAGCCAATGGTTTTACAAATCCTGACTCTGGCATGCATTAAGTAACAAAACTATACATATTCATTTAGTTGACTGCTGGTAGTTTCTAGCTTTACTTACACGTCAAAAAGTTTTACTTACAGATATTCTGAGTGATTTTGATAAATACATATTTACAGTCTCTGAACTACAACATAGTAAGACTAAACTCATGAATGAAAATGTTAAACTGAATTATCCCGTAGGTTTGTCACTTTATATTCACTAAGGGTCTGAGTTAAATAAGAGCAACCAAACCGTTGAAACCAAATTAAAACTATAACGATTAGATAATTTGCTTGTGGTTATTCAACAAGCCAGGAATAATACCTAGGAACAAAGCATAAAATCTAGAATTAAATTTAACAATATGTATATAATACTCATTTTTTTAATTGCATAATTTCAGCAGGACATTAAAGAGAAGTCTCAAATGAATGATGAGGTATAAACCAGATTCATAGGCGGAAGGACTCAATATTGTAAATACATAAATTCTCTCCAAATTAATCTATAGATTCAGTGTAATTCCAGTAAAAAGTAGAATGGAATTTGGGGGAGGCAGGTCGCAAGATGCATGTCAGCACCAGTCTCTAGGGCACGCCAAGGTGACTTGAGAAGCCCACTCCACCCCCCAACTCTTTCCGTCTCCCATCCCAATTCCTTCTCTGCTAACACTTCTATGTTCTGGATAAAGTATAACAAATTTTTTTTTTAATTTTTTTTTAACATTTTTATTTATTTTTGAGACAGAGAGAGACAGAGCATGAACAGGGGAGGGGCAGAGAGAGATGGAGACACGGAATCGGAAGCAGGCTCCAGGCTCTGAGCCATCAGCCTAGAGCCCGACGCAGGGCTCGAACTCACGGACCGCGAGATCATGACCTGAGCCGAAGTCGGACGCTCAACCGACTGAGCCACCCAGGCGCCCCTAACAAATTATTTTTAAGTGAGTAGCTGGGTAGAAAGCAAGAAAGGGAAATCTTCCAGAAACGGAAAAGAAATTCAAACCCCGCAAACTTGATTGAGAAATGAAGACCCAGGAGGAGAGCGAGAACAGACATTCACCTTGGAGTATGGGGCCTCCCTATGCTGCGGAGCTGGAGGTGAGCCCCTCCCATCGAGTCAGGAGGGTGGAGCACTACAAAACTCCATCCTCCCTGTGGGGAGGCAGTACAAAAGCAGGGCACTGGCCCGGGGCTACAGATGGGAGAAGGATCGGCAGTGAGAAATCAGAGATGTTAGCCTGCTCAAGGCACAAGGAAGGAGTTCAAGTGCCCCGTCACGACACAGGCCTGGAAACCAGATCCCAGACTGAGGAAGCATGCAGACCTCAACAGAAGAAATGGAAAGCTGGCTCAGAGGAACACCTCCATCACCCAGGGCACGTGGAACTCATGTGACGCACTCACCGTCAAAGCTGAGAAGGCACACGGCGAGCACGCCACCGCGAGACAGGGAACTGACGGAGGAATCAGGACAATTTACTCCACCAAAGGTACAGGCAGGAGGGCACCCTAGGAATGTGAAAGTTTTTAAAAGGTTTGACCAGATCAAGGCTGGCATAGCTAGCACGTGTAAGTCAAGACCAAGATATCATGAAGTAAAGGAATGAGACTTAAAAAAGAACCACATAGAGATCTAGAATTTAAAATACGGTGAAGGGAAAGATCAAAGTACACCATTTTCAGATGTGGTAGTGTTTACAGTTTTTCTTTTCATCTTCCCCTGGGGAAGGGTCTAGTTCTCCATGTCAGTCACGGGCTTGGCCACTGACTTGTTTTGGTCGACGGGCTAAGTGACGCTGCAAGTTGTGGGCAGAGGCTTTCGGGGACGCTGCAAGCCCCCCAGCCCTCATGCCCAGCACGAGAAACTCACGCTGCGTGGTCTCACAACGGGGTGGGCTGAACCTGCCCCTCTGTCTGGAGCAAAGATGGTGCCCCCGACTTGACACCACGTGCCATGCGGTTTGAAGGTTGTCTGTTCTACTGTGTTATTAAAGCAAAGCCAGTCAATACGGCCAGCTGAAGAGAGAATCAGTGAAATTCAAGACAAATCCGAAGAAAGCCCGGGACACAATACAGAGAAATTTAATGGAAAATACAGGAAGTTGAGAGACATGAGAATAGACGAAGAATTTCCAGCCCATGCTCGTATTAATTCCCAGAGGACAGACTAGAGAAAATTGGGGGGGGGGGGGGGAGTATTAGTTTTCTGTAGCCATGAAACAACTCACCACAAACTTAGCAGCTGTTCGAGTCCTAGTCACATGACCCTTTCACAACATGGCAGCTTGCTTCCTCAAAGCCAGCAGGTAGACCTGTCTCCAGTCTTTTTTTTCTTTTAATTCCATAGTTAACATACAGTGTTATATTAGTTTCAGGTATACAATACCTACAGTTCTCTCCAGTCTTGATAATGTGGATAATGGAACATAATCATGGAAGCAACCAGATCATCCTCATGGGCTCCAACCACACTCGAGGGGAAGGGATTTACAGGGGTGTACAAAGATCTTGGGAGACAGCTTAAAATTGTGCCTATCGCAGCAAAATAGCAATACTAGGACATGTAATATGCCCAAGTCATGCTACCACTAGTCCTTTTGCCCTTACCACTGAGCTAAAAGAGCTGCACATAGCATTTAGCAGAGCACTAGAACAATGTGGCATTGCCCTCAGAACCCTAAGGGCACAGCACGGTTTCCTCCAGACCCACAGGACACTGACTCACATCGCTGTGCTAAGTCAGGTCAATCCACTATCCAACTTCTGGATCCAAAATTCCACTTCTACGGAATAAACTGCACTCGTTCTCGATCAGTGTAAGTACTTTACGGGGGACTCCTATGCATTTTTCAAGTCGTCTTTTCCACTTTTAGTAACACATTCATAGAAACGTTATTTAGATTGTTCCCTTGGCACTCCTTTACAATTAAAGACTTCGACTGAGGGGCACCTGGGTGGCTCAATCAGTGAAGCGTCTGACTTCGGCTCAGGTCATGATCCCGGGGTTCATGAGTTCGAGCCCTGCATTGGGCTCTGTGATGACAGCTTAAGAGCCTGGAGCCTGCTTTGGATTCTGTGTCTCATGCGTGCGCGCTCTCTCTCTCTCTCTCTCAAAAATAAACATAAAAAAAAATTTAAAGATTTCGATTGAATAACTTTGCAAATTCAGGGAAGATAATATGGAGGCTAATAGTTTAAAGCCCTTTTAAAATTCCCAAAAGCTGAAAAGAGACATCCATTAGCATTTTTGTTTATTCTGGAGTTTATTGGTTTATGGGCATCATCTTTATTGTTTTACAGGAAAACACGCTTTTTTTTTAATTGATCAATGGCAGAATGCAAATAGTGAACAATTAATCTTAGCCATTTATGGCTTCTGTGATTCTTTGGAAACAGAAAGGAGCAAATGTATTATGGGTCTGTTTCACAAAGGCAATAACTCAGATCACTGCCCCAGCTGTGGAACAGATTGCAAACCTTATTCTTAAATTACCTGATATATATTTTTACCAACTAATTAAAATTCTCCTAGCATCCTTTTAAGAAATGAAAATAGTTATCATGACATTTCTGTTTAATCCCTGTAATAACCTGCATTTCCTTTCCATCCTCTTGTCAATTACGTATCCTTTAAAAACTGCAGACGGTTTTGTCTGCATGACCCTTACAGTGAATAAGCAGGACTCATGGGATATAATCAGAAGATGACTTTATCTGTTTTCTCCATTGCCTCTTTTAGTATGTGAGGCTTGTTCTTCCCTTGTCCTTGGGTGAAATTCAGGACAGTTGTCATGACTTTTCCAGGTCCTCATAAATAATGAAGACACTTCAAGTCACTCTAAATCCAAAAAAAAAAAAAAAATCGATCACCATTCTGTAATTAATACACCCAATCATATGCAGCATGCCAAGTCTTCCAACTTCATGCAAAGTTAAACTTCTTCCTTCGGCTCTGGCCCCACTGAACACCTTCAATGAACATTTTCCCCTCGTACCAGAGAAGGTGGACAGGGAAATATTCTTCTCTCTTGAGCCAGATCACTAATATATATAGGTTATGCCACTTTCTGATACCAAAGTAGGTGTGGGATGGGCGGGGGAGGGGGGAAGAGAGGCAGAAGGAAAGGGCTCCCTTGAATAATAATCTAATGCTGGTGATGTGTGAGCTTAGTGGGTATTTAAAGCTTACTTTTTCCTCTTGAGCCAGCGTTGGGATGATGGTGAGAGGAACAAGGGGCTGTGAGGCAGAGAACCCCAACTCTACCTTCATCACTGGGCGGGGGGGGGGGGGGTCTTTCACCTACAACCTACAGATCCCCTGGTGAAAATGGTTACTGAGGGCCATTTCCTCAGTTTACCTTGCTAGGGTCCAGGTGGCCCTCTTGCACATGACCTGAGATGACTCCAGGCTAGGCTAGCTAACTCTCCAGAATAGTCTACCCTAGGTCCTTGGGGAACAACCTGACTGCTAGTGCTCTATCAAATTATAGCACAATGCAGCTACATCTCTTTCATCTACCAATAGTGGAACTAGCCAGTCTCTTGCCTTTTAGATCTCTCATCTACTATGCCTCCCAATCATTAAACACTCCACATGGGGGCACCTGGGTGGCTCAGCTGGTTAAGTGTCTCTTGATTTCAGCTCACGTCATGTTCCCAGGGTTGTGGGTTGGAGGCCTAAAAGAGATTCTCAGGGCGCCTGGGTGGCTCAGTCGGTTGAGCCTCTGGCTTCAGCTCAGGTCATGATCTCGCGGTCTGTGAGTTCGAGCCCCGCGCTGGGCTCTATGCTGACAGCTCAGAGCCTGGAGCCTGCTTTGGATTCTGTGTCTCCCTCTCTCTCTGGCCCTTCCCCTCTCAAGCTCTGTCTCTCTCTGTCTCTCAAAAATAAATAAACATTAAAAAAAAAAGAGATTCTCTCTCAAAATACATAAACAAACATTAAAAAAAATAACAACCCTTTCTCTAGACTTGAGTTGCAGAGGCATTACCTCACACTCCTCTCTCAGGAGCGGGGACTCAAACTCACTACAAACTCTCTAAAAACTATCTTCTGATCATTATTTCCATAGCCTCTCCAGCCTGTTTTATCAGCTGCAAGTGGCCAGTGAGCTAACCACAAAGTCTGCCCTGTAGTCTTAGACCTGACTTTGGAATACGGCCTTAACGGTCTGGAGTCACAGCTTAAAACTGAACACTCAAAAGGTTCCATCTTGGCATCCTGTTACGGGGGACTTCTATTTCTATCATCTGGTTCACTTTTACTTTTTTCTGCAGAAAATACACGTAGTCTGTTAGCTTGCAAACTCCTGCATGCAGGGTTTGAACTCCCAAGAGTTAAATAATTGTAGACGCCAAGGTTTAGGCACCAACCGATGAAGGATGAAAAGACAATGGCAGAGGTGGGGTGGCTGGGTGAGGTGGGGCCTAGTTGGAGGATGCAGGGGAAGAGTCAAAGATACAGAGTTCCCAACTTGTACAGCCTACTGTATACTGCACTGAGCCCATGAGTTTTTGTCGGCCCAGCCCTCTTCCTCCTTTATGACAGCACCATGTAGCACAGCCATTCTGCAAGCTGGACGTCATGTTAGGTTCCTCTCGCTCTCCCACCTGCCGCCTCCAATCAGTCACCAAGTCCTACTAATGCTATTTATAAGACCTCCCTCCTGTCCGGCCTCTCAGCCCATCCTCTCTGCCACTGTTTCTGTGTAGGTCCTCCCATGTTTTCATGTAGGTCATGTTTGTTTTAAGATGGAATGGAACGCACTCAAATGATCATGGAAAAGAGCCAACAGAGAAGAGACTGAAAATATTTGAGAGAGAAGACCACTGGTGAAGTCAGATCTCTAAAGAAGAGACAGAACCTTGAAACCAGGGAGAAAAGCCTAAGTTGAACAGGAAAAGAAAAACTTTACCAACGGAGATACTGTCTCACAAAGCTAAATTTATTCCATGTTTTCACATTAGTATTTTCTCTCTTTTCGGAAATAAGTTAATAGTAGATGGTACCATATTTAATGTCCTTGCTTGAAAAAAAAATTTTTTTTTACTTGGCAAACGTTCAGTTCCGAATTTTTTCTTCACCTCTAAAATTGTGATATTCCTTCAAATCCAAATCTGCAGTCTTGAGTATCTGTCTAGCTACTGACTTCTCTCTCTTCTTTCCTAGCTTCTCCCTTTCTTCTAAGGGAGAAACATCTTCTCACTGGCTGCTTCCACTTCCTATCTTCTTTTCTACACGTGTTAACTCTCTTCCTGCCTCTCTACTCACAGGGTCTGTGGCTGAGGTCACGCTAGCCAACCGCCAAACCCAATGTTCAGGACGCTGATGAGAGTTCTTTTCATCTGGAATTTCTAAATTCCCTTTGATTCCCGGATTCCACTCTCTTCTGATCTTTGTTCTTGGCTCTGGCCACTCCTGCTTGGTCTCCTTTGTTGGCTTTTTCCTCTGTGCCCTCAGGGGCCTCTTCTTGTTCTGTGCCCTCCAGGGGCCATCTCATTCATGCCTTCTACCACAAACTATACTCTGGCAATTCCTATATAATTATTCCCTGTACCCTGTGCCACTCTCTGAGGTAAACATTACTTCTTCTAGGTGAAGAAATGAGGCTAAGAAAACTAATATGCAAAGCTTCCATTACTAATGTTAAGGAATGTATTCAACCCACAATCTCCAAAGGCCATGGCGCTGGGACTCTGTAACAACTGTTTTAAGGATAAAATAAGATAAGGTTGAAAAGTGTTTGAAAACTGAGACAAACGTTTCCATCTTATTTTTCTTTAAGTAATCTCTACATCCAATACTGGACTCAAACTCATGACCCCAAGCTCAAGAATCCCATGCTCCACTGACTAAGCCAGCCAGGCATCCCCAAAGGGTTCCATTTTAATCAAGTTCAGGCACTGTATAATAAAAAACATTTAGTGAAGAGCTAAATTTCTTTTCTTTAATACCATCTGTCTCTTGCTCTCTCCCATCTCTCTGAGGAGCTAAAGTAAATCACAGTACATTTCAACTTCTTCTCCTTTTGCTGTCCATGCAGTCAGCCAGGGCTCTACTCTGGATGTACAGGACCCATCTTAACTCCTGATTCTCAACCAAGAGAGAATACTTCTCCAAGGCAGAGCAAACAGAAAATACTAGATGTCTGGAAAGACTGTATTTCTTATTTTTAATGTTTTATTTATTTTTGAGAGAGAGTGAGCAGAGGAGGGGCAGAGAGAGGGGGAGAGGATCCTAAGTGGACTGGGCTAACAGCAGCGAGCCCAATGTGGGGAGTCGAACTCACAAACCGTGAGATCATGACCTAAGGCGAAGTCAGATAACCAACTGAGCCACCCAGGCATCTGTGAAAAGACTATTTCAAAAGAAGACTCTTCTAAAAAATCACCATAAATGGTATGAACTGGAATAAAGTTGCTGTACGGTAGAAATTTGGATAGGTCTTCTGTGTAATGGACCCAGTAAGAAGCAAAGGGCATCTCATTTATGAAGCCAAGGTAAAAAACCACAAAGCAGGAAGGATCAGAGATTAGAAAAGACAACCAAAAATACTACGGCCAAATCAAAAGTTGCAACGGACACAGTAACACACTGGAAATAACCGATAATCTCAACAGAGTAGATGATAGGCTTGAGAAATTCTGCCAGTATTCAGAGAAAAAAACAAAAAGATCACATTTATTAAATAAACAATGATATGAGAGATGAATACATAAATGTATGCATAACTCCAAAAAGAAAAAGATCAATAAAGAAATCAGAAGAAAATAATTGAATACCGAGACGAAAAACAGATTTTAAGTCTTCAAATCAATACTAGCCAAAGAGTACCAGGAAAAAATAAAACAGACTATCATTATGATATAGTCTGGTAAAAAAAAAAAAATCTTTTTTAGTATTAGAGAAATGAAAACAATGCTTTAAGCATCCAGACAGAAAAACAGATTACCTATAAGAGAACAGCAATCAGACAGACCTCAGACTTCCACAACCCTCATTGCTAGAATTCAATCTAGAGAGCCTTGAGATAAAGACTATGACCCAAGTATTTTTTTTTTTAACGTTTATTTATTTTTGAGACAGAGAGAGACAGAGCATGAACGGGGGAGGGGCAGAGAGAGAGGGAGACACAGAACTGGAAGCAGGCTCCAGGCTCTGAGCCATCAGCCCAGAGCCCGACGCGGGGCTCGAACTCACAGACTGTGAGATAGTGACCTGAGCTGAAGTCGGACGCTTAACTGACTGAGCCACCCAGGCGCCCCAACCCAAGTATTTTTTTAAGAAAATTTTTATGTTTATTTACTTTTGAGAGAGAGAGAGAGACAGACAGACAGACAGACAGACAGAACACGAATGGGGGAGGGGCAGAGAGAGACAGAGACACAGAATCCAAAGCAGGCTCCAGGCTCTGAGCTGTCAGCACAGAGCCCAACATGGGGCTTGAACTCGCGAGCCATGAGATCATGACCTGAGTCAAAGTCAGACACTTAACCAACTGAGTCACCGATGTGCCGTCCTCCCTCCCCCACCAAGCGTTTTCTATGAAGAAAAACAGAAAGTAGTCTCATCTGTACCAGGCTTTCTGAAAGCAATTTCTTAAAAACATCCTCAGCTACACACAGCCTCCTAAAAAATTTACTGGGTCTATACTTAAATTTGTCATGATATGAATTTAAGAGTGGAGGAACAGTAATAATTTTAAGTGGGTATAAGCATTAATTAAACAGAATGAAGTCTAAATAAACTTGGTCAATGTGGGCATAAACCTTAAATAAAATGTTAAAAACAATTCTTCAAATAAAAAAATAATTTTAGCATTTATGAATAATTTGATTTTAATAACCCTAAATTATGTCAACAAAAAACTAGAACATAGAGGAGTTGGAGAAAGAGAAATAGTATATGTGTCCTATTTCTCACCTTACAGAAAGAAAACTGTCAAATATCATTTCTTCCTGGCATTAAGAAAAATGAGATCATGCCTATATTAAAAAACAAGCAAAAGCCTTAAAGGCATCAATAGTTGGGTTTTTTTAAAGAGATAATCTATACCTTTTAAGTTACCAAAGAAAAATGAGCAAATAAAATATAGTCCAGACAGCCAAAGGAAAAATGTTAAATAGCTCAAGCAATTCTTATATTGTTAATTTAAAAAAAAGTAAACAGTGCATAGAAAAAAAATCTTAATTAGGGGCCCCTGGGTGGCTCAGTCAGTTAAGCATCTGACTTCGGCTCAGGTCATGATCTCACAGCTCATGGGTTTGAGCCCCACGTCTGGCTCTGTGCTGACAGCTCAGAGCCTAGAACCTGCTTCGGGTTCTCTGTCTCCCTCTCTCTCTGCCCCTCCCCTGCTCACACTCTCTCCTTCAAAAATAAATGAAACATTAAAAAAAATTTTTTTAAAGGAACAAATCTTAATTCTATAACAACATTCATACACACACACACTCACACGCATAGTTAAAAAACTGGGAAGTTACGCCAAAATGTTAGATGTGGTTGTCTCTGGGTAGTGGGATTACACGTGGTTCTGATAGTCGTCTCTATACTCCTCTTGGTTTTCCGAAACCAAAATGTAAAATTAGTCAATTGTCTGACACTCTCCTTAGCCTTTTTCACAAGCCTACTTGTAAACTTACATACATTTACACACAAATTTATACACAATCTTCTAAATACTCTTACCTCTTTCTGCTCACATGCTTTCCCAGAAAACAGTGATAAAGTACCAACGAATGCTAATACAGAATTTGAAAAAGAAAAAGAGTCTGCACTAATTAAGTATTATGGGAAAGAGCTATTAAGTTACAAGAACTTACTTGAAAACTTAAAGCAAAACTTGAGAAGGCCCTTCTACACTCTGGAAGAGCAGGCAGGGTGAGGAGGGGGTAAACACTCCCCCTGACCTGCGCATGGCAACCCTCCCCCATGCAGACCCGGAAGCTGGGCTGTGCCAAGAGTAAGGCCAAGGTGTAAGGACTGGGCCTTGCAGTAGAGCTTTCAAAGGGTTTACAGAGGTTTTCTATGAGCCTCTACTTTGGAGGATATGGAAGAAACTACAAAAGAAAAATGGTGGCAAAAGAGGAAGAAACATTCTACAGGTGCAAAGACTCTCCTGGGATAGAAGCTTCGAGATTGAACTATAAGGGGGTGCCTGGCTGGCTCAGTCAATAGAGCACGAGACTCTTAATCTCAGGGTCCTCAGTTCAAGCCCCACATTGGGCATGGAGCCTACTGTTAAAAAAAAAAAAATTAAACTTCAAGGAGGCAACTCTTCTTCTTTGGAAAGCTAAATGTTAATCAAGTAGAATAAGTAATAAAAGCCAAAAGAAGCCAGTTGAAATATATAGACTCATGAAACTAATGGTAAAACTTTTCTGGCTAAGTAGCTGTATTTGTGTCAGATTCAGTAAGAAATATTCTTTATAGGGCAATGACTCAACCCTACCCAACCAATGCTCATTTTTATAATGTTTTGTAAGTCTCCCCTTTACTGGGGCCCCCGGGTGGCTCAGTCAGTTGAGCATCTGATCTTGATTTCACTCAGGTCATGATGTCTCAGTTTGTGAGTCTGAGCCCCGCATCAGGCTCCACATTGACAGAGAGGAAACTGCTTAGGATTCTCTCTCTCTCTCTCTCTCTCTCTCTCTCTCTCTCTCTCTCTCCACCTTTCCCCCACTCACGTGCTCGTTCTCTCCCCCCCATCAAAACAAATAAATAAACCTTTAAAAATAAATATAACAAAAAGTTTCCCCTTTACTGTCTTGACATGAAATTCATAGAAATGTAGCCAAATTACATATCAAAGTCAAACAAATGTACTGCCCTAATGAGAATATAAAGGAGGGAGAAAAAAAATTAATAAATAACTGCTCCATCAGAATGACACAAGACAAAATTTCTAAAACACCTCGAAAGAAACAATGTCATATGATAGTGAATCACTTGCAGAGAGCAATGGAGATGTGATACAGTGGTCATATCATAGGTATCTTGTAAATCCCCAAAATTTCATGAAATTATAAAGAAAACATATCTTTAAAGACATTTTTTTAAGTAGGCTTCACACCCAGTGCAGAGCCCAAAATGGGGCTTGAACTCAGGACCCCAAGATCGAGACCTGAGCTGAGATAAAGAGTTGGATGCTTAACTGAGTGAGCCACACAGGCATCCCTATTTTTTTTTTAATGTTTATTTTGAAAGAGAGAAAGAGAGGCAGAAGAGTGAGAGAAAGAAGAGAGAATACCAAGCATACTCCACACCATCAGCGCAGAGCCCAAGTCTCACAGGACAAACCGTGAGATCATGACCTGAGCCGAAATCAAGAGCTGGACACTTAACTGACTGAGCCACCCAGGCACCCTCGCACCCTTATTTTTAAAGACATCTTGATAGTTGATTGTTGATTAATTCCACTTTGGAACACATAAGTTGTCTTTAATCATTCAATCAATGTAAGAACGTCGAGCTCCCCACACCGAAACATTAAACACATATGAAGACTTTATAAAATCTTTTCAGGATTAGGAAATTTGGTGGTGCCTGCATCACTCAGTCAGTCGAACGTCCGACTTTGGCTCAGGTCATGATCTCGCGTTCCGCGGTTCAAGCCCTGCATTGGGTTCGGTGCTGACAGCTCAGAGCCTGGAGCCTGCTTTGGATTCTGTTTGTGTATCTCTCTTTGTCCCTCCCCTGCTCACACACTGTCTCTGTCTCTCAAAGAATGAAAAATCAAAAAAAAAAGAATTAGGAAATTCCAAATGAAATGCCAAAATGAGCATACTACCTTCTATAGATTCAATCAACAGCTTGGACTCATTAGGGGAAGCAGTGTGGGTGTTGATAGTGATAGGTGTCCTGGATCAAGATACTTCTCTGAATCACAGATCTATATAAAGGGGATAAAAACAACTACCTCTGAAGGCTGTGGAATTTTTTTAATGTGGGTAAAGCAACTCAATAAATAATTGGCAGTGAGATACAGCCCTTGTAAGAATGCTTCCCCAGATTCCATAGGATTTCTTAAGATTGGTGCCTACGTATCAGGACAAATTCTTTTACAAGTCACGAAAGAAAAATGTCTCAACACTAGGAGCGTGGGAAGATAGATTTTTAAGACAGATGATCTTGAAAGACACAGACATCAAGAAGTGGGAACTCTGAAAACCAAGCCTTAATTAAGTAGGGTTTTGAAGTCTAGAAACTCCAATGGTTGATTCCATTATTTCAGACTGCAATCTCTGGGGAGGGGTCTGAAGGCTAACCATTCCTGAATGATACACTGACTCAGTAAGCCCCCACCACGTGCACTACCACCGTACTCTTCTATCTATACACTCATCCTTTTTCGGATACTCCTTTCCTTTCCATCTGCCAGTGGAAGCAGTCCCCACCCAGCACAATGAAAAACCTAGGATGCTACTTTAAAGTACTTCACCGCCTTTGTAAATGACCGACAATTGCCTTTAAGGTCACACTTTAAGGGGCACCTCAGTGGTTCAGTCAGTTAAGCGTCCCACTTCGGCTCAGGTCATGATCTCGCATTTCATGAGTTCGAGCCCTGCATTGGGCTCTGTGCTGACAGCTCAGAGCCTGGAGCCTGCTTCGGATTCTGTGTCTCCCTGTTTCTGCCCCCTCCCCGCTCATGCTCTGTCTCTCTCAAAAATAAATAAACATTTTTTTAAATGCCGTTTAAGGTCACACTTTGAGATTCATTGGAAATCTAGCTGAGGTTTGCAACTTACTTTGCTGCCATTCCTACTTTAGTGAACTCATGTATAAATTCATTTCAAATGAGCAAATTCCTCATTACTAGAAGAACTGGAAAGAATATAAAATTTAATGTCTTCTTTCAAAGTCTGGATTATGGCTAGGAGTGCTTTAATATTCATCTGTAGAAAGAAATTATTAGAAACTAGATGATTTCTAAAATGCCTTCCAATTTTAATACTCCAGGACTCTATTATTTCTACATCGTTGAATCAAGGGAAATTAATATAGCATGACTAAATAAGGCAATTTGTGATCTAGGCTACATGGAGGTTACTCTCTTTGTGGCTAAAGGTATTTCTTAGAATACAGTGCTAAACATGTAACTGCATTCTGCAACCGATGCAAACATGTTCTAATTGATCGGAGGGAGAAGAAAAAAAAATTCAACCCGGGGTATCTGTGTGGCTGAGTCGGTTAAGCTTCGACTTCAGCTCAGGTCATGATCTCACACTTTATGGGTCAAGCTCTGCATCATGCTCTGTGCTGACAGCTCAGAGCCTGGAGCCTGCTTGGGATTCTGCGTCTCCCTCTCTCTCTGCCCCTCCCCCGTGCGCATGCTCTCTCTCTCAAAAATAAATACTTAGGAAAAAAAAAATTTTTTTTTTAATTCAGTCCAGAGCGCCAGCAATTCCTCTGTGAGCTAGCGTGGCAGGGAGTGTGTGGGGTCAGTGAAGCATCAAGTTACAGAGCAAATTAAAGGTCTGAAAGAGAGTGGCAGGGTCTAATCATCTACTGTCTGAGGCTGCCAGAATGGGACCCATCACCCTTCCTCACTCACAAAGGACTGTTCCACGTATGCTAAGCATACAGCTAAGGGCTCCAACCATCTTTTATTAAAAAGGCCTTCAGTTCCAAATAGATCTTTATGGAATTATTTCCTTCAAGTTTTTAGTTCTGTCATATTAAAAATTTCCATGAAAAAGTAATCAAAACCTAATGCTTACAGTGTTCTGCCACAAAGAAAAATATTGTGGGTTTTTGTTCCTATTAAAAACATGTGTTACATATATATACATAATTATGTAAGTCCCAGACCCATTGTACACATATCTATACAAAAAACCTTAGGAAAATAATGATAGTAGTTTTGCCTAAGCCAACACAAGTCATAACATCATATTGTACTCTGTCCATAACACCCCTCATTAAGCCAATGCTTTGAAAAGGTCAGCAAGCGATGACTATTTCTGCATATTTTGTGGCATAGGTTGCAAACACGAGATCCATAGGGATGAATTAAGGTCACTTTTAAAATTCAAATAGTGCTTTCTCGGCTTGGTTGGCTGAATCGTGTGAATCTGCACTATTTTTCCTAGGGGAAAGTTAATTTTAGAAAGGAGAAAAACTTCGCCAGGAAAACAATCACATTGGCTCCATACCTAGACAGTGACTCTTTTCTTAAAAGTTCAAAACGCTTCAAGTCTCCTACTTGTCCTTAATATCCTTGAAAGCAGGTACCCAATTCCAGCCCCATTTCATAATGAGCATCTCATTCCATAAAAAGTTGGAGGATTTCATAGGATACCTACTGAATGGTATTTTTAAAAAATTAGCCCTTTACCTCAATTTTCCAAAGACAGACAAAATAAAAATATTTTCCCTGGGAGGTAACTCTGAGTGTTTGGTAAGTACTTAGAATGGCTCAGATGCAGATATATATGAAAAGCAATAGAGGTACATCTATGACAAAGTGCAAGGCAGAGAAACATTTAGTATTTTGTGCAAGTTCAAATACAATATAACTTACAGACACTCAACCAATTCAGCGTAGAAGAGCTTGGTTCAAATAATTAGGAATGTAAACAGAATCTAAATTAACATACATGATAATTCTTCCTTCCGGTTCCTAGAGATAGAGTGCACTTGGATGTTCAGCTTTAAAGGAACCAACATGTAAAAATTCCAGGGGTCACTGGCAGAAAGTCAGGCAATGTAAGCACCGTAGGGGAAGATTTTCTGATTTCCACGGAATAGGCCTCAGTCCTTTCTAATCGCCAGAGTACTTTTGAAGGAATTCTTACATTTAAAAATGTGAGGTTTCAAAGCTAACTCTTTAACAAGGGCCCTCAGAAGTATGGTATTTCTCTCCACCCTCTATTTGAATTTCAAATGCACGTTAACCCTCCCTTCCCAAAATTGCCAACTCAAAACCCACCACCCCACCAAATTCATCAACTTGAAGGAAACCAGCCTTCACGGCTTTTATTCTCCGGGCACGCTACCATTTCCAGGTGATGCTTATCATCAATTGGGTGCCCCCTGTCCCTCGTGTGCCGACCTTTCGGACACTTTGAAGTGATTACGGGGGGGAAGAGCACGTCTCCATCACCTGGATTGATTTTTCAAGACACAGAAGCTCGCGGGCGCGCGCGCACACAGCCTTCCTCCCATTTCGGAATCAGGATCTCCGCGCTCCAGCGGGACCTACTGCTTTAGGCTGCGATCAAGTTCTAGAGGCACCGCAGTCACCCAGAAAACCTTGTAAACTCATCACAGTATTTAATTTTCGGGGAAAATAACCCCCAAAGCGCCTCCACCTATTGTTTAGTGCAGACAGGGACGATAAGACGGTTCACCTACCTCGACCGAGGGTTATTACCACCCCCACCCCCACCTCAAAGTTAGGAATAGAAACAGAAGGTGGGGGCGGGGGGGGTTATGTTTTGGAAGGACAGCAGCTGCGATAGTTCAACCTGGAAATTACTGCGGAGTCCAGGGGAGAACGGCGCGCCGGAGCTTGCGCCATACACCTGGAGAGGGTGGACGACCTCCCGCCTGCGAGCCCACCCGGTCCCCCACCCCACCCCCCGCCGCCGAGCCCGGGTGCGGGGTTTCGGAGGCTGCCCTGGGGAAGGCGGACGAGGGTCCCGCGGGCCACGGGGTAGCAGCGCAGCAGGCGGAGGATCCCGTATCTCTCCCCCCCCCCCAACCACCCCCCAGCCCGGGGCTGGCGCGGTGCGCAGGAGACCGCGGAGGGCGCAACGAGGGGGTCCGACCGGCACCTGGTGCGGCCGGCCCGGCTGCGCTCCGGGGAGGGCGCACCCCGCGCCCCTGCTTACCTTGCGCGCGAGGTCCGAGTCCGGAGCAGGGACACGGGGAGGGTCCGCTGTCAGCTCCTGCGGACGACGCTTCAGGTATCAGAGGCGCGCGGGTCTGCCGGCTCCCAGCCGCCCCGCGCGCTCCGGGGCCCCCTCCCCCGGCCCGCGCCCCCGGCGCCCGCCCGCACGTCGCCCTCCGCCGCGCTCCCCTTCTCCCCCTGCTGTTTATTCCGGAGAGCGGTGGCCCCTCTCCCGAGCCCTCCCTCCCCCCGGCGCGTGCACGCACACACCTCCCCCAGAAATGCGCTCTCTTTCGGAAGGGGCAGCGACTGTGGTCCTTGAAATTCTGGGGCCGGGCGACTTCGGAAAACCCCTTCTAAAATCTTCCATCTACCCAGCGAGGTTCAGGGCAGGCACAGCTTCCATTCGTCCCTGCCTCCTCCGTCCTCCCTAGCCTTAACCACATCACTTAACGCTTGATTGTGCTCTGAGAATCGCCTGCCAGTCATTTTAATTTTTCCAAAATAACTCCTTCCATCTTACTGTTTTAAAAATGTATCGTTTCCCGGCCTTTTGGCTAAGATCAAGTGTAGTATCTGTTCTTATCAGTTTAAAAATGTAGACGTCCCCACTACTTAAACTTGGGTTGCCAGGACTTGAGATTGGCCTCGAGAAGGGTACGTTCAGCTGTGCAAGACAAGACAGGTCAGGTCTCTTTTGCCAGCACTGTCCACACCTGCCACCTGTCAGGGCCCCAAGTCAAGGCGAAAGCATTTAATTATACCTGGCTTTGCTGACTGAGCATGTCTGGAGCCTCCGTTTCTCAGGAAAGAGGCACTTCTGAAGCCAAACTTCTGGGAGGGAGCAGGTGGATGTATTGAAGGAGAGTTCTAAGGCCAACGAAGTAGCAATGGGCAGAGCGTACTGAATAGTATAAAAGATAAGAACGACGGGAAGGGATCTGTGGAAACATCACTGTATCATTAACATGCAGAAGCTGGGAGTGGTGACATAATCCCTACTGGGAATGTGGAAGGTGATTTGTTAACTGGCACTCCATTTATTCATTCATTCATTTACCTATCAATGTGATGTATATTTATGGAATAGGTTAGAGGCATCACAACATTATTCATTCATAGCCAGTCATGTCACTCATAACTTTAAGGATGCCAGGAATCAACTGATGAAACAACAAGTTTGTAACAGAGCCCTGGACAATGCAAATGGCTATTAAAGAGACTCCAGCTTTTTTTTTTTTTTAATTCTGCCAATATTTATTGAAAGCTTGCTAGTTCAAGACACTGCTGGGTGCTAGGGGTAGAAGAATTAATAAGAACAGCAACATGGTATGCCTGAGTAGCTCAGTCGGTTGAGTCACCAACTTCAGCTCAGGTCATGATCTCACAGTCCGTGACTTCGAGTCCTGTGTGGGGCTCTGTGCTGACAGCTTGGAGCCTGGAGCCAGCTTTGGATTCTGTGTCTCCTTCTATCTCTGCCCCTCCTCTGCTTGCACTCTCTCTCAAAAATGAATAACCATTAAAAAATAAAAAAATAAAAGAACAGCAACATCCCTAACGTCACAGAGCTGAATAGAGGGATGCACAGTGAACAGCTGTTAAAATTAGATGCTCGGGGTGCCTGGGTGGCTCAGTTAAGCATCCGACTTCAGCTCAGGTCATGATCTCATGGTTCCTGCATTCAAGCCCCGCATCGGGCTCTATGCTTGAAGGTGCAGAGCTTGCCTGGGATTCTCCCTCTTCCTGCACCTCCCCCGCATTCTCTCTCTCTCTCTCTCAAAATAAATAAGTACACAAAACAAAACAAAAACTAAGTAGATGCTCCGATGCTGATGCATGATGCTGGTGCACCTGGAGGGTAGTCTACAACAAGCCCAGAGGCAGTGGCTTTTAAGCTGAGACCTGAAGAATGAATGTAACTTGGCCAGGGACAGGAGAGTAGCAGGAGAAAGAGTTTTCCAGTAGCGGAAAAGCGTGGAGAGAAAGCCAAAGTTATGAAAGAACAGGGCAATTCAATGAATTTCAAGAAGCTCATGATGGCTGTTGGATTCTTTCTTGGGTGAGGGAGTGCCAGTGGTTCGGAGGAAGAATGGAGAGACATGACTGGAGAGGTAAGCAGAGGCCAGATTATGTAGAGTCTGCTAGGCCATGTTTTAAAAAAAAAAAAATTTTTTTTAGCTTTATTTTTTGAGAGAGAGAGAGGGAGGGAGGGAGAGAGAGGGAGAATCCCAAGCAGGCTCCACACTGTCAGGACAGAACCTGACGCAAGGCTCAAACTCACAAACTGTGAGATCATGACCTGAGCCGAAACAGCCTGGCTGCTTAACCAACTGAGCTACCCAGGTGCCCCTGCTGGCTGTGCTTTAAAATTGCACTTGATTCCACAGATAATGGGGAAGCATTGAAATGTCACAGACAAGGTAACAAGATCAGATTTTTGCTTGAGAAAGACTGCTGGCTGCAAGCAGAAAACAAATGAGGAGGGGAGATAGGGATGAGAAGGACGCGGAGAACTCTAGAATGGGCACTACTCGGTGCATACCAGTGTGCAGATCCTCCTGCCTTTGTGGCATCTAAGTTCAGTCCTATGACAAGTCCCTAGAGAGACAAACTTTTCCTGAAGGGATGCATGGAGGCAGAGGAGAGTCAGTGGTGGTAAATACTGAGAAACAATGGAAGTAAATAGAAATTAGAAAGTGTTGTTTACCAACAGTCATTGACGTTCTTCAATCTGAACCCATCTGTCTGAAATCCAAGTTCACTGTACTTCTATGATGCCATGCTTGCAGACATGTATGGCTGGGAGCTCAGCTACCTTGCTGCAACCACTGTGGGCTGTAATCAGATCCAAAAGAAGGCATGAGTGCCAGGGCTGGGGTGCTGGGAGGCACCGGGGCTCTTGCTGGGTCCTCTCACCAGACTCTGAGAGCAAATGGGCACAGGTGAAAGCAGTGGGGGTAGGGGGAAGCAGGCTGACCTTAGGACAGGAGAGCAGAGCACAGCCAAACATCTTTATTTTAAGTAATCTCTGCCCCCAAACATGGGGCCAGAACTCACAACCCTGAGATCAAGAGTTGCATGCTCTTGCAACTGAGCCAGCCAGGTGCCCCAAGACAGCCAAATATTTTACCCCTAGAGCACTCTCTTCATTTTTCTTTGTTGTTGTTGTTTCAAGGTGATTTACTGCCTTCTCTCTCTCTCATTAGAATTGTATTCTCCTCAATTTTCCGTCATATTTTTTCATTTGTTTCTCCTTTTACTTTCTCTTCATTTCTTTCTGCTTTCTTCCTTTCCTCCTTGCTTCCTTCCTTGATTCATTCCACAGATATTTTTGTAGCTACTGTGTTTTGTATCTTGATAGTAAATACTGGATATACAAAGATAACCAAGGGTGAGTCTTTGTCCTTGAATTTCACAGTAGGTAGATCTATGAATTAGGATACGATGGTTGCCAGTAACAGAAATGCAGTGGAGACAACAAAGGGGGAAAAGGGAATTGCTTAAAAGGTAGCAGGGCTCTCACCTGGAAACTGCATGCGTGGATACAGACGGGCTTTCTCAGCAATCTGGAACTGCAAATTGAATATAATCATGATTCTTTGTTCCTTCTTTATCCTAATTCACTTTCATCTTCATATTCTCTCTCTCTCTCTCTCTCCCTCTCTCTCTCTCTCTCTCTCTCTCTCTCTCTCTCTCTCAATTCCAAATCTCCAGGGAGGGGATTAACCAGCCTTACCTGGGTCAGATGCCCAGGTCAAGGAAGAGAAGGTGTCAGGGTCATGATGTAAACACATGCCCACAAGAGTTCTTCGTGTAACTATGGAGATGGTGGCCAACACAGAACTGGGGATGAAGAGGGAAGGGTATTTGTGGAGTTGGGGGTAAGGCAGCTCTTCAGAAAAAGCTCTAGGCAGACAACTTAATAAAAGTTTATTATAAAGGTAGGCACAGAAGTAATTACAATGTAATTTCATAAGTACTGTAATAATGATAGGAAGGAAGCAGTAGAGGAACATACAGCAGGGGGAGGAGGAATCTCAACTTCACAGAGACACAAGGAATGTTTCACGGAGAAGGCAATGTTTTGAGTTTTGAAAGCTTAACCTCTGTTTGCTAAACAAACACAATAGTTAGTCTGTAGAACTTGCAAGATTACTCCTTGTTTGGTTTTCAGTAAGGATGAGGCTTCAGGCAGAGACTA
The DNA here is from genome assembly GCF_027475565.1 of Acinonyx jubatus. Taxonomy (NCBI): domain Eukaryota; kingdom Metazoa; phylum Chordata; class Mammalia; order Carnivora; family Felidae; genus Acinonyx; species Acinonyx jubatus. Next base: position 138,676,016 of record NC_069385.1, on the reverse strand, counting down.
GGAAGGATTCTATTACAGCATTTAGGGAGAGAGCTAATATAGCCTGAAAGATAAGGTGTGTTAGATCTAGAGATTTAAAATCCAGAAGAGTTGATGTGGGGAGTTGGGGAAAAGGGAAAAGCCAAAGATAACTTCAAATATTCAAGTCTGAGCAACAAGGTGGACAACAAAGAGATGAGATGAATCAGTAGAAAGGGGAGAGATTTGCTGGAGAAGAGAATGGGTTTCGTTTTTGATTTATTGAGTTTCAGATATCGACAGGATACTGAGTGAAGAAATCTTAATAGTGGATAAGAGTAGGATACTCAAAGAGAAAGTTGCTAAATGCATTGATTTGGACTTTATCAACCTAGAGATCATTCATACTATGGATGTGGAAGAGAGCACCCAGAAAAATCACGTGTAACCAAGAGCCTATGGGGATCCCTGAAGGACATCAACATCAACAGATGCAGGATAGCTAACAGAGGAGGAGAACCAAGAGAAAGCAATGCCATGTGAGACACTGTCATGCAAGAGAAAGGGATTTTGAAAGAAGAGGATGATGGGGTGCCTGCCTAGCTCAGTCAGTAGAGCATGAGACTCTGGATCTCTGGGTCATGAGTGCAAGCCCCATACTGGGTGTAGAGATTATTAACATAAATGAAATAAACTTTAAAAGACAGAAGAGGATGGTAAAGAGTGTCAAGTGCTGTAGAGAAGCTAAATACTATTATAGGAGCACGCAGAAGAAGCCTTTCAATTGCCTATTTGGGGATGATTGTTGGGTCTTTATGAGAGCAGTTTTGGGGAGCACAAGTTAAAGAAAGTACATTGCGTTTTATCAGGGTTTCTCAGTCTCAGCAATACTGCTGTTTTGAACCAGATAATTCTTGTTGAGAGGGCTGGCTGTCTTGTGTATTAGAGGACATTTAGCAGCATCCTGGGCCTCCACCCACTAGATGCCAATAGCACCTCCCCAAGTTGTGACAACCGGAAATGTCTCCAGACAATGTGAAATCCCTTGGGGGCAAAATTCCCACACCCATCCCACTTGAGAACAACTGCATTAACTTGAGATGTGGATGGGACAATTTTCTTTTCCTAATTTGCAAATATGTGTTTATTCTAAATTTAATTTTGTAAACCCAAAATGCCTACGGGATAAACACTCACCCAAGCCTTCTCTAGTTCACTTAGAGAATAAGTTCATAAAAGGCTATACTCAAAACAAAATTTATAGGACTATTTTAGAGTTGGGTGTATTTTTTTCTATAGTGGCAGAAAGAAGATCAGTCATTACCCAGGGGTAGGGATTGGACAGGTGACAGGAGGGATAACAAAGGGGCACAAAAAAACTTGGAGGTGGTGGATATGTTCCCAGTCTTGACTGTGGTCATGGTTCTGTGCTGTAAACATATGTCAAAACTCATCTGATAGGATACCTTCTTTTTATTATTATTTTTTTAAGTAAACCCTGCCCCTTGATCTCACAACCCTGAGATCAAGAGACTCATGTTGTACCAACTGAGCCGGCCAGGTTCCCCTAGGATATTTTATGTAATTTTATTTCATGCCAATTATATCTCATATAAAATGTAAGGAGAGAGACAGAGAGAGAGAGAGAGAGGAAAGAAGGAAGGAAGGAATGAGGGAGGAAAGAAGGAGAAAAAAAGATAGGTTGCCTGTATGAATAGCAAGGAAGAGTAGGTGATAAAGCTGGACAAGTAAAGGCTCGGAGTGTCATACATTTTGTTGCAGGTTTGAATTCTGTCCTGTGTGTAATATGGGAAGCCAACAGAATGGTAAACATGGGTGTGATCTAGATATATCTTTTGCCTAAGACAACACCCCATTTGGATACTCTTGTGACAATGTTGATGATTTCTAGCCAACTTGTAGTAGAAAACACTTCACTGCCTCTGATGTTATGACCTGGCCAACAGAGATGGCACTAAATATAATCTAAGCACTGAATATTAGTCCATAGGTACAAAAGCCCCCTTCGCCACAGATGATCTTAGTTGACAGTCAACAAGGGAAATAATACCAAAGCTCCATGCTTCTCTATTTCTTTGGTCTCATTCAATGGAACAGCTGATAAGGATATACTCATGAACTATGTCACAAACAATACTTGCCAAATATAGAGCAAAATTACATACCAGGGCCAAAATCTGGTAACCACTTACCCTTGGTCCTCCAGCTTTTATAATCACACCACCATTTCCCTTGACTTCTCCTACTGCTTACCTTGAACAGCCTTCCCTGGCCATTGTCACAGCAAGAATATCCAGTTTATCAACCAACTGGATATTGTTGCAGTCACATATTTTCAAACCTAATCTCAAATTACTGAACTGTGTACTTTGGCCAGCTTCTTTCTACCAAAATAGAGTATGATATCTTGTTTTTAGAAGGACCAAATGGGTCACTATATTTATATTTATGACGAGGTTTAAATAAGAATCTGGTCATCAGTTTATTCAAGCCATGTTAATTTACTGAGTTGATATATTGCTGGAAGGTCTTTAAATAGCATCCAAACAATAGACTCATGCCACTAAGAACCAAGAGGGTTCATTTCAATTAAACAAATATTTTTAAAGTATCTACTATGAGTCAGACACTGATCCAGGAACTAGGAGAGAATAATAAATAGCATGGACATGTCTCTGCCCTTGAAGCTTACGGTCTGGGAAAGATAGATATGTGCATGTAAGAGTTAGATATGTGTATGAGAAAGATAGATATATGTGTGCAGTGTATGTAAAAACTTTCTCAAGCCAAAATGAGAAAAAAAGTTTTAAGAATCAGCGTTGTTAGTATTTCCAAAATAAAACCAACACACAAGCACTGTTCATCTCAACTGTGCCTTATCTGGTTGCAATTATCAGACCCTTATGTGCAGACAGCAACGCTCACCAATTATTCCACATGTGCCCCCATGTTGCCTGGATTCCTTGCAGTTCAGTGGGGTCTTATGACTAATCTGGCCACTGGCCAGTGAGCAGAACCCTAGAAGAGCAGGAACGAGTCCTCCTCCTTTCCTATTCCCCTAGCACCGTGAACTCCAAGCACTTGTGCAGAGATGGCGGCTCTACAAGATCAAAGTAGCCTAGAGCAATGAGTAAACCACTTGACTAGAAGCCCTGGGAGTTGCCTCAACTGACGGAAAACTTTATAGAATAAGAAATAAACTTTTGATGTTAAACAAAGCCGCTAAACTGCTGTAAAGTGAACTTTTGCCAAATTAACCTGCCCAGTCCTAACACATCATCTCGTCACGTTAAACAAAAAGCGTTCTGAATGTTTGTGATGAGCGAGTAATAAGAATTAGGTGTGCATTCCTTTGGCAAATATTCATTAACCGCTAACTATGTGCCGGGGTGGGGGTGGGGGGCTGCTTCAGAGGGTGAGAATACTGCAATGAATAACCCAAAGTGCCTGCAGCTACAAGGAGCTTACGTTTTAGTGGGGAAGACAGACAGTAAAACTTTTGGGTAGTGAAATTCTGGATCTTGACCCATTTTCACTAAGTCTCACCCCTTTCGTTGCCTGACCTTCTTCCCTGCTCAGCTCAGATTCTGTGCTCCATCATTATATCCAGTGTCCTGTCCATACCCTCAACTCGCTCCTCCCTCTCTCCTTTCTTCGTACTTGCCTGGCAAAATCCCAACCTGGTTGTACCCAAACCTTTGCCATATTCCCAGCTACTCCCAAGTAGATGAATATAGCTGGAGGAAAACCATAAGCCTAACTGGTGCTTTGACCTCATGAACACCAATGTCACTGGGTCCTTCTTGAAGCATCCTGGCAACCACACTACCTTCCCTAATCCACTCATCCCCATTCTCCAGGACTAACTCGCATTTCCTCTCTCCTGAAACCTCCCACGATCTCCTCCCACGCTCGCTGTCAGTGATTCTGCTCCTGCTTTCACTGAGAAACGTAAAGGAATAACTTCTAAAACTCCCACTTCGTGTGCCAAACCCCACCCAGCGCCTGGACCCATAGGCTCTACTTTCTCTCGTTACTGTGTAGAAAATGTCCACTGTCCCATCCAAGGACAACCTCTCATTTGTGGTCTACATGGAGATGTGCCACCCAGATCCCCCGTCAAGGCAGGACCTGCTGCGCAGCCGCAGAGAGCCCATCTATCAGCTCCCTCCGGGTCTGCTGCAGCCATGGAGTCACTTGGCCTGAAGTCATGCCCTTTCTGGGGTGGCGTGCACGCAGTGGCTAAGCAAGACGGGGTTCTGAAAGTCCGACCAGGAAGGACACTCTGAAGAGCACTCCTCGAGAGCTCCCCACGGGATTGGCAGAGGCTTCATCAGTTCTGCCTAGGTTTGACCTCTTCTTCTGCCCAATCTTGCATCCCTCCCTTCCTTTCACAGGTATTGATCTCCCATAACTGTCTGGCACCCAACTTCTGCTTCAGTATCCACTTACAGAGAAGCCAACCTGATATCCCTACCGTACCTACCTTAGATCAGCTCCAGCTCCTGTCCCCTCCCTCTCTTTCACCATGAACTTTCCCCCTCTCTACTGATTCATTCCTATCATCATATGAACCTTCAGTAATCTCCTCCTCCTCCTCTTCCTCCTCCTCCTCCTCCTTCTTCTTCTCCTTCTTCGAGAAAGAGAGCACACATGAGCAGGGGAGAGGGGCAGAGGGAGAGGGAAGAAGAGAATTCCAAGCAGTCTCCGTGCCCAGTGCAGAGCCCAACGCAGGGCTCGATCTCACCACCATGACATCATGACCTGAGCTGAAATCGAGAGTGGGATGCTCAATGGACTGAGCCACCCAGGCGCCCCTCTCCCTTCTTAAAAGCCAAACTCCTTTTGAGCTCCTGCTCCATTTCTCTGCTCCACTGAACAGGGAAATTCCTAGAAAGTGTCTAAATCCATTTCTTGCCTACCTGTCTCACTATAGCCTCACTCCTGGCACCTTCACGAATATCAGCCCTACAGAAACAGCTGTTGTCACTGATAACGCATCATCGTGATAGCCAATGGACAATGCTCAGTTCTCTTGTCACCTGATCGTTTAGCAGCTTCTGACCCAAGTGATCACTTTCTCCCTCTTAGACAATCATCTGGCTTCGTTCTGAGACACAGCTTTCCACGATTTTCTTCCTCCTTTCCTGGCTGCAGTAGCTCCCTCTCCTTTGCTGGTTCTTCTTTCTCTCCTGAATTTCTAAACACTGGAGAGCTCCAGGGTACAATCCTGACCCTCTCCTCATCTTTACCATATTCACTCTGTTAATAATATCAGCCAGTCCCGGGGCTTTAAATACCATCTACATGTTGACAAGTGCTAAATTTATATCTTGACTAGAGCTTCTTCCCCTGAATGCCAGACTCTCACATCCAACTGCCTATTCTGAATCTCCATTTAGATTAATAAGAATCCCAAACCTAGTAGGTCCGAAACAAAACAACTGATTCCCTTCCCCACCTCCCCCATCAAAGAAAAAGGAAGCCCTGTCCCCCACCCCTCAACCAGAGGTCTTCCTCATCTAGGTAACTAGCTACTCCATTCTTCTAGTTATTGAACCAGAAAACAAAAGTCATCATCGACTCCTCTCTGCTTCTTATACCCTACATTCACTACGTGAGAGGATTCTTTAGAATCTCCAGTCTTTCTCCAGCACTCTCATTTATTTAAGGTCTCTTTTCAAATGTCATCTTACTAACAGTTATCAAATATGCAAAATAAAGTCCCGTCCACCTTACTGGTACTTCCTATCTTCTTTAGCCTGCTTTACCTTTAACAAAATTAGTCACTCAATACAGTCACTTATTTGTTCATTGTCTCAACCAGAATGCAAGCCTGAAGACTGCAGGGGCTTAGTCCTGATCCCTAGCTCCCAGTGATGGACAGGAGGCAGGTGCTCAGCAAATACTTCTGAATGATACATGAATGAATGGAAAAGGATGGAAAGGGAACAGTGATGGTGTAGGGGTAGCAGAAGCACATGGGCATAAAGCTAAATGATGTGAAGGTGCAAACCATTTGAAGATGGAGGGAGAAACGATCCTGGCAGGAAAAAAAGTAGAAAGCTCAAAAGTAGGAATGAGCCAGGCTTTCTGGGGGAACATCAAAGAAGGCTTGTGTGGTTGCAACAGCCAAAGGTCTCAGAGAGGTGAAACGTCAACAACTAGATTACATAGGACTTTGTGAACCGTAAGTATATTTTTAAATTTATTTATTTTGAGAGACACAGAGCAAGCAGGGGAGGGACAGAGAGAGAGAGAGGGAGGGAGAGAGAGATCCCAAGCAGGATCTGCATTGTCAGCACACAGCCCCATGTGGGGCTTGAACTTACAAGCCATGAGATCATGACCTGAGCTGAAACCAAGAGTTGGTCGCTTAACCGGCTGAGCCACCCAGGCGCCCCCCACCCCCCGCCCCGAACCATAAGTATTTTGAATTTTCTTCCAAGTATGGTAAGAAACCACTGAAGAGTTTTAAGCAAGGGAGTACCCAATCTGGGATTTAAAAAAAAAAAAAAAGTCACCTTGGCTGCTGTGTGACTAGCAGGGGGGTGGGGGTGGTAATGTGGAAGCCACCTGAACAGTGAGGCTGTGTGGAAATCCAAGCAAAAGAGTGAACAGAATTTGAGTGGCATCAGTAAAGTGGGGAAAATAGTATAAGATTTGAGGGTAGAAACGACTGAATTGGTTTGTTCTCGTTAGGGGCACAAAAGGAAAAGAGAGGATTCCAAGAAAATGTCTCATTTATGCCCTGCAATCTGGAGTCCATTCAGGCAAATTTAACTCATCCTATTTCCATGAAGTCCATTGAGTAATAGGATCCTTTGGACAGCTGTGGTTGAGTAGGGGGAAGAAACGAAGGGCATCACATACAGAAAGGGGCAGAAATATTACATTCGGTTTTGGTAACAAAGAGTTTTCAAAGGTGTCTGCGGAGCTGGCCTAGAACTCTGGGAGGAGGGTCTGGAGTGGCCGATACCGTATTTCCTGTTATCTCCCTCTCTCTCTCTCTCTCTCTCTCTCTCTCTCTCTGTCTCTCTCTCTCTCACACACACACACACACACACTCTCTCTCTACTTTTAGGGGCCTAGAATGGGCAATACCGTACTTCCTGTATTATCTCACACACAATTCCCCTACATTTACGAGCGTGGATTGGGCAATACCGTATGTCCTCTATTATCTCCCCCATTTTTATGGGTCTGGACTGGGCAATCCTGGACATCCTCTATTATCTCTCTCACACACACCCCCTACATTCACGGGTATTACTGGGCAATACCGTATTTCCTCTAGTATCTCTCTCTCTCTCTCTCTCTCTCTCTCTCTCTCTCTCTCTCTCTCTCACACACACACACACACACACACACACACACACACACCCCTACATTTACAGGTCTGGAAATCGCGCGCATAAACACACTCGCTACATTTACAGATCTGGAAATCGACTTGTCTCTGGTGACGTTAACTTCGAACGTGGTTGGGTCTTTTTCCCTAGGACGCAACTTAAACAAGGCAGGGGGTCCTCCGAAATACGGCGGTTTCAGGGCTCACCCCCAGCACGATCTCTGGACCCTAATGGAGATCACTCATTTAGTAATCCCTTCAACCTCTGTGAAATACTGCAGGTGGCGACTTCCTGAGATGGAAACTTCTCTACCACCAGCCGCCCGCCCCTCCCGGGCGCAGGCTGCCCCCCTTTTCCGGGCAGGAACCGAGGAGACAATGCCCTGGCAGGCCCCCTAGCGTTCTCGCGGCCAGCCCCGCCAGGTCGGCCGGCCGGCCGGCCGGGACGCGGCCCGCACGCCTCCCCAGCGGAGAGCCCAAGCGCCGGCCCGCGCGGCCCGGGAGCGCGCCGTCCCTCCGCCCGCCACCGGGGCGACCCCTCGCGGCCCCGCCCCACCCCGGCCCGGGCTCCCCGCGGAGGCGCCCGGCTGCCCCGCCTCCCCCACCCGCGCGCGCCAACTCCCAGCTCGCGGCCCTGATTGGCCGCCGCATTCCCGCTTTCCTTCCCGAACCGCCATTTTGAAAATCTTGTTGATTCGGGGGAGCCGAGAGCGCGGCGCGAGCGTCACGCCAGAGAGCGGCCCGCGCGCCTCCTCCTCGGCGCTCGCCGCCGCCTCCCGGAGCCTCTTCGTGCCTTCGCGCGCCAGGCCCGCGGCGGCCGGCACCGGCGGTGAGGGCTGCGTCGGGACAGAGGAGGCCGAGAGGGCGCCGCGGGCCCGCCCGCACCGCCGCGGCCATTTGGACGGCGGCCTGGGGCGGGGGGAGGGGACGCGGGGCGGCCGGCGGCGGCGGCGGCGGCGCGGGCCGGCGCGAGCGGGCGGGGGGCGGCGCGGGCCCGGCGGAGGGAGGGGCGGCTCGGCGCCCGCGGTTTCCCGCCTCGGGAATGCCCGCAGCCGGAGGGAAGCCGTCCCCGGGGAGTAAGCGCTGCTGTCCCGGCCGCGGGAGGAGGCAACTTTGAGGTCGGGTTTCCCGCGGCCCCCGGCGTCCTGGGGCCGTGAAGGGTCGGGCAGGTCTCGGTGGCCGCCCCGTCCCTGCCGCCGGGGCCGAGGGGACCGAGACGTGTGGCTTTCTGCCCGCCCGCAGGTCGACAGCATGTCCTCCTCGGGCCCAGCTGCAGAGGGAGAGGGAACCCCCGCCCAGCCCGCGTCCGAGAAAGAGCCCGAAATGCCCGGCCCGAGAGAGGAAAGTGAAGAGGAGGACGAGGACGACGAGGAGGAGGAAGAGGAGGAGGAGGAAGAAAAAGGTGGGAGAAAGTCGCGTCTCTGGTGATGGATTTCACAGAAAACCGTTTTCTTGCCTCCTTTTTTTGCGCCTGGAGACGCTGAATCGGAGGGATCTCTGGCGAGAATGTTGGCGAGATTTATCCCTTTTTGGTGTTGAGCAGTGGCAGAGAATTGGTGAATTCCGGTTGGTGGAAAATAGCTGTTAGCGTTGTTATTTACGCATTTGGGAGTTGCGGTGGACTTGTGGCCAGCAATCTGCGTTCGCAACGTTTTCGTCATTTGACAGGACGTTTCTAAGTTTCAGATCTGTTTTTAAGACTTGTTTGTTGGCTTTTGAAGTCGCTAGGGTTGCTGTTTTTAATTTCATCTTCTGCTAATTTAAGTACAGGTGTTTTGCCTTTTGAAGTTCTTGCGAGGTCTTTCCTGAAACCACACATGCAGACGTGAAGACGTTATTCATGCTAGTCCTGGAGATATTTTGACAACTTTCCATGCATCTGCTGAACTTCAGCAGAGGCCCTTTGCAGAGGCTTGGGGGAGTTCACTCTCATGGGGAAACACCAGTGAAAGCTGTTGCTGCTCGAGAAAGTAGTTAAATAGGAAAGCGGTGAACTGTGAAAGAGCTCCGAAACTGGTCTCAGTTTTGGAGTTGCAGGAGTGCACTATTAACCATTATTTGCCTGGAGGCCTGAAGCAGGAGGACCTTACCGGATGCGGGACTGATAGAGCATCACTTTCTCCATCATGCACGGGGCACTACCACTTCCGGGTATGCCAGGTTCCTAAAATGTTTTCCAGTCACTTAAAAAAATCTGTATCACGGTTCTCTTAGCGTCCTTTGATGGTATTAGGCCAATCCAGGTTTGTTTCATATGTGGCTCCAGCCAAACTTGGGAAGAAGTTTGTTCTTTCCAAACCCGGGTTTAAGTGTCCCGTTTCTTTTAAGCCTCAACCAGCCCCAGGTCAGCATTTTATACCTACGATCTGGGTTGAGATTACACGGCATGCCTTTTTGTTTGTTAGAAGTGGTAAGTGCTCTGAGATCGGAGCATTTCCACATTTAAGTACTGAAGCGGTTGGAAAAAATTATAAATTGTTTTTAAGTTATTCACAATACAATAACTAAAAATTGGCTGCAGTATCTCAACTATTAGTCCAAAATTTTCTGAGTATTTTTACCTCCGATTTTTTGTTTGTTGTTTAGTCTCTTTTTAAAGACCAAGTTTCTATACCACAGGGATGATGGATTCCTCTGTCAGGAAAAAAATTATAGAAATCGTGTAAAAATACTACCTGTGGTTGATACAGTAATGCTTAGGGGCCAGATGACCGTTCAGAATGCGATTTTTTTTTTCTCCAGAATTACCCCCAAGGAATTCTGTAGTTGTTCTAATTGATTATTCTGTTTCCTTCCTTTGACGTGTTTGTGGAGCAACTAAAATTGTGAAGGTTTTTATCCCAGTTAGCCCTGAAAATTTGATTGTACTCCTGGGGCATCTCAGAAACAGGACAGCGCAGTCTGCCAAAGAAGGGTGGACTTGACTTGGGTGGGGAGGGGCTAGTATAAAAGATGACTCTTAGGTTTGTGTCTTTGGCAGCTGAGCTGACAGTATTACCATTTTCTGGAAAACCTAATTCACAAAGGTGAGCAAGTGTGGAGAGGATTCGGAGTTCTGTTTGAGCGCACTGAGTTAGGTGCCTGGAGGACACGAAGTGGAGCTGTCCACTGGCGGCTCTGACAGTTGATGTGAAGCTTAGAAAGCTCTTGACTGGATGCAGATCGGGAGAGCCATTAGCTCATAGATGGTAATCAGAGGCAAGCAGAATGGTTTAAGTCAGTCAGGGTTTCAGCAGCAGGATAACAGGGATTGCTTTAGAGTGTGTTTTCTTCCCTCTGCACACCATTGCCAGAATATACCTGCCGGAATCCCTTTATCCTTACTCATTTTTTCTGCGCAAATCCTTATGTCTCCAAATCTTTCAAAGCCACCTCCAAATGTTTTGATCGTTTTTCCTTAATCCAAAAATAATTACTGTGTTCAACTCGGAGAACTTTTATTTGTATCTTTCCTAAGGTGTGTATCACCTTCTCCTTGGAGTATATTTGTGACTAAACACCACCAGTAGACGTGATGTCTTTCAGGATATTCAGTATCTTCATCATCTGTTCATCTCCGCCCCCCCCCCCCTTAGTATCTAGTGAGGCTTTGCACAAAACAAGCATTCAGCTGAATGAATGAAAGGATGTTCAGTGATAGAGTGTTCTCTTTTTTATCTGAATTTGTGTCAGTGGGTGTAAATCATTTTAGAAATTTAAGTTTAAAGGTTTAAGTTTTTAAGTATAGATGTCTTTTTTAATGTTTTTAAATGTTTATGCATTTTTTTTAATGTTTATTTTGAGAGAGAGAATGCATGCGCAAAGAGAAAGGGTGAGAGAGAATCGCAAGCAGGCCCTCTGCTGATGAGCCCTACTTGGGGTTCGATCCCAGGAACCATGAGATTATGACCTGAGCCAAAATCAAGAGTCAGACGCTTAACCAACTGAGCCACCCAAGTGCCCCTCTAGCCTTTTTTTTTTTTAAAGCAGTCCACACCATAAACAGTTTAACTTTTTTTAGAATGATTTATGACCACTGTTATAAACATTTACTGAACTACAAAATAATGTCTTCCCAGTCAGTTGCAGTAAATGTGAACTTGTAGAATTTTGCCCTATTTATAGCAACATTAGGCTGCTCTGCCTTAGCTAAGGTCCTTGTTTTTCTTTCGTCAGCTTGCTGAATTATTGCTTTCTTTGTATGTTTTTTGAAGTTCTTATAATCTCAGCCCAAGCTAGCTATTTGATGATGTACCATAAACTAAATTGCAATCAACAGAATTAGGTCTAATTAAAGAGTCGGCCTTGGTGATAGTTCACAAAGTGACTGGACTTTCATTAGCAATAATTGTAGTTGAATAAAAGTTTTTTGCTTTCTGATTTTTTTTTTTTAAACTGGATCCCTTTGTGACTTGCCAGGCAAATAAAATGTTACTCTAAAAAAAAGATTTCAGTGATGTTGTTAACTTAACTATTTTTCATCTCTCATTTGCTTCTCAAAACCATGCTCAGGAGAAGAGTAAAGTATTAGAGATTTCTGCAGTTTTTCCTTATATGTTTATCCAATAAAATTAATATGTTCTTTAAGCTTCTGGTTATTTAAGAAGTATTAAATTAATTTCTAGAAAAGAGTCTGATCGTGGAAGGCAAGAGGGAAAAGAAAAAAGTGGAGAGATTGACCATGCAAGTCTCTTCCTTACAGAGAGAGCCATTTACAATTGCACAAGGTAAGTTTATTCTGTTCTTTTCACTTGACACTAAAAATGTTTAAATATCAAACTTATGGTCAGCAGTGCTCAGTTTTTAGTGTTTACTAAGTAGTTATATATTAATGGTATAATTTCATTTAGTTTGCCCTATTGAGCAAAAGCTATAAATAAATTATGCTGTAAAAATAACCATCATTAAAATAACTGTAAATCTATTAACACATAATAGTGCTTAACTTTAATTATTACGGTGTGTTTTTTCCTAGGAAAAGGACAGAAACTTTGTGAAATTGAAAGGATACATTTCTTCCTGAGTAAAAAGAAAACGGATGAACTTAGAAATCTACATAAACTACTTTACAACAGGCCTGGCACAGTTAAGACATTTTTTATGTCTTTAATCTAGTAACATATTTATGTATTTGTGCAATAGAAGCATATAATTTTAGTTCTGGAAAGGACTTCAGCAATCAACTAGTTCAGTTTCTGTACCATACAAATGAACAAACTGAAACACACATTTATTAAATGATTTATCACAGAATACATAGTTGGATATTAGCAGTTAGGATTGTAATATCCAGGCTTTGTAGTATAGTTTTTATGCCAAACTGAATTTTTTTAATTGTGGTGATTTTAGTGATCTTTAAATGTATTAGAAGAAATTTATTTTGGGAAGGTTTCCAGCTATTCAGAAAAAATGATAAAGTATAATTGTATCTCATTTTGAGCAAATATCTGATAAATTAGGTGGTAATTCTTTGGGGATTTGTTAAAACAAATCTATTTCATATAATTGAGGAAACTGGGTTTTGCAAGGACAGTGAAGTTTGATGTTAGAATCTTGTGTGTTATCTCATTTGATCTCACTACAATCTAATTTACACAAGTCTCATTACTGTTAAATCATATAACTTTTGGATATTGGAGGTCTTCTGTTCTTTTCAAAAAATAAAATCCATGACTCTCTCATATAAGAAATAAATATTACTAGTAATGTGTATTACTTGGGGAAAGGATCTTTTTTTAAGAAGTGACTTTCCACATCCCCTAATACTGTCAGATAACATTTAGTTGTAGTTCTCTAATTGTCAATAAAAATTCCCAGATGGAAATTTGTTCAATTCAAATTGTTATTTTTAAAGAATTAAATTTTTAAGCCTTTTATAACGTTAATATTTGAGTGACAAATACTATTTTCCGTTTTGAGTTAAGAAATGTTGAATAAACCAATACTATAACTGGGAAACAGATTTGAAAATACAAATGTTGGCTTTGAATTTTTCTTATGTACATTACTGGGTAATAAATAGCATTAATAATAAAGGAAACATTTTCAGGTGTCCTCATTAAAGAAGAATGTGGGTCAGTTCAGTGGCTTTCCATTTGAAAAAGGAAGTGTCCAATATAAAAAGAAGGAAGAAATGTTGAAAAAGTAAGTTATTTTTCAATGTATTGTGTTTTGATCAATGTATTTTGAGTTAATTTTTAAACATTTAAATAAGTCCATCCAAACATTTTTAGTGGACTGCTAATTTTTTGCTTTTAATGCCAAGATCTTAACATTCTTTGTTAAGATCTTGGGATCTTTGTTAACTTGGGATATTCATTAGTTTCCCATAAGTAGTTACTGTTAAGATTACTGAAAACTCACATTAAAAAATGCTTCTATTTCTTAGAAGCATATGCAAATAAGTCATTCAGACAGTTCAAAATGCAAGCCTTGGGAATAGAGTGAAAAATCCACCACCCTCCTTTATCTCCTGCCAGCCTTTCTGTTCCCCCAACTTGTAGGTACCATTTAAACTACTTTGAAAATAATCAATTTGATGAAAACGTGTTCTTTACCACAATGCAAGCAAGATGATATATTAAGAGCATTTGTTTATTAAATCCTTTATAGTTTAAAAATAGTAAATAATAGAGATGATTGTTCCTTCATCACAGTAGGAGTGCTGAGGGGAAAATCTAGTATTTAATCACTAGCTATGTTTGGCTCCATAGCTCAGGGGTTAGAGCACTGGTCTTATAATCACCAACCAGAAAAATTAAGTCCATGAATTTTATAGTATTGAAAACTTCTTACGTTATTTTCTAGTGAATTGACTTAGTTTATTCCTTTACTACCTTTAAAACTTAATTAGTAGGGGCACCTGGGTGGCTCATTCGGTTAAGTGTCCCAACTCTTGATTTCATCTCAGGTCATGAACTCCTGGTTCATGGGTTTGAGCCCTGAGTTGGGCTCTGCACTGGTATCGTGGAGCCTACTTGAGGCTCTCTCCTCTCCCTCTCTCTGTCTCTGCCCCTCCCCTGCTTGCAAGCACGTGCTCATTCTCTCTGTCTCTTAATAAATAAACTTTAAAGGGGTGCCTGGGTGGCTCAGCCAGTTAAGCATCTGACTTCAGCTCAGGTCATGATCTCACAGTTTGTCGTTCAAGCCTCATGTCAGGCTCTGTGCTGACAGCTCGGAGCCTGGAACCTGCTTCAGATTCTGTGTCTCCTCTCTCTGCCCCTCCCTCCGCTCGTGCCCTGTCTCTCTCTGTCTCTCAAAAATAAATAGAAATGTTTAAAAAAAATTTTTTTTTTAATTTAAAAAGCTTAACTCGTAAATAGTATTTTCAATTTATTAATAATCCTATCTGGTTGTATTTTATACATTAATCAAGATTATTAGGAAAGTGCTTTTTATTGTTTTCTGGAAAGTACTTCCCATATTCAGAGAAACATTAGATGCTTTTTTTTTTTTTTTTTTTAAAGGAAGGACTTATTTTTAACTTATTTTGATAGAGAGCACGGGAGGGGCAGACAGAATGAGAGAATCCCAAGCAGTCTCCGTACTGTCAGTGCAGATATCAGGACCGTGAGATCATGACCTGAGCTGAAGTCAAGAGTCAGATGCTTAACCAACTGAGCCACCCAGGTGCCCCTGGGTTGGATGCCCTTTTTTGTTTTTTTTTTTTTGTTTGTTTGTTTGTTTGTTTTGTTTTTTTTTAGTGTTTGAGAGAGAGCATAAGTGGGTGAGAGACAGAGAGAGAGAGAGAGACAGAATCTGAAGCAGGTTCCACGCTCTGAGCTGTCAGCACAGGGCCTGATGGTGGGTCTTGAACCCACAACCGTAAGATCATGACGGGAGCTGAAGTCTGACTTGACTGACTGAGCCACCCAGGCGCCTACCCCCTGCCCCCATGCTTTTTTTAATGTTTGTACCTGAGCGACTGTGGTTAGCTATTGCCTTTATGTTGTGGAGAATGTTTATAAACTTTGCTACATAACAAACTTGGTTTCTTTCATTTTCTGTTTTAGGTTTAGAAATGCCATGTTAAAGAGCATCTGCGAGGTTCTTGATTTGGAGAGATCAGGTGTAAATAGCGAACTGGTGAAGAGGATCTTGAATTTTTTAATGCATCCAAAGCCTTCTGGCAAAGTGAGGACCAATTTTTACTATTTCAGTAATGAATCAGTTATAGTCTGTCCTTCCTTTCTCTTTTTATGGAACAGTTTAGTTTGTTAGCAGCATTGCTTCTCAACATTCAGTAGTGTCTTCTGCTTTCAAAGAACATGCACCAGTTTCATGATAGAAATAGCATAGGAGGCATATAGATTTGTCTTCTTATCAGATACAGAAGATAGAAGATTAAGAAAAATAATTATTAACTAAGTTAATGTCAAATGGACAGAAATGCAAACTAAGTATTCAGGATTTTATATCTAGAAGGAACTGGAAGAACAGAAACAGGTTGAATTGAGGGTGAGGTGTTAGGCTGGATGGGGAACGTATGCAACCTTCAACCAGGTGAGGAAAGATAAGATGGGCATATAGAACTGGGTATTTTCTAGACACTGGAATAATGGTTGGAAGTAAAATGGCCTTATACTTTCCCCCACTCTTCCTAAAATTCAGATTAGGTTTGCCTTAATTGTTTAACATAGGACTCGTTACTGACTTCAAATGTCTATTAAACCTGACTTTGCACTTTCAGTTTAAGTCTGTCAGTAAATATTTTCATAATCTTCCTCATTTTGTTAGCAAAGAAATTGCGGAAAATTCTAGAGGACCTAGGAGTTCAGGGGAAAACCATCGGTGAGGGAGAGGAGAGGGCATAAGGATTAGGAACCAGAAAATAGCTCTGGAACTTTGGTTTTATTTGCTCTTGGTATGATTTACCATTAGCTGGAGAAAGACAGATAAAGAATATTTTTGTCATATAGCTATAAATCCAAGGGCTATGGTGGGGGTTTTTTTGATTTGGTTTTGGGGTTTTTTTATGTGTTTTGAGTTTGCTTAAAAATGAGAGATTCCCTGTTTTTTAAACTTTTACTATGGACAGACCTGTACTTCTTAAGAATTTCATGTGACAAATTGAATACCATTTTCCCAGAAGCCATTCAGAAGTTGTTTAGGTTTTGAGGGATATGTTTACATTCTTTTAATCAGTGATTTTGAATGTGTTGGTTTTAAGACCCAATTACCCTCTTAAAAATTAATGAGGACTCCAGAAGCTTTTGCTTATGTGGGTTATTTTGATATTTACTATGTTATAAAGTAAAACTGAAAAAATTTTATTTATTTTTTTCAAAAAATTTTAAATACCAGTAAGCCCACTACATGTTAACAAAAGTAATGTATTATATGAAAAATATACTTTCAACAAAACTAGAAGAATGGCATTGTTTTATATTTTTCCAAGTCTCTTCATGTCTGTCTTAAAAGACCACTATATTGTTATTTGCTCTGGATTTCAATCTATCGCACATTGTTTTGCTTGAAGTATGTAAAGAAAATCCAGCCTTACCCAGTATGTAGTTAGAAAAAGAGTGTCTTTAAAAACTTTTACATAATTATGGATATTCTCTGATAGACCACCAGAACTCCACAGTGGTAGTTTATTTAAAGGTTAGTTGTAATGTGGTCTCTGAAACCTGCATTCACCAGGTGGAAATTATTGGTTTTTTCAATTGTGCAGATCTTCCAAATGTTGGCACGTTTCCATTAAACACTGTCAAGTCATTAATCAATAAAATCACTGTCTCATCAGAAAAACCTTTAGGTTTTAGGAGGCTGTTAAGTTCATGGTTATGGACGTGAATTTTCCATATGAAGTTTTGAAATTTATTATTGGCAATAAATACCATCAGTTATTTTCTTTAAAGTGACAGGCTCACGTTCATTTTGAGAACATGTCTTTTAAATACCTGAGTCTGAAAAGGCATACTTTGACGGTTCTTTTACAAATGGTGTTTCATGAAAAAGGTGGCTGGCTCAGCTCCCAGCTCAATTGTGCAAGTGCTTTTTCTTGAGAAAACCAGTGAAGTTCAGTATGTGGCAAACGTGTTTGAGGTGTACCTCCCATTTTGTTACCCAGATGTCATAAAGTCACGTACTTAGAGGTTGAAAGTTAACATCACTAGTATTTATTGATTCATCAAGGACATTCTAAAACACCTTTTTCTTTTCACTTCTAGTGTGTGGTTATGAGGAATATAATGACTCCTAGCAGTTTGCTGCCTCTGCCTTGATTAGTACTAAAGTGCCAGCAATTTTACAACCATCTTTGCTTTTGCAGTCAGTACAAATATCAGTCAGTACAAAACACAGTGAAGAGAGAAAATAATGTCTTGATGTTATCATGAAAATAATTTTGATACTGTGGGCTTCTAAAAGGGTCTCAGGAAACCCTACGATCCATGAACCGTATTTTGAGAACCACTCTTTCAGTCTTTCTTATGGAATCTAACTCTTGTATCCACTTTTCATATCTGCTTCTGTGATGATTACTTCTTAATCTATTGATATCAATCTCAAGTTATTTTCTGTACTACCTACATTTTTGTCATTTAAGAAAAACACTACAAACTCATTAGTAACTAATTTTTGTCCCCATAGTAATAAAATTATTGAATTAACATTGTTTTACTATCTTTTTTTTGTTATACTTCTAGTTTGATTATTTTTCAGATTTTGTTTCCAACAAGTGATGATGCTGTTGACACTGGGTTCTGGTTAAGGTTTAACTGTTTTTAGGACCAGTACAGGAAGGCTCTAAAATATGTATATATTGCTGCTTCTTTATTTGTCTTTGGAAGTTGCATTTTCTTGATTGGT
This sequence comes from Acinonyx jubatus, assembly GCF_027475565.1. Lineage (NCBI taxonomy): Eukaryota > Metazoa > Chordata > Mammalia > Carnivora > Felidae > Acinonyx > Acinonyx jubatus. The sequence goes on along the minus strand of NC_069385.1, from coordinate 138,657,895 downwards.
TACTTGAATGGTTTAACATTCTTTCACTTTCCTGTGTAGATTATCCTGCACCCATCCAGTCTTCTCCTTTACTAATTCCTTATATAGATTATATTCTTACTGCCTGTATCTGGTTCCTGAACTGAGATAGTAAGGGATACCACACTTTTCTAATATATTTGAGTCCTGGATTTCATATATTGATTGAATAGGGAGTTTGGACAATCAGAGTCACCTTTTCTCCAGAATTTATCCAAATGGATTTGGTTCCTGGTACTAGCTGGTAATTGTAACAGGTTGCATAACAAGGATATCCATATACGTTCAAGGAAGTTTTTTTATAGAAACTTACAGAGAACCCCTCTGAGAAATATCAATGGTCTACTAACTTAATTTTTTTTTTAATTTTTTTTAACATGTATTTATTTTTGAGAGAGAGAGAGAGTGTGATTTAGGGGAGAGGCAGAGAGAGAGCGAGACACAGAATCTGAAGCAGGCTCTAGGCTCTGAGCTGTCAGCACCTGAGCCGAAGTCAGATGCTTAACCAACTGAGACACATAATCACCCCATACTAACTTAAAATTTCTGAACTGACGTAGATTGGCTGTAGGCCAGTCAGCCTTTAGGAAGAATAGGTTGTTTGGGCAGCTAGAGGCTATCTTATGGATTGTACATAACCTGAGAACAGAACATACACAAAACAGCCACCTTATTCTTAATTTTTGTGTAGGTGACAGTGACCCCTAGACTGGAAGTTTCTAGGAGAGAAAGAACCTGTGGTTCTGCCAACTTGATGAAAGATAGTGCCTACAGTTACCACTAACATTTATATAACTGTATATCATAAGGTTATGTTCTGGGATTTTCCTTACAATTTCTGCTTATTGCAGAAAATAACAGGAAAAAATAAAAATAGTAGATACCTATAATTTCGGAAATAATTTTAATTCCTCAGTGTATATATTTTCAGATCTTTTATGCAAGATTTTATGGTTTTCAATTTCAGAAGTTAGCAAATACTCCCCTAAGAAAGCATTTAAGAATTAAATTTGCTGGTTAATATGATCAAATTGTTTCTTCACATGGTCTCTGCTTTTTAAATATGCATGCTTTAATTGAATATCAAAGTAATAGCAGTACGTGTATTTTGTGTTTCTTAATTAGTTTCATAATTAACATACCCAACACTAATTGCATATTTAGAGTCAATGAGAATATAAACCTGACATTAGCACAAGTAGAGCCCAGAGGTAATATGAATACAAACTATATAGTTCATAAATTCAGGATGTGTAAAGTGAGGTTTTATTTCCTTTATGGATGGTTCTAGTCTTTGATTAGAGCATCCCCTAAAGCAAGAAGCTCCTCTGGCATGGCCATTAATGCTTACAAGGAATGAAATGAATTGTAAGTCTAACTCAAGATATTGCCCTTGACCACATGTAAGTAACTCTCTGAGCTTAATCTAGTGTGTACTTGGGCATCTAATCCTAGTCAGAACACAGAGTATGTATTTCAGCATTTGGAAAGAGTCTTGCCTAGGTGTGAGAACACAAATGAAGGGGTATTGGTAGTTCAGACAGAAAGATTTACTTGATACATTAAAGATGAATTGTTGTCTGTGAAGCTGCTAAGTTTGGCAATATCCCCTGAGATGGAACAAGAAGAATAATTGAGTTGAGAAGTAGTTACCAAAAATGATTCACTTGGAAATATAATAGCCCATTGTTGTTATCTTTATTGTACACAGCCATTGCCAAAATCTAAGAAAACTTCTAGCAAAGGCAACAAAAAGGAACGGAACAGTTCTGGAATGGCAAGGAAAGCTAAGCGAACCAAATGTCCTGAAATTCTGTCAGATGAATCCAGCAGCGATGAAGATGAAAAGAAAAACAAGGAAGAGTCTTCAGATGAAGAAGATAAAGAAAGCGAAGAAGAGGTAAAATGTTGGGTGTTTGTGGGTTTTCTCATTTCTTTCCATGGGAGAGTTAAATATTCCTGTCTTATGATAGGTATAGCCAGAAAACAGATTCTAGAAACTATCTACCGTATTGGTTGTTTTTAGTTACAAAGACAGAGAAATAGTTAAGTATAAATTCTTTCCCTTATGGAGCTTTTGGTTTTATGGCCATGTGAGAGCTTAGGAGTTGGAAGAGTGAGGTTGGTGTGGGCTGGACTTGAACTGGACCTTGAAGATTAGAGTAGATCAGTGGGAAGTGGAAGAGTGTGTGCACGGAGCCATTTTATTCTGTTTTATGTAGAAAGCAAGGGGTTTAAGAACCACCAGTTTTTCTCAACTCATTGGGGATGATTTAATGATCATAATAGCATTTGAGTTTTATTTGGTGGGTGGGCAAGTTTTGTACCACTTAGGAATCCCTGCCATTTTCTTTTACTTGGGAATATCAGTAAAATTTTGAGAGCATTAAGTTTCCCAAGTGAAACTTTAGGAAAAGGAGAGCTCTGAACCATTTGAAGAGTTAGCTTATACCCTTTCCTTGATATGTAGCTTCAATCAAGGAAGTGACTTCTTATTATTGCTAATAATGTTTTGATAGAGACTCTTTTTTACTTTGTTTTGGTGTCCCCTTCAGTGGTCAGAATTTGCTCTGTAAGTTGGGTCATCTCCTTTGTCTTATTTAGGGACTTGATTAATTGGCTTGACTTTTTGGACCAAGATGATTCTTTTTTGTGGAGGGCTATCTGGTGCATTATAGTATGTTTGCCCACTAGAGGACAGTAGCACCCCCCCCCCCAACTTCTAGTTATGAAAATCAGAAATATCTGTAGATATTGCCAAATGTCCCGGTGGGGCGGGACAACCTCCAGTTGATAACTACTGGATTAGAAGGAACAAAGATGTGATGAACTGAGTGTGTATTTGTTTTTAGGTACTTAAATCCATGATTATTTTAATGTCAAATTTTTAAAGATTTCTATAAAGCTAAGTATAAAGTGCTTCATAACTTAAAAAAGAATATTACAAATCTAGCAGGTGTTTCATAATATATTTTTGGTGTGAAGGAAGATGAATAATCTTAGCCCTAAGGTTTTTATGGAATAGATTTTAAGGACATTAGGAGGGAAGCATGTTTGTTTATATGTGGATGTATAATAATAGCAATTTTGCAGTAATATTCTTCAACAAATTTTGGGTTACGACTACATGTATTCACTATGCTTCCTAAAACCTTTAAAAAAATTTTTTTTTTTAGTTTTTTTTATGTTTATTTAGTTTTTGAGAGAGACAGAGCACAAGTGGCAGAGGGGCAGAGAGAGAGGGAGACACAGACTCCAAAGCAGGCTCCAGGCTCTGAGCGGTCAGCATGAGCATGAGCTTTGGAAACAATCTAGGTACAAATTCCAGCTCTACCTTCAAGAATGATTTTGGGCAGATTACTTATAAAGTCTATATCTCAGTTTCTCATTTATAATATGGGGTTTATGGCAGTACCAGTCTTAAAGGGCTGTATTAAATGACTTTATTTAAAGCACTTAAGAGCAGTGCTTGGCAAAGGTACTGTATGTAACTATTAGCTGCTACTATTACTTTTGTCATATGTAATATTCCTAAATTTAATTTTCCTGCCATTTAATGACTAAGGTGTAGGTTAAAAAGTGAGGGTATTTTATACTCATTTTCACTTGTTTTCCAGATTACTGTCCCATTGTTCCAAATAGAATTCTTTGAATCTTGTGAATATAAATGACCCCTGATTGATTTGTAATCATATTGGTTCCTGGATAATGATCACAAGTGGAACCTGTCCTAATTTTAAATCAAAGCCTTTCTACAGTGTCATTAAAAAAGGATTTTGTGCTAGAAACCCAGGTTAAATGGTGAAAAGCCATGTAGGAGAAAAAGAAAACTAACAAACTTCATAAAATACAATTCAATAGAATCTGGACTGAGAATTGCTTTTTTTTAAATTTTTTCTTTTTCTGATAAGTCTCCCTCCAACAACCATACAATTATTCATTGCTCTAAAGGATATTTCAAATTTAGGACTATACTCCTCAAAAACTTTATTACTGATTCTGTTCCTGCGAAAGGCTCTGATTGCCTTTGAAAGGTAAGTACTAGCAACAGGAGCAGTATTTCTCTGGTAACTGTGTTTTCCCTTACTCTTTCATTTTTTCGAGGACTGAGATAAGTGGCAACCTTGTTAGGGACTTCATAATGGCAGTATTTTTGATTATTATGATGCAAGGACCTCTTTTTTTAAGAGGTCATAAAGAAGATTGATAGGTTGATTGGAAAAGTTGTGGACTACCTGTAGATAGAATTATTTTGCAGATTCTTTTCATAGAAGATTACTAAATTAATATTACTTATTCTGCTTATTTTTTGAGACAGATTTTTCTTTTATAAATAAAAGATTTCTCCCCCATTAACATTAGATTCTTGGAATAAGTAACTATGAATGTGGGTAGATTAATCTTTTGTTTCCTCTGTAAATTGAGGGCTTTGGACTATTTATAATCTAGATCATATTGCTAAAGTCAGAACTCTTACTCAAGCAGAAATCCAGTTCAAGTTACAGTTGTCTATTGACCAGTTATGTGAGGTTGAGTGTTAGTCACCTGCTCGTGACTCATAGTTAGCTGTGTGGAAGACTAGGATATTTAAAAGTAAATTTATTATTTCTTCACTGTAGGATTGAAGTCACTGAAAACCACATGGTTGAAACAGAATTGGCAGGTTTTTTAAAAAGTCTTCTATAGGAAAACGTGTCACACTTAATCATGTTAGCCAATAATTGCTAAAAAATTTTGTTGGATGTTCTCTGTACCTACCTGTAGCTCTGTTTTTGTGATAGGTAGTTCATGGTTCACAGCGGTTTTTAATCCTCCTTTTCTTGAGAAGTAATTCAAATAAGTTGCTCTTTCTTTCCAAGAGTGACTTGGGTAGTAATTCGTTTATAAAAGGGCCACTTTAAACTTCTTTATCATTTTGGTTCTTGGAAATTTGCTTAATTAGGTCAGTAGAAGGAGAGTTGCTTAATTCTAGAATTAGGAAATTTGTAGATGAAGTTTCTTAAAAATGAGGGAATAAGAAAAATGACAGGTTTAGTTATTTTCTATAAACTTACTCTGAAAATCATGTGGCTCCCATACTGGATTAGCTACTTTCAGGGAAGATTGCTAAAATGAGCCAGTGAGCTTAAACCATGCTTAGGTATGCCGTTTACCATAAGCGTTAGACCTTAGGCACAGAGAAGTTATTGGAGAGTACAGAAAAAGAAGCAATGCTTCCCATTGGAGAAAACAGTTCTCATGATCTCTTAGACCCTTAAAAGCATACTTGATTTTTTAAAGTTTTATTGTAATACATCTTCAGTTTTGGCTTATTAGTGTTTTTATAACACCTTCTTATCACTAGAAATGTATACAACAAACTGAATTATTACTTAGTATTTAGAATTTATCTGAACCTTCCCATACATATCAGGAATGTCTCCAGTTGCGAACACTTAAAAATCTTACTAGTAATGTCCAAAACAGGAATTCCTTTTTCTTCCATGACAAGAAATCCACAGACGGGCAATTTGGGGCCAGTACAACAGCTCAAGAAAGGTTGTCAAATAAGAATTTGAGTATCCTCTTTATTCCTGAGCCACCATCTTCATAAGGGGCACTTAACCTCATGATCACAAGATGGTGCTTTTACCTTAAGGCACTGAATCCCTGTGGCAGAGAGAAGAGCAAAGAGCTTTCTTCCAGTAATGTTTCACTTTGTTGTTTTTTGCCCCAGAAGGGATTCCTTTTATCAGACATCTCAGTGTACATTGCCTTGGCCAGAACTTTGTTACTTCTCTACCTCTAACTGCAGGGGAAGCTGTGAGATCCATGTGTTAGCTTTCCTGAGTCTGTGGGGGAAGGAGGCATCCTGCAGTGTCAGCCAGATCAGAGACACTTTGAATTCTAGCGTTTGGTAAACTTCTATATTTGTACCATTCAGGGAATTATTTGGTGGTAGTGGGAGGGTGAATGCAAAAGTTTTGTTAGTCCTTAATTATGTTCTAAAATATAAGAACCCCCCCCATAATAATTTGATCAGAGAAATTACAAAACCATATAAACTATTGAAATCTTTCATTGGAAGGCAAAGTTAATAATCATCATAATAAAATCTTGAACTTGCTTTCATAATCTTTTGTGAACTATATTAAGGCTTGCACATTCTTTACTCTTGGCACTCTTGAGTTTTCTCAGCCAAGTTGTTAAAAGAATAGTGTATTTTAAGCTAATTTTTATTTTGTTCATCTGTTCACCCAGTACAACCTTTCTGCTGTGAGGACAGGATTCTGGCTCTGTGACAGGCGTCTTTTTTGGAGACCCTCCTTCAAGAGCCCTGCTGCCTATAAAAGATAGGTAAGGCTTTTCTCCCAAGATTTTTTTTTTTTTTTTGCCTTCCTTCAAAAAGTGCTTGTGTCATTCCTCTGATTCTATACCTTCATGGTTACCAGAGATCATGGAAAATCCTGTTCAGATTTTTAAAAATTTACATTATTAATCTTTTACAAATTTAGATTATAGTAAATGGTACTATCTGAAATTAATGGCAGCTGTCAATTTTTATGTTTCCCATTAGCACATCGAAACTTCCTACCATGCTAGATGGCTCTGATTGAACTACTCACAGCAGATTCAAAATAGCAAGCCAGAATCTTAATAAATCCCGTGAGAACTTGGACACTAGCCTTCATTTTTTTAAAAATTTAACCACCTAATTTTTTCCCATATATTTTGAATAAAAAATTCAAGTTTTGGCTCCTATTTGATTAAATAACTAAATGTTAACTCTGAGTACCTCCAACATTTTTCCTTTGTAATGACATATAATGTGTTTTGTTATAATTACTAAAATTTTCAAAAAAACTTTGTTTATTCATTTTTGGAAGACAGAGACAGAGCCCAAGCAGGGGTGGGGTGGAGAGAGAGGGGGACATAGAATCTGAAGCAGGCTTCAGGCTCTGAGCTGTCAGCACAGAGCCCAATGCGGGACTCGAACTCATAAACTGTGAGATGGTGACCTGAGCCAAAGTCGGACACTCAACCGACTGAGCCACCCAGGTGCCCCTTATTTTCAAAATATTTTAAGAGAGATTTCAAAGTAAGGGTTTCTCATGTTATCACTTATATTATTCAATTTAATAAATTGGGAGTGCACTAAGTGCTGTTGAGGTTCCAGAAAATATTTTCTACCCAAATGCCATTTGAATGGTACATGATACAGGATTCCAAAAGAAAGTGTCCCTGTCTATTGCCGAGGGAAAGCTTTGGAGAGAAATGGCAGAAATACCTGTTGAAATTGACCTTTGGGAATAGAAAGGAAAGTTGTGAACAAAGATGGGGAGCAAGAAAGTCCAGGGTACCTGTGACATACACACTTGTTTGTGGTTGGGTGGTGTGTCCAGAAGTAGAGCAATGAGAGCAGAAGCCAGAGCAGGGCACACAGAAGCCAGACTGTGGAGAGCCTGTGAGCTTGGGCTTTTTCGTATGAGTAATTGATGAATCATTCTCGCTCATTCAAAATGATTGCCTTATTCTACCTGAATTTTGCCAAGTGTTTGGCTGAGTACGGGGGAAGAAAGAGACCTGGCCTCTGTCTTCCAGAACAGTCTGCCTGAGGAGAGGTACCCCTTGTTCAATAAATGTTTATTGGCAAATATAAGGAAACTTACTGAGAGTCAGCTGTGTGCCGTGTACTTCACGTCGTGCATCTACGTGAGTCTTGACTCCAAGAGAGAGGATGATATATCCTCATTTTTGTATACCTCAGGGTTAGAATAAACATGTCCATATGTATTTTGTTAGTATTCAGGTACTCCTGACACACATTATTACGTTCGTTTCAGGTGTACTCTTAAGGTTTTTTAATGTATTGTCCATATTACTCTTTCCAGGGCTGCTAGTTTATATGCGTCTGTCTTCAGAGTTGTCTGTAAAGAACTACTGATTTAGATTCAAATTTGAATTTAAGCAATAGCTTTAGATAAGTATATATCCACTTCTGCTTATAAAAACTGAACTAAAAACTATTGACATAAATATAGAACTTGAGAAATTATCCTCTTGATTAATTTATGTAGTTCCTGCCTTTTCCCTACATATCTCCAGTCATATATAATCTAGACTAGGAATGGCAAAGTATGTATGGCCTATACACCAGATCCAGCCTGTGGCCTGGTTTTGTACAGCCTAGAAACTGAGGATGGTTTTTTCCATTTTTGAAATTTGTTAAAACAAAAAATGAAAGTTGGAACAGTAAGCACATTTAGCCAGCAAAGCCTAAATTACTTATTCTCTGGCACTTTATAGAGAAAGCTTGGTGGATTCAGACTATAAATGTATCTTTTATCGTAGAAATTTATAACTAGGGGCGCCTGGGTGGCTCAGTTGGTCAAGTACCCGACTTTGGCTCAAGTCAGATCTTGCAGTTTGTGAGTTCGAGTCCCACACCAGGCTCTGTGCAGACGGCCTGGAGCCTGCTGCAGATTTTGTGTCCCTCCCTTTCTCTCTGCCCCTCCTCTACTCATGTTCTAGCTCTCTCTTTTTCTCTCAAAAATAAACATTTAAAAAAAAACTAAAAAAATAAACATCACTAGGTGAGTCTGCTGAGAGGCTTTCAGAAAACATAGGTGCATAGGCCTCACCCTTGATGAGTTTATCTATTGGTCTCTTTTCCTCTCTTTCATATACAACCTGTTTACGTAAATAGTGCCAGAAGACCGTTATATTAAAAAAATCAAGAAGTTTGGCTAACTGCTATTCGTGGCAGCGTGTGGCAGGCATAGCAATGCTAGTGAAACAGTCTCAGGGCTGGAATAGATCTTTAACAGTTACCTAATTTCCAGAGACCTTTTCCCATCTTAATCTTCCAAGTAAATTGTGTAGTACCTACTAAGTGCCAGTCCTAAGCCCCGCGCTGGAGATCAAGAAACAAATAAGACAGGGTCTCTGTTCATCAGCTGGTAGAAAGGGAGAGGTCAAAGATGAGGAGGAAAGAAGTCCATAGAGTATAACTTAAGAGCCAGGAAAGAGAGATGGACAAGATCATGTGGAAGCTCAGAAGATTTTAAAAGAGTATTTACCTCTTTGTAGGGACATGTGGGGAGCAAAGATCCAGACAGGAAAGCTTCACAGGAGGTAACAATTTGATCTGACCCTTTAAAGGATGAACAAGAGAGGTTGGCAGAGTTAAAGAAAGATTTGGTAGAAACTATTTACACAACATCGGATTATACCAAGACCCATCTTAGCTTTGAAACAATCTAAAGAAATGATCCTGGAGCCCCCACTAAGTTTGGAGGGTAAAGGCCAGAGAAAGCCCTAGTACAGATTCGGTGAGCCTTTGTTGTCATTTTGCATTTTCTGCCAACATTTCTTACTCTTTGTTCTCATTGGTAACATTTGTATGTAATGGAAAAAGTTAAATTTAACAGTATAAATAGGTTATGATCTCGCCAGCTTATTTTTGTCATATCAACTCTGGCTTAGATGCATAGGTACATTACCCGTTTCTGCAAGCAAGTAATCTAGTAGGAGGCACACTGGGCTTAATGTGCCTCTTGCTCCTTAACTAGTTATAAGGCACTGGCTCTCTTAATTGCTCAGATACATTTTCCTCATTTGTAATATAAGACCGTGTATGTGGAGCAATACTATACAAATTTTTCTTTTTCTTTTTCCTTTTAATTATGTTTTAACCACATCCTGGGTTCAGAGTAGAAGTAGTAAACTAGATCCTGTAAACAATACAGAGATGAATGTGACAAATACTTAAATGGCTGCTTTATGTCAAACTTTTTTTTAAGTTTATTTATTTATTTTGAGAGAGGGAGAAAAAATCCCAAACAGGCTCTGTGCTATCAGCACAGAGCTCCATGTGGGGCTTGATCCCGTGAACCATGAGATAGTGACCTGAGCCAAAATTAAGAGTCGGATGCTTAAATGACTGAGCGCCCCTGCACCAAACATTTTTAAGGTAGCCAGGTGTCTTTTCTCATGGAAATTGTCAAATACAATTTTAAGAAACTTGTGATGTGGTGGGAAAAGACTATAAGTAACTAGGTTAATAAATCTGTATATTAAATGTTTTCTCTGCTACCTTATATTTGTTTACTTACTTGATCTTTAGAACAATTCTACAGATATAGCCACAGTTCATCAAATCCCCGATGCCTATAAGGCATCATTTTAATGTAAATTACAAAATGCACCCCAATATCTGAGATGAGAAAACGTGAAAAAAAAAAGTGGTAAATTCAGCAAAGTCTGGTATTATTACCTCCATTTTACAGATGAGGAAACAGGCACAGGGAAGGAAGGTAAGTGATTTGTTTGAGAATACAAAATTGGTCAGTAGTGGAGTCCGGATTTGAACCAGGAAGTTTGGCTCTGAAACCTGTGTACTGCTTCGCATGAAGTAGGGATACATGAACTATAGGCCAAGTAGTGTGGGACCACAGATGAATCAATTGGTGGTGGTGCAGTGAGAGATTCAGAGGGGACTGTTAAGCTGGATTTAGACTCATAGGTGAGAGTTTCCTATGGAGAGGAGGGGGTGAAAGTAATGAGGACTTGAAGCTTCCTGTAAGGTGTAAATGGGCACGCTCTCACTCTCCTTTCCTCTCAGCTCACCCGGGGCCTCTTTCCTTTACCTCCAAAATACCAGGTTATCCACAGTTAACCTTACCTGCCAAAAATCGCCCATTGTGTCCCCGTACCCAGGTCCTCTGAGATCCCCCATTTAAAAAAAAAAAATTTTTTTTTTTTTTAATTTTATTTTTGAGAGAGAGAGAGAGACAGAGTGCAAGTGGGGGAGGGGCAGAGAGAGAGGGAGGCACAGAATCCGAAACAGGCTCCAGGCTCCGAGCTGTCAGCACAGAGCCCGACGCAGGGCTCGAACCCACGGACCGTGAAATCATGACCTGAGCCGAAGTCGGATGCTTAACCGACTGAGCCACCCAGGCGCCCCTAAGATGCCCCATTTTTAAAAGTTAACTTCCTCCTATTCATACCTAAAACTTACCAGAGCAGCTGAGGTGAATGATTGTTAACATCTGCAAGGCTAACATACACATGTGAGTTTCTCTGCCTCCACTGTTTCCCCATGTCAGCATTTACTGGTCTAAGGAAGATGTTTTACTGAATTCCTACCTTGAGTTCGCCACAGAAAAACTTGTAACTGGTTACTAAAGATAAGTGAAATCCGTTGTAAATAACATAGTTTGTTATTACAGGGATGGGTGTTTGTGGGGTCCAGTCATGTCTACCAGAATGCAATGAAATAAGCATGATGCATCATGGTTAGTTAACACGGGTGTCATTGAGACTGTCTTACTGCTTTTGTTCTATTTATCTATTCTTTGTATTGACCTTTTAAAGAAAACTTTAAAACTTCCAAGTTACTGCATTTACTTAATGAAAGAATTCCCTTACAAAAGGAAGCTCTCATAATAGCAATAATAGCTAATATTTATTATCCATTTCCTGTGAGCCTGGTACATTAAAAGTGTTCTACATGTATTAATACATTTACTCCCCCAAAGACATGAAGTAATGATATTTCCCTTATTTTGTAAATGAGGAAACTAGGGCCCAAAGATACATTGGGGCCAGAATTTGAAATCAGGATGCTCGCCCTCAGAGCCCACACTCTCCTCTGTTAGGTTTCTGTAGTGCTTGTGACAGTATGTTTGCAGTTTTTCTCTTAACTTAATAGGCTAGTTGTCCACTTAAAAAACTGTGGACACCATCCCTGCTAGATGATGACGTTAAATATAGAAAGAAGCATTGTTTTAATCATGTTTGTCCAGTGGTAACATCTTGTGGAGATGGCTTGATTACCCTTTATTTATCACTCTAAATTCTCAATGCTTTTCAAACTGTCACTACTCCAAGGTTGCAGGTTTTAAAATGGTGCCATATTATCTAAAAGTATTTGAAGTTGTAATGATAGCTGTAAATCCTGGCCTGAAAAGGCTCTGGAAGTATTTTTTTTTTTTTTTTTAACGTTTATTTACTTTTGAGACAGAGACAGAGCATGAACGGGGGAGGGGCAGAGAGAGAGGGAGACACAGAATCGGAAGCTGGCTCCAGGCTCTGGGCCATCAGCCCAGTGCCCGACGCGGGGCTCGAACTCACGGACCGCGAGATTGTGACCTGAGCTGAAGTCGGACGCTTAACCGACTGAGCCACCCAGGCGCCCCGCTCTGGAAGTATTTTAAGTACCTGCTTCTAATTATCTGATTTGGATGAGGATGAAGTAATAATGCTTCTAACGTGGTTATCCCTTGCTCATTTTCCTCAACCCTTTCTGTAATAACTTTCTTATAAAATCTTTTAATCACCTACAGATGCAGATTTTATTAAATTTTGACTAAAGAGTGATACATCACAGTGATGATTCTTTTATTCTGTGTATTAAGTGTATCACCAGATCTTACAAAGTTTTAGTATTCCCTTTCAGAGCCTAGTGTGGTTCTTATGAATTGGGTAGATGCTGAATAAAACTTAGTTTAAGTTAGAGAATTGATGACCTAGTGATACCTTTCCAGCAACCTCCACTAATTCTTAATTCCTCGAAGAATTAGGAAGTAAGCAAAAATGGCCTTAAGTAGCAAACATCCATAGGTAGAACTTATATACTTTACTTACATAAAGCATTTCAGGGGCGCCTAGGTAATTCAGTCAGTTAAGCATCAGACTCTTGATTTTGGCTCAGGTCATGATCTCCCAGCTCATGAGATTGAACCCCGTGTCAAGCTCTGTGCTGACCGCACAGAGCCTTCTTGGACTTCTTTCTCCCTCTCTCTGTCCCTCCCCTACTTGTTCTCTCTCAAAATAATGAGCTTTAAAAAAGAAAAAAAAAAAGGCATTTTAGCCCCTTGTCACCTCTCAGATGCATTTTTTAAGTGGTACTTAAACCAGACAGATTGGCAAGGTCCCAGCCCCAGCCAACAGTGTTATTGAGGTGGGACAGGGCGATAATGATGGTGGGCCGATACGAATATGTAGTAATGGCAGTGTGGCAAGAGGAAAGACAAATACTCAAATCCAAACTGCACTTAGAAATAGCTTGAGCCCACTTTAATCTTAGATTGGTCTATACACTTTATCGTTTTTTTAAAAAGGAATTATGATAATCAAATTGTAAAACATTTGGAGAGACATTCTGTCAAAAGTGATTTGCGGTATTTTGGGTATGTAAAGATGAGATTTTAGGTTATCTTGAGGCATTTGCTTTATATAAGTTGCTTTTACTTTGGGAAAGTTAATTAAATGACTTAATGTTCCCTAATTTCAAAGACCCTGTTTGAGACAAAGTATAAATTATAATTGTGTCATTTTAATCTATCCATGTGTATATACTTTGCTTTTGTTTTATCAGCTGTGAGTTAGTGTATAAGAAAACAGGTTCTGGAGTTAGATCTATTTGAATCTCACTATTTTGTTATGTGGCTATGAACAGAATACCTCTTGAGCCTTAGTTTCCTCATATATTCATGAAATAGTTAACTGAGCAACAACTGTGCACAGTGATATTTAGGGGTTAGGGATATTAACAGTGCACTTAAGAGTGTCAAAAAAAAAGTTCTGTCCTCGTGGAACTTCCATTCTAGCTGGGAGAGACAATAAAATAATAACGTTTATATTCTAAAGGTTTTTTGTTTTGTTTTGTTTTTTAAGATTAAGACAATGCATATAAAGTTTCCTATCTATACTGTGTGATAAATCAGGGCATCTTATATTTGGTGTTTGATTCTTCTCGTGACTGGTTTCATGTTGGGATACAGTGAAGTTTGTTGAGTGTATTGGTTATCTAAAAAATTGATAATTAGTAATTTTTCATTGGAGATGTTGAGTACATTAATTTTCTCTAATTTTGCTGGGTACAGAGGATTTAGAGAGATGGCATCAATATATGTTCTTTGCTTTCCTTTCCAACAGCCACCAAAAAAGACCTCTAAAAGAGAAAAACCTAAACAGAAAGCCACTTCCAAAAGTAAGAAAACTGTAAAAAGCGCTAATGTTAAGAAGGCAGATAGCAGCACCACCAAGAAGAATCAAAACAGTTCCAAAAAAGGTAGGTTAGAAATGACACCTTTTCAACAGCTCTAAAGATCTAATTCATATGATATAAGCGTTTTGAAGTGTGTTTCGAAATTAGATAAACTGCAAAGAAAATTTGGAGAAAGTGGTATACCAGTTTTTTATGGTTACAGTTTTTCAGAATTGACAGAAATTTCAATGCATGTTTTGCAAGTAATTTATTGAGTAGTGGTGTATAATTTTATGTAATACTCCTTTGAAAATCTAATGAATGCTTGTCTTACTTTCAGAAAGTGAATCTGAGGACAGTTCAGATGATGAACCTTTAATTAAAAAATTGAAGAAACCTCCTACAGATGAAGAGTTAAAGGAAACAGTGAAGAAATTACTGGCCAGTGCCAACTTGGAGGAAGTCACAATGAAGCAGATTTGCAAGGAGGTAATTGGACAAATACTTGGATCATTTTGCTTTTATTTGAAAAATTCTTTCACTCTTCCCTCAGTTCAGTGCGAGATTTGTATGTGCATTCATTAGCGAACAAATGTCTGTGGAACTGTTCTGTGCCCGGCATTCCTGCGGGTGCTGGGATACTGCTTTAAATGAGTCAGTCTCTGCCCTGTTGGACCTGCTTCGTAAACAACAGTGGGATGTATCCAGTGAATACAGTGAAGGCGATAGATTCCAGACTTGAGGGAGAACACTCTCTTCCTGATCGGGACACTTTTTATTGATGGATCCTTAGATTGCGTTAGTTGTAAAAAGCAGAATCTCATGGACCACCGTATTTTCAGCATTACTGTTGTACTAAGATGCTGTTATCAGGTACTTAGTTCAGACTTCTGTGAAGTTTTCCTGATACTCAGAAAATAAAATGACCTAGTCTTGAAGAGGATTCCTTAGAGATTCTATACCCGAAATCAAAATTGGGAGATTTTACAATCTGGTTTCTGATGGTAAAACCAAATTAAAATTTCAAATGTACCTAAGGTGACATGGTCTGTACTTTTCTTAAGACCTTGATTATTGTTTTGTTTATTCATTCAGCATTCACTGAGCCTCTCCTGTGTACCAGACACCGGGATGGATTTGGGGGTAGAGCTGGGGATCTGTTAACTTCGCTGTTGGGGGCTTACTGATCAGTGAGATGGGAGGAGATGGCTATTGTAGTGAGTTGGGGACAGTTGGTGGGGGTTGGGCTGGAAGTGCGGAGGGCGCCGCACCACCAGGGAAGGAGACTGGGAGGAGGGAAGATGTCCTGGAGCCTCAGCTGCTCCATACAGGGGAGCGGTACTGACACATGCCTATCAGATGGGACAGTGACTGCGAGGAATAGTAATTTCATTTGGGTGAAGACTAGAGTTGGAAGGAAGTCTTCATAGATGTTAGGTAAGAAAAGGAGAACTTTTGCAGAGCTTGTATATGCCTTGTTGCAGAGTTTAGTTTTTTCCCTGAAACTGATGGGAGAATTGGGAAGCTCGGTAGGATATTGGGAGCTGATTGATAGGGGCATACGCAGTCCAATTTTCAAGAGCCCTCATGGACACACTGAGAAGACGGGATGAAGAATGGGATGCGAGGCAAGAAAGCCAAGTTTGTCATAATCTAAGTTACAGGGTGGCCGTAATCCAAGCCGAGCCGGGAGAGCTTGGTCAGAGGTTGCTCGGTGTGGGTGTTCGGGCGTGGCAGCATTAACCTTCTGATGGAAAACAACAGAGGGTACCCTCTGAGGAAAAGAGGAGTTTCGTTCTAGACATCGTGAGATGAGGTGCTTAGAACATCCCAGTGGGAGAAACTGTGATCATTGTAATTCTCCCAAGTTTGGAGAGAGAGCCAAACTGGGCTACTGCTGGGAGTTAAAACCAAAAGTCTAGATAAGGTGGCCCAGGGAAGAAGAAAAAGGGTGAGAAAAGCAAAGGACAGAGAGTCCTGGAGACTCTGAGTTGAGGAGTAATTTCTACAAAATATAAGAAATCGTAGAGAGAAAGGTGCTGTCAAAGCCAAGAGACGAGACAGTTTCCAGAATGGTTGGGAGGGGGTAGTGCCAGTTAAGAAAAGGTCATGACCTTACCTGAGACAATGGGCAATGGTTATGGAAAGCAGCTCACAGGGGGAATAACATAAAATGCCCTGTAAACATGAAGACACGCTTTCCCTACTAATGAGGAAGATAGAAATTGAAAGAAAATATTTGTGCTTCTTAGCTTGACAGAATCTTTATAAAGATTAAGCGAGTCTTCATGCTTGGCAAAGGTATAGGGATACATACTCATGCATGAAGTTGTAACAGCTTTGGAGAACAATTAAGTAGTAGCTTAAAATTTAAATTGCAAATGCCCTTTAACCTAGCAAATTCCATTTCTAGGTCTCTATGCTAAAGACATAGTCACATCTGCACAAAATGATTACAATAATGTTCAGCATGTCTGTAATATTGAAAAATCAGAAACAACCTAAATGGCCATCGATAGGGAAATGTTTAACATGGTACGTCTGTATTTTTGGAATGCTATGTAGCAGTTCAAAAGAACACGGAAAAACGTTCCAGGTATTGTCAACTTTTTGAAAAATCTAGAATATTATCCTATCTAAGTAAATACGGGAAAACCATATTGCCATTGATGTATCTATGAGTTTGTGTAGAAACTCATTTTTAAAGGTCTGGAAGAATGCACAGCAAACTGATAACTGGTTTCCTCTGAGGGGAGAGACGAGGGAAGAGTAAAGGGAGATGAGTCCTATGCGTTTGATTTTCGTGAATACACTTACATAATTTTTTAAGGGGATTATTTAACAGGGAGAGGTCCAGTGAGAAAGACTTGTGTGGTTTTTTGGACTCCGCAATTAGAAAATGATTGTTCACGTAATAAGAGCAGTTCCACGGATGATAAATGCAGGGATTAATTACCCTTGGATCAAGAATTAATAGTGAGGAAAGTGAATAAAGCTGTTTTAAACATCTTGCTGTAGAAGGGAAATTGCAGTTAAATGGGGGGTGAGGATACAAGTTGATAAAATACTTAAGGTCAGGGAGAGAAAGCACATGCTTATGTTAGGCTGAGGGACTAGTGCTGGGGAAGGAGGAGAAGCTGATGTACAGGAGAGTTCCAGAAAGGGTCCCTGCAGAGGTAACGGAAATGGGAATATTGATGGATCCACATTCAGTAAACTGGAGGGGAAGATAGGTCAACATTGAAGGAATTCTTGGCCAAGAGCAAGAGGGAGGAAGGGATGAAAATGCCATTGATAGCACAGGAGGACCTGCTGAGAGAGAGTCGGGTTAACTCCGGGAAGGCTCGAACATCGGATACCATGAACTTGGCATGGGACCGGTCTTTTAAAAGTTCTGTGTTCCCACAGCAGTCTTTCCTCTGGATCAATCATAGAAAAAGTGGTGTTAGACCAGTTGAGGGACAGAGTTTTGTAGGGAAGTAACAAGGGGTGAATGACAGGAGTGATGTAAATGATCGACTCTGTTTGCAGGACTTGGCAGACCGCAGCCTGTGGGCCAAATCCCTCTTACCATCTGGTTTTGTAAATAGTTTAATGTGACAACAGCCACATCCATTCATTCAAGTGTTGTCTGTGGCAGCTTTCATGCTACAGTGGCACAGTTGAGTAGTTGTGACAAACTGTGTTCCTGGAAAAGCTGAAACCACTTACTGTCTGGCCCTTAACTGAAAAAGTTTGCTTACCTTAACTAGTCCTTAGGAGCAAAGCAGGCAGGCTTGTGTGGAGTCAGGCCGGGGAGTGATTGTGAAGTCAAGCAGGTGGCAAGTTGACCAAAGAGAGGGGCCGTTTAGAGAGTAAAGCTGTAGGGGTAGAGGACCCCTGAGACCACCTGGATCTCAGTGATTTAACTTAGGGGACGGGGTGGAGCAGTGCAGCGGAGGCTGAAGTTCATTCAAGTTCAGGTCGAGGAACTGTCAGTGTTGGATGACGGAAGGAAGAACGTAAGGATACCTCCACGGAACATCTGGCCGACAGCCTGCCGGTATAATGAATTCAGTCCACTTACCTACCATCTCTGTGTAGGTGTTTTCCTCGCCTGTGTGTGTTAATTCAGCTGATACTCCCAGTAGTAGAGATGACACTGAGAATGGCTGCGTCCTAGTTTAGTTTCTGCTCATTTGCAGTAGTTGTATATGGTGAACCAGAATTCTTAGAACAGACGTGCCGCTATTTGTACACGGCCTACATTTCTTCTGTATCCAAAGGTAAACTGTTACTACTGTATTTTTAAATCTACTTTTAATTTTCACTATAGGTATATGAAAATTATCCTGCTTATGATTTAACTGAAAGAAAAGATTTCATAAAAACAACTGTTAAAGAGGTAAATACATCCACCTTTTCTGATTTTGGTCATTTTGAATGTATAAGACAAATTATATATCAAATACTGTGTTTTTCAAAATGTTCATGTCACTATATCACATTTGACCCTCAGATTTTCTCAAAATAGATGGGCAAAATATTTTTCATTCTCATTATAGAGTTTAAAAAAATAAAGTCTGAATATTAGTGACAAAACTTGACCTCCGGCTCACAACATACATGGGCAGCCAGGCTCAACACAGGGGCTCACACAACTACTGGAGCGTAATTCCTTTCCACCGAAGTCAGAAGATCAGCAGTAGCTATATTTTTGTATCGGTCCCAACAGATTTCCCAAGGTCACGGTAGTAAAACAGAGGTTTTAAAGGGAAGGTGGGGTATGATTTTTGTGTTCTTAATACTGTATTTTGGGTAGAGGAAAATGACGTTTCTCTCTCGTTGCAGCTGATTTCTTGAGGCAGAGGAGATAACTTGTCCCGTGGACGTCAGGATCTGATTTATACCGTTATACCAGCAAAGAGAATGTATTTCCTTTTCTACCCCTTGCAAGCGTTGTGTTAGTAGAACCTGTCGCTGATCTTTTTAAGTAAATTTGAGTTTGTTGTTTTAAATTGCATTTCTATGCAGTTTTTAGTTTAAAATTTTGCATGGCATTAATTGTTCCTTGCTTTTATAGCTGTATTTTGTACATTTTGGATTTCTTTATATGAGATCGTAGTTTTAGCGTGCTTAGTATTCGCTTGTTTCAGACATACTTTTAACGAAGTAGAAGAAACTACTATTGACATTTATACATGCAGAGACTATGGCAGTATTTAGTAGATGAAATATTTTGAATACACATCTGACAGTGGCAGTGTGTTCATCATATTAAAAATATACAGGCTTCAGCTTTCCAGATGATTAAATTGGAAAATTTCTGCTGCATGTGTATATATGTCAAATCGTCAGCATGACAAAAGTGACAGATGTTATTTTTGTATTTTTAAAAACAACTTTGTTGTATATAAAGTTTTTTTATTTCTTTTGTGCAGATCAATTTTTAAACTCCTGTAGGTAGGTATCTTTACAGTTATAAACTATGAAATGTCAGTGTTTGGCCAGATGGTATGTGACGGAGCAGCGAAATCAGAATTCAGTGGAGAAAACACTGAAGGAACAGGTCGTTCTCTGCTTTGCCTCAGAAGTGTCAATTTGTAGTTTTAGTGTTAACTCTGCAAGTGTCTGTAGATAACATTTTATGTTAAGGGTAGACCAAATCAGAACTTCAAAATTGGGGGAAGGGGATTAAGTACAAGCACATTTGGCTTCTGATGAACTGATTTTTATTAACTGCTTTTACCCATGTAAAATGCGGATATTTACAGGAAACCTGGCCACCTTTATAATTATGGTAAATGTACCAAGTATAATGCTAGAAGATAACGTGTAGGCAACAGTGGGTATCTCCGACAAAGTATTTCTCAAAAGTGATAAAAAGACTTATTTTTAACATTAAAGAAGTTTAATGTATTCGTGGAATCAGGACTTTTAGGTTTTAAATTTTGGCCAATCAGGATTCTGGGTGATCAACACACAGACCACTCCTGAATTAGATTGTTTCATCTTTTACATTGTTGTAATCAGTTATTAAATAATTTCTGAATTTTAAAAACATAACTGCTTATGAGAGAATTAGACCTTTGATAAACCAGTTGAGTGTTTAAACGGAGAACATGAAATACATAAAAATGATAAATGTTGGCCGTTAGCAGGTACTTTCACAGGTCTGACGTGTTTCTTGATAAATACAAATGAATAAACAACTAAATGAGACCTAAAAATTGGCCGTTGATTTTAAATATTTAATTTGTTCCTATAAACCTTGTCAATAAAACTAATAAATCCATGCTCTTGTCTCTTGTATTAATGTCTTCCGTTTCTGTAGCATTTCCCCCCAAGCTGAGGATTTCAGAACAGGGATTTTTGTTGTTGATTTTGAGAGAGAAAAAGCACACAGTGGCGGGGCAGGAAGAGAGAGAATCCCAGGCAGGTTCTGCACTGTCAGCACAGAGCCTGACGCGGGGCTCAAACTCACGAACCCATGAGATAGATCATGACCTGAGCCGAAACCAAGAGTCAGACTCTTAAGCGACTGAGCCACCCAGGCGCCCCTGGATGGGGATTTTAATGGATTTAGCCCCATGACCCCTTTAATTTGGAGTCGTTCAGTGATTGCTGAACACAAACTCTGAAGAAATCCTGAAGGAAAACTTGAAAGTGACCTCACAAAACTAAGTGATTACAGTTCACAACTGTTTATTTTATGACCATTTACTTGAAAGGGTGTAAGACCCAGGAGCTAAACAAGTCTGAAGGCGGCTTGCAGGAGAGGAGAGGAGACGGGTGGTGTGCATGAAAGGTCGTGGGGAAGGTGTACCCAGTGCTCACCACTACAGTGCACGGTATTTGAAAAACAAGTCTAGTTTTTATTAAGCAGTTTTACACAACCAGCTGTTCACAATCTGCAGTTAAAACATTGTGTAGTCACTGCTTTTCAATTACAAAATCTTCAAACTGTGAAAAACAGTCAAAAACTCAAAAGTACCGTGGTTCCTTAACAAAATGTCAAATGATGTCACTTGGGACAGGAAGCTTTTTAAATACACATGTACTGCGCTTGAGCTAACTAGGGTTTTCCTTAGTTTGCTTGTGGCACAGTACAAGTTTAAGAGCCCAGAGACTAACCGTGAACCATTTCAAACTTAAAATATTTTGCATTTATCACTAAATACATGCTATTCTTTAAACAGTTTAACACATAACATTTTTAAAGCAGAATACTTCCCAGTCAGTACCAATGAGTCTCATCAGATAGTCTATCAACATTTTCCTATGTTAACCCAACTTTGAAACCAATTTACTGCTGTTTGCCTTGTGTTGGTGTGTATCATACTTTGCTGAGGAGGGAGGTGTCTAAACCGTCTAACGTTTCCATAAAATTCTATTTCTACTTACAAGCTGACTTTAAATTTTAAAAATACCTAATATTCTGAAAAATGTCCTTTTGAGTCCTTTTTTCAGTGCAGACTAACATAATTGAAAGAACTGTTCAGACTTTTTAAAACAAAAGCATTTAAGTTACCATCCGCTTTTCTAACTTCTTGGCAAGATAAGCATCCTGAAGTCCCTGAAACCAGAGTTTAATTGAATTCTTTTGTCAGGAGGAGAAAAAAGGAAGAAGTGAATATGTGCCATGTTCTCCAGCTTTTAAGATATGGCTTTAAATGTGAAATATTTATCAGGAAATCTCACATTTTCTGCAGTTTTCCGGTGGACCTGCCTATGGAATACTGAAAACATCATGCTGCAAAAAACAGACTGGATCAGTTATTTTAAAAAGAGGCAGTAGAGGGAGTTTTATTAAAGTATTCTGACAAGACCTTTTTGCCAGCGGTTGCCAAAATTAAGGCTAAAGTGTGCCATCGGACCAAACTTGGCTCTAAGAAAAATAGCCCTATTCTAAATGGTCTCAAGTATGAAGACTACTATCTCTACCCCGTCGAAAACCACAGAATGCCTATACTGTTTGAGGAACTGAAAATTTTGCTGTTTGCCAATGAGTGCACAAATCTGAAATGTTTTATCACAAAAGAGACCCAAATTTAAATTTCTTTTGAATACCCAATGGAAAGAAATATGTACAATATAAAATAGTCTAGAAGCTTCATTTACTTTTAACTGAAGAGTTTGTGCTGTATCTGAAAGGGAAAGATTTCTATCTAAATTTTAAGTAAAAGCTCAATTTTGGCGCTATATAAAAATCTTAAGGCTCATTGGCAAAGATACTGGTGAACTGTGACAGAAGAAAAACACATGGCTTTATCTGCCTTTTTAATGATTGCTGCTTGGTTTCTTGATGTTTGAAAACAATGGTTTCTCAATGCTTGAAAACTGATGAGCCAAACAAGATGTCAAAATTCAAAGGGAATCTCCAACCGTGGAAGAAATCCTGTCTTAATGTAAGGTTATATTCTGCTTTGTTCTGAAATACAGAAGACAGCCCTAGTCACACCTGTGGAAAATGCAATTAAATATAAGTGCTTACAAAAGGATTCTTGGGGCTAATGCTCTCAGGAGGAGGTTTTTTTTGTCTTGATTTTATGAAAGTGAGGTTTAACATGTGTTTCAAACTTTACCATTTGGAGCACAGAAGAAAGCTGGGTCCAGACAAATTCTATTCAGAATGCTGCAATCTTACTTGCTTCTCGAACACCACTCAAATATGCCCCTGTAACAGTTTGTGGGAAATGCCTGTTTGTTGCCTGTAAGAAAAAAATTGCATAATTTGAAATCACACAGAAGGAACTCAGGCGATCACCGAAACATAATACAAGCATACACTCTCTGATCCTCGAATCAAGACTGCCGGCAGGCGCTCCTCTGTGCTCATGTTAACACTCTACCTCCCCCCACCCCCACCCTGCACCTGCTGTTCTCTGGCTGTGCCACCCTGCTTCACCACTGCCGTGAAGGACTGAGTGGCACTCCTTAGGATATTACTCACATACACACCGTGTCCCGGAATTAAGAATAACGAAGACGATACAATCCCTGCCCGCTCCCGCCGCTGCCCCCCAGACAAGTAGTCTCGCTGTCGGAATCAGTGATGAGCACAGAAAGCGAACCAATTCACCCATGGCTGGAGTTTTGCTAGAGGACTGCCACAGGACAGAGAGGAGTCTGTCAACGGGGAGGGGACAGAAAGGTGAGGACTGTCCGTGGGAGAAGACCGCTCTCCAGGAGGTTGGAGTGGGAACAGAATCCGCAAACCAGGGCAAGCAGCAGATTGATCTGTGGCTTGGGGGTTGGTGGGGACGGCGACAAGGTCTGGGATGTAGCTATGGGAAAGAGTCACTGAAGCGGGGGTGAGTCGATCTCAGAAGATGGAGGAGGATAGGAAACGCAGCAAGTTCCACGTGAACTGAAGTATGTTCCACGTCACCTAGATGTACGGCTGGATGCAAGGGACAACAGCCAGTGCCAAACACTTCAGTAAATGTAGAGGAATGGTCAGGAGGTAAGAATACAATTACTGGGGTGCCGGAGTGGTTCCAGTCGGTTAAGCGTCTGACTCTTGGTCTTGGCTCAGGTTACAATCTCATGGTTCGTGGGTTCAAGCCCCGTGCTGGGCTCTGTGCTGATGGCACAGAGCCTGCTTGGGATTCTGTCTCCCTCTCTCTGTCCCTCCCCCTGGCTCTCTCTCAAAATAAACTTAAAAAATAAATACATAACATTAGAAAAAATACAATTACTAGTAGGGGGTAAAAAATGGCAGAAACCTCAGAGAAACGGCTTTAAAAATTTTTTAGGGGCGCCTGGGTGGCTCAGTCAGTTAAGCGTCCGACTTCGACTCACACTTCATGGGTTCGAGCCCCATGTCGGGCTCTGGGCTGACAGCTCAGGGCCTAGAGCCGGCTTCAGATTCTGTGTCTCCCTCTCTCTCTGCCCCTCCCCCACTCACGTGGTCTCGGTCTCAAAAATAAACATTAAAAAAATTTTTTTTAATAAAAAATGTTTTCTTTAATGTTTTCAGTGTGAAGTAACAACTGTATCACATGAGCCTAATGCAGCTTCTCTTGGAAGCAGCGGACAGTTGCTGCCTGGCGTGCAGTCACGCTCTGTTCCCACAAAGCTTTGCAGGCCAAGGACAAACCACACAGCCAGTTTTTAAATGACGTTCTTTTGTAATCATCCAAAAATCAGAGAGAGAAAAGATAACTCTATTTTAGATGGCACTAGAAGACCTGGGCGGTCCCAAACTATAATCCACAAAGGATGAAAGCAGATGAAAGAGCTCTGAGGATTCTCTTCACTGGGTGAAGTTTGGGGAGGGGGGCGGGGAGGTGATCCAAAGCAAGCCGATTCACCCCAAAGAACCTTTTAACCATCTCGGCCTCTGGAGGCATCGGGAAGGACGGAGGCGGAGGCAGAGGCGGGGCACCGGTGAAAACAGGCCTGGAAGAGCAAGCAATCTGGTTCCTCACCAGCTTCCCCACCCCCATGGCCACAACCCCCTGGAGACCAGAGGCAGAGGTGGGGGTGAGGCACCAAAGAACACGGGGATCAAGTCAGGTCTTCATAACTAAGAGCAAGGCTGCCGGCACCCAGAATGTTCCCAAAGAGCTGTAGATAGACTGTTTGGGGATCCGACCACCCCTTGGCAAGCTCGTGGGCGTTCTCAACAGGCTTTTGTAAGAATGCCTCCCTCCAGTCTGAGCAGTCAACGATGGGATATCTGGATGTGTGGGAAGCGGAGGCTGACGGAAACAAACTAGAACTCTGAGGAGTCACTAAGCAAGAAGAGGATGCTACCAAAAGAAGAACCTGAGGGCAAGAAAGTGCTCATAAAAGAGCCAAAATTCCCAAAGTCAATTCAAGGAGAGAAACAGAAACAGGATAAGACACACGAGTAACAGCAAAGAAAAGAAAATCAGTTTAGAAGTTCCAATTTATATAACAGAAGATGTAGAAATAAGAGAACTAAAAAACGTGAGCAGAAAATGGTGAGAAGTAAGAAATCAAGGACGGAAGGATAGGAGCTTCCAGGTTACAAGCCAGCGAAAAACAGGCACCGAAAAAAATCAGTAATCAAAACAGCAAAACATTTCTCAACAGAAGTAAACCAAGAAAGGAGCCAGGCTACTTCCTACCCATTAGGATGGCTATTACCAAAAGCCAGAAAACAGCACACTGCTGGTGAGGATGTGCAGAAACTGGAACCTTTGTGGGGCGCCTGGGTGGCTCAGTCGGTTGAACATCTGACTCTTGCTTTCGGCTCAGGTCATGATCTCACAGGTTCACGAGTTCAAGCCCCAGGTCAGGCTCTTTGTTGAGAATGCAGAGCCTGCTTGGGATTTTCTCTCCCCCATTCTCTCTCTGTCCCTCCCCCACCCATACACACTCTCTCTCTCAAAACAAACATTTAAAAAATAATTTTAAAAATTAAAAAAATAAAAGCTATTTTGAAGATTATGATTCTGACTTTGGAGGAACTCCGGTGATCGATTGGCAGTGGAAGGAATCACATGTGAAATTCCTTAAATATTTAAAAACTTAAAAAAATAGTTAAGGTGGTAAATGATATGTATAGTTTACCACAATTTAAAAAAATACACATTAAAAAAAAAAAAAAAAAGGAGAAAGGTATCTAGAAAACAAAAACCTGGAAAATGGTGAGGAGGAGTCCCAGAGATCAGCCAGTATAGACCAGAACATAGGCAAGAGGACCCCAGGAAGGGGGTTTCAAAAATGGAGCTAACACACCGGCTCACAGGGATTCAGCTGTGACTGAGGGAAGCCTGAAGGGCGGAGGGGCCCGAGGAGAAGCACAGAAAGAATTAAGCTAATGAAAAAAGGGGCCAGTGAGACTGTCAAGAAAACAGGAAGCTGTGTAAAAACGAAGTCAATGAAGAGCTTCGTGGCTCAGCAGGAAGCCACATCACAGGAGCACCATTTCAAGTGTGAAATAACCACACTAAATAGGCTAAATCTTTCACCTGATAAGTCAGCAATGTCTACTTTTTTTTTAATTGCTTTAAGTTTACTTTGAGAAAGAGAGAGAGAGAGGAAGAGGCAGAGAGAGGTAGTGAGAGAATCCCAGGCAGTCTCCTCACCCACAGCACAGAACCCGACGTGGGGCTCGAACCCACAAACCGTGAGATCGTGACCTGAGCTAAAACCAAGAGACGCTTAACCGACTGAGCGACCCAGGTGCTCCAATGTCTACTTTGTTGAACCAGAAGTCAACAATACAAATATTTGAAAACATGAAGTAAATTCCCGAAGCAACAACAGAAAGCGTTAAAAATGGCCGCCCTGGGGGTGGGAGGAGGATGCTGAGGGGGCATCTGTCTGCTGTCTTGGGGTCCTAATACTTTTGACCGTATCTGACTCTGCTTTTAAACACCGGACGTACATCACTTTTATCAAAAGTCACGAAAACAACAGTGAGCGGGTTCAGGATGGCCACACGCACCTCGCCAGCAAAGAAGACCATTCCCTGTATCTCCTCAGCGAGGATATCGTAGGCTTCTCCGCTCCCTCCCGTCTTCACGAAGCTGTACGCCATCTGGATCCAGGGGTCCGTGCTCCACCGAGTGACAAAATACTTCGTGGGGTCGGGGACCTCCTGTGTGGAGCGGAGGGAACCAGGAGCCGGGATCAAAGAGGGGCCTAGACGTGCGCAGCCAGAGCACAAATCTACACTCCCGCCTCCTCTGGAGACGGAGTTAATCCTCTTAGACTCTGCTGTGGCCCCTCTGCCCCCTGCAGCTCCCCCCGGGCCCCCCCCCACCCCCATTTGTGCAGCTTCCTCCATCTCCGGCCCCAACCCTGCAGCCTCCGCCACGGCTCACTTCCACCCTTCATCCTGCCGGAGACTTTATCGTCGCCAGAGACTGGCGTGTGCCCGGGGGACGGTGGCGGAGGGGTGTCTGGGCCAGAGTGGAAGGGGCGGTGCTGGGACCTCAACTTGCGATTCTCAGCAGGCTGCTCCAAAGGAACGGCCAGACGAGGCCATGTTTCACGTTCACTAAGTTTTGAGTCAGGTGAGCCCTGACGAGCACCACCATGAAAAACAGTTCCACGGAGGGCGCCTGGGTGGCTCAGTTGGTTCAGTGTCTGACTTGGGCTCAGGTCACGATCTCACGGTTTGTGAGTTCGAGCCCCGAGACAGGTTCTCTGCTGTCAGTGCAGAGCCCGCTTCGGATCCTCTATCCCCCTCTCTGCCCCTTCCTGCTCGTGTGCTCTCCTCTTTCAAAAAGAAACAAAAATAGTTCTATGGAAACTACCCACTAAATTCCAAACAACGAATGTGAAAATGAGTTTTTGGACAAAAACCCACAAACTAGGGACTACTGTGAGATGTAATCACATCACGTAAAATAACACTCCCGGGTGTCTCTTTCTCTACTTTATGTAACTTTTCTCTCATTTCATTTCTATTTCCATTCCTTTATTTGAAAAAGATGACAGCTACGCCATTTCCCAATCTGCAGAGACTGTGAGACGTACTCAACTGGCAAATATGAAGTACCCTGAGCCCCTCCGGAAAAAGAAATGAGACTAGCTGCATCTGTAGGGTACGAGAATATTCTGGACAACATCCCTTTGAAAGGAAGGTTGCTCTCAAAGCTCGCTAGGGTTTGGGTTAATACAGGATGTAGGGAAAATGCTGAGCCTGTTACATCCTTAGGAAAGGAAGGGGATGTGGTGCTCGCTTCAGCAGCACGTGTACTAAAATAGGAACGGTACACGGAAGCTCCACGTCGCCCCTGAGCAAACGTGACATGCAGATTCCTGAAGCCTGTCTGTGCCCCAGCGCACTGCCACCCTTTGCAGATTAGCACGAAAGGAAGGGGGTGGAGGGACGAAAAGAAGGAAGAAGGGAAGAGGAATGGGAAAGGAAAAGGAAAAGAAAGAGGTGTGTGGATGATGTGAGCAAAAGGAAGACAATGGCGTGAAAGGCGGTATGGAATATTGCTATAGACTCAATTGTGGCCCCCTCAAATTCGTGTGTCAGAACCCTAAACCCCCCGAACCTCATAATGTCACCATATCTGAGAAAGGGCCTCTCACAAGGTAATTCAGTTCCCATGAGGTCCCGAAGGTGGGCTTTAATCCAGTCTGACTTGTGTCCTTCTAAGAAGAGGCAATTAGGACACAGCCAAGCACAACGGGAAGACCACGTGAGGTCGCGGGGGAAGGCGGTCATCTGCAGACCAAGGAGAGAGGCCTGGGAAGAAGCCAAACCTGCCTGCACCTTGATCTCGGACCTTCCAGCCTCAGAACTACGAGAACGGAAATGTCCATCGTTGAAACCACCCAGATTGGGGTATTTTGTTACGGGAGCCCTGGCAGGCCAGCCCGGGGACTTAGCGGGCAGCCGGACAACGGGAGAGGGACCGACGAGGCCGTCCGCCTTCTCCCCCGTCCCGGAGGCGGCTCTGACCTGCTCCTTGAACAGCTCCCGGAGGGCAGCCATGCACTGCTGGAGCACCTGCTTGTCATCCAGGGTCCTGACGGACGCCACGGCCTCCCCGGCGACCACCGACATCAGCACGCTCTGCTTCTTCTGCAGATGCGGAAGGGACAGTTCACACTTCCTGCTTCCAGTACAGAGGTCCCTGAATGCACGGCTCCGACTGGGGAAGGCCCTCGTCCTACACATCTCAGGATTTCCCCCTGCCCCTCAGCCCCATTTCAACCACCAGTCTGTTTCCCTCACAAAACTCCATATTCATCTCTACATTTTGTTGTTCGTGGCTGAACAACTCAGGAAGAAGTGTAAATATCAAATTCAGGGTTCTCTTGGCTTTTTCCCTTACTTGTTCTAGAAGAAATAGAAGAAGGTGGAGAAGGGAGATCAGCAGATAAAATAAGGGGAAAAAAATCTTTCTCAAACAGTAAAGAAATTTTGCCCAAGTGCAACCTTTTAACAAAGTTTCTTGGGATGGGGTGCCAGGGTGGCTCAGTCAGTTAAGCCTCTGACTTTGGCTCAGGTCATGATCTCAGTTTGTGAGTTCAAGGCCCACATTGGGCTCTGTGCTGACAGCATGGAGCCAGCTTCAGATCCTCTGTCTGACCCTTCTTTCTCTGCCCCTCCCCTACTTGTTCTCTCTCTCTCTCAAAAATAAACATTAAAAAAAAAAATTAAGGGGCCTGGATGGCTCAGTCAGTTAAGTATCTGACGCTTGATTTCAGCTCAGGTCATGATCTCATGGTTCGTGAGATCAAGCCTCACATCGGGCTCTGCGCTGACAGCGCGGAGCCTGCTTGGGATTCTTCCTCTGTCTCTCTCTGCCCCTGTGCTGCTCACTCTCTCTCAAAATAAACAAACATACATTACAAAAAAATTAAGAAAGTTTCTTGGAAGGGAGAAGAAGGGGGAACAAAACACCAAACATGATTCTTTTGCGTGACATTAGTATTACCAAGTCCCAGGGACGCCCCTCCCTCCCTCTGCTCCCCGACCAGTCACATCTGCCAACACGGAGCCTGCCCTCGTCCTCCTCAGGGCCAACCATACCCTGCCCTTCGTCCGTGCTCACAGGACCCAGGAGAGCAGTGTTCAGGCATCAGTCATTACTGTGCTGTGCTGAGCTGACTCTCCCTAAGAGGACTCCCCATCAGCCCGAAATATCTGTTTCCACAAAGAACGAATCCCCTTCCCAGGGAGCAACATTAGTACCTGAATAGAACATGGCAGATGTCGGGCTTTTCCGGTAGGAAAATATCCCAGTCCAAGTACCCTGCCAGCATATAAGTACGTGTCTACAGCATCCGCCACGTCCATTAGCTCCTGAGCTTGACGCAGGAGTCATTACCAATCCAAATTCTAAACTGCAGTAAGGGAGTTCAAACCACATGTCACCACCGATTTTACCTGGGGATCCATGTCATAGAACACAGCAAAAAGCCCCCGCTTGCCGGCACTAGGCGGAACGTGACCGAAAAAGTCAGCCCCCTGAACTTTACTGTCCCAAAATCTGTATGGAAACTGCAAGGCAATCTGGAAAACGAGCAAGAGAAAGATGGTTAAGAGTTTCTAGAATCAGAAGTAATCTCTAAGACGCAACCTATGGTTCTTAACTAAAGCGATACACAAAAAAATCCTAAAATGCTCCCCTTCCGTGCTCCTGTCTCGTCTGTTCTCTCATGAGCATCTGGCTTTGGGGGCCATTCAGTCCCATCCCCCCACCGATAGCGTGGGTGGGGTGGGCGGGACCCACTGACAAACCCTGGGCTAATCCGAAGATGCCAAGCAGTCCCGACACCTGGTCTTGAAGCAGATGTTCTGAAGATAAAGACTCACCTACCCCTAGGGCCACCAGCACTGGCACGTTCTGCTTAGAGAAGATTTTATTTAAAGGCAGAGGAAGTGAAACATTCTCCTCACTGGGACCAATTAATTAATGGAGGGTAGGCTTGGAAGGCAGCCAAAAAAAAAAAAAAAACCCAAGTTCAAATCTTGAATAACAACACTCATTTTCCAAACGTCAAGCAAAACTGAGATCTCAGCCAGCTCTCCTCCTTCTGTTCCGATAATAGCCTTTTGTATTCTTCATCAACAATTACTCAAATGAAAAGAAAATCTTTGAATTTTATTTGGATGCAAAAATGATCCGCTACTCAGCCAGTACCAGAAGGTAAGGAACCCTTGGCACCCAACATTCATCTCTTTGGTTTTGAGGCTACAGTAACTTGGTCACCTTTTCAATGATGCCCGCGCCTAAGCTGTTGATAGCCTTCATCTTCTTGTCCGACAGCGGCGGGTTGAAGTGAATGGCACCTTTCTGCAGTAAGGCCAGAGGTACAGTGACCAACACCTGGGGGGAAAACGAACAGTTCACACACAAAAGCAAAATTACCCAGTGGGTTCATGACCAGGAAAATCTCAGCGCCCAAAGGACGTTCCTCTCTATCGCCAATCACGAGACTGTCAACGTCCCATGTTCTACTGCGAAGAGCCAGAGCCGCCATGGCGGTTCGGTGCACAAGGGCGCCTGGCTGAGCAGAAGCGGCATCCACGTGGAAGAACTTGCAGAAAAGTCTAGATGGTTTACAATAACCCTGGGTGAGAAGAGTCAGTAGATGCCAATTATGAAAAGCAGTACTGTAAGAGGAAATGGCCCTAAATATGGAATCAGAAGAACTACATTTGTGTATTGTTACTAACACTTTCTAATACGTGGCCAAGGTAAAACCTGCCCTACAAACCCCAAAGAGTCGGGATAATGCTTAAAAGTCATACAATACACATCAATACGCTTCATAAATGGTAAAGTCCATCAAAAATATTATGGATTACTGGAGTGCCCGGGTGGCTCAGTTGGTTGAGTGTCCGACTCTTGATTTTGGCTCAGGTCATGATCTCACAAACCGTGAGACAGCATGGGGCCTGCTTCTGATTCTCTCTCTCCCCCTCTCTCTGATCCTCCCCTGATCATGCTCTCTCTCAAAATAAATAAACTTAAAAACATTTTCTTCAAAACATTATGGGCTATTAAGAAGGAAGCAACTTTTTTTTTAAGTAGTTTATTATTTTTATTTTTTTAATGTTTTATTTATTTTTGAGTGAGCGAGAGGGAGGGAGAGAGACAGCACTAGCAGGGGAAGGGCAGAGAGAGAGGGAGACACAAAATCTGAAGCAGGCTCCAAGCTCTGAGCTGTCAGCACAGAGCCCGACGCGGGGCTCAAACTCATGGACTGTGAGATCATGACCTGAGCCGAAGTCAGGCACTTAACCGACTGAGCCACCCAGGAGCCCCAAGAAGGAAGCAACTTATTGCAGGGTCTCCCAACGGCTTACACAATCCTTTAGAGAGTTGAAGGTGCCGATGCTAAGAGCCTTCAAGAACGACTCTCGAGGTCCCATCACAAAACCCTGCCATCAAAGACAGCTGCTGTCTCTCCACACAATCAGAAAACTTCTGGCTCCAGAACCCTGTTACCACAGTCACAATGAGGAGCCATTACCACTGCTACCAGCTCCAGAAGCACGCCACTTCTAGAACAAACTGTGAAATGGGTTCCTCGTGCTTGCCTCACGAATCCCTTGTAGTTAATGAGTGGACCCTGGACCCTCTACTGGCCCCTCTGCGGAAAAACCTAACACCTTGACCACGATGCTGGTCAGAAGTGAAGGAAAAGCCATGCCATACCTTCCAAATCTCACGCCAGTGCATCTGAGTGGCTGCAACATTTCCTATTTAGAACCTCAGCTTCAAGGGAGTCTAGGAAGTGTGTGTGTGTGTGTGTGTGTGTGTGTGTGTGTGTGTCCATTTCTGTCCACACTGCAGGCAGCGTGGACGGAGGAGCGTCCCATGGAACTGGATGCCGAGCACCACATCCACCACAGCCCTCGGCAAAGATGTAGCGTATGTGGCTTGAACCCCAACTCCAGGAGCACAGAAAGGCCAGAGTTGTTCTTGTGATTTTGTCGCTATTTTCTGTCACATGGAACTTTTTATAAAATATAAAACATTTTCTCGGTCATCATCAAGCAAGCCAAAAAAAAAAAAAAAGAGAGAACAATTATTCTGTTGGATGCAGAAGAACTTCAAGGAAATAAGATCTAGATATCTTCTTAACAACAAAAACGCTCTCAAAAGCCCATGAAGCTGGGCGCCTGGGTGGTTCAGTCGGTTAAGGGTCTGACTTCGGCTCAGATCATCATCTTGAGGCTCATGGGTTCGAGCCCTGCATCAGGCTCTCTGCTGTCAGCATTGAGCCTGCTTCGGATCCTCTGATCCTCTCTCTCTCTCTCTCTCTCTCTGCCCCTCTCTGGCTCACTCTCCTCTCTCCCTCAAAAATAAACATTAAAAAAAAAAAAAAAAGCAAAAGTTAAAAAAAAAAAGCACACGAACTTAGGTAAACAAACAGGCCAAAGGGACGAACCCGCTCTGGTCAGGGACTGAGGCCAGACCTGGGTGGAACCAGCCTAAACTGCATTACAGTGTGTCAGATGTTTACTGGTGGATCACGCTGGGGTGCAAATCTTTCACTTCTAAGTCCAGGAAACTTCCAACTCAAACCATGCCATCTTTGCAGACTACTATAAAAATACTTCCTGTAAACATTCCAGAAGAGACTTGAGAACACAGCCTGCAGCTATGCCCTAATAACCCCGGAGAGCTGGACATAAAGAGAGAAGAGCAAAGGTGCTTGGTTAGGGTCAGGCAGAGGGGGACCCAGCGAGAGCTGTCGACAGGCAGAGTCACAAAATACCAGAGCTTGAGCCATCAGCTGACTGGCAATTTAAAAATTTTTTCAAATGTTTATGTGTATTACAGAGGGAGAGAGAGAGAGAGAGAGACAATGTGGGAGCGAGGGAGGGGCAGAGAAAGAGGATCCGAAGCAGGCTCCAGGCTCCAAGCTGTCAGTGCAGAACCTGACGCGGGGCTCGAACTCACGCACCGCGAGATCATGACCTGAGCCCAAGTTGGCCACCCAACCAACCGAGCCACCCAGGCGTTCCGGCTGACTTACAGTTTTAAAGAGAGGTATTTAAAAACAATTTTTACCACCACAAGGAGCTTTAAATTTAAATTCTCAGCTTGGGGCTCCCACATAAGGGCAGGGCTGCTCAGTGGTCTGACACTGGCCACACATCAGACTCACCTGAGCAGTTTCACAAACATGACCAGACTGAATCCCGGAGAATCTCGGGGTGGGGGTGCTGCAGCCTTTCTTTTTAGGCCCCTCCCAGGTGATTCTAACATGAGCCAGGATTGAGAACCACTACCAGTCCATGG
Organism: Acinonyx jubatus; assembly: GCF_027475565.1. Taxonomy (NCBI): domain Eukaryota; kingdom Metazoa; phylum Chordata; class Mammalia; order Carnivora; family Felidae; genus Acinonyx; species Acinonyx jubatus. The sequence goes on along the minus strand of NC_069385.1, from coordinate 138,624,223 downwards.
GGTCCCTCGGTGGCTCAGTCGGTTAAGTGTCTGACTTCGGCTCAGGTCATGATCTCACGGTCTGTGAGTTTGAGCCCTACATCGGGCTCTGTGCTGACAGCTCAGAGCCTGGGGACTGTTTTGGATTCTGTGTTTCCCTCTCTCTCTGCCTCTCAAAAATAAATAAAACCTAAAAAAGAAATTTTTAAAGACCCACTCTGAGTCCAAAGGCTACACTACCATTCCTAACTACCCCGCTAGCCAATGGCAGGAATAATATGAGGACCCACCCCCTGGGCTCATACACCAGACCCTGTCTCTTCATTTGACATGAGATCCTTTAGCTCAGTAGGAGTATCATGCACTCTGAAATACTTCTAGGTAACTGAAACGGGCAGAGCACAGCTAATCTAGGAATCCAGTGATGGTCTGTCATTTATACATTATGGTCATGTCAGAAATAACTAAACTGAAATAAACTTACAGGATTTATTACTTCCCCTCCACCCCAAGTAAGCATCTTTGCTCTCCAACACCTCAGAAATCTGTGTGACTTTGCATATTACAGCACTTTTCCAGTGGCCACCTACTAACGTGGTTTACAAACACTTCCAGTAACATAAAAGTACTTCTGCCAGTTTCAAAATGAAAACATGGAGCTGTCTTGGACTGAAAAATGATTCCATGGCAAAAGAAACCTACTAAACAAACAAACCAACCCACCACCTTTGTATGTACTGAATTAAGCAAACTAAGTTTTCTGGAATGCGTGACTTCTCAGAGCCTTTAATACACTCTTATTTAACTCAAAAAGTAGACTGCAATATACAACACTTTCAAACTCATTTGCCCAAAGAGTTTCTTTTCTTGTACAACTCTCAGGACTGATGTACCACAGAACCTACTTTAAGAAACACTACTCGGGGCACCTGGGTGGCCCAGTTGGTTAAGGGTCCGACTTCAGCTCAGATCATGATCTCATGGTTCATGGGTTCGAGCCCCGCATTGGGCTCTGTGCTCATAGCTCAGAGCCTGGAGCCTGCTTCGGATTCTGTGTCTCCCCCTCCCTCTGCCCCTCCCTCACCCCAGCTCTGTCTCTGTCAAAAATAACCATTAAAAGTAAATAAATAAGCACTATTCAGAATTCTGTCTTCCATGAATGCATACAGCGTTAGATCAGGTCAATCAGACTTGTGCATCCACACAGAACTGAGTGGAGACAGGGAACTCTTCAGGAATCAAACAAGGCTCCGGGCAGACTGCCAAAGGCCAACTTCCAGGTGGAAAACACTGTTTTCCCACACCCCCAGGCCCCTGGCTGCACCTCGTGAAATGCTAGCACCTACCTTCTGTGCTGTACATCCTGTCCCATCCGTCATGGTAACCTGCACTTCATCTCCAGAATAATCAATGCTCTGCACCTGCGCAAGAAAAACAACCATGAAAACCACGAGGGACGGACCCATACGATCCAGGATCCTCCCCGATTCTATCACGTGAGTTTAGACCTCCAAGACTCCAGAGAATCACTTCCCGGCATTCAGAGATCTAAGTGACATTTACAGCTGACTTCAGGGAACTATCGCTCAGTCATTACAACTTATAAACACTTTGTCAGAAAGTGGAAAATCTTTACAACACAGTCTAGAGTGAAGTATACAGGTAAACGGGGGCCTCTATGATTAGAGCAATGCACAATACAAATGCAGCAGGACAAAGACTCGAAGGGAACACTCGAGAGTGAAAATGGCTGCATTGTGTCAGGGAGGTCATGAGACACTTGAACACTTCATTAGCAATGAAAATGCATCCGAGCCACTGTTGCTTCCAGACCGTGGAGCTGCCTGACGAACAGGCTCACAGCAAGCACCTGTCTCCTGTGTAATCCACGTGTCCCGCACTTGACATCCTCCAAACCCAAGGCCAAACCAGAGCCGCCCCTCCCGGCCGCTGTGGAGACTCACTGGAGACTCCAGCCGAATGTCTAGTCCTTCTGCCAGTTTTTCAATGATTACAGAGTAGCCAGGCGTTAGCAGAGTGTGGTCACCAGCAAACTGAGCAAAGAATTCGTTGTGGTCCCAGGAGCGAGCAGACACCTGGGAAACGATAATGTGCAGGAAAGCTCATGTTATTCTTTTTTTTTTTTTTTTAAGTCAACTCTACTCCCAACATAGGGCTTGAACTCATGACCCCAAGATCAAGAGTGGCACACTCCACCGACTGAGCCGGCCATGTGCCCCAGGAAAGCGGATCTTAGAACAAAAGGTAGACATGACTTGGGCACGGGCACCACTCCTTGATAAACACACTCGGTGTATTACATATCAGTAATTCTGGAAAAGGAGAACTCTATGAGTAAAACTGCGTTTGAGCAACTCCAGCTATAAATATGCCATCCACGTGTCTTCATCGTGGCATCTGTGCAGAGGCTGAAACCCGGCACAGTTTTGGAAAACAGGGTTACTCCAACCACAATGGAGTCGAATGCAGGGAGGTGCGGAGTTGGACAAGAGGTCGGGGTCAGCCGTGGAGCCTCTGTTCAAAATACAGAGGGTCTGAGTATCAAGACCACAGTGGTCAAGTGACTGACGGAGGCAAGTTTAAATTTATTCCAGCGAGACAGGCAGACCGTAACTGCAAGGCTACTCTATTTTGGTCTCCCAAGAGCAGTGTTCTCAGACCACGACGGTTCCACAGAAATGCCTTCAGGGACTCCGTGGAGCACAAGGGAAGACCGGCAGTGAACAGACAAGGCTCTGGGCCCCTCCCGGGTCCAGCCCCGTGGCCGTCCTGCACTTGGTTCACATACTGAGTCTTCGCACCCATTATCGGAAGGAAGGTTTCTCTCACTTAAAAAAAAAAAAGTCTAAACCACTGTGGGGTTAATATGCTCTGAAGTCATGGTTTTTGACCTTTTCAACAGCAGAACCATTGTTTCCTGTTTACCCAAACCGGTCGGGAGTTCAGTGCTTAGATGCGCGGTGCGGGTGAGCATACACACACGCGCACACACACACGCACGCACGCGCTTCACAGAAGCCAACCACACCTGATGGAGGCTGCTCCCGCAGGCGTACTCCAGGTTACTCAGGTGGAAGTGAAGCACCTGTTGTTCAAGTTCACTGAACTGGATCCCCGACTCCTGAATAAAGGCTTTGTAGATCTCCTCGATCTTTTCTGTAAGGGGAAGGGGGCAAAGCAGAAAAAGAACGGCTGTCACATTATTGTCTAATTCCTTATCCTATGCTCCCAAACTCCTGCTACCTGCAAAATCTGCTAAACTCAGATCCCTTCCCAAGCCAACTCGGGGCATGAGGGAGGATATGTTGAGAAGGTTGGTTTCGCTCACAAAGGAAAAGCTTATCTCAACTGGAAACAAGGTCAGGAGGCTACCTTCAACCAGGTTTCATTTCTGCCCAGTTGAAAAAACTTTCCTTTTTGGCTCAAGATGGAGAAAAAAGTACCCCCGCGCCCACCCCACCCCGTCCACCCCCCGCATATATAAAGACACACACCCAGAGAAAAATCCTCTTCCCTTTCTGGTCCTAGTGCGAATCACCTGAAGTCACGTTCTGAGGACCTCCCACCTTAACTAAGAGACCTACAACAGACTATCGGCTGTATTCTCTCCGAAACAAGAATACTCCGTTATGGCCTTTCATCACCTCAGTCTGCTGCCTTGATACCTTCCAATTACCGGTGTTTCACCGCCTACGTAATAAATTCCAAAACCCACAGCCAGACGCTTGCTAGCACCTTTCCAGCCTTTCCAAAGACAGCAACTACTACCCTGCCGCTCTCACGCTCTGCTAAGTTGCAGCCTGGTCTCTTCCCGGTAAATTCCGAGCCTGGGAGGCAGCTGCCCCCACTGGCCTCCCTGCCAGCAGCCCCCAGCCCGGCCCATCGCCCCTGCGGGCCAGCGTCACCCGGCCGCCACGCACCTCGGGAATCCTGCTCGCTAGCAACCCCAGCATTCAGCCACGTCACACAACCGGAACTTTAACTACACACACACAGCCCTGTGGAATCGTTCCAATTCTGGTGTTCGACTCCCTTTATTGTGGGGATGTGGGGATGTGGGGGCGAGGGAGGCTCACGCCCGACACATGGTAAGAACCTTAGCACGGGCCCTTCTTCATCACCTTCCCAGTGAGGACCACCACCCTACATGTACAGCACAGACTCCAGGCTTCTTTCTATCAAGTCCTGTGCACTTGCTTAGCTAGACACGAACTGAGAGGGAATTTAAAAAAAATTTGTTTTGGCAACTCCGGGTTCTCATTAAAATTTTCCACCCTCGTGCTAGATGGTTAATCCGGGGATGCCCGCAGCTGCTCTGGATCTGTGCCGGCCTTTCCCCCCCAGACCACAGGGCTTTCCTGCCACTTTCGCTACCATCCTGCACTCCCACTCCTGCATCCTGCCGTGTCCTTTCTATTTTCCTTTAGGTTTTGTAGAGGTTCGGGGAGAACCAAGACTGCTGGAACAGTATTGAAATTAAGTATGAACAGATTGGGAGAAGGCTTAATGTGATCTTTATGTAAATTGCATTTAAAAGCTTTGTACATATGCTTTGTGAAGTTAACTCTAGCTTCTCACTATTTATATTTGGGTGTTTTGGGCTAAGTGCTAATTAGGTGGAATCTCAGCTCAGATACTACCAGGCAGGATGTAACCGCAACCTTCCCCAAGTGGAGATGTGTGCGCCATTATTCAAGCTTTTCAAAAAAATATTTACAAGACGAAACACCAACTCACACAGCGTTGCTGATCCTGCCCTGATAACTTTTCTTAAGTAAGGCCAAGACAAAGCAGTACTATTAATGGTTTTATGTGGTAGTCCTAAAAGGAGGGTGAAGAAAACCCCGTCCAGTGACTACCACACACGGGCAGAAGGCTAACCAAACTCTGAGAACATTCCGCACAATGTCAGCTTAGTGACTGTCCCCAGTTTCAGAAAATTCAACGGCCCACTACCGGGTCTGGACACTACCTACATTTGATTAAATGATCCCCGTGCATCCCAGGAAATTTCTGAAAATGTTCTGCTGGACTCTGCCAGTGAACACTTAACTAGTTAGGGCGGCTCGACATGGTGGGTCTCAGGGCAGGAGAGGAAAAGGGGAGTAGAGAGAAGGGACGGTCCCTGCCACGGAGACGTTTACTCCAAACAGTGATGCAGCATCTATCAAGATGAAGAAGTAAAAACCCTTATAAGGGAACATACAGTTGAAACAAATTAACATCTTGTGAACGGAATCATACTTTAAGAAACCCAGACATTCGCCGAGAACCACAAGTCAATACATTCAGGGCATAAAAATTGTAGGTTCAATAAATATCAATTTAAGAAGCAGTATGGTAAAATCTCCACTGGCACCCTCACGGAAATGAGTTCTTACAGACAGTCAAGTTTTCGAAAAGAGTACATTTAGTACGTTTTGGTCCATTTAGTACCAAAGCCTAACGATTCTGAATTTAAAATTTTAAACTTCAATACACATTCTTGAATTCTTAAAACGTACTGAAAAAAAAAAATCTCAACCTACTGCCCAAAACAGGGAAAGGAAATCCTGGCATACAGAAACTCTCTTATCTAGAAAGGGCGTTATGGCATTGACCATTCACAAGGGGCTTACCACAGTTTCCTTAAAAGTAAGCTCCTAGGGGCAACTGCAAATTAAACATTTAAATGATCATTTTAAACACCAGCTATTTTATGCAACATAAGATCCATGAGTGCTCATGGACACGGGCATCTAAAGGCCCCTGAGGAAGATCTGCTTTCCAGAGTGGGACAGTCTGGAGAATTCACCACTCCAAAACGAAGGTTCAAAGGACTCCACTTTTTTTTTTTTTTTTTTTTTTAAGTAGACTCTATGCCCAATGTGGGGGCCTGAACTCACGACTCCGAGATCAAGAGTCACATGTTTCACTGACCGAGGTAGCCGGGCACCCCTTCAGAGGACTCCTCTGCTCCTGCTAATCCAGCTTTGGGTTACAGAGAGACTCCCAAGGAACAGTCAGAACCCCATTCTCCCATACCTCCTAAGGGAACATCTTGGAGCTGAGTCTTATCCTTTCTCCACTCAGAGACAACATCCAAGAGAGCATTAAAATGAAAATCCATGCGCTTGTCAATAGTGGGGTCAGTTATTCTTCCACCTTCCTGAATTAAGTCACATCTCTCTCCAAATTTATGCATGCTGATGCCAAGCTTCAAAATAATAAGAATAAGAAGGTGAAAATTTTCCCTGGAAAAAACACTTACAGGTTCTAAGCTGAAATCAGACAGAGCTCTCTCATGGAGAAAATGGTCTAACAGATCCCGAAAGTAAAGCTACACATGCCTCCTGGGGAGTGGCAGCCAAGTCAGGCAGTGAGGAAAGAGCAGGAAATCGAGCGCTTCTCTCAGGAAAACGTGAGGTAACAGCAGGCAGCTTCTATGCCACGCACCCTACAGCTCTGTGGCCAGGGTCTGTTAATGCTTCAGGTGCTACAGCTGCACATGGCCTCCCCTCGCTCTGACGTCCTGTCCCCTGCGTGGACCCTCACAGGAATGAGCACGCAACCACACCAACACTCACAGAAGCTGATGCCGAATTTACGGCAAATAAGTAGTTCAGAGAAAAACCTTGGGCCTACCAGGTCTTCAAAGAAACTATGTAGGGTTGCCCGATAAAAGACAGCATGCCCTCTTAAAACTGGACTCTCAGATAAATAACGAGTGGTTTGGGTTTTGGGGGGGTGGGGGGTTGTTTTTTGTTATTGTTTTTTAGTATAAGTATATCCCAAACATCGCATGCAAAATAGCCCACGTGGTACTTGGGATATACTTATCCTAAAAAAATTTACTTATTTATCCAAAAGGTCAAATTTAGCTGGGTATGCTGTATTTTTATTTGCTTCACCCAGCAAACCTTAAAATGACAAGCTCATCAAGTGGCCTGCAAATAACACACAAATAGAATTGTAGATCTCAGGAAAAAATCCTCTCTGTGCTCTCGCTCCACTTTCTCAGAAAGGAAGAACTGTAACTTTTTATCGGGGATGAGGGGGCAAGAAACCATTTGGGGGTTGTTATTTATCATCCAGAAGCATATTCATACTATACGAAAACAAAACGAGACAGGTTTTTCTTCTGCTTATCTATGAGACGAATCATCAAGAAACCCACTTGTTCACACATGAGTGCTACCGGGTTGTTGATACAGCCATTGACAATCTGCGCCCCTCTTCCCACTGTGACGCCTTTGAAAGATTTATCATCCCATACTCGGCCTCCGATTCTGTCTTTGGCTTCCAGGACAGTCACCTAAAAAGATAGGCAATCAGGGAAGCTACACAGGAATAGAGTAGCCATTTAAATACAGTACTACAAACGCAAAATGACACAGTTAGGTAAGTTCCATACATAGTTAATTATTAGCTCGCTTGTGAACAAAAGTTTAAAAAGAGGGTGGTGTGAACAGAAGCCCAAGTAGATGTTAAAACACACAATCCCGCTTTTAGCAAGGAGTGAGTAGCCTGCTGGAGGAATGCCTTAAACTGTCCCTCCTCCAATCCCACAATAAGAAGATTTGATGAGCCAGCATGTGAGATGCACTAAGAGCTTTTACGAAATACTATCCCACAAATTAAAAAACACTAAAAGAAACTAGGTTAATGCAGTGATTTTGTCCTATGAAACATCTATGTATGTAGCAAAATTCCTTTAGCATTGCAAATGGGCTTTAATGTCCCTAAGATGTGACTATTAAAAAAAAAAAAAAAAACAAGGGCACCAGGGTGGCTCAGTAGGTTAAGCATCTGACTTCAGCTCAGGCCACGATCTCATGGTTCGTGAGTGGAAGCCCCGCATCAGGATCGGAGCCTGAAGCCTGCTTCAGATTCTGTGTCTCCCTCTCTCTCTCTCTCTCTGCCCTTCCCTCCTTGTGCTCTCTCTCAAAATATAAACATTATTATTATTATTTTTTTTATCATATGTCATTCTACCCAACGATGACCTCGTGGGCTTGATCTAAGCAGGCTGGCCCCATACCCAGACGATTTTACCTCCCCCCAGATTTCTTTCTTTTTTTCTTCTTTTTAAGGGCTTAGATGAATCTGCGTTTTTTAACATTTTTTTAAAAATTATTTTTAAGTAATCTTTAGACCCAATGTGGGCTTGAACTTACAACTCTGAGATTAAGAGTCTAGTGCTCTACTGACTGAGCCAGCCAGGTGCCTCTACTTCCCCCAAATTTCTGAGGGCAGGAGGGGCTGTGGGTGACAGACAGCCCTGTGGCTATAAGTGCTACACTTCTCTGGGCTGCAGTGACCTAGGGCAAATGGGAATCCTATGCAGTTCAAGGCCACCCATTCCACTTCTGGATCCCGGAAAGCACTCTTTCAAATTGCTCAAGGAGGTTCCCCAAGTTAGCCATCTCCTAGGTTACTCAAGAGACTCTATTTCCTGACCATGAGAAGGATGGGTGGTCTCTGTAGAGTCTGTCTTATAACCCGGCAAAAGAAAGGAGAGAACAGGTGGAGTCCTCTGAATATTTTATTCCTCATTTTCTTCAACAAGCAAGGCTATAGCCAAATTTCTACCTTCCCCACCCTCTTTCTTGGAGTTCATTCAGATTAACACAGACCCACCCATTTCTAGATTCTTTTTCAGTATAAGAGGAAGGCAGGACATTAAAGACGGCACCCTAGACTTTTGATGTTAATAGTTTCCCCTGTAACATAATCTGTAAGTTTTCTAAGTAAAAACAAGAAATCTTGGCCCTAATACCTGATGCTGGAATAAATGATCAATTAAAACACTTCCTAGCTTAACGCCATTAAGAAAATATTTTGAGGGGCGTCTGGGTGGCTCAGTCTGTTGACCGTCCAACTTCGGCTCAGGTAATGATATCACAGTTTGTGAGTTCAAGCCCTGCATCCGGCTGTCTGCTCTCAGCTCAGAGCTTGCTTTGGATCCTCTGTCACCCCTACTCTCTGCACCTCCCCAGTTCATGTTCCGTCTCTCTCAAAACTAAATAAACCATTTAAAAAAAAAAAAGATTTTGAAATGCAAACACACTTCCTATAAATCCAACTCAGGTTCTTCTGTTTCGTTAGCAACATAATGTAATCCAAGACTTAACGTCTTCCATTCAACTGTGGGAAACGGCTCCTAGACATGGCTACTGAAACCTTTTCTCATCTCAGAAACTCTTCCAGCAGAAGAGACACCATGGAAAAGAAGCTGTCATTTCTTGGGGCACCTGGGTAGCTCAGTTGGTTGAGCATCTGACTTCAGCTCAGGTTATGACCTCACGGTTCGTGAGTTCGAGCCGCGTGTCGGGCTCTGTGCTGACGGCTCGGAGCCTAGAGCTTGCTTTGGATTCTGTGTCTCCCTCTCTCTCTGCTCCTCCCCCTCTGACACTCTGTCTCTGTCTCTCAAAAATAAATAAACATTAAAAAAAAAAAAAGCTGTCATTTCTTTCAGCCAGGGAAAAGTGAAGATTAATTCAATTCTACCAAGATGATTTTCACATCTGGTTTACTGAAAACCAAAGTCCTCGAAAAATAAGTGTTTAAAAAGGGGAAATGAGTCAGACCTAAAAAGTCACAGAAATCAAGGGGATGGCTAATTTGAATGAACCTAATAGAAATTAGATTCTAAATTGCACAATTTTTTTTCTAACAGTCTCTATTTTGGCTAATTTTGAACTGGAATATGGCCACATACTAGGTAAAAACTACCCTACCTTGGAGAAGCAAGCTGCCTCAAACAGGTGGAGCACACTTTAAAGTCATGCAATTCTGTCTCAACAACAGATTAATTCAATCTTGCTTCCAAAAGCAGAGATTTTTGTTTCTCAGAGTGAGAGTCAAAGTGTGCCTTTGAGGGGCACCTGGCTGGCTGTTGGTAGAGCATGCAACTCTCCATTCTCAGGGTTGTGGGTTCAAGCCCCATGTTGGGCACAGAGGACAGAGGTTACTCGAAAAAAAAAATATGCAAATTTCACTGTGTGTTTCAGAAACTTTTATACAAGAAATGGTGAACTTCTAAGCTGCTATTAGCTGTCTCAAGCTATTGCAAAAACAGACTTTTTCCCAATGTCCCCTCTATAGTGTCAATAACACCTGGGAAAAATTTCTGCTTTCATACCTGCACAGAATCTCTTCTGACTCGCTCATTAGGAGTCTAAAACCCTGTGTAAAGCTGTCTAAACTCTTTCTTTTATTAAACCAATTCTAAAAAATTTTTTATCTTTTCTAGAACCAATTGCAAAGATTTTAAAGATACAAAGATGAAGTGCATTTAGAACTGCCCACTAAAATCAGAAACTGGTTTCTAAATCTTAGAAAATCTGGACCAAAGGAATGGTTAACCATCTGTTATCAACTTCATGTCCCAAAATCTTACCTTAATTCCAAAGTTATGCAGTTGCCTAGCAGCTGCTAATCCTGCTGGACCAGCCCCGATAATGATGACTGATTTCTTTAAAAATAAAAAAAATAAAAAAAATTTAAAAAATGGAGGGAGGGGGAAGGATCCAATTAGAGAAATGAAAACGATAAAACAATATACCGTGTTAGTTGTTCTAGAAGGTACTAACCACCAAGCCATGTTAGCTCATCTACATTTCTTTAATGTTCCCAGAAAGCTATTTTCCTAAAGAACACGGAAGTACTGGTCTTAAGGAGTCCCCTCCGCCTTACAGTTCCTGACACTCTTCCCCAGAGCAACACACATTCTACAAACATCTTGCTTTATAATTTCTGTGGTGATAATGTGGCTGTTACTAGTATCATTAACTAGTATTCACTAGTATCTGCATGCTAGCACTGATCATGGTGGTGTCACCTACGTTAAAGCAACAGTCACCTACGTTGTGGTAATCTTTAGGAAGAAGATGCTGGTCAGTGCCGACGTTAAGAACCCCTGTGTTGATGAGACCTTTTCTCGTCATAAAATAAAGTATCCTCTCCACTTCCTGAACGCATCGGATGCGCACGAGACCCCGAACGATGATGTGAGGAATACATTTCTGAGGTGTAAGAGCTTCCTGTGTTTGAAAACAAAACCAAACTGTTAAAACAAATACAACACATAACTCTTGGTTCCTCCAAAAGTTAAACAGAATGACTATATGACCCAGCAATTCCACTCATACACACTGAAAAGAACTGACAACGTAGGTTCCAACAAAACTCACAGCAGCACTATTCAAACTGCCAAAACGGTGGAAACTATCCAAGTGTCCATCAACGGATGAATGGATAAGCCAAAGGGGTATACCCACACATGGAATATTACCTGGCCATAAAAAGAAATGAAAGTTCTGGGGTGCCTGAGTGGCTCAGTCGGTTAAACCTCTGATCTCTGCTCAGGTCATAATCTTACAGTTTGTGAGTTCAAGTCTCATGTTGGGCTCACCGCTGTCAGCAACGAGCCTGCTTCGGATCCTCTGTCTTCCTCCCTTTCTGCCCCTCCCCCTCTCATGCACCCTCTCTCAAAAATAAATAAAACATTAAAAAAAATTATATGAAGTTCTGATGACTGCTACCACATGGATGAACCCTGAAAACGTGATGTTAAATGAAGAAGCAACTGACAGAAGGCCACATGTTGCATGATTCCATTTATATAAACTACCGCACTGGGCAAGTCTACAGAGACAGGAAGTAGACTAGTGGTTGCCAGACTAGTACTGGGGGAAGGGAGGAATGGAGAGTCACTGCTTAATGGGTGTGGGGTTTCCTCTTGGGGTAACAAAAAAGTTCTAGAACTAGATATGGAGACAATCATATAACACTATTTACTTAATGCCACTGAACTGTACATTTTACAAAGGTAAAAATGGTAAATTTTACATTGCATTTTACAATTAAAAAAAAAAACCACCTTTCAGGGTATATGAGTCCATCAGGTATCACAAAGATACAGTAAGATCAGAGGGAGGTTTGCCTTGTGAAGGACAAAAAGAAGAAAGGGACAAAAGGAAGATACAGCAATTTGCATTTTCTCTCCTAATCCTCTCCCGTCCCAGAGAAGGACAGCTAGAGGGAGCTGACCACATCGTAAATACATTCTTGACTCAATAAACCACACAGCGAGGGCCACTGCTGAAGCCCACACTGCCACTGGTACTGGCAGAAAAGCTGGATTCTCATCACTGATACGAGAAGACAGATTTAGGAACTTGTTTAAAAAGGGGAGAGTGGTGCCTGGATGACTCAGTAGGTTGAGCGTCTGACTCATGATCTTGGCTCAGATCATGATCTCAAGGTTCGTAAGATCGAGCCTTATGTCAGGCTCTGCTGACGGCCTGGAGCCTGCTTGGGATTCTTTCTCTCTCCCCCTCTGCCCCTCCCCCTCACACGTGCCCCCTTTCTCTCCCTCAAAATAAATAAACAAGAACAAAAGACACTGCCTTTCCCTACTCATCCCAACTTTGGCAAGGTCTCGGAACATTTCAAAGATTCAAGATTAACGTAGCCTTGACCCAGTGTCATGACACACAGAGAGAGCGAGTGGGGGAAGGGGCGGAGAGAGCAAGAATCCCAAGCAGGCGCCACACTGTCAGCACAAAGCCAGATTCAGGGCTCAACCTCACAAACCACGAGATCGTGACTTGAGCTGAAATCAAGAGTCAGACACTTAACGGACTGAGCCACCCAGGCGTCCCCTTACGATTTTCTTAATAATATTCTCTATAGCTGACTTTAAGAATATACTATGCAATAGACACAACATACAAAACGTGTGTGAATCAACTGCTTATGTTACTGGTAAGTCTTCCAGTCAACAGTAGGCTATTAGAAGTTTTAGGGGACCCAAAAGTTGTATGTGGATTTTTGACTGGGTAGGGGATGGAGTCAATGCCTCTAACCCTCAGATTGTTCAAGGGTCAAGTACATGCTCCAAGTAATCAAGAAATAACATTGGCTTGCAATGCTGCAGAAGGTAAAGAAACTTGTTTTCATGAAAATAAAAATAATTTCAAAATCTTTGACTCATAGCCTCTATATATGTGTTTTCCCACTAAAATATTAAACATAGGTAATACATACTATTTTATTAAATATTAAAATAGATCCAGGCTGATAAGTTCAGGATTTTTTTCTGTAAGCTTCTTCACCTGTATCAATCGATTTTCAAAGTCAAATGAAAAGAAACGTGAAGAAAAATGAATCCAAGACTGTTTTTCTGAAAAGTGTATCTTTGCAACTTATTTACAGGAAATTCTGGCCACAATTTTGTTCAGTTCAGCAAATGTTTATTGAGCATCTACCTCAGGCCTGCTGGGAAGGAAATGAACAAGTCTGCCTTGTCTAACCCACTTACATAATTCATATAAGTTGTAGTAACAGCCATAACCTAATCAGGCCACCTCATACTGGATTCTAACCCAGTGAGATACCAGGGTGGAACTGGAGTATCTATTCTTTTAAATATTTATTTGCGAGAGAGAGAGAGAGAGAGAGAGAGAGAGACAGACAGACAGACAGGGAGGGAGGGTGAATGAGCGGGGGAGGGGCAGAGAGAGAGGGAGACAGAGGATCCAAAGCAAGCTCTGAGCTGTCAGCACAGAGTTGGACGTGGGACTCGAATTCACCAACAGTGAGATCATGACCTGAGCCGAAGTCGGACACTTAACCGACTGAGCCACCCAGGCGCCCCTGGAATATCTTTCTTTAATCAAGATTAATTTGGCAGTCTTGCCAAAGGTTCTGGATTCAGCAGTTCCTCAGACAATTGAAGAAATTAATCAGAAAAATATTAGGGTTAGGAAATCCTTTGTTGTTGTTGTTGTTGTTGTTGCTGTTTTGAAGCTCATATTCCCTTCTCATTTAGCCTCACCCCTTTCCAGGTAGGTGCTGCGTGAGGCCCCTGACATCTCTTCAGTCCCAGCAAACAGCAAAGAACTCACTAGTCTCCACGTTGGAGGATAATACGATGTTAAGACTCTCTGCCTCTGGGGGTTTATGACACAATCTTTAACGTTTTACTTCTCTTCCTCTTGGCATTCACAGCAGAACGCGCTCGGAACCAACTCTGTGCCATACACGCACTCACTAGAGTCAAGAATTCTGATATGATCTGAAGTGGTGGTTCTCAGGATACAGAGACTTCGCACCCCTTGGGTAATACTTGGAGACACCTCTGATGGTCACCACCAGGGCTGAGCTAGTGGCACCTAGAAGGCAGAGGCCAGGGATGCCGCGCAACATCCTACGGTGCCCGGGACAGCCCCCCATACAAAGACTATCCACCCAAATGTCCGCAGTGCGCAGGTGGAGAATCCCCGATCTAGAGGGTCCCCCCCGCCCCGCCCCACGGCTATCGCAGCCCCTCTCTTCCCAGGGCGGCCTCCGCCCGCACGCGTCAGCTCACGTCCCTTCACTTACTTTGCAGTTAGTGTACCACAGCGCGAGGATGAGGTTCCTCAGAGCCAGGTACATGGTGGGGTCTCGGGAATACTCCGGGAACTCATAGAGCTCGTCCAGCTCCATCACGTCTGGCCTCACGCACAGGGCTTTACCGCACTCGTTGGGCTGATAGAAAGGCTGGAAGTACCGGTTCATGCCTGGAGCTGACAGAAGACACAGACGGGCAAATCCCACGGCCGTAACTTCCAAACCCAAACCAGGGAAACGCCAGGGCAAGACCAAACTGCAAGCGCCGTGGTCTGTCCTACAATAAATTTCCTGCTTCCTCTGTCCAGCCGATGAAATACACACGAACTACCTATTTTCCCCATTCTTTCCTCACAAACTTCCCTGGCATGGAAAATTTTTTTTAAGTTTTAACTGGGGTAACGACACCTGCCATAAAATCGACCACCTTCACCGAGTTCAGGTGTTGCGTGCAGCCAGGTTGAGCACATCCACATTGCTGTGCAACAAATCCCCCGAAATTCTGTATGTTGTAAGACTGAAACTCTGTGAACGTGAACTCCCCATGGAAATAGATGTTAACTCATTGGAATTTTTCTGATTAAAAAATGGGGCGCCTGGGTGCCTCAGGCGGTTGAACGGCTCAGGTCATGATCTCACGGCTTGTAAGTTCGAGCCCCACGTCAGGTATTGTGCTGATGGCTCAGAGCCTGAAACTGCTTTGGCTTCTGTCTCCCCCTCTCTCTCTCTGACCCTCCCCCACTCTCTCTCTCTCTCTCTGAAAAATAAATAAAACATTAAAAAATTTTAAAACAATGAATAGGTTCATAGAGGTACGTATCAATCCCTGACTCCTCTGAGAATCCTTGAACAGTGCGGTAACATTTAAGGGGATAATCTATCCTCAGTGCTGTTTCTATGAACAGAGACTATTAATATAACAGGTACTTAGTTTTTTCTAAAGCCAGAAAAATATGCTTTTTGCTAATCTGCCTTTCAAGAACATTGTCCCTATGTCATTAAACATGACTTCAATGGACAGAGAGTATTTTCCCATGATTTAACCACTCCCCCATTGCTGCACATTGAATTTTCATCTAATTATTTCACTATTATCAACAATACAATATAAATCTTTGGACTCACATTTGATAATTCACTTCAATAATTAATTTAGGATAAATTCCTAGAATAAAGGGTGTCTATCTACTTTAAGGTTTTCAATTCACAAACTGTCCCTCACAAATGCCCATACCCACATATAGCATTTGCAAGCCTGTTTCATTGTACCTTCATTAACCCTGGAATTTATCACTTAAGCTTTGATTCTGACCACCTCCACATTTTTAGAGGGCCCAGTGTTATTTGGTTAAAAACCTTTAAAAAATGCTTCCAGGTCAAAATCTATTTGCATCACCAAACATGAAGTTTGTTAGTGTCCAGACAGAGGAAGGTCTAAAATTGTTCCTTGTACACTAAGAATTCCAGTAGAGAATTTTAAAGATCCATTTAAAGTAAACGGTCAACAGCAGGTCTGGCCTGACCTGATGTTTTGGATTATTTTCAAGAGTGGATCACTTAGCTGAGATTTTCAACGGCTTCATTAGAAGCAGAGAGACTGGGGAGACAGGAAAAAAAAAAAAAAAAAAAGAAGGACGACTCATACAGTCAAAACTATCTTCCAGTATGTCTGAGTTTACATTATCTTCAAATTATGTAGCCACCTAAATTTCAAATAAAAAACTCCTTGGAGTGACTGGGTGGCTCAGTCAGTTAAGCAGCTGACTTTGGCACAGGTCACGATCTCACAGTTCATGAGGTTGGACCCCACATTGGGCTCTGTGCTGACAGCACAGAGACTGCTTGGGATTCTCTGTCTCTCTCCCACTCGTTCTCTCTCTGTCAAAAATAAATAAACGTTAAAAAAAAAAAAAAGATGGGGCACCTGGGTGGCTCAGTCGGTTAAGCGTCCGACTAAGGCTCAGGTCATGATCTCACAGTTTGTGGGTTCGAGCCCCTCATCGGGCTCTGTGCTGACAGCTCAGAGCCTGGAGCCTGCTTCAGATTCTGTGCCTCCTTCTCTCTCTGCCCCTCCCCCACTCACACTTTGTCTCACTCTGTTTCTCAAAAA
This sequence comes from Acinonyx jubatus, assembly GCF_027475565.1. Taxonomy (NCBI): domain Eukaryota; kingdom Metazoa; phylum Chordata; class Mammalia; order Carnivora; family Felidae; genus Acinonyx; species Acinonyx jubatus. The sequence goes on along the minus strand of NC_069385.1, from coordinate 138,607,734 downwards.
CAAATAAATGTAAAAAAGGAAAAAAAAAAAGAAATAAAAAGAAAATGTTGTTAAAAAAATAAATAAAAATTACTCCTTCAACTCCGTAGACACAATTCCTGGATGGGTGTTACGGACTTCACACTATGGAGGGGAAATTAACTGCACGATCTACACAAATGATACAACTGAGCCACGGCATAACTAAATGCATGAAATAATGAGGGGCCTTCTATCAGGCCACACATATTAAGAAAATGTCTTTTGCGTTCTGCTCGCCCACACGTGCCCGGGGAAAGAGGGGGAGGGGAAGCAGGGAGGGCCACGACCGGCTCTCACCCAGCGCAGAGGGGGCCGCCTTGGAGGGCTCCAGCTTCCCGGGGCTGGTGCTGCCGGCCGCGCGGTGCGTGCTGGCGCAGGAGGGGCTCATGCCCACGCAGTCGGGGTAGTAGGCAGAGAGCAGGGGTGCCGCCACGCTGTCTTTCAGCAGAGGAGGGAGGATGAGCATGGAGTACCACCAGTGGTTGGAAACTTCCGACACCCTCTGAAACGGGGCAGACAAGACAGAGAGGCGCAATGGCAGACAAAAACCGTACGTGCAGACCCAGCCAAGGACAGAGGACGCTGTGCGTCACTCACCCACGGCCCTCTCACACTCAACCACCCTACACCAGAGTTCTGCACACTCCGATTTAGAAACAAAAAGAGCCGAGGGTCGGGGCGCCTGGGTGGCTTAGTCACTTGGGCATCCGACTTCGGCTCAGGTCATGACCTCACAGCTTGTGAGTTCGAGCCCCACATCAGCTGGCTGCTGTCAGCACAGAGCCTGCTTTGGATCCTCAGTCCCCTCTGTCTCTCTGCCCCTCCCCGGCTCACACTCTCTCTCAAAAACAAACATTAATAAAAAAAGAAAAAATAGCCAAGGGTCCACGGAGACAGCGTTTCCTAACAGAAATCTTTCAGAAGCACAGCAACAGCCTCCTCCTGTGCCCCTCAAACACCAACACCCCCAACCTCCAACACCAAATAAAGCTGCGTCCAGTACAACGTTATTATCTGTGCAGCATAATTACACGTAATGTAAGAGTCAGTATAGTCCACTACGCTGCAAGCTCAGGTTTCAATCTGACACAAGAAACTTCTCTCTGGTCAGTAATCATTCATGGTCTATCCCGCCCCCCCCCCCACCCCCTTTTACTTAGGATTGGAAGATAATGGAAATTACGAAACTAGGCAGAAAAAAACAGCTCTCCTGAGAAGCAGCCAAGCATTACTCCTTTTTGTTAGAAGGTACTAAAAACTTTCAGAGGGAGGAGTACACTACAACTATCAAAATAAGATGCTAAATGTAGAAATGAAAAAAGCAGCTATTTTTGGCCTTAAAATATGTGATCGCATTCCAGAGCTGATTTAACATATGGAGTCATCGGATCGAAGCATCTGCAGGATGACTATTGCACTAAAAATCACATTTACTTGGCTTCTAAAGCGACACTGCCTCCAATCCTGTGTCAGACGGCCTTTTCTAAACATGATCTTGAATGTATGTTCCAAGAATTCTAAGAATCTGACACAGGAGAACCTTGAGCTCAGGGACCCTCTGCTGTCAGCTCTCCAGGCTCTGAGCAGATGCAACCTGCCATCAAGTGGGGGTTTGTGAACTCGAGGTCCAGAGGGCGAATGCGGTCCGCGGATGCCTTTTGCTTGCCCCTCACCTTTCACAGGGTCCAAGCGTGGGACAAGCATTTTTCAGTTTACTAAGGGCCCCAACACCCCCTATAAGTTATTCCCAGCTGCTTCACACATTCGCTGTACCAGCTCAGCCCCTGCAGGCATTTCAATTTGCAATCTGTTCTCAAGGCTACCCTTGCGGCCTGCCTGTGCGCTACACTGAAAAAGCACAGAAACTTCAGTTCCTTCCCCGACACACCAGGGCTGCCTCTGGGGACTCCTTCCCAGCATAACCCCAAGGAGAAAGGACATGGAGCGTTCAGACCCTGACAGTCCATCCACATGGACCGTGCAGAGGTCAGAATGGAAGTGCCCCAGCAAACATGAACCCAAGCTCTTCCCAATCTCTTCTGCTTCCTGGGTCTTGCAGCTGTTGGTGAACTGAGGACCCAAGAGAGGCCCTGTCACCCTGATACCTGCTCCCAATCCTTCTTCCCCCTGAAGCTGACTTGAAGGTGCTCCAACCAGCCTCTGCCCTGGGATGTGAGCAGCTCCAACAGCAACTGATGCACCAGCACTCCATCCTGCCGTTCTGAGAGCATCCACTCGGCACAGTGGCCACTCCTGGACATGCGGCAAGAATTCGGCTGATGCACCATCAAGTACCCAGCTCTCACCTTCACTACACATGCCATAGAAGAAATCATACTTGATATAGTCAATCGATTAGCACAGTTAATGAAGTAGCCACTACACTGGGTTAAATGGTGCTCCCCCAAAGTCTGTGTCCACCCAGAACCTCAGGATGTGACCTTATTTGGAAACAGGGTCTTGACAAGCGTAATTAGTCACACTAGAGGAGAGTGAGCCCTAAACTCACTGCAACTAACAGCCACATAAGAGGAGGAGAAGAGGGGCGCCTGGGTTGCTCAGTTAAGCTTCTGACTCTTAATTTTGGCTCAGGTCTTGATCTCACGGTTCGTGAGTTAGAGCCCCGCACTGGGCTCTGTGCTGACGGTGCAGAGCCTGCTTGGGATTCTCTCTCTCACCTCCTCTCTCTGCCTGTCCTGTTCTCTCTCTCTCTCAAAATAAATAAACTTAAAAAAAAAAGTTTAAAAAAAAAGGGGGAGGAAAAGAGACACAGGGATGGGGAGACACACAGGAAGAGGGTCACAAGGCAGAGAATGCAGTGATACTTGGACAAGCCAAGGAACGCCCAGGGTGGCTCGTAACACTGGAAGCTGGAAGATGCAGGATGAACGCTCCCCTGGAGCCTTCAGGGGGACAGCGGCCTTCATCTCAGACTCATAGCCTCTGAAACTAGGAGACAAGAGGCTTCTGTGGCCATCAGCCACTCAGGTTATGATCATTTGTTACAGCAGCTCTCAGAAGCTTATACAGCACTCCAAGTTCACAGCCTGCTTTCAAAGTGACCCTAAAAGCCACAGGAATAGAACCAGGGTCAAGCAGCTGCTCCTGACTCTCTCTTAGCCAAACACAAGTAACTGGCAGGTCAAATCTGGGAACTCTTCCCAACTTTTATTTTTAAATTTATTTTTATTTATTTTGAGAAAGAGACAGAGAGCAAGCAGGGGAGGGGGAGGGAGAGAGGGGAGGAAGAGACAGGGAGAGGGAAAGGGGGAGGGAGACAGGGAGAGAGGCAGGGAGGGAGAATCCCAAGCAGGCTCCACACTCAGCACAGAGCCTAACGTGGGGCTCAAACTCACAAACCCTGAGATCATGACCTGAGCTGAAGAGGCAGATGTTTAACTGAGCCACCCAGGTGGCCTGATCTCTTCCAAACTTTTTAAAGTTCTTATATCCCAAGAATATGGCCTCTGTCCTAAAGTTTCAGATTGTTCTGCATGCAAAAGGGTCTGATGTCAGAAGACAGATCCATAAGGTACTGCAACTATATTTATAGTCATTTTTTCCTTTCTATCTATAATCTCATCCTACCTTGAATCCAGAAAATATTTGGGCCACTGCTTTCCTATGGAAATGCTTGAAGGTAAAATTATTTATTAAAAATAGGCGTGTGTTTCACACACCCCTTTATATAACAGAATGGATTTCAAGTAGATTTAAGAGGTGTCAATCCTCCCTTGGTGTAAAAATCAGTCACAGTTCCTGAGCTTCAGACATGTAGAAAAACTGCAAATTAACACCCCTGTATTACTGAAATGCAGAATAACTCAGAATCTCAGAATTTTAGGAACTCAGAAATGTAAAAAGTCATTTTCTGAAACAGCCATAGGACCGGGCTGTATGGGCCACGGAGACTGCCAGCTCGGGTAGCAAGGATCCATAATTGAAACATGAGGAGGCTTCGCCTGCAGGAAATGCTGCTTCCCTCCCCTATGTGGGCAGGGACAGGACAGAGCAGTTACACAGAGGTCAGAACACACAAGAATACTCTCGTGGCTGAATGTGGGCCAAGACCATCAAATTACGGGCCTCTTGTTCTTCCCCTGGAAGGATTCACATGGAGATAAGGTCACAAAGTCACCCACAAGAAACCAGTATAACAAGGCTGATGCTTGTATTAAGGCAAGCCTTCAGCTCCTTCCCTTTTAACTCGGAGCAAGAGAATTACTTCTCTTTAAGGTGGTGGGGGGGTCACCCATGATACCACTACTGCTGACATGTCCATCATACAGGTGTCATGTCAGATCAAAAGCCTTTGATCGGCACCCAAAGAGAAACTCATAAAACCGTTATTGTCACTGACTTATTCAGTACTTATCATCGAAGGCACACTGAACTGTAGTCTAGGACGTGCACAGATACTCACTAGATCCTCTGGAAGGCAACAATGATCTGAGGTCTCAGGCTGCAAAAGAGAAAAACAAGTGTTAACTAGATTTGCTTACAAAATACAGGTGTGTCAATGTGCCCTCCGTAAGACACCCCTTTTCACCTACTCCATTAGCCAAAGCAAAAAGTGTGCTAAAACACCGCAGGAGTGAGAGTGCGGGAGACCCAGCCACTCCCGTAAAGATGCCCCAGGTGGAAAGGTAAAGAGAAGAGAATGATCTAGAGAGCGATTTGACAAAATAGGCAACACTTAGATGTGTGATAACTGGGCACCCTCTCTCACAGCTTAAGACATACAAGCTGCATGCCCAGCGATTCAAACTCCGCCAGATTTTCGAGAGGCACCTTCACACATGTGCACCAACAGACGTAGCAGAAATGTTCAAAGGAGCACTGTCTGTAATAGAAAAAAGCTAAACACAACGCAGAAGTCCATCGAGAGTAGAATAAATAAAGTGTGTTACGTTCAAAGAGCAGACCACTACACGGCGATCAGAAGGAACGAGCCACAAAGCACACGCTACAACAAGGACGCGCTCCCACACGTAACAGGGACCAAGAAGCCAGGCCCAGAAGAGCACATACCGTAGGAGTCCATCTACATAAGGCTCAGAAGCCAGCAAAACAGGTCCAGTGTTCTAAGCCAGGACTGTGAGTTGGGATGGAGGGTATGAGCGAAAGGGGGTGCAGGGGGCTTCTGAGGGGTTGAGAAGTGTTGGATTTCTTCACTGGGAGCTGGCTAAAGGGGGACTCTGAGAAAGTTCAGTGAGCTATGCATTTGGATTTGGGCATTGCCTGTTTGCATGGTATACTTCAATAAGAAAGTTACCCAAATAAACTGAAGACTGGCATCCCATATGGCCCGGCAAATCTGGCCCCTGGAATATAGTCCAGAGAAACTCTTGCACATGTGCAAGAATGCTCACTGTATCTAACAGACCCAAAATGAGAAACGATCCTCACATCCACAAACAGGAGAACAGATCCACTGTGGTAGGTAGATTTATGCAAGGCAAGACTGCACAGCAGGGAAAATTAAGAACCAGAGCTTAAGCATCAACATGGATGCATGTGAAAAAGCAAGTTGCAGAGGAATACAAACCATACGACATAATTTATAACCAGTACAGAAACACAGAACACTTTACATGTTGTTTTAGTTTCATAAATACGAATTAACTCTGCAACAAAAAGCAGAGGAATAATAAATGCAGAATTCTGAATTCTGCAGGATACTTGCAGGGGAAGAAGAGAAAGGTAATTACCAAGGGGCACCCAGGGTGTTACAGAGGCCTTGGTAGGGCTCTGTTTCTAAAACTGGATGCTGGGTATCTGAGTGCTTGCTTTGCTTCTTTGTTCCTTACATAACATTATAAATCCTCTTTCATATCTATGCATTAGCTCACAATAAAATGACCGTATATACTTTGACACAGAAATTTCACTTCTAGAGACACTTGGCTCAGTCGGTTAAGCTTCCGACTTCGGCTCAGGTCATGATCTCACAGTTCTCGAGTTCAAGCCCCAAGTTGGGCTCTGTGCTGACAGCTCAGAGTCTGGAACCTGCTTCAGATTCTGTGTGTGTGTCTCTCTCTGGCCGCCCCCCCCCCCCCAGACCCTCAGGCTCTCTTTCAAAAATAAACATTAAAACACACACACACACACACACACACAAAACTTGGGACGCTTGGGTGGCTCAGTCAGTTGAGCGTCCAGCTTCAGCTCCAGTCATGATCTCGCAGTTTGTGGGTTCCAGCCCCGCGTCGGACTCTGTGCTGCTGACAGCTCAGAGCCTGGAGCCTGCTGAGGATTCTGTGTCTCCCTCTCTCTCTCTGACCCTTCCTCACACACTCTCTCTCTCTCAAATAAATAAACATTAAAAAAAGAAAAAAAAAACTTCATTTCTGGGAAATGATTCTACAAATATACTGAAAACAGCATAGATACAAAGCTATTCACTGTAGCATGTCAGTAACAGTAAACATTTAAAAGTCACCCACATACCCTTTAATCAGACTAAATTCATCAGGATCCATCCATTCAGTGGACTGTATTATGCCGTCTTTAAGAAAAAAGAGATCTTTATCCACTGATACAGAAGCATCTTTAAGAGATATAAACCGACAAAAGCAAGCTCCAAAACAGCATGTGGCGCTCGCTACCATTCTGTTTAATGTTGTTTTACAAATAAACCCTTCCAGACTTTGTCCTTGACAGAATACTGAGCTGAAGACCAAAGTGACTCTGGGTCAATAAACACCATTTAAATAAATATTTCAAAAGATCAGGCTATGGATGGCAATCAATTGAGACTACAGCAATGGGTCTCAAAGGAAGATCTCTGGAGAGAAAAAGGAGATTGGGAAAATGCGATACCATAGTTAGAAGCTGGAATTTAAGAAGACCATAAAACCTTGAACTTAAAGACGGTGGGAAGCAGGAGGAGAGAAAGACAATTACATTTTCAAAAACGTAAGGAATCTGACACCTCTGAGCTCCACTGAGAAAAAGGACTTGTTAAAATATTTCCAACCATGTGATGAATCAAAATAAAGATGTGGGGAGAGAAGGAACCGTGCTAAAAGAAATCATGGAGAGCAGTAAAGCCACAGAAACACAGGACTAAGAGTAAACAGCAGAGGAATCACGGTTACAGAAAATAACACAACAGCTACTCCAGCAAGGCAAACTAGAAAATAAAACCAAACAAGAAAACACTAACAAGAATTAGGAGCAAGGAAAAGGTGAGGTGGACTGAAGTGTGATGTAACTTGCTTTTCTCCCCTTTCATGGCCAGGTGTCAACTTGTAACATCTAAGATTAAAATATGCCATTTTATGACATTTATGATTAAAATGGCAAGCCTGGGTGGCTCAGGTGGTTAAGAAGAGGGGTGCCTGGGTGGCTCAGTTGGTTAAGTGTCTGACTTCGGCTCAGGCCATGAGCTCACAGTTTGTGAGTTCAAGCCCCACACTGGGTTATGTGCTGACAGCTCAGAGCCTGGAGCCTGCTTGGGATTCTCTCTCTCTCTCTCTCTCTCTCTCTCTCTCTCTCTCTCTCTGTCCCTCCCCCACTCATGCTCATGGGTGCTCTTTCTCAAAAATAAAGAAACAGCGATTCCAACCTCCTAACATTCTCATTGTATGTTATCTCAACCTTTTAGGGGGTTTCTAGAAACTACTATCCCTTGTGATGAAGAAATAATCATCCCATGTTCAGCAATTTCCTTCACTTTGGCTTGTTCTTTTTTTAAGTTTTGTTGTATTAAATGCAATCACTTAGGGGTGCCTGGCTGGCTCAGTCAGTGAAACGTCTAACTCTTGATCTTGGGGTGTTGAGTCTGAGCCCCACACTGGGTGTAGAGATTATCTAAAAATAAAATTTTTTTCAAAAGCTAAAAAAATAAAGACTAAAGAATAAATAAATGCAATCATTTAACATAAAACCAGCAAGAGTACTTTTCCTCAGTATGAAGGTATCTGTCAACCAGGCCTTCTCCTCGCACAGATGTGGGAACACTCTTGAATAAACCTCATCTAACAATGGTTATTTCATGATGGTGACTCAATGAATTTGTTTTTTGCTATCATCTTTGTTCTCTTCTATACTGCTTCAATTTTTCAATGACAAATACACTATTTTTCTAAAAACAAGCTCATTCTAAAGAAAACCTTAGACTTTTCAAAGTGGCTTAAATTTAAGAAAATGAAAATGACACGGACCACCCAAAGAAAAATCAAGTTCAATGAGAAAAGGGACACAAATGACCTGAACCATCAGTAGAAATGAAGTCAAAATTGTATTTTCCATCGTCACGCGTAAAAGATAAGAGGGGTCATGGGTAACTCCAAACCACAGTTAAACCACAGCCAAACAACAGCCAGTTGAAGGACAGGACGAAGTGATTTTCACATAAATTTTGCGTGTAAAACACACCTAGCATTTAGTAAGTAACATTATGCAAGTTATCCAAAATATATATTTTTTTAAGATTTTTATTTATTTAAATACGAAATTTATTGTCAAATTGGTTTCCATACAACAAAATATTTTTTTTAATCGTTTAGAACAACTGTTCAGAAACTTCACAAAAACAGGCTGGGTGAAAATGGTCCAAAGGCTAGCGTCTATTAAAATAGCTGGGGCGTGCCTGGGTGGCTCAATCAGTTAAGCATCTGACTCTGATCTCAGCTCAGGTCTTGTTCTCAGGGTTGAGAGTTCGAGCCCCACATTAGGCTCTGCACTGGGCACGAAGCCTAAAAAAATAGTCTATTTTTGACTGATCTCTGGCTTGAGCTCTACTTTAAATATTATAATGAAACGTGACTGAAGCGACTTTTCACTTGAGAAGTCATCTGGGGCACAGGTGCTAGTTAAGTTCAGTGCAGCCATGTTACTGTTTTGCTGGCTGGACAGGCTCCCCTTTGCCATACAAGCTCCTCATGCCTTCACTACTCAAACCCCAATTCCTGTCCGTGTCCCCACTCAGCCTAAAAAATGAACATCAGCCCCCTCCCATATTTTTCTCTCCTATCCCACCAAGAGACTTTCTAGTCTGAAGGTTCAGCTTGTGCACCAATTTAGGGATAAATCGAAAGGTTTCAGAACAAGACTGGCTACTTCCAGGACCCTGATCCCAGGCTTACATGTGTACTTTCCACCCTTCACTCCCACATACCAACATCAATAAAACAGGGATACCACCACAGATCCCACTGACATTAAAAGGGGAACGAGGGAACAGTACAAACAACTCTAACAAATTTGACAATGTAGATGAAATAAACAAATTTCTTCAAAACCACAACCACCTAGGGGCATCTGGCAGGCTCAGGCAGTGGAGCGTGCGACTCTTGATCTCAGGGTTGTGAGACTGAGCCCTACATTGGGTGTAGAGATTACTCAAAAATAAAAATAAATAAATACAACTGTGTAAAACATGTAGAATAAACCATGCATCTGTTAAAAACATTGAATTTGTAATTTCAAAACTTCTCACAAAGAAAACTGGCCTAATGTCCTCACAACCGATCACACCAAACAGTAAGAAAGAAATCATATCACTCTTACACAAACTCTTTAGAGGAGGAGGATATACTTCTCAATTGTCTTATGGAGCCGGCATAACTTGGATACCAGAACTAACTTGACAAGGATATTATAAGAAAATGACAGATAGTATTCATCATGAACACAGGTGCAGAATTCCAAAACAAGGCATCAGCAAACCGAATCCAACAATACATTAAAAGGATAACATATTAAGCACAAATGGGATTTTTTCCCCCAGGAACGCAAGGCTGTTTCAACATGCCAGAATCTGTGTGATTCACTACATTAACAGATTAAAGGTGAAAAACCAATATGATCATCATAAAAAATGCAGAGAAAGTTTTTCACAAAATCCAACATCTGTGGGGCTCCTGGGTGGCTCAGTCGGCTAAGTGTCTGACTTTAGCTCCGGTCATGATCTCCCAGTTCTTGGGTTCAAGCCCCACATCGGGCTCCGTGCTGACAGCTCAGAGTCTGGAGCCCGTTTTGGATTCTGTGTCTCTCTCTCTCTCCTCCCCTTCCGTGCTCGTGCTTCTCTATCTCTCAAAAATTAATAAACATTAAAAAAAATTAAAAACAAATCCAACATCTGTTCATAATAAAAAGTTCTCGGAAACCTAGGAATAGAAAGGAACCTTCTCAGTCTGATAAAAGACGTCCAAGAAAAACTACACCCAACGCTATACATAATGAAAAAAATACTGAACACATTCCTTCTCAGGTCAGTAACAAGACAAAGATGTCTGTTTTCCAACTTCTACTCAACCCTGTACTGGTGGTCCTGACCAATGTAATAAGACAAGAAGAAAGAGCAAACAACTGAGATTTTATATATATATGTTTGTTTTTTTGAGAGAGAGACAGCATGCGTGCATAAGCAGGGAAGGGGTGGAGGCAGGGAGGATCTCAAGCAGGCTCCACACCCTGCGTGGAGTGTGAGGAGGGGCTCGATCTCATGATGGTGAGATCATGACCTGAGCCAAAATCAAGAGTCGGACACGTAATTGACTGAGCCCCCCAGGTGTCCCAAAACATTGTATTTTTAATTTTTTTTTAATTTATTTATTTTGAGAGAGAGACAGAGCAAGTGAGGGAGGAGCAGAGAGAGAGGGAGAGACAGGATCCCAAGCAGGCTCCACACCACCAGCAATGCAGAGCCCAACGAGTGGCTCCAGCCCATGTGTGAGATCATGACCTGAGCCAAAACCAAGAGTTGGACGCTTAATCGACTGAGCCACCCAGGTGCCCCAAACACTGAGTTTTTAATTTTTTTTTTTTTAACGTTTATTTATTTTTGAGACAGAGAGAGATAGAGCGTGAACAGGATGGGTCAGAGAGAGAGGGAGACACAGAATCTGAAACAGGTTCCAGGCTCTGAACTGTCAGCACAGAGCCCGACGCGGGGCTTGAACACATGAACTGCGAGATCGTGACCTGAGGGGAAGTCGGACGCTTAGCCGACTGAGCCACCCAGGCACCCCAAACATTGAGTTTTTAAAAAACAGTAAAACGGGCTCCTGGGTGGCTCAGTCAGTTGGGCGTCCGACTTCCGCTCAGGTCATGATCTCACAGTTGGTGGGTTCGAGTCCCATGTCGGGCTCTGTGCTGAGACAGCTCAGAACCTGAAGCCTGCTTCAAATTCTGTGTCTCCTCCTCTCTCTGCCCCTCCCACACTCATGCTCTGTCTCGTTCTCTCAATAATAAACATTAAAAAAAAAAGAGTAAAATAGTCTTTATTCACAGTTGATGTGACTGTAGAAAACCCAAAGGAACCTATAAACGATCTTTGAAATTTAATAAGTGAATTCAAGAAAGTCTCTAGGTATAAAATCAACATATGAAGTAAATAGCATTTCTATATAATTTTAACAAACAACTTGACAATGAAATTAAAAATAAATCCTACATATAATTAGAAAAAGCAGAACATCTAGAAATAAATTTAACAAAAGACACCCTCCGTGGAAATGAGAAAAATACTTTTTTTTTTCTCAACAATTTTTTGTTTCTCAACAAATTTCTCAACGATTTCTTGAGAGAAATTAAAGACCCTGAAGAGACGGAGAGATATACCATGCTCATGGGTCAGAACAGAGATCAGGAAACATTTTCTGTAAAGGGCCAGATAGTAAATATTTTAAATTCTGTGCATCGTATTTTCTACATCACAACCCCTCTGCCATTGTAGCATGAAAGCAACCATAGCCAATGATGAATGAGCATGGCTGTGTCCAGTAAAACTTTATTTTCAGAGGGGAAGATGGAGGTGGAGTAGAAGGACCCTAGGCTGGGGCACCTGGGTGGCTCAGTCGGTTAAGCGTCCGACTTCGGCTCAGGTCACGATCTCGCGGTCCGTGAGTTCGAGCCCCGCGTCAGGCTCTGGGCTGATGGCTCAGAGCCTGGAGCCTGCTTCCGATTCTGTGTCTCCCTCTCTCTCTGTCCCTCCCCCATTCATGCTCTGTCTCTGTCTCAAAAAGAAATAAAACGTTAAAAAAAAAAAAAGGACCCTAGGCTTGCCTTGTCCCATGAATAAAACTAGGTGAACTATCAAATCACCCTAACTACCTGAGAAATTGATCTGAAGACTGGCAAAAGAAACTCCACAACTAAAGATGGAGAAAAGGCCACATTAAAGAAGGTATGAGTGCTGAGATGAAGCTTGGGAAAGAAATGGATCGTGGCCGCTGTGGTAGGGAGGGAGAAACTATAGTGGGGAAGGAAAAAGACAGACTGGCACACGGGAGTGCATGGGGAAAACATATCCCCACAGTAAATGGCTTGGAAAGTAAGAAGGGACAAATTCTGTGAGTTCTTGCAACCAATAAGAGTTAAAGCCTAGAGTTCGAAAGGTCAGTGGGCTTGGCAGGGATAGAGCCCAGAGGGCATCGGGGCTACTCTTGGAGAGAAGGCAGGGCAAACAGCCCTCGGACATACAGCATGAAAACTGCAGTCTGAAGAGCACCCAGGGCACAAAGTGGGGAGGTTAGTTGCTCATCTCAGAGCACGTCCCAGAGAGACAGCCATCACAGAGAGACCCCTCTGGGAACAAAGGAACTGTCAGGCATCACTTCTCTCCTACCCCTCAGCATAAACACAGAGCCACCTGCAGGAACCAACCCAGCGCCAACACCTGCTACCTAACTTGCTTACGCCAAGCCTCCCCCACCCATGTTCATGCTTGCCCTCCGCAGTCACGCTTGCCTCGATCCCAGCATGGCAGGCCCTGTCTCCCAGAAGACAGGTGCAAACCTTTATCCATATCACGTCTCCCCACCTGGGAGTTTTGCAAAGCCTCAGTTTCAGTGGCAGCGGTGACAGGTCCCATTTCACAAGCAAACTAGAGCACACACAGGCCATGAACCAAACACAGCCCACAAAAGGCAAAGAGAGCCTCTGCAGATGACTAGCCTAAAGGATAAAATGGCCAGGACACAACAGCAGAGCACTCACAACACACATTGGAGATATTCCCAGAAGTTCCAGGCCCTGGGGTACAGGAGGAGCTACATGGCAGGGCACTACGGGACCTCCTCTTCATAAGACCATTACCCTCAAGAACAGATGTAGCCGGCTTTCCTAATACACAGAAACAGGAATACAGACTTACATAAGATGAGAAGACAGAGGAATTTGCCCCAAATGAAAGAACAGGACAATGCCACAGTCAGAGATCTAAGCAAAACAGATACAAGCAACATGTCTGATGGAGAATTTATTCTTTTTTATTTTTTTTTATTTAAAAAAAAAATTTTTTTAACGTTTATTTATTTTTGAGACAGAGAGAGACAGAGCATGAATGGGGGAGGGGCAGAGAGAGAGGGAGACACAGAATTGGAAGCAGGCTCCAGGCTCTGAGCCATCAGCCCAGAGCCCGACGCGGGGCTCAAACTCACGGACTGTGAGATCGTGACCTGAGCTGAAGTCGGACGCTTAACTGACTGAGCCACCCAGGCACCCCTCTGATGGAGAATTTAAAGCAATGATCATAAGGATACTCAACGGACTTGAGAAAGAGTAGAGAACAACAGTGAGATCCTTGACACTAAGAAAAGGAATAACATAGCAGAAATAAAGGGCTCAATAAATAAAATGAGAAACACACTTGATGGAATGAACAGCACTGTGGAAGAGGCAGAGGAACGAATTAACAGAATAATGGAAAGTAATCAAGCTGAACAAAAGAGACAAAAAGGAATTATGCAAGGCGAGAATAGATTTAAGGAACTCAGTGATTCCATCAAACATAGTAAAATTTTATTATAGGAGTCCCAGAAGAAGGAGTGAGAGAAAAGGGGGAAGAGCATTTACTTGAAGAAATGATAGCTGAAAACTTCCCTTATCTAGGCAAGGAAGCAGATATTCAGATCCAGGAGACACAGAGAACCTCCAATAAAATCAACAAAAGCAGATCCACACTAAAACACACTGTAATTAACATAGCAAAATATAGTGATAAGGAAAAAATATTAAAAGTAGCAATACAAAAGAAGACTGTTACATACAAAAGAAACCCCAGAGGTGCCTTGGTGGCTTAGTCCATTGAGCATCTGACTTGATTTCAGCTCAGGTTCATGATCCCAGGGTCATGGGATATAGCCAGGCGTCCAGCTCTGCACTAGGCATAGAGTCTGCTTGGGATTCTCTCTCTTCCTTCCTCTGCCCCCTCCCTAACTTGCACTATCTAGAAATTTTTTTTAATTAAAAAATAAAAAGAAAGAAAGAAAGAAAGAAAAAAAGAAACTCCATAAGGCTATCAGCTGAAACTTTCCAAGGCAGAAAGGAGTGGCACGTTATATTCAAAGTGCTGAATGGGAAACACCTGTAGCCAAGAATCCTCTATCCAGAAAGACTATCATCAAGAATGGAAGGAAAGATAGAAAGTTTCCCAGACAAAAACCAAAATAGTACATGACCACTAATCCAGTCCTGCAAATAATATTAAAGGGGACTCTTTAAGTGGAAAGGAGAGACCAAAAATGACTGTATGAGGGTAGAAAACAGAAATGCAGTTAAAATGAGTATTTCTATTTACAAAAAAAAAACAAACAGCCAAGAAACACACAAAAGGATATAACACACTATACCTAAAACATGGGGAAGATAGGAAAAAAGAATGGTTCAAACCTAAATGACCATCAGCTTAATACAGACTGCTATATGCAGAAGAGGTTATACACAAACCTGATAGTAACCACAATTCAAAAATCACTAACAAATACGCAAAGGATAAAAAGAAATCCAAATAGCTAAAGAAAACCAGCAAACCATGAAAGAGAGAAAGACAAGAAAGGATCAGAGAAAATCTTCAGCAACAGTCACAAAACAAGTAATAAAATGACAATAAATATATGGCCATCAATAACAACATTGAATGTAAATGAACTAAACACTCTAAGCAAAAGACATAGGTTGGGGCGCCTGGGTGGCTACGTCAGCCAAGCAGTTGACTGGGGCTCAGATCATGATCTCCTAGTTCGAGAGATCAAGCCCCGCATCCGGCTCTATGCTGAAAGCATGGAGCCTGCTTGGGATTCTCTCTCCCTCTCTCTCTCTGCCCCTCTCACACACGCATGCACACTCTCTCAAAATAAAAAAAAAAAAAAAAGACACGAGTTTACAAAATGGATTAAAAAACAAGACCCATGTATATGCTGCCCACAAGATACTCATTTTAGACCTAAAAACACCTGCAGATTTAAAGTGAGGGGATGAAGAAACATCACGCAAATGGATGTCAAAAGAAAGCCAGAGTAGCAATACTTAGACGAAATAGAATTTAACAGAAAAGAGACAGAGAAGGACACTATAGCAAAGCAAATAATCCAACAAGAAAATCTAACAATTATAAATATTTATGCACTCAATATAGAAGCACCCAAATACATAAAATACTTAACAAATAGAAAGGAACTGATCGATAATACAAAAATAATAGGGGACTTTAACACCTGACTTACACCAAAGGACAGATTATCTAAACAGAAAATCAACAAGGAAACAATGGCTTTGAATGACACACTGAA
The DNA here is from genome assembly GCF_027475565.1 of Acinonyx jubatus. Classification (NCBI taxonomy): domain Eukaryota; kingdom Metazoa; phylum Chordata; class Mammalia; order Carnivora; family Felidae; genus Acinonyx; species Acinonyx jubatus. The sequence goes on along the minus strand of NC_069385.1, from coordinate 138,592,192 downwards.
CAGATGGGTTTGAGAGATATATTCAGAACATTCCATCCTAAAACAGAATACACATTCAGGGTGCTGGGGTGGCTCAGTCAGTTAAGTGTCTGACTTTGGCTCAGGTCATGATCTCATCATTGGTGGGTAGAAGCCCCACGTTGGGGTCTGTGCTGACAGCTTCAGATTCTCTGTCTTCCTCTCTCTGCCCCTCTCCCACTCACGCACACACTTGCGCGCTTTCTCTAAAAGAAATAAACATTAAAAAAAAAAACTTTTTAAACAAAAGCCGAATACATGTTCAAGTACACATTGAGCTCTCCCCAGAAGAGATCACATATTGGGCCACAAAACAAGCCTCAACAAATTTAAAATGATCAAAGTCCTATACCATGCATCTTTTTGGACCAGAACACTATGAACCTTGAAGTCAACCACAAGAAAAAATCTGGAAAGAGCACAAATACATGAAGGTTAAATAACATGCTATTACACAATGAAAAAGTACATGGAAACAAATGAAAATGAACATACAATGGTTCAAAACCTTTGGGACACAACAAAAGCAGTTCTAAAAGGGAAGTTATAGCAATGCAGACTTACTTCAAAAAGCAAGAAAAATCTCAACTAAACAACCTAACCTTGCACCTAAGAGAGCTAGAAAAGGAACAACAAATGAAGCCCAAAGACAGCAAAAGGAAGGGAAAAAAAAAAAAAAAAGATCAGAGCAGAAATAAATGCTACAGAAACTAAAAAACACTATAACAGATCAACGAAACCAGGAGCTGGTTCTTTGAAAAAAACAAAAAACAATACAATTGATAAACCTCCAGCCAAACTCATCAAGAAAAAAAGAGAAAGGACTCGAAGAAATAAATCATAAATGAGAGAGGGGAAACAACCAACATCTTAGAAATAGAAACAATTGCAAAATATATTATGGAAAACTACATGCCAACAAATTGGACAACCTCAAAGAAATGGATAAATTCCTAGAAACATATAACCTACCAAAACAGAAACCAGGAAGAAATACAAAATTTGAACAGACTGGTTGAATCAGTAATCAAGCAAAGAAATTTAATCAGTAATCAAAAAACTCCCAATGAATAAAAGTCTAGGACTAGATGGCTTCACAGAGGAATTCTACCAACATTTAAAGAAAAGTTAACACCTATTCTTCTCAAATTATTCCAAAAAATAGAAGAGGAAGGAAAGCTTCCAAATTCATTCTATGAGGCCAGCCTTACCTGGATTCCAAAACCAGATAAAGACACTACAAAAAAAGACAACTACAGACCAGTACCTGTGATGAACAAAGATGCAAAAATCCTCAACAAAATGCTAGCAAACCAAATACAACAATACATTTAAAAAATCATTCCGTGCACCTGGGTGGCTCAGTTAAGCATCCGAATTTGGCTCAGGTCATGATCTCACAGCTTGTGGGTTCAAGCCCTGCATCGGGCTCTGTGCTGACAGCTCAGATCTTGGAGCCTACTTCAGATTCTGTGTCTCCCTCTCTCTCTGCCCCTCCCCCACTCATGCTCGGTCTTTCTCTCTCTCAAAAATAAAACATTAAAAAAAAACCAAACCATTCACCATGATTAAGTGGGATCTATTCCTGGGTTGCAAGGGTGGTTCAGTATGTGTAAACTAATCAACACAATAAATCACACCAGTAAGAAAAAGGGTAAGAACTATATTATCATTTCAACAGATGCAGAAAAATCATTTGACAAAGTACAACATCAACTCATGATAAAAACCCATAACAAAGCTGGTTTAGAGGGAACACATCACAACATAACAAAGGCCATGTATGAAAAACCCACAGCTAACATCATCCTCAATGGGAAAAAACAGAGCTTTTCCCCTAACGTCAGAAACAAGACAAGGATGTCCACTCTCACCACTTTTGTTCAACATAGTACTCAAAGTCCTAGCCTCAGCAATCAAACAACAAAAAGAAATGGCATCCAAATCAGTAAGGAAGAAGTAAAACTTTCACTACTGGCAGACGACATGATACTACACACAGGAAACTCAAAATACTCTACCAAAAAACTGCTATAACTGATAAATTCATTAGAATCATAGGATACAAAATCAATCTACAGAAACCTGTTACATTTCTATGTATCAACAATGAAGCAGCAGAAAGAAAAATTAAGAAAACAATCCCATTTACAACTGCACCAAAAAATAATAAGATGCCTAGGAATAAACCTAAGAAGAAAAAGACCTGTACTCTGAAAATATAAACTACTGATGAAAGAAATTGAAGATGACATAAAGAAATGGAAAGACATCCCATGCCCATGGATTAGAAAACCAAATATTGGGGGCACCCTGGGAGGTTCAGTTGGTTGAATGTCCGACTTCAGCTCAGGTCATGATCTCATGGCTCAGGAGTTCCAGCCCTGCGTCAGGCTCTGTGCTGACAGCTCAAAGCCTGGAACCTGCTTCGGATTCTGTGACTCCCTTTCTCTCTGCCCCTCCCCCACTCACATTCTGTCTCTCAAAAATAAAAAAAAAAAATATTAAAAAGAAAAACAAAATTGTTAAAATGTCCATACCACCAAAAGCAATCTACAGATTTAATGCAATCTCTACCAAAATACCACCAGCATTTTTTACAGAGCTAGAACAAACAACCCTAAATTTGCATGGAACCACAAAAGACCCCAAACAGCCAAAGCGATCTTGAAAAAGTAAAGCAAAGCTGGAGGCATCATAATTCCAGACTTCAAATTACACTACAAAGCTGTAGTGATCCAGGCAGTATGGTACTGGCACAAAAACAGACACATGGATCAACAGAACAGGATATAAAACCAGAAATGAACCCACAATTATATGGTCAATTAATCTTTGACAAAGCAGTTAAGAATATCCAATGGGAAAAAGACAATCTCTTCAACAAATGGTGCTTAAAAAAAAAGTGGACAGCTACATGCAAAAGAAAGAAACTAGACCACTTTCTTACATCACACACACACACACACACACACACACACACTTCAAAGTGCATTAAAAACCTAAATGTAACACCGCAAGCCATAAAAATCCTTGAAGAGAACACAGGCAGTAACTTCTTTGACACTGGCAAAAGCAACATTTTTCTAGATAGGTCTCCAGAGGCAAGAGAAACAAAAGCAAAAATAAACTATTGGGACTACATCAAAATAAAAAGCTTCTGCACGATGAAGGAAACAATCAACAAAACTACAAAGCCACCTAATGAATGGGAGATCATATTTGCAAATGACATATCTGATAAACAGCTAGATCCCAAAATACATAAATAACTGATATAACTCAACACCCAAAAAATGAATAATCCAATCAAAAATGGGGAAGACGCGAATAGACGTTTTTCTAAAGACGACATACACATGGCCAACAGGCACATGACAAGATGCCCAACATCACTCATCCTCAGGGAAATGCAATTCAAAACTACAATGAGGTACTCCTGCCAGAATGGCTAAAATCAACAACACAAGAAACAAGTGTTGGCAATGATGTGGAGAAAAAGGACCCTCTTGTACTGTTGGTGGGAATGCAAACTGGTGCAACCACTGTGGAAAACAGTATGGAGGTTCCTCAGAAAGTTAAAAATAGAAGTGCCCTATCATCCAGTAATTGCACTACTGGGTATTCACCCAAAAAAATACCATAACACTAATGCAGAGGGATACATGCACCCATATGTTTATTGCAGTATTATTTACAACAGCCAAAGAATGGAAGCAGCCCAGTGTCCATCAATAGATGAATGGATAAAGAAGCAGTGGTATGTATATGTATACACACACACACACACACACACACACACAATGGATTAGTACTCAGCCATTAAAAAATGAACTCTTGCCATGTGCACAACACAGATGGAGCTTTAGCATATAACGCTAAGCAAAATAAGAGAAAGACAGATACCATATGATGCCACACATATGTGAAATTTAAGAAACAATCAAGGAAAGGAAAAAAAGACACAAACCAAGAGACAGACTCTTAAATGTAAAGAACAAATAGATGATCACCAAAGGGGAGGTAAGTGGGGGGATGGGGATTAAGAGTACATTTATCATGATGAACACTGAGTACTGTATAGAATTACTGAATCACTATATTATATACCTGAAACTAACATAGAAAATAAATAAAACACTAACAAAAATAACACTTTTAAACACTAATTGCCACTTGTCAAAAAACAAAAATAAAAAGACCCTGTACCAACTATATCAGATTCCTAATTGCCCAAACCTATCCATCCATCCCTTCTACCTTGCTAAAAGGATCCTGCTTTTGTCTGCTATTTCAACATGCTCAGTTTTAAAATACTTTCTTCTTTTATCTCTACTGTTGTTCAGAGTAGCTGCATGATCCTGTTCCAGCCAATGAAATGTAAAGAGAAATCTGCTGTTGGAACTTTCTGGAAAGCCACTATTACACCAGTAAAAAAGGGTGAAGCTCAACTGGCACACCCCTCTTGCTTTGCCTTCCTCATCTTCTCTGCTTAGAATTTGGATACAATGGCTGATGGTACCACAACCACCTCCTGATGGGACTAGAAACTAGAAGGGAGACCGAACCTGGACAGCCACACCAAGCCTGGGCACACTGTTTCCAAACTGATTATAATGAGAAAAAAATAAAATCCTCAGTTAAGCCATTGTAGCTAGGGTTCTGTTATTCATGGACCAATACGATCATCAATACAATAAATGAAAAACTGGGGCGCCGGGGTGGCTCACTCAGTTAAGCGTCTGACTTCGGCTCAGGTCATGATCAGGTCATGGGATCGAGCCCTGTTTGGGATTCTCTCTCTCTGCCCCGCCCCCACTCACTCTTTCTCTCTCAAAATAAACTTTCAAAAAAGATGAAGAAAAAAATACAGTAAATGAAAAACACACACCATCACTACTTACAACTAAATTAACCCATCCATTAATTCAAGAGGAAAACCAACAGAGATCATACCTTAACAGTAGTAGAATTCAATTTCATACCACATCGGTAGGTCCTTGCTATCTGTGGAGTAAGATGGATTTCCTTGGTAAGTTGTCTCCATTTTCTACACTCAGGTTTTGTACATTGAACCTACATGGAAAGTAACATGTCAAGGTCAATGAGTTGGCTAATCTTATGCTAGCATTTCCATCCTCTACCACTCAGTCTGCCATCTTTTCCACCCGATCTGACCAACCTTTTTGCACTAAGTACTTTTTCTCCTCCTTGCATGACCAGCACCCATATAATCCGCTTTTACCGCATAAAGTAAATACTGATTCAATACCAGCTCAGGCACGAAGAAAGCACAAAGGAGACCTAAGTACTGTTGTAATAAAGGCTTTACAGTTTTAACCCAAAGAAATAATCAGAGCTAAATTTAGTCAAAAAGCATGGACATTAAACAGAACTGGATCCTGGAACAGCTTTAAAAAAAAAAAAGAAAAAAAAGACACTAGTGGAAAAAAAACAATGAAATCCAAATAAATTCTGTAATATAGTTATTAGTACTATACCAATGTTATTTTCTGAGCTCAGTATCATGGCTGTTGGGTGATAACATCAGGAGAAACTGGATAAAGGACACATTGGAATTCTGTTACTATCCTTGCAACTTTTCCATAAATTTAAAATTATTCCAAAGTAAAAGGTTTATTTTTTGAGTGTGCAGCTATCCATAAAGTCGAACACCTCCTTCACATACATACAAAAATTAATTCAAAATGGATCAAATACCTAAATGAAGAGCTAAAGTGATAAAATCTTAGAAGAAAACACAGAAGTTAATCTTAATGACCTCAGATTTGGCAATGGATTCTTGGATATGACACCAGAAACACAAGCAACAAAAGAAAAAATGGATAAACTGAACTTCAAAATTAAAAATTTTTATGCATCAAAAGACACTATCAAGAAGTGAAAAGGCAACCTATAGGAGAAAATATTTGCAAGTCGTATATCATGAGGGCTTAGGATCCAAAATATATAAAGAACTCTTACAATTCAACAACAAAAGATAAACAACCCAATTAAAAATGGGAAAAAGATGCCTTTCATTTTTTTTTTTTTTTTTTTGTCTGATTGCTGCATAAAGAAATAAAAAGCATGGGGAGACTAAGTGGCTCAGTCGGTTAAGTGTCTGCCTTCAGCTCAGGTCATGATCTTGCAATTTGAGAGGTCAAGTCCTGTGTTGGGTTCTGTGCTGGCAGCACAGAGCCTGGAGCCTGCTTTGGATCCTATGTCTCCATCTCTCTCTGCCCCTCCCCCACTTGTGCTCGCTCTCGCTCTCTCTCACTCTTGCTCTCTCTCTCAAAAAAGTAAATAAGCATTTAAAAGAAGAAATAAAAGGCATCCAAATTGGTAAGGGAGAAGTAAAACTGTTACTACCGGCAGATGACATGATACCATATATAGAAAACTCTAAAGACTCCACCAAAAAACTATTAGAATAAATTCAGTAAAGTTGCAAAATATAAGATTAACATACAGAAATCTGTTGCCTTTCTATATGCTAATTAACGAAGTAGCAGAAAGAGAAATTAAAAAAAAAACAATCCCAATTTACAATTACACCAAAAATAAAAATACCTAGGAATAAAGTTAACCAAGGAAGTGAAAGATCTGTACTCTGAAAACTAAGATAATAATGGAAAAAACTGAAGATGACACAAATGGAAAGATATATCATGCTCACGGATTGAAAGAATATTGTCAAAATGTCCATACTACCCAAAGCAATCTACAGATTTAGTGGAATCTCTACCAAAATACCAACAGCATTTTTCACAGAACTAGAATAATGCTAAAATTTGTATGAAGCCACAAAAGACCTTGAATCCAAAGCAATCTTGAGAAAGAAAAGAACTGGAGGTATCACAATCCCAGATTTCAAAATATACCACAAAGCTGTAGTAATCAAAACACTACGGTGCTGGCACAAAAACAGACACACAGGTCAATGGAACAAGATAGAGAGCCCAGAAATAAACCCATGTTTATATGATCAATTAATCTACAATAGAGAAGAATATACAATAGGGGAAACACAGTCTCTTCAATAAATGTGCTGAGAAAACTGGACAGCTACCTACAAAAGAATGAAACCAGACCACTTTCTCTCACCATACACAAAAATAAACTCAAAATGGGTTAGAGATCTAAATGTGAGACCTGAAACCATAAAACTACTAAAAGAAAACATAGGCAGTAATTTCATGGACATTGGCCTTAGTAACATTATTTATGGATAGGTCTCCTAAGGCAAGGGAAACAAAAGCAAAAATAAACTACTGGGAACACATCAAAATAAAAAGTTTGCACAGTGAAGAAACCATCAACAAAACCCAAAGGCAATCCAGTGAATAGGAGAAGACATGCAAGTGATACGTCTAATAAAGAGTTAATATCCAAACTATATATAAAGAACTTTTACGACTCAACACCAAGAAAACAAATAACCTGATTAAAAATGGGCAGAGATAGGGGAGCCTGGGTGGCTCGGTCGGTTAAGCGTCCGACTTCGGCTCAGGTCATGATCTCACAGTCTGTGAGTTCGAGCCCCGCGTCAGGCTCTGTGCTGACAGCTCAGAGCCTGGAGCCTGTTTCAGATTCTGTGTCTCCCTCTCTCTCTGCCCCTCCCCTGTTCATGCTCTCCCACTGTCTCAAAAATAAATAAACGTTAAAAAAAAAAAATTAAAAAAAAAAATGGGCAGAGAACCTGAACAGACATTTTTTCACAGATGACATACAGATGACCAACAGACCCATGAAATGATGCTCAACATCACTCATCATCAGGGAAATACAAATCCAAACCACAATGATATCACCTTAAGCCTATAAGGAGGACTAGTATTAAAAAGTCAAGAAATAGGGGCACCTGGGTGGCTCAGTCAATTAAGCATCCGGCTCTTGATCTGGGCTCAGGTCATGATCTCATGGTTTGTGAGTTCGAGCCCCACATCAGGCTCTATGCTGACAGTGTGGAGCCTGCCTGGGATTCTCTCTCTGCCCCTTCCACTCCCACTCCCTCAAAAGAAATTAAAAAAAAAAAAAACATCAAAAATAATGTAAATAGTAAGTGTTGGTGAGGATGTGGAGAAAAGGGAACACTCATGCACTGTTGGTAGGAATGTAAATTGGGGCAACCACTGTGGAAAATATATGAAGTTTCCTCAAAAAATAAAAAATCAAAATACCAGATGATCCAATAATTCCACTACTAGGTATTTACCCAAAGAAAATGAAAACATTAATTTGAAAAGATACATGCACCCCTATGTTTACTGCAGCCTTGTTTACAATAACCAAATTATGACAGCAAGCGTCAATCAATAGATGAATGGAGAAAGAAGATGTGGTGTAGGGGGTGCTTGGGTGGCTCAGTTGGTTAAGCGTCTGACTCTTAATTTCAGCTTAGGTCATGATCTCACGGTTCGTGAGATCAAGCCCCACATCAGGCTTTGCAGTGGCAGCATGGAGCCTGCTTGGGATTCTCTCTCTCTCTCTCTCTCTCTCTCGCTCTCGCTCTCTGCCCCTCCCCCACTCTCACATGCTTGCACACTCTCAAAATAAAAAAGATGATGATGTGGGATATATATACACAATAGAACACAGCCATAGAAAACAATGAGTCTCTGCTGTTTGTAACAACATGGATGAACTCAGTGTTGTGCTAAGTGAAATAAGTCAGAAAAAGACAAATACCATATGATCTTGCTTATATGTGGAACCTAAAAAATAAATGAATCACAACAACAACAAAAAGAGACTCAAATACAGAGAACTGCTGGTCGCCAGAGGGAGGTGGATAGAGGGATGGGCGAAATAGGTGAAGGCAACTAAGACCTACAAACTTCCAATTATTAGTTAAGTCACAGAAACGAAATGTACAGCATAGGGAATCAATAATATTTCAAAATGGACGGAAGACTTACAGTTATTTCTCCAAAGATGATAAACAAATGACCAACAAGCACACACACAAAAAATGCATTAGTCGTTACAGAAATCAAAACCACAGCAAGACACCCCGCGAGTGGTATCTGTCACTCACACCCACTACGATACATAGAATCAGATTAATGGAAAATGAGAGTTAGTGAGGATATGGTGAAATCTGAAGCCTCATGCACTACCGCTGGGAATGAAGACAGTACAGCAATCTGCTATGGAGAACAGTCTACAAGTCCCTCTAAGAGTAAAACATAGAATTACCATATGACCCAGCAATTTTATTCCAAGGTATATATGTACCAAACAGAACTGAAAGCAGATAATTCAAATATTCACACACAAATGTCCACAGCAACAACTACTTGCAATAACAAAAAGGTGACAACAACCCAAACGTCATCAGATAAATGGATAAATAGAATCTGACCACCCCACATTATGGAACATTACCCATGAAAAGGAATGAAGTACAACAGAGATAAACCTCAAAAACGTTATGCTCTGAGAAAGAAGCCAGTCACGAAAGGTCACATGCTGCATGATTCCTTTACGTAAAACATCCTAAAGAGGTAATCCATAAAGATCAGGGGCTGTCAGGAGCTGGGGGAGCGGAAATGGAAGGGGACTGCTTGATGGGCACAGGTTTCTTCTGTGAACGATGGAGAGGCTTTGCAATTAGTATTTGGTTGCACAGCACTGTCAGTGTAATAGATGCCTCTACACTGTGCACTTTAAAATAGTTTCGGGACGCCTGCTTGGCTCAGTGGAACAGCATGCGACTCCCGGTTCCAGGGTTGTGAGTTCGAGCCGCATGTTGGGTACAGAGATTACTTAAATAAAACTTAATGAAAGAATAGTTAAGTTTGTTATGTGAGCTTTGCATCAATAAAAAAACTTTTAGGGGTGGCTGAGTCAGTTGAGCGTCTAGCTCTTGATCTTGGTTCAGGTCATCATCTCATGGCTCGTGGGTTGGAGCCCCACATCAGGCTCTGTGCTGACAGAGCCTGCTTGGGATTCTCTCTCTCTCCCTCTCTCTCAAAATAAATAAATAAACGTAAAAAAGTAATTAATAAATTTTAAGTGTACAAGAGAAACTCAGAATTACCTATATTTTAAAAATTAGCCATTTATTAAATGATGGTATATTTACCTAATAATATACACAATCATTAAAATATATCTTCAAGCATGGCTACAGGGAAAAGTAATATAAAGTTAATAAACTAAATACTACAAAAAATTATACACAAAGTATGATTTTCAACCTAATTAGGATTTGTGTATAAAAGCATGCAACTGTGCTCCAACATACACATAAAAATATGAACAGAAAAAAAGATTTGAGAGATGTGTATCAACTGGTGGCAGTCTTAGTTTAGTTTCTTCTTTATAGTAAGTGAATTATCCAAGTTTTCTACAAAAACAAAAAATGTGATATGCTTTAAGACACAGAAAGAAGAGTAAGTGTAATACTAGAAAGATTTCCTAAAAAATCAGTATTTTCATCCATTCTTGCCTTTTTCCAGCACAATAAAGCATTATATTTTTTTTACCCAGTACGGGAGCTGCTGGTCTGCCATGAAAGCTTTGGGGCTAGGTTCGGTTTTCCCGTTGCTAGTCCATATTTTTTTCCAGGTAGTATATTTGTCATATCCATCCTTATGGCTGAAAAAATAAATAAAAATAAATATATCAAGCTAGAAGTTCACCAGGTTTTCAAAAACAGGAAGCAGGTTAGGAAGTCTTACGTAAAGGATTTAACTAGCCCTGTCACTAAGAAGGGGGAAAGTTACCTTGGTGCCCTTCAAACAGGCTGTCGGGGAGGGTGAGGTCCTTCCAGTTTAGTATCGAAAACTATTAAGAAGGGATGACTGTCCAGCACCCTGTAGTCGTCAGCATCCTCCCCAAAATCTCTGCACCCATGCCCAGTCACAGAATAGCAAAGCAGTGCCCACATTTTTCACAACTTGCAGAGTAAAAACAATGACTATCTCACAGCAGATACTTTCTGAGCCCTGAGTGTGCACGCACATAAGCACGCACACAGCAAACTACTGCATCGAAATTCTGGCACGGCTGTAGTTGGCATGGTTGGAACGGGGGAGTAACTCAGTAAGCCTGTGGGCTCCGTCTTAACTGCCTGACCCCTTCCACCTCCCCCACCACTCCCACCACCGTGCCCTCCACCATGGAAACCTCCAACAATTAGTGAACAAACCTTCTGTAGTAATGGTCAAAGCATTCGTTACAGAAATGCTCCCCACAGGAGAGGTGATACCATCGGGACGTGTAGCCATTTTTGGCACATCTGAAAATAGCAAAGACACGCAGCTTTGGTGATGAGTAAGCATTTCTTCTCCCTTTTTAAACACATGTATTAAGCACATTCTACAAGCCCATTTTGTGCGATCTCCACTTAGAATCCTAACAACCAAGAGTTGATGACAGGGGAAACTGAAAGGATGTTTGATCCATAATGATACACGGTGAGGGCATAGGGGCTCAGAGTCACAGTACCTAACCGAGACCCCAGAAGGACCCGGGGCTTCGAAGTTTTACCAAGACTCCTCGGAGCAATGATAGAGTTTTATGACATGATACACGGGGTGTCACTGTGCTTCCTGCAAGCTTCACGTGTATGAAAGGGACAAGTGCAGTCTCTGGCAATAACATATGGCCCCAATACTGAGTAGTGAACAAATCCGGCCAGCTGGAATCTGACCATCAAGCAAACGTATCTGGCAAACGTAACCTGTCAAACAGCCAATAATGTCACCAAAGAATGAAATACAATGCTGCAGTGAACGCTAACACCAGCACCTCTGTGTGACTAGAAAATAAAAATGGGAATTTGTTTGCCAGGTTTTATGGAATCTGAAGCCTTATCTGAAGACTCTTCTCTGGAAGTAAAAGGTCATGTTTGGGTCATCCCAATAAAAATGGCAAGAGTGCTGGTGGCTTCATGGTTTCAGTGAGACCCGTATATGTCCGCTGGAAGAGGAGACAGGTTATCTGAGGAGGAGAGGAAGCACAGGGAAAGTAACCATGTGCTGGGCTCCCAGGGGAGCCCATGGTCTGCCCTCCAGTGTCCCCACCCCACCCTCAACCCCCAGGAGCAATACGGCCATGGTGCATGGGACCTGAGGACACTGGCCACTGCGTAGAGCTTCTACATCTAGGTCGAGCAGAGGAAGCGTACAGGGGGACTGTCTCTATTCTTAAAGGACTTATGCTACCTATCTCTATCTTTAGGAAAACCATCTTGGAAGATGATGTTCCCACCAAGAATGCAGGAATTCTGAGCAGGAATGGGAGGCTGACACACCCCACCCACACCGACCTTTCAGAAGCACTTGCAAAGCACACGGGACACGCTACTGTGCAGCCTGACTTTTCACATCTCCTGTATTTCTTCTCTGAACTGCCGTCTTCATCCTCGTCTGTTGTCTCTGTTGCTTTCTTCTTGGCCTGAAGAAGAACCAGCTGTGAGGTTACAATTTCCCCAGAAGGGCGAGGAGTGAAGGAGGTAGAAGGTTTTTATTACTGAAATAACTTCCACCTTATGAAAATCAACAACGTCCTGGCAGCAGGGGAAGGGCTGATAAGACAACAACTTCCCTGAGACAGCAGAGTGCAAGTAATTCACGGACAGGCTAGAAATACACAAGGAGCACTTGAACGACAGGTCTCTGAGGAGAAAACTAAAACACACGCGAGCCGAAGCACCTGGGTGGCTCAGTGGGTTAAGCGGCCGACTCTTGATTTGGGCTCAGGTCGTGATCTTGAGGTTCATGAGATCGAGCCCCGTGTTGGGCAGAGCCTGCTTGGGATTCTCACTCTCCCTCTATCTGCCCCTCCCCTGCTCTTTTTCTTTCTCAAAATCAATAAATATTTTAAGAAAATAAGACAATAAAACACATGAGCTTTTCTCAGGAAAAGCTGTACTGGTCAAAATAAAAGTCACTCTCAGGCTTTCTTTAATTAGAGCAGTTATATACTCTCAGCACTGCCAATAAAAAAAAAATTGAATAACTGTATTATCTTTTTTAAGTTTTTGTATTTAAGTAATCTCTACACCTAACATAGGGCTCGAACTCACAACCCCGAGATCAAGAGTCACATGCTCTTCCAACTGAGCCAGCCCCCCAAAATTGAGTAATTTTAGAAAAAGAATTGCATCATTCAATATTTTTCTTTAAAGACAAAACAAAACTGTAGAAAAGAGATGGCTGCAAGGAACCGCCAACGGCACCCAACCAGCTCCAAGCTGAAGTCCAAGTTCCTGTGAACGACACCACGCCAAGCATGATCTGGCCGCAGCTCATATCCTGGGAGCAACCACACAGCTGTGATTCTCTGAACAGCCCATGCTGATTCACACTCTACCCCTTTGTCTTTGCAGTTCCTCCGCCAGATGTACCGTTTTTCTACACGCTAGCCCTTTATCACACTGTGCTGTGATCGTTCCGAGGGGAATTTCTCCACTAGGCTTCAAGTTCCTTGAGGACTGAAAAGATATCTTTTCATCTCTAATACTTCAGCCCAAATCGTCACAATCTCGTGTGCTCAAAACAGGTGCATCGTGGGGTGCCAGGATGGCTCAGTTGGCGGAGCGTGCAGCTGTGACTTTAAGCCCCACGCCGGGTGTGGAGAGTACTTACAACAAAACAGGTGCACTGAGTGAACAAGTGAGCGGTACCTGCCTACCGGAGCTCCTCAAAGGCAGGCTATCTGGAGAATGATCAAAAGATGCCTTTTTCTTTGTCCTCCTCCGAGGGGTCGCCATTGTTTCAGAAAATCTTCAAAAAAAAAAAAAAAATTAAATGAGTAAATAGTAACGCTTTTGACCCTCCGGAGCAAATTTATTATCCAGTTTACTAGGTAAGAGCATACGCTCCACAGTTAGACTGCCCTGGTGTGAAGCCACTGCTTTCAAGCTACTTAATCTAAGACCTAGCCTCGGTGTTCCCGTATATAAAATGGGCACAGCAAGAGTGTACCCCACAGAAGTGGTGCGAGCAGTTGAGATAATCTATTAAAGCACCTGACCTGGCATATTGTAAGTACTGTACTCAATAAATGTTGTCCGTTACTAACACATACATTTCAAAGTATAAAAATAAGAAACACACCAATGACCAATAAACCAATTACACTACTGTTTGTAAAATTCAGTGAGTAAAACCACCTGAATTTTGTCTGTTCCATTCCTCTCTCCCTTACTATATCTTCTTAGTAGTTCCTGAATTTTGATCTTATACTTCACAAAGAAAACTCACTGGTTCCCTCTCAGTAAAATCTCAGGCACGCTGTCCAGTCATTACTGCATTTAGGAATCTGGGTTAGACAGTCACTGGTATCTTCTAGAAAAATTTATGAAGCTCTCAAACTAGTCTAATAACAGCATGGTTAAACAAACACTAAGAACAAAAGTCTCTAAGAAAAACAATGCATAGTCATCATGAAAGATTAAGAATTATCAAATTAGTATTTTTTAATTAAATTGAATAATGAAAAATGCTTAAAGTACTCAATAACATATTCTACAATTAACACACAATTCCTTCCCTGATCCATCATATTACTACACACACACACACACAATAATAGTATGAAAAATAGGACATATCTATGGGTAAGAAATTTGAAAGTGGAAAAGTGTTATCATAAGATACAAATTCCTCAAACATAATCTTCATCTTGGATAAAAGCTTTGAGGGCCTTGTAATCCTACTGTTTTGTATCCATGAATTATACTAACATTCATAAGAGCATTTTTCACAGATTACTAACATCATGTGTGACAACTTCATCTGCGATCTATACCAACTCTCAGGAATCTTGACATCAGTGTTACAGATGACTTTCCTCTGACTCAGTCTTCACTTTCTCAAAACCATTATGTTAGTTATGAACACATAATCTCTATACATATTCTGAAATACAGTACAGTTAAGCATCAAGTAAGTTGCCTTTTGGTTCTACACCACTCGTTATACCACTGGATAATGCCCTAATAATGTTAGAAGAACTACTGTCTACCTGTAATTCTTATACCCAAAAGCTTTCTGGATCACGTTTATATTTTCAAAAGGCTGTCCACTCTAATAAGTCTCTTTATGTAATACATACATCCTATGTTATTCATTAAAAAAGCCACAGATAAAGCACTTGTAAATATGTATATAGAATATATAAATGTATGGTACATGTAAGGATTACAGCAAAAATATTGGGGTCTAATGTCGGGTTTAAGAACATCAGTATCATCAGCCTAGTTCCATGCAACATTTGGCTCTATCACCTAGAAATACCAGCATTCTCCAAAGTAAGTATAGTTTCTGGAAACTTCAACAAACATTTTAATCCAACTGTGTACTGGAAAATATGTATTTAGTTGCAATGAAAAATTATACAATTCAAGAAATGGTTAACAGGAAATGAAAACACTGGCTATAAAAGCCATTGTTAAGTCTGTTGTCAAGAAAAAAACATAAGTGATGATTTTTTAGTGTTACTACATTTTCAACTTTAATTACAGAATTAACAGAGATACACCCTCGTCCTTTTCTGACGTTGTCAGCTCTGTGTCTTCACTGTTACTGGATTCTTGAGGCTTAAGATGAAGGGAAAATTTTTTAAGTTGGAAAGGCTACAGCTTTTGTGCTTTAAATATAATGTTAGAAATACTGATCGCAAGTGCTAACAAATTAGTATGCTGAAAGTGCTCTCACCTGCTTTTTCAAACTGATAAACACATCTAATTTTATCAATTCGTTTCATGTTCAATATAATTACATAAGCATATATTTCTAAATTTAAATTTATCGCTTTGGTTTTCTTTTAACATGACAAAAGGATGAAAAAAGTGAGGGGCTTTTGAGGGGATAAATAAATGGATATATCTATCAGTGTCTAGATTTCTATTTTAATAATCCCCAAGGTTTTTTTCTGAAGTAGTCTATTGAATATTTAAAAAAAAAAACCCACAGAATTCACAAAAATCTGAATCCAAAAGACTTCTGATTGAAATAAAAATTTACAGCGGCATCAGCACAATTTCTAAAAATAAGATAAACTACCAGAAACTTCTTCAGAGGCAACAGAAACAAGAACTCCCCTCAGGGTCATTTAAAACAAGGTAGGCCTAGCACCTTACTGCACCCACGCCAATCAAATTTTCCGAAATATGGATCCAGTCCAGTTCCCTGAATGCTTTAGGGACTACTTTCACCGCCTGAAAGACCATTTAATTACTGGTAGTCATTTTCTCGTGTACCTCCTGAAGATACCTTCTTCCCGCCCCCTTTCTTCCACTACAATAGAGTTTTGGTTTTTGTTTTTTTTTTAAAGCAACCAAACAAAACGCAGAAGCCCTGGGTCGTGTGCATACCTGTGGAGTGACGGAGCTCCCCAAATGGAGTGGTCTGGGGACTCCCGCACCCCACCCCGGGGAGGGCTGGGCCTCCAGCTGGCTAGATTCCATAGTACGGAACCCTAACTTTCTACAGCTGGGCCTGCCTCTCTTCCTTCCTCTTTCACCTGCCAGCTGCCAGGCTGTTGACTAACAGCTACCCCAACCCCGGCCGCCCCCACCGGGTCCCCGGGCCCGGAGCAGTTACCCCAGCAACCTGGCAATGCCGCTCGTGTCTGAACGCGTGGTGGCTGCGCCGGGAAGATTCCTACAACACCTGCAGGGCTGTGAGGGCGCCCCGCCGCCACACCTCGGCTGGGAAGGACGAGCCAGGGAGTTCCTACCCCCGGAGTGTGGGCTCGCCGCCGGCGGCAGACGCTCCCCAGGTGACAGGGCTCTGACAGTCCCCAGGAGAGACCCCCAACGTTCCCGGCGCCAGCTGCAGCCGCCTCGCTTTCCGAGAAGCTTTCTCGTCTCTTCTCCAAAGTCGGAGAAGCAACAGCCTCCGGGGCTCACCTTTGCGCCGGAAAGGTGCAAGGAGTCGGGGGGAGAAGGCACCGCTGCACAGAAAGGAAGCGTTGTAGGGGGGGATTAGGTGAGACCCTCAACCCCGCGACGGATCCGGGAACCCGGTCGCTGCAACACTCCAGCCCGGGAATCCCCCCCCCCCCACCCCGTCCTCGGACCCCGCACGCCCTTTCCAATCCGGGGAGGGCGCGGGCAGCCCCCGGCGCACCCGTCCACCTCCCACCCGGGCGAGGGGCGCTGCACGAGGGGAGAAAGGCAGCTTGCACCCCAGCCAAAACGCTTTGTGCGGAGCTGTCACCCGAAATCCGCCGCCACCCCCGCGCCCGCCCCCGGAGCCGCGTGCCCCACACCTGGGAGCGCAGGCGAGACGCCGCACGCCCGCCCGGGCTGCCGGCGCCTCTCCGGAGCCGCGCGCTGCGCGCACAGGGCAGCACGATCCGCGCCGCGAGCCGCAGCCCCCGCTCGGCCGCCGCCGCCGCCGCCGCTTCCGCCCCTGTCACGGCGTGACCCGGAGTGGGAGGAGCCGGCGGGACCAGGGAGGAGTAGGGTCCCCGCCTTCGCCTTTGCCGCGGCGCTGGCCCCGCCCTGGCCATTTCCGCCGCTGCGCAAGCCGGGGCGCCTGGGGCGGGGGGCGGGGTCTGGACTCCGGGGAGGGGGCGGGCCCGGGGGCGGGGCGCGGAGTCCCGGCCCTTCGGGCGCGAGGCGACGCGGGAGCCAGCTGCGGGGTCCCGGCGGCGAGCTGCGCGCGAGGTAGGCTCTGTTGCGCGCGGAGAGGGTGAGGGAGAAATGGCTAGCCTTGCTGGGTGCGAGCCTGTGGTCGGATTCCGGAATTGGGCATCCTGACGACCGTGGGCAGCCCAGCAATGTACGCCCTGAAACGGGATCAGGAAGCAGAGTGGGATCTGGGAATAACGAGGTCGCGCCGTGAATGACCTTTCTGAGTCCAGGATTTACAGTGCCCCTAAAGCATCGTCCTCTATTAGTAGTTTTTAAGAAAAGAGAAATACTCGTTTAATGGTCAGTGATGCTCTGGGGGCGAGGGCAGGGGTGAGGGTAGGGGTGGGGGGGTGGGAAATGGGGTGCCGTAAAGATTTTGTCTTGCTCCAAGGCTGTTATACAGTTGTATGCATGTTTTAAGAGCCATCCTCTTGAAATTTTGCACCTTAGAGAAGTTATTCTTCAACTTAGCAACATTTGAAAATAAATCTAGGGGGCGCCCGTGTGGTTCAGTGGGTTGAGTGGCCCACTTTTGATTAGCGCTCAGGTCATGATCCCAGGGTTGTGAGATGAAACCTGGCATCCGGCTCAGGAGCCTGGAGCCTGCTTAAGATTCTCTCCGCCTCTGCCCCCTCTCCCCTGCTCATATGCGAGCTCTCTCTGTAAAAATAATAAATAAAAATAAATCGAAAGTAGAAACATTTTTTTTTGAAGAGGTTAGAGAGGAAACCAGACTTGAGAGTCCACCCACGGAGGACTTGGGGGCCAAACTAGCACATCTGTTTCTGTGTATGGGTAGGAGTAATTGTGAATTTTGCCTTTCCTGACTGTTATAATTTGCACTTTTCTTAAAAAAATTTTTTGAGGGGCGCCTGGGTGGCTCAGTTGGTTGAGCAGCCGACTTCGGCTCAGGTCATGATCTTGCGATCCATGAGTTCGAGACCCGCGTCGGACGCTGTGCTGACCACTCGGAGCCTGGGGCCTGTTTCAGATTCTGGGTCTCCCTCTCTCTCTGACCCTCCCCCGTTCGTGCTCTGTCTCTGTCTCAAAAATAAATAAACGTTAAAAAAAAAATTTTTTTTTAAATTTTTTGAGAGAGCGAACCTGGGCACGTGGGGGAGGGGTAGAGGGAGAGAATCTTAAGCCGGCTCCACACCCAGCACACAGACCGCCCCCCACCCCCCAGGGGCTCTCACGACAGAGAGATCAAGACCTGACCCAAAATCAAGGCTCTGGATGCTTAACTGACTGAGTCACCCAGTCAACCCTATAATTCACACTTTTATCTTGTTATAAAAAGAAACGTTTTATTTCTCTAAAAAAGCACGTGGGCAAGTATCCACTGAGATGCTCTTAGAACAGCTAAGAGGTGGTTAAGTTATATACATGATGTTAACTTTTGTTTCAAGTTTGTATGAAAGGAATAGAAGTGTGCAATTCCAGATTGCCCTGGTTGTATGATAAAATTCTGTTTCCTTTTTGTTTTAAATAGAGAACTGCTTTATGAGAGCTCAAGCTGAGGTTCCAGAGTTTCTTGCTGAAAATATACATGGCAACACTGCTCCTCTTTTTTGCTTTTCTGTACCCAATGTAATCAGATACTTCCCCCGACCTCTCAGAAAACTGAAAGTCACCTCCTGACATCAGCAGGACATTGCAAAAGCATTTGTTAACAAATGTTGGCTGAGAAGTGAATTTATGTTCCCAGTTGCAAGGGAGGTGCCTTCTCCTTAAATCCTAAGCACACTAGAACCAAACTTTGCAGTAAAGGGAACTTTTCCAGAAACACCTGCTCTTATGTGATGTTTACTATTCTCATTGATAAATCATTAAATTAAACCCGCCAATAGTAGCATGTGAGTATACTCCAAACTAAAATAGTTTCACTAATGATTCAAATAATTATGTTAGAATGTTAGAATTATTGGTGTTACATTGTCCTTAATATAACAACGTTCACATTGAAAGGACAGGCATTTTCCTCATATGTTCAGAGGGATTGCAGTTATATTTAAGTGTCTTTTTTTCCCCCCAGTTCCATTGTGTGCCTTTTCCCATGCAAAAAAGAAACTGCAAGAAAAATTATTTGAAAACACCAACTTATGGAATAGAGATGGGATATCAAACCCACATATCTAATTTTGCGCCTTCCTAAAACCCCACCAAAACAGCAATAGGGTAGGGAGGACAGGTGAGACAAAAAACCATAAAACTGCAGATGGACAAGTGGTAAAGGATTCTGCAGACTAAATTCTTTTTTTTTTTTTAAAGTAAGCTCCATGCCCAACATGGGGCTTGAACTCATGACCCTTGATCTCATGACCCTAAGATCAAGAGTCACATGTTCTACCAGCTGAGCCAGCCATGCACCCCTCAAGAAAGCTAAGCTATAAACCAGTGTTGGGGAAAGCCAATAAGCAACCCCATTCGCATTATAGAATCCCCCAAGTGCTCAGGAATTAGCAGCACCAGGTTCCTCTGGGACATGGAAGGGTGTGGTTGAAACTAGGAGCATTACTTGAAATTCTGGTTCAGAAAAGGCTAAATCCCCAGATCCCTTTACCAACTCCCTGCAACAAGGTGTCTCTCTCTTGCCACACCAGCAGACTTGGGGAGTTTATTCCCTGCAGAAGGTAAGGAGTCTCTGGACTAGGGAGATACAAATACACAGTTGGGGATTTGAGTGTCATATTGAGAATGGAGATTAATTGAACACAAGCAAACTGAATGCTGGGGCCCTCTCACTTCTGTCCTTTTCTTACGTGAGTATAGAACCATGGCTTCCAAGAACTTGATCCTTATCACAGGGACTGAGAGATCCATCTATGGAAAGTCTGCCCAGTCAAAAGAAGACAAAGATAGTGACATCTAGGTTTCCAAATGAAATCCACTCACATCATCCTTAAGGTGCAGCTTACAGTCAGTGAACCCACCCACATACTTAAACATCTAATCAGCTTTTTGGTACTGCTCTTAAATATGAGCAGATAAAAAGAATTGCTAGGCATTTAAGGAAAGTCAGTAGTTGGAAAGACAGAAGACAAAAAAACAGAAAAAGTGACTCATAAGCAGCAGGCTATGCAGATAAATAAGAGAAAATATTACATCTATTCTATATATGAAATAACAAAGTAATATAAAAAGAATATCAGAAACAAAAAATGAGCTCTTGAAAATTAAAGACTTGATAGCAGGAAAGAAAAACCAAATAAAAAATTTTGTTTAAAAACTAAATAGAAAGGTAGAAGGATAAAAATTAAGGCAGTCTCTCAGAAAATAGAGCAAAAAGATGAACAGCTGGAAAATGGGAACAAAAATACTAGAAATTTACAATACTAGGTCAGGAGGCTCTATGGCCAAATAAAAGAGGTCTGAGAAAGAGAAAGAGAAACAAAAGAGGGACATAAATTATTATCTGAATAATTCAAGAATGTTTCCAGCATTGAGGGATATGACATTTCCAGATTAAAAAACTCAGCCAAATTGTTGAAAGCAGATTCAAAAGAAGGCACAGAATTATGAAATCGGAAAAACTAGGGTCAAAGAAGAGCCTTGAGAGAGAGCAAAACATTGACCTTCTGGAAAATATCAGGATCAGAATGTCTTTGAACTTAAGCAATACCCCTGGAAGCTAGAAGACAATGGAACTACTTTTTTCAAAATTGTGAGAGGAAAAGATTTCTAACCAAGAATTCTATACCCAGCAAAACTATACATCAAGGATCTGGAATAGTATGAAGACATGTCGTACATGCAGAATCACAAAAACCTTTTCTCCTGTGCACCCTTTCTTAGAAAGCTGTTGAAAGTTGTGCTTCACCCTTTTGGGTGAATAACCAAAAAAAGAGTAAAAGAAAGGGAATCATTAAAAGAGAAGGAGATCTTCAGGGTGATGAACAAGAGTGATCCCAGAATGCTAGCTATGCAGTGGGAACAGGGATCATCCAGGCCAGAAGGCTCCCAGAGAGTCCCCTCCAAGATGATGCTATTGGTAGAATATCTGATAAGAGATTGAGAGTGTACTGATAGGAGATTGGGACAATTGGTAGAGCTTAGAGTTGAACTAGTAACAGGTACGTAGGGATTTTATATAAATGAAAAAGTAAGACAGCTATTAACTAGAAAATAAAAAGTTGTACAGAAAAGTAATCATAGAATACTATGTGGTTCAGCTGTGAATAGTATTTAACTGGTCATAATAATGTGTACTCCAAATGTTTGATCAAAAATAGGCCATGTCCATTGGGGCATCTGGGTAGCTTAGTCGATTAAGCATCCAGCTCCCAGTTTGGGCTTAGGTCATGATCTCATGTTTCGTGGGTTTGAGCCCTGCATCTGGCTCTGTGCTGACAGTGCAGAGCCTACTTGGGATTCTCTCTCTACCTCTGTCCCTCCCCTGCATGCGTGTGGTTGCATGCATGCTCTCTCTCTCTCAAAAATAAATAAGCATTTTTTTAAAGATGTAATTCAGTTTATTTAAAGATCCTTCCTAATAAGCAATATGAGGTATGCTTCTACAATTAGGCTCACTGAGAAGTAATCTTTTGGATGGCTTTTCCTTGGATGTTGAAATATTTTTAAAAGCCATATTGCTAACGATAATAGGTTTTCTTTTTTTAAGTTTATTTTGAGAGAGAGAACACTGCCATGTGCTTGTGAGTAGGGGAGGGGCAGAGAGAGAGAGACAGAATAAGGATAATGGGTTTTTATTTCATTTATCGATAGAATTGCGATGCCCTTAAATGATAACACTGTGAATATTTTCCTTGCAGGCATTTAAGGCATCTGTTTGTAAGGCAAAGGTGTGCATGAAACTATGGATGATACAAGCACTTTAATTGATGTTAAAGAGTACCCCGATACCGAGGTACAGAAAAACCGAGTACTAACTCTGGAAGAATGGCGAGAAAAGTGGGTGGACGGCAAAATTGGATTTCATCAAGAACAAGGACATCAGTAAGAAATGTTTGGTATATATAACAGAGAAATGCTCCATCAGAAACTGACTTTGGAAATAGAAATAATAATATAGGTACACAATATATGACTGATTATAAAGTGTACGTTTTTAGTTTTCCACCTTTTATCGTCTCTGAAATACAGCGCATCTCTGTCATGTCTTAGGTTTATCAGCAATGTTAGCTCTTCCCAGGGGGTATAGATAATGGTGTCTTACAATTGAAGGCATCTGAGATTTATGAAATATGTCTTTTTTTAAGCCCCTGTAGCATCCACATGTTGGTCATACACATATATATGGCAGATGCCCACATTAACGCGTGTATCTCTTTATACTGAAAGGTGGCGATGTTCTGACTTTGCTTTCCAATAGCGTGTGTTCAAATGTAAAGTGTTATCTATATAATACTTTTTCTTCCTGTATGTAGGAAAAGAAGCTGAGAAAAATTAATACATGAAATAGGATGCTGAGTAATGTGTTAGTAGTGGTAAGCTTTGAAGCAGTAGCAATGTATCATGGGCCAGTGCTAAGTAAAGTGGTCAGACTTGTTCTAGGCAGCTACTCTTACTTCCCAGGGGATGACGACATCATCATCATCATCACTATCACTGTATTTGCACACTGAGTGGTAGTTGGGGCATCTTCCCAGAGCCATTATATGGGTTATCTTTGTCATGTGGGTGGCCTTAGAAGAGCCACATCTCTACAGAGGGAATTAACTACAGAATTAAACTTTCCAGAGTCTAAGACGTGAGTACACATTTAGATAGCTTCTCATAAAATGAATGTTGAAAAATTCAGTGGGTCCAGCGGCTCCCCATCTCTCTCTCTCTCTCTCTCTCTCTCTCACTCTCTCACTCACACACACACACACACACACACACACACACACACACACACACATGCATACATTGGGGAATTAATAAAGAATTTTTAAAACCTATCAACCAAGAAAAATAACTTTTAATTACAAATGAGGAAAGTTCCAGGGTTAAGTCAGATGTCAGATGACTTACTATCTGTTGACTAAGCAAGTTATTTAACCTTCTTTTTCTTCTTATGTAAACTGGAGAGTGTAATAATGAATGTTACCTATTTTGTAAAGTTGTAGGGGATATTAAGTGAGATAGTGCATGAAAAGTACTTAGCATCATGTGATTGTAATCCTTTCCTCTGTGCATTAGGCTAAAGAAAACAAATCTTTTTGTTTCTCCCCAGATTATTAAAGAAGCATTTGGATACTTTCCTTAAAGGCGAGAATGTTCTGAGAGTATTTTTTCCTCTTTGTGGAAAAGCAGTTGAGATGAAATGGTAAGAGCAGATGAGCATTAACACACTTTCTTGACTTGATGACAAATACTTTAGGTGAATATTTTAAAAGATACAGGTTTAAAAGCTCCACTCTCAGTAAATATACAGGGATCCTTTATTTTTGGTAGATTATTACTGCTGGGTTCATAGAGATAATATTCTCAGTAAGACACAGTGTGGCCTTTCTTTATTGGGTTTCTAAGAAAAATTATCATTTATTTATAATCCTATAAATATAATTATAATTTGGAACCAGTGGTGGGGTCTCAAGGCATGCAGGCGGCTAGCCTTTTCTCTTAGGTCTGCGACATCTTTGTGCAGTTTCATTTTTGTAGGTGGTTTAGGAATTTGGATGAGTTAATTTTAGATAGTTTGATTAGAGGTGGTCAGAAAAATTCAAAACAAATTACAACTCTTGGGCAATAAAACATGTAGTCCACGGTTCAACTCAGCTCTCCCCTCCCACTACAAGCACATAGGCAATTGTTTTCAAGAATCATTGTTACAAAACTGTTGATGAGGAAAGTATTTCTTGTAAGTAATTCTCTGTGGAGAGAACTCACTTTAATTAGCAAGCCACTATTACTGTAGATTATCCTAAAATCACAAACCTGGCAATCGTCTTCTATATATGACTCAGTTGCGGTAATCATGCACAGACCTGCTAAGAAGTACCACTAATTTATTACCTTGAGGGGTGCCTGGGTGGCTAAGTCAGTTGAGTGTCTGACTTCAGCTCAGGTCACGGTCTCACGGTTTGTGGGTTCGAGCCCCAGGTCGGATTCTGCGCTGACAGCTCAGAGCCTGGGGCCTACTTCGGATTCTATGTCTCCCTCTCTCTCTGCCCCTCCCCTGCTTACACTCTGCTCTCTCTCTCTCAAAAATAAATAAACATTTAAAAAAATTTTTTTTTAAATTTATAACCTTGAATGTTGAGAATTTTGATCATTAGGCAGGAAAGAAAATTTTAAAGTATTAAAAAGATTAGTAAATGAAAAATTTAGCGACTTGAAGATGCTCCATTTCCTATAAAAATGTAGGTGGCTGACCCACAAAACATGAATGCGTTTGGAGCTGATTTTCAAGTACAGATGTGGCATTCTTGCAGCCAGCACACCCACAGGCTCAACTTGTAGTAGCTGAGCACCTGTGACATGGCTGACGTGGCTTAAGACTCTAGTGTGGCCATGACATTGAGAATATTTAAACTGTATTACTAGACATATCCCCAACCAACGCACTAAACCAGAAGAGTTGCTTTGGAAACTCCTTACAAGAAAAGCATTAACTCTAGAAACAGACGGTCTTATTGCCCTGTGGTTAAGTACTAACCATCCAGCACTAGCAGAGGTTTTGAGACAAGATTAGGAAATGGAATGAGTAAATAGACAATTAAATGTGATTGTCAGATATTTGGATCCAAAGTCATGTGTAACAAAAATACCAGAACTGGGGCGCCTGGGTGGCTTAGTCGGTTAAGCATCTGACTCTTGATCTTGGCTCAGGTCATGATCTCACGGTCCGTGAGTTCAAGCCCCATGTGGGGCTCTGCACTGACCGCGCGGAGCCTGCTTGGGATTCCGTCCTCTTCTCTCTCTGCCCCTACCCCCGCTCATGTTAGCACACACCCCCCCAAAATAAATAAATAAACATTAAAAAAAATACCACAACTAAGCTGTTAGAATTGCGAGTAAGTTATTATATTAGAAGATTTTTCATTTATGTATCTAATTTGCGTATTAGGGTCTGTACAGATACCAGATGTGAATAGATAACTATGAGGTGAGGCCCAAAAGTGTTAAAATAAAATGTTTAAGACATTTTCTTAGGTTTTTTTAAGGATGGTATATTCCGATATAATCCAGCCTATGCCAGTCTATAATAGGCTATATTTTGTTTTCCATATGTCAAATATAAATAATAATCTTCACAGCCAGTCTGGATAACTTTGTAGGAAGAATTAAAAAAAAAAAAAATTCCCTGGAGACACCTGGGACTTCTCTGGCTCAGTTAGTAGAGCATGCACCTCTTGATCTCAGGGTGGTGAGTCCAAGCCCCACATTGGTCATGGAACCTACTTAATAAAAGTAAAAAAACTTTTTTTTTTCAGTTGTTTAATATATAAATAAATAATAAAATAAAATATTCCCTGTATATTAACTTATGAATTTAGGAGGAAATATGAAAGACCAGTTATTCATATGTTTATTTTAGAGCTGTAAAACAGTTCACGCTCTGACCTCATTGAAAGTGGTAGTCTTGTGTGGACAATAGGTACAATCCGTTCTGCTATACCTCGTTTCAAAAATGCTGTTTTCACTCTAACTCCACTGATAAATCAGGGGACGATTTGAGCGTGACGTGAATTTCACCTTCACTTACATGCAATTTCATCTGCAAGAAACATGAAGGAAGAGCAGAAAACTACAGGCAGCTGTGTGTGAAGGGACAAAACACACCCATGCACACACCCCACACAGTTCCCCGACACCTCAGTTCACCTGTGTGCTGTGAGCCACTCCTATCCACAGCTGTTGTTAGAACTTTCCAGTCACCCCCATTCTATCAGTGCACAATAACTTACAAGTTGCCTCCCTTCCAACATTCACTTCTATGAGTAAGCTTCAGGTCTTTCTCAATGTCACCTTGCCACACGCTAGTATTTATATATTTTGTAACCATATAACAGGCGTAAAACTGTGCCACCGTTTCTATGAGGTTCCTGTCTTTCTTCTTTTTTTCTCTTTTTTGGTAAGATGTTATTTATTTTTCAGGAAATCTCTACACCCAACGTGGGGCTCAAACTCACAACCCCACGGTCAAGAGTCACATGCTCTACTGACTGAGACGGCCAGACACCCTCTGTTTGTCTTCTTTTTAATAATGTGGCACCGATGAGAATTGTTTTTTTTCTTATGTATTATTTATGCAGTTTGTTTCTAAATTTTCACTGTATATTTTTGAGGAAATCCGGAGTCACAGAGTTAAGTTATGGCAAATGTGTAACAGCTTTTCAAAAAAAAAAAAAAATTAAGGTCTGATTGACATATAACATGGCATTAGTTTTAGGTGTATAATGATTTGATATTCGTATATATTGCAAAATGATCTCCACAATAAGTCTAGTTAACATCCCTCACCATACATGGTGGGAGAATTTTTTTTTCTTGTGATGAGGACTTTTAAGATCCACTCTTTCAGCAACTTTCAAATATTCAGTATGGCATTAACTATAATACTGTATAACATGC
The DNA here is from genome assembly GCF_027475565.1 of Acinonyx jubatus. Classification (NCBI taxonomy): domain Eukaryota; kingdom Metazoa; phylum Chordata; class Mammalia; order Carnivora; family Felidae; genus Acinonyx; species Acinonyx jubatus. Next base: position 138,565,053 of record NC_069385.1, on the reverse strand, counting down.
TGTGCATTACATCCCCATGGCTTACTTATTTTCTAACTGGGAATTTTGACCCTTTCACTCATTTCGACTACACTCTGCCCCTGCCTCTGGCAACCACCTGTCTGTTCCCTGAATCTATGAGCCTTTTTTTCTTTCTCTTTTTTTTTTTAGATTCTACATATAAGTGAGGCCATACTGTATTTGTTTTTCTCTGTTAAACTTAATTCATTTAACACAATGCCCTTAAGGTCCATTCATGTAGTCACAAATGGCAAGATTTCATTTTTTTTTTAAGTTTATTTATTTATTTTTAAGAGAGGCAGAGACAGCATGAGCCGGGGAAGGGCAGAGAGAGAATCCCAAGCAGGCTCTGTGCCAAATGGCTGAATAATGTTCCACTGTGACAAAGTTTTTTTATTTGTGCCCCAACCCCCACTTTCCCCATAAGCCTTTCGATTTTTATTGCATAATTTTGCATTGCACAGTGATTTTTAGGGATGCCTATGTTGCATTATAGCAGAACTGACTGTATGTGTTTGTTTAATTTGACATGAATCAGTACTGTGCCTAGATATTTGTGCTACTGGGGCTGTTTCCCCCGGAGTCAAGATCCCACAGCTGTGAATTCTGTAATTACACAACTTAGAAGGAAAACACTAGTTATTTGTATATGGCAATTCGATACGTTTCTGGATAGTGTTGATGGTAAGTAAATGGAAGTTGTAAGATTATAGAAATGGATGCTAACGTCATAGAGCCCTGTGCCCAGTACCATGGCTCCTAGCCACGTGTGACGATTTGAATTTAAATCACACTAGCCACATCTCCAATGCCCAGTAGCCAATGTGCTTAGTGGCCAGTGGATTGGACAATACAGGTACAGACCCCTCTGTCATCACAGAAAGTTTTAATGGACAGGGCTAATTTAGAGAAATTAAAAAGCATTTCTAATCCACAGAATGCTTTTAAATAAGAAACTCTTCTAATGAGATCCATTTGTAACAGACCAATGTTTTAAGGTATAGGTTTTCAAATTTTTAATTTTTCCTAAGGTCATGTAAATCAATTTTTCAGAATTCCAGGTACCACTAAGCTTGAGAATACATAGATGCACTTCCCTACAAGTTCTGTGAAACCCTGTGAACCTGAGTTTATGCTAATCCCTTAAAATTAAGGGAACTGAATGTTTATTGGGGTATGCTCTTTTATTTAGTAATGTATCCGAAATAAAAATTTTAAGTGTGAATAACATGATTTCATGCAGGTTTGCGGACCGAGGACACTGTGTAGTGGGTGTGGAAATCAGTGAGCTTGGGATTCGGGAATTTTTTACAGAGCAGAATCTTTCTTACTCGGAAGAGCCCATCATGGAAATTCCTGGAGCCAAAGTATTCAAGGTATATTTTGTTTTTGGTAAATAAGTATTTCCGTACCGCCCCACCCCCAGGAAAAGGTTTCTCTTAGAGAAAGTTAAGTTACTGTACAGGTGTCACGTGACCCCACTTTATCAGATTCACCAGGACACTATAGCGTTTAAAGAACTAGGGCTTGAAAGGTGATAGCTAGATGTGCACAAATTTATTAAAGAGCTGATGTTGGGGTGCCTGGGTGGCTCAGTTGGTTAAGTGACCCACTTTGGCTCAGGTCGTGACCTCACAGTGTCTGAGTTCAAGCCCCACATCAGGCTCTGTGCTGACAGCTCAGAGCCTGGAGCCTGCTTCACATTCTGTCTCCCTCTCTCTCTGCCCCTCCCCGCTTGTGCTCTGTTTCTCTCTTTCAAGAAAACAAACACACAGAAAAAAATTTTTTTTTTAATAGCTGATGTCAAAGCCTATCTATAATCATGATTTTGATTTGGGTTTGTTAGTTTTATTTATAAACAGGCATTCCTGAGAATTTCTTGTGCCACTCCCTGCAAAGGACATTGAAGAGATCAAAACATAGTCCCTGCCCTAAAGAATCTGTTAGCTGAGAAGAGAAACACAGAGGAAGCTGTTTGTCACACACAGAGCTAAGTGTAACGACACAGGGTATAAAGGGAACAGACAGGAGAGTCCCCTAACCCAGCCTCGCAGGGCTCGCTGAAGCGTGGTGACGGTCAGGCAGTCTAGTACACATTCTCAGATGCCCCGTGACGCTGGTCCTTCATCCTGTGCAGGAAGGGTTTTAAGTGGGAGCCTGATGCGGCCAGATTTTCTTTTGAGACGAACCACCCTTGTGGCGTCAGGGAAGCGGCCTCCGGCAGAGAGACCAGCTGGGAGGCCGCGTGCGGAGGGCCAGGGAAGAGCTCCTGAAGGCTGGCGCCGGGAAAGCCACAGGGCGTATAGAGGAACAGGCAGCTCAAAGCAGTGTTTAGGATGTTACACTGGCAGGATTTAAGATTAACTGAGTGGGAATCAGGGGGGAGCTGAGTTTGCCCTTTCAGCCCAGATGACTGGAATGGATGGCAGAGAATAAACAAGAAACAAGCTCAAAGGGCAGAGCAAATGAGTTTTCCTCTCGGGATGATGAGTTTGGGGCCCCTGCCTGGCTCAGTTGGTAGAACGTTCGACTCTTAATCTCCCGGTTGTTAGAGATTACTTGTTTAAAAAAGTGAGTTTAAGAGGCCTGCGCGATGGTGAAGGTGTAGCTGGCAAATGGCTCTATGTCTCCAGGCGACGTTTGGGTTGGAAATGACGGATTTGGGAGTGGTCTTCGTCCTCTGACCACAGTGAGCCAGGTAGAAAGCTTCGTCTGCTTGGGATAATAATGTGGGAATAAAAGACCACCCAAATGGGAATGAGTGAGGCTGTTTTTTGGTTTTTTGTTTTTTGTTTTTTAATTTTTTAATGTTTATTCTTGAGAGAGAGAGAGACAGAGTGTAAATGGGGAGGGGCAGAGAGAGAGGAAGACACAGAATCTGCAGCAGGCTCCAGGCTCTGAGCTGTCAGTACAGAGCCCGATGCGGGGCTTGAACCCACGGACCATAAGATCATGACCTGAGCTGAAGTCGGATGCTTAAGCAACTGAGGCACCCAGGCACCCCTGTTTTACTTTTTTAGAGAGAGAGAGAAAGCATGTAAGCAAGGAAGGGCTGAGGGAGAAAAAGAGAGACACACAGAATCCCGAGCAGGCTCCATGCTTTCAGCACAGAGCCTGACACAGGGCTCCATCCCACGACCCTGAGATCACGACCTGAGCCAAAATCAAGAGTCAGACACTTAACTGACTGAGCCACCCAGGCACCCCTAGAACCCAATGACACATCGTCGCAGCAAAGGCTGTGCTTTGGTTTCCCAGGCTAGCGGCCACAGAAGTCACGGGTCCAAGTTCTCTAGTCCTACATGGTCTGGCCATTGTCCACTGGTACATTCAGTCTCTCACAAAGTACTCTCTTTTCTAAATATCTGAAACTAATTGTGGGTTAGTAGGAGGCTTGATAGTACTTCATTTTACAGCTTCCTCCCCACTCCCTGCCCCCCACCCCCATTCTCAAATCATCTAAGAATCCCAGGGTTTACTCAGTTCAGAGACTATTGGAGCAAGCAATGGTTCTCAGCCCCGGGGGCACATTTGCAAAGGTCTGTGGATCTTTTAAAATTCCCCATCTGAGGGTTCAGCCCAGCTCAGTTAAATCCGAAACTCTAAGGGTGGGGCTGGGGATCAGTACTATTCAAAGCTTCCCAAAGTTGAGACTCACTGGCTGTCCTCCCTGCTGACACTCCCAACCCCTCTGGGTTGCCCCGCCACGGTGCTTCCAGACTGGTCTTTAGAGACCCTTGTCTATTTGTAAGCCTCCGTTGGTGCGTCATTTCAGAATAAAATCCGACAGTTGCCTGTGGACCCCTGGTTTTGCTCTCTTTCATTCATCAGCTCATTGCCTGAGCATCTTGTGGACAGAACTATCCTGGGTTCTAGAGAGCGGGTGTGAATTTGGCACAGACTCTGACCGCAGTGAGGACAGGCTGGTGGAGCAGAGCCGCGCGGGTGTAAACCCTCAATACAGGATGGACTGTACTGTTCTGGTTGTGTGCCTGAGAACGTGAGAACCCAGAAGACACAACAGGGAGCTGCCTGACAGCCCCGGGGAAAGGCCAATGAGAGGCAGCCTCTGAAACGGTGTCTGGATGTCTCTGCTAACATTACAGGGGAGCGGGTTGGGGGCATGGCCCAGGGGGGAGTAACGTGACATGGACTCCGCTGTCCAGGGATGTGAGAAGCCCCGGGGGGGGGGGGGGGGGTGAGGGTGAATGGCGAGGAAGGAGAGCTCAGTCCACACAACTGCACTTTGCATGAAATGATGTTAAAAATACCTGACCTGGGCACCTGGGTGGCTCAGTCGGTGAAGCGTCCAACTTCGGCTCAGGTCGTGATCTCACAGGCCGCGAGTTCGAGCCCCGCGTTGGGCTCTGTGCTGGCAGCTCGGAGCCTGGAGCCTGCTTTGGACTCTCTCTCTCTCTCTCTCTCTCTCTCTCTCTCTGCTCATACTCTGTCTCTCCCTCTCTCTCCCTCAAAAATAAATAAACATTAAAAAAATTTTTTTTTAATCTGGCCTTTCTGTATCTGCCTGCCTGGTAGTTGGTTGGCCTGTTTACTTATCTTTAACAGTGTCAAAATATCAGGGGTCTGCTAAAGTAAATACTGTTTAGATTGAACAAGCTCTGAAAAGTATAATAGGTAACTAATTCTTCAGGGTTAACTTCTCTCTGATTTTTCTCTTAGAGTTGATCCAAAAGAACCCATATCGGTCTTTAAAAAAAACAAAAGCACCATTAAAAAAATTATTTGCAGTACAATTCCATTCTTCATGTTTATTATTTTTTAATGTTTATTTCTGAGAGAGAGAGAGACAGAGAGAGAGAGACACAGAGTGTGAGTGGGGGAGGGGCAGAGAGAGAGGGAGACCCAGAATCCAAAGCAGGTTCCAGGCTCTGAGCTGTTGGCACAGAGCCCAACACAGGGCTCGAACTCACGAGCTATGAGATCATGACCTGAGCTGAAGTCGGTCACTTAACCAACTGAGCCACCCAGGCGCCCCTCATGTTTATTTTTTTAATGTTTATTTATTTATTTATTGAGAGAGCTTGAGCACAAACAGGGGAAGGGCGGGGGGGAGAGAGTCCCAAGCAGGCTTTGCGCTATAAGTGCAGAGCCCAATGAGGGGCTCAATCCCACAAACCCTGAGATCATGACCTGAGCTGAAATCAAGAGTTGGATGCTTAACTCACGGAGCCCCCCAGGAGCCCCACATTCTTCATGTTTTTTTTTAATGTTTATTTACTTTGGGGGGGGGGGACAGAGGGAAAGGGGGAGAGGGTGAGTGGGGGAGGGGCAGAGAGAGAGAAGGGGACAGCGGATCTGAAGCAGGCTCTATACTGACAGCAGTGAGCCTGATACAGGGCTTATACTCATGAACCGTGAGATCATGACCCAAGCCAAAGGCAGACAGACATCCAACTGACTGAGCCACCCAGGCTCCCCACGTTCATGTTTAACTACATATTCTCTCCTTACCACTTTTACTTTGCCCCTCTTGTCTACCTTCACCATTCAGTTATCTCCTAACTAAACCGATTTTTTTTTCCTTGACTTTCATTACAGAGTTCTTCAGGGAACATTTCACTGTACTGTTGCAACCTTTTTGATCTTCCCAGGTAGGACCGAATACCACCTCTGCACTTTTTTTTCTAAATTTCTTTTTTAATGTTTATTTACTTTTGGGAGAGCATGAACAGGGGAGGGTCAGAGAGAGAGGGAGACACAGAATCTGAAGCACACACTCCAGGCTCCGAGCTGTCAGCACAGAGCCTGATGCGGAGCTTGAACTTGTGAACCGTGAGATCATGACCTGAGCCGAAGTCAGACGCTCAACCCACTGAGCCACCCAGGCACCCCAGCACCTCTGCACCTTTAGTAACTTGAGTGTTTGCCAGGCAGCACTGGGTGGGGGAAGGTCTTTGTATTCCTCCCGTTTACTTGCGGTAGCATTGATTTGAATCTGTGCTCTGCCGTTCTTTTTGCTACAGCCTACGTGTCTGCACACTTGATCATCTTTGTCCCTGGATAGCTTCCAGAACATGGAAAACAGTCTAACAACTCTAGGCAGGTAGGGGAAAAGGAAGGGAGAGCAAGACAATGTCTCTGCTTCACTCCTGGTCTGTAACAGAAAGGAATTTCGAAGTGCAGAAGGTGGTGACATCCCATCTCCGGAAAGTCCCGGATATTTGTTGTCACACATAGTTCTCGGGGCCTCCTTCGTGCTCCCAGGTCAGAGTGGAAGGGGGAGGCTCCTGCCACCGGCCCCTATGACTGGAAGGAGCTCCCCATACCGGCATCAACACGTCCCTGGAGGCTCTGAAAAAGCAGACTGGAGATCCTTAACAGCCGGCGAAATACCAGCATGCACCACGGGGGGCGCTGTTCATCTTGTTCAAGATTTGATTTTTCTTATTTAAGCTGTTGTATTCTTTCTTTTTCTTCCTGACAGAGTGAACATTGGCAAATTCGACAGGATCTGGGATAGAGGAGCATTAGTTGCTGTTAACCCAGGCGATCGTAAATGGTTAGTAATTTGGTTTCTTTAATTATGTTGGCGTTTCCTTTTTGGCCTTCTTAATTTAATACGCTGTACTTTTTCTGAGCTCCAGAAAATTAGACTTTTACTATTTTGAAATAGCTTACTGTGTCCGGCATCAGAAGACCTACGTCCAAAACCCCCTTTGGGTGAAAGGGTAGGATTTGGCCATGCGGACCTGGGACAAGGCTTGTGGCACCGTCCCTTCTGAGCTGTGTTGCCTTGATCAAAGGATTCACCTTCACCAGGTTTCAGTTTACTCTGCACAACAGCAGCTCACCTGCTGACACCACCCCGTCTGCCTCCACTGACATCACCAGGTGGCCGCTGTCTGGTACTTGCTGCGCCAGCCATTGCTGGAAACGTTCTATCAACACTTGGAATCTACCAAACAACCCTGTGGGGTATATGCTACCATTATTCCCATTTTACAGATGAGATTATGGTCAAAGAGATTAACTTGCTTGGGGCGCCTGGGTGGCTCCATCGGTTAAGCAACCGACTTCAGCTCAGGTCATGATCTCACAGTTTGTGGGTTCAAACCCCACATCAGGCTCTGTGCTGACAGCTTGGAGCCCGGAGCCTGCTTCGGATTCTGTGTCTCCCTCTCTCTGCCCCTCCCCCACTCATGCTCGCTTGCTCGCTCTCCCTCTCTGTCTCTCAAAAATGGAAAAAATAAACATTACAAAAAATTAAAAAAACAAAGAGATTAAGTTGCTTGGGCAAAGTTAGGCAGCTAAAACACAACAGAATTGAAATTCTGACTGAGGGAGTTTGGTCAAAGCCCACGCTCGTGATCCCTACGTTATTCTATCTGCAAGGGTACTTGTGGGATTAAAAGGAAAGACATATGTGGGAAGTGCCTGTCTGCTCTCCATAACTGCTAAATATTAGCTGCTATTATGTCAGAGATTTTGTTATTGACCATTCTTATCGCACCTCGTCTTATTAGAAAATAAAATATGAGAAAGCACACTATGTAATGGCCTCTCCCATGTACTTTCCAATTCAAATATCATTCACATGCTTACTTGGAGATAGCATATAAATGTTGAATTATTTAGTCCTATAGAGGCAGACTCTTTTCTTTTTTTTTAAGTTTATTTATTTTGAGAGAGACAGAGCGTAAAGAGAGGAGGGGCAGAGAGAGAAGGAGAGAGAGAATCCCAAGCAGGCTCTGTCAACAGGAAGCCCCTTGCCAGGGCTGGGTTCCAGGAGCCATGAGATCACAACCCTAGCTGAAATCAAGAGTCGAACACCCAACCGACTGAGCCCCCCAGGTGCCCCTAGAGGCAGACTAGGATTGCATGCACATCAGTGAAATAAAATAATTTATTAAAAAAAATTTTTTTAACGTTTATTTATTTTTGAGACAGAGAGAGACAGAGCATGAACGGGGGAGGGTCAGAGAGAGGGAGACACACAATCTGAAACAGGCTCCAGGCTCTGAGCTGTCAGCACAGAGCCCGATGCGGAGCTCGAACTCACGGACCACGAGATCATGACCTGAGCCGAAGTCAGCTGCTTAACCGACTGAGCCACCCAGGCACCCCAAAATAATTTATTTTAAAGAAATTGTTTCAGGAGTAAGGCTTATTGCCAAACCTAATCTTCTTTAAGTAGACCATGCCATATTTTTTTTTAATTATTTATTTTTTTATTAATTTTTTTTTTAATTTACATCCAAATTAGTTAGCGTGTTGTGCAACAATGATTTCAGGAGTAGATTCCTTAGTGCCCCTTACCCATTTAGCCCATTCCCTCTCCCACACCTCCTCCAGTAATCCTCTGTTCTCCATAGTTAAGAGCCTGTGAGGTTTTGTCCCCCTCCCTGTTTTTATATTATTTTTGCTTCCCTTCCCTTATGTGCCTCTGTTTTGTCTCTTAAAGTCCTCATATGAGTGAGGTCACATGATATTTGTCTTTCTCTGACTAATTTCACTTAGCATAATACCCTCCAGTTCCATCCACGTAACTGCAAAGATTTTATTTTCAAGTAATCTCTACACCCATCATGGGGTTCAAACTCACAATCTCGAGATCAAGAGTCACATGCTCCACTGACTGAGCCAGCCAGCCCCCCACCATGCCACATTTTCTTAATATATATTTTCCTTCAGTGATAATGTTTATTTACAGAGACAGAGCATGACTGAGGGAGGGGCAGAGAGAGAGGGAAACACAGAATCTGAAGCAGGCTTGAGGCTCTGAGCTGTCAGCACAGAGCCCGATGCAGGGCTTGAACTCACGCACTGCAAAATCATGGCCTGAACCAATTGAGCCACCCAGGCGCCCCATTAGGCGATAATTCTCACTTCTGTTCTCCTCTCTCTTTCTTTGCCACTCCTTCTCCTTCACCTCTTTTCTGGAACCTTCCCCTTCCTCATGTACCTAAAAGTTGTCATTCCCTAAGGGACCATCGTTAGTGTTTGCTTGTGGCTGCCTATCTCTTACCCTTGGTCTTTACTGATCACATCAATTCTTTTACTGTCATTCAGTTATTCAACAAATGCGCAGAGTTCCTACTGTGTTCTAAATATATATGGGGAAATCACGGAAAAAATCATACATGGTATTTGCCCTCACCGTTTTTATATTCCTAGCTCTGCTCTTTCTCTCAAACATCTGCATCACATTCCAGTGTTCGCATTGCATTTCTTGTGGGACATCAGTGTGCTTTATCAACTTCAAGTACCACATGAAGCCTCTTTGTTTATAATACACCACATATGTATACTGACCCTGATTCTGCTAAGCATCTGCCTTTGTAGCTGTTTCCTGTGCCCTGAGGATGTTCATCGTCTCTGAGGTTAGTCCTTCTCGGGGCTTTGGTTTGTGTGGTGAAAATCCATAAGGCAGTGGGGAGCGAACTGGGAGTCACAGAGCTCACTATGAGGGCACAGATGATGCACACTGTGTTGTTTTCCCGCTGGCTGGCAGAGTATATATTTAGCACATAGTCAGAGCTTAATAAATACTTGTAAGATAAACAAATGAAAGCAAACTAGATGCAGAGCAAAGAAAATACACCGTTTCCTACCAGCCACTATCACCTCCTCTGTGCTAGATATAAAGACCATCCAAGTGGCCTCTGGACTGTTATTTCATGGTTAATAAAGAGTAGTGAGATCCCCATCTAGAAGTCTTGAGTAGGGAATCCAGTCCTAGCTTGGGTTCCCTGATTCCCCCGCTGTCTTTCCTCCGAGCCCAGCCGTGTGTGTGTTTGTGTGTGTGTGTGTGTGTGTGTGAGAGAGAGAGAGAGAGAGAGAGAGATCACAGCTCCAAGTACACCTGAGAACATGTTGGCCTCTCTTACCAGAATAACAACTTAACTTTAAGCCAATAGAAAGATCTTTTTCTTTATCTTGGTCCTGGTACTTAACATGTTAATACCTTATCTCATTCTTGTCATTAACACTGGGCATCTTTCCGCTTTGACCGCATACAGGCAAGTCCTGAGATGTTGGCTGCTCCCAGGTCTCCTACCTAACATGAATCAGCGGGGTGTACCTCTCTCTCATTTTTCTGAATTTCTTGAAAGTGGCTGAGAAAGTCCACATTCCAAACGGAATGAAGTATGTCAGTCCTAAGAAACCCTGCCAAACCAGTCTGACTGATCCCCTTCTTGGGGATGACAAGTTAATTCTTCCTTCTTAAGACCAAGAATCAGAAAGTTAAGTAAAGATCTGTTAGTGGGGCACACGGGTGACTCAGTTAAGTGTCCGACTTGGGCTCAGGTCATGATCTCAGTTTGTGAGTTTGAGCCCCACGTTGGGCTCTGTGCTGACAGCTAGGAGCCTGGAGCCTGCTTCGGATTCTGTGTCTCCCTCTCTCTGCCCTGCTCGCTCGTTCGCTCTCTCTCTCTCTGTGTCTCAAAAATAAATAAAAACCTTAAAAAATTTTAAAAGAAAAAAGTTTGCTTTGGTCCCATGCTTTCCTTACAAGGACATACAACCCACTCAAGCCAGCCCTAACTGGGGGAGTCTACTAAAGAGAATAACAGAAGCTAACCTGGGTGCTTACCACACCCCAGGCAATGTTCCAAGTATTTCATGTGTATAAACTCACTGACTACTCAGAAAACCCTGAGTCAGTTACTAGTCTTATCCCCATTTTACTGAGGACAAAACTGAGGCATAGGGAGATTGAGAGCTTGTCAAGCTTTCCTAGCCACTAAGTGCAGGAACTGGGCTTCATGCTCACACACCTGGCAAAGTGCATGCTCCTAATCCCCATGCTGATCCCCTCCCCAGATACTCCCAGAACTGTGCACAGGGATTACAGTATATCCAAGCCCAGTAGAAACTGCTGTACCAAGATTTAGGGGGCCTCTCTTAGAGCTGCACAGTCTGTCTGTCTCTGTCTGCCTGTCCCTCACAGTGTCTCTACCTCCCTGTGCCCGTCTCCCCTGTGCTCCTAACCTGACCTCAGCTTCCTCTGCTTCCTCCATTTCTGCTCCCACATGTCTGACTTCCCACAACCCCCAGCACCAGCACCCCAGCACAGCCCCCCAAAGCTCCAGCTTTCCATACAATGACGACAGCTAACCAGCACCTCCTTTTTGGGTGTCTCGATTCCGGGCCCCAGTGCAGTCACTTGATGGCCCAACTCAGCATGCTGTACTGGGGTCACTCTGCCAATGGGGCCCGTCCGAGTCAGGCCCCCTTTCTGAACTGACCAGACACGGCTGGGTAGTGGCATCCCCTGCTCCCCGGGCGGGACACGTATGGCAAGGACTGTGCCCATAGCACCCATCATTCATGCTGTACCTGCAGGGCTCTGATTTCACCCTCCCTTGAATTTTTGCCTCTTTGTGAGTCTTGTCCCTCTCCCACTCAGTAGAGGAAAGGGATTGTCTTGTCTTGTACACAGTCTTACAGATATGCCCCTGGAGAGGACCCAGTCACCTAGAATATTGTTAACCTACAGCCTTCCCGGCCCCCACTAGCCCCACCCCTACCGGATCAGGCTCCAAGGATGGAGTGCAAGCATCCTTTTTTTCAGCAAGTGCTCAGGTGACTGACACCCAGCTGGTCTGGGAGGCCCTGCCCCAGAACTGACAGCACTTCCGTAGTATGTGTTCCAAGTCGACAGGCCTCCGAGTACCCCATCAGGCCAGAAAGAGCCTCTGCTCACTTCTATGTGACATCTTCTGATCGGGTGAGCCCTGGAAGCCGGCCTCCTTTTGATTCCTAGCTTCACTGTTTCCCAGCTTAGGTGGGTGACGTAATTTGCAGACCGGGTTTCTGACATTTAGAATGCGAATCGACTGCAGATAGTCCTTACAAGAATTTAACTCAGTAATGTAGGTGAAAGTGAACCTGATTTCCCTCCCTGCCTCTCACCCCCCTGCAGGCTTTGCCTTTGTAGAGAAATGTGGCTCAGTCAGTTGAGTGTCTGACTCTGGATTTTGGCTCAGGTCATGATCTCACGGTTCATGGGATCGAGCCCCGCATTGGGCTCTGTGCTGACAGTTCAGAGCCTGCTTGGGATTCTCTCTCCCTCTCTCTCTCTCTGCCTCTCGCCTGCTGATTCATTCTCTCTCTCTCTCTCTCAAAATAAATAAATAAACTTGAAAAAAAACCAAGAGAAATGTAACACCTTACTCTGCTGTGTTCTTTTTAGCTATACAGATATAATGCTGTCCCTAACGAGGAAAGGGTTTCGCTACCTCTTGGCTGTTCTTTCTTATGATCCCACTAAACATCCAGGTAAAGTTTTTTGTTTTTCTTTTTTTCAAAGATGTTGCCTCTTTTCCTGATTTAATTCTATGACATGGATAGCATTATATACTCTTGATTTAGAGCAAAGGAAGAATACTGCCTTTTATACATGAAGAAAAGTCTGCTTTGGGCTAATGGAAACAGTAAATGTTTTTTTCCACCTCTCACAAGTTTTCTCGCTCATATTCCATTTTGTTTGCCATTCACAGCTCAGACTGTAGAGCAGAGGAGGAACGGATGGCCCTAATATAAAAGAAATCTCATGAGCTCTGGAGTGGAAGGAAGAGAGATTGGTTGCCCTGCTTTGGGTGGAGCATATGTGGGTCATCCCTGGTGGTAGGGATGGGTTAGGGGCCCAGACACATCCTCACAGGAAGATGGGCAGGATGAGGATACGGGGTGGGGGTCGGAGGTGTGCAGAAAAATCTCTAAACTATATTTTTTAATTTCTAAAATTTTATAATTTATTGCACTCTTGAATAACAATCTTTGTTTTAAACTTAGAAAAGTGATGTTTTAAGTGTGACGTTTTATAAATATTTACATATGCTAGTATTTTTTTCTATTTGAGTAAATCAGATCTTAAAACCTCATTTAAAAAATGAGACCTGGGGGGCACCTGGGTGGCTCAGTCAGTTAAGCATCCGACTTTGGCTCAGGTCATGATCTCACGGTTTGTGAGTTCAAGCCCCGCGTCAGGCTCTGTGCTGACAGCTCAGAGCCTGGAGCCTGCTTCGGATTCTGTGTCTCCTTCTCTCTCTGCCCCTCCCCCACTTGTGCTCTGTCTCGCAAAAATAAATAAATGTAAAAAAATTATAATAATATAAAAAATGAGACCTAGGGTCCATAATTAAGTCTGGAACAATCAGATAGAAATAGAAATTATTGGAGACAGACCTCAGCGCTACTAATCTGATTTAAATTCCATTCCTGAATAGGAGGCTTAAGGCCAGGCCTCTGGGGACAGAACACCACAGGCTGTATCTGAGAGTGGGACTCACAACACCTCATGAAAGGGGCAGCAGCTCAATTTCCTTAAAAGTAAATGGCCTGCAGCAAAGTGGAAGGGATGTGTACAATGTGAGTGAGTGTTGGAGTCAAGGAAAATCAATACTCAGAAGATGAAGGAAACACTAAGGAATTTGTTCATCAGCTTCATTCTGATTTAAAAGTTCCCAAGTCCCAAAAACTGGATGACAGGATGCAAAAGAATGAAACTGGACCACAGAGAAGGAAACAATCAACAAAACCAAAAGCGGCTTATGGAATGGGAGAAAATATTTGCAAATGACCTACTGGATAAAACGTTAGTATACAAGATATATAAAGAACTGATACAACTTAACACCCAAAATACGTATAATCCAATAAAGAAATGGGCAGAAGACATGAATAGACACTTTGCCAAAGACATCTAGATGGCCAACAGACACATGAAAAGGTGCTCAACATCACTCTTCATCAGAGAAATACAAGTCAAAATAATGATGCGATATCACCTCACACCTGTCAGAAATGGCTAAAATTAATAAAAAGAAACAACCGGTGTCAGCGAAGATGCAGAGGAAGGGGAACCCTCTTGCACTGTTGATGAGAGTGGTGCAGCCACTCTGGAAAAGAGTATGGAAGTTCCTTAAAAAACTAAAAATAGCCCTGTCATCCAGCAACTGCACAACTAGGTATTTACCCAAAGGATACAAAAATACAGATTCGAAGGGATAGTGCACGGTGTTGTTTATAGCAGCATTATCAACAACAGCCAAATTACAGAAATAGCCCAAATGTTCATTGACTAATGAATGGATAAAGAAGACGTGGCATATGCACACACACATGGAGCATTAATCAGCCGTGAAAAAGAATGAAATCTTGCCATTTGCATCAACATGGATGGAGCCAGAGAGTATTATGCTAAGTGAAATAAGTCAGTAAGAGAAAGATAAATACCATATGATTTCACTTATATATGAATTTAAGAAACAAAACAGATGAACATATGGGGCAAAAAAAAGAGAGAGGCAAGCCAGGAAACAGACTCTTAACTATAGAGAACAAACTGAGGGTTGTTGGATGGGGGGTGGGTGGGGGAATGGGTTTAATTGGTGGTAGGGAGTAAGGAGTACACTCGTAGTGATGAGCACTGGGTGTTAATATGTAAGGGAAATTATGTTGTGTATAGAATGAGTACCTAGGTCACTGGAAGCAGACCGAGAAGCGGGCCCTGAGAATTTCTCTTTAGAATTAGATCTATGGAAATTATTCTTCACCATGTTTCTCTTTCACCTAGGCCCACCGTTTTATGTTCCAGATGCTGAAATTAAAAACTTGTTTGGTAAGTTACTTATATTTTAAATAAAATCAATTCTCTGTTTTGACCTGGTAACTATTAGTGTCTAGCAATTTTTTTAATATTTATTTATTTATTTTGTGAGAGCATGTGAGCAGAGGGAAGGGCAGAGAGCGACAGGCAAAGAGAGAATCCCAAGCAGGCTCTGGGTCATCAGCACAGAGCCCGATGTGGGGCTCCATCTCACAACTGTGTGATCATAACCTGAGCCAAAATTAAGAGTCAGATGCTTCACCCACTGAGCCACCCAGGCGCCCCAAATTAGTGTCTAGAAGTGTATAAAATCAAAGTCAAACCATTTTATTGAAGACTATTTTATCCTAGAAAAGGGACAGATCTCTGTGATATGCCTTTTTAAGCTAAGCGGCGTGTTATGTTAAAGGCATTGAATTCTTTCAGAGAGATGGTATGTTTAATTTACGTCTTAGGAGTTGTAAGTAGTGACGGTGATTCGGTGATTCGGAGTCCAGAGTTTGCTCTTAGCATTTCCCCATTGTCATTCAAAGGCAAAGAAACATCTTCAGTACTTCTTTTAAATCATTTGATGTGTTTTTAGAAGATTCCCTATCGCATTCTTCATCAACTTAGAAACTCATTCCCCTTTCTTGTTTCAGGTTCAACATGCAACATTCATTGCCTTGAGAAGGTTGATGTTTTTGAAGAACGACATAAAAGTTGGGGAATTGACTACATTGTTGAAAAGTTGTATCTACTTACTGAAAAGTAAATGAGACCAGTAAAAACAAGTAATATCAACATGTTTTTGGGCAACTGATAGTTATGTTAAGGCACGAAAATATACTGGATGACTCTTGAGAAAAAGTTGTTCACAAATCACATAACAGAGCTTTGCTCAGAAATATGTATAACTTTATAGAAGAAAGTCATATAAATAAGCTGGTAAAGTAGCTATACAGGAGAGTGTGATGGGATGGTGAAAGAATATACCTGTTTTGCTTAGAAATTACAAGAATTTTTTACAATCGGCATGTCTTATATAATTTTAAAAATTAAAAGTTTTAAAGGGGTACCTGCTGCCCAGTCAGTGGAGCACACGACTCTTGATCTTGGGGTTGTAAATTTGAGCCCCACATTGGGCGTGGAGATTACTTAAAAATAAAATCTTTAAAAAAATAAATTAATTAAAATTAAAAAATAATTCTATAAACGTAAAATTAAAAATAACAAGTAATTTTTAAATAAAATAAATGCAATGCATGTTAGCTTAAATAGAATAAGGATATATAGATTATTTTAGAGCAATTGAATTGTTTCCAGAGTTTTCTAAAAATTGACGCTCTTTATGAAAATTTAGAACCATTGAGGCCATGTAACACTTTAATAGGGTTCAAGGTAAAAAATAGTGGCCCAAGAAATTATATGAAATGTAGCTTTACTGGAAGCCCTCATATTATCCTCAATCCTAGCAGCCCTTTTCACATTTTTTTTTCTCCTTCTACAATTTTATATATATAACAGAATCAAGAAGCATAGTTTATGGGGCGCCTGGATGGCTGTCGGTTGAATGTCCGACTTGGCTCAGGTCATGATCTCATAGTCTGTGGGTTTGAGCCCCGCGTCGGGCTCTGTGTTGACAGCTAGGAGCCTGGAGCCTCCTTCAGATTCTGTGTCTCGCTCTCTCTCTGCCCCTCCCCAACTCCTGCTCTCTCTCTCTGTCAAAAATAAATAAACATTAAAAAAAAATTAAGCATATTTTGGGGCGCCTGGGTGGCTCAGTCGGTTAAGCGTCCGACTTCGGCTCAGGTCATGATCTCACGGTCCATGAGTTCGAGCCCCGCATTGGGCTCTGTGCTACCGCTCAGAGCCTGTAGCCTGTTTCAGATTCTGTGTCTCCCTCTCTCTCTGACCCTCCCCCATTCATGCTCTGTCTCACTCTGTCTCTCTCTGTCTCAAAAATAAATGTTAAAAAAAAAAAACTTTTTTTAATAAAAAAAAATTAAGCATATTTTAAAATTTATTAAATAAGCCAACTTACATGGAAAAGGACATTTTTCTCAAACTGTGAAAATAAATTTAAGAAGATTTTTCTCTGAGTTTGGCAGTTTTTTGTCTCTCTTAATTTAATCTTATTTAAGTGATAACTCTTACGAACACAGTGTATTTTAGGGCTGGATTCCTGGCTGTTCATTATGATTCAAAGCCTCTCAGTTTTTCATATGCAACCGCACTTTGTTAAGTCAGACTTTCCTCCCTGACCATACAACCTAATACCTAAATGATTTGGAGTGGTCAGCTCATGCTAATAGGATAGTGTATATTATAAAAAGTAAATTGTGTGATTCTGTGTGTGACAGTACGTGTGTATATGCAGGATTAAAGGGTGTTAATGCAGAAGTTTATAAACCCCTTCAGTATTGATGAAATCTATAGATACTCTCCCCTGAAATATGTCATAGGCAGAACACTGAAAACTTACTTGGGCTTCAGAATTGACCTCCCCACGTGTTTTGCTCCGTGTAGCAACTGCTACCCTAGATGCTCTCAGGCACTGGTCTTATTCTAGTACTTATCAGGCTATTGATTTGGAGTCTGCTGGCTCACAGTGGTCCTTGCTTCTCTGAGACCTGCCCCAGTCCCGAGTGTGGGCTTCCAGAGGCCATGCCTACCTGACTCCACCCCTGTAGCTGGTGGAATGAACCAAGGATAGACAACTGACCTGAATGGGGCCAGTCCGGTTCTCTTCGGGGATTTTTAGGACTGTGGCAAGAAAAGCAAGTTAGATACTTAGAGTATCTAAGTGAACTGTGACCCCAAGAACTGTGGAGCGGCCACATTCCATCATGCAGGTATGAGAACCAGAGACTGCTGATCTGCAAAAGCGAAGCAGAGATGGGAGCTGGAGAGAGGCCCCAGGTGTTCTGGGTGTCCTGAAACCCAGCTGCACGCGGGCGGAGAATGCCTGTGTCCCTGTGATACCTCTTTTCTCTGGCTAGGGTTGATTTCTATAACTCGCACACAAAGAATATTAAACAGTAAAATTGAGATATCCTCAGGTAGTTGATTTTCTTACATATTCTGTACTGACTTTTTAAAAAGTCTCAAGGGACACCTGGGTGGCTCAGTCGGCTTAAGTGTCTGACTGTGGCTCAGATTGTGATCTCATGGTTCGTGGGTTCAAGCCCTGAGTGGGGCTCTGACCTGACAGCTCGAAGCCTGGAGCCTGCTTCGGATTCTGTGTCTCTCCTCTCTCTGCCCCTCCCCTACTCACGCTCTCTCTCTCTCTTTCAAAAATAAAATATTTTTTTAAATAAATAAAAAGTCTCGAGATGGGAGATAAATTACATATAGATTATTTTAGAGCTATTGAATTGTTCTCAGAGTTTTCTAAAAATGCCTTTAATTTTGTATTTAAAAAAATTTTTTTTATGAGAAAAAGATTGCGAGCGGGGGAAGGGCAGAGAGAGAGGGGGACACGGGATCGGAAGCAGGCTCCTGGCTCCGAGCTGTCAGCACAGAGCCGGATGCAGGGCTCAAACTCACCAACCGCAAGATCATGACCTGAGCCAAAGTCGGACACTTAACTGACTGAGCCACCCAGGTGCCCCATAATTTTGTGTTTTAAATAATAGATTTCCTGAACCTCTATAAAACGGTGATTTATGAAATGCCCTGCCCTGCCTAAGTAGCAGGCATGAATGCAGGAGTATACATGCTCCGTGTTCTCAGTGGCAGGCAGGCCGAAACAAGAAAAGTGTGTAATAGTCCATTTGGGTGGATGTGGAAAAAAAACCACAAAGGCATATAACCAAAGCTTTTACACTCCTGTGGCCGGCTGGAGATCTGGTTCTCTAAAGGGTTAATGGTACAGGGACCACAGAAGGTTGCCTGAAAGATGTATGTTGTGAGAGATACTATCACATAAGGGGGATTTCTGGACAAAAGAATGAAGGGACAAATAAAAAAAAAAATGACCCATAGAAAAAGTAATCCAAATAATTTTCCTCCTACTCCATTGTAGTGTATACCTGTCACTTATTTTAATAAGAAGGAGAATTTAAAAGTATGTTTATGCAAACGTGTATTATGTATATGGCACACACCTTTTAAAGGTCTTTTTAAAAAAACAACCGTTTAAAAAAAATTTTTTAATTGTCTTTCATCCTTACACCTCTGGACTTTCCCTCACTTCTTAGCCAATGTGATTTATTTCTTATCAAACATTACATTACAAATTCACCAGAGTGGCTAAGTTGATGGGGACAGGAATGCCATATGTGCCTTAAGGCAGTTATCCTGCTGGTTTGCAGCAAATAATCACATCCCAGATTTGTTTATTGGGTGTAGCTTTAATGCGTGAATTAAAAATACGTATCTTAAAACCCATGATCCTTAACCACTGAATATTAACAGAAACTTGTTTCAATACTGGTGTTAACTCTAGGAGATAGAAGAAAAATAGTCAAGGGAAGTATTTAGAAATAAAATACACCATAAAATATTAACACTTATTTATATTGAAATAATAATAAAATAATACTTTCACACTGCAAACTCAGAAAGCATAAGAGAGTCTAAAGAGAAAAACCAGAACAACCAAATCCTATCTCTAGAAAGAGTGCTACAATGGTAATGTGTTTTCTCTGTCTACTATTCACGTACGAAACATATATGTATGTTCCTGCAAATTGAGATCGATTAAGGAGACATTCTTGTATCTTTACTATCTTCTCTGGTATTTCATCAGCCGTTTCTCATGTCACTAAGTATTCTTTAAAAACAAGATGTTTTCATAGCTACATGAATGTTCTCCCATATGGTGGTACCATGGTTATGTAATCTTTTCCATTATTAGATTTAGTCAGCAAATGAAAGTACCCTTGAAAACTCTTGAAAGTGCTAGGAGCTGAAATCCACTGATGATTGAAGGCTGTCCTGTTCTGAGGAATCATAGACTCCAGGTGAAGAGACAGCACATTGAATGATACTACAGAGTGTGGTAAGGCTGCATTAGGGCTGTGAAATGGCCACTCACACCAAGAGCAAGGATGACACTGCTCAGGGAAAGCAGGTGGGAGGAGAAGAGAAACACATTTTCAAATTGAGAATTAAAATCTCCAGATTTTCATTTCCAAGCATACATCCCCCAGCTCATTTCTCTGCAGCCGCTCAAGATACCCAACCCTTTCCCCTCTTCGCCAAATCCCTCACCCCTGGGAAGCCACGCACATGGGACATGAGTTGCAAAATTAGACAGGTGCTCAGAGTGGGTGCTCGAAGACAAGATGCCCTGGGGAAGGGCAAAGCCAGAGCCCTTCACCACAACCCAGGATAGAGTCCAAGGAATCACAGACTGGCCTGAAACTCAAACCTGACCAGCGCAGAAGAGATTGAGGTTGGCAAAGGGAGCATGTTTTCGCTCTTGTGGGCTCACGAGCCCTTGCTAAAAGGTCCCATTGTCTGCTCCTCTTTTATTTTTTAATTTTTTTTAATTTATTTTATTTATTTTTGAGAGAGAGAGAGAGAGAGAGAGAGACACAGAGCATGAAGAGGGGAGAGGCAGAGAAAGAGAGAGACACGGAATCTGAAGGAGGCTCCGGGCTCTGAGCTGTCAGCATAGAGCCCGATGTGGGGCTTGAACCCACGAACCGCAGGATCATGACCTGAGCTGAAGTCAGACACTCAACCGACTGAGCCATTCAGGTGCCCAGAGATGCTTCTTTTCAATGGGCTTTCCTCTCTTCCTGTCTCTCGAATCACTGTCAGTACATTCTGGGATGTAGCAGTGTCATTGGAGTCATTCTGGGATTCCTTCAAAACCGCGTGGAAGTGTCCAGGAGTCCACATGCCTGGGCACTAACTCCCCCTCCTCAGGTTGCTCAGCCCCGCCTCTGCGGTAACCACCCAGACGGAGCTGGGTCTCTGTTTCCCCTCCTCTGCCATGTGGTACTTTGCACGTAGCACACCTACTGACCACAAGTTCTTCTCTTCAAATCGTTTGCCCCCACAACCCTCAAAGCTTGTTCTAGGTGGAAGCAGGAAGGTGCCGGCAGGCTATTCCAGGACCTTGTAAATGAGGAGTGTCAGAGAGAAGCACAGAGGAAATCCACGGAGACTCAGCCACAGGGGAGGCCACATCCATCAGAGCAAGCTCAAAATGTCAGAGCTGGACTCAGGGCATTTCTTTTATTAATCAACCTGTGTATGTATGTACGACGAATATACCCGATAAGGTATTTGAGAAACCTATCAGCATTGCCTCTAGAGATAAGCAAAATGCTCAGCCTGGGTCCTGGATAAATGCTACCTTTTAAACAACGCTTCCTGTAATACTAGAGAATTATGAACGAATAGAACATCTGGGTTGAATCCCTGTAAGTTGTATCCTTTTAAGTATTCATCCAATCATCCATCCGAAAAAAACATTTGTTGGGCTCCTCCTGTGTGTCAGGTGTATGCTGCACATGGGGGGATAATAGTGTCTAGCCAAAAAAAAAAAAAAAAGATGTGCTTCCCGCCCTCCTGGAGCTTATAGTTTTTCTTTTCCAGAGATAAGAGCAGAACAAAGAGGGGATGAAGATAAAGAGTAACTCTGAGACCGTACAAAAAGCAAAATTGGACCCCATGTACTTGGTGAAGCAGAAAAGGGACAGGTGGGGAGGGAGGGATGCTGGAATAGTTTGCGATTCTTTCCATGGAGAGCCAGAGAACAATGAAGAAAACAATGTCTAGGGATGCCCAGCTAGAATGGGGAGAGCCTCAATTCTTAGTTCAGAAGCCTTGTATCATTGAGAAAACCCTCTCGATCAAACGCCACAAACTTAGGTTTCCATACTTTAAATTTACCATTAAAGACTTGACGGTATGAGTCGCTGGGATGGATGGTCTGTGTGTGCGCCCCGGTGTTTTCCAGAACCGCCACGATGCCTAACCACCAAGTGAAGAGCGACTACTGTTCACATTCTTAAATATGTCACATGGTGTTGAAGCTTTCTCTGGTTTACCTCACCGAACACCTCGGCCTCTTGGTGCAGTTTGACTGGTTGCCCCGCAGGGGCAGCAAAGGATAAAAAGATAAGAAAGTAGGATTATAAGGCAGCCTGAGAGTCCCACACAGTCTGGCAGAATACTACTGAAGGGTCCGTCGAAGCTTTGAAATGAGTTGGGGTCTTTGGGTCCATCTTAAAACAACGTCGGAGTAGAGACAAGTTAGAAGAAAGTCACAGATCAATGAAATCAGTCCGGAAAGCATCTTGGGAAGGCAATCTATTGCAGCATAGACTTCCTCTACATCTGTACTATTCCATGAAGTAGCCGCCAGTCACATGTGGATCCTGAGCATTTGACATTGTCTGTTTTTGTCTTTGTTTTATGTTTTGTTCTGTTTTGTAAGAGAGAGGGAGACAGAGGATCCGAAGCGGGCTCTGTGCTGACAACAGAGAGCCCGATGTGGGGCTCAAATTCACGAATGTATGATCATGACCTGAGTCAAAGTCAGAGGCTTAACTGACTGAGCCACCCAGGTGCCCCCCATCTTGGGGTTAGTCTGAATTAGGATGTGCTGTGAGTGTAAAATATACACTAGATTTTATGTAGTACTGAAGATAATGGCTGTAAAATATTTCAGTAATTTTTATAGTGATTTCATGTCAAAATGGTATTTGGGGTTAAACAAAATATGTATTAAATAATTTTCAGTCATTTCTTTTTACTTTTTAAAAATGTGGTTCCTAGAAATTTTAATTAATAATTCTATTATATATGTGGCTCTTGTATTTCTATTAGACAATATTAGTTCTAAAAATATTCCATTTTTGGTGTCCAGAGTGTATTTCTTCCTTTTTTGTTTCTTTTTCCCTTTTTTAGTGGGCTCCATGCCCAACATGGGGCTACAACTCACTCACCACCCTGAAATGTAGAGTCACATGCTGTACGGAGTGAGCCAGCCAGGAACCCCCTGAATGTATTTCTTAACTCAAAGATTACTTCAGGAAATAAATTCTATTTGATATGACTTCAGTTACATTAAAGCTCCCTTCAGGGGTTTTAACAGGGGATAAAAATCCCATTTTTGCAAAAGTCTAGCAAATAAGAGGATGAATGACCATAATAATGATCTAAATGGCAAAAAAAAAATGCTGATTTAAGTGAAGGGAAGTGATCTGATATATGGTCTTATGAAGACAATGTCCATGTAAGACATTGGGGGTGGGGGGAGGGGGGGAGGAGGACTCCTAAAAATGAGGACCTGTAGTAGCACAATGGATTCCTGAGAGAGGTGGTGTTATCTCCTGTTTGAAAAATTTCAAACATATGGTACATGGTCTTTGTTTTCAGTTTTGACTGAAGTTGGAAGAATTGAACCTGGTGGTGATGTGAAGGGATTGTAATGCAGTGGTTTTCAAACTTGACTGTACATTATAATCACCTGGAGCATTAAAAAAAAAAAAAAAATCCAGCTGCCCAGACCACACTCTGAATGAAAGAAACCTCCAGATGAGACTCAGGTGTTTACCATGTGCCAAATTTATCAAGGTTGAGGATTTCTGGGATAGTTAAGAGCGTGGGCTGTGCAAACTGGCTTCAAATCCCAGCCCAGACATTAGCTAGCCATGTGTCCCTGGGCAAGATACTTAGCCTTTATGAACTCTATTGCAGAAAAGGGGGGAGGGGGGCTGGAAAACATGCCCTTATGGGATTGTCATGTGGTTTAAATAAGGTAATCTATGTAAACCACTTAAAAGAAGGTAGGCGTTGATCAGGTTCTCTAGTGATTATGACTAACAGCTATTTCCTTTTTCTTTCTTTTTTTTAGTTTGCCCACTTATTAAAAAAAATTTTTTTTAATGTTTATTTATTCTTGAGACAGAGACAGAGCGTGAACAGGGGAGGGACAGAGAGAGAGGGAGACACAGAATCTGAAACAGGCTCCAGGCTCTGAGCTGTCAGCACAGAGCCCGACGCTGGGCTCAAACTCACGGAGTGTGAGATCATGACTTGCGTCTAAGTCCGACGCTTAACCCACTGAGCCACCCAGGCGCCCCTGACTTATTTTTAAAGCGAGAGCGCACGCGCACAGGCAAGCAAAGGTGGGGGCAGAGAGTGAATCCCAAGCAGGCTGCGCTGTCAGTGCAGACCCTACCCAGGGCTCGAACTCACCCACCCGGCAGATCACCACCTGAACCAAAATCAAAGTCCCTTGCTTACCAACTGAACCACCCAGGCGCCCCTCATTAGCAGCTTTCTTATTTCATATTCCTCTGGAAGACATTCCCAGCCATCGTTCCCTGATCTGAAACTCGCCGATCGGGTTTCTTGTATTTTCCTATAACATTCCTTTGTTCATACAGGAATTCACTTTTACAAGTATTCACTAAGCATCTACTTCACTACAGGTGTGATGGAAGAAACAGGCACACCGGCCTCACCCCCTTGAAGTTTAAATGCCCTCATGCGTGTTTCCCAGTCAGATCTCAAGCGCCCGGAGCTGTTGGACCACGCGTCATGCCTGGCCAGCCCCGGGATCCAGCGCCCCGCGCTGCGGATTGGAAAGTGCAGGGTGCCAGGGATGGAAGGCTATGTTCCACTTGCTCTGCCACCTACAGCCTGGGTGATCGGGAGCAACCCGCTCGTGCCTCTTCAATAGGTGTGCTTCCTCGTGCGTAAAGTGGGGATGACCCACCCACGACTGTCGTGAAGGCGACAGGTCGGCCCACGCGCGGTGGTTACAGCTTGTTAAGCGTCCACGATAGGGCCCTCCCGAGTCAGTGCCGCGCGCGCCCACCAGGGGGAACAGCAGGCGGCGGCCCAGCGGCTGCGCGCTGGACCGGCGACGTCAGGACCAGCGCCCCGCCCCGTGACCGTGACCGAGCGCGGCGCCGCGGCAGCGTCGGTCCCCGCCGGCTGGCCGCGCAGCCGGAACGCGATGGGGACCGAGGCGTCGGGGAGCGGGCCGGCGCTGCAGGAGCTCGTGCGCGAGGCCGAGATCAGCCTGCTGGAGTGCAAGGTGTGCTTTGAGAGGTTCGGCCACCGCCAGCAGCGGCGCCCGCGCAACCTGCCCTGCGGCCACGTGGTGTGCCTGGCCTGCGTGGCTGCGCTGGCGCACCCGCGGACGCTGGCCCTCGAGTGCCCCTTCTGCCGCCGAGCCTGCCGGGGCTGCGACACCAGCGACTGCCTGCCGGTGCTTCACCTCCTGGAGCTCCTGGGCTCGGCGCTCCGCCCAGCCCCCGCCGCCCACCGCGCCGCCCCCAGCGCCCCCGGGGCCTTCACCTGCCACCACGTTTTCGGAGGTTGGGGGACCCTGGTGAACCCCACGGGGCTGGCGCTGTGTCCCAAGACCGGGCGGGTCGTGGTGGCGCACGACGGCAGGAGGCGGGTCAAGATCTTTGATTCCGGGGGAGGATGTGCTCATCAGTTTGGAGAGAAGGGGGAGGGCGCTCAGGACATTAGGTACCCACTTGATGTCACCGTCACCAACGACTGTCATGTGGTTGTCACCGACGCCGGCGACCGCTCCATCAAAGTGTTTGATTTTTTTGGCCAGGTCAAGCTTGTCATTGGAGGCCAGTTCTCCTTACCTTGGGGTGTGGAGACCACCCCTCAGAATGGGGTCGTGGTAACTGATGCGGAGGCAGGGTCCCTGCACCTGCTGGAAGTCGACTTTCCAGAAGGGGTCCTCAGGAGGACCGAGAAGTTACAAGTTCATCTGAGCAATCCCAGAGGGGTGGCCGTGTCGTGGCTCACCGGGGCCATTGCAGTCCTAGAGCACCCTCCCGGCCTGGGGACCGGAGCCTGCGGCACCACGGTGAAGGTGTTCAGCCCAAGCATGCAGCTCGTGGGCCAGGTGGATACCTTTGGGCTGAGCCTCTTTTTCCCCTCGAGAATAACTGCCTCTGCGGTGACCTTTGATCACCAGGGGAATGTGATTGTTGCAGATACTTCTAGTCAGGCTGTCCTATGCTTAGGAAAACCTGAGGAGTTTCCAGTCCTGAAGCCCATGATCACCCATGGTCTTTCCCATCCTGTGGCACTGACCTTCACCAAGGAGAACTCTCTTCTTGTGCTGGACAGTGCAGCCCATTCTATAAAAGTCTACAAGGCTGACTGGGGGTAATAGGGTATGGGGGGGGAGGGGGGGCGCTCTGGGACCTGGAATCTGAAGGCCTGGAACTTCCGCTAATGAATTGCTGAACCCTGGATAAGTTAATCTCATCTATCCAGCAGGGATAATTATAACTGCCTGGCAAACTTATAAAGGTTGAGGTAATTATTAAAGAATAAAAGTTAAATCTACCATTTATCGAGTTTGTACTCCCTGTGCTAAGAAATTTGCAAATATTAGCTCATTTTATCCTTACAGCTCTACCTGGGGAGGTAATGTCTATTATTAATCCCATTTTAGAGATGAGAAAACTGAGACCCAGAGAGTTTAAAGACTTTCCCAAGGTCACATTTACTTACTGTGATAGTCACAATGGGAACTGAGTTCTGACTCCCAAATCCCTTGCTCCTAAGTAAGATAACAGATGGGGGGGGGGGGGGGAATATGTGAATGTATACTGTCACTATGTGTACTCTATTTACAGGTAGCTATTTCTTTTGGTTGGATGTGCAGAGAAAGGAGACTTTTTTTAGAGAGTTCAAGAGAAAAAGGACTGTGTGATGTGCATCGGTGTCATTCAACATGCAGCTTCTTTGATGGCACGTTAGATGGGATAACTATAGATCCTGAGTTACTTGAGCAAGAAGAACAGTTGAACTGCCTGTTTAAAAGGCAAGCGTGTCTGTTAATATCTGTGTCTCCCCCACCACAGGCACTCAGGAAATACCAGTGGGCTGGTGGAGAAAAGCCTGTGTGGGCCTAAGTTTTGTGGGGGTTTTTTTTGTTTTTTGTTTTTTTGAAAGAGAGAGTGTAAGTGGGGGAAGGGCAGAGAGAGAGGGAGACAGAGGGATCTGAAGCAGGCTCTGTGCTGACAGCAGAGAACCCGATGCAGGGCTCGAACTCTTAAATCCATGACCTGAGTTGAAGTCAGATGCTTAACCGATAGCCACGCAGGCACCCCTGGGCATAAGTTCTAAAGGACCACAGAACACTCTACATTCATACCAGTGGTTGGAAGGCTAAAGGGCAGTCTTGCTACCTGTTTGTGTTAATGAAGAGATAAGTCACCACAGCCCGTTGGTGGCAGAAATGAATTTGCCTTCCTTTTCCTAATCAGTGGTAACCTGGTCACTTTTGTGATAGAGATTTTATCTGTGCCATTTAAATTTGTCCCATTGCACACACTGTATACTCAGGAACCAGCTCCCTTGAGGCTCCAACAGCCTTCAGGCCACTGGTCAACGCTTAAATACTTCTTGAATTAGCTTTGACCAAGATAACACCTGCTTTTGTGGCACAATTGATTGAGCACACAGGAGGAAATTTCAGGTGAGGCAGCCGGTTCATTATAAACCATGTGTTTTAAGCTAGTGTAAACATTTCAGGGTTTAGGGCTGCTGGAATAGTACCAAATCAGTGGCATCTTAGAAGCAGCAGCAAAATACATTTTTTCATGGGGAGGAAGTATTGGTTCTGAAAGGTGAGGATTTGCTTCAGGTTATAGCTGATGTTATCAACAGTAGGTTTCTATTATACAAACAGTGTTGGTTTTGTTTTGTTTTTGAGAGAGAGAGAGTAGGGGAGGAACAGAGGGGAAGAGAGAGAGAAAAAGAGAGAGAGAGAATCCTAAGCAGGCTCCACATTCAGCACGGAGCGCAGTGCAGGGCTGGATCTCAGGACTCTGAAGTCATGACCTGACCCCAAATCAAGAGTCGGACGCTTAAACGACAGATCCACCCAGGTGCCCTTATTATAGTTTTAATAGATACAATGTAGATACCGGAGATAGCTCCTAAATTGTTCCAGAAGGTTCAATTTGTCCGTTGGAGCTAAAAGAGAGAGCCTGGTCCGTGCCAGTCCACAAAAGCCCATTGTGTTTTCACTGCTTCTGATGCACCACACTAAGATTTCAGGCACACTGGACCACCGTTCGGAAGTGCATTCCAAGCAGGGATTCTCATAACCCCTTCCCCCCACATTTGGAAGTCATCTTTAGGTCAGTGACCTCACTGATACCCTCAGTTGTGTAGCAGGAAAAGCTGTCTCAGGCAGAGATAAATGTTCAGGTTTGATCATTTGCAAGTGGGACAACTGTGGATTGACCTTTAAAAAGTTTTCCTCAGGAACGATGATTTTTGTTAAGGTGTAGTTATCCATTTTTGAAAGAGAAAGAGAGAGGAACAAGGAGAGAGGCAGAGAGAGAGAGGGAGACCGAGAATTCCAAGCAAGCTCTGCCCTGTCAGCACAGAGTCCAATGTGAGGCTCGAACCCACAAACTGTGAGATCATGCCCTGAGCTGAAATCAAGAGTTAGACCCTCAACCGACTGAGCCATCCAGGCACACCAGGAACAATGACGTTTTAATGACCTCAGGGCCAGTGGAGACGATTCAAGGGATTTTCTCCTATTTGGAATTATTGGTGGCATCATCTTTGACTAGAGAACTGTGCTTATGTCTGGTTTAGACAGCACTGGTAGGACAGGTGTAGGATGTGCAGCAGGTGTGGAGGTATGTGGTCAAGGTATTACTTGTTACCTTGTCATTACGCTACCGGAAGTATGGGGTGTGAGTGCTTGAGATGGTGTGGGAGCGAATCACACCACAAGGTGATAGTGAATGACCTTGGTAATACCTCTACTTGGTAGATTACCAAGTAATCTTTTTTTTTTTAATTTTTTTTAACGTTTATTTATTTTTGAGACAGAGAGAGACAGAGCATGAACAGGGGAGGGGCAGAGAGAGAGGGAGACGCAGAATCCGAAGCAGGCTCCAGGCTCTGAGCTGTCAGCCCAGAGCCTGACGCGGGGCTCGAACTCACGGACCGCGAGATCGTGACCTGAGCCCAAGTCGGACGCTCAACCGACTGAGCCACACAGGCGCCCCGATTACCAAGTAATCTTAAAGACAAAGGCGCTCTTCCCAGGAGTGGCATCATGGGGGGAGCAGGGTTTCCCTGGGGGAGACACAAAGCTTGCTGTTCTTGGGTCTCCAGGTTGCACCTGCTAAGGGAACAGCCTCAGTGACCTGCAACGCAGCAGCTGTATTCATCTTCAGGACTGCATTCCTTAAAGCAAGCTGGTTAAAAGGCTTGCCATATTGCCCCACCCAACTCCAGGCTATTAAAGAGATTGGAGCCTCTGAGACCGGCAGGAAGAAATGATTGCAGCAAGAAGTAAAAGGTTCAGAGGTGATGGAGGAGAACTGGAATGACCCTCCAGAGACCGGAGACAAAAGAATGTGACCAGGAGTAAATGTAGGAGCTAACAGTCTCTTCCTGAATGTCCCCCTCCGCCGTGTGCCTTTAGGCCAGCCCCACGCCCTCTGTGCCACCTGGTGAGTCCCTAAAAGCAAGCACACTTTGGCTCTGGTCTCAGCGGTTGTGACATCATCTTCCATCTGTTCTAGTTTTGCCCAGTTCCTGATCCTTGAATTGTCTCCTGTTTTTGACCTTGTTCTGACTTACCGCCTGGACTTGTTTTCTCAGTCTTTTTCCTTGGCATTTTCTAAGAACTTGAGTTCAGATGTATAAACCTCCTCCCTAGCGGGTCTCACTCTGGACCCCAGAACCCAAGCCATCACCCACTTCCTAGTGCCTTACGTAGCCCTTTCCCAGCTCCTCACCAAGTTGGGGTCTGCGCCCTGCTTAGTGAATGATGCCTCTTTTGTGGAAGAAGCAGTACTCCGTATATCTCAGAAAAACGAGGAAAACCCCTGGTGAATGAAGATTTAATCATCCTTACACCACCAGCCACAGGGAGAAGAAGAAATGCATACTGGTGGTCAGTGTTCCACTAATACTGAGCCACTATGGTGGTGAACCATGGTTACAAGGGACATGAACTCTTTTCTCGAAGAATATGTAGGGGAAAAAAGGGGGGGCATCTGGGCTCAGTCAGTTAAGCATCTGACTCTTGGTTTCGGCTCAGGTCATGATCTCATGGTTCATGGGTTCTAGCCCCATGTCGGGCTCTGTACTGACCGTGCAAAACCTGCTTGGGATTCTCTTTCTCCCTCTCTCTCTGCCCCTCCCCATCTTGTGCTGTGTCTGTCTCTCTCAAAATAAAGAAACTTAAAAAAAAAAAAAAAGAATATGTGGAAAATATGATAGGCAGGGGGCACCTGGGTGACTCAGTTGGTTAAGAGTCTAACTTTGGCTCAGGTCCTGATCTTGCGATCTGTGAGTTCGAGCCCCGTGTCAGGCTCTGTGCTGACATCTCAGAGCCTGGAGCCTGCTTTGGATTCTGTGTCTCCCTCTCTCTCTGCCCCTCCCCCACTCATGCTCTGTCCCTCTCTCTCTCAAAAATAAAACATTAAAAAAAATATTTAATAATGAAAAAAAAGAAAATATGATAAGGAGGCTGCCGAGACTCACCACAACTACCACACTGAACTGTCCTGGCGTCTGCTGTGCCCCCTCCCACTGCCCTGCTGATGAGCCAGCCTTTGGCAGTGATGAGGGTCACTGCATGACCCTCTCCCACAATAGCTGGTTGGATAGGCTGCACATCTCAACAAAGCACAGCCTATCTATCAATGTCCCACCAAATGTATTGACTGGACCAGGAAACTGGCCTGGGATGAACAAGTTTTCCCAAAATGGGGCAAGAAGATCTGATTAGAAGTTTGTCCTTAAAGTTGTAAATTGAGAAGTATGGACCAAATCAGGCAGGTGGAAGCCTTGGGGTATGCTAAGCACATACTCCTTGGGAGACAAACACAGAGCAGCAGTGAGCAAGCCGGAATCCCAAGTGAGAAGCAGCTGGGGGCAGCGGGGGGGGGGGGGGGGGGGGTGTGGAGAGAGAAAAGACACAAGGGTGAGGAATCCAGGTAGCAGTTGAGGGGGAAAAGGCACCCAGAGAAGCTGACGTGTGCGGGTTCGTTTTCTGCAACAGAAAACAGCTAACAAAAATTATACCGCGTGGTTGATTTGTTTGGAAAAAACAACTTGAACCTACTAATATTGATGCCAAGAGTAGGGAATGATTTGTGAGGGGGCCACACTCTCATCAGCACCCCCACCTCTGACACTGGTGGGTCCTGAGACCATAGCTCAAGTGGAGCCCCATGGGCCAAAGGCCTAAATATTTGAGTTACAAATCGAGCCAAAAACTGTTAAATAAAGTAGATCCGATCCTCCTCCTTTGACAAAAGGTAAATATAAATGTTTAAAATAAACTTTCAGGGGTGTCTGGGTGGCTCAGTCAGTTAAGCGTCCAATTTGGCTCAGATGATCTTGTGATTTGTGGGTTTGAGCCCCGCGTCGGGCCCTGTGCTGACAGCTCAGAGCCTGGAGCCTGCTTCAGATTCTGTGTTTCCCTCTCTCTCTGCCCCTCCTCCGCTCATGTTCTATATCTTTCTCTCTCTCTCTTAAAAATGAATAAACATTAAGAAAAACATTTTTAAATGCACTTTCATTACACTCTGGAAAGCCAGCTTCCATTTTAGAATACTTGTAGTTTATGCTCAATTTTGGGGTGCCACATTTTAAAGAAAGATCATGATAAGAGGATATTTAAAAGATCTGAAGGGGTGCCTGGGTGGCTCCATTGGAAGAATATGTGACTCTCTCTTTTTTTTAATGTTTCTTTTCAAAAATTTTTTTAACACTCATTTTTGAGAGATAGACTGTGAGTGGAGGAGGAGCTGAGAGCGAGGGAGACCCAAATTGGAAGCAGGCTCCAGGCTCTGAGCTGTCAGCACAGAGCCTGGTGCAGGGCTCGGACTCACAGATGTCACATCATGACCTGAGTTGAAGTTGGATGCTTAACCGACTGAGCCACCTAGGTGCCCCTTTTCATGCTTATTTTTGAGAGAAAGAGAGATAACACAAAAGGGGAGGGGCAGAGAGAGAGGGGGGGAAAGATGATCTGAAGTGGGCTCTGTGTTGACAGCTCGGAGCCAGATGCAGGGCTTTAACTCGCAAATCTCGATATCATGACCGAGCCAAAGTCAGACACTTACCCGACTGAGCCACCCAGGTGCCCTGAGCATGTGATTCTTGATGGCAGGGTCATGAGTTCAAGCCTCATATTGGGTGTAGCGATTACAAAAGATAAATAAACTTAAAACAAAAATTAAAGTTCTGAAGAAGAATCTAAACAGCATGTTTTTTTGTTAGCCTCTTAACAGCTAGAATATAAAATCCAGGAAGAAAAGTTGTTTGTGTCATAGCTGTATCCCTCGTGCCCAGAACACTGCCTGACACATTGTAAACACTCAAAAATATTTGTCAAATTAATATATGTTTTTCCAAAGGGATTTTTCTAGACCCTGTATTCCTTTCACCATAAAAGGGAAGTGCTGTTAGTAGCTGGGTAGTTTGGGGAAGTTGGTCTAGAATTACAACTTGGGGTGAGTTTGCCGAGTAACTTGTAGAGAGTCACAAAGCCTTATGGTGCCATTGCGGTAGCCTTGGTTATGATTGGGTGAAGAACTTTCTGTTCTCAGTCACCACATTTCCAATTTCATCAAAGCACACGGGACTTTGAGGTATGGAGTTGCCTGATTCACATCTCTTGTCAGAGCATGAAGAGCAGAGACAACCCCAGTGTGCTGGTTCTCCGATATCCAACAATGCTATCAACTCCCAGAGTGAAGGAACTAAAAGTGCCCCTCTTCGCCTCACCTGGTGGTGGGCTTGAGACACTGTTGAAGTCATCTCAGGGTTAATGTGGCTAATAATGAATCTAACTTCCAAGAACCACTCACACAGCACAGGCGGCCCAACCACTGACTTTTGTTGACTGACTGGCTGAAGATTATAACATATGGTATATCCATTACGGTAGCTGGAGAACAGCTCGTATTTTCCCGCAGAAATAATGATACGAGAGGGGGCTGATTTCCTAAGAAAGGACTCTGGTCAAATCGGTCAATGGTTTGCCTACCCATGTCTTAAAGGTAGCCACAACAAAAATCTAAAATCACTTACAGGATGACTGTAGGAAATCTGCTTCCAGCCATAGAGTTCTAGGACTGGGAAAAAAGTTCAAAGTGACTCAAATAACACCGGAGGCCTAAGGAGTTGAAAATGGGCTGCTTTAGGTCACACGGGTGATTAATGGTACATCTGGGACAGAAACGGGACCTTCCATATTCCATCTCCACCCTTCTTGTAGGAAAAGATGGGAAGGTCAAGGGTTGGGGCTACACACACATGCATACACATATGCATCTACGTGCCATGCTACGTCTTTTCCTGGCAAAGTTCTTATGTTCTTTACAAATAGGCCTTTTTACCCCAACTTTCTTTTAGTCAGATTGCATTTTTTAAACTCAGCTTGTATTTTATTGTTTCACTGTATCTACTGGGATTTCGAACTGTTTCTTTCTCAAATAGCGCCCAGGTTTGTGTGCGTGCTGGCCCAAGAAAACAGCACGGTAATTCCAAATTACCTATGAGACCATAACTATGAGGCCAGTCTCTTTATCATTGCCTAAGTAGGCCCTAATAAGTCCACAGTCATGAGACTCTGCCCCAAAGGGGCCAAATAGCTTCACTGTATTTCATGGTCACCAAATATTTCATGATCTTTGTTATAAAAAGGAGTCTTTGGTTGCAAGGGAGCATGATTAAAAAACTGAAACATAACTAGCATTTTCATAATACTTGAAAATTGCTTCACAAAGCTGTTCATTTACATGACCCGCCCCGTGTCTCTGAGGTAGACAGGGCAGGTATTGTTAGGGAGACTTTACTAGTAAAGAAGCAGAGACTAACAGAGATGAAGTCACACCATGATTCCATCACCAAAGCCTGTTGTGTTTGGGGTTGGGCAAGAACAAGTGTTTCCTCTAAATCTCCCTCAGGTGACTCTCTGTGCAGCCAGGGTTGGGTCCCACTGCTCTAGAGAACTAACAAAGCCCAGCCGTCCCTTGGTGGGCTCACATCTACCGTTCACATCAACTTGTATCAGCACTAGGTCAAGTTCTTCGGGGGGAAACATTGCCACCCTCCTGAGTTTCAGACCTCCAGCCTCTAATGCAAATGGGTCCTGTCGATTCCCGAGGGCCCCATGATCCACATGGTGGTGACCTCTCTGAAGTGCTGTGGAGAGAGGCCTCTACACGACAAGAGCAAGAGTTCTGACTGGGTCCTAGGAGGACTCCTGAGTGAAGGAAGTCAAGTTCAGTGTTTCCCTTAGACTTATTTGTTAGAGAAAAATGAATGTGCTCATTAGTTTTAGAAGTTGGAGGATATAATTCTTTAGCCGCCTGCCCACCATGCCAGGAGCTCTCTGCTCCAACGTGGAGTGCCATGTAGACCTTCACTGTTAAGTGGGGGAGGAACTTCCAAAGCCAAGTGTGGGTGGCAGAGGCGTGGCCTATCAAAGACCACACCTTCCAAACACTGAGGCCCAATGTTCTCTTTCATTTCTCCCTCCTGCCATGTGCCTCTTTCGTGGCTGTTGTCACTCCCCACTAGGCCCACCAATTGTACAAGTAACATGACATTCATAGTAGAATTCAAAAATACAAACAAGCATGCAGATATTTCATCACTTTTGGGACACCTGGGTGGCTCAGTCGGTTAAGCGTCCGACTTCAGCTCAGGTCATGAGCTCGTGGCTCATGAGTTCGAGCCCTGCATCGGGTTCTGTGCTATTAGCACAGAGCTGGCTTGGGATCCTCTGTCTCCCTCTCTCTGCCCCTCCCCTGCTTGTGCCGTCTTTTTCAAAAATGATAAAAAACATTTTTTAAAAAGATATTTAATCACTTTTAATTAGAGAAAACTACTATTAGCATGTTTGAATTGAGCTGACTCATCACTATGGAATCAGTGTTCCCGGAAATCACTTCAGAGACCCTGATTTTGCAAAACAGGGAATGTATCACGTAAATTGCAAGCCCTTCTGCAAAGTAAATTGTAGTGGCATTCAACTGAAGTTCCATTTTGGAGATCCCAAAACATGAGAAGCAAAACTACATGGTAGGGGGAGAAAGAAGGGTACTCACCAAATATTCCATGGACCCTCCATGTTTCCCAGCCTGTGCGGTTCAGTATGACCACGTGACTGACTAGCTCTAGCTGTGAGCAGAACCCAGGAGCAAGCAGTTCACTCTCTGTGAGCTGAGAACAAAGGAAAAATAAGGATACAGGTACATTGAGGTAAAGCAGAGGTCTCAGGTTTCATAACGAAAGTATTGTCATTTGCAGAGTTAAAAGACTGCACTTAGATTTGATAGAGTGAAATTTAGGTGGGTTCTGATTCAGCACCTAGTGTTTTCAGTCATATCAAAGTTTGCATTAGCACCAGGAAAGTTCAGGTTAGCATACGTTTTCGGGGTACATTTTT
The DNA here is from genome assembly GCF_027475565.1 of Acinonyx jubatus. Taxonomy (NCBI): domain Eukaryota; kingdom Metazoa; phylum Chordata; class Mammalia; order Carnivora; family Felidae; genus Acinonyx; species Acinonyx jubatus. Next base: position 138,530,095 of record NC_069385.1, on the reverse strand, counting down.
CTGCCAATCATGAGGGCAGTTTGGCCCCACTGCTTAACAGGCGAGAAGAGCTGCCATTAATATGTGAAATCAACATTAGCAGGGCTGTGAGCTGTGTGGTGACACGTGGTAGAATCAGAGGGACTTCTGGTTCCAATTTCTTTAGCCATTTCTGCCCTCTGATGAGCAAAGTGTTCCAAAATAGGCTTCAGCCAAATGACCTTTCTCCCCAGATGTACGACTCCCTGCAATTCATTTCCATTTTCAAACCACTGATGGATGTATCTGGACTAACCGTGAAACTGATGATACAAGGGGCCAACTCCATTACATTTTGGAGTTAATTTCCACAAGGTTCTATCACCCCTGGAGGACACTAAAGTATAAATCTTAAAGTCAGCACCTTTTATTTTCTGGTACATCAGTAAGAAATATTTTATATGGGGGCACCTAGGTGGCTCAGCCAGTTAAGCCTCTGACTCTTAAGTTCGGCTCAGGTCATGGTTTTACTGCTCGCGAGTTGGAGCCTTGAGTCGGGCTCTATGCTGACAGTGCAGAGCCTGTTTGGGATTCTCTCTCACCCTCTCTCTCTCTGCCCCTCCCCTGCTCTCTCTCTCTCAAAATAAATAAATAAACATTCAAGAAATACTTTCTATGAATTTACTAAATTTGCTGAAGCACTGTCTGTACAAGTACACATGAGGCTATCTAAATGCATTTTGGGTGCACCTGGGTGGCTCAGTCAGTTGAGGGTCCAACATCAGCTCAGGTCACGATGTCACGGCTCGTGAGTTCGAGTCCCACATCGGGCTCCCTGCTGTCAATCCTGTCAGTGCAGAGCCTGCTTCAGACCCTCTGTTCCCCACCCACCCCCACCGTCTCCCCTTCCCCACTCGCGCTCTCATTCTCAAAAATAAATAAATCTTTAAATGCATTTTGATTAGGTACGAAGCTTATGAGTTTATCTTTTTTTTTTTTTTTTTTGTCACGTCTCTGGCGGTTTCTGGCCCCAGGGTTGGGCTAGCCTCATAAAACAAGTTGGGAAATGTTCCTTCTGCTTTTATTTTCTGAAAGACTTGATATAATATTGATGTTATTTCTTCTTAAACGTTTGGTAGAATTTACCAATGAAATCTTGTGGCCAGCAAGGTTTCTTGGTGTTGGTGTATATGTGTCCAGATTAGAGTTGTTTTCTCTAGAAAGATTGGCCGGTTGGAGCTTACTCAACCATACTGGAAAAGGAAGTCTATCAATTAGAGGAAAAAAACAAAAAAACAAACAAAAAAACCTTTTAAATTTCTTTGATTTTTCTTTTTTGGCAAGAATTTACTCAATAAATATTTCCTATGTGCTCACTCTCTGTTAAGCAATGTACTAAGCAGTGGGGATATAAAGATTATGCCCTCAGGCACTAATCATCTGGTGCGGAGATGGGCAAGATAATCAGCATTCTGGACAGAATGGTTAGTGCGATGTGAGGATATGCTCGGGCACTATGAAGAAGGAGAAATAACCCCAAATGGTTACCACAGATAAAGCATGTTGGAAGACATGACGTCACCCTAGAATTCCAGGTTGATCGGGGCACCTGGGTGGCTCAGTCGAGTGAGCATCTAACTTCAGTTCAAGCCATGATCTCACTGTTTGTCAGTTTGAGCCCCACGTTGGACTCCGTGTTGACAGCTCAGAGCCTGGTGCCTGCTTCAGATTCTGTCTCCCTCTCTCTGCCCCTCCCCCCAACTCATGCTCTGTCTCTCGCTCTCTCTCAAAAATAGATTTTAAAAAAAGCTGTTAAAAAAAAAAAAAAATTCCAGACTGACCAATGTCCTAAATACTGGTTGCTTCATCACAAACAAATTAAAAGTAGGGGCCCCTGAGTGGCTCACAAGGTTAAGCCTCCAAATTTAGTTTAGGTCATGATCTCACGGTTAGTGAGTTCGAGCCCCACATGGGGCTCTGCACTGATAGTGGGGAACCTGCCTGGAATTCTCTCTCTCCCTCTCTCTCTCTGCCCCTTCTCCCCACCAAAATAAATAAGCTGTAAAAAATATAAAAGTGAACAGTGGTGTTTAAGCCTGCACTGATTCTCTGTGTTACCAACATTGGAATCTACGATCTGTAGCCAGTCTAGTCTCTGGGACTACATAAAAAAAGACAAGATGATAGGTGTGTCAGAGCCTCTGAAGGTATTTACTGATATTTTCCCATTTAGCTAAACATCATACTAGCTAATTTATTAATATCCATCTAGGTCAAAAGTTCCCTTAACTCTTAACTATATAACAAACAGATGGTTACCACAGGGTGGGGGAAGGGGTAAAAAAAGAAAAAGTGCCCTTTTGAACAAAGCTGATTTACATTCCTGTAAAGTACTTCCCACAGTGAAATATTTTATAACCCTCTCCCACGGTTAGTCCTTTCCCATCACCATGGCAACCACAGATTTTGTGGGAGGAGGAGTCAAAATGACATACATATTTCCCCAATTCAGAGATGTGTGTTGGAGGTGTCCTCCTATCCCGTCCTGTGCTCTGCACATCTCTTGATGCCTGGCACCTGCCAATGGGCACCGAGGAACCGGGACTTTGCTAGACAGCTCGGCACCGAGGGTATCACTTGAGTCCTCTCCTAACCGAGCTTCAGCAACTCAGATGGCATATCTCCCGCACACTGACCGAGGGACCAAGTAGAGGCAAAATATTCACGACAAAGAGATGTCAAGGTTTCACCTGGTGGCTCTGCTTAACAGATTGGAAACTGTAGGTTGGAAGAGGTCAGGGGGCACCTGGGGGGCTCAGGTGGTTGAGCGTCTGACTCTTGACCTTGGCTCAGGTCATGATCTCACGGTTCCTGAGATTGAGCCCCACATTGAGCTCTGCACTGATAGCACAGAGGCTGTTTGGAATTCTCTCTCTCTCTCTCTCTCTCTCTCTCTCTGTCTGCCCCTCCCCCCCTCAAAAATAAATAAATAAACTTAAGGAAAAAAAACAAGGTCAGAAACATTCGTTTTGAAAAACAACATCAGAGAAATATGGAGCCTTACAATAGTTTTGACTCCAGGCACCCATCACATGGCGAGGAAATCCAGACCAGCTTCTTCCGCTCCAATGGAAACCACCTTCCCTAATGTGTTGAGGGGATATTTCACAACTGAGTCAAGAAGTATCCTTTGCCAGGATGTATGTGAAAGTGTCTATAAGATCCTATCTTCTTTGTGAAACTTGCCAAATAATTTATGAATAATATTTAGCCCCATCTCTTCATGTAATCACCATCAACGAAAGGCTTCCTGTCAGGATATGACCTTCCCTTGGGTTCCATAGTCTCTCTTCGAGCCAAGCTAACTCATTACCATCTCACACGTGGGGAGAAGGGGCTCCCACCTGCAGCTCTCCCACTGGCACACTCTGAAGCTGGCTTCTGCCCCAGCAGGGGCGGTATAAGGAGCTTCCAGTTAAAGGTTTTTCTGTCTGGTGCCCTGGGGTCCGGCGTCCAGGGCATAGGCCTTGTTAATGGCTCCCTCCTAGGCTCGATTGGCAGCCTTGACTTTGTTCTTTCCCCCAGCTCCATCATCCCAACATGGATACTACATCCTGGTTTTCAGCTTTGTCTAGCTCTGTGGCTTTGGGTGTCCTTCCTTATATCCATGGGTGTGATCCGTCACGACACTTTCTACCTTATCTAATGCTGTTAGTGATCTTGGAATGCATGAAGTGGAATTTTTTTGGACATTACAGGGAAAGAGTCATGGAGTAAGAGAAGGGCAAGTGGAAACGATGCCAAGAGTGATTGGCTTCTTGTTGACTGTAGTGACTCCATGTTGGGTACTATCCTTCAGTTCTAGTGTGTGCCCTTATCTCACCCTCACTATAGCCTAGGAAATAGTTGCTGTTGACATTTTTACAGATGAGGAAACTGAGGCACAGAGAGGTCAAATAATTTGCCCAAGACCACACATACAGAAAGCAGGCAAACTAATCTCTCTGAGCCTTGAGCCTTAGTGTCCTTGTCTGTGGAATGGAGATTTCATAGTAGTCACTTTCTAGAGTTGTTGTGAGGCCTAAATAAGTTTATACATGTCCATTAGAAAGTCCCTGACACAGGGTAAGTGTTCAATAATTCTTAGCAATCGTTATTATTTGTTAAAATATTCTGAAAGTTTCAGTTTTAATATGTTTCATCTTAAATGGTTTTAAGCAACATGCAGTGGTGGTATTTTAAAAATCACCATTATAGATTATGTTCTTTTTCTTTTAAGATTTTATTTCGAAGTAATCTCTGTGGCCAATGTGGGGCTCAAATGTACAACCCCAAAATCAAGAGTTGCATGCTGTACAGACAGAGCCAGCCAGGCTCCCCTTTTTTCTTCTTTTCTTTTGAGAGAGAGGGAGAAAGCACACACCCTTAAGTGAGGGAGGGAGGGGGAGGGAGGGAGAGGGAGAGAGAGGGAGGGAGAGAGAGATTGAGAATCCCAAACAGGCTCTACACTGACAGTGCAGAGCTCGAATTGGGGCTTGAACTCATGAACCGTGAGATCGTGACCTCAGCCAAAGTCAGACGCTTAACCGACTGAGCCACCCAGGTGCCCCCTTTTGTTGAGATAGTCCTATTTTTAAATTTGAGCATAGTTGACACACAATGTAACATTAGTTTCAGGTGTACAGCATAGTGATTGGACTTCTCTATACATTATGTTATGCTTACCGCAAGTGCGGCTACCATCTGTCACCATACAAAGCTAGTACAGTGTCATTGACTATATTCCCTGTGCTGTGACTGTTATTCCTGTGACTTATTCACTTCATAACTGGAAGCCTGTATCTCTCACCCTCCTTCACCCATTTTGCCCATCCCCCCCAGCCCCCTTTCTTCTGGCAACCATCAGTTTTGTTCTCTGTATTTATAGGTCTGATTCTGCTTTTTGTTTATTCATTTTTTTTGTTTTCTAGATCCCATGTATGAGTGAAATCGTACGGTATTTGTCTTTCTCTGACTTATTTCACTTAGCACAATACCCTCTAGGTCCACCCACGTTGTTGCAAACGGCAAGATCCGAAATCCCTTTCTATGGCCACATACTGTTCATACACATACCTGTGCACACGCACACACACACACACACACACACACACACAATCTTCCTTATCCATTATCCACTGATGAACACTTAGATTGCTTTCATATCTTGGCTATTGTAAATAATGCTGCAATAAATATAGGTGTGCATACATCTTTTCAAATTAGCGTTTCCATGTTCTTGGGTAAATACCCAGTAGTGAAATTACTGGAGCACATGGCATTTCTATTTCTAATTTTTTGAGGACCATCCATACTGTTTTCCACAGCAGTTGTTGTTTTGTTTGAACTATTTGTGGTAAGGCAATACTTCTTTTTTTTTTTTTTTTTTTTTTAAGCAAAGAAGTTAATGATCAGGAAGCTTAGACCTGCAGGAAGCCATCTTTGTTCCCAGGGGGAGAGAGACTGCCTGACAACAAAACCCACAGAAAAGAAAGCAGAGCTGAGGGATGGAAGAATACAGCATCTGTGTAACATTGACGGGTCCCACAATTTTTCGTCCCCACCGCTAGATGTGACCCTGGATGTCCTAGTTATCTAAGCTGATAAATTCCTCTTCCTCTTTAAATAAGTTTGAGCTAGGTGTCTGTGACTTTCACCTAAAGGAGCCTTAAGAGAATCTAAGGCAGATGTATCTAGAAAACCTCACACTTCTGTCAAGGCAGCATGAAGCTGGTTTTCAGTCTGTACTCAGTTCCATAACAGAAGAAAATAATTTGTTCTCCTTGAGTTTTGAATGGGACACCCAACTACTAATAAGTCATTTGACTTTTTTGACAACTGGGAGGAGAGTCATCTGGTACCAGTTGAAAGCGTTTTTTGGATTATCAGAGCTCCTTTGATGCATAAGGTTCTAAAGTCTGGTGGCATCACAGAGACCTTGATGTCCAGCTGTTTCACTTTCTTTTTTAAAAAATTTTTTTAAAATATTTATTTATTTTTGAGAGAGAGAGAGAGAGAGAGTGAGAGCAGGGGAGGAGCTGAGAGAGAGGGAGACACAGAATGCGAAGCAGGCTCCAGGCTCAGAGTTGTCAGCACAGAGCCCAATGCGGGGCTCAAACCCACGAACCGTGAGATCATGACCTGAGCTGAAACTGGATGCTTAACCGACTGAGCCACCCAGGTGCCCCTCAGCTCTTCTACTTTCTAAATGAGTAAATGGACACCTGAAGATGTCAAGTAATGTGGACAAGTGATTGATCTTCTTAGGAGAAAAGCCAGAATTCTGAATTTTGCTGCCATTTGAATTCTCCCTGAGTCTGGATTTTCAGCAATATAAGCTGCGCAAGGCATATTTTTTTCCTCCGTAGATATGCAGAAACTGGAGACAGCCATCAGCTGATGTCAGCTCTCCTGACTCCTAACCTAGTTTGGTTTTCCCAACATAGCACGCTCCTTCCTTCTGGAAAGTAAATGCTTTACGTGCGGCTGCTACATTTACTGAAGCTACCGTAGCAGCATATAACGAAGGCGTAGTAGGATTCTAGCCCTAGAGGATGTTACCAGTGTGGGGTATATGGAAAAAGTGGATCTGTGTTTAAAGAAAAATGTATAAGTTAAATGGGTGTCTTCATTGGAGCCCTTCTCAGAACCATTAATAAGCTATTTTGCATTATAAATTGCAAAATCCGGGGGGGTGGTTAGATAGGATACAGTTAGATAGGATGAATTTTCCAAACTCATCTGCTCACAGGTCTAAGTATTTTGGGAAATGCTGTATTAGAGACACGAATTTTCACATTGCTCCCCCCGAGGCTGAATAGCCGCCCTTCTGCGTGGTTCAGTTCTGCCTTTTCTTTGGTGTTCTTCTTTCTAGTGTCCAGTTTTTAATTCTTTCCTTCAATTCTCATCCTTCCTCCCATCCTTCCATTTCTGCAAATTTTTATTAAAAAAAAAAAATTAAGTAACCTCTACCACTCAACGTGGAGCTCGAACTCATGACCCCGAGATCAAGAGTCACACGCTCCCCCCACTGAGCCAGCTAGACGCACCCCCCCACCCTTGCCTTTCATGCAAATTTCTATGTTTGGTTGCTTCTCTGTGGCTAGTTCTCTTTCTCAGTCTCTTTGTGTGTGGCTTTATTTGGGGGATAAAGAGGTATATCATGGGGCCATGTCTCTGGTGGATTTAAGGAAGACTGACCAGCGTGGACTCACTCCCCTGACTTAGTTTTAGCTCAGTATTCCCTCACTCCAAGGTGGGCTTGTGGGAAAGAGTCGCCCACACAGATGCCTTCAAAGGCTTGCCCAGAAGTGCCACAAAACCTTCTGCCCCCTTGTTGAGCCCACTCTTCTTCCCAGGCACAAGGATGGCAGTGAAACATCTCTGCACATTCCCCAGTCATCAGAAGCTTCTCTCCTGACTTCTAGAACCTCACAGTCAAGTCCTTTCCAGCTCAGTGTTTAGCCTTTTCTCTCCTGACAGCTGACATTCTGCCCAAGATGGCATTTATATTTGGACTGAAAAGAATCCACCTTCCTTATTAAGATGTGTAGCTACGGTCACGGAGTAGGATTCTTTCATCTTTCCAGAGTGTTCCGTGTTTTCTATATTTACCCTTTTGTGTCCTCAAGATTGTATCAATAATTCAGAATACATTTGGCAAATGAGTAGGATTTATCGTCGTTTATAGTTTTCACATTCAAAACTCCCTTATTTTTAAGATTCTTCACGGCCCTAAAAAGAGTCGGGAGCATCTAGGCAAAGCGGTGGTTGAACCAACATTAATGCTGATCCAATTAAATGAACTCCCCATGACTTTTCTCCTCACATTTTCCCCCAACATTTTTCACATTCTTTCTGAAACTGAGATGCATTTTATGCAAATCTCTCTTTTGAGGAGTTTTCAGGAATACTAATGCAGTATTCACTGGAAAGCCCAGTGAAGACAAAGAAGCAATTTCAAAGGCCAGGTGTGAATTATTGACTGCTGGCAAGCTGGACACACTTTAGACTCACCAGTGTTCGTTTCAAATTTCGATGCTATCTACAAGAATAAAGCAGAAAGTGGATTCTACAAAGTTGAGGATAAGTACGCTTTTAGCATTTCTCCCTTCGATGACTTTCCTAGAGACGTGCCTACCCTTTTCCCTACTTTATACTGAACCAGACCTTCCTGTGACTGGCTCTTGTCACACAGTGCTGTCAGGTAGCAGCTGACCATTTGTCATTTGCAAACATTTTAATCTGTCTTGGGGTTTGTCAGCCATGAATAAGCTCCAGTTGGCACATAGGCAGAGAACAGTGGCCAGCCAACACAACTCCCAGTGGACCCCCTTACTCAGCCTGGCCTCTTGGACTCACTGAATGGTGACATCCATTGCATACTCATCAGCCACTTCCACAGACATAATTGCTGGAAAGTGCAGTGGAAATGATGCCTGACCTGATAACACCTAGATCCAGGAAAGAAGAGTCTAAAAAAGGTTACTCCTGTTCTGAACCTGAGAACCTTGTAACCTGATAAGTACTACCTGGCTGGCCATTAATTTAAGTAAGTGACTTGTTTGGACTCAGGTATCACACCAAGGTGTTAAATTTAATCTCTAAAGACGTATGTGGTTTGGACTCAGAATGTTCTCATAAATACAACTTCTTTCCTTTCTCATGTTAACTGACCCAGATATAAGGACTTAGCCTGGACCACAAGGCAAGCTGAGGCAGAGACAGGATTTAAGCTGAGTGCCTCCAGTTCCGGTCTGGGTATTGATTATACAGCTTGCCCAACTCACCGGGGATCTGAATGAAACCTAAAGCTTTGGGCAGTAGAGCTTCAGACTTTCAGCATGAGAGTCCAGGGTTGAAGTCTATTCAAGACAACGTCTCTGTTCCCTTTTTCTATATAAGGGCTACTCCATAAAGATAGCCCTCTGTCTTCTGGAAATTCCCAGCCCATAGTAAGTTTACTATTGGGATACTTTCTACTGCAAGCAATAGAAAACCCTACTCAATATAGCTTAAGTAAGAAGGACATTGTCTTACATCAGAATTCCAGAAGTAGGCTGGCTCCAAGTTGAGTCAAATCAGCAGCTCAACATCATCAGCTACCTATGTGTTGTTCTACCTACCTGCTCATCCACCCTCAGGCCAGTGTCTGTCACAATTGTGGGCGGACCACCCTAATTCTAACAGGGAGGAACAGAAGCCATTCCATCCCACCTCCCACTATGTCTTGTGTCTCATTTCAGGAAAAGTTAACTCTTTCCTAGAAGCCATCATACCACATTGACTATAACCAAGACATATGACCCTCACTAACCCAATCACCAACAAGAGGAATGGGAACACCATGGCTGGTTTAGAACTGCGCACCATACTCCTGGCAGCATATTTTAATATCTGGGGCTGAACAGGCAACTTCTAAAAATAACAATATCCAGGGCCACCTCCAGATATTCTGATTTAATTTCTCTGGGGAGGGGGTCCAGGCATGGGTTTTTTAATTTTTTTTTTTTGATGTTTTATTTATTTCTGAGAGAGGAGAGACAGAGCATAAGCAGGGGAGGGGCAAAGAGAGAGGGAGACACAGAATTTGAAGCAGGCTTCAGACTCTGAGCTGTCAACACAGAGCCTGACACGGGGCTCGAACTCATGAACCGCGAGATCATGACCTGAGCCGAAGCTGAACGCTTAACGGACTGAGCCACCCAGGCACCCCTAGGCATGGGTATTTTTTTTTAATTTATTGTCAAATTGGTTTCCATACAACACCCAGAGCTCATTCCCAACAGATGCCCTCCTCAATGCCCATCACCCACCCTCCCCTCCCTCCCACCCCCCATCAACCCTCAGTTTATTCTCAGTTTCTAAGAGTCTCTTATGGTTTGGTTCTCTCCCTCTGTAACGTTTTTTTTTTCCTTCCTCTCCCCCATGGTCTTCTGTTAAGTTTCTCAGGGTCCACATAAGAGTGAAAACCTATGGTATCTGTCTTTCTCTGTGTGACTTATTTCACTTAGCGTGACACTCTCCAGTTGCATCCACGTTGCTACAAAAGCCATATTTCATTCTTTCTCATTGCCAAGTAGTATTCCATTGTGTATATAAACCACAATTTCTTTATCCATTCATCAGTTGACAGACATTCAGGCTCTTTCCATAATTTGGCTATTGTTGAAAGCGCTGCTATAAACATTGGGGTACAAGTGCCAGCATGGGTATTTTTTAAAGCTACCCCCACTAACTCTAATGTGCAGCCAGGATTGAGAACCACTAGCTTAGTTTAATTAGGACTTATCCCTGAACCACATGGGGGGAAATGAAATCAAAGGTCAACTAGGAGGATGAGAGGAAATGGCTATTGGATAGGCCAACTTATAGAGGACCAAAAATGTTCATTGAATTTCTCCAAAAAAGATATACAAATAGCCAAAAAGCACATGAAAAGACATTGAACATCACTGATCTTTAGGAAAATGCAAACCACAATGGGATACCACCTCACACCCATTAGGACGGCTACTCTCAAAAAATCAGAAAACCCCAACTGTCATTGGAGTAGGGAGAAATTGGAACCCATGTGCCCTGCTGGTGGGAATGCAAAATGGTGCAGCTGCTATGGAAAACACACAGTAGGGTAGTTCCTCAAAGCATTTAGAATAGAATTACCACATGACCCAGCAGTGCCACTCCTGGGTAGATACCCTAAAGAATTGAAAACAAGGTCTTGAAGAGTTATTTGTCCACCATTATTATTCACAATAGCCAAAAGGTGGAAGCAACTCAAAGGTCCGCTGACAGATAAGTGGCTAAACCAAATGTGGCTACACAGACCATGACATAGGACTCGGCCTTAACATGGAAGGAAATTCTGACACCTGCTACAACGTGGGGGAAACTTGAGGACATCATGCCAGGGAAACAGGCCAGTCACAAAAAGCAAATATTGTTATGATGCCACTTGAACATCAAGTACCTGCAGCGGTCAAATCCACAGACACAGAAAGCAGAGTGGGGGGTGCCAGGGGCTGGGGGAAGGGGGATTAGAGAGTTTTCTAATGAGCACAGTTTTAGCTTTCCAGGATAAAAAGAGTTTGGGCACACCTGACACTCCCAAACTGGACACTTAAAAATGGTTGAGATGGTGAATTCAATACTATGTATATTTTACTACAGTTTAAAAAACAAAATGTTTGTTGTATGGATGCAGACCTGAGAAAGCCACTTGCTTTCTAGACCAGTGACTCAGGGGGGTAGTGGCAGGACAGAGGCAGGGAAGCTACATGGGCGGGGGGGAACCTGAAGGTAACAGATCGCATTTCTTTCAAGGGTAGAGAATTCCAAATTCCAATGGTGTTCCCATTGGAGGAAGGAGGAGGAGGGGGAAGGGCTGAAAATAAGAACTGGGAGAGAAATTCCAGGAACAGCCCACAGCTGGTGAGGATCAGCCTTTTGGGGAGCCCCCAGCAGGTGTTTTTTGGCAAAATTCCCTGCTGAGCACCCGGGAAGCAGAGGCAGCCCTTAATCCGCTACTGCAGGCCTCAGGGGGGATTTTGCAAGAGGCAGGCTGAGCAGAGGTGTACTCTCCGATTTCCATTTTATTGAAGCCGCAGGGACGGGGCAACCCCAAGCCACCGGTGATAGCAAAGTCTCTATTTGGTTTGGGAATATGCATGAATACTGATGCTTACAGGCGAATGGGTCTGATGCAGAGGGAATTTATAGCCCTTAACAGAAGATAACACTGCTCCAAGCGCTGACGTGGTATAAGCTCCAAGTCGCCAACCCCGTGGGTTCCCCTCTCTGCATCCCCACTTCCAGTATAGGCCACCTTCTCTGGTTCTCTCCTCCCCCCAGACTGGACTGCACGCTCTGTCGACTGATGCAACTTTCCCCATCGTCCACCCTCACCTCCACCGCCTCCCCAGCTTACTGTCTTTCTCACAACTTCTGAGGACAGAGTGTATAGTTAAATATTTGGCTCGGGGCACCTGGGTGGCTCAGGTCATGATCTTGCGGTTCAGGAGCTCGAGCCCCACATGAGGTTCTCTGTCAGTGAGCCTGCTTCACGTACTCTGTATCCCGCCCCTCCCCCCTGCCTCTCCCCTGTTGGTTCTCTCTCTCTCAAAAATAAATAAACGTAAAAAATTAAATAAGTACAGGGGCGCCTGGGTGGCGCAGTCGGTTAAGCGTCCGACTTCAGCCAGGTCACGATCTCGCGGTCTGGGAGTTCGAGCCCCGCGTCAGGCTCTGGGCTGATGGCTCGGAGCCTGGAGCCTGTTTCCGCTTCTGTGTCTCCCTCTCTCTCTGCCCCTCCCCCGTTCATGCTCTGTCTCTCTCTGTCCCAAAAATAAATAAAAAACGTTGAAAAAAAAATTTTTTTTTTAAATTAAATAAGTACATAAAGAAATATTTGGCTTAAAGGGGCTTTTCTTCAGACTGTTACTGATGGAAGGAAAGTAGTAATAGTCTTAGTGCTAAGATTAAAAAAAAAAAAAAGACTGCCATTTTCAATCATGTTTCTAGAGGTATGGACAGCCGTCCAGTTGATTCAAAATTACCTGGAGAGTAATGAAACTTCTTGGAACCCAGACACACTGCACCAGAATCTCTGGGGATGGGCTGGGACGTTGCCTTTGAACAAGGGTCTTGCGCGATTCTTCAACCATCGAGGACTGAAAAATAATCTTCAGAGGAAGGTTGCCAGAGAGAAGCTTCAGAGTGAATGGTCTTAAGCTAACCAAGATCTTTCGGACACAAAGGAGGAAACATATTCATTAATGATCTCCTTTTCAGTAACTTGTATGTCATTTCAACTTCACAACATAATTATAAAGTAAGTATATTATAATCTCGACTTTGAAGTTGATCAGTGGGAGACTGAGGGAGGCTAAGACTTGTCCAGGAACTCCAAGAAACTAAACTTGAATCCAGTTCTGAACAAACCCATCGATGTGTCCAGTCCCAGAATCTGTCCACTTTTTCGTATCTGTGGAGCCTAGCGGATGATAAAATGATGGAAGTCAGGTGGCTGTCTCATATTTACCTCTAGGCCTTGTATTCATTTGAGCCCATTATACCAAGATACCAGTATATCTGTTTTCAAAGTCCTTCAGTCAATATGAGGCTCAAAGACCTTCAGGGACACCTGTAGCTTCCCACGCTTAAAATGGAAGCAAATTGAGGTGCCTGGATGGCTCAGTCAGTTAAACATCCAACCCTTATTCTCAGCTCAGGTCTTGATCTCAGGGTTGTGAGTTCAAGCCCCATTTTGGGCTCTGTGTTGGACATGAAGCCTTCTTAAAAAAAAAAAAATTAAAAAAAAAAAGCAAATGACTCCTTCTTATGAGGTGTGACGTGACAAAAGGGAGCGACACACCCTCAAATAAGAAAGAATGGAGCCAAGTCCAAGGGTGTGGTCTGATAGCAAATGTTCTCTTTCAGATCACACTTGGGCTTTGACCAGCTGTTGTTTTCATTCACCAGGAAGAGTTCTACTTTCTGAGCTCGATGCAGCCCACGCCTCCTCCCTCACATCCTCCACCTCGGACAGGCTCAGGTGGTCATGGTTCCTGGGAAGGAGATCCTGTGTTCCATCAGGCAGTGAGCCAGTCAGATAGTCATTCCACAAGGGTTTAGAAAGCAGCCGCACCTATGTGCAGAAGTTAAAGACGCAGAAGGCATCACACATGCCTGCAGGGAGTTTACAGTCCAGTGGGGGAAGCAGATCACTAGCCAGTAGACGGTCCGTTTTAGTTGTCATAGATACACGGACAGGGAGTTTGGGGAACACTGTGGAGCGATGATGAATCAGAGCGGCGGGGGGTGGGGAAGGCTTTCCCGGAGGAAGCCACAGGGGCTTAGAAGGGACTGAGTAGGAGTGACCAGATGCAGGAGGCTGGTGGAGCAGACAGCATGAGCAGAAACAAAATGCGCTCAGACCAACAGAAAAAAGCTGCACCTGCCACTAAGACTCCACCAAGCACTTCCGTATGGCTGTATCAGCACGCCATTTTGCAGCGGATTTTTCCAAAGACATTACTTCCCCAAAGGTCTTTTGGCTACTGCTCTCGGTGCTTTTCCTGTCCCTGGTATTAACTCTAAATTTAGCTGAAAAGTCCACCTTTCCCTCCCACGCAGAAATTGCCTTTTTTTTTTTTTTTCCATTTCAAGTTTAAAGAATTCAAAGTCCACTTTCCCTCTGCATTTGATAATGTCCTAATATTCAGACATTCTGGGGCGCCTGGGTGGCTCAGTCGGTTAAGCAGCCAGCTTCGACTCAGATCACGATCTCACAGTTCGTGGGTTCAAGCCCTGCTGCAGGCTCTGTGCTGACAGCCTGGAGCCTGGAGCCTGGAGCCTGGAGCCTGCTTTAGATTCTGTCTCTCTCTCTGCCCCTCCCCCGCTCGTGCTCTCTCTGTCTCTGAAAAATAAATAAAAGTTAAAAAAAATATTTAGACATTCTGCTGGGGGGAGATTTTCAGTTGAAATGGCTGAAACTATCTTATTTGATTAATTAATGCAGGGTGAGAGGAAAGGAGTAAATCTATACATTGATGTTCTACTTGGAGACTGGAAAGGTTTCTTGAATAGGTGTTTTGACTCTGAGGGCAGGGATTCCCTGTCAGTTCAAAACACAGCCGGTACTTTCTCATCCATTAAGTTCTTTCCAGCTTATCCCTTGGCTCTGGCAAAGGACCCTGCAGCAAAGCATCCCGAGATGGGAACTGATACCACCCCCTCAGGCCATAAGGACCTGCCCTGAGGTCAGCAAGACCTTGCCCATGACAATGACTGACCTGACCTTTCCTGCCCAGCTGCAGGTACCCACCTACCTTTGCCCCAGTTAAACCCAGAGTATTTTCATCACCTTAGAGACAGTCTTTGAGATGTAAATTCTTTTTTTTGTTCCACCACCACTCCTCTCTCTGCTCTTGGGTTTTGTCAGTGGTGAGTGGCTGAATGCAGTCTGTTTGGGACCCCAGGAGCCAAGTACTCTCAACCCTGCACACTGCCCCCCAACACCCCTGCAGGGGTGAAATTGTCTTTGGCTTGGGCAACCACCAACAAATGAGAAGGATTCTTTTTGCTTAAGTCTGAATTTTCAGCTACACCTTTTGTCTTTCTGAGCGGGCCCAGCTCCACAGACACGCTGTCCCACATTTCTTTTGATCACTTCCTCATGAGAACAGATTTTTATGGATCGAGAGTCTATATTAATACAAATATGAGGGGAAACAGAAGAATCTGAGCCAACTGACGACTCCCTCATGAAAGGCCTCCAACATGTTTAGGAATTGATTGGAAAAGCTGAGAAAAGGGAGAAGAAGCCATGGAAAATTTTCTGCAGGGAAATAAAAGTGTGAAGTTACAATAATGAACACAGACCTAGTGAAACACTAATGATAACACATTAGGATATTATAAGCTTTCTTTTGAACTTTAAGGAATAATCACAATCCAAGCTATGTGATAAGAAATGGAAATCACCTAACACAAAATCAAGTGTAACATTTTGCCAAACAGTAAAACTCAGTTGCTCTCCGAATTCTCAGCTGTGCATTTGTAAGAGAATGATGAACTATAATCCCAAAGACTCTCCGTAATACAGAAAGTGTTACGTACTCCAATCCTAAGTGGAAGCACTGGACCACTGTCTTAGTCTGGGTTCAGGAATGACTACAAAATTTGTGGGACCCAGTCAAAAATGAAAATGGGAGCCGTTTGTTAATTTATTAATAATTTCAAGATGGCAACAGCATATACAAGGTCCTTCACAGCTGGCCCTAGTTGGTTCTTCCCGTTGCAGATCTGTGGCTATCGTTTATTTGGGAATTGATTCCAGGAAGTGTCAACAGGACTGAGGAAGTGACACAGAGAAAGATGGGAAGTCACTTTAGGGTGTATTAATAAGCAGGTTACCACTGTGCTCGGCTACTGGAGACCTCTGAGAGGTGGTGTACACTATGACTCAGTGATGTCCTATGCAAGGAAGGGATAATATAATCACCAACTCGTATTTGTCATGAGCTGAGGGCTGCTCTAGAGGGTACGAACTTCCAGGCATGCTGGCTTTGTCCATTCCCAGGCCGATCATGTTCCCTAGGCAGAGTCACAGGCACTGATAGTAGGACCATGGGTGGGCAACCATGAAGGCCAAGGGCAGGGCACCAAAAGCGTCTGCTACAACCACGTCTAAGGGTTGGGCAGAGAGATTCAGAATCTGGAATTAGTTCACCCCAGCTTATAAGAGAGTCACGGTAGAAGACAGTGGAAGAAAGTGGGATATTTGGGAGAAATTTTCAGTGTACAATAAATGCCCGGTACCCCGTCCAAAGGAGATCAATCGGTTCTCTTCTTTCCCTTAAGCTGAGTGAGAATAAGAGTTCAAGAAGAGCACTCAAAGAACTTGATATCTTTACCTGAAGCTGGAGATTCAGGACCTGGTGTCTAAAACACACCTGAGAAGACTAAAGGCAAGAGTGTGCCTGATGCGGACAGAACCTGGAGCAGGTGCGCTGGGAGTGAGTTGTGCTTCCAGGCAGCACACCGTAGACATGCATATTTCCCAGGGACGACATGGGGACCTATAGAAGGGAGCCAGCCTGAGCTTGCAGTGATGAGTCTCACCAAGCGGTCACTCGGAAGGGCAGAGAGCCTCCAACAGAGGGTTGGTGAGGGGTCTTTCAGAAGCCCAGGGGCTGAGCCAGGAGACAGAGGGGGCCATCTAGAGGACGGGGTTTGCCTGTGTACAGGAGCCAGCCTGCAAGACAGCCCCAGTGACCCCTGCCTCCTGGTGTTCACACTCTCATGCAGTCCCCTCCCATATCATATTGGGGTTGGTCTGTGCGATTGCTACGGACTGAATGGTGTCTCCCCAAAATTCATATTTTGAAGCCTTAACCCTAATGTGATAGTATTTGAAGATGGGGTCTATGAGACGTAATTAGGTTTAAAGATTTTTTTTTTTGTTAGTATTTTTTATTTATTTTGAGAGAAAGGAGGGGTGGGGGGCAAGAGAGAGGGAGAGAGAGAATCCTAAGCAGGCTCCCGTTGAGCTCATGATCTGAGCTGAAATCAAGAGTCTGAGCCACCCAGGTGCCCCGAGAAGTAATCAGGATTAGATGAGGACTTGAGGATGGGGTCCTCATGATGGGATTAGAGCCCTTTGTGAGAAGAGATACAAGACAGCTTGCCATCTCTCTCTCTCCACCATGTGAGGACACAGGGAGAAGGCAGCCATCTGTGAGCCAGGAAGAGGGCTCTCACCAGAAACTGGCCATGTTGTCACTCTGCTCTTGGCCTTCCCAGCCTTCAGACAGTGAGAAATAAATTTGTCATTCTAACCATCCATTCTAGGGATTTTGTTATAGCAGCCCGAGCTGACAAAGACGGGGACCACCAGAAGTGACGGTGTGACTTCAGAGACCAGGGCTGTGTGGCTTCCTCCTTGCTTGCTCTCTTGAATCGCGCACTCTGGGGTAAGTAACTGCGCAGAGAGGTCCATGTGTTGAAGAACCACCGGAGAAGTGGGTCTTCCAGCCCCAACATAGCCCTGAGATAACGGCGGCCCCGACCAACATTTAACAGTAGCTTCGTAAGAGACTCTGAGTCAGAACCACCCTGTTAGGCGGCAACTGAATTCCTGACCCACAGAGACTGTGAGATAGTAAACATTTATGGTTTATCTCTTTTATTTTTATTTTTTGAGAGAGAAAGAGCAAGCAAGACCAGGGGAGAAGAGCAGAGGGAAAGAGAGAGGGAAAGAGAGAGAGAATCTCAAGCAGGCTCCCCGTTCAGTGCAGAGCCCAACGCGGGGCTCGATCCCATGACCCTGGGATCATGACCTGAGCCAAAATCAAGAGTCCGAGACGCTTGGGACGCCTGGGTGGCTAAGTCGGTTAAGCATCCGACTCTTGATTTTGGCTCAGGTCATGATCTCACAGCTTGTGAATTCAAGCCCCGCATCAGGCTCTGCGTTGACAGTGTGGAGTCTGCTTCAGAACTCTCTATCTCTCTCTCTGCTCCTCCCCCGCTCACACTGTCTCTGTTTCTCTCAACATAAAGAAATACACTTAAAAAAAAAAGAGTCAGACACTCAAATGACCGAGCCATGCAGGCACCCCTATACATTTATGATATTAAGCCACTAAGGTTTGGAGTAATTTGTTATGTAGCAACGGATCGCTAATACACAACAGTAGAGGCCACCAGTGGGGAAATCTCTAAAGAGCCTGCAGCCATCGGCATGTACGTGTCCGGAAGGGCACGAACGCCAGGCACAACTGACCCAGCCACTGAGGACCAGGACCTTTTCCACTAATCTCCCCTCTCCTGGCTCTGGGTCTGCTCTTGGGGGGCAGGAGAAAGGCAGAGACAAAGATGGAAGCTGGTGTAGAAGCATTGTCTCTTCATTAAGGGAGAAAGTGCATAAGGAGGACCTACATTTCCCACCCTGCACTGCCAAGGTTAAGGAAGCTCAGTGGGGGACGGGAGAAGTTTAAACAGGAGATAATTTAATTTTGATATGATACTACACCAGACTTGTGTGATCAGACTGTGTTGAATTCTAGGCCTGTGACCTGAGGACCTTTTTTTTTTTTTTTTATTCTAACAAGCGAAAAAGTTCCAACATTTGCTAAATATTTCATCTAGGGATGGGGAAGGATGGTTCTTCAGGCAACTTTTAACGGAGTGGAATTTAAAAACAACAGTAAAGGGGGAGCCTGGGTGGCTCAGTCGGTTGAGCATCTGACTCTTGATTTCAGCTCAGGTCATGATCCCAGGGTCGTGGCATTGAGGGCCACATGGGGCTCTGTACTAAGCATGGGGCTGGCTTGAGATTCTCTCTCTCGCTCTGCCCCTCTCCCCGACTCACACTCTCTCTCTCTTAAAATTTTCGATGCTTATTCATTTTTGAGAGACAGAGGAACAGAGCATGAGTGTGGGAGGGGCAGAGAGAGAGGGAGACACAGAATCTGAAGCAGGCTCCAGGCTCCGAGCTGTCAGCACAGAGCCCAACACGGGGCTCAAACTCACGGATTGTGAGATCATGACCTGAGCCGAAGTTGGATGCTCAACCGACTGAGCTACCCAGGCGCCCCAACGCTCTCTCTCTCTTAAAAAAATAAGTGAAATAAAAATAAAGAATAAAGTTGCTTTCTGCTTACATCCATCCATTAAAGTGACTACCCATTTACTTATTTACTATACACCTACGATGTGCCAGACCCAGTACGGCAGTGATTAAGACACACTTCCTACCTTCAAGCAGTTTATAGTCTAGAGAAAAATAGAGACCAGGAAGCAGGTGATCTTGGTTCACAGGGATAAGAGTTCCTGGAGCAACCACAGAGTGGGTGTAACACAGAGGAGAGGTCTCTAATTTGGTTAGGGTGGGACAGGCGAGCCAGGAGAATAGGTAGGTCTCCAAATAAAGAGGAGGAGGGAGGAGCCTGTTCCTAAACCGGGAGATGCACCAGTGCCCCCGGGTGTGTGAGTGACACAGAGAGGGAGAAACAGGACCGAAAGAAAGAGGATGACCAAGTACTTGCAAAGGGCTGAAATAGAGAAATGTGGCGAGAGCTCAGGGAACAGTGTCGGAGGGGACAAAAAATGAGGCTAACGAGGCCATCAGGGCCAGACATGTGGTAGGGTATGAGGGGGAAGAACAGGGGGGGGTGGAAATGTTCAAGCAGGGATTTAACATAAAATCTTAGATTATCCCCTAGAGCTTGAATTTCCAGCAATAGATCTTGTGTAAACATACAATGTTTGGGGAGATGAAATTTCTCTTTAATTCAAAGCTTTGCAAGCCCCAGCAAGCTGGAGTAGGCATCCAGGACACAAGGATACAGGGCTTTCTTTTATCAGAGAACAATCCATCAGGCTTGGGTAGGTATGAGCATAGGGGACAGAAGCAGAGGTGATTCATGGAGCCAGAGGGAGGTTGGCAGGACAGCGTCAGAGGCCGGGTGGGAAAAGCAGATACCTCAAGGGGGCCAGGACAAGAACCAAGGAAGGTGCCAGATTCCCCAGGACTGCAATCTACAGTCTCCAGCAGCTGTGGGTGCGTTTTCTCGTTACTGCCGTTCCTGGGTACAACTCTCTAGATCAGTGTTTCCTATGGTGTAGTCCTTGGAATGAAGAAAAGTGTTCTGCTGTACAAGAAGCTGCAGGCAACGTTGCACAATGGGGTCTCTTTTTAGAGAAACATGACCAGCATACGTTAGCATGCTAAAGGCTCTGAGAAGTCCTGTTTAGTGTTAACTTAGCATTTTTCAAGCTTTTGGACCCTGGAACCCTCTTTTCCTTCAGAATGCCTTTTCATATCCTGTGGATATCATGCTTTGTGAAAAAACACAGATGTAGGCTTTGTACTAGAGGAAGAGAGGCCTAGCCCTCCTGGAGATCGGGATTCTTCTCATTGCACGACGAGATAAATTCCCTGAGCAGCTGTTGGCAGTGGTGTTCCATGCATCCTCTGCAGGACCTGAACGGTATGGGTAGGAGTCATTTCTCCTCAAGAGGAAGGTACTTAGGACCTTCACTGGGAAACTCTTATCTTTGGTGATCGGTATATCCTCTGCGGCCAGAGGCAGGTTCCTGACAGCAGGACCTCCCTTCCTTCTTTCCATAAACACTTGTGATCATTTCGTTGAAAGAGCTGGACTTGGCAGAGGAAAAGCATAACATAACTTTATTCTTTCTTCCACCGTCCTTTCAAACCACTCCATGGTCTAATTCTTCCTTGCCGGAGGACAGAATCATGAGCATCCCCCATGGCTTTCCCAGTCAGATCAATGAAAAGCCCCTTGTTTTTGGCATAAAAAGCAAATCTGTTTCATACGCACATAATTCTCGAGTCCAGGAACTCCGTATCTTACCCAATTAAGACTTTTCTTTCTCTAGTCTGGGCCCAGCCCAAGCCAGGAGGCAGGAGAGAGGGTAGAATCAAATTTTCACTCTCTTTCCCAGTCTCCTGCTTCCCCAATTACAAGCTGCCTTCTGTAACCCCGCCCGGCTGCAGCCTGGGGAGAGGGTTTCGGGATAAGGACACAGCAGTGCTTGGTTGGCCTGCGGTGACCCCGCGGCTGGTCGCTCTGGAAGGCAGATGCTTTCTCTCACAGTGAGCTTGTGCAGACTAGAGATCAGCCTAACGACTCCTTGATGGATACAATGTGACTTCCCCTGGTTGCTCACGTCCTCTGGGCCCCCAGCGTTCACTCCCTCTGCCTGGGTCACGTTGCCCTTCTAGGCAGGCCTCTTGGGAAGAATGGTGTTTAAGCAAACCCCAGGCCAGCCACCTTCAAATCCAGTTTCTGCAAGAAGGCAGCGGGAATACAGCTGACCCACCAGGCACCCTGCCTTCACTCCACTGCAAGGCGGGAGCCATTGCAGCCGAGTTCTCTCACCTCTAGGTGTCCCTTGGCAAGAGTCAGACACTAGACAAACCCCAAGCCTTGCATGTGGATCTCTTCAAACTCTCCGTCTTTGATTCAAAGCCCTTCTTTCCCCCCCTGTCTGTGGGATTAGGATGCCCAGCATACTGAAAATTCTCACAGCAAAACTTCTCCTTCTACTATAGATCATTCAAATTCAGTCTTGGAAAAGTGCGTGCAGGTAATTGGCTAATGCTAGCAAAACTGGTTTCTGATTCTCTTCACAGGCCACGCATGAGAGGGTCATGCTCTGCAAGGGAAGACCCCCCCCACTTTGTCATCTGGGGAACACTTGGCACTTGTTGGGGCTTGATTGTATGGCCCTCTGCTTTGGGGAGCTCAGCTGAAATCAAGCCAGTGGGAGTCTCAGTTTAACATCCTGTTGTTTACAACTTTCTTCCTCTGGAAGTTTTAGTCTAAAGTTTGAAAGTTTGCAAGAACGTGAGGCATGGACAATATGCAGGATGCTATACATATAACAGCACCCCTAGCTTTAATGGAAACTCCTAAGGTTTGACCTTTAGAGAACTTCTATTTCCTAATTTAAAATATTAATTTCTCCCTATTCCTTATTAATGATGATATGATTTGGGGTTTTTTAAAAGATTTTATTTTTAAAAAAAATTTTTAAGTAAAGTTTTTTTTCAAAGTCTCATTTTATTATTTTTGAGAGAGAGACAGAGCGTGAGTGGGGAGGGGCAGACAGGGAGGGAGACACAGAATCTGAAGCAGGCTGCAGGCTCTGAGCTGTCAGCACAGAGCCTGATGCGGGGCTCGAACTCACGAGCTGTGAGATCATGACCAGAGCCGAAGTCGGATGCTTAACTGACTGAGCTGCCCAAGTGCCCCTAAAATTTTTTTTATGTAATCTCTATACCCAACACGGGGCTCGAACTTAAAATCCTGAGATCAAGAGTTGCATGTTCCACTGACTAAGCCATCCAGACACCCCATATTACTTATTTTTAAACATATTTTTTTATTTTGATGGGTGGAACATAAGAAGGCTGTGTAAGTCTGAAGCCATTTGCTTACCCACACATCTCTTCTTATGTATGTAAATAACTAAAAGACAAGGTAGGTTTCGATAAGTACCAGGGTCATAGTATTGCAAAAGTATTGGGAAGAGGGGTGCCTGGGTGGCGCAGTTGGTTGAGCGTCTGATTCTTGATTTTGGCTCAGGTTATCATCTCATGGTTCGTGGGATTGAGTCCCACATTAGGCTCTGTGCTGGCATCTCAGAGCCTGCTTGGGATTCTCTCTCTCCCTTTCTCTGCCCCTCCCCGGCTCGCTCACACTCTCTCTCTCAAAATTAATAAATATTAAAAAAAAAAAAAAGTATTGGGAAAAAAGATTGAACTTGACCTAAGAAGTTTTTCTGGAAAAAGTAAGACTGACCCAAACTCTGTGACTTTGAGCAATCTGCCGAACCTCTTTAAACTCGGGCATTTGATAAATGGCTAAAGAGGACAAGGACATTCCAGGAAAAGAACCAGCTTGGGCAAAGAATGTAGATGGTAATGCCAAGTGCCAGGATGATATACATAAAGATATATGGGCTAGAGGGCAATGTAAAGGAGATGGTTTTGCAAAGGTATTTTGGGGTCGTGTCTTGGAAAATTGTAATTACCAGTCTAACAATCTGATATCGGATTCCAGAGGAAATAGGAATCCACTGAATACTTTTGGCAAGGAGGCGATATGCTAGGATTGTGGTCCTCTGAAACGTGTGAAATTTTCATCGTCTCTGGGTTGTGGGTACATGCCAGAGTTGGAACGTTCACGTGTTCTCTTGCCTGTAATGATTTTGCTCGCTGCTGGGCTGAAAGAGTGGTGTCAAATGATGGAGGGGAAGGCATCCGGGACCATCCAAAGGACAGTGGATTGCTAAGTGCAACATCCAATGAGAGTTGAGAGTATGGAAGACAAGAAGAAAAGCACTGGAGGGGCATCTGGGTGGCTTGGTCAGTTAAGTGTTCGACTTCAGCTCAGGTCATGATCTCACAGTTCGCGGGTTCAAGCCCCGTGTCGGGTTCTGTACTAACAGCTCGGAGCCTGGAGACTACTTCAGATTCTGTGTCTGTGTCTCTCTCTGCCCCTCCCCTGCTCGTGCTCTCTCAAGAATAAATATTTTAAAATATTTTTTAAAAAGAAAGAGCTGGAATGGTAGGTTATAGAGATGACAGCAGGGCTGGAGTGAATGTCCAGCTCGGAGGTGTAGACTCTCCCATAGTCCATGGGCACTCCTGCAGAGTGCCAAGTGAGGCAATGACAACTAACGTGAAGTTGTAAGTAGACAGATCAGATGCAGTCATCTTAAATTAGTTTCTGTTTGTGCCTGCCCACAGCCACTTCATCACTTACAGAGTTGGCGTTTTTTGTTTTTGTTTTCAAATTTCTGGAGAGCTGACAAGGATACAACAATAACTCAAATGAATTCTGGCTCCATAGTTCCCCAATTAATTTCATACCAGTCAAACTTCGAGGCACTCTGCCCCTCATCCCAACCAAAAATACTACCCCATCTTCTACCCTTTGAACAATTTCTAAATCTTGGGATAAGAGGTTTTGGTGTATTTTAAGAAGCCCGGTCTTATTATTCTTTTGAAGAGTAAAGTGTTCAGGGACTCCTAATAACATCTGAGCCTTGGGTTGCCTCTGTGGTTGACAGGGAGAAGTAAGTTAAAGTGACTGAGCTTTTTATCTGAGTTAATGCAAGCACTTTGAGTCAATGTTAGCCAGGGATTGGCCCTCCTTAGAAGAATTATTAAGCAAAAACACAAATAAGGCATCTTGGACACTCGAAGGGGAGGTCAACCCAGGCTACCGGTGGAAAGTGCAGCGTGGGAAGCTGTGTGGCTATTCTGGTATCTGGGCCATCATCCAGAAAGTTTAGGTTTACACTGTGGAGATGTATTTGAATTCGATATTGACAACTGGTGATTGGTTCCCATCATCCACCCCGCCCCTATTTTCATTTCATCCACCTTTCCATAGTGCAACCTCACAATTCACACAGTCTGAGTTTTTGAACCTCAGTCACGGCATGACTAATGAACTAACCACATATACCAGTTTAAATGGATTCTAAACAATGGCTGAACAATGCCTCTGATTTTGGATTTTCAACAATGTAAAAAGAGCCCATAACAGCCCTCAGTCCTACTGAGTCTCTCTCTGCACTGGATCTGTCCAAAGACTCAGTACACACTCAGAAGCCTCAAACATCTGGAGGACTAGACAGAGATGTTGGTGTTTTCTCAAGAACTAGCCCACTCAGAGCCTCCTCTGGTTAGCCTGGCTCTCGATATCTTCTTCTGACATAAGGACGAGCCAAAATTTTCTCACTTGGTAACTACTCGATGCTATATGAGGTGAGGTCATTTGGGCAGGCCAGGATTTAGACAAACTGAGATGTTTATTTTTGTGTCCTAAGTGAAAGGGCAGGGGGAGGAAAAACAGAAGGGAGTGTTTTGTTTATAAATTCATTTTATATACATGTAAGCACCCACTTATATGATAATTCTAGAACAGGAAAACTACACAGAGAGAGAACAGATCAAAGGCTGCCTGGGATTGGGAGGTATGGGCAGGGATTGACTGCAAATAGACACAGGGGAATTTTGCGGGTGATGCAAGAGTTCTAAGACTGGATTGTGGTGAGGGTTGCACAACAGTATGAATTTACTATAACACATCACACTGTACACGTAAAGAGGTGAATTTTTTAAAATTCCATTTATGATAGCATCACAAAGGATGAAATGCTTGGGAATAAATGTAACCAGGTAGGTATATAAGACTTGTACCCTGAACACTGGAAAAAATTGCTCAAAGAAATGAAAGAACACATTTAAAAAATGGAAGACATCCTATGTTCATGGATCAGAGGACTTAATATTGTTAAGAGGTCAATTTACAGAAATTAAAAGGCTAATCCTTACATTCATACAGAAGTGCAGGGGGTCTCAACCAAAACATTGCAAAAGAACAAAGTTAGAGGACTCACACTTCTTGATTTCAAAACTCACTACAAAGCTATAGTAGTCAGAGCAGTGTGGCAGTAGCATAGGGATAGGCACATAGACCAGTGGAATAAAACAGAGTCTAGAAATAAATCCGTGCATCTATGGCCAATTGATTTTTGACAAGGATGTCAAGACCATTCGCTGGGGAAAGAATGGTCTCTTTAACAAATGGTACTGAAACAACTAGATAGCCATGTACAAAAAATAGAGCTGGATTCCTCCTGCTTGCTACCATCTACAAAACATTAATTCAAAATGGATGAATGACCTGAATACATAAGAGCTAAATGTAGAAAACTCTTCAAGTAAAATATAGGCATAAATCTCCTTGACCTCAGATTTGGCAGTAGATTCTTAGATAAGACACAAAAACTTAAGCAACAAAAGAAAAAGTAGATAAATTGGACTTCACTAAATTAAAAACTTAAAAAAAATTTTTTTTAATGTTTATTTATTTTTGAGAGACAGAGACAGAGACAGAGCATGAGTAGGGGAGGAGCAGAGAGAGAAGGAGACACAGAATCCGAAGCAGGCTCCACGCTCTGAGCTGTCAGCACAGAGCCTGATGTGGGGCTTGAACTCACGAGCCATGAGATCATGACCTGAGCCAAAGTCGGACACTTAACCGACTGAGCCACCCAGGTGCCCCTAAAAACCTTTTTTTTTTTTTGCATGAAAGGACATGGACAACAAAACACTCCATTAAAAAACAGGCAAAGGACTTGGATAGGCATTTCTCCAAAGAAGATATGTAAAGTGGCTAATAAGCACATGAAAATATAAATCCAACATTACTAGTCATTAAGGAAATGCAAGTCAAAGTTATAGTGAGGTACTACTTCATACCCACTAGGATGCTGGCATTGGAGAGGATGAGGATGATGATGTTGGGAAAATAATAAGCACTGGTGAGGACGAGGAGAAATTTGGTCTCACGTATGTTTCTGGTGAGAATAAAATGGGGCAGCTGCTATGGAAGACAGTTTGGTAGTTCTTCAAAAAGCGAAACCCAAAATTGCTATAAGACCCAGCAATTTCACTCCTAGGTATATACCCCAAAGAATTGAAAGCAGGGACTCAAACATACTTCTGTGCCAATGTTTGTTGCAGCATTATTCACAATAGCCAAAAGATGTAACCAACCCAATGTCCAACAGATGAATGGATAAACAAAATGTGGTAAATACTTACAATGAAATATTATTTTAGCCATAAAAGAAATGAATTTCTGCTATAGGATATAACATGGATGAACCTTGAAAACACGATGCTAAGTGAAATAAGGCGGACTCAAACAGATAAACATTGTAAGATTCTATTTACATGAAAGATTTAGGTTAGGCAAATTCATCCAGGCCGAAAGTAAAATGGTAGTTGTCAGAAACTAGGGGGAGGGGGAAAAGGGAAGTCATTGTTTAATGGGTGCAGAGTTTCTGTAATGAATGAGTTTTGGAATAGATGGTGGTGATGGTTGTACAACGTTGTGAATGTAATTAATACTACAGAATTGTACACTTTATGGTTAAAATGGTAAATTTTGGGTTATATATATTTTACCCCAGTAAAAAAAGTAAAAATAACCAAGTCACCCTGGTATAGTTAAGAAATTCTGATTTCAAGGAGCGCCTAGTGGCTCAGTCAGTTAAATAACCGACTTCAGCTCAGGTCATGATCTCATGGTTTGTGAGTTCAAGCCCTACGTCGGGCTGTGTGCTGACAGCTCAGAGCCTGGAGCCTGCTTCTGATTCTGTGTCTCCCTCTCTCTCTCTCTGCCCCACCCCTGCTCGTGCTCTGTCTCTGTCTCTCAGAAATAAATAAATGTTAAAAAAAATTGTTTTAAATAAAGAAATAAACTGATTTCAAGAAAAAGAACTAACACCTGCTGGTTACAAAGATTGTTACCCTTGAGCAACTCCAATCCCGTTTCATATAAAATTTGCCATACATGAGCATTTATTAAATATTAACTAAGCATTAAAAAATAAGGTGATAGAAAAAAAATTATGAGGGAGGATAGCCCTGAACTGTAAGAATCACATTAAGATTTACCAGGTAGTATTGGGGTGCCTGGGTGGCTCAGTCAGTTAGGCATCCAACTCTTGATTTTGGGTCAGGTCAGGATGTCACAGTTTGGGAGTTCAACCCCTCCATTAGACTCTGCACTATAAAGATTAGGCTCTGTGCTTGGGATTCTCTCCCCCTCTCTCTCTGCCCTCCCCCACTTGCTCTCTCTGTCTCCCTCTCTTTGAAAATAAACATTTTTTTTAAAGTTAAAAAAAAAATGATTTACCAGGTAGCATTAATGGAGAACAATCCTCTAAGCAATAAAATATGTTTGTTGAGTGAGAGGAGAGATTTCTCTCTCAAACCGAAACAGTTGCCAGTCTGGTACACTGCCAAACCCCCAGAAGTTATGAACATGGAAGATGGAATTTTCCACAGGCATGAATGATGAAAATTGTAAATAAAGGGCACCAATTAAAGCATTGTCTCTACTTGCTGCAGCAAAATATGCCCTAAAACACAGCCAATAATTTTCAGATGCCAGCCAACAAATGACACAGTCCCCAAATTTCTGCTAGAGTTTATTTTTCACTCACATTCTTGCCAACCCAAGCTTTTTAGACTTTGCGTCTGCCATGTTGGCTGGAGCAGACTCTTCCCCAGCTGGTGATGGAATTCAGGGCAAGACTTAGAAGCACAAGCCTGTGGCTTTCTTCTTGTCCACCACACTTGATGTCCTACTGACCTGAGGGTCATCTGCTCTTAGCTGGGCCGCTGACAAGAAGAATCGGACTTCTCTCTCGGTGTTTACTTCTTTCTATGTTATAATATCCCTTTGTAGATTTCTAAAGGATTGGGGATGTCCCAAGAAACTGGAGGTTTATTTCATGATTAAAGCCTATGTTTTTTCATGTTTTTATACGTTAATTATTCTTCGGTGATTGGATTTACAGGGTCAGACTGGAGGAGAATCAGTGGTCATTTTGAGCACCTCACCTGGTTGTATCTCTTGTTAGAGTAACCTGGCCTCTGAGAAGCCAATGAGAAGACAGAACTGAATGCCTATTATGGGCTGAATTATGCCCTCCCATTCACATATTAAAGTCCTAATTGCCAGGACTTGTTTGATAAATATGTCAAAACTTCTGATGTACAGCTAAGACCACGATTAGAGGGAAGTTTACAGGCTTAAATATATGTGTTAGAAAAAGATGAAAACCTAAAGGCAAATAAACAAACAAAAAAACTAGAGAAAAGGAGAGCAAATTAAATGCAAAGAGAGTAGAAGGAAAGAAGTAATATGGATGAGAGCAGAAGTTAAGGAAATACAAAACAAACTGGCGGATGAGGGTGGGGGGCAGGGGAGTCAAAACGTGGTCCTTTGAAAAACTGGTAACTCCTAGCAGAACCGATCAAGAAAAAAAGCACAAATTTACCAACACCAGGAATAAAAAGTGTCGCTGCAGATTCTAAGCATATTAAGATAATAAGGAGATATTATGAACGAGTTCATGGTAATGAATGGAACATCTTGATAAAATAGTCACTTTTCTTGAATACCATAACTTACCAAAAGGGAAATAAGAAATCAAAAGCCTTTTATTTTTTTTAACTTTATTTATTCTGAGAGAGAGAGAGAGAGAGATAGTGGGGAGGGACAGAGAGAGAGAGGGAGAGAAAGAGAATCTTAAGCAAGCTCCACACTGTCAGCACAGAGCCTGATGCAGGGCTCGAACTCACAAACCCATGAGATCATGACATGAGTCAAAATCAAGGGTTAGATGCTTAACCAACTGAGCCACCCAGGTGCCCCTTGAAAGCCTTAATAAAAACTTCCCTATAAAGTAAACTCTAGCACCAGAGGGCTTCACGAGGAATTTTTTCAAATATCTAATAAAGAAATAATACTAACCTACCATCGATTTACCCAAGTAGCATGACCTTACAACTTATTTTTTGCAGCCAGAGTAACTTTTTATAACAATATTTGACAAGGACATTACAAGAAAATTATAGGTCAATCCCTTTCATGAACATAGATGCAAAAAAAAAAAAATGTAAACACACACACATAGGAAAATCATGACCAAGTTACATTATTTTGAGAATATAAGGTTGGTATAGCAATTAAAACTTAATCATTGCAATTCACTGCAACAACAGAACAAAGGAGAAAACGTGTTTGATGATCCCAAAGACCTTTTGATGGAATTCACTCATCTATGATAAAAACTTCTCCCCAAATAGAAATAAAAGAGAGTTCCTTCATCTTACAGTGTCTGTAAAAGGGCTGCAAGCAAGTATCATATTTGATGTCAAATATTGAAAGCTTCCCAGATAAGGTTGAGAAAAGGACAGGGATAGCCCCGATCACCACTCCTATTCAACAGTTCAGTGGAGGGCCTAGTCAGTGCAAAAAGGCGAGACAAAACCTAATCGGCATAAAAATTGGAAGGGAAGAAGTAAAACCGTCATAATCACAGATGACATAACTGTCTACATAAAATTTCAAAAGAATCTTCAGATAATCCATTAGAATTAATTAGTGAACTTAGCAACATTGCTTGATACAGAACTTATATACAAAAAAAAAAAAAAATTAGTGGGGCACCTGGGTGGCTCAGTTGGTTAGGCATCTGACTCTTGATTTCGGCTCAGGCCATGACCTCACATTTCATGGTATCGGCCCATGTCAGGGTCTGTGCTGACAGTGTGGAGCCTGTCTCTCTCTCTCTGCCTCCTTCTTTCTGCCCCTCTCCTGCTCATGTTCTCTCTCTCTCAAAAATAAATAAACCAGGGTGCCTGGGTGGCTCAGTCTGTTACGTGTCTGACTTCGACTCATGTCGGGATCTCACGGTTCGTGAGTTCGTGACTAGAAAGCGTACCTCAGCCCAGCGTGGTGATGTCATTACGGACTCACAGACCCACGAACACAACAGAATAATCTAAACTACAAACGTTTTCATGCCCATCGTGCTACTTGAAAGCCACTCGATCCTCTATACATACTATTATTGCAAAGGAAAAATAAATACATAAAAAATTCAGAAACAGGTAAAATGGCATACAAATCAGTGTAGCCCTTAGGTTTGCAGAGAGTGATTATTTCTGGGAAGTGGTACAAGGGAAGCTTTGGGATGCTGAAATTTCACCAAGATGTACACCTATAATTTATGTACAATTATAATTATGTACTTTTCTATATGTAAATTCTACTTCAATTAAAAAGTTTACCAAAAACAGCTAGCACCGGTGGTTTAAAATCAAGCAAATACAACATCTTGTCTTACCTGTACTTGCTCACCTACTATACTTCTTTATTTTTAATTTTTTAAAATGTTTTTATCTTATTTTTGAGAGAGAAAGACAGAGCCGGAGCAGGGGAGGGGCAGAGAGAGGGAGACACAGAATCCAAAGTAGGCTCCAGGCTCTGAGTTGTCAGGACAGAGCTGGATGCAGGGCTCGAACCCACGAACTGTGAGATCATGACCTGAGCCGAAGTCAGATGCTTAACCAACTGAGGCACCCAGATGCCCCTCATTTACTGTACTTCACCCATTAATGTTCTCATTTTCAGCAGTTCTGGGTCTTGGCTCTGCAAATTCTTAGGCAATTCAAGATTGGTAAAGGGGCACCTGGGTGGCTCAGTTAGTTAAGTGTCCACCTTCGGCTCAGGTCATGATCTCGCAGTTTGTGGGTTCAAGCCCCACGTCAGGCTCTGTGCTGACAGCTCAGAGCCTGGAGCCTGCTTCGGATTCTGTGCCTCCCTCTCTCTATGCCTCTCTCTGTGCCCCTCCCCTGCTTGCGCTCTGTCTCTCTCAAAAATAAATAAAAACTTCAAAAAAAAAAAAAAGATTGGTAAAGTAGGGCTTACGAGTTCATTTAAAACTGGAAAAAATTCTTTGTGGGCACCTGACCATTTATGGACTTCCACTATTCCCCAGTTCGCAGAATGCAATATCTGTTCCAGAATCATTGCCTGGAGCTAAGATGCTAACAAAGTCAGCTGGAATTGAATTGTATGCAAGTTTAATTTCACTTTAGTTCTCTCTGGCACAATAATTTAAAAACCCATTTACCTAGACAAAGGCTCACTCAACACCATTGTAACTACAAAGACACATGGGCCCCTTGTAGCCCAAGAGCCCAGATGCCTGAGCTCTCTTACTGACAAGGTACCATCCATTTGCCAAAGAGAGCTTGCAATATTCTCTCTTTTTTACTTATTTATTTTTAATTTAATTTAATTTTATTTATTTATTTGGGTGGGGGTAGGGAGGGCAGAGACAGAGGGATAGAGAGAGAATCCCAAGCAGGCTCCACACTGTCCGTGCAGAGTCCCGTGTGAGGCTAAAATTCAGGAAATGTGAGATTATGACCTGAGCCGAAATCAAGAACCAGACGCTCAACTGACTGAACCACCCAGTGGCCCCTCTTTTTTTTTTTTTTTAAGTGTAATCTCTACACTCAACGTGGGGCTCAAACTCACAACCCTGAGATCAATAGTCACATGCTCCTCTGACTGAGCCAGCCAGGCCCCCCAGCAATATTATCTTTATGTGCTACGAGTCCAAACAGATTTTAGTCTTTAAAACATCCCCTTTGTATTCCTACAACCTAGCAAAGACATTTCAGTTACTTGATGTTGATAGTGAGAAAGGTGGGGAGCAATGGAGGAAGAGAGAAAGAAGAGAAGGGGA
This sequence comes from Acinonyx jubatus, assembly GCF_027475565.1. Classification (NCBI taxonomy): domain Eukaryota; kingdom Metazoa; phylum Chordata; class Mammalia; order Carnivora; family Felidae; genus Acinonyx; species Acinonyx jubatus. The sequence continues at coordinate 138,497,932 of NC_069385.1, read as the reverse complement.
GGAGGAAAGAGGCATGCATAACTTGACTGCAACCACATCAAGGAGTATGCACCTGAAATAGTTCTTTCAGGGGGTGGCGCAGGGATGGACAGGAAGCAGGAATGGCCCCCACTGCACTGAGAATTAAATCCACACTCCCCACGATGCAAGCTGGTTCTGCATTGGCCCCTGCCCACTGTGGGACCCAAGGAATTTAACAAAAATGCCCTACCCCTGGACAAGCAGAGCAAGACTAACTCCATTTTGTGCTACACCCACCATCTCATGTAGAACCCCCACATGACCTACTTATTGCCTAAGACACCCCCCCACCCTAGTCAAGCCGCTGAGCACACCCTTGCTGGAAACTGGCTCAAATAGGAATGCAGAACCCCTAACCGCCAAAGAATGTAAACCCCGCCTTTTGCCCGCCAAACTTGCACGCCAATACTGACCAGAGTGATAGGCTAGTTCAAACAGTTACTATAGGGTAAATTGTAATTCAATTGGCCACCTGCGTGTGGACTGACATAACTATGCAACTTTCTGTGTGTGTTACAATCTCATTGGCCACTGGCCCCTATAAAACTGCTACGCCTCTTAACCTAGGGGTCCAAGTCCCTGCTCCGCTGTGTCGGGTATACTTGGGCCCAAACTTGAGCTTGCAAATAAACCCTCGTGCGTTTGCATCGGTATCGGCTCCTTGGTGGTCTCTCGGATTCGAAATGGGGACATTACACCCACTTCCTCCCACTGTCCTGCACCCACGCTTCTGGTCCTCCGTTTTTCCTTACCTTCTCAGAGATCTCTTTCCTGTTGGTGCTTTTTGAAGTAAGCCTCCTTCCAATCCAAGAAGTGGACTCTTAAGTATAGAGAACAAACACACTGATGGTTACCTGAGGGGGTGGGGTGGGGGGCGTGCACTTGTGATGAGCACCAGGTGATGTATGGAGTGTTGAATCACTATATGATACGCCTGAAACTAATATTACACCGTACGTTAACGCACTTACATTTATACAAAAACTTAAAAAAAAAAAAGTAGGCCCCCTCCATCCCAGTCACACTGTCTCGATACTCTATTGTATATCTCACATTTTATATTGTATATTGTATATTGTCCTTTCACTCCCTGAAATTCTTTATTTTGTGTGTGTGTCTGTGGTCAGTCTCTCCCACTGGAACGGAGGCTGCAGGAGAGCTGGGGCTGTGTCTTGCCTCCCCACTGTGACCCCAGCACCTGGAACAGGTTCTACAGTGCCTGGTGACACAGCAGAGGCTCAATGATGATTTGGTGTGAGGTGTGTATTCTGATCTATCCATTTTATAGATCAGAAAACAAGGCTAACGGAGGAAAAGTAACTTGGCTGAGGTCATATAATTTGCATCTGGTGGAACTGGAGTTCTCCCTGATCTGTGTGAGGTTCCCAAGCCTGAACTTCTTCTTTTTTTTTTTTAATGTTTATTTTTTTGAGAGAGAGAGAGAGAGACAGAGTGCAAGCAGGGGAGGGGCAGAGAGAGAGGGAAACGCAGAATCCGAAGCAGGCTCCGGGCTCTGAGATGTCAGCACAGAGCCCGACGTGGGCTCATGAACCGTGAGATCGCGACCTGAGGTGAAGTGAGAGTGAGACACTTAACCAACTGAGCCACCCAGGCGCCCCGCCAAGGCTGAACTTCTTAACCACTCCCCTAAAACTCCGTGGCCCAGTTTATGCTGACATAAATTGGAGTGCGTGTGGTAGGGGAAGGCTCCTGCATGCAGCTGTATTGTTACGTCTCTTTCTTTGATAAAGCACCTGAGGAGACTTCCTATTTCAACAACACGAGTAGATATCTATGGAAATAGTTAGATTAAATCATATTGGTTTATATAAAATAGTGCTCCTCAAATTTGGGTGAGGCTGAATCATCCGGAAGGTTTGTTGAAAAACCAGGTTATGATCCCTCCCCCATCTTCCAGGCCCCTTCCCCAGTTTGGATTTGTTAAGTCTAGGGTAATATTCCATAATTTGTGTTTCCAACTCAGAACCAGGCTTTGAGGGAAAAAAGGACTTAATTAGGAAACAGACAGTTGAAAAGAAGACTGGCCAAGGTCATCCACTATTGTGAGGAATAAGCTTAGAAATTCCCCGGGCTTACACCAATGGGTTAACAAGGCAAAAGAAATACAAAGCCATAGAATGCTCACACCCGAGTTTGGGTAAACCAGATTGGCACCCCAAGAATATGGAGATGTGAGTGCACCCCAAAATAGAAAGGGGGTGTAGAGCCCCCAGAATAGAGACGGAGGGGCAGAGGCCCGAAATAGGAACTGGCGCAAAGGTGCCCAATACATAGATATATGAAATAACCAAGATTAGGTATTCAGGGCGGAAGTGCCTCCCAATTTAGTACTATAGCAGAAAGCTGCTTTCACAGGAGGATAGGGCCAAGTTAGGTAAACAGGTAAATTGGCTATAGATCACTGCCTGCCGGTGAAGCAGCCCAAGGGGAGATGATTAACAAAAGAAACGTGCCTTGTTAACTCTGAGGTTATTTCCCCTACCTGTCTCATCCCCCAGGCTAGTTAAGATAGAGGAGATGCCTCTTGTCAGCTGTAAACAACCTTCCTCCCGACTGCCTGGTGCCCAGATTTTGTTTTGTATTAACCCAAACCTTTAACCCCAAACACCTTCAAGACCCCCTTTCCCTCACGTCCACGAGCTAATGTTCACAGATTCATTGTCTCTTTGTGCACGTCCATCGCCATGTTTGTAAGCCTTCTGATCCTAATAAAAATGGGGCAAGGACCCTTATTCGGGGCTCTGTGTTTTCCCGGACATAAGCCATCTCTCGCTTTAATCCAGCACCTGCTCTTTTGCTAGACAAGAGAGAACTTTAGACCCAGAGTCTACGACACACTACAACTTGGGCATCATGGAGAGACTCATGACCACAGTCCATGTCATCACTGGCACCCGGAATCCTGAGGACGGTCCCTCTGGGAAGCTAAAGGGGTGATGGCTGAGAGGCTGCCTAGAACATGATCCCTGCTTCTATTGGTGCTGCCAAGGCTGTGGGCAAGGTCATCCCTGAGCTGAACGGGAAGCTCATTGCTATGGCTTTCCATGATGATAGATGATATCAAGAAGATGACAGAGCGCCCCCTAAAGGGCATCTGCTTTTCCACCTGCAAAGCTGGGGTTGGCATTGCTCTCAACCACAACTTTGTCAAGCTCATTTCCTGGCATGCCAATGAATTGTCTACAGCAACAGAGTAGTAAACCTTATGGTCCACATGGCTTCCCAGAAGTCAGAGCCCCTTGGACCACCAGCCCCAGCAAGAGAGGAAGAGAGAGGCCCTCAGCTGCTGGGGAGTCCTTGCCCCAACTCAATCCCACGACACAGAGAATCTCCTGTCCTCAACACAGTTCTCATCCCAGACCCCGCAAAGAAGGAGAAGGGCTTAGGGAGCCCTGCCTTGTCATGTACCACCAATACAGTATGCTGTACCCAGCACCGCCCCCTCCAGAAAAAAAAAAAAAAAGATGTAATTAGGGATAAATGGATAGTTAAATGTTGAAGCAAATATGCTAAGATGTTAATCGTAGAATCTAGGGGACAGGTTATAGAGATTCACTGTAAAATATTTAAGTTTGCCTATACTTTTGAAATTTTTCACAACAAAATACTGGGAGGGAAGGCTTACCAAAAGGTTGGGACTCATAATGGAATACAGATAGCGAGTTATCAAGAATCCTGTGACCACGGTGTTAAAGCAACCCATGTGGTAATGTGAGAATTAATCACATGTATGGACTAACAGGTCTGTTTACTTATCCCCATCACCTAAAGACTTAATTGAGTGCTTTTCCAACACGACCTTTGCTTTAATTCTTGACAGGAAATGATTAAAGAGTCTGCCAACAGAAAAACATCAATCAATTGCTACTTAGCACAGGTTAAATCCCATGCAGTAAAGACAAAGAAGGAATAGTATTGCAAATTCTGCTCCCCTTCCCCACACGGAGGATGAGTACTTAGGGACAAAAAGATCCAGATTGCAAACAATTAGAAAGTATTCAATAAGTTTCAGTGGTCATTCAATCATTTTTTGTAATTTTTAAAAATACTTATTTATTTTTGAGAGAGAGAGAGAGAGACTGAGAGCGAGTAGGGGAGGGGCAGAGAGAGAGGGAGACACAGAACCCTAGCGGGGCTCGAATTAACTGACCTGGATGTCATGACCTGAGCTGAATTCCAAGGCCTAACAGACTGAGCCACCCAGGCGCCCACGTCATTCAATCATTTAATAAATTGGACACCTATTTATTGGAAATCCACTGTAGGCTGGCACCGTAGGAGGAGCTGAGGACTTAAAAAAAAAAAAAAAAAAAAAGGCAGTGGAAAAAAATAAAAAGTAAAATAATACCAGCCCTCCTGGAGCTTCCGTTCCAGATAAGAAGCAACGTCCCAAACCACGCGAGATCTAGGTCACCTGCGGGGGAGTGCGGTGGGGGAGAACAGAGACTGGAAGGTGGTCGGCGAGTGAGGAACGGGTGCTTCCGGAAGGTAACGCCTCAGCAAAGACCTGAAGGAGGGACCGGGGAGGAACATCCCAGGCAGAGCAATGGGCGCATTTGGAGGCCTAGAGCGAGAACAAACCCAGAGGGTCCCAGGAGCAGCAAGCAGGACGGAGCCGGAGGCAGGGACCGAAGCGGGGGAGGGGGGGGTGGTCAGGACAAGGAGCTGGAGTGCAGGCCTGGAGAAGTCGCCCGGCCACCAGGGGACTCTCCAGCAGAGGGACGCAATCTGCAGTTGTTGGTTGCCCCGTGCCGTGAAGATGCCGCGTGACCAGGGCGCAGACCCATCTCGGGGAGAGCTGATCGCCGCTGGGTTTCACCGAGTCCCGGAACGCAGGGCAGGACGTGGTGAGTTACTAACCGCAGACCCAGCCACGGGGAGCTCATGGTCCTAGAGGGGATGTGCCAGGGCTCCGCAGGACATTTAAGTGGACCTAGGGTGTGGTCGGGACTTTGGAAAGATGAAGGGAGGGACGACGGAGAAGGGACGAGGTGCCAGGAGGTGCGTGTGCGGGGAGGGTAGCACAGAACCCCAGAGATGGGTGGAAGGTAGCTGGAGGGTAGACCCCTGGGATGGGTCACTTACTGGGGCCACCTCCAGAGTGCCCTTGAAGGCTGTTCTAAAGAGCTTGGACCTGAAAGGCATGGGAAACTATCAGAACCTACAAGCATAGAACTTGGGCAATAGCTATAATCTGAGCAGTAAGATTTCATTCATTTCTTCTTCTTTTTTTAATTTTTAAAATAGTGTCTTAAAAAACACATAAAACTTACCTTCTACACCATTCTTTTTAATGTTTATTTATTTGTGAGAGACACACAGAGGCCAGAGCTGGGGAGGGGCAGAGAAAGAAGGAGACAGAATCCGAAGCAGGCTCCAGGCTCTGAGCTGTCAGCACCCTAAACCATTTTTTTAAATGGTCAGTTTATTAGTGTTAAGTGTGCTCACACCATTATACAACCAATTTCTACACGCTTTTTTCCTCTTGCAAAATCAGAACTTGGTCCCCTCTATGCAACAACTCCCCATTGACAACTACCTTTCTATTTTCAAACTCTATGAATTTGAATACTGTAGGTATTTCTTACAAAAAGGAATCATACAATATTTGTCTTTTCCGTGACTTAGTTCACTTGGCATGCCATCAAGGTTCACCCATGAGGTTGCACGTGTCAGAATTCCCCTCCTTTTTTAAGGCTGAATACTCTTCCAGTGCATGCATATATCATATATTTTGTTTATATCCATTCACCCACGGGTGGACACTTGTGTTGCTTCTGTCTCTTGGCTATTGTGAATCATGCTGTTATGAACATGGCTGTGCAAATATCTTTTTGAGATCCTGTTTTCAGTTCTTTTGGGTCTATGCCCAGAAGCGACAGTGCTGGATCCTATGGAAATTCTGTGTTTTAGGAACCACTGCACTGTTCTCCCAACAGCAGCACCATTATACATTCATTCTCACCAAAAATGCACAAAGTTTTCAGTTTGGAATTTCCACTTTCTGGCTTTTTGATAGTAGCCATTCTAACCAGTGGGAGATTTTCTTTTTCTTTTTAAATATTTATTTTTGAGAGAGAGAGAGACACAGAACGTGAGCATAGGGAGAGGCAGAGAAAGAGGGAGACACAGAATCTGAAGCCAGCTCCAGGCTCCAAGCTGTCAGCACAGAGCCCGACATGGGGCTCGAACCCAGGAACCTTGAGATCATGACCTGAGCCAAAGTCTTGACGCCTGACCGATTGAGCCACCCATGTGCCCCATCTTCATCGTGTCTAATTGAAGTAGTGATTAGTCTCCAATTCTTTTCACTCCTTCTCATATCAGACGTCCCAATCTCTCACACCAGCTGACTTCCGCTAACCCCTCCTGTTTCCACTTTTCTAGAGCACACAGGAGTCCAAACTGGAAAAGTTAGGAGTGGCAGAGGTCCTTTCCTCCCCACCTACCCCCGGCGCATCCCCCCCCCCCTCCACCCCCACTTCACTAAGTCCCTTTTACTTGCCAATTCATATCAGGGGAACAGAGCATAAACTTCGCCTCTTTGCTAGTTCTGTGAACAGTCACAAAATTTTCAGCACTATATTTTTTACCAGGTTTAACCACAAAATACTTCAGAAATTCAGGGGAAAAAGGCATTTTATTTGTAGCACTTAAACGTGAAAACAGAGCCTAGTGCCCTCTGGGCATGCTGTCAGCAGCAGCCTGGTCAGGATGTTTTTTTTGGGCCTCTGTAATGATCCACAGTTAAACTGCATCCCATTTTTATTGTTTGACTGTTAAGATGTGCATCTCCAGTTGATTAGATAAGGAATTCTAAGCCAGGGTGGAGGAGGAAGATGATAGTATTAAAGATTTTTCTCAGGGCGCCTGGGTGGCGCAGTCGGTTAAGTGTCCGCCTTCAGCCAGGTCACGATCTCAGCGGTCCGTGAGTTCGAGCCCTGCCTCAGGCTCTGGGCTGATGGCTTGGAGCCTGGAGCCTGTTTCCGATTCTGTGTCTCCCTCTCTTTCTGCCCCTCCCCCACTCATGCTCTGTCTGTCTCTGTCCCAAAAATAAATAAAAAACGTTGAAAAAAAAATAAAAAAAAAAAAGGTTTTTCTCTTTCAGTTCCTGCTTCTGAAGCTCCTGCCTTCATCCTCAGAACTTCCCTCAAGGAGATCCACTTAGTAACCTTGTCCACGGCAAGTATTGACTCTTGTTTTGAAAGTTCTCTGCTTTGAATAAAAAGTCTTTGATTTTTTTTCCTTCTGTCCTTTAAAAAAAAAAATTGCTGTGCTTAAGTGCCCTGGGCCAAATTCTGCCCTTAGTTACTATTTCTATGACATTTGTATTGTACACATAAGCAAACCCAGGGGTTGATTCCATTACAAACTTCTAATAACAATTTACATCTGTATATCATTTTATATTGTAAAAAATTATTGCGCATTCATTTGCTTATTTGATACACAAACACACACACAAACTGTGCAATAGATAAGGCAGAAATATTCAGTCCTATTTTTACAAGCAAAATAACTGAGACTCAGAGAGGTTGGATGGCTGGTCCAAAGCCATACAGGCATGGATGGGACTCAAATTCAGAGTTTCTCATTCTTTTTTTTTTTTTTTAAGTTTATTTATTCAATTTTGAGAGAGAGAGAGAGAGCATGAGCAGAGGGGGGAGAGAGAGAGAGCACAAGCAGGGAAGGGGTGGAGAGAGAGGGAGAAAGGGAATCCTAAGCAGGCCCCGTGCTAATAGATCCTGACTCAGAACTCTGGATCCCACGAACTGGGAGATCATGAGCTGAGCCAAAATCAAGAGTCAGAAGCTTACCCAACTGAGCCACCCAGGCACCCCCCAGATTTTCCAGTTCTTAAATCTGTGCAAAGGAGGGTTTTATTTTGCTTTGTTGATGAATATGGAATTATACATGCAAAGATAGATTATTATGTTATTACATACCATGTGTGGTGTTTCCAAAAGATGTGAAAAGTGAGACCGTAATTAAGTGAAAGTAACCAAATTTGGGAAGTGCAGGACAGAGGTAAGAACCTTGCAGGAACTATTTGAGGGAAGATGATAGATTGTTAAAGTACTAGAGGGTACTGTCTCAGGTTTATTTATTTTCGCCTTTTGGATAATCCTCAACATAGCCTCTCTCACACAGCAAACACGAAACGGATGAAGGAATGAGTGAATACAATTTCCCAAAGTCATAGAGGAAGCTCGCCAAGGGTTTGATGTGGCTGGGAGAACCTAGTGAACATTAAATGAAAAAGAAAGAGTTTAATTCAAAGTTTAATGAAACTTTCATGAAGTTCTCCCAGGAAAAAAGTCTGAACTGGCTAACCAGGGCCTCTGTTGCTGTGCAGCCAGAGAACAGGAAGGGAGGAAGAAAGAGAGACCTACCTAGCCTTGATTTGCTATGACTCTCATTCCATCCGCCTGAGAATCATATATGGTTGATAATAGATATAAATTTGGGCAGAAAACTTGTGCTAAGAATGTTCATTTTTTCCTCTATTTTTAAAAAAAGTTTATTTGTTTTGAGAGAAAAAGAGAGCAAGATCAGGGGAGGGACAGAGAGAAAAGGAGAGAATCCCAAGAAGCCTCCACACTGTCAATGTGGAGCCTGATGCAGGGCTCGAATTCACGAACCATGACATCATTGCCTGAGCCAAAATCAAGAGTTGACTGATTAACCTATTAACCAACTAAGCCACCCAGGCACCCCATGAATGTTCTTTTTTTTTTTTTCCTAGTCTGTCATCACTGTTTTGATGTATATAGTGATGTTAATGACCCACCAATTGATCTGAATTATCTGTCAATAGTTATTGGGGGCAGTGCCTGGCCCACAGCAGGTGTTCAGTAAATGCTAGGGAAAGAATGGATGAATGTCTGCAGCCAACAGGGAGCAGACAAAAGCAGTCTGGCAAACAGGGAAGGCCTGGAGAAGGGGCCAGCCTGCCTCCTACATGCTCTCTCCCCTAAGTGCCACTAAAAAGTGGGAACTTTGGCTTGAAGAAGCAGTACTTCTCTGTCACTCTCTTTTTCAGACTTAGGAAGGAAAAACCCCACAAATTACAAGATAAGCCTTTTGGCGAGAGCTTCTTATATATGAGCGTTGTATGCTTGTCACATCCCTGGTGACACCCACTGGTGCTTCTAGAGTTCACTTTTCCAAATATGTATAGGGGTTTATGATGATTTAGTTCACAATTCAGTTTCTGATGAGGTAAACTGGAAACTTCCAAGTGAATTCACAATTTAAATGCTTAAAGGAAATCTGTAAAAATTACTGGGTAGAATAAAGAATAGATATATTTTAGTAACTTAAAGAATTCTTTTGTATATTGAATAATCACACCCAAGCTTGTTAGTTTCCCAAGTATGTATTTTTCATATTTCCAGTGTTATTAGTAGCCGTCGGTTCAACTGTGTCGTTTCTGATTTTCTGCCTACTGGGTCTGTTTGCTACTGATAGAGGGCTGTTGAAGTCTCCAACAATAATAATGGGTTCATCTATTTCTCATGCAGTTCTCTGGTTTTGACTCTCTGTTGTTGAGCACACACACATTAAGGATTCTTATGCCTTCATTAAAAAGTGACCCCTTGGGGTGCCTGAGTGGTTTAGTTGGTTGAGCATCTGACTTCGGCTCAGGTCATGATCTCGCAGTTGGTGGGTTTGAGCTCCGTGTTGGGCTGTGTGCTGACAGGTCAGAGCCTGGAGCGTGCTTCGGTTTCTGTGTCTCCCTCTCTCTGCCCCTCCCCCCTCACACTCTATCTCTCAAAAATGAATAAATATTAAAAAATTTTTTTTAAGTGACCCTTTATCATTATGTAATGCTTTTATTTTTACTTCTTACCAAAAAACATTCTTTAGTGGATACCCTAGTATTTTCAATACATATTTGCACCTAACTCAATCCACTTTCAAATAATACTATACAGCTTTTCACAGAATATTCCTGATTCCTTCCTCCCATCCTTTATAACAGTGCTGTCATTGATTTCACTCATCTATATGCTATACTCATCCAGTACATTAGTACTATTATTACTTTGAACAAACAGTTATCCGTTGGATAAATTAAGAATCAGAAAAATAAAAGATTTTATTTTAACTTCATTTATTCCTCTTCAACATTCTTTTTTCTGATCTATATCATCTTCCTTCTCTCTGAAGAACTACCTTTCACATCTCTGGCAGGCAGGTCTCCTAGTGAGGAATTCCTTCATTTTTTGTTTGTCTGCGTAAGTCTCCTTCACTTTCGAAGGATAATTTCACCAGATATGGAATTATAGGCTGGTGGGGGTTTTCTTTCAACCTTTTGTTTATATCACTCCGCTCTCTTCTTGCTTGCATGGTTTCTGAGGAAAAGTTAGACATGATTCCTATTTTTTCTCTGCTATAGGTAAGGTGTTTTCCCTTCTCTGGATTTTTCTCAAGATTTTGTCTTTGGTTTCCCACAGTCTGAATATCAAATATGTAGGTATCGATTTTTTGCTATTCAACCTAAGCTTCCTGAGTCTGTGGTTTCATGTCTGTTATTAATTTGGGAAAATTCTCGGCCACCGTCACTTCAAATACTTCTGCCCCTTCCTCTCCCTCTTCTCCTTCTGGTATTCCAATTACACCCATGTTTTACCTTTTTTGCAATTTTCCCGCAATTCTTGCATACTCTGTTCTGTTGTTGTTGTTGTTCTTTTTTTCTTTACATTTCAGTTTGGGAAGTTTTTATTGACATATTTTCAAGTCCACTGATTCTATCCTTGTCTGGCCATGTCCAGTTTGCTGATGAGCCCATCAAAGGCTTTATTTCATTAGTGCTTTTGATTTCTAGCATTTCCTTCCTATTCTTTCTAGAGGTTTCCATCTCTGTGCTTCCATTACCCATCTATTCTTGCATGCTGTCTGATCTTTTCATTAAAGCCGTTAAGACATTAATCAGAGTTGTTTCCTCTATGAGAATTCCAACATCTGCGTCACATCTGAGTCTGATTCTGATGCGTAGTTTGTTTCCTCAGACTGTGTTTTTCTTTGCCTTTTTGCATGGCTTCTCCTTTTCTTCTCTTCTCTTTTCTTTTCTTTTTCTTTTTCTTTTTGACTGAAAGTGAGACATGATGTTTTGGACAATAGGAACTGCAGTAAACAAGCCTTGTGATGAGGTTTTATGTTAATCTGGCTAGGAACTAGACTATTTTCTGTAGGTGCCAAAGGTTTCTGTTTCCTCTGGTGTTCTTGTGGTTTCTTTCTTTCTATATTCTTTGGGCTTCCCTAAGAACCTAAACAGAATCTGTCTTGCCTTTCCTTTAGTTCTAACCTATTGGCATTTTGCTGGAGCCCTGCTGGCTTGATGGTAAGCAGTGGGAGAGGGGAAGTGCTCTACAATCTTATAATTAAATCTCAGTCTTTTACTAGACTTGGGTCCCTGAGCTGTGACCTTCAGAAGTGTTTCTTATCCTTTTTTCCTTCCCCTTAGGGAAAACAGAGGGCTACAGGGGCTGAAGTTGGCTAATTGCCCTTCCCTCAGGTAGATAAGCTTCTAATAAAGTTGATAAAGTTGTTGCCCATAGCACTTTAGGTGAATTTCAAAATGTCTACTTTTCCTTCCCCTGCCAGAAATATGAGGGCATTTTTCTCCTATCTTCATCTTGAGAACTTGTTAGGGTTCCTGGAGGAAAAACCCATGAAAGAGTGAGGGGTCCCCCTAGACAGGGTCCCCTTGAGTTTCTTACTCTTAAATGAATCCACACGCAGCATTAGCAACTCATTGCAACTACCATTTAAATATTCCTGCCAGTTTAAGGGCACCTGGGTGGCTCGATCAGTTAAGCATCCAACTCTAGATTTTGGCTCAGGTCATGATCTCATGGTTTGTGGGTTCAAGCCCCACATCAGGCTCCACACTAACAGTATGGAGCCTGCTTGGAATTCTTTCTCTCTCCCCCTCTCTGCCTCACTACCCCCCCCCAAGTAAATAAATAATCTATAAAAAAAATGTCTAAATATTCCTGCCAGTTTATGTTTCTAAAAACTGCTGCACCAGGTGAGCTGATCCGTAATTCTCTGTATGCACCTGCTTCTCTCAGTTTCAGGATGTGGTTTGCTCTGTGACCTTGTTTCTCTGATAGAGTCATTGATTTTCAATATATTCAGCTTTTTTGTAAGGACAGGAGTGATGACTTCCAGACATTTTACATGTCAGAGCTAAAACCAAACTCTATATTTTGAAAGACCTCAACTGAGCCGTTCTCCCTTCCTCCTGGTACATTGCTGAGAACACCAAGAAAGAAAGCTACTGAGGAGGGTAGGCAAGGGAAGGAATCCAAGCTGCATTGTTCTTAGTTCCTAACTCTTTACGCTGTAAACTGTGTGCATGTCAGAAACATTCCTCCCTCCCCATGCTTGGGTTAAGATAGAAGAAAATATTACCAGGAAAAGAGATTTGAGCGAGCTTTTCTGCGCTGCCAAAGGTTTCGTTTAAGCATGAACAAACATGTCGCATAAATCAAGGGCTTCAGAGTCTATGGGAGGGAGGTGTAGTTACCTTGTTGAAAGAGAGCCATTCATGGAGTATACATGAGTGAAGACAAGGAAGGAGTGGTCACTTGGCTAGATCTCAAGGTCTGACTAAGCGCACTTCAGATGACGGGGTTCCTGTGTTTTCAGACAGAAAAGGTTGCACTTGACTCTATTGTCCCTGTGGCCAAGTCAGCCCAGAGCCCTGGGGCACAGGGTTTGAAGGAGGCAAAATGGGAGAAGAAGCTGGAGGGGTTTATCTGTGGCACCTCACACTCTTCTGTTATTCAGGCTGCCTTCCTGGACTCCTTATGGCATGATCCTGTCTTCTGTCCCTCCAAAATATTCAGTACCCAATTTCAGCAAGTCTGGCTCTCAGCTGGCGATCAGCCACAACAATCTTGACTTTCCTGATTTCCATTCCCAAGAAGTCTCAAAACATGAAACTATGACCTTTTCAAGGAGTATTTAACTTTTGACAAGGGGTGTTTACTTTAGAATGGAGACGCTTTCTAGAGACTAACCTAGTATACTAGAGAGTGTATTTTTTCAGGTGAATCATCCTACCTTAGGGGTACCTATTTCCCTAAATGGTTGGTTGCCCATTCTCTTTTTCACAAGAATGATTTACCTTTAACCCCTTTTCTTAGAGGGCAAGGAGAATGATCAATATTAATCTCCTTAGAAGAGAAAAGTAATTTTGGGAACACAGGTAAAGTGCCACTCATGGAATACAGCCCATGGCTACCATGCTTCTCCTTGAAAAGACTGCCAGATATAATCATGCAGAACATAACATTTTTCATTTTTAGCCTGGTAGGGAAATTTCTCAGAGAAAAGGGAAACTTGTAAGAGAACTATTTAAAAGCTAACGCAGACTAACTTTGTGGTTTTCACCTTTTTTTTTCCCTTCCTATTTCATTTTTCAAAGCAATGCTCTTCTGCATTTGGGGGAAAAATTAGAGTCCGGCTTACTTTTGTCTATCATGACTTTATTCTTATTCACTTCCAACATGACTTTGAAGTGGAACTTCTGAATGTCAATCCTAGACAAAAGCTCATATTGTAAAGGAGAAAAAGAAATCTTTATTTTTCACTAGAGAACAAATTCCAAGAATTCTTCATCGTTGAGTGGGGAAGACATTGAGATGCCTGTCACCCTTACACCTAGGAGCCAAAACCTATAATGCTGTATTTAATCCCCGGCATTTTTTTTTTTTTTTCTAGAAAGATAGCTAGAAAACAAAGGGTAATTCAAAGAGGAATGATCAACCTAATAAGGTTTTAGAGATAGAGCTAAAGGTAAATATTAAAAGACATTTTGGATATCAAGGACTTATTTTTATTTGTTTAGTTGCATTGTTCAGATGTATTTAGTTACAATGGTATTGTGGTTAAATTTTTAAAAGTCCACAAATTCTGAGATGGATACTGAAGTATAAAGGGGTTGAAATGATAGGATATTTGGAATTTGCTTTATAAGACCTTGGAAGAGAGAGAGAAACAGATGGAGTGAATAAGGCAAAATTGTGATTTTGAAAATGTGAGATGGGTATTATGGGGAATATTCAATTCCTGGAGCTATCATAATAAAATACAGTGAAACCTTGGATCATGAATAACTTGTTCTGTAAGTGTTCCGCAAGACGAGCAAACATGTCTAATAAATTTTAACTTGATAAATGAGCGACGTCTTGTAATATGAGTAGTATGTGATGCTGAGTGTCACATGATCACAACTGAGCCAATGGTTCTTAGAAGTTCGCTTTGATGTACGAATGCTTTGGATTACAGGCATGTTTCCGGAACGAATTATGCTCGCAAACCAAGGTTTTACTGTACTCCAAGTTTAGAGGTTTAACCCGAGAGAAATTTACTCTCTCACAGTTCTGGAGAGCAGAAGTCTGAAATCAAGGTATCAGCAGGGCCATGCTCCCTCTGGAGGCTCTAGGGGGTCATCCTTCCTTACCTCTTTCAACTTCTGATGACTTCAGTCTTTGGCCTGTGGCTGCCCCATTCCAGTCTCTGCCTCCATGGTCACCTGGCCTTCTTCTCTGTGTCTGTGTCTTCTCTTCTGTCTCTTACAAGAACACTTGTTATTTGATTTAGGGCCCACTAGATAACCCAGGATGATCTTATCTCAAGATCCTTAACGTAATTACATCTACAACTCTGTATTATGTTACATAAAGCTGGTGGCTTGAAATCAGCCTTGGGGGGGGGGGGTATTTACACCACAGAAATTGGCAAACACTACAGATCAGGGCTTTCTCCCAACCCACTTTGGAACAAGTGAGAGATGTGTCAAGGCTCACTCTCGAGAGTCTGGGTAATTTTGATGTATCACAGTTACTCTTACTCCTGGTAGCATCCCTAAGGCCTAGATACATATAAGAATGGATTGACTGCCATTCCTTTTCTTTTGTTAGGCTATTAGTAGCCAACACTGAAAACAATCACTTAAATGTTAAAAACAAAAAAGAAAAAGCCTAAAGATGTACTTCTATTTGAAGAAAAATATTTTTGTGTTAGTTTCAGAAATTTCTCACTTTCTCCTTTAAAAATATTAAATTATGGGGTGCCTGGGTGGCTCAGACAGTTGAGCATCCAACTTTGGCTCAGCTCATGATCTCACAGTTCATGAGTTTGAGCCCCACATTGGGCTTGCTGCCATCAGTGTGAAGGTCTCTTCAGATCCTCTGTCCCTGTCTCTTTGTCCCTCCCCCACTCATTCTCTCCCTCTCAAAAAGAAACATTTGAAAATAAAAATAAAAATATTAAATTGTAAGTACGGTGTTATTTACTTGGTTTTACTTGTATTCAGGATTAAAGATAGCAAAATGCACCTGATTTTCAAAAAATCAGTTTAAGAGAAAGGTTGTAAGTTGTTTTTGTTTTTTTTTTTAACATATATTTTTAGATAATAAAGTCATCTGATAACATAGTGATGAAAAGTGATAGGAACTGAGAAACTAAGTATCTTCTATGATAGGAAGTCAAGTGTCATTTTCATGGTTCGGTGTTGATTGTTATTGGCAGTCTGACTGTGAGAAATTTCTCTTCTTAAAATCAAATCCCCCAAATGTGGGAACAAGCTCACATTATTTCAACTGGGGTACTATTTAGAAGTACTTATTTAATAGTTGTTTTTCAAATTCCACTTTGCATTTCATGGACATTTATAATCATACTTTAGAGCCAGGGATAATTGTGGAGATTATTGTGTCCAGGGAAACCATGCAGATTTCAATTCTTCAGAATCCTCTTGTTTGTGGTGACTACTTGGAGTTCTGCCCTGCTCAACAGGGAAAAGGACTCTGTCCAGTCCCTTTGTATACAGGAGGGAAAAGGCATGTTGTGAGTTGAGTCAGGTCCTGATCTGGTCCAATCTCTTCATTTTACAGGTTAGAAATGGCAGCCCTGAGAGATTAAGAGACTTGCTATAAGTCTACACCATGAGTCAGTGGCATAGGTGGGGTTACTAGGAGCATAGTAAATCCAGTAGGAAGCTGTTCTTAAATAAAGTTCTCCCCTTCATCCCCAACACCCAGTTGTGCTAGAGCTTTGTCCTCAGATACCTCCCCAAAACATTTCTTCCACCCCAGCTCTACTAATCCTGCCTATTTGTCAAGAGTCCCCTAATTTGTCTCTGTTTCCATGTCAAATCCAGCCTCCTAGCCCTAGAACATTGCCAGAGAAGAATTCTAAAACACAAATATGATGGCTTCACTTGGATGCTTAAACACCTCCATGATCCCAGCACGTAAGGATATTGTACCTTTATGTCTTTGCTTGTTCACTGTAGCTCACTTCTTGTCCAGCAAAGTTCTACTTATTCTGCTGGCCAGTTAAAATGTGACTTCTTCTGGGAAGCTTTCCTGAAGTCTTCCCTATTCCCTGAACCATCAGTTTGTACGAGCAGAGACCATGCCATCTTCTTCCAGTCTGTCTTCCATGTTCCCCAATGTTTGGCACAGAGAAGAATCTCCTGTGAATATCAATAACATTTAGTGATGCACTAATTACTCTGAGTCAGCCTGGAGCTACATTCAACTCTGCGGCAGGACACCAGGGTACTACACTGCTGGGTAGATGTTCAAGACGGGCTTTTGCTATTTCCTCTTCTCTTTATTTTATTTTATTTTATTTTATTTTATTTTATTTTATTTTATTTTATTTTATTATTATTATTTTTAAGTTTATTTATTTATTTTGAGAGAAAGAACACATGAGCAGGGGAGGGGCAGAAATAGAATCCTAAGCAGCCTCTGCACTGATAGTGCAGAGCCTGATATGTGGCTCGGAGTCACAAACTGTGAGGTCATGACCTGAGCCAAAATCAAGAATTGGACGCTTAACTGACTGAACCACCCAGGCGCCCCACCCCTTCTACTCTTTTATAAAATTACAGCTGAGGGGCGCCTGGGTGGCTCAGTCGGTTGAGCGTCCAACCTCGGCTCAGGTCATAATCTCGCGGTTCTTGAGTTCAAGCCCCGCGTCAGGCTCTGTGCTGATGGCTCAGAGCCTGGAGGCTGCTTCAGATTCTGTGTCCCCCTCTCTCTCTGCCCCACCCCTACTTGTGCTCTCTCTTTGTCTTTCAAAAATGAATAAACATTAAAAAAAATTTTTTTAAATAGAATTACAGCTGATACATGTCTGGGAATGTTACCTAAGAAAATAACGTGAAATTCAGGAAATAAAACTTGAGGTACACAGTTTTAAAAAATCTAAGCATTGTTTATAGCAGTGAAAAGCAAAACCAGAAAATCCAACCAATTAAGGGATGGTGGAGAAATTCACTGTCTATGCTGGAGTACAATACAGCCATTTAAAATCACATTCACAAGAAGTTTTTAATATCATAAGGAAACACTTAAAATGTGATGATAAGGAGAGAAAGCATGCCATAGTATTTCTAGGTGTGCAGGATGGTTTAGTGTTGGTCTGGCTGTGTTTCATGGACGGAGACACACAAAAAATGTCCATGCTGTTCCGCCATCTTGGATCCTCCTACATGCCATAATATTTCATCCACAGAAAACACACATTGAAGCAATATTGGGGGAAAGTGTTAGCAGTGATTGCCTTTGAGTGATTGGATTGTGGGCAATTGTTTTCTGCTTTTTTCATACTTTCAGTTTTTATGTTAAGATCATGGGTTCTTTTACTAGGACTTTACTGAGAGGGAACTTACATACAGTAAAATGTTTAAGTTTTAAGATGAATTTTTCTTCTATTTTTTTTTTAAGATTTTATTTTTAAGTAATCTCTACATCCAATATAGGGCTCAAACTCACAACCCTGAGATCAAGAGTCTTATGCTCTACTAACCAAGCCAGCCAGGTGCCCCCAAGATGTATTTTTCAAAAAAATATATAAATATTTATATATCTGTGCTCCTGTGTGAATACCTTCAATCAAGATCTAGCATATTTCCATCACCCCAGAAAGTTCCCTTCTGTCTCCAGTTAACATTCACCTATCTACCTTCTGACTTTTATCACCATAGGTTAGTTCTTGAAAGTCATTCATTTTGTTGCCTAAATCAGTGGCTTGTAATTTTTCATTGCTGAGTAGTATTCCATTGTATTCTTTATTTTTTTATTAATTTATTTATTTTGAGGGAGAGAGACAGAGCACGAGTGGGAGAGGGGCAGAGAGAAAGGGAGAGAGAAGTCTAACGTGGGGCTTAAACCCACGAACCACAAGATCATGACCTGAGCTGAAATCAAGATTTGGATGCTCAACTGACTGAGTCACTTGGGCACCCCTCCACTGTATTCTTATACCACGATTTGTTTATCCATTCTCCTACCAATGGACATTTTCATTATTTCCAGTTTGGGGCTATCACAAATAAGACTGCTATGAACATTCACATGCAAATCTTTTTACACCCATTTACGGGTATGTATCTAGAAGTGGAATTGTGGAGTTGTAAGGTAGATATATGTGGACTGTCATTGGAAACTGAGCAACAGCTTTCCATGGTGGCTGCACCATTTTCTATTCACCCCAGTAATGTATGACAGTACATTCTTGCCATCCATATTATTGTCAGACTTTCTACTTTTATTCATTCGCTCAGGTCTGTCGTGGTATGTCATTGTGGCTTCAAAGTCTTTTGGTTATTTTCTTTTGTGAAGAACCAGTTCAAGTGTACTGCCTATTTTGTAATGGAATTGCCCTTTTATTAATGGTGTATAGGAAGTTTTTAAAAAAATTATTATAATAATATGAAACATTTATATTAACATAAAATATTCTCTTGGGTGGCTCAATCGGTTGAGCATGTGACTCTTGATTTTGGCTCAGGTAATGGTCTCAAGGTTCATGAGATCAAACCCTACATTGGGCTCTGCGCTAACAGTGTGGAGCCTGCTTGGGGTTCTCTCCTTCTCCCCCTCTCTCTGCCCCTTCCCTGCTCTCTCTCTCTCAAAACAAATAAACATTTAAAAAATTATTATATTCTGAATGCAATTCCTCTGTTAGATACACACACTACAGATCTTTTCTCCAAACCTACATCTTTTCCCTTTCTTCATTTCCTCTGATAGAGGTGTTTAACATTGATAAAGTCTACTTATCAGTTTTGTGTTCTGTGCTGTTTGTGCCTTGTCTAAGAAATCTTTTCCCACCCAAAAGTATGAAGACATTTCTTGATGGTTTCTCCTGGAAGCTTTAGAGTTTTAGCTTTCATGTTTAAGTCTATGGTTATTTGTTTACTTTTTTTTAACATAAGGGAGAAAAGAACTTAAGCTTTATCAAAGAAGTATAAATGGTGGGCTTTTAGTGAGTTTATCTATTATTTACATTGGGGAATGTTGAGATTCTGGCAGTAACACAGTCTGACTCTACCTGAGTGGAAGAAAAAGCACCATGAGTTTATAGAACATTCTCATTCTAACTTTGGCCCCATAAACAAGCTGTACCTGGAGTTTCTTATACTTAAGGTTTGGGAGAAGATTTATGGAATTTAGGGGGGAGATTTGGAATAAATAGAATTTTAAGTAAATGGGCTTGAAATGACTCCCACTCCAAGGCTCAGACCCATCTCATCTCGGGGCTTCTTCTGAAGTCAGTGTAGGTTCTGGGGAAAGCCCAGCTGGGTCCCTGGCATCCTCTGACCTGGACACCTCCAGAGCCGGGAGGCACGGAGGAGAGTCAGGGTGGGGTAAGCAAAAGAGAATCATATCATTAGTTATGATGAGCTGGCATGAAATAGATGTGAGTCATGCTCCAATGTGGAAAGATATTGAGAAAGACAACCAGAATTCGGGGCCTCAAATTCCTAAGTCCTCTCCTGTTGCTAATAAAACAGCTGCCACCCCATGTGAGTTTCCCAAGGGAAGTATAGGCACAGCAGACAAGAGCCGGTGCAGGAGCACTTTATGACTGATGACTCTGGGTCCCAAACCTCAAAGACTGGACCTTATATGTTTCGTGATCTTATCTTGCTTCCCTGGTCTGGAACATACACTTTGAGCACCAGAGTAACTTCTTTGGCCTTCTTCCCTAGGCCAGAAAGACAAATCTCTCGCATATGCACTGCCACTCCCATTCTGTGGCTGTAGTGGATGTCTTGGTATGCCACTGAAATCTCCCCTTTCTGGACCCATGTATGCATCCCTCAGCTGCCTTGAGTGTTGGCCACTGGTGGCTCATAATTGCATCTTCTCTGAGAACAGCTTTGGTCAAAGGGAGCTGCCTTCCCCAAGGTCACAGGCCTCTGGGGTCAATGTTGGGGAGACTGGAGAAGAGGATTAATGCTAAGGTCTGGCACTTTGTCTTATTTGGGACACCCTGGCTCCAGAGATGGCCCATGAGATTGGCTAAGGCCGTCACTGCAACGGCAATGTCTCATATTGCTTCCCTCTTTTCCTTACAAGTGTGGTTCTTGAGTATACTCCCTAATAAACCCCCTGCAAGCCATTCTCTGAGTCTCAGAGTCTGTTTCTGTGGAATCCAAAACAGTGGCAATATCAGAATACATGACTAATTAATTGTATCCCTTGCTTTTTCTTGCTGAGCCTGGGTAAATCTTAAGGTCCTTCTCAAAACAGCCCTCTAAGTATCTGCAAGAAATCAACTGGAATGACGAACAAGCTGAAATCCATTTATCATCCCTGCTTCAAGCCCTCATTTTGTTATCAGTCCCCTAGATCACAGTGTTCTGGTACAAAGAAGAGACAAGAAGAGACATGCCTGAGGGTTGTGCACCAAGGAAAGAAGAGAGCTTCCAGAATCTAAAGCCTTGAGCAAAACCAATCTAAAATGTTTCCCCCAGCTCTCCCAGGGGTCCCTTGGGTAGGAGACAGCCCTGGCATGGTCAGCTATGTAGGGGAAACCAATCCAAAGGGGTCAGTCCAAGAAGAAGACCACCACTTATTCTCAACAGCTGTACTATCTGATCGTCACACCAGACTTCCACTCCCTCACACCAAAGTCACAAACTATCCTTGGACGTAACCATTCATATAAGGATCCTCCAACTTTCCCTTGAGGTCAATGTGGACAGAAAAATCTGGCGATCTGTAGTCTATTCACACTTTCATGAAAAGCTGCCTATCTTTTGAATAAGCCACCAGGCACTAGCTTGCTCATTTCTAAAATGAAGGAAATGTACTCATAAGATTTCTAAGACTCAGGGGCGCTTGGGTGGGCTCAGTGGGTTAAGCATCCGACTTCGGCTCAGGTCATGATCTCACAGTGTGTGTGAGCCCCGCATTGGGCTCTCTGCTGTCAGCATGGAGTCTGCTTGGGATTCTCTGTCCCCGACTCTCTCTGCACCTCCCTTGCTCTCTCTCTCTCTCTCTCATAAACATTTAAAATAAAGGGCAAATTAAAAAAAATATTTCTAAGACTCACTCTTGCACCAGTATGTGGATTCTGTGCACAGGAATCATTCTGAGTACAGACAGATTTGCTATTGATGGCACTGACATTGTTAT
Organism: Acinonyx jubatus; assembly: GCF_027475565.1. Lineage (NCBI taxonomy): Eukaryota > Metazoa > Chordata > Mammalia > Carnivora > Felidae > Acinonyx > Acinonyx jubatus. Next base: position 138,476,429 of record NC_069385.1, on the reverse strand, counting down.
AGTATAGCACAGTTGGCCTTGTCTCTGTGACCTAATCAGATGCAGAACAACAACAACAAAAAAAAACCCCATAACAGAGCAGAAGATGAGAAGGGAAAATGGGATGGGAGATGGTGCCACAATTATGGCCAAGTGACAGATGCAAAGATCGTGGGCAGGATAGGCAAGCTGTCTCATGGTTTTCATGTGCCAAACATTTCTGGCTCTTGGTTAGACAGTAGGAACCTATCTACTCATCTCATGATAGAATTTTGGTCAAATCCTTCAGTATCCCTGAATATTGTTTCTGAATCTATCAGATGGAATGTATTTGTCAGATTTTTTGGTTATGATGTCAGAAACGCAACCGAAAATAACTTACACAGCCACCCTAGGCTCATGATTTTCTAGTCTAACAACCCCAGAGGGAAACAAGCTTCAGTCTCTGGGAGAGTCTCTGAGTAATGAAGCCGGGATCACCTACCCATCCCTAAGATGATCACTGTGGCTGGTTGGAGTCCATATACCCTGATAGGGATGGGGGGGACACCCCATTGGCACTGCTGACATCCCCATTGGCACTACATAGAATAGAAGGGTGGTTTTCTTCAAGGAGAGATAATGGTAAATAGAAACATGTTTACTGTGTAAGTATAAACTATTTCCTGTATCTCTGAAACCCCACTGTATTAATTGTCTACTTCTAAATAACATATTGTCTACTCCTACTTGTACTTTGACATAACAAATTGCCACAAACTTCATGGGCTAAACAAAGACAAATTTATTACTTCACAATTTCTGTGTGTCTGGGCACAGGCCACGTTCTCTGCCCAGAGTGTCATCAGGCTAAAATCCAGGTGTTAGTGGGGACTGTGATATTACCTGAGGCTTAGTGTTCCCTTCTAAACTCACGCGAGTTGTTGGCAGAATTCAGTTCCTTGCAGTTGTAGGGTTGAGGTCCCTGCTTTCTTATTGGTCACTGGCTGGGAACCACTCTCAGCATTAGAGTCCCTTCAGACCCTAACTGTGTGGACGTTTCCATATGCAGTTCACAACATGCCAGTTTGCTTTTTCTTCCAGACCGACAGGAGTGTCTGATGATTTACCTTTTGTTACAAGGCTTGCCCGATTAGGTCAGGCACACCTAGGATACTCTCCCTTTTGTTTAACTAAAAGTCAACTAATTAGTAGCCTAATCATGGCCGTGGTATCCCAGCATTTTCACTGACCCCACCCACACTCAGGGGAAGGAAATTATACAAAGTGTGTACATAAAAGGGTGGGAATCTTGAGTGTCATCTTAGAATGCTGATATCTACAACCACTCACTGAAAACTACAAAAAAAAAAAACAAAAAAAAACCTTCAAACAGAAGGGCAATAGAGACAACTGTGGGTGAATTATTCCAGCAAATGTGCCTGCCTGCAAAGGGTGAGCGTTCAGGTCACATGCTCTATAGAGCCCAGAAAATCTCAGGGTTTGGATGTGACATCAGCAAGATGGCCAAATAAAATGTTCCTCACTAGTTTTCCTCCCTCAACAACAATAACCTGGCATCCATCCACGGACAAAAGTGCTTTTCTGGGAGCTTTGGGGTCCAGGTGGGAGACTCTGAAATTCCAGTGCAGTCCAAGATCAGGGACAGCTATTTCGAGAGAGCGGGCTCACAGCAAGTGACTGACTCACCAGCTGCAGTCCTGGCTACAGACCCTGAGGAACCCAGCAACAGCTCCATTTGACTCTGGTTCTGTCAGACAAAGAAGGACAAATATTATATCACCTCACTTACATATGGAATCTAAAAAAAGCCAAAGTCATAGAAACAGAGTCCAGAACCATAGCTGCCAGGGACTGGGATGTTGGGGTTATGGGAAGATGGTCAAAGTGTACAAAGTTCCAGTTAAAGATAAATTCTGGAGATCTAATATTCAGCATGATGGCTCTAACAGTACTGTGTCATACACCTGAAAGTTGCTAAAAGAGTGGATTTTAAATGTTCTCATGACACACAAAAGGTAATTATGTGAGCTGATGGATACGTTAATGACCTTTACTGGGGTCATCATTCTGCAATATGTATGTGTATCAAATCATCACATTGTACACCTTAAACTTGCACAATGTTGTATGTCACATATCTCAGTAAACTTGGGGGGAAATTACAAAAGAAAACATCAGGTTTTAGAAGTGCAAGATATTGTAGAAAGCAAGATTGATACATGGGCTAAGAATCTGTGTACTTGTTGAAAGTCTATATAAGAAGCAGTGAGGACCCCCCCGCCTCCCAACTCGTGGCAGATGGGCAAGTTATACTTTCTCCACCGACCCTAGAAACTTATTCTCTGGACAAATTGAACCAGAATGTCTCTAGACAAGACTATCAGGCACAAGGGAGGGGTCAGAGGAACAGTAAGTGAATATCTTACTGTTGCATAGTGGGGCTCTGTTGTTTCTAGAAAGCTTGCACTCAGGCTCATATTCCTTAGGAAGAAGAGAGGAGGAGGAATCTTCTCTATAAAAAACAGTCCTATGGGTGCCTGACTGGCTCAGTCGGTAGAACATGCAACTGACTATTTACCTTGGCGTGAAGAGAAGAGAAGAGAAGAGAAGAGAAGAGAAGAGAAGAGAAGAGAAGAGAAGAGAAGAGAAGAGAAGGAAAAAAAACAGTCCCAGAAAAAGACTTTCAGAAACTGGCAGTCCCAGTGCTCAATGTTCCAATAGTTCAATGTCCCAGTGAAAAAGCTAGCCTAGCACATGACCACTCTGTTCTGAGACCCACTAGTTGACAATCATCTCATACACATACGCTCACACACGAACACTCACACCACTTCCAATCAGCCTTTTACTGCTTCATCTTCTATCAAATGGGAATGGGATACACAAGACTGGCCTTGAGCAGCTTATAAAGCATGACGTGCGTCCATTGCACCTACTCCTGCTGTGTTGCTCCCTTTCCTTCTTCCATACCTATGGCCTCACCAGAGTTCCCATTAAAATTCAAGATTGTTTCACGCTGCATGCTGACACCAGCTGAACAGAAGCGACTGCAGAGGAGAGTGGGGGGAAGGGAAAGGGCATCTCAGGATCTCCAGTCGTTCTTTTTGTCTGAAAGAGAAATTTCCAGAGGGAGAATTCTGTATCTTGCCATGGGTAATAGCTAATGGCATGGCTGTGAGGAAGTCCAAAACAAACACACCGGCGAAATAATCCAAAAGAAACAAACACAATGCAAAGGACAGACGAAAAAATTTATTTGTGTATGTATTTATGTATTTAGAAAGCACGAGCAGGGGAGAGGGGAAGAGGGGGGGAGGGAGAGAATCTCAGCCAGGCTCCACCCTCAGCACAGAGCCCAACTCAGGGGCCTGATCCCATGACCCTGGGATCATGACCTGAGCCGATATCAAGAGTGGCACGCTCAACTGACTGAGCAACCAGGCGCCCCAGAAGAAAACCTTCAAAAACAACGCTAGAATTAATATCTTCGAGAACAATAAAGAAAAAAAAAACAGAATGCTAAAACATTAGAGAATAATAACAGCAACAATAACGAGATTCTAAGAAAAAAACAAAATTCAAGAAAGAGCTCTTGGGGCGCCTGGGTGGCGCAGTTGGTTAAGCGTCCGACTTCAGCCAGGTCACGATCTCGCGGTCCGTGGGTTCGAGCCCCGCGTCAAGCTCTGGGCTGATGGCTCAGAGCCTGGAGCCTGTTTCCGATTCTGTGTCTGCCTCTCTCTCTGCCCCTCCCCCGTTCATGCTCTGTCTCTCTCTGTCCCAAAAATAAATAAACGTTGGAAAAAAAAAAAAGAAAGAAAGAGCTCTTGTAAATAAAAAAATAAATAGGTTAACAAAGGGAAAAAATCTATAGAAATGTTGGATAGTGATGTTGACAGCAATCTCTCAGGACATAGAACAAGGTGGAAAATAGAATGAAGAAAAAAAAAAGAAGAAAGTTTGGAAATCATTCCAAGAGACCCAAAACCTGGCTAAACTCAGAGAGAATGGAGAAAATTATCAATGAAATAATACAGAAATGTTTCTGAACTGCAAGATAGAGATTTCCAGACTTAAAGGCACTGCAAAATCCCAACAGAATAATGAAGATGATTAAGATGTGATGGTAATGATGAAGGACTAAGCACATCATCATAAATATTCTGAAAACTGTCAGTTAAGGGAGGGTTGAGTTAATTTTAGACAATCATCTTCAAAGACGGTCCTTGCTAAGGATTGAGATGTCGGTGTGCATGTTTTATGCAAATGTTCCCTTCTCTTATCTAAAACTGTTATTTTCTTTCCTTTTGACCTTTGAATTCTCCTCCCCATAAAGTAATAAGCCAATTTTTTTTTTTTTTTTGGTGGCAAGAAATTGCCAAAGATTCAGAGGATTCATTCACAGAGCAGAGTTCTCAAAGCAAAGCTTTGGAGCCCTGCTGTATTTTAGGGTCGACTAAGGCAGAAATGAACATCAGCCTAGTGATGCTTTTAAACACAGAACTCACTTAGAATATGAAGGTGTCTTTCTTTTGAAAGGCTATTTTTTCAAACCCTCTAATGAAAAGGCGAGGGAATATTGGTATCAATTCTTCCTTTCCTCCCCAAGCAAAGAGCATGCCTCTCTGCCTTGAACAGATGGGGCTGCGTGTGATAAATAGCCCAGTGTTTCAGTCCAGCAGAGAACGGCGCTGACATCTTGTCCCCAGCGTTTATAAGCTGGGCTGTCCCTCGGCTTTCATCTCCTTTGACTAGACTGTAGCAGTGTTTAAGACTCGGGCAATGAAACGCTGGGGGTTCGTTCCAGCAACCCTCACGTTCCAGCCATTCTTCATGATAAGGATGAGAAGGGTGAACACCTTCTAGGAAAGATTCTGGAGAAGGTGGGAGGGCTGGAGGAGAAAGGGAGAGCAAAGCCCCGACCTGCCTAGTGCTCTCAATATTAATAGCTCAGGCACTGACTGCTCTGGTTAATTACTATTCCCAGAGGATTCAGCTGGGCTTCCATTTACAGAGGCAGCTATAACAGAAGTGCACACACACACGCGCACACACACCCCACTAGTCCTCCTCCAGCTGCCTTGTGATTGGCTTTCTGGGAAGCCCTCTCCCTCCCCATCATTACTATAAAGATTGTCAATCATCACTGAATGAGAAAATCACCCATCTCTTAAGGAACATCAGACACAGTGTTTGCTGTTCTAATGACTTCATCTGCACTGTATGGAGCTTAGAATATGATTAACTTTGTATCAAAGTCCCCTTTGTTTTGTCATGCTTCTGCAGATAAGGGCGGACTGCCCCAGCTGCCTTCCAAAGGAGGAGGGGTAGATTATACGACAGCAAATGTTTGGAAAGAGCACATTCATTTTGGAGCAAAGGGACAAGTTTACATTCCTAAATCTGCAATTTGTTCCTGTGACATTGAATATTCTTCAAGGGCATTATGGGTTGGTGCAAAAATGAATGACATTTGCATATTCTGCATTGAAATACCTTTGGGTGCATTTTCCCTTTCCGTTTCTGACGACTCATTCATTAAAAACTCCATGTAATGAGAACTAGTTTTCAAGAGCTTAATATACATGATCTGAGGCTCCTGGGGTGGCTCAGTCGGTTAAGCATCTAACGTCGGGTCAGGTCATGGTTCCATGGCTTGTGGTCCCACATCGGTCTCAGCTGACAGTGTGGAGCCTGGAGCCGGCTTCAGATTCTGTGTCTCCCTCCCTCTCTCTGTCCCTCTGTACTTGAGCTCTCTCTCTCTCTCTCAAAAATAAATAAACATTGAAAAATTTAAAAATATATATATACATGATCTCTACACAGTCAATCCTTAACAAATCTTTGAGCCCTACTAACCATCAAATAGACTCTGAGTGCCGGGTAAAAGAGATCCTTGCCTTCAAGGAGCTTTCCATCTGGTCACATAATGGGCTTCATGAGTGTGGGATCCGAGTTGCATGGGGTGTGAAGGCATACGATTAGTGGGGTAGGGCTGTTTAAGAAAAATAATATATATTTACTATGCCAAATTTTAATTTTATTTTTTATTTTTTTTAAGTTTATTTATTTTGAGAGAGAGAGAGAGAGAGAGAGAGAGAGAGCAAGAAGGGCAGAGAGAGAGAATCCCAAGCAGGCTCTGTACTGACAGTGCAGATACAGGGCTCGAACTCCCAAGCCATGAGATCAGGACCTGAGCTGAAACCAACTGGGCCACCCAGGGGCTTCCAAATATTTATTTTAAATGAATATAGACATTGCAAAAAAATTGCATAATTGTCCTCCAAGAAGGAAATATATGATGCAGCTTTTCCCAAGCTTAGTTCATGTATTTAACAATTATTCCTTGAATGTCTACTATGCACCAGGCACTGTTCTAGATGCTTGGGAACACAGCCGTGAGTGAACAACTTGCCCACAGAGGCTTCTTCCCCCAGAATACCACCCCAGCCCAGTGTTTCATGACTCTGCCATGGGAAAGACCCTGCTGAATATTTTCAAGTTCCTTCCATTTCTGACATTCTGTGAACAACAAGCAGCCATTTTAGCCATCCTAACCTTGGACAGTGTCTTCACCTACAGTCTCAGCCCTGCCCAGTTCTTGAGCCTTCATGGTACAAGGCACCTATTTTTACAAAATAAAGTCCCCATATCCCATTAGATTTTGACCACCACCCACATTCCCAGTCTCATCTCGTGCTGCTCCCTGTGTGTTCCAGCCACACTAAAGTACCACGTTTCCAAATGACCCATGCTTGTGCCCCTGGGCCTCAGCATATGATGTGAACTCTGTAGAACGTCCTCCTTCACCTTGTGCACTGCGACTCTCTGTTCGTTTTCTTTGGAAGTAAAATTCACGTAATATAAGGGGCGCCTGGGTGGCTCAGTCGGTTGGGTGTCCAACTCTTCATTTCGGCTCAGGTCATGATCTCATGGTTCGTGGGATTGAGCCCCGCATTGAGCTCTGTGCTGACAGTGTGGAGCCTGCTTAGGATTCTCTCCTTCTCTCTGCCTCTCCCCTGCTTGCCCACACTCACTCTCTCTCCCTCTCTCTCTCTCTCTGTCTCTTTCTCACTCTGAAAATAAACATTTAAAACTTCACATACATAGGATTAACTTTAAAATTATACAATGCCGTGGCATTTAATACATTCACAATGTTGTGCAAACATTACCAGTCACTCTCCTTTTCCCTCTCCCTCCATCCCTGTAACCACCTGTTTTCTGTCTCTATGCTGGATATTTCATATAAATGGAATCATATAACATGTGGCCTTTGTGACGGGCTCCTATCACTTAGCACATCCACTCTGTAGCATGTGTTAGTAGTTTATTCCTTTTTGTGGTTGAATACCATTCATTGTAATGATGGGCCACATTTTGTTTAGCCATTTGTTAGTTTATAGACATTTGGGTTGTTTACACCTTTTGACTGTTACGAATAATGCTGCTATGTGCATTCACATACAGGTTTTTTTCGTAATGTTTATTTATTTTTGAGAGAGACAGAGTGTGAGCGGGAGAGGGGCAGAGAGAGAGGGAGACACAGAATCCGAAGCAGGCTCCAGGCTCCGAGCTGTTGGCGTAGAGCCCCGACGTGGGGTTCGAACTCATGAACCACGAGATCATGACCTGAGCCAAAGTTGGGCGCTTACCTGACTGAGCCACCCAGGTGCCCCGCATTCACATATAGGTTTTTGTGTCGATACACATTTTTAATTCTGTTGGGTGTATAGCTAGTGGTAGAACTGATGGAACTATGGTGATTCTGTTTAACTTTTTGAGGACTTGCCAAACTCTTTTCCACGGTGGCTACACCATTTTGCATTGCCACCAGCAGCATATGAAGGCTCCAATTTCTCTGTATTCATTTTTTTAACATTTAGCTGCAACTTCATCTTCATTGTAAAGTTTTTGATTCCTTGAGCACTCTGTATTTATATTTCTGTCTCCCACAACAGAGATCTCCTTAAGTTAAGACAATGACTTCCTCACCTTTATGTTCCCGAGACTGAGCCTGGAGTCTGACCCTCAGTCAAAAGATATATAAGGAATAAACGAATGGGCTGCCCGGCTGACTCAATTGGTAGAGCATGCGACTCTTGATCTTAGGGTGAGTTCGAGCCTCACGTTGGGGGTTGAGTATACTTAAAAAAATAAATTAAAATCTTCTCCTTTCTGGTATTACCTTAAAAAAGAAAAGAAAGAAATGCATGAACTGGCAGATCACAATGCCTGAAATTAGTTTTCCAACGTTTGACCATTGTCTTGTATGGGGCGATGCCTGGGTACCCTCTTCCTTGGGACCTGATACCTCTCCCTGATCCCTGCCTTTGTTATCCAGTTTGAAAACCCAAGGTTTTGTTTGTTTGTTTGGTTGGTTTGTTGGTTGGTTGGTTGGCCATAGCCTCCTAATTAATTCTTCAGTTTCCTTTTGAGACTGAAGCCTGCCCGAATTCCAGTCCCCTCTTCTGATTCCTGAAACCTTCACAAATTTATCCAGCCACCACCATCCACTCTGGAGAGGTGCCCAACTTGAAACCTTTCAGTCACCGTCTGGGATCCTCCACCAAAGCACCTGGGCCACCAGGCAAGCAGACCTGTCCCTTATCAAAACCCCCCGTCACAATGGTCACACTGGCTCAAACATATTCTCCCATCACCAGATTTAGACATCCCACTGCACTGAACTGAAACACCCAGACCTTTGAGAATACCCCCTGCAGGGCCACTAGGTACGCTTCCTTTTCCCAAGAAGCAAACCTTAGAAACTACTTGGCTGCCTTGTCTTCCCTCCGTCCCATATGGCCATCCTTCCTTCTTCCTTCTCCCGTGCCTCCTATTCTACCTGTGCTTCCTCTACTCCTTCTGTCTCCCTCTTTCCATCCCTTCTCCCTCTTCACCTCCTCACCCTGCACGGCCCTTTGTATACTTTATGCTCTTGTTGACAAAGTTGTAACACCCCCTAGATTGTGTCATCCTCTGCCACTAATAAGGTCAAGTCTTGATGATGATGAGAGGCATCACCCGTTTCCTCCTTGCATGTACCATCTCTAATCCCTCCCTGAGGCTGAGAAAGCACATGTAACTTGCCAAAGGCCATGTGGTTAAGACAGTGGATCTGGGATTTCAACCCAAGTCTGTCTGTATCCAAAATCCATCGTTGTTATACTCAACTGTCCTGATTCTCCTGTAAGGGTTCTTTTGCTATTAAAACCATAGCTTTCTCCCAGGCCCAACGTGAAGCCAATCTTTCTCAAAGAGAATCTGCCAACAAGACTAATGCCTCCCATGTGACATTCTTACCCTCAGAGCCTCCCGAGTTAAGACAGAACAGCCCTCTTTAAGCTCTTCGCCGGTCCTGTGTGCTGTTCCTTCTTCAGTCTTGCTAGCATGAGCTGAAGTCTTGCTCATTTGCTCATCAGCACTTTATTATAATCTTCTCTATAAGTGATAGCAGCACGTAAGGAATTACTTTCTAAATGTATGTCTTCTATGCTGTTTACACTAGTACTTTTGCAAAACTGTATTGTGTCTTGGGGGTGGATTATTTGGCTACCCTAGCAGAAGTCATGAAAGTATTTATATTTCTTTCTTTACTTGTACCATTCCTGGGAATTGATCACAAGGGGAAAAGCCACATGTCGTGACATTTATATTGGCATTAACAGCACATTTAAAAGTCAAAGACCCAAAGAAACGTAGGTGTTTAGCAGTTGGGGATGGTCATGTAAATGATATCTGAGTGATGGGATATTAGGTAGCTATTAAAAATAATAAATATGAGGGGTGCCTGGGTGACTCAGTCAGTTAAGTGTTTGACTCTTGATTTTGGCTCAGGTCATGATCTTATGGTTTGTGAGATTGGGCCCCACATCTCTCTCAAATAAATAAACATTTTAAAAAGTAATAAATATGAATAAACATGTCATAACACTGAAACAGGTGAAAAAAGTAGAACCCAATTCTATATCCAACTATGCGAAAGCTACATTCACATATCAATACAGATTGGAATGGATTTTGTGATGTGAGGATGGGTGGAGATTTCCTGTTTTTTTAATTACAATTTCTTTGCAACATTTAAACAATGATGAACTGGTAAATTGCTGAAGTTCTGGGGCAGTTCTAAGGGTACTGGTCTTTTCATTGATACCCGAGTTCATCTATACGTGGCAATGACTCTTCACCATCCACTCCAGTGAGGAGTGTCAGCCTTGGGCATCAAGCCCTGAGTGCTGGCTTGCTCAACAAACCTTGTATCGAGAGTAACCTAGTAGACAACTTAGTTTGGGATAAGTACATCCCATTGATGAGGAGCATGAAGGGCCAAGGGAAAAAGGAAATGGGGTTGAGTCGCATGTCATTTCAGCTGGAGTACCAAGCTGGGATGGTCTCTTGAAATGGACAGGAACCTTTGAGGCAAGCCTGGTAAAAATAAGTGAGGCAGCCTGGTAGAAATTCAGTCTCTCCCTAAACAAATTGGCGATTGTATCATTTTCTCCTGCCTACATTCTTTCTAAGACCAACTCCACCCATGTGTTGCTCATATGCAGCCTCCTCTGCACAGTGAACGAGGTAAGAACTTTTAATGATGAGAGATTTAATGTCTATAACTGACACATTGGGATCCAGATAATAAATGTTAATCAGAGCTGTTAAGTAGACTGTTTGAAAATTCTTTTTCACACAAACACCTCGTCAGCAAGGAAGTGGACATGACCGATCTAGCCCCAAGGACACTGAAAGGGAGGACTCACCTGCAGAAGTCATCTCAGAGACATTCCACAAGGATTATGCATCCTGCACGCCACGACGTGAAAAGAGTTGGTCAGGCTGCAAGTCCACAGCTCTTTTGCGAAGCATTTCACGCTTGGAAATGAATAACGTTACTCTGGAACTCTGGAAAGGATGAATTGTTGAGCTTTAACCTTCAGATCACACTTGGTTTCTCCAGAATATCAGAATCTCTAAAGATGGAAAGAGGAAGAAGGTTTGCAGTTACAGCGTAGCATTAGGAATCCTGGATTTTAGAAAAGGCAGGAGGGATGGATATTTGACTAACTTGAAGGGTGTGTCTATTGGTCATTGGGAGGATCAAGATGATGCATTACTACTACTTTCCCTATGAGCAAAAGGGTGATCCCAGCCCCCAGGAGCCCCTCTGTACCTTGTGTACACCCCTCATGAAGCTCAGGTGGAAAATGTGCCTTTGTTATATTAGGCACGAATTATGCTTAAGATGACTATTCCACTCATCTTTGCCATGTGAGCTCTAAAGGCTGAAAGTCCCAATGTACTGTTGTATGGATTAATGATCTTGAATTGCATCTCTGTGATTAAGAGGCAGGATGCTGTGCTCAACTGAGAGAAAGGGCTGTTCCTAATGCATGGAGAATGAAGCAGGTGGCCAAGAGCCAAAGGCCCAACATCCAAGTGCAGTTACATTGTGTATGTAGGGAAAGCACCGATAAATACATTTCATGGATATGTGAGAATAAGAAGCTTATATCCATGCAGCTTCTTCCAACAATACGATGTCAAATTTGGATTCAACGTGCAAGGGTTTTAGTAGGGACAATGCCTGTGTGAGAGGAAATCGGGAGAAGTCCGGGTAAGGCTGGCAGAACCGTCAGACCACCAAGCTCGTGGAAGGTGAGTAGACGTGTCCTTCACTGCCGTGCAAAGGAAGACTCACCAAGGCCACTGGATAGTCTGGAGGCTGAAGTCCCGCTCTAGAGTCTTCCCTACGTGCCAGAACAGCCTGCCTTCCCTCAGGCACCAGCTGGGAGCAGTCCTTGGGGGGCATCATCTCAGCATACATGCTTCAATAGAGTTCAGAGCACTGTAGTAGGGGTCCTTGGTCAGTAACACACAGAATCAGGGCTGTCTCAAAACTGCCTACAAACCAAAACTCCACTAGCACTGAGAAAAAAAGCATGATTTGTGGTGGGGATATAGATTAAGTGTATATAGGCCACTGAGGAAACAACAGAATAAAACCAGACCCATGCTTTGGGAGAAAGATGATGATCAGAGAAATGGTAGGACCAATTTCTTCCCTAACTATGAGCAGAGTCCACTAACATGCTAACTGGACCCACAAAAACAAACAAAACTGACACTCTTTTGCTACAGAAACGTCAAGATTCATTAACTAATACTGACAATAGTTATGGTTTGGACTTTAGCCAATGTAGTTTTGGAATATATTCCCCAAAGAACAATTCATCTGTTCAATATATTGCTCTGGATGCAGTTTGAATAAATTTATGTTAGAGTCTTGGATATCTGCCTGTTTATTTTTTATAATACCAGACTAATATAATATGGGCCAAAGCTTCTCTCTAAGACAGATTAGTAGAATCAAATGAAACAGCAAAGAACCAAGTGCAAATAGAGGCTTACTATTTGATAAAGGTGGCATTTCTAATTAGCAGAAAAAGATTGTTTGATAAACTGAGTTGGAACGACTGGAAGCCATCTGGAAAAAAATAAATTCGAATTCTTACTTCATATGTTATCCAACAAATTCAGGAAGGATTTTTTTTTTTTTAGGAAGGATTAATGTTTTAAATGTTAAAAATAAAATAAATGTAGGTGCTCCTGCTTGGCTCAGTGATGGAGCATGCAACTCTTGGGTTGTGAGTTCAAGCCCCACACCGGGCATAGAGATTACTTAAAAATGACATCTTAATAAAAGAAAAGTCCTGGTAAGAGAATTTTTAAATCCTCTCTCAATGACAAAGAACTTTCAAAATGTGAAAGAAAAAAACAAAACAAAACACCCAGATTTCATGAGTGAAAACTATGAATGAGATGAGTGAGTAGATGAGATACTATCATGGTTCCAAAAAACTTTACCTTCCAGGGGCGCCTGGGTGGCTCAGTTGGTTAAGCATCCGACTTCGGCTCAGGTCACGATCTCACAGTGTGTGGGTTTGAGCCCTGCGTCGGGTTCTGTGCTGACAGCTTGGAGCCTGGAGCCTGCTTCGGATTCTGTGTCCCTCTCTCTCTGACCCTCCCCCATTCATGCTCTGTCTCTCTCTGTCTCAAAAATAAATAAACATTAAAAAAAATTAAAACAAAAAAAGAAAACTTTACCTTCCAAACACCCTTTCTAAGGAAGCTACTAAAGAATATGTTGGGGCACCTGGGTGGTTCAGTTGGTTGAGTGCTGACTTCGGCTCAGGTCACGATCTCCCGGTTCTTGAGTTCAAGCCCCACATCGGGCTCTATGCTGACAGCTCAGAGCCTGGAGCCTTTGTCTCCCTGTCTCTCTGCCCCTCCCCCACTCGTGGTTTGTGTCTCCTCTCTCAAAAAATAAATTAAAAAATTAAAAAAGGGGCACCCGGGTGGCTCAGTCAGTTAAGTGCCTACATCAGCTCAGGTCATGACCTCACAGTTCGTGAGTTTCAGCCCCATGTCAGGCTCTGTGCTGACAGCTCACAGCTCGGAGACTGGATCCTGCTTCAGATTCTGTCTCTGTCTCTGTGCCTCTCCCCTGCTCTGGTTCCGTCTCTCTCTCTCTCTCTCTCTCTCAAATATAAATAAACATTAAAAAATTTTTTTTTAATTAAAAAAAAGAAAAATGGGCAAAGGAGATGAAGAGATATCTCATGAAAAAAATGTATAAATGGTTCTTAAATATATAAACGTGACCACCTTCACACATAATCAGAAAAATTTAAGTCAAAATGATACTAAAAAGTGAAAAAATGGAGTCTTCTGAGTTGCTGGTTTGTTTGTTTATTTCACCTATCGTACTATTAAAGATGGAACCACATGCTATGTTATCTCGGGGTCTCTGAGAAGCAGGCACCAAGAGGAGATTAAACATGCAACAGAAGAATTGGGGGACAGTCCTGGGAAGAAAAAAGGGGAAGGAAGCCGGAGGAGGTGGAGAGAATCTTAGTACCAGGCTGGGACCAGGCTGCCGACCTGACCCCCACGAAGGGGAGAGGGAAGGAAGGAGGGAGGGCTGGAGAGGGTGAGTCTCAGGCTGCAGCACGGTTGTAAGGGGGGTTGGCCGGGGGGAGGGAGAGCCCCTGAGCTGAGGAATCCCACACCTGCAGGAATGGGTCTTCCTTTGCACTCAGCCCCTGGCTGGGAGCAGCCTGCCAGAAGTCTGGCCCCAGTGCTTTCGCAGTGGTGGATGCTGAGCACAGCACTGATGACAGTTTCTGCAGCAAGAAGTCTGAGTGGTGCATTTTCCAGGCCACCGTGCATGCTCTGTTAGCAAAGGTAGAGGGAAACAGGCATCCTCCTACACTGCGGATGGCAGTGAACTTGGAATAACCTCCACGGAAGGTAGCATCTCTCAAAATGTTAAATGTACAAGCCATTTGAGCCAGCAGCCCCACCCCTACAAAATTTTTCCTAGAGACGTATGTCTATTCAAGGGCAGTCACTGCGGCATTATTTGTCATAGCAAAAGATTGGTGACAGCCTAAGGCACTAGTTAAATAAATTCTAAGATATTGTACAGTGGTAAACAAAGAAGGAAGGTCTTTGTGCGCTGACATAGAGTGATGTTTAAGATGCCTTATGAAGTGACAAAGGCAAGGTGAAGAGCAGAGCAAGCAATGCACTACAATTGAGGTCAACATTTTTATTCTAGTAGGCTGCATCCACACCCCGCCCAACGTTGGGCTTGAACTCAGGACCCTGAGATTAAGGCCTGAGCCGAAATCAAGAGTCAGACGCTTAACCAACTGAGCCACCCAGGCTCCCCGAGGCTAAAACTTTTAAAGGGGGGATTACACATGTACAAATTTATTTGTATATGCAGAGCGTGTCTCTGGAAGAGAGCATAAGAAACAGGCAACATTTCTTGTCCTGAAGACAGGAACTTGGATCTCAGGAGACAGAAATTTTGAGTCATGTGAAGTCAAAAAATAAATGCAAATTTCAATTAAAATTTTGTTAATGTTTTATTTATTTATTTTTTTTACTTTTGAGAGAGAGAGAGAGAGAGAGAGAAAGAGAGAGAGAGCAGGGGAAGGGCAGAGAGATGGGGGAAAGGATCTGAAGCAGGCTCTGTGCTGACAGCAGCAAGCCTGATGAGGGGCTCGAACTCATGAACCTTGAGATCATGACCTGAGCAGAAGTTGGACACTCAACTGACTGAGCCACCCAGGCACCCCTCAAAAAATAAATAAAATTTCAAAGGAATTCGAGTCTTTCTGACTTGATATGTGCTATCGCTCTCCTAAATAAGTGAAAAGTGGATAGATACTGTGCTTGCAAGGGATATTTACTCAATGTTAATTACCTTGGGTTAAGCCTCCCAGCTACTGACACGAATATGCTCCCCTCACAAAAAGTTTAAATATTTAAAATGTATAAATCAATATAAAAAAACTAACAAAAGCATGTTTGATCCATCAACCTTGACAAACATGCCTTCACAAAGGTCTGCCATGTTCAAAATTGGGATTCTTGGTTTCTTTAGGATTTCAATCAGGAATGTAATAATGGGGGAAGGTTGGCCTGTGGCCTTCCCTTTTCTCTTGCCACCTCCCACCCTGTCCTGAATCCTGAGTGGCCTCCACACACATGTGTGGACCAGCCTGCCTGTTCAAACTCAATTCACACCTCCAGGAATGCTCTTGGTCATGTCTCAGGGCAGCACGGGTGGCCCAAAGAAAGATGGAACTAGGAAAGGGGTCCCTGTAGATCATGAGGTAGCACTGAGGCCATTTGGGAATTTCGGGGTGTAAGATGCCCTAGAGTAGTCAAAAACAGGGATGATGGATTTTTTTTTTAATGCTTATTTAGTTTTGAGACAGAGAGAAAGAAAGAAGAGAGAGCAGGGGAGAGGCAAAAGGAGAGGGAGACAGAGAATCCCAAGCTGTCAGCTCAGAGCCTGCTGCGGGGCTAGAACTCACAAGTCGTGAGATCATGACCTGAGCCGAAACCAAGAGTCCAACACCAGCCAGGCGCCCCAAGGGATGAAAAGTTTTTTAATGTATCAAGGTGACCAGGCTGAATTCAATTTCCCAGAATCCCTTTCCTGTGGTTTTTGAGGGAGATTTAGTGTAGGGAAGGAAACAGCAGCCTCGTTGTTAAGTATCCCCCACGGTTGCTAATCTTCTAGTTCACCTCATGCCCATGAGGCAGCATCCTGAGAGCTCCCCCGACCCCTGCCCCTGCTGTTCCTCCTTCAGACTCTCTGAACTTTAGTTCAGGTGAGTGTGTTTTAGCTCTGTGACAAGGGACCCTGGCTCCTGCAGGACACCCGTACCCATAGGTCAGAGCCAACACAGGTTTCCGTGTGTCCTCACGGGTTCCAGCTCATGCTGTGGATTCTGGCTGCCTCTTGATCGTCCCCCTTTACATCCATCCTCCCTTATTGACTGAGTGTCCTGTGGACTCCAAGCTGTGACACCAGACAGAGGTGCTTAGTCACTCCCACAACTGTGCAGAGGCAAATCCCCATGAAGAATCTCCCTCCCTCCACTGCTCCCCACCTCTATATATGTACGTGTGTGTGCATGTCTGTGTGTGTGCATGTCTGTGTGTGTGTGTAAGCACATACGTCCCCTAGTGATTCTGCTTCCCAGATTGAAACCTAATTCAAAGGTGTGGGCTCTTGGTAAGTACATCGCCTTGGCCTTGTGGACCCCTTGCCCTATGGGACGGGCATGGCTGAAGCAGGGCAATCCTTTAACATCTGGCACTCAGGTTGGGGTCTCAGGTGCCCAGGAGTAAGGGGACTGCTGAACCCAGGGCAAGAGGAGAGAAGGTACCTGGAAGAAGGTAGGGTGGTCAGGGGAGGCCTTTGAGCTGTCACATGACGGTTCAAAGAATCTTCCAGAAGGAGGCTAGGATAAAACTCTGCATCCAGAAAGCCTGGTGTGTCCTGGGACAGCTGGAAGGCCAGTGTGGCTGAGCTTAGGGCTCGGAGGTAAGGCTGGAGGCAGGCAGCATCCAGACATGATGGTGCCATGGGCTCTGCCAAGGAGGTTAGACTAATTCCAGGTGTGAGCGGAAGCTACTGGGAGGCTTTTTTTTTTTAATTTTTTTTTTAACGTTTATTGATTTTTGAGACAGAGACAGAGCATGAACGGGGGAGGGTCAGAGAGAGGGAGACACAGAATCTGAAACCGGCTCCAGGCTCTGAGCTGTCAGCACAAAACCCGATGCGGGGCTCAAACTCACGGACCGTGAGATCGTGACCTGAGCCGAAGTCGGCCGCTTAACCGACTGAGCCACCCAGACGCCCCGCTACTGGGAGGTTTTGAATATAGGAATGACACAATTGAAGAAAGGTTTTAGAAACACTGCTCTAACTGCTCTGCGGATATTGGACAGAAGAGTAAGGCGTATGCCAGGCCTCTTGTATGTGCACCCCACACCCACCCTCCAGGAGCCCCCCTCCTGCTCTGCTCAGCTGGGCTCTCTTCCCTTCTCATTCCAGCTGGGTCAACCCGTGGGAGGTGTATGTCCCTCAGGGAGGCAATATTTCTCCTGTCACTTTCCCTGGGGGAAGGGGAGTCGCCGTTGGCTGCATGCTTCTGTGTAGCGAGAACTCCACTGGTTCTGGTTTTTTTTTTAATTTACACCCAAGTTAGTTAGCATATAGTGCAGCAATGATTTCAGAGGTAGAGTCCAGTCATTCACCCCCCACAAATAACACCCAGCGCTCATCCCAACAAGTGTCCTCCTTACTGCCCCTTGTCCATGTAGCCCATCCCCCACCCACAGCCTCTCCAGCAACCCTCTGTTTGTTCTCTATATTTAAAAGTCTCTTATGTTTTGTCCCCCTCCCTGTTTTTATATTATTTTTGCTTCTCTTCCCTTATGTTCATCTGTTTTGTATCCTAAATTCCACATATGTGTGAAGTCATACATTTGTCTTTCTCTGAAAGACATAATACCCTCTAGTTCCGTCCAAGTTGTTGCAAATGGCAAGATTTCATTCTTGATTGCCGAGTAATACTCCATTGCAGATATATACCACATCTTCTTTATCCATTCACCTGTTGATGGACATTTGGGCTCTTTCCATACTTTGGCTCTTGTTTATAGGGCTGCTATAAACATTGGGGTGCATCTGCCCCTTTAAACAGCTCACCTGTATCCCTTGGGTAAATGCCTAGTAGTGCAATTGCTGGGTCATAGGGTAGTTCTATTTTTAATTTTCTGAGGAACCTCCATACTGTTTTCCAGAGTGGCTGCACCAGCTTGCATTCCCACCAGGAGTACAAAAGTGTTCCTATTTCTCCACATCCTCGCCAACATCTGTTGTTGTCTGAGTTGTTCATTTTAGCCATTCTGATTGGTTCCACTCGTTCTAACCCAGGTTACTATTCTGTCCCTAGGTCCCCCTCACCCTGTTCAAGGTTCCCAAACTCTCCTCAACTTATCCTAATTTAAGGGGACCCTCTGTTTTATCTTTGTATTCTGACTGATACAGAATTACAGCACAATCCCCTCTATTTTATTCAGAACGCTCCCCATCATTCAGTGACTAAGGCTCTATGCCTCATTTCTTCTCTCCTTAGAGTGAGCTCTGTCCTAGGATGCTCTTCAAATCCATGGCCTCCAGGTTGGTCCTCATAGGCTTCAGAAAACAGTCTAGTGCCTGCACCCCAGCAGTGGGCAGAATAAGGCTGTGATGTAAGCTGAAATCCCACTACTGTTAAGTATGTGAAGTCCTGCTGAGGTAAGTCTGGTCATGGGGAAGCATTCTCCACCAGTAGCAACCTCAGGGGCAATGGGAAGCCACGTGGTAATACACAGTGCTGTATGAGATCCTAGTGTTACCATATCAGATGCAAACGAATCAATGTGGTCCATGCGGTAATACACCGTGTCGTATGAGATCCTCCTGTTACCACGTCAGACACAAATGGCATAACCTTGTTTCTCTTTGGTGGGGCTCAGGAAATTTGGTTTTACTTTTCCACTAATGTAAACAAACCTGTAAATTTAACTCACATGTTTAAAAAAAAATCAATCAACACTAAAAATATTAACACTATAGTTAATTTACATGGACACGAACAATTTTTGTTAGAAATTATCAAAGCTATACTAAAGAAAACCCCTCTGACTTTTCTTTTTTTCAATCTAAAAGTGCATTTTGTGATTAATGTAAATAAAGCATATTTTATATTATTTTAACCTTCTGATCTCTTTATTCTGGTCAGGCTCCTGTGTTCAATACCATCATTGTGTCTGATCATGAATTATTGACAAAGTTCATTAAAAAACTAAATTTGCTTTGCACGATGACAAATGACCTATTTCAGGTTCATTATCACTTCCATATACAAAACGCTTCCCTCTACTTCTTTTGTGAGAAATCAACTATTTATAGTATTAGAGCCTCTCTTTAAAGTTTTTATTTGTATCTATTTTATTTTCAAACATTCCAAATCAAAAGAATATTATAATAACCCCCAATGTAATGCCACCTGTTTAATAATTGACATTTAGCCACATTTGTACCATCTGTTATACATATTTGATAAATATTTAAAACAAGTCCCAGACATCATGATACTTCTACTTTTTTTAAAAATTTTTTAATGTTTTATTTATTTTTGAGACAGAGAGAGACAGAGCGTGAGCAGGGGAGGGGCAGAGAGAGAGGGGGACACAGAACCGGAAGCAGCCTCCAGGCTCGAGCCGTCAGCCCAGAGCCCAACACAGGGCTCGAACTCACGGACCACGAGATCGTGACCTGAGCTGAAGTCGGACGCTTAACCGGCTGAGCCACCCAGGCGCCCCTACATCTACTTTTTTTGATGTTTATTTATTTTATTTGAGACAGAAAGAGAGAGAGAGAGAGAGGGAGGGAGAATGTGAGTGGGGGAGGGGCAGAGAGAGAGGAAAACAGAGGATCTGAAGTCGGCTCAGTGCTGACAGTAGTGAGCCTGATGTGGGGCTCAAACCCACCACCTGTGAGATTATGACCTGAGCTGAAGTTGGACACAACCAACTGAGCTACCCAGGCGCCCCTTCAGTGTACATCGTCTCAAAAGTGACATTTCAGGGTGTCTGGGCGGCTCAGTTGGTTAAGCCTCTGACTCTTAACTTCAGCTCAGGTCGTGATCCCAGGGTCATGAGATCGAGCCCTGCACTGTCAGCACAGAGCCAGTTTGGGATTCTCTCTCTTCCTCTGCCCTCCCTTTGTCTCTTCCTCTCAAAATAAATAAATAAACATTTTTTTAAAATGACATTTAAGGGGCACCTGGGTGGCTCAGTTGGTTGAGCATCTGACTTTGGTTCAGGTCATGATATCATGGTTTATGAGTTCAAGCCCCGTGTCGGGCTCTGTGCTGACAGCTCGGAGCCTGGAGCCTGCTTCGGATTCTGTGTGTGTGTCTCTCTCTCTGCCCCTACCCCACTTGCACTCTCTCAAAAATAAGTAAAACATTAAAAGAAAAAAATGACATTTAATTACATAACCAGAATCCTATTATTGCTTCACAAAAGTAATAATAATTCTGTAATTATCATCAAATACCCAATCCATATTGAAATTTTTCTGATGCGCCCCCAATACCTGTCTCTGGTCAGTTTGTGTGAATGGGGATCTGGCACTCCACATGCTGCGTTTGGTTAAGTTTTGAACTGGAAGCTCTTACAGGAAAATGTATTGTTCCTCCTGTCAAGTATGCGAGGAAATTTGACCTTTTATAATAATGATTTCATAGACTGTGGAGGCAGTTCATACAGATGCAGCTAAAGCCTTTTTAAGGCCAATGGATGCTTGAACTTGGTTTATCTTATTTGGAGAAAGCATTCACAGGGCCAGAGGGGTTCTCGATGGTCTTACAAATGCTGCCTTACAATCCTATTTTTGGAAACACATTTGTCCGCTAACACTGTGGACAGGATTTCCTCCACAAAAACATGGGATTTTCTTGTTTAAAAAGGGACACTCATTTTCAGAGCTGTATTTCTTCCATTTGTCCCAGGATTTTGACAAAATCTTCAGGACATAGTTTCTAAAGTTACCAAGCCGTACCTACAGTGATACCTAGAAAGCAAGCCAGCAAGCGGGCTTCATCTGGAACCCCAACTCCCCGTAGCTCCCACCAACGCACTTTTTCCTGGAGAAAGACTTTGCACAGTATTGTTTCCTTCCATCTTACACACTTTCCAGGAGTGTGCGACCCAGGCAAGGATCTACGTTAAGTGTTTAACAAGGCCCCCAGGAGGTTAGGAGTCATAGTTCAAGGGAGTGGATAGGTATCCTGACTCTTCTAGTGAAGCAAAAAAAGGTCTTTTCACTTCCACGAAGAGGGAAATATTCTTTAAGTTACAGCTGCCTCTAACGGACTCCAAACAAAGTTAATTTGCGCTTTCCCAATGGAATTTTCACTAGTTGTCAGTCTTGGTGTTAACCTGACTGAAAGAAAACTTAAAATATACATCACTACGTGTTTGTTGACCAGAGCACTGTTCCGACTGAACATCCCAATAGGGCCGGGGGATAAGGTAGGAGGGAGAAAAAGTTGGACAAGGGCTGATGACTTTATAAATCCTCTACACTATCTAATATTTGAACAGCGTGAGAGTGTCGTAGCATATGCAGGTCACAAGCCAAGAAACAGACAAATGTCCCTGCAGAAGGAAGCAGGCTAGGGCAATGGGGTAACCCAAGTGGCCTGGGGAAAGTAGTAATGAGCAGGGCACCAAAGACAATCATTCCAGCCCCAAACTTCTTTCTCCTTGATATACTCATCCTCTCCTTCAGTGTCACTGAGTGAATGTTCTGGGACCTTCTGCTTCTGGGACAGGACACTTTGTATATGACCCATAGGTGACGAGATGGTTCAAAAGGGTCTCCACTCATCACTCCATGTTTTCCAGACTATTTCTTTATGTTTCATAGACTGTGCTTCCTTCACACACCCCCTCCCCGGCACGCCCCCCCCCCTGAAAACCAACACTTGCACAATGTGCAGAAGGTATGGAACAGCCCCGACTTGGTCCCCTCCATGCTTGTTCTAGGAGCTCCTCGTTCCTACTTAGGCTGCTTCCTGTGGTTGCTTGGACGTGGGTCACATCTAGAAGAGAAATGGCAGGCAGGATCATAGGGACAGGAATCTGACTGAATGATCTCACACTTAAAAGTGATACAGAGGGAGCACCTGGCTGGCTCACTCGGAAGAGCGTGTGGCTCTTGATCTCAGGGTCGTGAGTTCGAGCCCCACATTGGGTGTGGCAATTACTTAAATACCTAAACTTTAGAAAAGTGACATAGGGGAAAAAATCAGCAAATATTTTTCTGCCAAATGAAAAAAAAAACCCTCTTCTGGGGGAAATTGCAACAGCAGAATAAGCATGATGAGATGGGGAAGTTCACTACCAATCTCACAACACCCAAGACCACAAAATTTTAGGTTCCATCCACAGCCTCCCTCCCTCCTCAGTGCCTTTGACTCCCTGACCCCCTACTTCATGATCCCAGTCTTCCTCTCCCTCCTCCACTCTGCTGGCCACCCATTCCCCCCCTGCATACCCATGTCTTCTGCCCAGTTGACTCAGCCATTTCTTCAGTCTGTGAACACTTGTGGTTCCTTGTCTCTATCAGTGGTCCCTCCCCTCCAACACACACACACACACACACACACACACACACACACACTCCGACTTTAACTGGACCCGAGTTTGCTTACAAGACAAGTGATTGCTTGCTGCTCTGTGTGCTTAGCCAGTCCTGGGAGGCAGAACAAGAGGGCCATGCACAAAGGTGTCAAGGTGGCCATTTTTCATGATGCATACAAAGCTCATCTAGAGAGAGAGAAGACTAAATTAAGCACACAGAGACAGATGAAAGTACACAGGGCTGAAAGGAAACAAGGCAGTAATTTGAATTCTTGATTTTCCAGACTCTGGCCACAGCCCTTCATGAGGCCTGTGGTATTTATCTCCCCAAGGAGATGTGTTCTTCTAACACACTCCTCTTTTTGCTTCAGCCAGTTTGAGTTTCCTGCAGCCCAGTGACTCCTGATTAAGACATTCTCTTTCCTTGCTTGGCAAACTACCCCTGAGCCATTAGGCTCCAGCTCAAATGTCTTTTCTAGTGTGAGGCCTCCCTCAGGATGGAAATTACTGTTTCCCCACCAAACTGGTTCACACAACCAGGAAAGCGTGGCCCACCTTGGATGGCGTCTGGCTATTCCTCCCTTACCCTGGAACCCCTTGTTTCTGAGTCCTTATCAGCGATCATGTCGGTTTCTGAGTCCCCAGCAGACATAATGTTTGTTTCTTTTTTTTTAATTAAATTATTATTATTATTTATTTATTTAGAGAGAGCACAAGCAGAGGAGGGGAAGAGGGAGAGGGAAGGAAAGAATCTCAAGCAAACTCCATACTCAGCACATTGCCTGATGCGGGGCTTGATCTCGCAACCCTGGGATCATGACCTGAGCTGAAATCAAGAATTGGACACGTAACCAACTGAGCCACCCAGATGCTCCAACAATGTCCGTTTCTGAGTCCCCAGTGAAGTCAATGCTTGTTTCTGAGTCCCTAGCAGAGACAATGTCTGTTTCTGAATCTCCAGCAATTCCCACAAATACTTCATGTGCCAGCTGTTCAGATAAATGAGTGGATTCATTAATAAATGGGCGGGGGGGGGGAGGGACTTTCCATTTTCTATCAATGATCTCTCTAGAATCAAAACCAAAGTGCTCTGATTCCCCTATACTTACCCACACAACTTCCAACTTGAAGTCTTTGCAGAGGGTTACATTCCTTGGGAAAGGCCTATGTTTTGTTTTGGGCTTCTCCTCACCTTGTTTTGTTTTGGTTTTGTCTAGTTCCAAACCATTCCCGAGCTCATGTTCGGGAACGAAGTCTATACAGCAGCCAGGAATGATCCCTCTGCCCTCACATCGCGGGCTGTGGCCAATGTGACTTACCAAGTTACTGTCAACCCATTCCCGGATGCCAGTCTGGGCATGTGCCGTTCCAGAATCAGCCCAGCTCTGACCTCCTGAATCTCTGTGTGAGAGAAGACCAGGAATCGCTGTTTCAACAGGCTCCAAAGAACAGTCAGCCAGGTCTGGGACCCTTGGCTAGGTCACTGTGCTTATGAAGGTGAGTTATGGGTCTGTGCATCGAGAGGGATCTCAGGTTGTGTTCCGCTCAGCCACTGGCCCTGCTCAGAAGAGGGCAGGGCAAGAGGACACCCTGATCCAACCTGAAGTAGAGATGAAGGCTTCCATCCAGTATTGTCTTCTACTTCAGGTTCTCCTCAGCAGCTGCCACAGTCCACTCCCAGATCATTTTCACCATCTGATTTCTCTCCGGACCGGACCGACCCTCCAGCATTGCCCCAGGAGCTTCCATCGTTCTCCCGCCTCTGTGTTCCTGCAGTCCTGGAGCTCCACATAGATTGCACTTCCACAGATATGCGTATCAAACCTCTGTCCTTCCCTCCATAACAGCAGCAGCAGTAGTAACAATAACAGTTACCATTGGCTGAGTATTTCTTGTGTATGTGCCAATCACCAAGCCAGGCATTCTGCACACATTATCTCACTTCCTCCTCACAACAGCTCTGTGAAACAGATATTATTGTAGCCACTTTACATGCAAGGGCTCCTGGCTTGAATATCCACAGGAAATACTGCAAGAAAGCTACAGAAGTGGAAAACAGACCGCACTCAGTCGGACACCAAAGTCTACTTTTCCTACGATGCCACAGTGAGCCCAATGTTCTCTGCAAATTCTACCCCCTACATCCTAGGTCACTGCCATGAAGAAAACTGTTTTCTCTGTTATCTCCTACAGTATTCTGTGACTCTTGTGGAAGATACCTTATGCATTAAACTGTAAAACATAATCCTAACAGACTTATTTATAATGCTCATCTTTTGTGCCAGAAAAATACAGATGAGTCAGTACAAATCTTAGGAAAGCCATTCACATACATGTTTCAATGGGTATGTGCATTCAGATCCCAGGGCCACCACACGCCAGACATGTGACCTTGAACAAGTTACCTAAATTTTCTCCTTAGTTTTTACTGATCAGTATAATGACAGATAATGGTAATAATGTAAAAATTATTATTTTTTAACAATATAATAGGGTTATTGTGAGCATTAAATAATAGAACTGTGCTTGGTAAGTAGTCAATGTTTAATACATGTTTGCTACTGTGAACTAGTGCAAAATATAAATGTTATTGTAGCAGATGGCTTGGAGCCCTTCTGCTGAGGAAACAACTCACTGTGTTTTCTGTCTACTAACTATCCACTGAATACTTTTGTACCACAAATGTAGGGAAGGTTTTCCCCTCCCCAAGCAATTCTTTAGTTTTCAAGGGATACAGATTGGATGTCTTACAACTGAACTCAATATTGACACTATGCATCTGGATTTAGTGTCAGATCCCGCAGCTGAAGGACTGAATCCTACAGGACTGCCTTCTACCACCTCAGACAGCAATTACAACCATTGTTCTCATGACCCCCTCCTCCATTTGATAATTTGCTCGAGCAGCTCACAGAACTCAGGAAAACAGTTTACAGTTGACCCTCGGACAACACAGGTTTGAAATGCAAGGATCCACTTGTATGTGGATTTTTTTTCAATACATACAGTACAGTACTATAAATGTATTTTCTCTTCCTTATGATTTTAATAACATTCTCTTTTCTCTAGCTGACTTTATTAGAAGAATACAGTATATAATACATATAATGTACAAAATATGTGTTAGTCAATTATATGTGTTATCAGTAAGGCTTCTGATCAGTTCCTGGCTATTAGTAGTTCTGTTTTTTGGGGGAGTCAGAAGTTATATGTGAATTTTCAGCCGTGCAGGGGTTCAGCACCCCCAACACCCACCTTGTTCAAGGATCAACCATACTTATTAGATTACTGATTGATTTTAAAAGGATACAACTCAGGAACAGGCAGATGGAGGAGATGCCTGGGGCAAGGTGCGTGGGCAGCGTTGTGGATCTCCCACGCTGTCTCAGGGGACACCACCCTCCTAGTACCTCTGTGAGCTCACCAGTGTGGGAAGCTTCCCAAACTTCATCTTTTTTTTATGTTTATTTATTAATTTGAGAGAAAGAGAAAGCATGTGCTCACAAGTGAGAGAGGAGCCGAGAGAGAGAGAGAGAGAGAGAGAGAGAGAGAGAGAGAGAGAGAATTTCAAGCAGGCTCCACACTGTCAGCACAGAGCCTGACACGGGGCTCAATCCCACAAACTGTGAGATCATGACCTGAGCCAAAATCAAGAGTCAGACACTTAACCAACTGAGCTACCCAGGCACCCCCCCCCCTTTTTTTAACGGAGGCTTCATTGTGTAGGCGCGATTGATTAAATCATTGACCATTGGTGATTGATTCAACCCTCCGGCCCCTCTCCCCTCCCCTGAGTTAGGGGTGATGGGAAATAGAGCTGAAAGTTCCAATCCAGTCACATGGTTGGCTCCCTTGGTAACCTTGGTAACCAGTCACATCCTGTGGCTGTTCAAATATCACCTCAACTCACTGGAGTTGATGTTAATGCTCTGGAGCTACTTCAGGAATGAATGACAAAACCTCCAACATTGTAAGGAAAGATGCTCCTAGGTTCTGATCACTTAGGTAATTACAACTTTCAGGAGCTGTGAGTCAGGAACAATGGATGGACACCAAAATATACATTTATTATATGACAATGCAACACCCTTTCCAGGGGAGGCTTATTCTTTCCTGCTGCACTGGTGTGAGGCTTCCTTTGTCCAGTGAAAACTGAGAAGTGATATGTGCCATTTCTGAGCCAAAGCTTGAAGAGCCATTGTGTGGTCTGACACTTTTTCCTTTCCTTCTGCCACAAATTTAGCATTGTCCTGGAGAGGGTCTGTTTCATCAGCATAGGAGGCTGAATGCAAATGATGGCCCCAGAGTCACCACCAGGCTGTGATGGGTATCACGTGAGTGAGACATAAAGCCCTGTCTTTATAAAC
This sequence comes from Acinonyx jubatus, assembly GCF_027475565.1. Lineage (NCBI taxonomy): Eukaryota > Metazoa > Chordata > Mammalia > Carnivora > Felidae > Acinonyx > Acinonyx jubatus. The sequence continues at coordinate 138,449,514 of NC_069385.1, read as the reverse complement.
CACTAAGATTGCTGGTCACCATGATGTCACTTAGCCTAGGCTGACAAATACAGTTGTTAAACAAGATTTATAGAAAGCCTCTTACTTAAGTATTTGTCTGCTCCATCATTGCTCTTTGGCTCTTTGTAGACCAAAGGCATCAGCAGTTTTTGCATCAAGTGGTAGCCCACTTCCAACTGGGCTAGCTTTGGAACCATGACAGATGTTTCCAGAATCCCTGGGATATTTGCTATCAGGTATCTGCCAGTTCTTCAGAACCCATGGCATTTCCAGTTTCTAAGGTAAAGAAAGCCCTATTAACGAGCTCCTCCTAACAAAGAGCATGTGCATAAAGTGCATATACGGGGCAGACAGCAGCTGTATTAGTTAATGAAGCCAGTCTTTGGGGGTTGTAGAGACGGTTGAAAGGAACATCTGGACCAGGCTGTGCTGTCAGGGAAGTTCCACCAGCCTTTCCATAGCTCAGCTCCAGTCAGGGTTCTTCTCAGGCTAAGCCAGCTCTCACATGAGCCTTTACTTCTATGCAGCAGGCTCATGTCTCCATGAGCTACCTTCTGAGCCCTAAGCTTCTCTCTCTGACTTCCACATGGGACATTGTCTGTCTGGCTCTCAGAACTTTCCCTGATGTTGCTGGAGAAGAGCATGTGCATACTTTTGTTATTTATTTTTTATTTTATTCTTTTTTTTTTTTTTTTTTTTTTTTTTTGCTGCTTTCTTCACTTAAATAGGCAGGAATAAGAAAAACCAAGCAGAGATGCGTTAGAAAGTTCCAGATTCTCCTTAAGAAGTCCATCCAGTTAAAAATCTTAAGCTCACGGAAGGGAGTCCTGATCAATTAATCATAGTGATAGTGATGATAATGGTAACAACACCTGATGTTTGTTTCACCCTTACCCTGGTCAGATCCTGGCCCAGCAAGGTAAGTACCATCATCATCACCATTTAGAGATCAGGAAATGGAAGCAGGAGAGGATACATGACTGGAACAAGGTCACACAGCCTGCAAGCAGCAGAGATGCAACTTGAACCTGGGCTGCACGACCCCAGAGTGCAAGCTTTCCCTTTCTTTCTTCCTCATGTTTATCATCTGTGGATCCAACTGTGAATGTTCCCCCCCTTCTGAAGGGACTTAATGGATGGAGCTCAATGTCAGCAACATTTCGTGTAAGTTATTGACATTCTCCATGCTGACAGAGTATATTAGCTGCTGTTCACTGAGGATCTTTGTGTCTTCTCACTCACATTGGCACTTTCCCCAGGTCAATTCTATCCTTGCTGTAAGAATCTAGGAGCAGGAAAGTAGCTCAGCCTTGACACAGCCTAGAAGTGGAACCTGGAAGGTTTTAGAAACCCTGACAGTCCTCTGTTCTCTAAATGTCCTGCACAACAGCCTCATGACTATCCTTCTTCAGAGCAGCGTTCTGGCCCTCCTGTAACCATGAAAAATACAGCCATTCCATAGCCCTCAGGTTGATTACAGAGGGTGCCAGCCCCGATTCACAATGCTGTGATGACAACTTCACAGCTATTTTTAAATACTTTTTTTAAAGTTTATTTATTTTCGAGAGAGAGAGAGCAGGGGGAGGGGCAGAGAGAGAAGATCCCAGGCAGGCTCCATACCATCGGTCTGGAGCCCAACTGGGGGCTCCAACCCACAAACTGTGAGATCATGACCTGAGCCCAAACCAAGAGTCGGACCCTTAACCTGCTGAGCCCCCAGGCACCCCAAGAACGTCACAGGTATTAACTCATTTTATCCTAATAACAACCCTATGGAGTAGGTACTTTTCCTCACCTATCACCATAATCCTTTTTTACAAACAAGGAAACCGAGGCCCCAAAGAGTTAGTACAGATTTTCTTGCTCAGAAAGGGAAGGTTCAGAATTCAAACCAGAGAGCCTGATTCCAAGGGTCACATCTGCAGTCACAACCCTTGGAATTCAAGGGGAGAGGAACCTGATGGACTCAGCTTGTGGCAGAATAGCCCAGAATATTCAGGCTCCGATGAGCTGTTCCAGGCAGGTGTGGTTCTATAGTACAATCACGGCAGCTGAAGCCTGGGAGCCAAGGAGTGAGGAGTAGGGGGAGAGGGAAGGAGAAACGGGGAACATTGCATGTCAGGCACTTACTCAAAAGGCATCTGCTACGTCCTGTGTGGTAGGAGTTCAGATTCCCCATTTGCACATGAACCTATTGAAGATTGATGGGGGTTAAACAGCTTGTTCCAGGCTGCATGCGAGACGAGATTCGAACACAGCCCATCTTATTCCTCAGCCTGACTTTATTACGACACACTTTCGGAAGAGGATGGCCAGGGGAGTCGAGAGAGAAGGGGTTATATGGCAGACTGTATTTTCCAAAAAGGGCTGCAGATATCACCCACCTTGCATGATCTTCTGAAAACACCGACTTTGCTATTTCCCCCATTGCAATAAGGGAACGATAGTCCTCACGTTGGGTTTGGGAGGGCTGTGTGGCTGCGGCAGAAGTGATGCCACAGGACTTGTAAAGTAAGGTCGCAAAGGCTGATGCAACATGTGCTCTTGAATGCTCGCTCCTGCAGCCTAACCACCATGCTGGAAGCAAGCTCAAGGGCTACCCATGCAGAAAGACCACATGGAGGCAGAACCTTGAGACTACTTAGACACAGAGAAAAACCCGGCCTGCTCCAGCTGTTCTGACCCCCTCACGGTTCCAGCTCCAGACACCATCTGACTGCAACCTTGTGATAAAACCAGAGCCCCAACTGCCCGGGGGAGCTCTTCTCAGATTGTTTTAAGCTGCTGGGTTTTGGGGAGGATGTGAGGTACAACAGCAATAACCAGAACAGCGTATTCTGAGGAACAGAAGTCTTCACATGGAGTGAGAGCCCCTTGGAGGTGGCTCTCACTGTGAAGGGTTGTCACGTGTATGAGGAGTCCCACTCGGAGTGTCAACGGTTGGGATTTACAGAGAGGCAGATTGGATTCTTCCGAGATCTCCTTTAACTATACAACATTAGAACCGAGTCACCCAGCAGTGAGCATGCTGCCACCACACATACTCAAGCACAGGGGTGACCACTTTGGGGGATGTTGTAGAAGGGTCTAGAAGACCCCAAAAAGGCACTTTCTCACTCTGAGTAGATATGATTCCGAGTGAGTTCAGGCTAGACTGTTCTGAAGAATAACTGTTTAGTAAGCCCTCTCAGAAGAGGTGAGGACTAATCTGGACCTTTCAAGTTGGAGAGCAGTGGGAAAGGAAACGGAAGGAAAGACGACTCAGCAAAGAGCCCCTGGGGGCTATTTAACTAGCAGCACCCTGTTAATCATTCCCCTCACGTCTTAAGACTTCTCATCCATTTGTGGTGGGTTATGGGCATCATTTTTTCTAGACGTTTCCCCAGTCACCGGCAACCCTTTTGCCTCTCCCAGTCCTCATATCCCGTTGGATGCTAAGTCATTCATTCCACTCTCTACAATACACCCTGCACCTGTTCCCCCTGCATTGTCATTGGCTTTGTTCTAGCCGTCACCACCTGTCATCAAGAGGACTACAACAGTGCTCTGAATCATTCCTCAGGATGCTCTGAACATGTCAGTCCCTGGCTTCCAAGCCAAAATCTTGGTTCAGTTCCCATTGCCATTAGAATAGAGCTGAAATTTATCTTTTAATTTTTTAATTAAAATTTATTATTTTTTATTACTAAAATTTTTGTAATGTTTATTCATTTTTGAGAGAGAGAGACAGCGACAGAGTGTGAGTGGGACAGGAGCAGTGAGAGGGAGACACAGAATCCGAAGCAGGCTCCAGGCTCCGAGCTGTCAGCACAGAGCCTGATGTGGGACTTGAACTCACAAACTTTAAGATCCAAAACCGAGAATCAGAATCTTAACCAGCTGAGCCACCCAAGGACCTCTGGAGCTGAAACTTCTTAGTCAGGCATTCAAGACTTTCATGACATGACAATGAATTAAAATGAAGGGTGCAGGGACATGAAACAAGAAGGGTTTGGGGAAGAGGCAAAGAGACGCTAATCCCTGTATTACTTTCCTACAGCTGCTGTTACAAATTACCACCAACTGTGTGGCTTAACCCAACAGAAATTTATTCTCTCACAGTTTTGGAGGCTACAAGTCCAAAATCAAGGTGTTGAAAAAGTTATGCTCCCTGTGAAGGTTCTAGGAAAAAATCTTTCCTTGCCTCTTTCTAGCTTCTCAGAGCTTCTGGAAATTCTTGGCATTCCTTGGCTTGTGGCTTCCATCCCTCCTATCTCTGCCCTCATTTTCACATGGGTATCTTCTCCATGTGTGGAGGCCCAAACCTCCCGGTTCTTTCTAAAGATGCCAGCCATTAGATTTAAGGTTTATCCCAGGATGACCTCATTTTAACTTGATTAATGCCTACAAAGACCCTGTTTTTCCAAATAAGGTCACATTTGCAGGTACTAGGGGATTAGAACTTGAACATATCATTGGGAGGCACTATTCAACCCTCTCTAATTCACTCTGATGGACACTAGAGAACATTGGCATAGCATGGGGATGGAATCTTACTTGTGAAAAGGTTCTGGGTGAAGTGAAGGATTTCAGGAACAGGGGAGGTAATATTAAATAGGGTACTAGATTACCAGGAGGCAGTTTTTTTGAGCGATAGAATAGCATGCATGATCAAAGGATAAAATTTTAATCAGGGGAAAAAAAATCAGCTTGGAAGCTGGGTATAGGAGAGATTGTAGAAGGTAAAACTAGGAAGTTCAGTTTTTTTTTTTTTAATATTTATTTATTTTTGAGAGAGAACACAAACAGGGGAGGGGCAGAGAAAGAGGGAGACAGAGAAGAAGAAGCAGGTTCCAGGCTCTGAGCTGTCAGCATAGAGCCTGATGCGGGGCTTGAACCAACAAACTGGTAGATCATGACCTGAGCTGAAGTCAGAGGCTTAATCAACAACTATCCAGGTGCCCCTAGGAAGCTCAGGCTAAGAGGATGTCTGAGTAGCCAGAAAGTGAGGAGAAAGGCATAGAACTAGATGGTTGGCCCCAGGAAGTTGTTAATCTTGCCTCTCTTCTTTTTTTTTAAGTTTTATTTATGTATTTTGGAGAGATTGAGAGAGAGAGGAAGAATTCATGGGAGAGGGGCAGAGAAAGAGGTAGAGAGAACCCCAAGTAGGCTCCACCCTCAGTGCCCTTGAACTCATGAAATACGAGATCATGACCTGAGCCGAAAATCAAGAGTTGGATGCTTAACCAATTGGGCTACCTGGGCATCCATCCCTAGCTTGCCTCTTTTGCTCAGCATTATATTCCAAGAGCCTAGAACAGTGTCTGTCACATAGTAGGTCCTCAGTACTCATTTGTTGGGTAGATGAATGGGTGGACTGAATTAGTGGACCCGGGAACATTCAGAGGTGGCCTGAATTAGTGGACTCTGCAACAGGACAGAAATAAGGAGGGGAGCGCCTGGGTGGCTCAGTTGGTTGAGCATCAGTGGGAACAGAAAAGGAAAGAAGATGACACAGGCCTTTCGGAGGTGGACTGAATTAGCGGACCCGGGAACATTCAGAGGTGGACCGAGTTAGTGGACCCTGCAACAGGACAGAAATAAGGAGGGGAGCACCTGGGTGGCTCAGTCCGTTGAACATCAGACTCCGGCTCAGGTCATGATCTCACAGTTCATGAGTTCGAGCCCTGCGCGGGCTCAGTGCTGACAGCTCAGAGCCTGGAGCCTGCTTCGGATTCTGTGTCTCCCTCTCTTTTTGCTCCTCCCCTACTCACACTCTCTCAAAAATAAATAAACAAAAGAAATTTAAAAAAAAAAAAAAGAAATGAGCATTACGTAGAGTCAAGCCCACAACGTGGCACCTGTTGGGAGACAGTGTGGAACCTCTCTCCCCCGCTTGTTCACACGGTCTGGCATTATACCTGAATCCAGTGCTGTTTCCCCATCAGAGTGTCTGTCTACAGAACAGGACACATACATTGTTTTATTCATGCTGTGTGCATCCTCTACGGCACCGAGCGCACAGTAGGTCCCCAAGTCCCACAAATTTCAATGAACTTGTGAATGACTGAATTTCTACATTTAAGCAAAATCGAAATATTTCTCCCAGATTTAAAGTCTGAATTAAAAAAAAATTTTTTTTAACGTTTATTTATTTTTGAGACAGAGAGAGACAGAGCATGAACGGGGGAGGGGCAGAGAGAGAGGGAGACACAGAATCGGAAGCAGGATCCAGGCTCCGAGCTGTCAGCACAGAGCCCGACGCGGGGCTCGAACTCACGGACCGTGAGATCATGACCTGAGCCGAAGTCGGACGCTTAACCGACCGAGCCACCCAGGCGCCCCTAAGGTCTGAATTTTAAACTTCGGTGCGCTTCAGAATTGCCTGGCACACAGTAAGCTCCCGATAAGCACTTGTTGAACCAAACAGAATCAATCAGATTCACCCAGTTCCGCCCTGGCAGCGAGGTCTGCATTTGGCAGGACAACAGAACCCATTGCTATTAAATTCTTATGTAAGACCGAATGACCCTCCCAGCCTACTTGACGTCTCTCGCCCAGGAGAAGTGGGGGGGAAGGGAAGGGAAGGGAAGCGAGAGCGCTGTTGAGAAGCACACACTCTGTCGGCGACAGATGCACAGATTCATTTCTAGCCTCGGGCCCCCACTTGGACCCGAAAAGACCGCTGCACGGGGTGTGGGGCGGGCGGAGGGGGCGGTGTGCTGGCAGTGCGGTCGCAGCGTATTTCATTCCGTGGGTAAGGCCTGCCCACCCGGTGCGCCCTGGGGCTCCCGGTCTGCGGGTGACAGCGGCCCCCCTGGGGGACTCAAGTTCCAGGCGGTGCTCCTGGGGGTCCCCGCGGCCGCGGGTGCCGGCACAGGCTTGGCCCGGGGCTCCCCAGGCCCCCGGCCCCCCCACCCCGGTCCGGCCTCCCCAGCGCCCCGGCCTCCCCAGCGCCCCAGGCCCCGCCGCGCGCCCCCTCCCCCGGCCCAATCTCCCCAGCGCCCCGGCCTCCCCAGCGCCGCAGGCCCCGCCGCGCGCCCCACCCCCGGCCAGGCCTCCCCAGCGCCCCGGACCCCGCCGAGCGCCCCCACCCCCCCTCCCCAGGCCTGGCCTCCCCAGCGCCCCGGGCCCCGGTGGGGCGGGGCGGGGCGCGGAAGATGGCGGCGCGGCCGGGCCCGGGGCGGGCGCGAGGGGCGGCGGCGCGGCGCGCTCGGCTGGGCCGGCGCGGCTAGAGCGGCGCCTGGGCCCGGCCGCGCGGCCTCCTCCCGCCCGCGCCGCCGCCGCGCGCCCCGCCCCGCGCTCCCGCCCGCCCGCCCGCCCCTCCCCGGGCCCGGCCGTGCCCCGCGTCGCGCTCCCCCGGGATGGCCCGCGCGCCTCGGCGCTGCCTCGCGGAGCACACGGCGGAGCGGCGGCGGCCGCGCTCGGGGGGCGCGCGGCTGCGGCGGCGGCGGCGCGGCGCGTGAGGGGCCGCCTGGGGCCGAGCGGGCGCCGCCAACATGTCGGATACGAAGGTAAAAGTTGCCGTCCGGGTCCGGCCCATGAACCGGCGAGGTGAGCAGCTTTCCGCTCGTTTTTCTCTGTGGTCGGGCCGAGGGCGGGGGCAACTTTGGAAAGTGCGGGCCGCGGGGCCGGTGGGGTGGGGGGGCGCGGCGAGAGCGCGGCGGGGTCGGGGCGGAGGCGGCGCCGCACTGGCCGCGGAGCCCCCCCCCCCTCCCGGGCGCGCGGCTCCCGGCTCCGGGCTCCCGGCTCGGCCGCCCCCCGGGAGAGCCCCGCGCCCTGGGGGCTGCAGGCGCGGATGCTCGGCTTGCGGCAGCGGCCCCCTTCCCCTCTTGCTTTCAGAACTGGAACTGAACACCAAGTGCGTGGTGGAGATGGAAGGGAATCAAACGGTCCTGCACCCTCCTCCTTCTAACACCAAACAGGGAGAAAGGTAAAGGGGAGCCGAGAGGGCGGGCAGGGGGGTCCCACCCGCAGCCTCCTACAAGTGGGAGCCCGGAAAATGGGATGGCTCTTCCGTATGGTTACGGGGACGGCTTCAAGTTTGTCGCACGCTCCTGTCTGAAGCTGTTACAAGTCCAAGTTCCTCTCCTCCCGCGGCACCCCCCCCCCCCTTGTCCCCTCCCGTCTAGAGTGGCTTCAGGCAGGGCACCCCGGGCCACCGCCGGCACCAGTCCGCTGCGTCCCCGGCCGGCTTCGCGGCAGCCGGACAGGGGGGGCCGGAGGGAACCCTACAGACGACCAGCCCCACATTTTACAGATAAGAAGACTGAGGCCTGAGGGGGCAAGCGACCATCCCAAGGCCTTGTTTTCGTGAAACCCAGTGCCCCTCGTTTTTCCTCTACCACTTCACAGTGTGCTTTACTTGGCAGAATTGCTTAGGGACTTTGTACGTAAAATGAAGGGGGGGGGGGGTAATAAAGCCGAACAGTATTGTATGATGCAGGCTGAGGCGTGGACCATTTAAAGTCTGTTATTTTGTTGGTGCTGGGTCTAGATAATGCCTGAATGTAATGCGCGAATTTTGATTTTCAAGGAAACAAAAGTAGTGCCCTGAGCTGCGTAGACACTGGGGGGATGTTTAAAAAGGGGCTGCATTTACTAGATGGCAACATATTTGCATTTGAAAAGTGGTAACTCTTGGATCCTTATTAATTCTGCTCTATTCCACGCAGCAGTATGGGAAAATGCCTTAAAATAATTTGAATATTTGGCATTTTTCTGGTAAGCCCCTGAGAAGAAAACGGTTGGAATTCATTCAGCATCGCAGTGCAGTAGCTTGTAAAAATAGGAAAGATGAAAACTGTAAGTTTGACAGAATTAATTCCTCTGGGACATGAGTGTAAGTGTGTTTCTAAAAGTCACCTGTTGATCCACGCGCTACAATTTAGTCATTTGTGCTCTTGGGAGGTTTGGCACTGAATAGAGACTGAAGTAGGATTTGTTATTTTATTGCTAAAGGAAGCAACTCTTAACCATAAGGAGTGCTCTACTGTTAGCTACTGTTTAATGAAATATATAATCATGTGGTGTTCAGGCACAGTTTTGCTAAATTTGGGGGAAGAAGGTGTCAGGAGGTGAGATTGGGAGTTCTTTACATTTTGTGCTGAGGCTAGAAATTTTTATTCAGTTTTCAGACTACCTATAGCAGATTGTTATAGTGATAGTAAATTGCTAAGTTATACTTCAGACGTTTGTTAAATGCTTTCAGTAATGGATCTATCCTTGGATATTTTTGGATACATTGTAAATATTTATATTATTTTAGATACATTCGTAGTACTATGGTTGTATATTTCATGGTGCTAATGAGCCAACTGAGTAAATTTAAATATTTACAGATTAAATTAGGTGCACACAGCATCAACATTTTTTCTAAAACTGGGTATTTTTATGTTGTCCCCCCTCTCCCCCGCAAATTCTGCCGGGTCAGATTCTTCAAAGCAGCCGGGGAAACAGGTAGAACATTAATACTAGCTTCTATTATGTAGTTGTAGCTTCTGTTTCCTTTGCTGGTTTGGCACCTGCTCCTTGTCACTCTTAACCGTAGGGAGTGCTACTGTTAGCTACTGTTTAATGAAATGAGCTTTGTGATTCGTGGAGAGAAACATTTAATTCTGTGGAACTTGGATAAAAATGATAACTGTAGACCGTTGTTTAGAAATGCTCAATAACTAGTTGATCATTTTTAGGGCCACCACTGCAGTTACTAATCAGGGTCTTTTAAGTAAAGGTTTGTAGGATGATTTGGGAATTTATCCATCTGCTTGCTTATTGGAATAGCCCCTTCTCTGAAGCTGTAAGAATAGCATTGAAACATGGGAGTTCTCTTGTTTTGTCCTCCTGACAGATAGGATTCTTTGGTGGATGGACCCTTCTGTGGAATTCTGCCTGGGTACCGGTCATGCAGTTTGCAGAATACTTGAGTGGAGTCAACTCCACAGAGCTGCTTGTAGGTTAGGACTATTGTCTTTGCAAGGATGGAGACATCAAATGCATTTTGATTTTCATTATGCAGCTTGGTGTCATATTTCTCCACCAGGTTTTCATTTAAAGCAACAGTGCATTTAAAAATAGAAATGATTCCTCCCTTGGGCTCTGGGTTGATTAATTACAACCATGCTTCATATTATGTTTGCAGTTCATTTCTATCATCTGTTTTGGGACAGAGCTCAGGGCAAGGTGGGAATATTATTTTTCTTACCTAGAAGTTCAAGTGTTTAAATAATATTGGCAGAGACCTATGTCAAAGTGAGAATTATTATTTTCCTGAAAATTGCAAGAAGTTGCAATGTATTAACCATGAGTAGAAAATTTAAATTAGTGGGTGAAAGTTTTCAGTCTTAACAAGTAAAACCAAGCAAGGGTGCTTTGATTTCCAGGGAAAGAAACAGGCTTAGCTTTCACAACTTTCCTCCTTTATGGAATCAAAGCCAAGACTACATGTTAAGGACCAAAAGATCATGGGGCTTCTGAGGTTAAAGATATTTGTGTTGAAATTGTAAGAAAATACACTACAGAGTTAATAGTTGACATATATATATAATATATATAATATATAATACAATATCAGGTTAATAGTTGACACATATACTCATCACCTTTTTGAAATATTAAGACATATATGAACATGTTTCTTAAAATTCTATTGCATTTACCATTCAGGAGATATTTACGACGTTCAGATCATTTAGGTACCTTTCTCGGCACAGGGGATCCAAAGATCACTATGGGCCCACAATATTTTTGATATGTACCATATCATTTGGAAATTACCAGTTTCCTCTTCTGTCTCCTTTTGAGTTTGCAGGCTCCCTGAAGGCAGGTACCTTATCTTACTTCCCTTTGTGTCCCTTGCCTCCAAATAGTACCTGGCACATAGCAGGCACTCAGCAAATGTCTGCACTGAGTTAGGTCCCCCAGTGTGAGGGGGGTACTGAGGAAGGGCTGAGGAAATGACCAAGGGTCCTGGCATCCTGCAGGGACAGATGATAGCATTTGTGTTGGCCTTGTGGTTGCTAAGAGTGTAGGTTCACATCTTCAAGATCAGGAGAAAGTCCTTTGTCAAAGAAAGCTTGAAAACACACCTGCCACAGATTATTTCTGGCTGATTGTGTGTCTGTGCACGCAGCACATGGACTAGGATGCAGAAGGAAGGCAGTTCAGGAAGAGGAAGAGAATAAGAAGCCCTAATTGCCAAAACAGGTAATAGTTTAAAAATCAAAGTATCAAGAGACACATCGTGCAAACTCTTTCACCCTGCTGTCTCCCCTGTTCTCACATCCCCTCATCTCTCTGAAACAATGTATATTTTTAGATACACATACATACACACACACACACACACACACACACACACACACGTGAATCTATTGTTTATGTATATTTCAACAAATATCTTTAAACACCCATATGTTAATACTCATTCTTTTTTTATGTCCAGTTTGGATGGGAGTGGTGGTTTTAAAAATACAGATGGGTAGCTCATGAACCTGATTTTATAACTTTTAGGAAGTGAAGCTTTATTATGAAGAGTATAATGGAACTTGTTTCTGTAGATGTTTTGATCTTATTTTATGTAAGTGAATTGTTGGGTAAGCATTCACAGCAATGTGCGTGTATAACCCAGCTAGGTGGAAAGAAAAATGGGCTAAATTTAGGCTCTTAGTAAAAGAGCATCAAAGTTTTAGCTTCTTGACCAATTTTTCCATACTGTGGGATGTGTGGTGTAGCTTGTAAAGGGTATGCTTGGTCTGTGGGAGAAAGCTATGTCTTCGTCAACTGTGTATATATTTTCTAGTTTATATATTGTATGTTGTAGTTTTTTTTTGTTTGTAGTTTTTTTGTTTGTAGTTTTTTTTGTTTGTAGTTTATTTTTCCCTCCACGCTGGCTTTCCCTGCTATTCCAAAGGTTCTAGGATGGCACCTTCTGCTCAAGTATCTTTGTAGATCAGAAATTTAGAAATTAGTGAAAGTCATATGAAATTTTAAAAAATAGACCACCTAAGGATCAGTAAAATTCCACATTATAAAATTATTGGGGTGACTTTGAATTCTCTTCTGCTTTCTGTGTTGTTATATTTCTCTCTAGCTCAAATATTATAGTCGATTGTAAGAAAGCAGAGCATTTAGATTTCATTAACTTAAGAGTGATCATTCTTCATGCATGACATTCGTGGTATTTTAAAGAGCATTATTATGGAATGTTTTCATTATCTGTCAGTGCTTTCCGTGTCTTTGTTTTAAAATAAAGGTAGATTGGAATTTCTTACTTCTAAGAAATAAGACTAAATGTAATTATAATGCAGTGTAGATTAGTGTTTTTAAAATTATTTTATTCATAGTCCACAGTGAAAACTACATTTAACATCATGGACTGTGTTTGTGTGTATGCACGTGTATGAAGGTTCACAAAAATTTTACTATATGCAGTGTATCTGTTATTTTCTATCCCTCTCTGTTCTAATTCATTTTAGAAATGATGGTTGACTTGCTTAATAGATTTCATAACCCACTAATGGGTTACAAATTTATAATTTGAAAAACAGGTTTAGTGGGTAAGAGGCTGGGTTCTGAATACATATATGTTTATATGTAATATGTGTATAAAATCTGTACACTTTATGTATTTATTTAATCTCCACACGCAACATGGGGCTCAAACTCAACCCTGAGATCAAAATTTACATGCTTTTCTGGCTGAGCCAGCTAGGTGCCCCTAGTGTACATAATTTAAAGTGTAAAGTAGTTCTATAATTTATAAGGGCTGTGATAAAAAAAGAAGGAATCCTCTTCTTCATTTCTTTCCCCAGAGGCAACTACATAGTAGCAATTTTAGCTTATTCTTTTGGAATTTCCCTCCATATTTCTGAATAACATACTGGTAGTGCTAGTTTCTTATGTGTGTTGTGTTCTCTTTCAATGCTCTATCCCCACCTCACCCCCAAATTCTTCCCATCCTCCATTTCCACAGTATAGTTATATGGTAATTTTGATAATATGAATATTTAGTATTTACATTATTTATATGACTATATAATATAATTAGCTGTTTACAGTTGAGCCATGTGCTCTTCTGTGGTTTCTTTTTCTGTCATACAAAATTTTTTTCCCCTGGAGTTAACAGTTGCTTTTCTTTTTTCTTTAATTTGCTTCTTTTTCTATGTACTTATCCTTAATTCAACATTTAAATCATTAAATTTTATCTGCTCCTTACCTAAATCTCCTTTCAGGAAATTCAAGGACATTCAAATACATTAAGTTCTCTCTTGATCTCATCTTTTTAGAGACATTTATCTCAAGCCTTCCAATATGCTCCTTTATGAATGGTAGTCTTCTGTGCCTGACTTAGCTATCACCTGGGGTTGCCTGTCGCATTATTCTGAGGATTCCTTTTATCTCTTTTCTGTGTGGAATCTCTTGTTTTTCTGTTTCCTTTTCCTTTCTTGGTTTACTGCCTTAATTTTGTAGAACATATTCTTTTTTGTTTTTAATGTTTATTTTTGAGAGAGAGAGTCAGAGCAGGAACAGGGGAGGGACAGTGAAAGAGGGAGACACAGAATCCAAAGCAGGCTCCAGGCTCGGAGCTGTCAGCACAGAGCCTGATGTGGGGCTCGAATTCAAGAACCAGGAGATCATGACCTGAGCCAAAGTCAGCGCTTAAGTGACTGAGCCATTCAGGAGCCCTGGCATGTTCTTTAGTGGCTTCCATAGAAAGGGCAAAGTTTTTTGAAACCATGAAAATGTCTAATCTACCCACTCATCTCATTGATAGTTTACGTGGGTCTCAAATTCATTTTAGGGGCATCTGGAGCCTGCTTCAGATTCAGTGTCTCCCCCTCTTTCTGTCCCTCCACTGCTCCCATTCTGTCTCTCTCTCAAAAATAAACATTAAAATCAAAAAAAAAAAAAATTCCATTTTAAAGGCATTGGTTGCTCTGTTGTCTTTTATCTTCCCATGTTTCTGTTGAAAAGTCCAAAGTTAGGTTTCTAATCCTTTAGATGTTACATAGATTTTCACTTTCTAGAATCTTGTAGAATATTCTTCTCTGTTTTTGAGAAATCACAATAGACCTTTTTGACCTGAGAACTTGTGTCCTTGTTCTACCTTCTAAGAGATTTCTCCACTGTATCTTTCAACCCTTATGTTTAATTTTTCTTTTATGCTATCATACTTTTAATTTCCAAGAACTCATTATTTGGCCTCTGCCTTTTTTTTTTTTTTTTTTTTTTTTTTTTTGTAGTAGCCTATTTTTGTTTCTTGGTATTTTCACTCCCTTTCTGAGGACATTAATGATAGTTTTCTGTATATAGTCTACTTTTTTCTTTTAAGTGTGTTGTTTTGTTTGTGTTGATCTCCGTCTTCTGTGTTAAGGACCTTTCCTCAGTTGGAGCTGAATGCAGCTAGACTCTGGTTTCTCTGGGGCAAGGACTATATATGATTCATCTTTGTATTCTCAGTGCCTAGATTCAAGAATGCCCAACACACCAACACAAAGGATTTTGTAAGTTCTCTTCACTGCTTAAAAAAAAAAAATTATTAAAACCTTTTATCCTACCCTTTTTCTGTTTAACTTCCAATAATGGAAATAAAAATAATGATTTCCTTTTTCTTAAGAGCATACGTAAACCCTGTAATTGAAGGTAGTAGTTGCCTTAGACGATGCTTAATTACCAGCAATCATGGAGATAATTAGTTGTAGCCGGTACAAAAAGCTGTAAAAAGTAGAAAAATATTATTTTTGCATCACTACTGCAAAAATTTTAGTTGAGAGATTTTTTTTGGAGTCAGTTTTCATTTAAAAATATGTATGCTTATGGGGCTGGGAAAATTTTTCTAAATGGTACCAAACTGGCCAGTTTATCAGCCCAGTTAACTTGGCTTCTTCTGGTAAAATCTAGTTGGACATAAGTGGATAACTTGGATTGTTTCCAATTTTTAACAAAATTAAATATGCTTCTCACTCATATTTTTAAGAAATTTACAGGAACAGGTTTCCTGAAGACATCAAGGTTTCTCAGAGTTATTCAACTACAGTTACCTTTTCTCAAATTTTCCCTGGAGCTAGAGTAGAGAACGTGTTTATGCATTTAGAATTTAAAGGAGTTTGGAGAATATTACCAGCATAGGAAACAAAATAGCAGAGAAACCAACACAGAAACACTCAGAAAGATTACACCGTACCTTGACAACGTAAGAAATTCAGTTTAATAACAACGGAGCTGTCAATAAAGGAAGTAATGCTAAAATTTATATGAAAACATGTATTAAAACAATCAAGAGTTGATTTATGTGGGATTCAGGAGCTCTGCTTTCAAAGAAGGCCACTCTACAAAACATTTCTGGGACTTTATGTTTGCAAGTGTAAGAAGAAAATGTGAGAAATTCCTCCTGGGTAATTAGTTTATTTGGCATTTTATCACCCAACAAATGTGTGGAAACTAAAAGAAAAAATGTCAGGTTTTCACATGTTTAAAGTTTTGTTTGTAAAAATACACAATCCTTCTATTTGAATGTAGAATCTAAGGTTAAAAGGAAGAGTAGAAAGAAGAAATCCTTGTGACTCTCAGGAAAGGACAACTTGTCTAAGCCTAATCATTTGCTTCAGTCCTGTCTTGATTGTGTGTTTCTATGAGATGAACAATTCAGTGAGTCACTGATAAAGTAGTAGAACTATTTTACAAAATTGTTCTTGCAATGGCTTTTCACATCAAAGCACAATTACATCTTTTTAGAAAGTTGCTTCCTTAGATACTCTAAAATGTTTTTCCATAGTTAACTTTATAAGAGGTATGGCAGAAATAAAAAGGGATGGGAGTCATTGTCTGGCCAAGACTAACCAGTTATTCTTATTTTTCCTCTACCTTCATTTTGTCCTTGTCCGTGTAATACACAGATTTGCAATTTCAGTTTTCTGTTTTGCTTTTCTCTCATTTATATTTTTGTCATGCATGCAACGTAAGTTTCACAATTATAATTTTAATAATTGAATGGTTTGTTGAGTTTCATGTAATTTTTAACCATTTAAATGTTTTTGGGCCTAAAGATTGTTTCTCTTAATGATTATAAATAACCGGGGGCATCTTTATGAGACTTTTTAGAATTTTTGCTAACTGAAAGGCATTTCTTCTCATGCAAATTTGCTAACTTAAAAATACACCTTTAGAATTATATGACTACATGAACTATTATCTTACATTATAATGGAATTAAAAGCTGATGATTTATAGATTTAAATATGAGATAGGTCATGGGAAAATGATTTTGTAGGGTCAGTAACAAGAGCAGTCATTCTTGCCCTTGAGTGTGTGTGAGTCATTTGGAGAGCCCCCACCCCAAAAAGTTCTGATTGAGTCAATCTGGGATGTAGCTTAAGAATTTGCATTTCTAACAAATTTCTAGATGATGTTGATCTGTTAGCTCAGGACCGAGCTTTGAGAAGTGGTCTAGATTAGCACTGTTCAATAAAATTTTCTGTGATGATGGAAATGTTCTATATATCTGCATCCAATATGGTAATATTAGCCATATATGGTTACTGAGCTCTTGACATGTGTCTAGTGCAACCAAAGAACTGTATTTTACATTTTACTTAATTTAATTTTAATTTAAATTTAAACAGCTACATGTGGTTGATGGCTACCGTATTGGATAGCCCAGGTCTAGACATGATTGCATGTTAGAATCACCTGAGGTGCTTTATTTAAAAAAAATTAAATATAAAAAAAAATTTTTTTACATTTATTTATTTTTGAGAGAGAGAGAGAGAGAGAGAGAGACCGAGTATAAGTGGGGGAGGGGCAGAGAGAGAAGGAGACACAGAATCCGAAGCAGGCTCCAGGCTCTGAGCTGTCAGCACAGAGCCCGACGTGGGGCTTGAACCCACAAACCGTGAGATCACGACCTGATCTGAAGTCAGATGCTCAACCAACTGAGCCACCCAGGCGTCCCCCCCACCAATTTTTTTAATGTTTATTTATTTTTGAGAGACACAGAGATACAGAGAATGAGTGGGGGAGGGGCAGAGAGACAGGGAGACACAGAATCTAAAGCAGGCTCCAGGCTCTGAGCTGTCAGCAGAGAGCCTAATGCAGGGCTTGAACTCAAGAACTGAGAGATCATGACCTGAGTTGAAACCAAGAGTCGGACACTTAATCAACTGAGCCACCCAGGTGTCCCCGAGGTGATTTAAAAATAGATGTCTGGGGGTCCCACAATGACTTGCATCCCTTTCTTTCTGGCTAAGCCGGGGTGCACCTTAGGCATTGGGAGTTTTAAATGCTTTTCACATGTCCCAGTTCCGATTGTTGTTTAACAAGTTGCCCCAAAAGTTAGTGGTCTGAAACAACCATTTTCTTATGCCCATGGATTCTGTGGGTCAGGAATTCAGATAGAGCAAAGTAGGTATGACTTGTTTGTTCCACAAAGTCTGTGGCCTCATCCTTGAAAACTAGAAGTCTGAGGTGTAGACATTAGAAGGCTTGACCAGCTTGAATGTCCGAGGCGGTTAACTCACATGGTCGCCAGTTGGTTCTCATGTGTGGCCAAGGTTGAAAATCACTGGTCCAGCTTAATAAACCAGGTTTTAAAGGCCAGTGTCACACCTTGTCCTTGGGTTTATTTTACCATTTTGATTGTGATCATGTACTCATAACCATTAACTTTCTGAAAATTAATGTAGGAAAGCCTCATAACTCAGGCTAAATATTTACCTTATTCCCATAATTTATGGAACTTTCATAGGGTTGTGGAAGTAAAGCCCCACAAAGCTAAATAAATTCTCTACCACTAAGGAAAGAAAAAAAGCCTCCTGCTCTCTAGCCAAGTGTGTGTCATAAAAATTTCTCCGCTTATTTGTTTTACTTGAATTGCAGCAGTAGGAAAGGAAGTACCTCAATTATCTAGATGTAGAGAGAGCCCTTGCCTCTTGCCTGGCCCATCCCTGGATACTGACTTACTGGGAAGCATTGGTTCTTCAGCTTTGCCAGCGGCCTGTGGGCCACAGTTCCCTGCCGTGGACCCCTGTGACGATGGGGTCATCCCAGCCTCT
Source organism: Acinonyx jubatus (assembly GCF_027475565.1). Lineage (NCBI taxonomy): Eukaryota > Metazoa > Chordata > Mammalia > Carnivora > Felidae > Acinonyx > Acinonyx jubatus. The sequence goes on along the minus strand of NC_069385.1, from coordinate 138,431,485 downwards.
GCTCCTGTTCTGTCCCAGAGCCTGGGGATCCCTTGTATGTGGAGGGGTCTGCACAGCGGGACAAGCTAGAAGCTGGGGTGCCGCTTGGTTCTGCCACTGACGTGATACGGATCCTTGAGCTGGCCATCGATCCTTCTCCGTATGACCTTCTGCATCTGTAAAGTTGAGGGCTAGACCAGATAAGCTGTAAAGTGTTTTCAGCCTGAAATTCAGATTGCCCTGACCTGTGCTTACATGTACAGTTGCGTCCAACAGTGTCAGTAGGTAACGCTTATAGGAACTGAAGTGGGTTGCGTTGTAACTTGCTTCTCAGAGTGTCAGGAAAACTAGGGAGGACAGGGTCACTGTCCTCAACAGGCTGTTTGCCTGCAGTAGCTGATGCAAGAAGTGAAGGCGTCAAGTGAAACGAGACAGCCAGTAGCTCTCGCTCTCCGAAGTCGTTATCAGCCAGCCGAGGAGCCTGGGTCCCTCACAGACATTCTGCGTGCCTCCTACCTCGGCTAGGGCACCAGCTCCTGGATGCACCCACAGGGGGTTGTAAGTCATCCGATTTGGACCTTTGGATCCGTTTCCTTCTAGTACGGTTGTGCTTTTTTGGGAACCAGTGATTTTTAAGCTGTTCTCCCGGGCATGCAGCTGTTTTATGTAATAAGCGTGTGTGCATGGGGGTGGAGAGATGACATTTCCAGAGCTATTTGCCTAAAGTGTCCTTGGGTAGTTTTATTTCTGAGGGTTCTGTTACAACCCTTCCAAACGTTGGTTGATGCTCTGTATTTCCTATCCTCCGTTGTGGGACCAGCTCTGGTTGGGGAGAGAGAGAGTGAGAGAGAGAGAGAGTGTGTGTACACATATGTCCCTTTTGGTTTGTGCTCTCTTACTCTTTCTTTTGAACGCAGAATGGAGTTACTGATTCCGGGCGGCTCTTCGGTGTCTGCTCTGTAGGTGTGATGAGCTTTGCTGCTGTTAGGAGCAGTGTGCGGAAAGCATCTGCCATTCCCTTGGGGGAAGAAGTTTGGAGTCTTGGAACAGGAAGGAAGCCTTGGAGGAAAGGGAAGCTTTACTCTCTGCTGTTAGCTCTTTGTGTCTTCTTGAGGAGACACTCCCTGGATTGTACATCCACCACCTAGGACCACAAATATTCCTTTGTCTCAAGCTGGGGGCCTCAGAGGAAAACCAGAAGGGGCAAATGGTGGGGAAATGTACAGACGTTGTATTACGAATATCAAGTAGATTTATCCCACATTTTGGAAGGCCACAAACAGTAAACCCACATGTAGTTTGTTGAACAGATTAACAGCTATTTATTTATTTAAGTTTATTTATTTTGAGAGAGAGAGAGAGAGAGAGAGAGAGAGAGAGAATCCTAAGCAGGCTCCGTGCTGTCAGCACAGAGCCCAATGCGGGGCTCGAACTCATGAACTGTGAGATCAAGAGTTAGATGTTTAACTGACTGAGCCACCCAGGCACCCCTAACAAACCTTTTGATAGACTTACCTTCAATGGATTAATAATCAAGTCTTCAGAATTGATGCTTTATATGCCCACTTATCTATTATCTCAGCTAAACAGAGAATGTTTAAAGATTTATGGCTGAACCTACAGTTCTAATTGCCCTTTTCAAAAATGGGTAACAAACTGTTGGGGTTTTTTGTTTTGTTTTGTCATTTTGTTCTCTGTCTTTACTTCTATTTATATACTTAATTAAAGTTTAGACTTCTCTATACAAATTGTAACGGTTACATTATTACATTGAGAAAGATCCTTAAAATTACTTGTTTCAAGGGTAATGTTTTGAGTAAGTAGGGAGGAGTGTGTTTGCCAAGCTTATCAAGATAATGGTGTTAAATCTGAGCAACTGTATCCAGTTTTAAACATCTGCTTTTTTGACCTGGAGTTAGAGAACAAATAGGTAACATTAGCATGGCAATATAACTAAGTGTTTTTGAAGCCTTGAACTATTGCTGGGTTTGATAGAATAATATTCATCTCTTGAGGATGACAGCTTAGTCTGAGCTTTTATGATGAATTATGCAGTGGAAATAATTTTCCAAAATTGCTGGCCTACTGTACTCCTAAGGGACTTTTTTTTTTTTTCTTTTTAAGTTCTCTAGCCAGGTTATTATTTAACTAGTTTTTTCCAAGAGTTAAAACTCTTTCCTTGCTCATTGGTTCCCAGACTTGAGAAGCAAGTAAAAAAAAACCAAAAAACAAAAAACAAAACAATAGAAATAGGGGCGCCTGGTTGGCTCAGTCAGTAAAGCATGGGACTCTTGATCTCAGAGTCATGAGTTCCAGCCCCATGTTGGGCATAGAGCTTACTTAAAAAAAATAAAAATGAAAAAAAAAACCAATAGAAATAAAACTTTGGATAAACAGTTTCCAACTTCTTTTAAATGTGCCAGGCGAGCACACAAAAACAAAAACACCAACTGCGTCTTGATACTTCATTTAATAAAATAAACTGCTTAACAACAGAAGGAAGGATATAATGAGAATTTAAACATTGGATAAGTTTAGCTTTGTAAAATACAGTTTAGCTTTGTAAAATAACCACATGGTTAATTCTCTCCTTTCCTGGGAATTGACGGGAGCATCACCACAGGTCACCCACAGACTGTGACGTGCAGTTGGATGTCCCTGGTGTCTGTGATATTTGGTAGTACATCAATCATTACAGTTGTCGGCATCTTGACTCCTTTGATCCTTCAGGCTAAAGCACATTCTATTATGGGGTGCCTGGGTGGCTCAGTCAGTTAAGCATCCAGCTTCAGCTCAGGTCATGATCTCTTGCTTCACCAGTTTGAGCCCTGCATCAGGCTCTGTGCTGATGGCTCAGAGCCTGGAGCCTGCTTCGGATTCTGTGTCTCCCTGTCTCTCTGCCCCTCCCTCCCACTCCCTCTCTCTCTCTCTCTCTCTCTCAAAAATAAATAAAACCATTTAAAAAAGTAAAGCACATACTATCAATGTTAAAAGTTTTTTTTTCTTTTAAAAACTGAGCAAAGCATCCTCTTATGTGTATAATTGAATATTTCTAATGGTACAGGGTTCATCTTTGCTTTTGTAGTTTGGTATATTGAAATCAGTCGACCTGTCCACAAAAAAGTTAACCTAAACGGAGTTTAAAATTTCTTAAGTATGGTAAGTTACCTTGTATCCAACCTGGAGCTTTTCCTCTCCATGAAGCGAAATCTTTTATTTGCCTTCTGCAATGTTTCTGTGGCCGTTAGTTGGGTATGAAGAACAAAGCATTGTGACAGAATGGTGTAGTGGTGTGAACTTTGGGGGCCACCTGCTTATGTTTGAGTCACTTATTATTGGCTGTGAAATGTTGGGCAAGTCCCTCAAACCTCAGTGCCTTGGTTTCCTCGTTTATAAAATGGAAATAATGAAAGTGCCAGACATGGTGGTGATTGTGGGGATTGGCATGGTACCTGCCACATAGCACCTACTAAGTGCTGATAATTTATTATTTTTATTACTGTGGAACACCTAAAGCTCATTGACCCGGGTTTTCTTCCTAATACCGTTTCTTAGTCATTCCGAGTTTAATATACGAAGTTTTGGTTTTTTTTTTTACATCTAAAAAGAGCAATGAAAGTAGGAAACCTCACAGTTCTTTTGAAGTATTATGAAATTTCTGATTACTTTTGATTGAAGTGTATACGTCAGAAAGACTCTTTTGTCTTTGCAATGACCGTGGACCTTCAGCCCTGAGTTCTAGTTACTGGGTGCTAGTCTTTGTTACCTTAGACATAGTACGTTCTCAGAAAGTGTGGGTTAGTATTTGATTATATTTCTATTAATAGGATATAATTAGTGGTTAGCAGGCTTTATTTAGTGTAGGGGATTCTTGGATGGTTACTTCTACCTAGACCGAAATTGACTTCAGGGGCAATGGCTGTCTGAAGGTACTGATATATTGTGTTCAATAATATAGGGTTTCTGTACCTCTCTTTTTCTTCCTGAGGCGACTGATTTTATTATCCCAGTGCTCAGCCTGGTGACTCTTGTTCCAATGGTTTATATAGGAGACGTAGACTCAAAGCGTCTCTATTAAACATTCAAAATAGGGGCGCCTGGGTGGCTCAGTCGATTAAGCGTCCGACTTCAGCTCAGGTCATGATCTCGCGGTCCGTGAGTTTGAGCCCCGCGTCAGGCTCTGGGCTGATGGCTCAGAGCCTGGAGCCTGTTTCGGATTCTGTGTCTCCCTCTCTCTGACCCTCCTCCGTTCATGCTCTGTCTCTCTCTGTCTCAAAAATAAATAAACTTAAAAAAAAAATTCAAAATAAAGAAGCTATTTTACTTATCTGGTTCTCTGGCACCCATTAAGTGAATGTATTTTATCCTTGGACCTATTCACTTATTTATTTATTTATTTACCATAATCTTTTTGGAAAATATCTCTTGACTGTTTCCTAGAAACACACTACAGTAATTTTCCTTTGAATTTCCTGGTCGTTTTCTTAAAATACTTTTTCAAAACAAATATGTATCCTGCAAACATATATGCACATGCCTTTGTGGTCAATTTCTTTTAATACGGGAACGATGCATGCCATCAGACATCTCGATCAGGGTATCCAGTTGTGTGCAGAAATACAGAAGAACTAAAGAGGAACGTAACAGAAAAGTTTTGATGTGCTAAATACTTTGTACATTTACATGAACGAACACGAAGCGTGTGCTGCTTTTCTCTTTGTTCCTTGTGCACGTAAAACATCTGAGCCATCATTCATGGCTTCAGAAGTGGGGAGGAATGCAGGGGAGTGTTTCTGCCCTCAGCCTCTTCTTGCCCTCATGGTGCCCTCAGAGTTCACCCCTGCCACCCCTTTGTTCCACCCCGGGAAGCAAAGAATAGGATGGGGCAGGGGAAGCTGGAGGAACAAGGAAGGGGCCAGGTATGGGCCTTGGGTGCCAGTTTATTGATGGCCTTGACTTTTCAGCCTTTCCAAGGCCATCTCTGTGATCTAGAGACAACAGGCTGATTTGGGGAGCGCAAGGCCGGGCTACGTGTGTTTCATTCTGTAGCTGGAGTGTTTTATTTTTATTTTATTTATTTATTTTCTATTTTATTTTACTTTTTAAAATTTTATTTATTTTTTTAATGTTTTTTAATGTTTTTTATTTATTTATTTATTTTTGAGACAGAGACAGAGCATGAGTTGGGGAGGGGCAGAGAGAGAGGGAGACACAGAATCCGAAGCAGGCTCCAGGCTCTGAGCCGTCAGCACAGAGCCCGATGCAGGGCTCGAACTCACAGATTGTGAGATCATGACCTGTGCCGAAGTCGGACGCTTAACTGACTGAGCTACCCAGGCACCCCTATTTATTTATTTTTTTATGTTAATTTATTTTTGAGAGAGAGGGGAGAGAGAGAGAGAGAGAGAGAGAGACAGAGCATGAGCGGGGGAGGGGCAGAGAGAGAGGGAGACACAGAATCAGAAGCAGGTTCCAAGCGCTGAGCTGTCAGCACCAAGCCCGATGCACGGCTCGAACCCACGAACTGTGAGATCATTACTTGTGTCAAAGTCGGATGCTCAATTGACAGAGCCACCCAGGTGCCCCTGCAGTTGGAATGTTTTAAAATATCTGAAGTATGTATGAGCTAAGCTTCAATTTTCAATTGAAAAGACAAAGCCTTTTACTTGATTAGTCAGCCTTGGTGATTAAACAGCCATTAAGTGCGTGTATCAGATCCTGTTAGGAAGTATCATTCTTGGCGTGACACTAAGTGCAGAGGAATGTTTTTATATGGGGATTCTGACAGAGGAGAGCTTATGCCAGTGTGAGAGTAAATAGATTTCAGATCAGTTACATGCTTGCAGACCTTTGCCTGCTTCTCTTGCCACATGTGTTTGTTTGTTTGTTTGTTTGTTTGAATTAACTTGAATGCAGTGTTTGGCTTAAATGTCTGCATCCTGGATAGCCCTGGCTGTGGGGGTTAGTGACAGGGATCTCCTCCCTAAGCCTCCCATGTGGTGAATTCTTTCTGGGGATGTTGGTGACCCTGGTGGGATTGCTGAGCAGAGATGGGTTATACTCATTTAAAAGTAGTGAATCCATTGTCCTGATCATTCTCAGGCTCCTCCATTCACGTGGCCCAAACCTGTTGCCCTGAATAAAGGGAACGATAAATGTTGCAGAGGCCAGCTTGTTCACCTGTGTCTGCTGAAGACGCGTTGCTGTGGACAAGCTAGCCAACTGGTTCTTGATCTGCTTGAGAGCTGGAGGGGGAGGGGCAGCAGGTACTGAAAACTCTCCTTAGAGTCTGAACACATGGGAACTTTATCAAACCAAAGTTGCCTCCTCCTGGCATCTCCTTTATGACACCAAGGCCCCCAGGTGGAATGAGCCTATTTGAGAATACTTTCGTTTCGCAGTGTGTGTAGTGCAAGGTGCCTGCTGGCTGGAGCCTTCGCTCGTCCTACTGGTGCTCTTGTGTCATTAGGATGGCTCAGGCAGCCCTTGTGAGAGGGAAGTGTAGTTGAGAGAGGCTGCCGTTTTAGGAACGGATGTGCATTTCAGGGCCTGTAAATTGGGGGAAATAATAATACATTTCTAGTCTTCTGAAAAGCTGTTTTTCACGAAAGCTCTTCAGGTGCTGTGGCTTCTTGCCTGCAGAACGTGGCCCTTAATACAGACTTCTGACTTTGCAGCAGGGTAATTACATCCGTGCACACAGCCACACGGACTAGAGTCCATCACATAGACTCATGAGTGTCCCTGTGTGAGCGTCGCTGGCAGGGGCAGGAGCCCTGGGTGCCGTTCTGGGTGCTGTTGTGTGGAGGCCAGTCCTCACGGGCCTAGCATCTCATACGTTCTGGCTGGGTTCGCAGACAGATGCAAACAGGGCTCCATGCTGCTTTGCACTGTCTCAGCAGATGATCACTGGGGTGTGTCATCTTCAGAACTTAGAGGACTTGTTATTCATTTTGGCCGGGCTTTAGCCGTAGCACTGGTCTGGAGTTTTTGGAGGGAGCTTGGCATTTTATTTTTTAATGGACTATCCAGTCTTTTTCTCCATTGGCCATAGAGGAGCTCTGTGGATGGTGGAGAGGAGACAGGGCTCATATAGGAACCATATGGGGACCTCGGTCCAAGGACACCTCCCACTAGTCACCTCCACCCCAGAGGTCAACCGGTCTTCTCAGGAGGGTGGGCACAGCTGGACAGGCATGAGGGGGCCCAGGGAATTCTGGTCACACAGCTCGGGAACCATGGGTCTGTGAAGAGCTGTTCCAAGGCTTCCGGTCCTTCCTTCTCCGCTTGTTTCTAGAGCGTTTTACAGGTTGAAGTTACAGCTTACGGTGAACGTTCTGTTAGCGTGTTACACACGTCCTTGCTTGTTTGTTTACTTCTGTAAAGCAGAATGATAGTCGTGAAGTGCCCTGTGTTCATTTACCGGAAGTTCATGATAGCTCTGTGAGTTCATCCGTGGAGTGCTGAGTAAATGTTCCCACACGCTTGAGTTGGAGATAGTCACCGGCTCCATGTTCCTGAAGAATTAGTGCAAATAGCTTATTGCCTCCTCTAGACGGCGAACTCGAGGGCAGAGCCCCTTGTCATGTCTCTTGTGTGTTCCTTCCCTGTTCCTTTCCCCCCAGCGGCGAGCACGTGCCTTGTACAGACGAGGTGTCCTCTGGATGTTTAATGACTGGATACCGTGAGAGATGTGGGGATATGCATTTTACAGGAAGAGCTGTGCCTTCGTACATGAATCTGTGGGCAGAATGTTTTTATTTCCTCCTCAGGCTGTGTCTGTCCCATCACTTGTGGTTCTCCTGCTTCTCGTCTGGGCCCCATGAGACCTTTAATTTCTGTGTTAGATTATTACATAATGATAGGGTCTGCACTGTTGTGTGGCTTTTTTGGAGAATGGCGGTACACATGTGGTTCCAGACCCATACAGCTCTGGCTGCCACTGCCTTGGGCTGACAAGCACAGGCCCTGGCTGCCAGCACAGCTCACAGGGAGATTGATCCGGCCAAGAAGCCACGCAGACTTTGACAGAGTTCACATTGTTGCTGTTTTCTGCACACCACCTGCGTGGCAGCCGCAGCAGCGAGTTCTCTGAGGGTAAGTAGTGGGAGGGGATCCTGTCCGAGGCGAAGTGATTGCTGTTTCATCTCGTGTAGCGCCCGAGCTGTTGTGTGCCGTGTGGTCCCAGACTCGGGGAGACACCCACAGCAGCCTGACCCAGTTGGTATGGGGGTGAGTCAGATGATGAGACGTTTTTCCTGCGGTTGTCATGGACACAGAAGGGCCCGGTACCGGAAGGTTGCCCGTGCACCTTCCTCCAGCCTCCCCTGGAGTCTGGGGCCAGTTAACTGGGGACAGGTCTGTGAGGGGCAGGGCTGCTGACTCCCTTGCTTTTCTCCTCCTGGTGGGCAAGGGCGCCTCTCATTCTCCAGTTGCTGAGGGGCACTTAGGTTGATGCTGCGTCTTCTGCTTGTGCTTATGGTGGTTGTCTTTTTTTTTTTTTTTTTCCAATTTTGAAGCCCTCATGTTAAACGGATGCTCTTAGGTAAGTCAGAAGCCCCTGGGTTCCGAGGGTTGTGGGCACTCTGTGGCACACACACGGTGTCCCAAAATGCACATTGGAATGGAAGTCACATGAGAACGGCATTTTGCAGGGATAGCGTTGAATCTGTTTTTATTTATATGTTGAAGTAAGCCATTGCAGACTTTATTAACTCTTTATTAAGAGTATGCAGACTTTGTTAAATAAGCACCTCATTAGCAAGTTCTTTTCCATCCATCTCCCAACAATTACGAAACACTGAGTCATAGTCCCATGGCTGGGCCTTGTTGGTTCAGAAATCAGTTCAGGAGGGCAGAGCCGCTGTCTCCAGCCGGATGAGAGCAGGAGAAAATGCACTGGGGGTCTTACCTGCAGGGAGTGATGGAGAAGGGGCTCTCTGGAAGTTGTTACCAATAGCAACAGCGGTCTGATGGGGTCGTTCCTGACCGGAGATCACCAGGCGTCTCAGCTCCTGCAACGTGCAGCCCTCCAGAAAGGCCTTCGATAGTTTTCTCGGCCTTAGACAAGTTTGGTTTTCCAGTCTTTGAGTGTGAGATGGGCTCCTGCTAGCTTTCTTTCTTCATAGCACTTGTGAAGTAACAAAGTAACCAACAAAACAGTCCTACTTCTATATTTATAATCCAAGAGTCTGTGTGGCTATTTAGGAACCCACAGCGGACTTTTGCATGGCTTAGGGTTTCTTCCTGCAGGGCCAATAAGAGGCATATATCCTTCTTTTTCTTTGGAAGTCTCAGGTAACCTTTTAATATGGATTTTTTTCCTAACGGGAAAAGTGGTGCTCATTCACTGTTAAACAAAGTAGAAAATAGAGGATATTAGAGATCAAGTAACAGTTGTGCTCATCACTCTATGAACATCATGATGCATTTCCCTCCTTTTTTAAAATTTACTTTCATCTTTTGGAGAAAGAGCAAGAGTGTGTGAGTGCGCACAAGTGAGGGAGGGGCAGAGAGAGAGGGGGAGGGAGAGAAAGAACCTCAAGCAGGCGCCACTCCCTGACGTGGGGCCTGATCCCACGAACTCTGATATCAGGACCTGAGCCGAAATCAAGTCAGACTCTCAACCGACTGAACCACACAGGCGCCCCGCATTTCTGACTTCTGCTGTGCATGGTATTTCATACCACGGAGATGAAGAACTTATTTCTTAAGGTTATGAAAACACAGCAATTGCACGCTGCCTCTAGGCTGTGCCACCATCTAAAAATTGCATCCACGCCTGATCTGTGTTGAAACAACCAAGCATTGTGTCTTGTTTGGATTAGCTCTGGTAGACACTTTTTATTCACACTCTTTTTTTTGTAAATGCTCAAATTGTTGCCTCTTGATCAGTGGGCATCCTAATTGTGGTTTTTCCGCTACTCTTCAGAACTTTCCAAGTGTACTTGCTCCTTGGCAAAATTATGTTCCAGAATAATGAATACTTACTGTTTCAGGCTATAACTTCGTTTAGTGGAAAAGAGCTTTAGAAACAAATTAAATGCTAATGGGTGCACTTAGGGCATTTCTGATGAGTCCTCACGTTACTATGTTGTCACTTTGGAGATAGAATTAAAGATACACGATTCTTATGAGTTGACATCGTTTTCTTTTTTCTTTCTTTATGTATACATTTTAGAGGGAGAGAGAGAATCTTAAACAGGCACCATGCTCAGCATGGAGCCCGACATGGGGCTCAGTCCCATGACCCTGGAGTCATGAGCTGAGCCTCAACCAAGAGTCAGACTCTCAACCTGAGCCACCCAGGCGCCCCGTTTTTAAATCTTGCCTTTATCCTACTACCTACTGATTTGAAAATATTTAGCCCCCATATTGTACTTTTTAAAAATTTTGTGAGCATGTGGTTATTCCCTAATCTTAAATTATGACTAAAGCTAATGTGTTATCTGTTCCCACAAAGATAAATCTAAAGTAAAACAGTAAGGTCGAGATCAACCCTGGTACTAACCGCACTAGTAAGTCACACTATTTAACATCACAGATGTCTTCAGTTGCAGTGCTCGGAAAATATCTCACTAATGAAGCACAGATAAATTACTTTGTTTTGAGTCACTTGTAATCATTTTTCCCCCTTCCTGCTTCTAAAAAGAGAATGGAACTTTTGACTCAGTAAAAGCGATTTGAAATTTTGTTAAGGACCAGAGAACCAGTTTCTATGTTTGAACTCCAAGTGTCTCTCAGTGGTTGAAATAGGGTCTTAAGGAGATTTGCATCAAATACAGCAAAAGTCTTATTCTTCCCCATCTAGGATTTTAGATATTTGAATACTCTTCTCAGAGAGTCAAGGTTTGGATGGTTTGGATGGCTAGCCTTCATGGAAACATTTCTGCATTACCTAATTAAATTAGCAAACACACCATATCTAGAGGTTAAACATGATTGAAGCTAAGAACTATTCGAGAGAATTAATCATTTGAGACATGTGAGTTACCTTTGATTTTTTTCATACCTTACAGAATTCTAAAAACATTTATCTGGAATAAAATAAAGGCAACTTTGAAGCCTCACAGATAGCAATAACCTAAGCCCATGGAAAATTTGCCAGACTAGTATCATTTTTGTCCAGTTTTACATGTTATTACCAACCCCTTTCCCCACCCCCACCCCCAAACTTCGAGGTTTCTTTTCAAGAAAGCAGCATTGGCATGTAATTGGACAGCATTCTGCTTATATTTTTCCTCCTTGGTAGAACTCTGAAAGTTTCCACTGTTGTTATGAATTTGATTTGCTTGTCTTTTATCTAACGATTGCATTCAGTATGTTTTGTTTTCTTTGCTTTTTCTACATTTGAAGTAATAGGAAATAAGGTGAGATTTCCTGGTGTCAACTTTTAAGAACTAAAGACAAGGTGGGGCTCCTGGGTGGCTCAGTTGGTTAAATGTCCAGCTTTGGCTCAGGTCATGTTCTCATGGTCCATGAATTCAAGCCCCGTGTCATAACAGCATAGAGCCTGGAGCCTGCTTCAAATTCTGTGTCTCCCTCCCTCTCTGCCCCTCCCCTGCTCACGCTCTGTCTCTCTCTAAAAAAAAAAAAAAAAATCTATATCTATAGATATAGATATATATCTATATCTATAGATATAGATATAGATATAGATATATATAAAACCAAAGACAAGATTTATTAAAACATCTTTTTAGGAGTACCTGGGTGGCTCAGTCAGTTAAGGTTAAATGTCTGACTGTTGGTTTTGGCTTGGGTCATGATCTCAAGGTTTGAGAGTTTGAGCCCTACATCAGGCTCTGTGCTGACAGCATGGAGCCTGCTTGGGATTCATTCTCTGTCTCTCTCTCCCTCCCTCCCTCTCCTGCTCATGTTCTCGCTCCCTCTCTCTCAAAACAAATGAATAAGCTTTAAATAAATGAATAATAATAAAGTGCCTTAACAAAACCACCTTTTTAGGCCAATGAATGATCATAGCTTCTAAAAGGTAGACAAGTTGACTTATGTGAATACTGTTTGCATTTTTGTCTACCATTCTTCAAGCATGGTTTTTGAGAGTGAGTTCAGTGGCTCTACTATGAATAACTGAAGAGCAGGAAGAGAGTTGATGCAGCTGATTTTAGTCTGAACTGAGTAATTGCTTCTAGATGCTGTTCTTTGAAATCAGCTTTATTGAGGTATGATTTGCCTACAGCAAAATGCACCCAGGGCAGTGGTAGTCAGGGTTGTTCATTTTCGAGTTCATGTGGAGGTTTAATAAATGTCATTGAAAATTACATTTAGCCTGAAGTTGCTATGTTATGTTCTGTTTCAGGCAGGATAGAGCTCTACTTGCTGGGGAGAATGCTCTAGATACAGAACATACTGAGGCCCATCTTATTTTAGAGTTCTCTGCAGTGACTGCCTGTTTCTAGCCAGTTCATTTCTCTTAAGAATTTCTTTCTCTGCTTTCCAACTTGCAGCTCATATGTGTTCATTCAGAGAAACATCTGGTATCCCAAGGCTTTTATTTTTGGTGGCAACTGAATATTTTAGAAACTCTTTTTGCATCACGGCCCCAGACATAATGTAGCTCAATTAATAAAGTACCATTTGCAAATGTGTGTAAAATACTTGGGTTTTGTTTGGGTATGGCTGAGTTCTCTGTGCAGGCTCTGTAAACACAAATTAGAATGTCTCTGGAAGCCATAGAAGTTCTCACGAAACTTCAGGAACGATGTCAGTTTTGCTGGTTATTGTATACCTAGCATGAAGCCTTACTGTAAACGCTGAAAAAAATGATCAGATGTATTTGCTTCTTAAACTGTCACTTGTATCTGGTTTATTAACATAGTAATTTTTTATTTAGAAATAAGCGACACAAAAATGTGAGCATTGCCCAAGTGATTTTATAATTTGTTTTTTATACATTCATGAAAATAGTGGATGAAAATCAATTTAGAGTTTGGATGAATAAAAACAGAGGATTAGATACAGTAAATGAAATTAAAGTACAAGAATAAATTATATGTCAGGACCTAATTGAGACTATCACATTATACATTTAAGTCAAGAATGAGAAATTGAACACATTTTCCAATTTGAAATATAAGGAGAGTTGGTGGGAAAAAGTAAATTGCTGTTAGAATTACCCAGTTGCAGTCTTTGCCTCTTAAAATTCAAATAACAGCTGTACTACATTTATAGAGAATAGTCTACTATTTATAGCTTGAGAACCGGTGTTATAAGTAACAAACTATGTATTTGGATATTTATAGACATTTTACTTCACTATTGCAGATACTCAGAAGTCTGATGTATCTAGGTTTTTTTTTTTTTTTAAGTATTTTTATTTATTTTGAGACGGAGAGAGGGCACAAGTGGGGGAAGGTCAGAGAGAATCCCAAGCAGGCTCTGCACCATCAGCACAGAACCCAATGCAGGGCTCGAACCCATGAACTGTGAGATCGTGAGCTGAGCTGAAATCAAGCGTTGGGTGCTTAACTGACTGAGCCACCCAGGCGCCCCTGATGTATCTAGTTTTCTTTCTTTCTTTTTTCTTTTAATGTTTATTTTTGAGAGAGAGAGACAGACAGACAGACACACACACACACACACACACACAATGCGAGCAGGGGAGGGGCAGAAAGAAAGGGAGACACAGAATCTGAAGCAGGCTCCAGACTCTGATATGTCAGCACAGAGCCTGACATGGGGCTCAAACTCACAGACAGCAAGATCTTGACCTGAGCCAAAGTCAGACACTTAACTGACTGAGCCACCCAGGTGCCCCTGTATCTAGCTTTTAATAGATAGTTGTGTACTATATAGAACCCCCCGTGCATCTATAGATATTCTTTAAATTGCAGGGAACATTTCTGCTAAGAGGAATGGAGGGCTAGAGATCAAAGTTTTCAGGGAAGAGTATTTGCAAACCATTTTGGTACCTTTTGAGGAATTTAAGTTGATTTGGTAATCATACAACAAGATTAACAGCTTGTAGAGGCAGGTGTCTATTATATGAAGGGCTTTCTGTGCCTGTGTCAGGTTATCGGACACAAGGCCGCTTCACTAATAGGGTTGATGACAGTTTTAGAGACAATTCACTATTGAAAATGTTCTCTGTGAATGTTTCTTGGAGGAAGACCAGCCCAAGACCTCAGAGTGTTCTTTGAAAGCTTTTTGAACAAGTGTACAAAGCCATTGTGATGGTGAACTTCATGACAGTGTGAACAGGAAGAAGAAATCTATTTAGCTGTTAGAAACTTCATACACATCATATCTTCAGATATTGTGATAACCCTGACACTGCCTTTGCTATTTCATTTAGGTATAACTTGCCTCCCTAATTAGATGGTCTTTTTTTTTTTTTTTTTTTTGATAATATGAGATCCTGTCTTAAATTTCATGTTTCCAACTTGGCTGTTCTTATAGTCCTAGGCACAGAGTAGATGATGGGTAAGACTTTGCTAATTAACTTGGAAAGGGAGGACCACAAACGGGTACCGCTGAGGACTGCATGGGTGATAGTCTTTGAAAGCGTGTGCACATGCAGGGTTTTCTGGACTTTATTCACAGTGGACCCATTTTGAAGGGCAGCATAGAGCAGTGGTTAAAGGCACAGGCTCCAGAGCTAGACTCTGAGGACAAATCCCAGCCTTTTCCCATACCTGCTACGTGAACCTGGACAAATTACCTGTCCTCTCCAAGCCTCAGTTTCCTCATTTGTAGATGAGGGTAACAATCCCTGTTTCCGGTGGATGTGAGGATTGCATGAGGTAACAACTGAATGTAAATCAGTTTGCCCTGTTTGCCATCCGCCCTCAAACTGCTAGACCGTAAGATTGAAAGCAGCGCCTACTTTTTAAAAATTATGTTAATCTGGAAAATACGGAAAATAAGGCAGTCTTTTCAGGCAAACCTGTAGACAAGAGTAGCAGTCACTATCAGTGGCATCATCTTTAAATATAGAAGACAATGATCCGTGTGATAAATAAACTTGCATGTGCTTAAGCAATGATGTAGATATGTGAACACCGGGTTGGCATATATTAGCTATTATTGTATGGAAACAGACTGCATTAAATTGGTGTAACTCAATCCTGGGGCTTTGCAAGGAGTCACAATAAACAGGGAAATGCTAACTTAGACACCTAACACGGATCTTTGATACATCATGACTTGTTTTTAGCTCTTCTCACATCCCAATAGACAAATCCGTAAGATTAGCTCTGTTGGTGTACTGAGGTAAGATAAATTTCAAACCAGAAGTGACCACTTCTTGTGTTATAAGCCATAAGTGTGCCCAAGAAAAGCACTTACTCAAGTATATTTGTGGACACTATAGGGCAGATTTTACTTGCTGTGTATGTGATTTGTTGAGCCAGATACCCAGATTGGTGTGAGGGGGAGAAAATCCACATGAAACTTTGCCTCAACAGTTACTCAACCATGCACTTCAGAAATGAAAGAAAGCAGAGTGGCCGTTCAGTGAATTGGTAGAATTGATTTGTTGTCATGTTTGTTTTATTTATTTTTTTAATGTTTATTTTTGAGAGAGCGTGAGCACAAGCGGGGGAGGGGCAGAGAGAGAGAGACAGACAGAATCCGAAGCAGGATCCAGGCTCTGAGCTGTCAGCACAGAGCCTGATGCAGGGCTCAAACTCATGAACTGTGAGATCATGACCTGAGCCGAAGTTGGACGCTTAACCAACTGAGCTACCCAGGCACCCTTATAGTCATGTTTAAATAAAAACAGGTGGAAGCCCAGGTTCTGGGTTCTAGTTCTGGCTCTGCCACTAATTGAAAGGACCCTGGGCAAGTAACTTAACGTCTGCAGAAACAGCCCCCGTCTATAAATTGAGGATGTCAGACCAGATCTTATCTAAGGCTTCTTGTGGATGTCACGTTCAATGAGTCTGAATTTAAAGAAATATATATAGAAGTCCTTGTAAAAACATATGCAGCTGGTAAGTGAGGTAAATATATTGACTACTAGAGTCAATATAATTCTACCTGTTGTAAAAATGTCTTAAGTATAATATAAAAGAAGATACAATATTGAAAAGAATATAAAATCAGATAATTAGGATGAAAGCTAAGAAAAATTTTCCTGAGTACATCTAATACTATATTTTAAATTATGCTGTATGTTGTACTTAAAATGGAATACTGGCAGGTTGCCTGGGTGGTTCAGTTGGTTGAGCGTCTGACTCTTGAACTTGGTTCATGAGATCGAGCCCCATGTCAGGTTCTTTGTTGACAGCATGGAACCTGCTTGGGATTCTCTCTCCCACTCTCTCTATACCTTTCTACTTGCATTCTCTCTCTCTCTCTCAAATAAACATTTAAAAAAAAATGGAATACTGGTAGCAGGCTTAGTAAGCTTCGTTTATGGAGCAACTTTTCGAAGTCTAAGGAACAAAGGGATCTGTGAAAACCTTAGGACCTACTCTGTCCCCCCAAGAAGAGTAGAGATGTAGCCCTTGGACCATAGGAGTTTATTACCTGCTCAAAGATGCTGATATGATTAATCATTTAGTTTTCCAGGAATTTTTGCAAATTCAGTTAAGTGATGGCTGTCACATAGTGGCTTTAAAGATTTTTATTGTTGTTATTTTTTCCTCTTGGTTATTAAGAGAATAAATGATAAACAAGGAACTCCTTCCTTCTCTTTTACTTCCTAAGGGGGATCACATTTGAAAGTTGGAGTATACCTTGAGAGAGAGAGAGAGAGGGAGAGAGAGAATGAATATGGGTATAATTCAGGCACCTGTGTGTATGTGTATATGCATGTCATTTTACAGAAGTAAAATCATCTATGGGAACTGTTCTTTAGGCTGCTTTTTAATTTAGGGTAATGCCTTCCTTTCCCTGTGAATGTGGCTGCCTCATACTTTGTTTTTAAAAGTGGACTCCACGTTAGCATGGAGCCCAATGTGGGGCTTGAATTCATGACCCTGAGATTAAGACCTTAGCTGAGGGGCGCTTGGGTGGCCCAGTTGGTTGAACATACGACTCTTGATTTTGGCTCAGATCATGATCCCATGGTCGTGGGATTGAGTTTACTCAGTGCAGAGCCTGCTTGGGATTCTCTGTCTCTCCCTCTGCTCCTCTCCCTTGCTTGTGCTCTTTCTCTCCCTAAAATAAAAATTAAAAATTAAAAAAGGCCATTTCCTTGATTTAAATAAATATAAATTATTTAAAAAACAAACAATCCTGAGCTGAGATTAAGAGTTGGACGCTTAACTGACTGAGCCACCCAGGTGCCACAGTGCCCCTAAACTTTTAAATACAAATTGCCAGATTGCTTCTAG
Organism: Acinonyx jubatus; assembly: GCF_027475565.1. Lineage (NCBI taxonomy): Eukaryota > Metazoa > Chordata > Mammalia > Carnivora > Felidae > Acinonyx > Acinonyx jubatus. Next base: position 138,414,206 of record NC_069385.1, on the reverse strand, counting down.
AAAAGTTGTACGTGAGGCGCCTGGGTGGCTCAGTCGGTTAAGCATCCGACTTCGGCTCAGGTCATGATCTCATGGTCCGTGGGTTCAAGCCCCGTGTCGGGCTCTGTGCTGACAGCTCAAAGCCTGGAGCCTGTTTCAGATTCTGTGTCTCCCTCTTTCTCTAACCCTCCCCTGTTCATGCTCTTTTTCTCTCTGTCTCAAAAAAAAATAAATAAATGTTAAAAAAAAAAAGAAAAGTTGTACATAAGCATTTTTTTTGAAGGTCTAAAAAATTTTATTTTGAGAGATAAAGATTTGATGGAAATGAAACCCCCAATGTTTAAACAACAACTAATGATGGCATAAATAAAATGTAGCATATCCGTACAATGGGATATTATTTGGCAATGAAAGGAATGAGGTCCTGATGCCTGCTACCACATGGAGGAACCTTTAAAACATGCTCAGTGAAAAAAACCAGTCATCAAGGATCGCATATTGTGATTCCGTTTATACGAACTGTTAGATACATTCACAGAGAAAGAAAGCAGGTGTTTGCCCAGGTGGGGGGGGTGGAGGTTGTGGGAAAATGGAGAGTGGACTGCAGATGGGTATGGGGTTCTTTTTGGGGTGTTGAGAATGCTTTACAGTTAATCAGGGTGATGACTGAGCAACTCTGTACTAAAAAACATCGAATTGTACTCTTCAAAAAAAATTTTTTTGATGTGTATCTATGTTTGAGAGAGAGGGAGAGAGAGAATGAGAGCGTGTGAGTGGGGGAGGGGCATAGAGAGAGGGAGACCCAGAATCTGAAGCAGGCTCCAGGCTCTGAGCTGTCAGCACAGAGCCCAACACAGGGCTCAAACTCACGAGCTGTAAAATCATGACCTGAGCTGAAGTCAGACGCTCACCTGACTGAGCCACCCAGGCACCCCTGAATTGTACAGCTTATAAATGGGAGGAATTATCTGGTATATGGATTATATTTCCATAAAACTATTTTTAAGAAAAAATGAAGCAGGATAACTTGCATCAGACACAGAATCTGAAGCAGGCTCCAGGCTCTGAGCTGTCAGCACAGAGCCCGAGGCGGGGCTTGAACCCACAGACTTGAGAGATCATGCCCTGAGCCGAAGTCAGATGCTTAACTGACTGAGCCACCCAGGCGCCTCTAAAATTAGGAAACTTTTAAAAGTCCTTCAGTAATTGGAGGCTTTTTTAGTGAATTGGTTAAGGGATATTTTTAATCTTTTAAGTATTTTTCGGATGTTTCATTTAAATTTGTTTAGGCATGATTAAAAGGATATTTGAGGATTATTAGACAAAGGTAGATTTCTAAGATTGAGAGGTGGTTGTTGCTTTGTAATTTTCTCAGATGCTCAACTGTCGAGTAAATAATGCTTTTGTTAAAATTCCATGGGGCACTCATCCAGAAAATAGGGTGTAAGAAAGGAATGTGTGTTTGTGTACATGTTCCATTATCTGTTGGTCCTGAAGAGTATAAGAAGGTAAATTTGACCAGTGAAATCCATAATTACAGTGCTTCATTGGGTAATCCATTAATAATAAATCATTTTATAACAGCACATGTATTTGGATAATTATATTTTTAATCCTCTGTTTTCCTAATGAGAAATAAAATTTGCACTCAGATTTGTTCAAATACCCTCTGGTTTCTTAGAATAGAATGAAATTACTCTCAGTTCTTTTCCTTCTGTGTTAGGAAGCAGAGATTTGTAATTTCGTATTTACAGAGATCAACAGAAAAAAATCGGATACCCCACACTCTCAGACTCTGCCAGATGTAATTTACATTTGAACAAGGATTTACAAAAGAATGGGATTAAGTTAAACAATTAGAGCAGTATGCTACAGACTATATCCTAGGAAAACTATTTGGGTCAATAGTTTTTGTTTTCAACAGACTCTTGCATTGTGACTGCCCAGTAAATTGGTTGTAATTAATAATTGTCTGAGTGGAAGTCTTTGTTTAGGAAGACGGGAGCTACTAATGTAAGTTTGTGACTGCATTTTGTAGGAATGTATCGTGTTGGGTAATCAGGGAATTTTATTAATATAAAACCCATCATAATTTTTACTTTTAAAAGTTCATCAGTAGTATGTTTGTCATCCCTTAACTGTGTTTAGTTTTAGGCTCTTTGTTTGTCATTCTTTAGGCGTAAAAGCTTGAGTTGGCACTTTTGAAAAAGTTTTATATGCAGTATTATGACAACGTGTAGTGCAGAGTATTTTAAACTGGGGTCACTGAACCCCCTGAAATTAAATCTAAAATGATGTGTTTGTGGACGCATGTGCAGTTTCCAAGGGCAGAAGTTCATATCTTCGATGAAAATTTCCCAGGTCTCCACAACTCTAGAAAATTAAGAACACTGGTCTAAGGTATGTTTTATGGTTGTATTTAGAAGTATGGTTTTCTTTTTGTATCCACCCCACTTTCCCGTCCTTAGGAGATCTGCATTAGCAACAAAGTGCATTAGGGACCTGCACACAGCCAAGGTCTCTGGACTGTCACAGTTTTTCATACTAAAGCGCTGAAACATAGCAGCAGCTGCCCATTATTTCTCTAATCACTCAGTAGCCAGAATTAAAATGTTGTGGGTGGCTTTAATTCATATCAAGAAGGCTTTTGTGGTTACTATAATAAATATTAAGCAGAACCCTCCCCAAAGTCACTGGTCACATGCTTTGTCTCACTAGTAATTAACTTATCAATGAGCTAGGGTACACGGTGGGGACTTTTTTGTAAAAGATTTATACAATGGCAAACCAGGGCACGATAAATTTTTTTATACAAAGTGCCATTTTGACCCAGAGGAGACTAATGTAAATTTCTAATGAGCCATGATGTAGGGTGGTAGCCGAGTTTCTGCATCTCCTTTGAGATGACACACACTCGTGTGTCATCTGCTCTTGTTTTTCCTTAGGTCATTTTGTACATTGTTACATTTGACTTGTGTATTCATATCGAATGTGCTCTTGTAAAGCAAGAGGCTGCGTATCATTGGGGGAAAGGATCTATTAGAGTGTGGATTTTGCTTTAAAAGAGCTGATCTTTGCAGTCTCTTGGGCAGCCCTTCTCTACCATAAAAGGTATTATCCAAAAGGTGTCAAGTTTGGGAACAAAAGCCTTTCCCTTAAGTGTTCCTGCAGCATAACTTACTTTTGCTTTAGAAAATCGACAGTGTTGGGGGAGTGAATCGATCTCTGTCATTGTTTTCCGAAGCTGGGAGACATTGGCTGTTTGTATTTCTTCCCCAACAAAACCAATATTCTTTTTGGACAGAGATGTGTGAATCTACAGCGTCCTCTCTCAAAATGCCACCCTTCTGCTGCCATGAGAAACCACTTCCCTACTCACTGACAATTCGTTTGAGCCATGACGCTTAGACAATGAAGTCAAGCGTCAAGCCTGCTCTGGTGCCTTAGTGTGGTCATTCCAGCATCTCTTGGTCTGAGACTGGTAGGGAGCAGGTAATTCAGTTATGTGATTCTTTATAATGTTAAAAAATGATTAGGATAAAGGCAGGGGCCCCTGGGTGGCTCAGTTGGTTAGGCGTCCAGCTTTGCCTCAGGTCATGATCTCGTGGTCCATGAGTTCGAGCCCCGTGTCGCTCTGTGTCAGGCTTTGTGCTAACAGCTCAGAGCCTGGATGGAGCCTGCTTGGGATTCTGTGTCTCCCTCGCTCTCTGCCCCTCCCCCACTCACTCTGTCTCTCCCTCAAAAATAAATCAACATTAAAAAATTTTTTTTTAAAAGAATAGGATAAAGGCATAAAAAGTGTATTCTCAGTATCAAATGGTGTTTCCTGTGCTGAGGTTTTAGTCTTTCCTTAGGCACCTGTTTTATTATTATTATTATTATTATTATTATTATTATTAATTTTATTTTTTAAAATTTACATCCAAATTAGTTAGCATATAGTGCAACAATGATTTCAGCAGTAAATTCCTTAGTGCTCCTTACCCATTTAGCCCATCCCCCCTCCCACAACCCCTCCAGCAACCCTTAGTTTGTTCTCCATATTTATGAGTCTTTTCCGTTTTGTCCCCCTCCCTGTTTTTATATTATTTTTGTTTCCCTTCCCTTAAAGTCCTCATGTGAATGAAGTCATATGATATTTGTCTTTCTTTGACTAATTTCACTTAGCATAATACGCTCCAGTTCCATCCATGTAGTCGCAAATGGCAAGGTTTCATTCTTTTTGATTGCCGAGTAATACTCCATTGTATATTTATGCCACATCTTCTTTATCCGTTCATCCATCGATGGACATTTGGGCTCTTTCCATACTTTGGCTATTGTCGATAGTGCTGCTATAAACATTGGGGTGCACGTATCCCTTAGAAACAGCACACCTGTATCCCTTGGATAAATGCCTAGTAGTGCAATTGCTGGGTCGTAGGGTAGTTCTATTTGTAATTTTTTGAGGAACCTCCATACTGTTTTCCAGAGTGGCTGCACCAGCTTACATTCCCACCAACACTGCAAAAGAGATCCTCTTTCTCCGCATCCTTGCCAACATGTGTTGTTGCCTGAGTTGTTAATGTTAGGCATTCTGACAGGTATGAGGTGGTATCTCATTGTGGTTTTGATATGTATTTCCCTGATGATGAGTGATGTTGAGCATTTTTTCATGTGTCGGTTGGCCATCTGGATGTCTTCTTTGGAGAAGTGTCTACTCGTGTCTTTTGGGGCAACTGTTGTAAAAAATTTTTTGTTACCTTGGAAAAAATGTGAAGTTGTAAGAATCGCAGAGTTCCACATTTTAAATCTTTTTTTGTTGATTTGCTTTCTCATTATTCAGAATATATGTATACACACACAGTTTATCTTTGAACCCCTTGGGAGTAGGTTGCAAAAATCATAGCCCTTTACCCCCTTAATACCTAAGGGCATATTTTCTACGCATATAACAAACTTTAGAAAGCTTAACAAAATTTGAAATTTTGAAGTTAAAGGAAGAGCCTGAAAACAAAACAAAGTAGCTAGCCTTAATTATTATTTATGTACAATTTTGCTAAAATAAATTTGTTCTCTTTCGGTTGATCTTCCTAAATAGAACTGTTTAAATCTCCTTTGAATTTTTCTGAAACATTGTTTATATAATAAAGGAGTGTATCATTTATCTGTTTGGTTTCAGCAGTTACGAAACAACTTAGGCACCTTGTATCAGCACCCAGTTTGTACTTTTGAAGCTTCTCCTGTGGCATTCTCAACTCCATTCCTTTTCATTGCCCCGAAAGGAAATTACGATTCTGAATTTTATATATTTCTTTCTCTTAGTTTCCTTTGTAATTTAACTACTTTTGATTTTATGTTTGCCTGGTTTTAATCTTTTTTGCAAATGGAACGATAGATACTCTTTGCACTTTCCCCCCACTTTATTTGCCCAGCTTTTGGGAAGATAGCTGTATTAAGGTACAATTTACATACAATAAAATGTACTGATTTTAGGCATACAGTTTGAAGGGATTTGGTGAACGTATGCCATTGTGCAACCAACTCCACAGTTAACTTTGGTTTTGAGAGTCATTTGTCCACGTTGATTCATGGCACAGTAGTTCATTCACTTTGCTGTTGTATGGCATTCCATTGTGTGACCCCAATACAGTTTATCCTTTTATTGTTTAGGCAGCTTCCAGGTTTGGACCTTTACGAGCAATGCTACTGTGAACATTGGGGTTGCTGGAGGGTAGGATAGGTGCGTGTTAAACTTTACTGTATATGTATATGTGTATGTGTGTGTGCGTGTATATATATGTGTATGTATAGGTGTATATGTGTGTGTATGTATATATATGTGTACATATATATATGTGTATGTACACATATTATATAAAACTGTTTTCCAAGATGGTTATATCCCTACCAGAAGTAATATGGTAATGGAGCTACTTATGATAATGATACATATTATCAGACTTTAAAATTTTTATCAATTTGGAGCCTATGAAACACTGTCTCAATTGTGATTTTAATTTGCATTTCTTTCAGAACTAACAAGATTGAACATATTTCCATGTATTTATTGGCTGGCTGTTAATTTGCTTTCTTTTTAAAAGTACCTGCTCATTTTCTGCCCATTTTGCTCATTTTTTGCCTTTCTCTAATTGATTCATAGGAGTTATTTACATACTGTACATTATTCTTTCATCATATGCAAATATCTTTTCCCAGCTGTGGTTTCTCTTTTCACTTGATTTTCATTTCTTTTGGTTATCACAAGTTCCAATTTTAAAAATACTCAAATCTGGGGACACCTAGGTAGTTCAGTTGGTTGAGCATCCAACTTCAGCTCAGGTCATGATCTCACAGTTTGTGAGTTTGAGGCCTGCATCGGGCTCTGCACTGACAGCTCAGAGTCGGGAGCCTGCTTTGGGTTCTGTGTCTCCCTCTCTCTCTCTGCCCCTTCCCTGCTCATGCTCGCACATGCTCTGTCTCTGTCTCTCTCAAAAATAAAGAAAATGTTGAAAAAAATTAAAAATACTCAAATCTAGGGGCACCTGGTTGGCTTACTCGGAAAAGTATGTAACTCATGATCTCGCGAGGTCATGACTTCGAACCCCAGGTTGGGTGTAGAGATTACTAACAAAAAAAAAAAAAAAAAAAAAAACTTAAAAAAAAAAACCCCAAATCAACCCTTTACCTTTATTTAAGGTTAATAATGTCTTGTGTCTTGTTTTAAAAAGTTTTTTTGGTATCCAAAGGTCATAAAAGTACTCTCGTGTGTTTTCTTCTACAAATTTTAAAGTTTTGCACTTTGCATTTAAATCCTTGAAATGGATTTTTGAAAATACAGCATGAAGTAGGGATTCATCTTCCCTCCATATAGATAACCTGTTGCCCCAGCACTGTTTACTGATGGCACAGCCTTTCTCGCTGATCTGGGATAGGAGCTCTGTCATATCAGTTTTCCAGATAACTGAGGATCATTTTCTGAGCTCTTGACTCTGTTTCAGTGTTGGGGTTGTCTATCCCTGGGGCAGTACCACTCTGTCCACATTACTGATCACTGTGAGACCAGCCTCCCCGCTGTGTTCTTCTCTCCGGATGGCTTGGTCCTTAGTTAGATTTCCATTTAGAAACCATCTTATGGTTGCATTGGGTATATAACTCAATGTGGAAGGAACGGACTTCACAGTACTGAATTTCCTAACCCAAGAATATGGTATCTCCCTCATTTATTTTCTTTAATAGTAGAAATTTTACATTTAAAAAGTCTTCATAAAGTTTTTATACAACTTTTGTTAGATTTGTACTCAGGTCCTTAAAAATAGTTTTGTTAATTGTAAGTGGTATCTTGTAAAAAACTTTTATATTCAAGTATATATATGGGGGGGAGAGGGAATATGATACGTGTATTTTTTTGTATAAATGTACAGTTTACTTAATTTTAAAACTAAACACCAGAACCCAAATCAAAAACCACAATGTTAGCTGCTTCCGAGAAGCCTTCCTTAGGTTCCCTCTGGATTACTGCCTTTCTCCAGGGTCCAGCACTGTCCTAAGTTCCAAAGCGGGGGTAGTAAACTATAGCATATGCTTTCTTCTGTGTCTGGCTTCGTTGGCTCAGTATTGCTTTTGTGAAGTCTGATTTGTTGTTGTAGAGTGTTTATTCTCATTGCTGTGGAGTAATCAGTTCTGTGAATACACCACAGGGAGTCAGTTTAAGTCCCGTTTCCCCCCGCCCCCCCCCTTTTTTTTATAATGTTTCTTTATTTTTGAGGGGGTGGGGGGACAGAGGATCCAAAACGGGCTCTGCGGTGACAGTAGCATGCCTGATGCAGGGCTTGAACTCATGAACTGCGAGATCATGACCTGAGCCGAAGTCGGAAGCTCAACTAACTGAGCAACCCAGGTGCCTCCAAGTTGCATTTTCTGAGTCTTTTTCTGTGGTAGCTTAGAAATTCTGTTGGCTTTAGTATATACTGACTTTTATTGGCAGTTAGCTTTGCTAAATTCTCATTAATTCTAGTATCTCTTTGCAGATGGTTTTGGACTCTATAGTTTGTTGATATTGATATTCTGGTTTTATTTTTTCCTGATTCTTTAAAAAAAATTTTTTTTTAATATTCATTTTTGAGAGAGAGAGCATGAGTGGTGGAAGGGGCAGAGAGAGAGGGAGACACAGAATCCGAAGCAGGCTCCAGGTTCTGAGCTGTCAGCACAGAGTTCAACCCCTGATGCCGGGCTCGAACTCACAAGCTGTGAGATCATGACCTGAGCCAAAGTCAGACGCTTAACCTGAGCCACCCAGGCGCCCTTCCTAGTTCTTACAGCTTTCATTTCTTTGGATTGAGATAAGAAACCAGCATAAAACAAGTCCGATATAAAAATAATTGGATATATATTTTATGAATAAGTTATTTAGGTTTTTTGGAAGTGAAATTGAGTTGGAATTTCTAGTGTACTTTTTATGGCTCTGGGGTTCTGCTGCCTTCCAGTGTCTGTGAGGTTTGGGAGGACTGAGACCAAGGGTCCCCCCTGCTTTGTTCTTGACCTCCAGTTCTTGAGTATGAATTTTTTGTGTGGTCTTGATGAGCTGTCACAATTGGTTAATCTCTTAGTTTATCAGTGCACTTGGATATCCAAATGATGTAGGAGGGTGGTAATTTGTTCTAGCATATATGTTTGTTTTTTAATAGGGGTGCCTGGGTGGCTTAGTCGGTGAAGCGTCCGACTTCGGCTCAGGTCATGATCTCACGGTTGGTGGGTTCGAGCCCTGCATGGGGCTCTGTGCTGACAGCTCGGAGCCTGGAGCCTGCTTCGGATTCTGTGTCTCCCTCTCTCTCTGCCCCTCCCCTGCTCATTCTCATTCTCTCTCTCTCTCTCTCTTTCTCTCTCTCTCTCTGTCAAAAATAAATAAACATAAAAGAAAAAAAAATTAATTGAAAATAGGTTTGGGGCATACTGAACCCAGGAAGGCAAACGTCAGTTCCACTCTTTTGGGTCTGCACCTGGAGGGCTCTAGTGTCTATGTGTCAGTTGAAACTCCTCCTAGAAAACAGAGTGGGATTTTAAGAGAAAGTTAAAGTCACAAAAAGTCTTGAATCATATATCAGGTGATTTCTCAGAAGATGACAGTGATGAAGGCAGTAAGTTTCACCTGGGAAGTCAGGGGATTTTTTTTTTTTTTTTAATCTACAAATTAAAGCTGGAGCGATGACCCTGTGTACAAATGTAATTATAGCCTGGGATTCCAAGTATTGAGAGACATCCTTAATAAGTATGTGATGATTCAAAAAGCATATCTTTCCAGCTCATGATTCCTTTTTCCTTTCTGTTGAGAATGGATGCGGGGAAGTGATATACAACGCAGTTGGTGATCTCTTTACTGGTGTGCGTTTTACAAAACTCCCTGCGTTAACTGTGCTGCCTTCTTTCTGTAACATGGTATCCATGGTGGGGGGACTGTCCAGAGACATCCCTGTAAGATGCCCAAGCATGTCCGTCCCGCTCTGTGGAGTTCTAAGCCACCAGGTGTCAGCAGTATTTGTTTCTAAATTATGGAACTCAATTAATATTTAAATTGAATTGATGGAATCTGAACTCAGAAAGATGCACTTTCTATGAAGGAATCAGTGCAGGTGTGGTCTCGAAATGTGGCTTCCAGATCAGCAACAGCAGTACCCTCTGGGAACTTGTTAAAAATGCAGCTTCCTGGGCCCCACCTACGGAATGAGAAACCTCTGGGGGAAAACTCTACAAATCTGTGGTTTTTACCAAGCCCTCCGGGTGACTCTGAAGTGTTAACATTTGAGAACCACTATGCTAACAAATACTATGTTTGAATGAAGTACAGGAAGGAAAGGATGATAAAAGTACAGGAGGGTTCTGCACTCAGTTTGTCAAAGATGTTTTCGTTTCTGATGCTCTTTAAAGAAACAGAAACCAAAAATTAACACTGCATCATGGTGAGGTGTATGTAGAACTCCATTCAGCAGACCATTCTCAAAGAAATGGCCTTTGCCTCCAGATCTATGGATTGGTTGAATAAATGAACTTATATATGATCTAAATGAACATTAAAATGCTTAAAAATAGGGGCGCCTGGGTGGCTCAGTCGGTTGAGCGTCCGACTTCGGCTCAGGTCACGATCTCGCGGTGCGTGAGTTTGAGCCCCGCGTCGGGCTCTGTGCTGACAGCTCAGAGCCTGGAGCCTGTTTCAGATTCTGTGTCTCCCTCTCTCTGACCCTCCCCTGTTCATGCTCTGTCTCTCTCTGTCTCAAAAATAAATAAATGTTAAAAAAAAAAATTTAAAAAAATGTTTAAAAATACAAGTGTTGGCATTTACGATTCCCCACTTTAATTTGCTTCTTCCACTTGCTGTCCAGCTGCCAAAGCCTGTCCATAACTGAGGAGGGCTTTGTGCTGATTAATTTAAGAACTGGGACTGATATGTATCCAGGGAATGATAGCCCAGGGTCAGCCAGTGTCTGGTCTGAAATACCTCATTTAATCCTTACAGCAACTTTTATGACATGGGTACCCATTTAAAAAAAATTTTTTTGGGGGCGCCTGGGTGGCGCAGTCGGTTAAGCGTCTGACTTCAGCTCAGGTCACGATCTCGCGATCCGTGAGTTCGAGCCCCGCGTCGGGCTCTGTGCTGACAGCTCAGAGCCTGGAGCCTGTTTCCGATTCTGTGTGTGTCTCTCTCTCTGCCCCTCCCCCGTTCATGCTCTGTAAGGACCGAGAGAGACAGACCGAGAGAGACAGACCGAGAGAGACAGACCGAGAGAGACAGACCGAGAGAGACAGACCGAGAGAGACAGACCGAGAGAGACAGACCGAGAGAGACAGAGCATGAACGGGGGAGGGGCAGAGAGAGAGACACACACAGAACTGGAAACAGGCTCCAGGCTCTGAGCTGTCAGCACAGAGCCCGACGCGGGGCTCGAACTCACGGATCGCGAGATCGTGACCTGAGCTGAAGTCAGACGCTTAACCGACTGCGCCACCCAGGCTCCCCCATGGGTACCCATTTTAGAGATGGGGTGGGGCTCATATTTGAAGATTGTACAGATAAGTAAATGGCAGCACCAGAATTTAAACCTAGATTTGCTGTAGGTCATTGTGCTGGTGGCATAGTGTAAATGTCATGAACAGAAATATGTATGTTGATAGAGAATGCTTTGCATCATTTAGTATAAAGAGAACAAGTGATTTAGTGTCTGTGGTGAGGCCTTCTAGTTCTGACCATGGGCTTTCCCCTGCCCCAGCATTTCCAGTAATGATGTACATAATAGTATATGCACAACCCCCCTTTTTCTGAATCCTGTGTATTCTGAGTTTCTGCTGTATTTCACTGTGTATTGAGAATCAAAGCAAAAAGTAAATGTATTAGTTTGCTAGGACTACCATAATAAAGTATGTACACTGTGTGGTTTAAATAACAGAACTTAATTTTCTTACAGTCCTAGAGGTTAGAAGTCTCTGAGGCCCCTCTCTAGCTTGTCGATGCCTGTCTTCTCTCTGTGTCTTCAGATTGTCATCCCTCTGTGCGTGACCGTGTCTTGATCTCTTTTGTTACAAGGACACTGATCATATTGGATTAGGGTCCACCCTAATGGCTTCATTTTTAATGTAAAATGAAAATGTAAAAAGCCTCTTTAAAGACCCCATCTCCAAATCTAGTCATGTTCCGAGGTACAGGGGGGTTGGGACTTCAATATATGAATTTAGTGGTGGTGGTGAGGCACAGTTAAGCCTTTAATAAACAGCTAAGATGTTTTTAGGTAATTAGTTCCTCCAGAAGGTCAAGATCTTTGATTTGAGATTTGAATGCCCTTGACTTCTCTTTCTTTAATATAATTAGACCAGAGTTCATGGAACCAGGCTGTTTGAAATCCAAGTGAGAGCAAACCAGCTTCTTAATGGGTTTTAGGAGAGTAATATATTTGAGTAGCAGAATAGATTCCATCCTTCACAGACCAATTAAAGCCTCTTTGATGATTTAGAATCACAGATGTTAATCCTAGCCAATTAAAAAGTTTGTCATAAAAAACTGCTAACTTCAGGAATTCTAGTGATAGGGGGAAAAACTTGTAGGACTTGAAATGCAAATAATCCTGTTTTTACATCAAGTTAATTATGCAGCCATCACTCCCAACTCCTGCCTTCAGCTGTATTTTCCATACCCTCCTGTGAGATCTCCTGAAAACCCATCAGTTAGCTGTGTCTGGTAAGGGGCTATGGACATTCGTGCTTAATTCTACTTGTGCATCTTGAAAGAGGAGAGAAACAGTGATTACAAAGACAAAGCATGCACTTTGTAGGATTGATTTTTGACCCCTAGTTGGGGGTGAATCTGTATAGGTTCACTAGCAGTATTTTCCTCCCCATATGTAAAGTCAGTGAAACAGTAACTCTTTATCCGTAATGAATAATTTGCATGCTAATCCCCTGTTACTCCCTGTGGCTCCTGGACCACCAGCATAAGCATTCCCTGGGAGCTTGTTAGAAATGCGGAATCCCAGTCCCCAGCCGAGATTTGGTGGATTGAAATCTGTATTATTTTTTTAATTTTTTTACATTTATTTATTGTTGAGAGAGAGAGAGAGAGACAGTGCATGAATGAGGGAGGGGTAGAGAGAGAGGGAGACACAGAAACCGAAGCAGGCTCCAGGCTCCGAGCTGTCAGCACAGAGCCCGACGCGGGGCTTGAACTCACAGAACCGTGAGATCATGACCTGAGCCGAAGTCGGACGCTTACCCGACTGAGCCACCTGGGTGCCCCTGAAATCTGTATTTTAACAAGATTCCCAGGTAATTTGCATACATATTCAAGCGTCAGAAGGACTGCTCCAGATGTTGGTAGTAGCAGGACTTTAACTGAACTTTTTATTAAAAAATATTCAGCAGTGCATTTCCTCTCTGTTTTTTGCTCCGGTGTTCACCCCAGTTGGTCTAGGCAGAATGCTGAAGACCTCTCTCTGGCTCATCACTTACCAACTGCATAACTTCTTCAATTTCCTCATTTCCAAAGAGGATATAGGACCTAGAGCTGAAAGATTGAAGGAGTAAACTAGGTAGTATTCTTAGAACAGGGCTGGGCGCACTAAGTTCAGTCATGTGGACTTTTGCTGTTATTATCCTTATTAATTATTACCACCACCGTTACTGCTGCCACTACCACAGCCAAGCCAAACAGCAGTTACTTAGTCTAGGGGAATGCCTACTGCAGAAGCAGTCATGGTAATAAATGTTGCCATTACTTTACGATGAACCGTTCTCACCATGAATACAGATGTCATACCAACCCACCAGATTATTTACCCGAACTTCTAATTTAAAAAAAAATTTTTTTTTAGTGTTTATTTATTTTTGAGAAAGACAGAGTGCGAGCTGGGGGGCGGGGGGGCTGAGAGAGGGAGACACAGAATCTGAAGCAAGCTCCAGGCTCTGAGCTGTTAGCACAGAGCCCAACGTGGGGCTCGAACCCACGAACCATGAGACTATGACCTGAGCCGAAGTCGGACGCTTACCCGACTGAGCCACCCAGGCGCCCCACTTCTAATTTTTTTTTTGAAGTAGTCTCCGCTGCCATCATGGGGCTTGAATTCGTGAGTCTGAGATTAAGAGTTGCACACTTTATCGGTTGAGCCAGCTAGGTGCCCCAGTTTACCTGAACTTTATTTATTTATTTGACCTGAACTTTTAAGTCCCTCTTTGAAACACTCACAGGACTGTAACAAAATATTTAAAAGCTTAGAGGAGAAAAAGTCCCCATGAGCCATCCATTTTTTTCCCGTGCCTATACACCATGAAGAAACTAAAGAAGAAACTCAACCTCTGTGTTTTAGTCAGAAGTTCTTTGTTTAACAGAAACCATTGTGTCCTCAGCAGCAAAGCCCTAGCTGGGAATAGTTAATGCGTGGGTGCGTGCGTGCGTGTGTGTGTGTTAAAGCCAGCAATCCAGAGGCCTGGGCTCTGGTACTATCTGCCATTGGCTTGCCATGTGGACCTGGACAGGTTACATGTATGTGAAATGAGATTGGACTGGATCATTGCTGGTAATCTGTAATCTTGTGAGTGCATGTAGCATTCCAGTATAGCCCCTGTGAGACTTCATTTCCATTTCAAATGCTTAAACTCTCAGCCTCTAAAGAAGATTGCATTCAGTGACGGCAAGAGGGTTGAAAAGTAAGCTTGCGCTGGGATGGCCTTGAGGAGCTATTCTAAATAAAAACAAATCAGATATAACTTAACATTTCTTTGTTAGGTTACACTGAAGTATATCATCACTGCTTTGCTGGATGTTGGATTTCAGATATCCTAAAACATCTGTTACTAAGATATGCACCAGAATGTCTTATGTGTTCCTTGCAGGAAATATTGTTTATAGATGTCTTCTGTTGTTTTAATGTTGTTAATATGTAGCAGATGCGCGGAAGGGGTGCAGGGGAGAGGATGGTGAAAGCATCTTGGAGCACCTTAGAGTTTTTCCAAGATTTAAATTGGCTTCTCTTTGAATTTTTATTCTGTTGGCCCAAATAATGGAGGTCTTTAAGAAGACGGAATTTGTGCCAACCTGCTTGCCTAGCAGTTGCATGTATAATAGGGTTAAACGGCTCTTGTCTTTATCATCATGGGGTTTTTGACATGCACGGCTATAAAAATTTCATGAGAGTGATTGACTAAATTGAGCTGGTTTTACAGGATGGGTAAATAAAAATTAGCTGAGTACATCCCATGTATAAAAACACTCCCCGCTCTTTGCTGGGTAAGATGTAGCCTCCAAAGGAGTTAGTTCTAAGGACTCTAAGTTTCAAGATAATGATTCAAGGAAAATCTACATATGGCAAGAGGAAGGAAGAAGGGGATTTTTTTTTTCTTAAGGTACTATATTGAATCCATTATAGCTCAGAAAACTGAGATACTAGTTTCTGACATTTCAGTGAGATTTCGTTGCCAAATTTCCAGGGGAAAAGGATATTTGAAAGTTAATGTTCCTTTATTCTTTGCACGAAGTTTGTTTTAGATCAAGTCACAAGCATATGTTTCAAGGCTGCCATAGTATAATAAGTGATCTTCCTCATTAGGTGAAAGGGTCAAATTTCCTCATCTTTCAGGACCAGTGTATGTGTTTCCTCTTCATAAAGACCTTTGTGATTTCTTCTTCTGGGAGCAATGCCTCTACCCTCCGAACTTAGGAGCACTTCAGACCTTTCTTACCGCATTGATCACGCTTTATGTTATTTTTCCATTTTTGTAAGCTGGTTTCATTACCCTCCCTCTCTTCCTTCCTTACATCCAATATGTCTTTGTTGAACACCTACTATGTGTCAGGTACTGTGCTTTAATCTCTAACTGGATTGAAATCTGTTTAAGAGCAGGTTGTCCATTCTTACAGTGGACAACCAGTAGTCCGATGAATACTGACGCTTGAGGTGCTGACGTCCATCTCTAGAATTCTGTAATTTCACTTCTCAGAAGCCTGACCAGGTCACCCCAGCCGTCCATTAAAAAAAATTTTTTTTAATATTTATTTATTTTTGAGAGAGACAGAGACAGAATGCGAGTAGGTTAGGGGCAGAGAGAGAGGGAGACCCAGAATCCAAAGCAGGCTCCAGGCCCCGAGCTGTCAGCACAGAGCCCGACGCGGAGCTCGAACTCACAAACCGTGTGATCATGACCTGAGCTGATGCTGGACGCTCAACCGACTGAGCCACCCAGGTGCCCCTCGGCTGTCCATTTAAAAGGCATCTTTGCATCCCATAACTGTAGGAAGAGACCTTTTGTGACTTTTTGAAAACAACACAGTTGGACATAGTGTGCCTTCAGGGGTATGGACGTGCTCCTGCAAGTTAGGTTCGTTCAGCAGTTACAAGAAGAAACGTCTATAGAGGATGAAGGAGCAAAATAGCTAAAGGTCACTGCTAATAGCCCTGAGGTCACAATGCAGTCCCTATTGAGACTGTGCTTCCTGTTGGGTTTAGGACCAGCCAGTGATAACAGCTCTTGGAGTTTCCAGAGACTCCCGTTGCTCTTCTCCACTGTGGATCGTTGGTGGCCAGTCCTGAATTCAGACTCCCTTTTCCTTTCCTCTGGAAACTTAGAACTTTCTAGTTGCTGCTACCCATTTTTTTCGGAGGAGATGCAAACACATAAACGCCTGTATAAGCCTGCTTCCTGGAAATTCCATTATGCTTGTCAAAACGAAGACTACATCTTAAAAAAAAAAAACCCTTTTTTTTATTTAAAAAAATGTTTCTTTTTTTTTTTTTTTTCCAACGTTTTTATTTATTTTTGGGACAGAGAGAGACAGAGCATGAACGGGGGAGGGGCAGAGAGAGAGGGAGGCACAGAATCGGAAACCGGCTCCAGGCTCCGAGCCATCAGCCCAGAGCCCGACGCGGGGTGAGGGAGGGAGGGAGAAGGAGAGAGGGAGAGGGAGAGAGGGAGGGAAGGAGAGAGATGAGGGAGGGAGGGAGAGGGAGAGGGAGGGAGGGAGAGAGGGAGGGAGAGGGAGAGGGAGAGAGAGAGGGAGGAAGGGAGAGAGAGAGGGAGGGAGGGAGAGAGGGAGGGAGAGGGAGAGAGAGAGAGAGAGAGCGGGAGAGAGGGGGAGAGGGAGAGACCCTACTGCTTTACTGAAAGTTCGGGGCCCTGTTCCAAATGAGTAATTCCACTTTTTTAAAGCCTCATGTATCCTAATCAGGTAGTGTAAATTGGCTTTTGAATTTTGAAGTCAACCCGTGTTTTGTTACACACCTGTATAAATCTAAGAAGATACAAGTTTTTGTTTACAAGTTTCAGTCTTCTAAAACTGTCAACGGTGAGGGGGCCTGGGTGGCTCAGTCAGTTGAGCATCTGACTCTTGGTTTTGGCTTAGTTCATGATCTCGCCGTTCATGAGTTGGAGCCCCGCGTCCCGCTCTGCGCTGACAGTGCGGAGCCTGCTTGGGTTCTCTCTCTCTCTCTCTCTCTCTCTCTCTCTCTCTCTCTCTCCCTCTCTCCCTCTCTCCCTCTCTCCCCCCCTCTCTCTGCCCCTCCCCCACTCATGCTTGCTCTCTCGCTCTCAAAATAAATAAATAAATTTATTTTATTAAAAAAGTAAATAAAACTGTTAAGGGTGGTCTTCTGCCCGCCCTCCCTTCCCTTCCGTGTCATTTACAGATGAGGGGAAGAGCCTCGAATTTTGAGAGAATTGAAATTCTCTCTCCTTTTTGGAGTTGGTATGCAGAGGTTCATGGACTTGCCAGGGTAGTAATTCTTACCACCAGCTGTGTGTTAAAATCACCTGGGTACTTAAAAAAAAAAAATACTCCATACAGGCTGGACCGCACAGTTCTGAGCTTCTGATCACTTGGTGAGGACAGAATACCCAGCCGCCTGCCAGATTGTCTGCCCAGGTTTCTCTGGGCTCCCCTCCCCCCAGCAGAGCTGGAGCTGAGCCAGGGGTTGGGGGGTGCACTGAATTTCCCTCATTGAGCCCCTGGGGCTCAAGGCTTCGCTGCCTCCTGCTGCCTTGGGCCTCAAACTGGCTATCCTTAGCAGGAATTTATCTGCCAAGGACAAGAGGAGGTTATGCAGAAACCATGATTTTTCTCAAGAGAATGTTTCTTTAGTGTCTGTGATGTTTATTCAGGAGAGTGACCAATTTAAAAGAAAGGGATTACTAAGGCATTAAAATGTTCATTGTCGAAAATTTGAGAGCTATAGAAAAGCACAGACAAGAAAAAAAATATATGTATATTTCTTTTTTCTTAAGTTTTTTTTTTTTTAATGTTTATTTATTTTTGAGAGAGAGATTGATAGAGTGTGAGCAGGGGAGGGGCAGAGAGAGAGAGAGACAGAATCCGAAGCAGGCTCCAGGCTCTGAGCTGTCAGCGCAGAGCCCGACATGGGGCTTGAACTCACGGACCACGAGATCATGACCTGAGCTGAAGTTGGACGCTCAACCGACTGAGCCACCCAGGTGCCCCCCACAATATATATATATATATATAGATAGATAGATAGATAAATATATAGAGATATGTATAGATATAGATATATATATATAGATATATATATTTTCTTCAATAATGTGTAGAGAAGAAAAAATATCTGCAGTCCCACCTCCAACAGAGAGAGCCATTATGTTGGCCTCTATCTCCAGTCAGGTAAATGATGAAAGTAACAAAAGCAGTCAAGTTGCTGTTGCCCTTAGAGTAATAAGAAGCCTGAAGTTCAAGGTGTAAAGGCACTTGCTTCAGGTGTTGTGACTCGTAAACCAACACAGGATCTACCTGATTGCAAGGTGAGGGATTCTAATCCCCACGAGACCAATATGTTTCTATTTGTGTATTGCTTAAAAAATTGGGTCACATTCTACTTTGGACAGCGGCATTATTTCTGACAGGCAGTTAAGTGCAAGAGTATTCTGATTATTATTTTAATGTTTATTTATTTTTGAGAGGCAGAGAGAGAAAGAGAACCTCAAGCAGGTTCCGCATTGTCAGCGCAGAGCCCGATGCGGGGCTTGAACTAATGAATCGTGACATCATGACCTGAGCTGAAATCAAGAGTCAGACACTTAGCCACCTGAGCCACGCAGGTGCCCCAAGAGTATTATTTTTAGGGGCACCTGACTGGCTCAGTCGGTAGAACATGGGGCCTTTGATGTCAGGGTCATGAGTTTGAGCCTCACATTGGGCATAGAGTTAACTTAAAAACAGAGTATTATTTTTAGATGTTGTCTTTTTATTATGACATTACTGGGGAATCTGTGTTTATGATATTAGAATATAACTGCCGGAATATTTCATTTGACTTTCTAGCTGTGGAAGCGTGTGGTGCAGGAGGAGTTCCAAGTTCCTAACTTAGGAATGAGGCAGTATTGGGCCTTTCTCGTCTCTGGAAAACAGCTGGCTGAGCTTTCTCCTATGACCACCTGCAAGCGACTGAGTGAGCCTTGCAAGCCGGGGTCCTCCGCTCTGACCCCACCAGGGTCATTTCAGGAGTTGTATAAATCCAGCTCCCATTAGCCAATAGGGAGTAGTGACCGAAACACGGCCTCCTTTGTAGTTACAAAGAAAAACCGCCCCAGATTTTATAGAAATGTTTTTCTTCTTTTTATTCTTTTCCACCTAAATGCTGAAAAAAATAAAATAAAATAAAAATCGACCCTTCATGACACAATCTACATGGACTTGAGTTATAAAAAGCAGTTCTCTTTGTTTATAAGGGAAAGTATAACTCTAAATCCTATGTTTCCATAGTTACATTGCATTGTAATAAGATAAAAGTCCAAGGAAAGGATAGATCTGAAAGGCTCGCCAGGAGCTGACTGAGATAAATGTGGTTATAAAGCCACTGTGCCAGGTTTTTTTAGTCAAGAGCTGGGCAGGCAGGTTGAACTGGTTGCAAATTCCCATTGGATGGAAGAAAGGCATTTTTAATGCTTTGTGTTGAAGGTAAAAATGGATCAAGGAAACTCTGTTGCTTCTGTGTTGGGGGTTTATATTTCACCGGTACCTAGAAAACATAATTTGCTAAAGTCATTCCCTTCGGAAATGTGCACAGTATTTTTCCCCTCATACAGGAAATCAGGAAATGTTAAAACCTAAATTGCTAGTTTGATCATTCTGATTTCTGTTCCTTTTTTTTGCTTCCATTCATTTCCTTATTTTCTAAGAATCCTGGACACTTCAGGCTGAGTGTGTATTTTACGTGGCCGAAACTTTTTATTTATTTTGCTTATTTAAACTACATTAATTTTTGGAAAAACGAACATCACTTATTTAATGTGCTTTTGTGGTTGGATTACTTACGGGGAACTAGAGCAGGGAACTGGTACACGGTAACAAAAAATCCAGCAATAAAGCTTTTTGTTTGAAGAGTTCGTTGTTGTGTTTAATGGTGAATCCAGGCAGCCTGAAGCGGTCCAGATTGTTTTACTTTTTGTTTTCTTAATTTAATATGAACTGGAAAAAGGGTAGAATGAAGATTTGGTATAAAAATTTCAAGTAGTGATTAACAGTCTCCATGTTGAGTTGTTATAGATTGGATATCAACCTCTTGTATATTATCTTTAACTCCTCAGTGGATCAGAGTGTATACCACTCTTTTGAGTTGGTCACTGATGAGTGTTTGCACGGCTCTTAATAAAGCTTACAGATTAGCTTATGCTTCTCTCGAGGGATGGACCTAAAGCTTCGGTAGGATCTCTCCTGTTTGGGGCGCCTGGGTGGCTCGGTCGGTTAAGTGTCTGACTCTTGATTTAGGCTCAGGTCATGATCTCAGGGTTCGTGGGACTGAGCCCCCATCAGGCTCTGCACTGAGAGCACTGTGCCTGCTTGGGATTCTCTGTCTCTCTCTTTCTGCCCCTCCCCCTCAAAAAGAATCTCACCTGTTTGCCTGTATCACGGTTCATCCTGCTGTGTTCTGTGTGATATCGGAGAATGTAAGCACCGATGAAAGATGGTTTTGGAACTTGAGGCAGAATTTTAGTCAGGCCGTTGGTGAGGTTTTACCATTTGTGAAGCTGTTGATTTCACTGATTGCCATTTCCTTACACATCTGCTTTGTAGGAGAATAGCTATGTAAATCACAAGAAACCTGAAGGTATTTTCTGTTCTAGTTCAAAAAAGCCCACCTGTTTCCTACTAACCTGGGGGGAGGACACATTTATTACCCATGTCATCAAGTTAAAAGGGCATGTTAATAACATAAAATGTCTAAGGGTAAAACACCAGTTTGGAAAACCTGACTGAATTACTGTCTTAAGAAGAAAAGTATACAATTCCTCTTCCTCCTTTTTTTTTTTTTTTTTCCCTGTGATTAGTTCCAGGAAGTATCTGCTCTGAGTCAAAAGCAGAACTCTTCATCTTTTTCACATAAAATGTATTATAAACATGGTTTTATTTTCAGAGCAATGGCCCAGTGACTGTAGTTTCTTTCCTTCCTTCAGCCTTCTGTCATTCTTTTAAAGCCTGTGGTCCTGCCTCATTATGTCTCCACCCTCACGTTGGGCTTGTGTTATCAAGGATTGCTACTGGAAGCTGTTTTCGGGAGCCCAGCTTTCTTGAGTTGTGTATGACATTAGTCTACAGCAGGAGCAACAACAAAAAGAACCATTTTATTGAAGAATCAAATAAAATAGCTTTCTGTGAGTGAAACTCTTAATTGTGTCGCATCACCTCATGGCAGGAAGAGCAGTCAAATTCTGGATGGAGAAAACGTTTGTGAACGTACTTTCTATACGTTCTGTGGTACTTTCCCTAGCTACTTGTTAGGGGACGTGATGCTGTCATTAATTTTGGTCCCAGCCTGTGGATCCTGATATTACGAATTTGCTGTTACTATTAATTCAGGTGAAATGGTTGCCTTCCAAGGAAACAAAGTCTGCCATTAAGCAAGACAAAGCAAAAAACCTTAAGAGAAGAAACAAGGCTGTTTCCATAACCCATACACAAAAACAACTTCACTGCACAGGTTTTGTTTTCAAGGAGGGTAGTCTCTGAGCAAAGTGGGTGAACTCTGTGGTTTGGCCTGGGTCTGGTGAGCACCTCGGTCCATCCACTGGGTCATCTGTCCCCAATCCTGCTCCTGGTGACCAACCTACACACTCCCCCTTCCTGCGTCAGATAGGAAAATGTTGGATGCTCTGATTGTCTTCCTTCAGCTGACATTGTGCCTTAATTGGAGCTTTTATTTGAAGCATTCCTCCTTTTTAAGACCTAACCATTATTCCTGACTTTTACTGATCACTTGTTATGTGACTGCTTCCTGTGCTGGGCAAACAAGAGATGAACTATATCATTTCATGACATGACATGACCGTAAATCTCAGCCTGAGTAATTTGTTGGAGGCCACACAGCTCAGAAGGGGAGATGCTCCAACTTGAACCCAGGTCCTATTCTGACCCATGGCCTTGAGTCTTTCCTCGGAGCTACTTTGCCTTTTGATTTCTAATTGTGGGTTGAAAAGTTACCCCTTGGAAGCTGCTGCTGTCATAAGCAGCGAGGTAGGTAGTTTCTGCTGGGATGGGGGACCAGCCTGCTCACTTAACTGACTCAAGCCGTCTTCTGCCTTTTGAGGGCCCCAGGTCATCTAGGTACATATTTCATGTTTTCCAGCACATACATTACCTTTTAATGACTTCTCCAGACCGTAGTCACCTCCTACACTCTACCTTTTGAGCAGAGCATCCAATATTACTACTATTATTATCATCAATAGCTAAAACACATAGATAGAAATTGTTCTGGAGTGCCTGGGTGGCTCAGTTTGTTAATCGTCCGGCTTTGGCTCAAGTCATGATCTCACGGTTTGTGAGATTGAGCCCTGGGTCGGGCTCTGCACTGACAGTGTGGAGCCCGCTTGGGATTCTCTCTCTCTCTCCTTCTGTCTCTGCCCCTCCCCACACATGTGCATTCTCTCTGTCTCTGAAAAATAAACAAACAACAAAAAAATAGTTTATGTGCTTCGCATAATCATCACAAAACCCCATTAATTCTGTTTTCTAAATGAGGCAACTGAGCTCAGTGGAGTTAGGTAATTTGCCCAAGTCACCCAGCTGGTAAGTGGTGAGAGCCACAGCACTCGGCCAGACGCTCAGGCTCATGTCTGCATGTGAACTCTTTCCCCACCATGTCTTTTATGCTGTGCCTGCTCTGTTGTGTCTAGCTCTACTTGTGAGGTTTCTAACAAAGAAGAATGCAGTTGGAATGTACTCTTTCCTTTGTTGTTGAGAGGAGAAATCGCTCTTCAATACATCCTTTACAGATGCTGTAACATCTTAATATACCTATACTTTCTGGGGTTTCCTTGGCTGTCATCGTGCGACAACTTTTAAAGCCATCTTCTCCAATCATGTCACTCATAGAAGAAACCGAGACCCAGATAAGTTCAACAGCATGAAGGTCACAGAGCTTTTCTGTTGTATAAAGGAACAATGGTATATTTCAGATATTGTTATTTTACCATGAATTGATTCCCCCCCCCACCCCCACCCCCCCGAGTT
The DNA here is from genome assembly GCF_027475565.1 of Acinonyx jubatus. Taxonomy (NCBI): domain Eukaryota; kingdom Metazoa; phylum Chordata; class Mammalia; order Carnivora; family Felidae; genus Acinonyx; species Acinonyx jubatus. The sequence continues at coordinate 138,391,258 of NC_069385.1, read as the reverse complement.
AAGCTTTTTGGATAACCTTGAGCAGATAAAAAGCTTGACTTTTTCCTCTGCTTTACTCTATTGTGGTTTCCCTGGGGCTGGCAATGGTTTTCAAAAGGTATGTATTCCAGAGCGGGAGAAATCATTTGCCGAAGTTAAGCAAACTCTCCATGGGATGTTGATGCTCCTCACTCCCATTTTCTTTTTCTCTCCTCACAGACTTCCTCCTTGCGTCCACCCTCACTCCTTTATCTGAGTCACGCCCCCTGGTCCCTACGCAGGCTTCCCAGAGCTTGCGTTGTTTTTCTCAAAGTTGTGCAGAAGTGGTCTGCTGAGGAAGGGCCGGGGTGACGCGTGCCAGAGTATTTGGGTGACTCTCCCAGCATGTGCAGTTTGGTGGGTCAGGTAATGGTTTGCTGGCCCACCAGTTTGTTGGAGAGCAAAAGCAGGTGTCTAAGTAACCCCCCAAAAATAGATTCATGGACAGGAGAGAGAAGCTGCTACAGAGGTTCCCTGCTTTTTCAAAGATCTAAAAACCTTATGTAACCACTCAGAGATTTCTAGAAATGGATTTTGTTAGGTCCCCACATTACTATCAGTGTTTTTCGTCTGGCTGGCTCTGGTGTTTAATTGCATTTGCTATACGAACCATTCTGTGATACTCTTCGCCGTGCCGAGGACATTCAGGCACACCGTATTTATGCAATATTTAGGTGATTTCCAAAATGGAGCATGGTGCCAAGTATGAATTTAAAATTCTATACAATGTCTACACCATGGCCCCATTTCTGGAAAGAGGGAAGGTGTGTGTGTGTGTGTATAGCATATGTTAGTGGTTCTCAAACTTTGGCACTCATGAGGATCATCTTGAAGGCTTTTTAAAATACGGATTGCTGGTCCCACCCATAGCATTTCTTATGCAGTAGGTCTGGGTTGCGGTCTGAGAATTTGCTTTTCTAACAAGTTATGAGATACTGATGATATTGGTCTGGGGACCACATTTTGAGAACCATTCTGGGGAAGAGAAGCTTAGTAAAAAGTCTTTGGGGTAATTCAATAATGTTAATAGAAGGTATCTCATACCTGGTTAATGGGATTACAGGGGCTCTTTATTTTCTCTTTTACTTTTTTTTTTTTTAACCAGTGAGTATTACTATTATCAGAAGAAACAGCATTTAAAGTTTTTTAAGTTTCTAGTACTTCTATTCTCATGAACATGTGTAGTTTCTTTTTTTTTCTTTTAAAAATTTTTAAAAAATGTTTATATATGAGAGAGAGAGAGAGAGACAATGCATGAATGGGGGAGGGGCAGAGAGAGAGAGGGAGACACAGAATCTGAAGCAGGCTCCAGGCTCCGAGCTGTCAGTAAAGAGCCCGATGCAGAGCTCAAATCCATGAGCCACACCGTGAGATCATGACCTGAGCCAAAGTCGGATGCCCAACCACCTGAGCCACCCAGGTGCTCCGCTTTTTTTTTTTTTTTTTTTTTTAAAGTAGACTTCATGCCCATCATGGGGCTTGAACTCATGACCTCAAAATCAAGAGCTGCATGCTCTCGTGACTGAGCCAGCCAGGTGCCCCCCACTTATAGTTTCTATTATCCTCTATTGTCTATTCTTACACTACTGCCATTATAAAAACGAAAAACTAAAAAAAACCAAAAAAACCCCCAAACCCTTAAAAAAAAAAAAAAACTGCTTCAGATCCCATCTGCCTCTTTCTCTGCTCCTCCCTCCCATTCATGCTGTCTCTCAAAAGTAGATAAACATTAAAAAAAAAATACAATATTTAAATAAATAAATAAAAAGCTTTGCAAATTCAGTGCTTTGTGTTCCTTGTTTTTATTTTGTCTTTCCATGAGGTGAGCTTTTTGAAGGGTGTATTTGTCACGTGGAGTTATTTCTGTCGCGAACACATGGTAGGTGTTCAGTAGGTTCTTGACAGTGCAGTTAGTTACGATATCAGATTCTTTCATGGCATGTCACTTAAGACCCCAGGAGATCCTCTTTCATTAGTAGGAGTTGTATTTGATGTCCTTTTGGAAGAGAAAGGTCTTCTCAGAATCTGAAGAAGAGTAAAGAATTTGTCTAAGGCAGCAAAATAAGTCAGGACCAGAATGAGAGTCTAGCTCACTTGATCTCAAAATCAATCAACCACCAACCAAAAATGAAATGAAATGAAATAAAATAAAATGCTTGGCACTGAACTAGCACTTTGTCATGTAATAGGCTCTACATAGTTTGGCCCTTCTGGTTTTAGGAATAATAGGTGTATAACACCAAATGTGAAAAACAGAGCCTCCAGAATGCATGTTTTCCCATGAAAGAATATAGCAGGAGTATCATGCATATAAGTGAGTTGCATCGATATTTTTTTTTAATTTTTTTTTTAACATTTATTTATTTTTGAGACAGAGACAGAGCATGAACAGGGGAGGGGCAGAGAGAGAGGGAGACACAGAATTGGAAGCAGGCTCCAGGCTCTGAGCCATCAGCCCAGAGCCCGACGCGGGGCTCGAACTCACAGACCACAAGATCGTGACCTGAGCTGAAGTTGGACACTCAACCGACTGAGCCACCCAGGCGCCCCTGCATCGATATTTTAAGAAGGACCTCTCTTCATTGAAAATAAATTCAGGGGGTGCCTGGGTGACTCAGTTGGTTCCGTGTCCAAGTCTTGATTTCAGGTCAGGTCATGGTCCCAGGGTTGTAGGACTGAGCCCCGTGTCAGGCTCCACACAGCCTGCCTGGGATTCATTCTCTGTCTCAAATAAGTGAATGAATGAATGAATGAAATACAAATATATAATATATATTACTTAAATATGTATATATTGAAAAGTGAAAAGAAATTCAGCAGTGCCTGACTGGGTCAGTTGGTAGAAGCTGTGACTCTTGATCTCAAGTTTGAGCCGCACGTTGGGTATAGAGATTACTCAAAAATAAAAATCTTAACAAAATAATTCAGATGTTGGCTAGTTGAGAAAACACAGGACTTAGAATCTAGAGAACTAGTTTCTAGGTCTGATTCTATCAAATTTTAGGCAACTTACTTAGCCCCTTGGAGTAGGCTCTGGTGTATAAAAGGGAGCATCATCCCTGTGAAGGCCTTGAGTGTCACAGGGATCAAGTGAGCCAGATCTCCAGAAAGTAAGTTGAACTCCTGTTAAAATAAACCCTATCCAGACTCTGAGGCAGTGTTGTGGTCTGAACAGTGGACTTGCTGCCATCCCTTTCTTTCGCCCTGCCCCGTGGTCCACTGTGGACATTTATGTAACTCCCGGTCCTTCCGCTTTAGAGGAGGTTATGGCAGAGTCTGGCAGATCCACGTTCTTGTCTGCCTTCCCTCCCACACACCCAGTTTGTCAGTAATGCCGCTGTAGGAACTCTGAGGTCAGACAACTTTAGGAAAAGCAAGATCGTTTCTAGACAGTGTTTTTCCTGGTAACACCACATGTTCCTTTCAAAGTATGGTGTTTCCAGGAAATTAAAGTAGTTACGGTCTCTATGGAAATCAATGAATCTGTTAGATAAAAAAAATGATCTCTCACCAGAGGAATTTGTCACTTCATTGTTTACTGCCTCTGTTAGGAAGCTCAGGAATTAGGTCTTTGCGAGTTCTCCCTTGTAGGTTCTTAAGAACTTCATGGTTCCCAGATGCCCGGATGGCTCAGTCGGTTAAGTGTCTGACTATTTTGCTCAGGTCGTGATCTTGCAGTTCATGGGTTCAAGCCAAGCCCCATGTCGGGCTCTGTCTTGACAGCTCAGAGCCTGGAGCCTGCTTCAGATTCTGTGTCTCCCCCTCTCTCTGCCTTTCCCCTGCTTGCCCTCTGTCTCTCTCTCAAAAATAAATAAAACATTTAAAAAAAAAAAAAGAATTTCATGGTTCCAGCTCAGCTAACACTTAATCCATCAATTTCCTAAGTACACGCTCCATAATGTTGTATATTGATGAAGGTTTCAAAATAAAGTGTGACTTTTTCTGGGAAAGGGATAAGGTTGCTTTGCTTTCTAGTTCCCGTAGCACCTGTCCAAGATTTGGCTTACCTGTTAGTTCCTTCTGTCCTTCAAGGAGCAAAAGAATCACACATTTCACAAATGGTATCATCATTTTAAGTATTGTAGGGAGACTGTAACCCCATGTTTAGTTCCTTTTCTTTGACTTAAGGTTTAGTGAGTCTCATGTAATGGTCCCTCTACTTGTCAGCTGTCCTTCCTCTGAGTGCCTGTGTCTGTCTGTCCCTGGCTGTGGGATTAGTGCTGTCGTGAACTTTGAGGCGCTCGGTACAGTGCATCCTTTCCACTGGGAAGGAGCTCAGAAAGGTAACACCAGCTGACCAGAATACAGTTTTTACCCCAAAATGTACTTTATTCTAATATTTCCAAATATTATGAGCATCTTGTACCTTTTCCTTGAAGGGCTGCTTCCGTTGTTGGAGAAATTCTTTTCTTTTGAGTTACTGTTTTTGTCATGAGCTCGTTCTGGAATGCTCACCCGATCAAATTGTTTTGTAATCTTGTGGTTGGCATTTATGTTATTTATAGTGTCTGTGATTTTACATTACATTCGTCCTCAACATTTCCATTGTAATCTGGTCTTTCTAAGTTCACCTTTAAGATATTAGCGTGACCCAAATTATTCTGAAGTTGAAGTTTAGGATTTGATGTGACCTCTATTAATGTGTTTTTGCGGATGTCATTTTTAACATTATAAATTTTTGGATGGGTATCTTATGATAACATGTAACATTGTGGAGGAGGAAAAATAATTTTCTCTCTCTCGTTTTGAGTTCTTTGCTGAGACCCCTATGAGAAAAGACAAATTAACAAGAGAAAAACCAAAAAGTTTGTTAACATGTGTACATGGAGAATACCTAGGGAGAATAATGAATAGTTTCTTGAGGAACTAAAGAAGGCCTAAGCTACCACCTTAAATGCTATCTTCAGCTAAAAACAAAAGAAAGGGGTGCATGTGTGTGCATCCCTGTGTGCGTGTGTGTGTGCGTGCATGTGCGTGTGTGTGGGGTGGGGGGGACTAGATGGTTATGGGAGGTTACTAGGTGTGTGGGGGCTGTTGGGCCATTATGGGAAGTTACCAGGTGTGGGGGGGGGGGTGGGCAGTTATGGGAGGTTACCAGGTGTGGAGGGGGGGCAGGGGCTGGGCGGTTAGGGGAGGTTACCAGGAAAAGCACAGGTATAAACAAGAGTAGGTTTGTTAGGCAGATTTAAGTCCCTGCCATTCCCATTGAGAGTTTCTTTGATTTAGAATCATCCCTCCCTCCCTGGTGCATAGAGAGGAGACTCCTACAAATGGATATTTCCTTTATAAATGTAAATGTCCCTTAAAAAGGGTAACATCTCTGTTTTTAAGCTTCTCCTGCACCTGCTGTTTCTAAGAGTAATCCTAATGCCAAAGAGGCATATTTTGGGTGGTATAAACTGCTACCCTTGAACACTCATGACCTTGCGCTGAGCAGGGAAATATAATTTCTTGCTGTGTGCTGTTCTAATATTAAGACGTCTTGGACAGCATGATACAGAGCAGCAAAGAGAGGGTATTTATAGTGAGGCCTTTCACTGTTTGACCGTCTACTTGTAGCATAATATATATAGCAGAATAAGAGGAACTCTGAATGTTCTTTTCTCTTGCTCCCTAGGGACCACTTTGGTTAGTAAGTAGAACTGATTTGTGGCTTCTGTCTCCCAAAGTGACCTTCAGTGGGGTCCTCTGATGTAACCAGCAAACTGGTATCACCAGGTGCTATTTTACCAAATCCCCAGGTTTTTAGCTGCCTGGTCCCGCCCTCACCCCCACCTCAGTCCTCATAAGAGTATTCTGATTTTCTCCTGTTATCTGCTCCGACTGGTGTGAAAAGGTTTCTTTGAACTTTGTCTGAGACTGCTTTGGTATGCTTCAGACATTTGGGGGAATAAGAAACCCCAAGAATATGTTCACAGAAAAAACTATCGAGAAGCACACGCATACACGAGTGTTGTTCATTTCGGCCCATCAAACAGTACTATACAAAGCCTGATTGACATCAGATGAGCTGGCCAGCTTATTAGCTCACTGACCTTGGCTTAAACCAGCCTGGGAAGTACAAACCTGAACTTCTGCAGGCAGTTTACAGCTTTTATATTACTGCATTAACTCTCAGTCTGCACTTTTGCACATTAGCCTTGGTAGGCTGGTTCTCAGCTGCCTTCCTCCTGAGTCTGTCTTTCAGGAATCACCTGGCTTTTGATTACAGGTAGTCAAAATGTTGTCACCGCTTGCCAGCGTCTGCCTTGGGGGTGTTTGGGGCTGGGGCCCTGAAGCCGCAGGGACTCCCACTGCTTGTTCATACCAAGACTTCTTGCCTGGGCCAGCCTCCCTGGTGCCCTCGGAGAACGGAGAACGGAGCAATCTTGCTCCCTTTGTCTGTCTCCTTACCCAGTGATTATGGAAATAGGGAATTGTCTGTGCTCTGATCAGATTGTTTATTGTGGTGAAATATACATTATATACATATACATAATATATATATGTTAAATATACATATAACATTAAATTGACCATTTTAACCATTTTTAAGTACACAGTTCAGTGGCGTTACTACATTCACACTGCTGTGCAATTATCGCTTTTCCATTCTCAGAACATTTGTATAATCCCAAACAGAAGCTCCACTCCATACCCATTAAATAGTAACTTCTCTTCACCCCCTCTCCTGGGCCCTGGTATTCTATTCGAACTTTTTACTTTCTGTCTCTGTGAATTTGATTACTCTCAGTACCTCATGCACATGGAACACAGTACATGTCCTTTTGTGTCTGGTTTATTTCATATAGCACGACGTCTTCAAGGTTCATCCGTATGATAGCACGTGCCAGAATTTCCTCTTTAAGGCTGAGTCATATTGTATTGTGTGGATATACCACATTTTGTTTATCCACTCATCTGTCCGTGGACATTTGGGTTATTACTTCCATGTTTTGGCTGTTGTCAATAATGCACAGGAACGTACAAATATCTGAGTCCCTGCTTTCAGTTCTTTTTGGTATACCTAGAAGTGGGATTGCTGGGTTTGGATTACATTTTTTTTTAATGTTTTATTTATTTTTGAGGGGGTGGGAGGGGCAGAGAGAGAGGGAGACACAGAATCTGAAGCAGGCTCCAGGCTCTGAGCTGTCAGCACAGAGCCCCACACAGCACTTGAACCCAGGAACCATGAGATCATGACCTGAACTGAAGTCGGACACTTAACCGAGTGAGCCACCCAGGCACTCCAGGATTCGGATGACACTTTAAGGCACCACTTTCAGATCCGACTATAAGGTGTTCTCTATCTGAATATATCCTGGTTTACTTAAGCATCCTCCCGATTATTACACACTTAAATTATAAGTAATTTTTGCCTCAAAGAAAGTGTGTCCTTTTTTTTTTTTTTTTAAAGTTTGTTTTGGGAGAGAGCGAGAGAGCACAAGCAGGGAAGGGGCAGAGAGAGAGGGAGAGAGAGAATCTCAAGCAGGCTCTATACTGTCAGTGCAGAGCCTGATGTGAGGTTTTGTTATGCCCAGAATTCGTGATCCCCAAAGACCACCAGGGAGCCGAGTCCGATGCAAAAGCAGAAGAGCCTTTATTCGAGCTAGCTCGAGCTCAATCCCCTACCTGCACCGACGCAGCGGTGAGATACCAGGGAGAGAGAGCGAGTTTCAAAAGGACAAAGGTTTTATTGGGGCCTAGGGGCAGTTGGTGAGGTAATGGCTGTGGTCTCAGCCCATTGGCTGGGGAAGGGTCGTGGCCTCGGCCGATTGGCTGGGGAAGGGTCGGAGTCCTGTTACGCAGGTCGCTGGGCATGTTTTGACCAGGAAGTTTGAATGGGTGAGCAGGAGGTTACTCAAGGGGTGGAGGCGTGGTCTAGGTGAAGGACACAGAACAAGATGGAGTCGGCCGGCATAGGCCTGCCCTTTCAGTTTAAACCCACAAATTGAGAGATCATGACCTGAGCTGAAGTCAAGAGTTGGATGCTTAACTGACTGAGCCACCCAAGTGCCCCAAAGAAAGTTTGTCTTGTTATTGGTCCTCTGCTTTCCCAGTGAGTGTGTAACTGGTGGTGATGCCTTCCAGCCAAGAAGCAGCTAGTGAAACTTTGTTTTGAATACCAGAAAAATCATGTAACTGTATTCTAAGAAATGCACCAGGAAATAGATAAACTTAGGAATTCATGGAACTTTATGAGAACTGAATTTCTTGGCAACCTGATATTTTATCAAAAGATAAAGATTACATTTCTTCTCAGAATTAATAGGAACTTGGACATAATGACCACTTCAGTTACATGTTTGATTCTGACATCTTCATCATAAGACGAACACTTTACATAAGGACACCATAAATGTGGCTGCCTTTTCCGGTGCTCTGGGCACAGGAGGTTCTCATAAGAGTTGGTTCAGGGCAAGGTGGAAATAACTGACATCTTTAATCAATGTCACTATTTGTACTACTAAAAATAGATTTTCCTTCCGATTTGCCTCTCTCCTCTCTCCTAGCCAGGAATCCTCCTCGTTAATAATTTCCAGAGCAAAATCACATCTGAATGTCTTTTACACCTGTGTTAAACTCTTCAAAGAGATAACAGTGTTTGCCTTTGTCATTCTTCTGATGGCCTGTTCTCAGTGACAGTAGTTAAACATATTTCTTAATTTTGTAAAAAGTTTATTTATTTTTGAGAGAGTGAGAAAGAGAGAGAGACAGAGGAAGAGAGAGAGTGTGAGCAGAGGAGGGGCAGAGAGAATCCCAAGCAGGCAGGTGCTGTCAGCGTGGAGTCCCACATGGGGCTCGATCTCACAAACCAAGCGATCATGACCTGAGCTGAAATTCAGTCAGACACTTAACCAACTGAGCCTCCCAAGTACCCCCTCACATTCTCCTTAGTTAAGCATTGAGGTCATGTGCTTTGTTTAAATGCACTCTACACATAGGCACACACTGGCGATCAGCTGCCCCTGCCCATAGGAATGTGTTGTTTATGCTGTCTCCTAAGTGCACAGGGAATATTCTCTCTCTTGTGAAACTCCCAATAGACCATGTCTTCAGAGTGATGGAGAAACCCTCACTTCATGCTGTCTAGTAGGCGGGTCTGCTCTGCACAAGACACACTAGAATCTCATCCAGGTCCATACCTTTAAGCGTAGTCTTTATTCTGGTCTCCTGTGTATCTAGACTGCCCGCTTACCTTCTCCAATTAGGTGTCTGATTGGCATTCCAAGTTAGCATGTGTAAAAACAAACTCCTGATTTCCTCCACCAAGCTTGCTCTTCCTATATAGTCTTTCCATTTTGGTAAAAGGCAGCCCTGGTCTTCCTTTTGCTCAGGTGTAAGATGTTGGTTTTCTCATTGATTGCTCTCTTCCTCCGACACCTCACACCAGTTCCTCAGCATATCGCCCAGCACTGACTCCAGAATGTGTGCTGAGTAGGACTGCTTGTTCACCTCTCCAGCCCTGAGCATGTACTTGACTCGATGTGCAGTGCCCTCTGCCTTGAATATCTTCTATCAGATATCTGATGGAGGGATTTGAAGCATTTGCTGATTTTTTTTTTCTTTTGGAAAGCATGTTCAGAGGGAGGGTGGCTTTAATTCGATTCAAATATGGAGATCATGTGTGAAGATAATAAGTTTTCTTAACATTGTATGCATCTATCTCCTGTCTTCTCAGATATTGTACATCAGAAGGTATAGGGGAAATCAGGTAACTGGGTCTTGTAGAAACTTGTTGCTGTCACTTCTGAACCAGCTAAGTGTTTGTTTCATACCCACCTACAACCAGCAATAAGAGAAAAAATTGTGCGTGGAATATGATAATTATGCTGTGTATACTTCCATCTACACATGGGAGACTTTGCTTCTTAACAACTTTTTTTTGTTTCTTTTTTGTCTTATCTTGACTTTTCAGGACCCCCCCCCCCCACACACACACACCCTCACCACCTTCTCAGATCATCATGCTGTCCTTCCTGTAACTTTGCTCTGGTTCTCTTGTGTTTGTAAGAGAGACCAGTTTTTTTCTTTGGGCAAAGAAAGATACTTACTCAACATAAACTCAAGCTTTATTTAAGAGAGAGACTGTCCTTGGCAGAAGTTTTGTTTATTGCTTATAGACTTTTCATTTTACCTGCCAAGCCCTACTACTTGAGTGACTAATAAATCTGCAGGGTTTATAAAAGAACTTTTTATTGATTAATCCCAGGAGAAACATAAACTTTTAAATCAGAAAAAAAGGAGAACAAGGCACACTGATACATTGAGCTTTAAATTAACAGCATTGAGAGCATCATATGGGCCCCTAGTGTAACTTATTTCAGTCCAAGACTAGAAATTGTACAGAAAATCCCAAAAATGTCTGTTGTAAGCAGCTGCAATGAGTATTGTAATTAGTGGCAGGAAAGCATTCCGAATCAAGTATGGGTCTTGCTGGAACCTGTGTATGTCACTTTTGTAAGCATGTTAATAAATGGCATCTCAAATATGTAATTACAAATATAATCTCTGCTCGTGATGGTATCTTTCATTTATTCAGTGATCCTGAGATTTTTTTCCAAAAGTTTTAAATAAAAATAGTTTTTAAATTCTAGAATCATATTTTATAAAGTAAAAAATTTTTGAATACTTCCAAGTGTTAGTTGTTGGGTCCAGGTGTGGAAGATAACTACCGGATTAGATATGGCCAACCCAAAAGACCTTACCGCGTGAATACTGGTTGTTACCCTCCTGAGGCTCCTATGCTAGATGAATCTTAGAGAAAGAGTTTTGTTTTTTAAGTTTATTTATTTATTTTGAGAGAGAAAAGGAGTGTGTGCATGCTGGGGAGGGGCACAGAGGGACAAAGAGAGAGAATCCCCAGCAAGCTCCATGCTGTCAGCACAGAGCCTAATGAGGGGCTTGATCCCATGAACTATGAGATTATGACCTGAGCTGAAATCAAGAGTCTCATGCTTAACTGACTGAGCCACCCAAGTGCCCCTTGGGAGAAAGAGTTTTGAGAGTTGTGTCTGCCCTGACATCTGAGATCAGAATTGAAGACCGCTAACATATTCCCAGCTCAGACACTGGTAAAATGGTGATTGGAGAATTTGGAGGGAATTGGGACAGGGTTCAAGGCCTTTTATGTGATTTTTCAAGGGCAGCTTGTGAAGGGTTTGGTGTGCTGCCTTTTCTCTGTCCCTTGTCTTTTTGTCTGAGTAGCTCGTTTGAAACTTGTGTTCCTTCACTCAGCATTGTGAGGAAGGGTACTGTTAGATTGTCTTTTTACAAACATGAGAAAAATCTAGACTACCAACCACCAAAAAAAATCAACCAGGGACTCATGTCTGGCAGCCTCCAGGTCTCTGGAACAGGGAAGATGTCACGGAATTTCCTGTTTTAATTGCAAAGACTATTGAAATCCAGGGGCATTCTTGACTTGACCATGGTTGAGGAATCTCTGCTAATTGAAGTCTTCTGACTCATCTGCTCTATTTTTTTTTTTTTTTTTAACTTATATCCAAGTTAGTTACCATGTAGTGTAATAATGAGTTCAGGAGTAGATTCCAGTGATTCATCCCCTACATATAACACCCAGTGCTATCCCAACAAGTGTCCTCCTTAATGCCCCTTGCCCATCTTAACCAATCCCCTTACCCACAGCCCCACCAGCAGCCCTCTGTTTGTTCTCTGTACTGAAGAGTCTCTTTATTTTGTCCCCTCCCTGTTTTATTATTATTTTTGTGTATTATTTGGTTTGTATTTTGTATATTTTTATGTCTGTGTATTATTTTTGCCTCCCTTCCCTTATGTACCTCTGTTTTGTGTCTTAAATTCCACATATCATATGCTCTAGTTTTTAAATTTGTTTTTTTAAGGACTTGAGGAGAATCACTGGTTATTTTTTTAAATTGTGAAATGCATCTTATTTATAAAAGTACATAAAACATGTGCAATTAAAGACTAATAATAATAATGAACCCCTGCACACCCTCCATGCAGCTGAAGAAGCAGATTACCTGTACTTAAGAGCAGACAGAAAAAGGACTGTTGCCTTAAAAATAATCTCACTTTCCTGACTTTCGTGGTTATTATTCCTTGTTTTTTTTTTGTTTTTTTTTTTAACAGTTTTACATTTAGATGTATCCCCACAAACAGTATGTTGTTTAGTTTTGCCCTTATTGGGGAGCTTTATATAAATTGAATCATGCTGCATGTTATTATTCAGGACTTACTACTTTTTAAAAGAAAAAATTTTTTTTACATTTATTTATTTTTGAGAGATGGAGACAGAGCACGAGTGGGGAAGAGGGGCAGAGAGAGAAGGAGACATAGAATCCAAAGCAGGTTCCAGGCTCTGAGCTGTCAGCACAGAGCCCAGCGCAGGGCTCGAACCCACAAACTGTGAGATCATGTCCTGAGTGGAAGTCAGACGCTAACCAACTGAGCCACCCAGGTGCCCCAGGACTTCATTCTTTACCACCGTGTTTCTGAGATTCTGTAGTGTGTATAACTGTAGTTCGTGTTTTTGCAGTGCTGTGAGGAATTGTATTGTGTGGATTGTCACGGTATCTTTCACTACTCTCCGGGGTGTTTCTTCACGGGTATTTGGAAAATGTTATGAACCCCGAATTCAGCAAATCAACCTGCCATTTAGAATTTCAAGGATTGACTGCTTTCTGGGCAAATTCCCTGAGTCAGGGTTGGGAATTTCCAATTCGTTTGCTGTCATTGGCTGGGAATACTGGACATCCTCATTTCTGGAGTCCTTCTAGAGAATGGGCTTGTTTTGACTTCTCTGGGGGTTGTTCACTCTTGACCTAGTTCTCCTAGGTCTGGAAGTGAAGACCAGGTCTTGTGGATGAGCCCTTCTCTGTGATTGCCACACTCCTTTTAGGGCTAATCTGTTTTGTTTTTGTTTTTGAGCTCTGGGTAGATTGGGGCTAGTTAGGAACCCAGATGCTTTCACTAGAACCAGGCTAGTGTTTAGAACACAGGAAGACACTTAGAATTTGTCTCCTTCCTGCACTTGGCCGTCCCAAGGGCATTCTTCTCCCTTCCTCTCCCTCCCCACCTTGTTTCTCATCAGTTATTGGCAGATGTCCTATTCCATTGTGCCTCCTACAGAGGGAGTCACATGAGGGGCACTCCCATTGTTTCGTTTGAAAATACCCCTGTGGAAATGACCAAAGCTCTAATAAAAAGCTCAGCTGGGTGCATTTATTTTCAAGTTTAGAAAAGTTTTCTGGAAAGATCACTCTAAGGGGTTACTGGTGTCATTGTTGTAGTCCTATGACACTCGGAAAGTAGGTCTCCGAGTATGTTTATCCTCTATGAAGTGTAGAGCACGACTGTGTTTTTCTATATTAGCTGGTTATTGTAACTTGAGACTGGTTCGGCTTTCCTGGAAGTGTGTTCCCTTAAGCTGATGTTCATGGTTGCCACATAGGGAAAAATGATTCTGCAGTAAAATAAAGTTAAATCCATTTCTTTGCTGGGGGACTTCTTAGAGCCTTTAATACACTGTCCTGCTTTGTGGATATTTAAATGGGGAGCTTAGTAGAGGCAGGAGTTCAAAAACATGTTTGATTATAGAATTCCCCCATTTCCCTTGGGGGGTCTTGCAGTAATAATCCTTTTCTGAAAACTCTTTGGGGGAAGGCATCTTTAATATATTCTCCATTGTTTACACTGATTCCATCTACCTAGAATATCAGGATTGCTATGGGATTTTCTAATCGTGTAAGATATGTCTATTAATCTCGAGTGAGGATGTGAACGTTTTTTAAAAAAAATTTTAATGTTTAGTTTTGAGAGAGAGAGAGCAGGGGAGAGGCAGACACAGAATCCAAAGCAGGCTCCAGGCTCTGAGCTGTCAGCACAGAGCCCAATGCTGGGCTCGAACACGTGAACCGAAAGATCATGACCTGAGCCGAGTTCAGAAGCTTAACCGACTGAGCCACCCAGGCATCCTAAGGGTGCTTTTCGATTTAGAGTATCTAGGCCAAACAGTTTGGTGTGTGTGTGAATGAGAGTAGGGTGAAGTCGTTTTTGTAAATAGACAGGGAGAATAAGGTGTCAGGTTTTAGAAGATACTCATCAGCCTCGGGATGATATTCCACAAAAGGAGCATAACTAGAGAGGGTGCAGACCAAGATTATTTTTTTGTGAATTCCTTCAGGCAGAGGAAGATTTTGTGTATAAAAATACTAATGAAAATGATTGTTCTTCCCAGTGATCATAGAACAAATAAGTATTCTTCCTTCCTTCTCTGTCCCTCCCCTCCCTTTCTGGTAAGTGCGCAGAAGCAAAGAGGAAGGTGTGAAGGGCACTGGTTGTTTTTTTTTGTTTTTTTTTGTTTTTTTTTGTTTTTTTTAAGACCTGTTTTAGGACAGATGTGAGACCTGCTGATGATAGATTTCATTCTGTGCCTTGCTGGGCGTATATTGTCTTCTGTTGGTCACTGGTCTGTGTTCTCTGGGCCTTGAACATATAATAGAGATTGAGACTGAATGACAAGTCCGTGTAATTACACCTTTGCTACCAAAATGCTGAAACAAAACACTGGAGAAACTCAATCCCAAACTATTTATTCTTTTAAGTTTATTTACTTTAAAAGGGGGGGGGGTGGGATCCCAAGCAGGCTCCACACTGCCAGGGCAGAGCCCGATGTGGGGTCGAACTCACGAATCATGAGATCATGACCTGAGCTCAAATCAAGAGTCAGACACTTAACTGACTGAGCCTCCCAGGCACCATCTGTCTTAAGCAGAGGCCAGAGGCTGCTGGCTGTGATCGTGAACATCCGTCATTTTCCATGTGATGAAAGGAGCTTGGGCTGCTCCCAGCTTCCTCTCTCTTGTCACGGTGTTGGGCTGTCGGGAGACCCTGTCTTGCCATTGCGTCCCTTCATAGCCCCGCATGCTGGCTGTCCTGTCCACTGTGTGCTGGAAAGCTAGTTAATGCAGGTGACATCAGAGTGAGTAAAAACAGCCACAGAATAGATGCACCAGGAGTGGAGACATGGCCGACCCCTTGGGGCTGTTCAGCTTCTGGTTTTGGTGCTCATTGAATTTCTTCTGGATACAGGAGTGTCAAGGCCCTTGAGAAAAGGAGAGCTTCCTGTTCTCGGTACTGTGTAAAATGTAGTGAGCCCTAAGGAAATTGATAATACACTGGTTTGTTTCCCAAACTGAATATGAATCCACCTCGGCTTGGACATGAACATAACTTTTGAAATTCTCTAATAGCCATAACTCTGGACTGGCCACATAGTGAGAATTGTTGAAGATGGGCTTGTTGTGTTATGTTGTTATATGATGGGACGAGGTGTGACAATGTGTGATGTCGTATGATTCTATTTCCTCTCCCTTTCTGTGTGTTTGAAATTTTCCCCAATAGAGCATTTGTGAAAACACAATACCGTGTGTCTGTCTAATTGGTATTTAAACGCCAAAGAGTGGAGTCATTTAGGGAAGCGTCATCACTGCCTCACATGTAACCTGGTGACGTGAGCAGGGACCCCACACATTCATTCACCTGTTCTCTTAACAGATCTGTATTAATCGGTTTTGTGCCTGACAGTGTTCTTGGCACTGGGAACTTTACGGGGAACAAGATGCACAAAGCCACTGTTTCCACGGATCTTGTCACTAGTAGATGTAGGGGAGCAGGTCTGCAGGTCGGTAAGCAAGTCAATAAATGAGATGGTTTGAGATGGTGAAAGGGGCTGTGAAGGAAACAGAGTAATGTAGACAGAGTGACAGGGTGACAGGGTAAGCAGAGGTGGTGCAGGGTTGAGGGGGGCAGCTCCCTGAGAGAGGAGCAAGCCACGGGGAGTGAGGCCAGGGACAGGGGCTTCTCGGGCAGATGCCCCGAAATGCCGATGCTTTCTTCTCTGAGCGATGGCCTCTCCCCCTGAAGAAGGTGGCTCCAGACTGTTCATCTGATACGTGTGCCCCCTGAGCCCCAGAGTCGGGAATTAGCTTTTCTACTCAGTACCTGCTATTTGAAGAGCTATTGAGTAACCCAATAAAAAGCCAGTAAACACATCCTTATTCAGAGGACGTTCAAACGAGTGGTTAGCCAGCATAAAACAATCCCTTTTCTGCACTAGTAAAATAAACGTACCCAGTTATTTATATAAAAATAGGCTCCTCTTCAGGTATGGAATGGCCTCGTGGGCATCTCTATTCTTGGTAGATTGTCCTGGGGTTGTTTTTTATGTATGTGTTTGTTTCTTCAGTAAACGTTAGTCGTTTCCTGCATATCAAGCGCTGTGCAGACCAGACAGGAAAGAACCAGGAGAATGTGACCCAGCCTCTGCCTGGGGACACCCCGAATGGGCAGGAGATGGGTGTCTCTGACCAGACCAGAAGCTCACCATGTGGCAGGCATGGGGGAGATGGTAGTAAGACCTGTGGACAGCCCCACTGTAGTGGACAAGATGGGCAATAGTCCATGACACTGACAGTGTGACAGGTGCCTGAGAATGGATAGCGCAAGTAGCAGGAGATTGGAGACAGGATGTCAGGGACAACCTCTCTGGGGAGGTTACTTTAAAACAATTTTTTTAATGTTTCTTTATTTTGAGAGGGAGAGAGAATCCCAGGCAGCCTCCATACTGTCCGTGCAGAGCCCAATGTGGGGCTCAAACCCAGGAACCGTGAGATCATGACCTGAGCCAAAATCAAGAGTCGGACACTCAACCCACTGAGCCACCCAGGTGTCACTGAGGAGGTGATGTTTGTGCCATGTGTGAGGATGAACATTCCTCGCACGGAGAGTGGCTCATGTGATGGCTCTGAGGCAGGAGTTTTTTGAGTTCTTGGTGGGCAGGAAGAGGGAAGAGGAAGCTGCATGAGGTGAACAGAGGCCATGTCCTACAGATGACATAAAGGAATTTGGTATTTCTTCCAAGTACAATAGGGAGTCATCATAGGATGTTAAACCAGGAGAAGGGTAGGAAATTTATTTTCTTTCTTTCTTTTTTTGATTATCTATCTATCTATCTATCTATCTATCATCTATCTACCTTTGAGAGAGATAGAGCATGAGCAGGGGAGGAGCAGAAAGCAAGAGAGTCCCAAGCAGGCTCCACACTGTCAGCACAGAGCCTAATGCAGGGCTCACAAACTGTGAGATCATGACCTGAGTCAAAGTCAGGAGTCAGACGCTTAACCAACTGAGCCACCCAGGCACCCCAGGAAATTTATTTCCTAAAGATCATCCTAGTGGCAAGGTTAGATGTGGGGTTAAAGGAATATACCAAAAAAGATCTAGAACTAGGTCTTAATTCTAAATCCACCACTTACTTAGTCTTGTGGCACAGTTTACTCATCTGGAAATGGGACTCGCGTCGTGATGAGGATTGAGTGAATAAAATACAGCGTTGAGAACCATGTGCCATGGACAGATGCTTAGTAGCATTAGTTCCCCCCTCACTGTCCCTTTTCCCCATAAAATACACAAGTAAAGTGTTCTGGAACCAGTCTCTGGTGGCCTTGGGGACAGCATCAGCAAGCCCACTGACAGCCTCATGAAATGATGGGTACAGTGTCCAGCTGTAGAAAATTTTGTTTTTCTATTTGAGATTGGTGTGGCCCATTCAAAGCCTGGATTAGTAACTGAGATTATGAGTTTAGTCTGTAACAGATGAACACATTTCCTTCCTTTTCTTCCTGCCTTTTTAAAGGACAGAACTCAGTTGCTAATTCAGTACTATTGTTGCTCTTTTGCTCCTAATTCTCAGCATTATATTAGGAGGAGAATCTGCTAACCTTCATGCCTCTTGTCCATATCTTGGAATCTCATTTAGACTAAAGACATTTCCTTCCCCTATCAATTGACTCGGACTTTCCTGTTGTTTTGAATATCTAAGTATCTTCCACAAATGATCAAAGTCCTTTATACTTTTGAGGAGAGCATTTAATTCTCAATAATTCCACCATAATGGTGTTCATTAGGTCCATGATGTGAGTTTGCCTAATGGGTACAAGATCTGCTTGTTTTCAACTACGTAACTAGTACATGCAAAGAAAATGCTGTTAAGTAGTATGGGGATAATAAAAATGATTCAGATGTGGCAGGTGTCCTCAAGGACTTTGTAGCATGATTACAATCGTATTTTAGCAATCGGAAACCGAGAGTCAGTCTCAGGCTTGCCTGGAGCCACTTCTGCTCTGGGATGGTGGCATGCATTATGGGGAGCTTACATATGCAGGGTAGTTAGGTGTGTGTTTGTTTTGGCTTAGCTAAAAAATTTGTTTTTAATATAAAAAAATTTAAGAGCTATTTTAGGTTCATAGCAAAATTAAGAGGAAGGTAGAGATTTTCTATCTACCTCCTGCCTCCCCTCATGTAAGCCTCCCCTGTTATTAACATCCTGCACCGGAGTGATACATTTGTTATAATTGGTGAATCTACACTGACACATCGTAATCGTAAGGTTCACTATTGGTGTTGCATTCTCTGGATTTGGACTAATGTGTAATGACGTATATCCATTGTTGTATCATACAGAATATTGTCGCTGCCCTGGAAATCCTGTTCATCCCCTATTCATCCCCTCTCCCCTTACCCCAGTAACCCGTGGCAACCACAGACCTTTTCACCGACTCCATAGCTTTGCCTTTTCCAGAGTGTCACATAGTTGAAATATTTCAGTATGTAGTCTTTTCAGATTGGCTTCCTTGCCGTAGTAATATGCCTTTAACTTTCCTCCATGTCTTTTTGGGGCTTGATAGCTCATTTCTTTGTAGTGCTGAGGTTGAATATAATAAGAATTCAGTCCATGGATCCTGCCTTAAATGCTTTTAGATATATCTGGGCTTTAAAAATAAACTGCTCTTAGTTTGCTGTTCACGATGAAAGTTTTCAGCTCACGCTTCCTAATATAAAGAATAACATTGCCACTAATCCTCGCCACTAGTGTGGCTTTTGTCACATAGTTTTTTTTTTTTTTTAATGTTTGTTTATTTTTGAGACAGAGAGAGACAGAGCATGAACAGGGGAGGGTCAGAGAGAGGGAGACACAGAATCTGAAACAGGCTCCAGGCTCCGAGCTGTCAACACAGAGCCCGACACGGGTCTCGAACTCACAGACTGCAAGATCATGACCTGAGCTGAAGTTGGATGCTCAAACGACTGAGCCACCCAGGTGCCCCTGCAAACACAGTTTTTGCCAGGGGCTCATATGCAACATCCATGTCTGTGTTGTAGCTAGGGGTGAGGGATGCCATCCTGCCAGGAAGCATGCCTCCCCAAATCTCTTTTGTATCAGAGATGGGAGTTACTGGAATTGTAATCTTCCTGTCTTCGTGCCTCAACTCAGTGTGACTTTGAAATGCAATGATCCCACACAGCTGTCTTACAGTGTATGTGGGCTGCTGAGTCAGGTGTGCGTCCATCCCACAGCCCTCAAGGTGGTGGGTCCTTCAGGCTCCCAGAGTTCCACCAGCATCTGTTGTCAGCAACGGCAGCTGTTGTTCTGGGAGCTGGAAAGAAGATTGTAGGTAAAATAAATGGCCGAAGGTGGGAGATTTGTGAATCACCTGTGTAAATAATCCTGCTCTCCTTAAGAGCTTCGTGTATACTCATTCATTTCGCCCTCACATTCAAGGCCACATCCGTGGAAAGTGGTGGAGACAAAGAAGGGGACCTCCTGCTTCCTCCCTCCTGGCTGTTCACCACCACACTGGACTGGACTCATAACAGGCTGTTGTCTGTCCCACTAGGATTATTCAGCTAATATCCTTGCTTTTGTGAAGCTGTTGCACATAGCATGAGGTGTGGTTCTGACTCCCTAATGTAGAAAATTTAAATGATCATCAACATGCTGTCGTAAGTGTGTGCTATTGAGGTACATACAGCCTCACATACGTGGAGACTTAATCTTAGAGAAAGGAGTAAACCAGATAAACGTATGTTTCTTCCACACGGCGTATTGACTGGGGCCAAGTCTAGTAGTAGCAGATAGACTGAGAATTAGCCTGAGCATGGCCTCACAGAGGAGCTTAATTCCTGATTTTAAGTCAAGGATCCGTGCTCTGTGCTGCATTTTTCCTAAAGCCTCACCGCATGATACTTTTGAGGACACAGCAAGAAAATTGCAAAAGAGCCATGTTTCCTCTGCTCAGTTTTGTTTTGGTTAAGCGAGTATGAGTTCCTGCAGGTTCCTCCCGCTGGGAATTGCAGCTATGACAATGAGGGGCAGAAGCTCCCTGAAGTGGCCTGGAGAATGCTCCACAGAGACCGCCAGGCCCGTGGCTTTCCCGGCAGCCATGGCCCACACCTGTGGTTGGCCACATTTTGTTAGTCAGGAGGTACAACTCAGGTGTGACTTCCCTTGACAATATTAGAAGGAAAAAAAAAGGCAAGGAAGCTGTTATTGATGATCACGAGTCCATGAATTATGTCACGTAACTTGTACAACTTTCATTGGTTCGTGTGCCCATTTTAATTAGGGATGTACATACGGGTATCGTTAGGTTGGATTAGTAGGTACTGTGGATATCCTTGTGATTTAACCTCAAGTTTTGCATTTTAATCTTTTGAACAAATTGTTTATTTTTGAGAGAGAGAGAAAGTGAGAACAAGAGAGCATGAGTGGAAGAGGGTCAGAGAGAGAGAGAAAGATGGAGAGAGAGAATCCCAAGCAGGTTCCACACTGTCAGTGCAGAGCCCGATGCAGGGCTCAATCTCACGAACTGTGAGATCATGACCTGAGTTGAAATCAAGAGTCAGATGCTTAACTGATTGAGCCACCCAGGTGCCCCTGTGATCTTTTTTTTTTTTTATTAGCCAGCTGATTATGTAGAAATGAAACTTTCCTTTGAAACTCTACTTGGCTTCTGGGTGACATTAAAAAAAAAAAAAAAAAAAACCTCCCAAAGGATCATTTCTTTTTCCTTTTCAACCCCAATCCATCAGGGACACATACTTTTGTAAATGTCAGAGAGGGACAGCATCGTGGCATGTTATCTCTAAGGAGGGTAACAGTGGCCGGTACTTTGGAAGAGATGTTTCACTTCTTCAGCATTGGTAGCAAATAGTTCACGGACTGCCCTCAGCCTCACACTGTACTATGAGGAGCACGGGGCTGGGAGATATTTCCAGATTTGTGCAGGTAGTAACCATTTGTGTTTTGCTACTCTGTTCTCAGTACTTCTGGCCACCACATGTGCATGGGTTTTCTCACACCACCCAGTTCTCCAGTTTTCTGTGGGCCCCAGCTGGGTGTCCTACAATTCAGTTCAATTCTGACACCTGTCCACCTAGAGTCATTGTCAGACCCCCACAGGTTAGGGACCCAGTCCCACAGGACTTACCTCCTCCTCCATCCCTGCTTCTGACTGACTGAGGTTCCCACCCTCCTCAGCTTTGGTAATTTGCTACAGCAGCTCATAGAACTCGGGAAGACTATTCCCTAGGTTATCGGCTTATTGTTATTATTCTGATACAACTCAAACAGCCAGATGGGAGAGATGTGCAAGGCAGGGTACGTGGGAAGGGCACACAGCCTTCCTCGTCTGCTCTGGGTGCGCCACCCTCCCAGCACCTCCTGGTCAGCAACCTGGACGCTCTCCAAACCCCACCTGTTAGGATTTTTATGAAGGTTTGTTATGATTGATGAAACAGGATTGATCAAATCACTGGCCATTGGTGACTGGCTCAACCCCTAGCCCTCTCCCCTCCTCTGAAGTTAGGGTTTTTAGATTTTAGACTCACCCTGAATAACTTTAATTTTGTTTATTTAAAAAGTAGTTTTAGGGGCGCCTGGGTGGCGCAGTCGGTTAAGCGTCCGACTTCAGCCAGGTCACGATCTCGCGGTCTGGGAGTTCGAGCCCCGCGTCAGGCTCTGGGCTGATGGCTCAGAGCCTGGAGCCTGTTTCCGATTCTGTGTCTCCCTCTCTCTCTGCCCCTCCCCCGTTCATGCTCTGTCTCTCTCTGTCGCAAAAATAAATGATGAAAAAAAAATAAAAAAAAAAAAAGTAGTTTTAGCCGACAACATTTGTATTGGAAGCATATTTACAGTTACTAGTGTTCTAGCAGAGAAGAAACCTGGTATTGGGAGAGGTTGGGAACCCACTGGTTCGTTGGTTGAGTCCTTTAACTAGACTCCATTGGATACAAATTATGTGTAAGCCATTTGATGCACACTAGGGGCTTCAGTCAGTTCTATTGATAATTGGTGCCCGTTGTATGCCTTCCTGCTTAGTGAGTGGAAATGGTATTGGCCTATATTGTTAAAACTCGTGTTTGCTGGGTGGCAAGCATATGGTACACAACTGTGCAGAAAGAAAATAATGATGTAAGAAATTCGAATTTTGGGGGCACCTGGGTGGCTCAGTTGGCCAAATGTCTGACTCTTGATTTCAGCTCAGGTCATGATCTCACAGTTCATGGGTTTGAGCCCTGTGTAGGCCTCTGTGCTGACAGTGCAGAGCCTGGTTGGGATTCTCTGTTTTCCTTTCTCTCTCTGCCCCTCCCCTGTGCATTCTTTCTCTCTCTCTTAAAAGTAAACATTAAAAAGGTGATAAAATAGGGGCGCCTGGGTGGCTCAGTGGATTAAGCATCCGACTTTGGCTCAGGTCGTGATCTTGCGGTTTGTGGGTTCGAGCCCCGCATCGGGCTCTGTGCGGACAGCTCAGAGCCTGGTGCCTGCTTCAGATTCTGTGTCTCCCTCTCTCTCTGCCCCTCCCCAGCTTGCACTCTGTCTCTCTCTCTCTCAAAAATAAATAATCATTAAATTTTTTTGGGGGGGCGCCTGGGTGGCTCAGTCGGTTGAGCATCCGACTTCAGCTCAGGTCATGATCTTACAGCTTGTGAGTTTGAGCCCCGCGTCAGGCTCTGTGCTAACAGCTCAGAGCCTGGAGCCTGCTTTGGATTCTGTGTCTCCCTCTCTCTCTGTCCCTCCCCCACTTGTGCCACACTCCTGTCTCTCAAAAATAAATAAACATTAAAAAAATAAAAAAAAAATTTTTTTATGATAAAATAAAAAGATTAGAATTAGATTGTGTTTGTGTCCTCCACTCTTACAACCCTGAGACATTCTTTAGAATCCTCAGAATTTTAGAATAATGCAATTAATTTGTAAAGTGCAGATTAATTAGGAATCCTCCAGTGGTAATTGTAAGCTTTTGCTATTACTTTATTTCAGAAGTATTTTGCTTCTATTATAAAGTTGATATATCTTTATTGCAGAAAATGTTTTAACAGTGACTAACAGAATGGCAGTTGTTGTTTTTAATCACCTTGTCTCTTCTTATTTCAGTGGACTTCAGTGGTGAACTGTAAATATTCATCTGGCCTATAGGGTGCATCTTACATTGGTAATGCGATTCTGCTCTTTGGTTCTCGCCTGAAAATTCAAGGTGCCATTGTAGGAAAGGGAACCAAATCCGTTTGCTGCCTGGGTTCTGTTTCTCCTGCGGAGGGAGCCCTGCTTTTTTTACTGCCAGCTTTTCCAGTCCTTAAGTAGTGCTTCTCGGTCCTTCGGTGAGTGTTGTGGTGAATAACCTCAACATAATAGACGGAGAAAATAAATGGCACGTTTTTAAATATGAGCTCATTTTTTAATGAAGAGTCTCTTAAAACCTCGCCTCATTATTCCCGTGGCTACTTTGCCAGCTGTCAGGGGTTTTCTTCACCCTGTCGTTCAGGGCACCAGTGCTTGGACAGACGTCAGGTGTGATCAGCTCGATGAGGTGTGCCTTACGCACCTGCTTTTGACTCTTTTCTAGAAAAATTAATACAGCTTAGTGCTTGTGAAGGTGTCCAACTTTATACATGTTTATCTAATTATCTCTAAGGGGAGTTTTTTCTATTCTTTCTCTTCCTTTATTATACATTAGGAAGAAGGATACAATCCTTAGAGATACAATCCTGTTTTATTAGAAGTGCCCTCCTAGGCAGAAATCAGTGCAGCATGGAGAGTGTGCATCCCTGGAGGGTTCTCGATCACTGTTTACTGGAGTCAACAGAAGGGCGGGGCTCCTTGCAGAGTCCAGAGTCTCCTCTCCCCCTGATCTGGCGGCTCTGATTATACCATCCGGTGGTCCTCACTGCCGTCGACCCTCACGGTCATTCTCGTCTCCACAGCAAGCACGTCTAAGACTCAGAACCTTTTGTATTCAGTTTAATGTTTGAGCATTCTTTTTTCTCGGAAATGCATTTCTGAACATTGAAAACATTTTGAACATCTTGAACCTTCTAAAAAGAACATAATGACCATCCATGTATCTGTTAGTTGTGCTGTAACAGTTACCAATGTTCTGTTCTCCCTGTTTGAAGAGCGTATTTTTTAAAAATATATTTTTTTATTATTTTTAATTAAAAAATTTTTTAAACATTTATTTATTTTTGAGAGAGATGGAGTGTGAGTGGGGGAGGATCAGAGAGAGAGGGACAGAGAGAATCCGAAGCAGGCTCCAGGCTCTGAGCTGTCAGCACAGAGCCCGACACGGGGCTCAGACTCATGAATCGGGAGATCATGACCTGCGCCAAAGTTGGACGCTTAACCGACTGAGCCACCCAGGCGCCCCAAGAGCGTATTTTTAAGTTCACAAATATTCTCTATCTCACACACACACACACACACACACACACACACACACACACAGTGCTGTCATTCTTCAGCTCTCAGGAACTTTTCCCCAGAGGAAACTGAGTTTTGAGCTATGTGGACATTTTGCATGTATCATCCAGGAGAGCTGTTTGTTGTACCAGCAGCACTTGCATCTAACATTTATTGAGCCATGACCATGCTCCCATTGTGTGTAATGTTAGCCTTGCCATCACCTGTCATCCTTCATTGGTCCTGAAGGAGTGCTTCCCCATTTTACAGACACAGAAACTGAGGCTCAGAGGGCTTGAATAAACTTGCCCAAGGTCAATGTAGCCAAATGCTGGCAGAGCTAGAGTTGTCTGGCTCGAAATCGTGACCCTTTACCATGACCCTATTTTACTTCTTACAGAAATTGCAAAGGGGGTGCCTGGGTGGCTCAGTTGGTTGAACGTCAGACTTTGTCTCAGGTCATGATCTCACAGTTCATGAGTTTGAGCCCCACATCGGTCTCTGTGCTGACAGTGTGGAGCCTGCTTGGGATGCTCTCTCTCCCTGTCTCTCTGCCCCTCCCCTGCTTTCTCTCTCTCTTTCTCTTTCTCTTTCAAAATAAATAAATAAACTTAAAAAATTAAAGTCTGCTCTCATTGGTAACACTTCCATTGAATGAACTGATTTCTTTGCACATTCAGAAAATTTTGCTGTAGCTTCCTGTGAGCTTGATAATCAACCTGCTAACTCTTTTTTAAAGTTTTCAAACCAGACTTTGTCATGGAATTTAATGTTTTTGACATTTACATTCTTCTTTTTTTTTTCTTAATTTTTTTTTTTTAACGTTTATTTTTGAGACAGAGAGAGACAGAGCATGAACAGGGGAGGGGCAGAGAGAGAGGGAGACACAGAATCCGAAACAGGCTCCAGACTCTGAGCGGTCAGCACAGAGCCCGATGCAGGGCTCGAACTCACGGACCGTGAGATCATGACCTGAGCTGAAGTCGGATGCTTAACCGACCAAGCCACCCAGGCGCCCCGACATTTACATTCTTCTTGTGAAGAAGGTTTCAAAGGCTCTTCAAAATGAATATGTAGCCCCCTTATCATTCATAGAGTGCTTGTTGTGTTTTAAATACATGGATATATTAACTTGGTACACAAGCTTATAAACCTCTTTTCAAACTGTGGTCAATAAATCTTGGTTGCAGCAGAACCTTTATACCCACCTATTTGACAAAACCCCAATCCCATGTCATCCTGTGTCCCGGCGTCTCTGCTTCTATGGCCCAAACTGCTCAGGTTGGCAACTGTCCTACGATCTCTGGTCTTCAAGTGGGCCGTGTGCTCTGATTCTTTGTGCACAGACAGTTCCCCCTATGGGGATGCCATTTCTTTGTCTTGTCAGGTGGGTGACTCTGTTTAGCCTTCTAAATTATCCTCAGGGTTTTTCTCTTCTGAGAACCTTCCTCTCTTTTTCAGCCGATCTCACCCTCTTTGAATCTGTTGCTGTGCACATCACATTGTATTGTAATCTGTGTCTATAAGTTTTGTTTACTGTTCGAAAGACAACATATCTAGTTTATTTTTTAATTTTTTAAAATTTATTTTTGAGAGAGAGAGACAGAGACCGAGTGCAAGCGGGGGAGGGGCAGAGAGAGGGAGACACAGAATCCCAAGCAGGCTCCAGGCTCTGAGCCATCAGCACAGAGCCTGACACGGGGCTCAAACCCATGAACCGTGAGATCATGACCTGAGCCGAAGTCGGGCGCTCAACCGACTGAGCCACTCAGGCGCCCCTAATTTATCTTTGTACTTCAACAAAGTAGCACACAGTGGGTGTTCAATAGTTGGTGACCGAATATAGCTTTGTTCCCATCTGTGCTGTGACAGTCACAGTCTGCTAGTGTCAGTTATTTGTGTATATATCTGTCCCTCTCACAAGGTGTTAACCTTCTTGAGGCCAGAGGCCGTGTCTCATTCCCCAAAACACCCCTCAGAGAGCACCTGTACTTTGCAGCGTAGGAATTGGTGCTCAATAAACAAGGTTAACAAAGTACTTGGACAATTTAGGTGACTTTGTGTTTTGTTCTCCATGTGACAGTGGAAGTGATCAGGGACTTCATAAAATACACATCCTTGGACTAATCTCCAGGAGTCAGATGTCATTTAGCTGTATATCTTCAGATAGAGGTTGTGGCAGTTTCTGACATTCAGTCAATTAAACACACATGGAAGAGAATTTCCTGTTTCAGAAGCAAGACGCGGATCCGTCTTGTCTGCCAAAGTGCTGACTAGTGCTAGGGCCCTGCACACTAGAGCCTTTGGCCATCTAACTTCTGAGGCGCTAACTATAGTTGATAGGGAAAAGTGATGGACAGAAGACTCCTTCTCCCATAAATCTTCCAACATGAGGTATGAGGAAAGAACAACAGCTATCTAGGGTTATTGCTGTAATAGACTCTTACATTGCTTTCTTCGTTTCACTTGTTTGTTAAACTTTCCAGGTCTGGGGTACCTGTTAAATTAAGTACCCTCTCCTTATTTCAAGAGCTGGCCCAGTATAGGTCTACCTTATTCTTACAGTCCTGTTTCTGTGTGTGTGTGTGTGTGTGTGTGTGTGTGTGTGTGTGTGTGTGTCTCCTCTAGTCTTACCAAACTGCCTTTCTGAACTTAATTGACCTCTGCAACTTTTGAGGGTTTGACCCTTGTTAACATGGGATTTGAACTTCTCTATATGAAATGCTGGTGCAGAGAAATAGCTATTTTTAAATAAGTCATTGAAAAGAGTCTACGTTTTCTAATAATCTCTGAAGTCCTCACTACTATTAAATGCGAGCAGTCTTTGCCCCCACATTTTGGGACTGTGGTGGTAATCGAAGAAAATCTTCACATCTGGATTATGTCTAACTCGCTAATGTAAAAACTTAGTTCTGAGTTCTTACAGTGCCTTCCATTCTGCATGAATATGTAGGATCAAGGGCCGAGGTCATGAAAGGAGCATGTGGCATGACCTCTGCTTTCAGGGAGATTCAAATATAGACAAAATTACTGAAGGGCTTTATGTATGCTGGTAAGTGCTGAGCTGTTTTTTTGACCATAGAGATCCTTGGGGTATAATATCAGAGGTGGTAAAGGCCAAGGTGGTCTCCTCACACAACGTTTGAGGATTTGACACAGTTGAGTTGAGCTTTGAGCTGTGTCTTGGAGAGTGGGGAAATCTAATCAGGCAGACTGGGGAGACAGAAGTGGGATAAAGACATGGAAATGACAGGACTTGTCAGATACCTGGTGTGGGTGACCTTGGAGAGATTCACTGCCCTGCTTATCCTGAGAGAAAAGCAGCTCTGGTGTTCTGTAAAATAGAGCTACTATCCATGTAGAACTGTACCTCCTTCGTTTCTTTTTTTTCTCTTTCTTTCTTTTTTGGAAAATGGGGAGAAGTCCATTTATTTATTTATTTATTTATTTATTTATTTATTTATTTTCTTCAGTATATGAAATTTATTGTCAAATTGGTTTCCATACAACACCCAGTGCTCATCCCAAAAGGTGCCCTCCTCAGTACCCATCAAGTCCATTTATTTTAACATATAATAAATGTTAGGGAAAAATTTGATATGATTCACTAATTGAAAATAGTACATTTGATTTAGAAAACCCTTTCTTCTTCATGGACCGTACAAAATTGTGAAATGGCTCAAATAATTCCCACCAGGGTTTCATTACTGTGAAACAGTTCCTGCGTAGGAAGGGATTGGAAACATTCCAGTCCAACCCCCTCATTCTATTTTATTTCACTCTTTAAGTTTTGCATATGATCCTTAGGTAACCTGGCACACAGAGGCAGTCAACATAATAGCCAGCATTTATTGAGGGTATATTAAGTGCCAGCCTGGCATGCACCTCCTTATTTTCTCTCCAAATCCTGGGATCTAGAAACACAACCTTACTGGCTTCCAAACAAATTGTGTTCAGTTTATTTCTTTGGAATACACACACAAAAAGTCTCATGATAACTTACAGAGGATCACATGACTAAAAACAAGGACTTTTTATTATTTTTTTTATTATTATTTTTTTAACGTTTAATTTTGAGACAGAGAGAGACAGAGCATGAACGGGGGAGGGTCAGAGAGAGGGAGACACACAATCTGAAACAGGCTCCAGGCTCTGAGCTGTCAGCACAGAGCCCTACGCGGGGCTCGAACTCACGGACCGCGAGATCATGACCTGAGCCGAAGTCGGCCACTTAACCGACTGAGCCACCCAGGCGCCCCAAAACAAGGACTTTTTCAAAATGAATGACAAGTTGGGCAGTGAGAGTGGTCAGGAACACACATACTTGTACCTAAGTGTCGATGGAATGCTCCATTTTCTGATGAGTCAGCAACCAAGCCTGTGTCTGTAGGTCAGTGAGGTCTGTTTGAAGAGGTTGTTCTTGTAGTTGATTGAATGTTTGCTTGGCTGGGGATGTTGCCTCTTTCTGAGCCACGCTGGTATCCGCGATAAGCTGGATGTTACTGAGAGTTGGATGAAACTGTTGATAAGACCTTATGGATACAATCAACAAAGACCTAATTTAAAAAAGATAATATTGATTATGTTTCTGATAGATGGTTTACGTTATTCATCCTTTCTCATACATTTGTGCGAAAACTTGTATCTTTACGTTGTAATATCCTATTGGTTTTTTGCAAAGGATAACATACTATATTTGGTTGCAGTACAAGTATTACTCATAATGGAAAAATTTTTCTTCACGACTACCAGAGAATGTCATGTGGCCTCTGGGGATTGGGGTAGTAAATGTTGGCTCTGAATTAGGATCACTTAGTTGTTCATCTCTTAATTCACATCTCAAGAAAGGTTTACCGATTAACGAAACAGTTTCAGTACACTAAGTGACTTACTTTTCCTTCTTTGGTAAGGATCTTTATTCTAAATTAAACGATGAATAAATTTGGGTAGCAGCAGGTCCATGTAGTGACCTCCCATTTTCCCATGCTCCCCAGTCTCCATTTATTCTTAAGTGATCCCAGAGAACAGAGAAAGGTGGCAGAATCATGTTGTCATTCCTATATGATGTGCTGTCTTTCTAAGGGAAAGGGATATATATTTTTTGCAATACTTATAATGCTGAAACAGGATTGGTTTCCTAATAAGAATAAGGCAAACCATATTGGCATGTCAATGAAGATAGGATAGCTTTATTGTTAGACAGCTCAGGGGGTGAATATACTACTGACTAAGAAACAGCACTGGTACTTTGCTGCTGGTGATGATTGTCATACAGTTGTAGCATGAAAGAAGCACACAAAAACTCTGGAGAGACCCCTGGGATTCCTGTTAGCACATTCGACCTCCATTAGATTGCTTGACTCATCACAGCCTTCACATAAAATGTTTATTTTATTAACTTGGTCCATGCTGTTTCATATGATTGCCTTATTATAACCCAAGTGACTCATCTGTCCTTTGTTAAGTAAAGCAGTGATTTAAACGGCTTTTAGGGACGCCTGGGTGTCTCAGTTGATTGAGCATCTGACTTCAGCTCAGGTCATGATCTCACAGTCCGCGCGTTCGAGCCCTGCATCAGGCTCTGTGAAACAGAGCCTGGAGCCTGCTTCGGATTCTGTGTCTGCCTCTCTCTCTGCCCCTCCCCTGTTCATGCTCTGTCTCTCTCTGTCTCAAAAATAACTGAAAACATTAAAAAAAAAATTTAGTGGCTTTTAAAAAGTAAGGCAAGCAAAATTAGAGAAGGTTTAGTCAAAAGTACTGTGCATACTGCTTTCATTGTTCTACCTGCTCAGAACAGATGCCTTCCATAACAGTGTTCCACTTAAGGAAAATTTCTTGGCAGAAACCTTTAAGTTTATGCACAAAGCAAAGATCCATGGCTTTCTTAGATTAAAAGCACTCGTGCATTTTTAGTATAACATCCATAAGTGTTTATCCTGCTTGAAAGGGTAGATAGAATGTTGACACTTACTTGATGGCAGCCAGAAATACCAGTTTTTCTAGATAGGGTCCCCTCTAAAACCTGACGATAAAAAATCACATTCCCATTGTGCCTGTCTGAAGTAATGACGTAAAGGATCCTTTAAGCTCAGTCATACAATTTCAAGAAGATGATAAAGCTTCATCTTTATGGAATGTCATGGTTTTCTTTCCCTCTGTTTAAAACTTTGGATTGTCCACCTGATTTTGGAATGCATAGACCTTCTTTCCTTGCTGCTGAGCTCCGGGTTTTATTTGGGGCCCTCAGAGCTCTGTGAGGAGTGCCACGCCCAATGCTGGAGAAAGGTCACCGTGCTGTTTTTGCCTGTACCTTTTGATTTCCATGCCCTGTGCCCGGGAAAATCCACTTTCTTATCCTTCAGGTCTTATTCCTTGTGAAGAAGGAATAAAGCCACAGGGAAAACTCCCCCATTTCTACTTAACGATAATTTCACAGTTTATGTATTGATGATACTGGAGGCTGATTAAAAACACCCACATCAGGAAGGCTAAGAACTAACTGTCAGAAGCTCACATTTTATAAAAATCATAGTTCAGCTTTTTAACTTCATATACGTGGGAATTACGAGGCAAGTCAGCCCACTGGTTTGTTACTTTGAAAACGGTTTGCTTTCCGGAATTTTCTCCAGGTGGCAATTCCAGTCATTTGGGGGGATATTAACATGTAAAAATGTGCTGTGTGGCTGGTTATGGGAGGAGGCTAGCCCTTCAGTTTCGCTTCAGTGATGAAACACATGAAAGTTGTTGAGAACTGTGGCTTTCAAATGGGGGAAAAAATCCCATGTGAATTAGAATATTTATCAAAGGAAGTGTACATATATTGTAACACCAATTTAAGAAAATTTAAGTGTCGAAATTAATTTAAAAGGGTTTGACCAGGTACAACATGATTGTACATGCTTTCTTTATCTGGATGCTTTTCTGTTGGCATTTTTTAGAATCATTAAGAATACCTCTGAGTGACTGAATCCATTCTCTGTAAACCAGGAAAGAAACCCATTATGCCTGTAATATATTTTTGAGCAAATATAATAGTTTATCACTTCAGGCAGCAAAGCGAATTTGGCTTCTCATCTTTGTAGAGTATCCTTCAGACCATGTTACCAAGATGCTGAGTTTCCGTTATGTTTTTTCTTTTTCATTGCTTCCCTCTGATGTGGCTGCTGTGTTGACAACCCTTTCTACTTCTGCTGCTGAAATTTTTTGTTTCCATCATTAAGGAAACCTCCCAAGGTAAGCACTGAAATGGAATTTGACACTCATATTAAGTGTGCACGTGTCCAGCACTTCATCCATCACAGTAACCCATGTGGAATACCTCTCCCATTGAGAAGAAAAATCGGCGTTCTCATTAAAACTTAAACCATGAAAAAACAATTAATGTCGGTAATGATATAAAATTGGAATGCCGTCCGCGTTTACAAAGCACTTTCATACATTATTTTTTTCTTGGAATTAATGCTCTGGTCCTCAGAGCAAACCCGTCAGCTTACTGTTTCTATTTTATCAATGATGAAATGAGGCTCAGAGAGATGAAACTGTGTCTTAATTCACACATTGAGTAAGCGGAGAAGCTGGGACCATAGAGAATCACCACCTAGAGAATGGAAGGACAAAACTGGTAACAGCCTAGAATGATTGCTGACAGGGACAGATGATCTTTTCTATGCCCTACCAAGAGTAGTTGATAGCATCAGGAAAATTCTCCAGACTTTCAGGTAGTGTTAAGCCATCCACAAACTCTGGCTTCTCATTGGAGTTTCTTGAGCCTCACAAAGTCCACTGGCTGGAATCGTTCTCCTTGCTCCGGCCAGCCTTCAGTGGTATGTTTACCAGTGAGCAACCTACGGGTTAGAGAGTAGGTGGGGAAAAAGAATATGAGAAGGAGGGGATCTGAATGATCAACTCCTGAATAATTGAAGACTGATTTTGTTACTGGTGAGTATTTTATTGGGTATCAAGGGACACTTAGTGCCAAAAGGAGGGAGAAATTCAACCAGTCCCTCACCAATAAGGCTGGTTATATAGCTTTGGTTCCTGAGAAGGAGTCAAGACAGGCTACACACCCAACACACAATGTCTGGTCAGAATCTAAGACATGCTGGGGAGGGTAAGGAATTCAGAATAGATTTGGCTTACTTGCATCTAGGGCTATGAAGGCAAGTCTAACTTAGCTTTTAGAGTAATGGAAACTCAGCAAAATGCTAAATGTTACCCTTTATGTTTATTGAAGGAGATATAGGAATTGTCCTTGGCACTTAGGAGTTTCAACTCCAGCAAAGGTACATATCCAACAAATAATATGAGATCTTTTAAGAAAGAGGAAATATATGATGTTATAGGAATGTAAGCACTGGCATCTGGCCAAATCTGGGGAATTAGAAGGTTCTCCCTGAGCAATTATTGATGTGGACATGGTCCCTAAAAGTTGCAGTCAAAAAAGTGTCTCTGCTACTCAGAAAGATGTGAGTGACCTTAAGCAGCTCTTCCTTCCCTCACTCTTGATCTTAGAGGTTTCAAAACAGACTGCCATCCTTGTGATACATTTAATTCTTTCCCCACAGAAAAAGGCAACGAAATCCTGAGCAATTCTACACATTCACAGTGAAATTAAAAAGAGGCACAAAAACACATAAAAAAAAAATCACTAATTTCTTTATACCTAAGAATTTTCTAGGTTACTTTCTATTCAGTATATAGAGCTTACTGGTTTTCCTAGGTGTTCTGTTGATAGTTCCTACAAAGTATCATGAAATTTTCAAAATAAAATCAATATTAAATCACCACATTGAAATCTATAGATGCATACTGTAAGACACACCTGAGAATTATAAAGATCACCTTAAAATCAAATAAGTGACACAATAGAGTCATATTTTTTAAAAAGACATTAAAATAAATAAGGTCTTTTCTTGCAGAAACAAATATTGAAAGCAAATTGGAAAGGGAATGGTGTTTTTAATGATGATTATATAAACATGAAATTTTATGGATTTAAAACAGTGAGATTCAGACATGCTAAATTAGCAAAATCTTAAAAGACTGGTTGGTTCAATTTAGCAAATAATTGTTCTGGGCAGGGGATAGAATACTACATGAATGAGACCTGATCCTAGCATTCTAATGGGGGTAGGGTAACATGCACAATTTAATATAAAGTCAATTGTGTTAAAGGCCACAAGAGGCAAAATATTTGTGGAAGTCATAGGATGAAGGGTCCCATTCTGACTTCAGCAGATCCGAGGATAGCTAGGACTGGACCTAATATTAAAAACCTGTGCTTGAAGGCACTGGAGAAATACCAAGTTAGTGAAGAATTACCAAACCAAGATCGAAGAGAAGGTAGAAATGTAGAGGAGTGAACCTGGTGTTTGGGTGTATCCCATTCAGACAGAGCAGTTTAAAGGCAAAGTAGTGTTTCTGACAGCCTCATGGGGTCTGGGGAGCCGAGGAGGACAAAAATGTTAGAGCTCAGAGTTTGCCAGAGGTGGAGTCCTTGGTAAACTCTTCATACTTTGGCTTGGCGGAATGGATTGAGACCCAGCCTTGGCTGGAGTATAAAGATGAAATAGAAATAAACAGTCTTCACATGGATTCCTGTGTGGTTATGAGTTCTTTGTGTGATCCAGGAAATCTCAAGCACTAAAAATGGATCAAAGCGATCCTAGAATGGAGGTTCTTATAGGCACCCAGAAGAAGCAGATGTAATTCCAAATCTCTGAAGATTCCACAGATCATTTTAAAAATACAGTGTCTGCACACAATCAAAGACAAAGAAAGAGGTGCATTACAAGATAAGGTAACATGAATAGGAAATAGCAGAAACAATAAAATGTAGAAATAGACCCACAGATGCTTCAGATGTTCAAATTGTTAAACATGAACTTTAAAATAACTATGCTTATTATATTTAAAGAGATAAAAGATAAGATTTAAAAATGTTGGAGAGGGTTAGAAACCATAAAAAGTGACAAAACAGATTTGGAAAATAATCCAATAGAAATGTTCACTCTGACAAACCCAAAACCAAAATTAAGAACTTAGGGTTTAGCTGAAGATCGAGCTGAAGAGAGAGTTAAATAACTAGAAGATAGGTTAGTAGAAAATACCAAAATGAAATACGAAAGAGGTGCTGGGACAACTGGACATCGGCATACACAGAAATGAATTTATATATAGACTTTATACCCTTCGTAAGAATTAATTCAAAATGGATCATAGACCTAAATATAAAATGCAAAATTATAAAGCTTCTAGAAGTTAACATACGAGAAATCTAAGAGATCTTGGGGTTGCTGATGACCATTTAGGTTCAGCACCTAAAGTGTGACCTGTAAAAATAAAATTGATTAGTGGGACTTCGTTAAAAGACACACTGCTGTAACAGCACTCTAAAGAGAATGAAAAGGGGCACCTGGGTGTCTCAGTTGGTTGGGCGGCTGACTTCGGCTCAGGTCATAATCTCACGGTCTGTGAGTTCAAGCCCCGCGTTGGACTCTGTGCTGACAGCTCAGAGCCTGGAGCCTGTTTCAGATTCTGTGTCTCCCTCTCTCTGACCCTCCCCCGTTCATGCTCTGTCTCTCTCTGTCTCAAAAATAAATAAACGTTAAGAAAAAAAAATTTAAAGAGAATGAAAAGAAAGCCATAGACTGGGAGGAAATATTTGCAAAACACATCTGCTAAAGGACTCTTACCCCCACCTAAAAAAAAATATGTGTGTGTGTGTGTGTGTGTGTGTATAAAGCTCTTAAATTTCAACAGTAAGAAAATGAACTACCCAATTAAAAGAAGGGCAAAAGACCTGAACAGACATTTCACCAAAAAAGATACACAGATGGCAAACACGGACATGAAAAATGCTTCACATCATATGTCATTAGGGAATTGAACATTAAAACAACAATGAGATGCCACTGCATACCTATAAGAATGACTAAAATCCAGAGATCTGACAATCCCAAAGCTGATAAGGAGAGCCCTAGGAATTGTCATCCATTGCTGATGAGAATGAAAAGTGGTATAGCCACTTTGGAAGACTGTGTGGAAGTTTATCACAGTGCTAAACATATTCTTATCATGTAGCTGTGTAATCCTGCTTCTAGGGATTTACTAAAATGAGCTGAAAACTTCTATCTATACAAAAACTACTCATGAATGTTTACAGCAACTTCATTTATAATTGCCAACAACTGGAAGCAACCAGGATGTTCTTCAGTAAGTAAATGGAAAAACAAACTGTGGTATGTCCATACAACGCAATACTGTATGAATTACCAAGCCATGGGAAAACATGGGGGAACCGTAAATGCATAGTGCTAAGTGAAAGAAGCCAATCTGAAAAGGCTACATGCTGTATGATTCCAACTACATGACATTCTGGAAAAGGCAAAACTACAGACATTAAAAATGTGTGGTGTACCTGAGACAGTACCCATAACTCATGGCAGCTCCAGAGTGACTGTTGAATGAATGAGGCAAGGGAGGGAGGGAGGGAGGGAAGGAAGGAAGGAAGGAAGGAAGGAAGGAAGGGAGGAAGGAAGGGAGGAAGGAAGGAAGGAGGGAAGATCTATTGGAGCAGAACGACACCCACTAGTTTAGCAGAAAAAAGGTGCAAGTGATGGACAGAGCCACTTTGCCAGAGACACTTTGCCAACTGTCTGCCCTGATTCCATTCTCAAGAAGATCCAAATGCCTGGCCACTCTGTCATCTTGTTGCTTCTTTCTGACTTGACCTCAAAGTGTGCATTAGATCTTGCAGAGCTCACCAGCAGCATGGATTCTCTTGTCATTAATCTGTGTTCTAAGGATTTTTTGTGTGTGTGTGTGTGTTGTCTGTTTGGGCAGTTGTTGAAATTTCATCTAATGATGTGATGATGGTGAATAATGGTAATCACCCACCTGCAACAATGCACTGCTTCTGTTATGTGTAAGAATTTTGTGCATTTTACTAAGAAATGTTTGGAGGTAGGAGTGCTGATTAGGAGAAGGCAGAGGCTATCATTTTGAATATTTGGTTGAGTTAGCACTATTCCTCCCCAACGTTATACAGGAAAGGTCTCGTATTCTTTATATTCTTAGAATGCTATTTCCATTGTTACTATTAATAGTAGGTATCTTTAACTCAGTTCTTGTAATATGCCAGATTCACTTAAAATCCAAATTAAAATTCACTGAAAACTTGGTTGCCTTCAAAGAGAAAAAAAAAAAATCCATGATTGTCAAGGGGAGCAGGAGGAGAGAAGGGATGAATAGGTGAGGCACAGGATTTTAGGGCAGTGAAATAATTTTTTATAATACTATAATGGTGGGTATATGACATTTATGCATTTATCAAAACTCATAGAACTGTATAGCTCAAAAGAGAGAATCCAAATGTAAACTATGGAGGTTACTTATTAATACTGTATCAATATTGGTTCATCAACTATAATAAGTGTAACACACTAACCCAGTTATTAATAGGTGAAACCATTGGGGGTTTACCCAAGCAGAGAGAGTATATGGGAACTCTGCACCATCTGCTCAGTTTTTCTGTACACCTTAAAATTGCCTTAAAAAATAGTGTAGGGAGCCATGAGTGGCTCAGTAGGTTGGGTGTCAGATTTCAGCTCAAGTCATGATCTCACAGTTCATGGGTTCAAGCCCTGCATCAAGCCCTGCACTGACAGCACAGAGCTTGCTTGGGATTCTCTCTCCCTCTCTTTCTCTCTCTCCCTCCCTCTCCCCCCCACCCGCCTCTCCCCCACTTGCACTCTGTCTTTAGAAATAAGTAAACTTAAAAAAATTATTTTAAATAGCCCATTATTATGAAAAAATAAATGTAATCACCACATCAACAGAATAAAAAAGAAAAACCATACGATCATCTCAGTAGATGCAGAAAAAGAGCATTTGACAAAATTCAACATTTATTTACAAACTTGAAGCAAGCTAGAGGGACACAGAATCCTCCTTAATGTGGTAAACAGCATCCATTGAAAATATACAGCTGTCATCATACTTAGTGGTGAAAGATTCACCATTTTCCACCTAAGATAGGCAATAAGGCAAGGATATTGCTTTAGCCACTTCCATTTAGCATTGACTGGAGGTCCTCGCCAGTGTAATAAGTAAAGAAAAAGAAATAAAAGATACTTAGATTGGGAAGGAGGAAGCAAAAGCATCTTTATTTTTTCTCTTTATTTTTTTAAAATTTTATTTTTTATTTTTAAAAATTTACATCCAAATTAGCATATGGTGCAACAATGATTTCAGGAGTAGATTCCTTACTGCCCCTTACCCATTTAGCCCATCCCCCCCACACCTCCTCCAGTAACCCTCAGTTTGTTCTCCTTATTTATGAGTCTCTTCTGTTTTGTTCCCCTCCCTGTTTATATATATATATATATATATATATATATATATATATATATATATATATATATATTTTGTGTGTTTTAATATTATTTTTGTTTCCCTTCCCTTATGTTCATCTGTTTTGTCTCTTAAAGTCCTCATATGTATGAAGTCATACGATTTTTGTCTTTCTCTAACTAATTTCACTTAGCATAATACCCTCCAGTCCAGTTCCATCCACGTAGTTGCAAATGGCAAGATTTCATTCTTTTTGACTGCCGAGTAATACTCCATTTTGTATATATACTACATTTTCTTTATCCGTTCATCCATTGATGGACATTTGGGCTCTTTCCATACTTTGGCTATTGTTGATAGTGTTGCTGTAAACATGGGAGTTAATGTGTCCCTTCAAAACAGCACAGCTGTATCCCATAGATAAATGCCTAATAGGGCAATTGCTGGGTCATAGGGTAGTTCTATTTTTAGTTTTTTGAGGAACCTCCATACTGTTTTCCAGAGTGGCTGCACCAGCTTGCATTCCCAAAAAGCATCTTTATTTGTAGCCATTATGGTCACCTACTTGGAAAACATTAAGAAACCTCCAAACAACCTCCTAGGACTTACAAATGGCAAGGTGGCAGGGAAAAGGTCAAAATACAAATTGTATTTTTCTATTCTAGCAATGAGCAATTAGAAAAAAATTTAACAAATCCAGTAATTTATAAGTGTTAAAAACATTACATACTTAGGTATATACTTAATGAAAAATGCACAAGACCTTTTTATTAAAACCCCACATATATATAGTCATTTGATTGTAGATGGATGTGCCAAGAGATAGAGCAAAGAGTATCAGCTGTGTTCACATAATGATAAGGCACAGAGTCGGACCAACAGTACATGAAGGGGAGGAGTCTTGGGTGACATCCTGGAAAGCCTTGATGCCAGGGTTGGCCCTTGTGCCTTCCGTGTCTCTCTGCTGCCTATTTTGAACAAAGCAGGGGCATAGTTGAGGCTCTGTTTTGGTAGATTAATGTCAAAGCAGAGCATAGAATAAATTGGGTTTGGTGAGTTGGGAAGGGGCTGGAGGTGGTATTTTGATATTCAATATAATGTGCGAGAAAAGAGGTGATAAGGGTCTGCACTGAAGCAGTGCCAGGACACTGGAGAAGAGGAAGGGGAAAATTATCAAGACGTTGTAGAAATAGAGCATCCAGATAGGGGCACTTGTACCCCAATGTTCATAGCAGCACTCTCAACAACAGCCAAATGATGGAAAGAGCCTAAATGTCCATCAACTGATGCATGGATAAAGAAATTGTGGTTTATATACACAATGGGGTACTACGTGGCAATGAGAAAGAATGAAATGTGGCCCTTTGTAGCAACGTGGATGGAACTGGAGGGTATTATGCTAAGTGAAATAAGCCATCCAGAGAAAGACAGATACCATATGCGTTCACTCTTATGTGGATCCTGAGAAACTTAACAGAAACCCATGAGGGAGGGGAAGAAAAAAAAAAAGAGGTTAGAGTGGGAGAGAGCCAAAGCATAAGAGACTCTTAAAAACTGAGAACAAACTGAGGGTTGATGGGGGGTGGGAGGGAGGGGAGGGTGGGTGATGGGTATTGAGGAGGGCACCTTTTGGGATGAGCACTGGGTGTTGTATGGAAACCAATTTGACAATAAATTTCATATATTGAAAAAAAATTAAAAAATAAAAATAATTTGCATGTCAAAAAATAAATAAATAAAATATTAATTGCCTCACAAAAAAAAAAAAAAAAAGAAATAGAGCATCCAGGACTTGGGTGCTGAAAGCATATAGAAGACAATATAACAGAGTCAGAGAGGACTATGGAATTTGAAACCAAACGACTGAAAATCCAGCAGGGACACAAGAAGAAAGGGCTGCTTTGGTGCCAGGACAAGTTGACAGGTTCGGTTTTAGAGTGGGTTAAATTGGGAATGATGGCAAAGCATCTGCTATCAATGCCTTGCAAGGTGTCCAAGGTTTGCAGTCTCTGCCCTAGAAAGGTCAGGTAGATTCTTGTGTAGAGGAGATAGGAGGTGGAAGGAAGGAGTGTCTATGAAGTTGTCAAGGAAGAGAGGATTAAGAGAAACAGAAGACAGAGAATCGAGGCTAGCACCTTGGAACTCATCCTGCTCTGGTGAATGGAGAGAGGGGGAAGAACCAGTAAGTATTAAGAAAGGAGACCAGACGCTCATGTGTGACCCTGCTGGTGGGGGTGGCATTTAGGATACTTAGACACTTGCTCTTTCCGAATTAGATCTCTTTTGTTTTTAGAAGTTATTTTTTCTACGGACGCCTGGGTGGCTCATTTGGTTAAGCATCCAACTATTGGTTTCAGCTCAGGTCACGATCTCACGGTTTATGAGTTTGATCCCCACATCAGGCTCTGCACTGACAGCTCGGAGCTTGCTTGAGATTCTCTCTCTCTGCCCCTCCTGGGCTCCCTCCCCCTGCCCCTTTCAAAATAAATAAGTGAACTTAAAACAATGTTATCTTTTCTAGTGTTAAGGCAAGGAAAAGATGAAGATATTTCTCTGGTTGACTTTTAAAAAGTTAGATCAAAATTTTTTTTTATATATAGCGTGTGAATATAGCATGTTAGGACAGTAAGGGAAATTATTTATATTTGTATAAATTGTCTTGTGCTGTGCATTTGGATTTTTCTCTTTGGCTAGTGTTACATTTTGTAAGGGTGTACTCCTGGACAGAGAGACATTTATTTCAGTGTAGGCCAAAGCACATACCTCTTAATCTCGCCAGTAGCTCTTATGCGATGTTTATAGGAGTGTGTCCTGTTTCCCTTAAAAAGAAAAGTAAGCTTTTAGGCAAACATGGAGATACTTGCTGTATGCCTCCTCGTTAGTTAAAACAAAAAACAAAATGGTTCTGTCTCATAATTTTCAGGGTTGAGGTAGGAGTGTTTTTCCTTATCAGTGGGACTAGTTTCGTTTTGTTTTTTTTAATTTTTTTTGGCGTTTATTTATTATTAAGAGAGAGAGAGAGAGAGAGGCACACAGAGCAGGAGCAGGAGAGGGGTAGAGAGAGGAGGAGACACAGAATCCAAAGCAGGCTCCAGGCCCTGAGCTGTCAGCACGGAGCCCGACGCGGGGCTCGAACTCACGAACTGTGAGATCATGACCTGAGCCGAAGTCGGTCGCCCAACTGACTGAGCCACCCAGGCGCCCCTCAGTAGGACTCATTTTGAGTCTAAGGCTTTTGTTTTAGGGGTGTTAATCGCCTGTTTGTTCAGCCACCTTCTCGTAAACTTTGGATTTTGGCAGGAGGTGGTACAGAGGGAGAGAAGACACACGCGTGTAGAGAATCACTATCTAATTATGCCCTCACACACGCTCTGTCGTGGGAGAACAGAAAAATGTCCTCAGTCACAGTAGCTTTGCCTTCAGAAAGGAACTGGTTCTGGTTCCCCCTGTTGGCCCTCAGAAGGTCTGGCACGTTCTGGGAACTTCCCTTCCTGTGCTTCGTCATATCTGGCACAAGTGTCTTTCCTTTGGAGCTACATTGAAGCGCACAGAAAAACAAGTGAATTCTTCTTCCTCTTCCTGTTTTCTCCTCTCTGTCAGTGTTTATGGAACAACTTCCATGTGCCACAATGTGCACTATAGGGCTGGGGGAGGTTTCTGAACTCAGACCATTCAAACCCTCCTCTTCAAAGAGGAGATGAAGCCTAAGGGAATGGATTTGGCCAGAACCATCCAGGGACAGAGCTTGGCCCCAACCCTAGGCTTTCTGGTCTCCTGTACTTTCTGTTAGAACACATGGTTAGTGTAAAGCAGGTTTTCTATTTGTTGGTTTTTACGGAGCAAAGACAGCAGGAAGCAGCAGGAAGGAAAAGTCGGGCGAGGATGTAAATCTGCGAGATCACTTCCTTTAGACTCATCTCCTTTTCTTTTAAAAAAAATTTTTTTTTAAACCTTTATTTATTTTCGAGACAGAGAGAGACAGAGCATGAAGGGGGGAGGGTCAGAGAGAGAGGGAGACACAGAATCTGAAACAGGCTCCAGGCTCTGAGTTGTCAGCACAGAGCCCAACGCGGGGCTCGAACTCACGGACCGTGAGATCACGACCTGAGCTGAAGTTGGACGCTCAACCGACTGAGCCACCCAGGCGCCCCATAGACTCGTCTCCTTGTCCACTCAGTTTGCTTATTTTTCCTCTCTAAACTCTCGATCATTATGTTTAACATCTCATAAATTAGTGTATGATTTATTTGGATATTTGGTGATGTTAATTAAACTCACCTTAAATTGGTTTTTTTTTGTTTTTTTTTTTAATTTTATCTTCAAGTGTGTTCAGGACCAGGTGTGCTTAGGAACTTCAAGCTGTTTGATCCCTCTTATATTTCCATAAGTTTGTTGGCAAAGTCATGAGCGGACGAAAATGACATTATATGGCAGGCTCTATCCATTACAGAGTCATACCAAAACCCTGACTGTGCAAAATTTGCTCGTGAAAAAGGGAGAGGGCAGTCTTCTCATAGAGACAGTTTGCCGTCTCAAGTGTGGTTTAACTGTTTTCACAGTCTGTGACCTGCCATCAATTTCTGTTGCCTCGACCACTTCACCTTGTGCATTTCTTGAAAGCTAAATGTTGGCCTCTGACCAGAGGAATTCTAAACCGATGCTGTGCAGTCTAGCAACTGTGTAGCCACTCGTGACTTTCCAGCGTGTGCTGTGTGGCTGCACAGGACTGAGATGTGTTACAAACACAAAATGCACATCAGACATGAAAGATTTAGTATGAGAAAAAAAATACATAAGGTAAATATTTGGGATATATCAGGTTAAATAAAAATATTAACATTTGTTTTTATCTATTTTATTTTATTTTTAGCATTTATTTATTTTTGATTTATTTTTGAGAGTGTGCGTGGGAGAGGGGCAGAGAAAGAGAGGGAGACACAGAATCGGAAGCAGGCTCCAGGCTCCGAGCTGTCAGCACAGAGCCCGACGCAGGGCTCGAACCCATGAACCGTGAGACCATGACCTGAGCCAAAGTTGGACACTTAACCGACTGAGCCACCCAGGCACCCCTCTCTTTATTTTTTAATGTGTGCATGAAGACATTTTCAACTACATAGGTAGCTCATGTTATCTCTGTCGGACGGCGATGTTTGCGGCCAAACACATGGCTGAGGCTGGACATCTTTTCAGCATCCATCCACCCTGAAGCAGCACCACAGCCAACCCTCACATTTCCGCCTTTATGTCCGGGTCCACGAGTGTTTCAGCTGCACGAGCTCTGTGGCAGCATAGTCCCCCTGCTCTGTGTTTTTCCCAGGAATCATCTTTTCCTTACCCATTCAGAAGTCATTTATTAGACAAGTATTAACGGAGAACATTTGTGAAAAGTCTTGCATGAGGAGGTTGTGGGGTTCAAGAGGCGATTAAACTTGTGGCCCCTGCCCTCTAGAAATCATAACACGGAAAGGAAGTTTCAGCCTGTCAGCCCTGTAGGTAACAAAAGAGAGATGATGAACATCATTGGCTCTTTCAGAGTTTTTTTGTCTTCCGAGGAAGAAAGGCTCGAGGAGGGTATTCACGTACGGGTGTGGTTTTCAAAAGGCGTGGGATCCAAGAGGTATTTGAGGAACAGAAACAAAGTAATGGCTGTTAAGGGAAAATTGTTTCTCTAGTCACAGCACTGATCCAATGTGTGGGATTTCCACAATAAGTGATTCTCTAATTCTGTTTGGACACCCATAGGATATCCTACAAGTTAATTCAGCTTTGACACTGACTGCCCGCCCAGAGTCAGCCCAGACTGCACAGGTTCAGGGCAGGGGGCTCAGTCCCAGAAGACCACCCTCACTTCAGGCCCTATAGTCAGCGGGCCCCCAGGTTACCAGTACTCCCATCTGACTTTGCTACAAATCACAGCCTCCCAAGACACTGCCTCAGGTTCAGTAATTTGCTAGAATGGCTTTCAAAACCCAGGGGAACGTTTACTTGGGTTTACTGGCTTATCATAAAGGGTACGGTTGAACAGCCAGATAAAGAGGTGTGCAGGGCAAGGTCTGGAAATGTCCCAAGCACAGGAGTTGGAGTGTCATCTTCTGGTACATGGATGCATTCGCCAAACCTGAAAACTCTGAATCTTGTTATTTAGAATTTTAATGGAGGTTTCATCTCAGCTCCTAACTAATCTCTAGTTCCTCTCCCTTTCCCAGAGAACTGGGGTGGGGGTGGGGCTGTGGGGTTGACAATTACAAGCTTCTAGTCGAGGCTTGGTCTTCCTGGCAGCTCACCCCCTTCAAGAAGCCATCCAGGAGACCACCACGTGTCGCCTCACTTAGAGCAACAGAGGATCCTGTCACTAGGCGAATTCCAGGGGATTTAGGAGACCTGTGTTGGGAACTAGGGATGAAAACCAAGAATATATTTATTACTATATCACAAGTGCCGCGGGAAGGTGTAAACTCGGCGTAGATTGTCAAGTACGGGAAATAGAAGTTGCGTATTAAAAACTAGGAAAGCAGGTAGCTCATAGAGGGCTTGGGAGTCTGTGTCGTTCTGGTCGGCTATGCAGAATCATTTAGGATTTTTGTATCAACAGGTTATATGGGGGGGGCCTGGATGGCTCGGTCAGTTAGGTGTCCGACTTCTGCTCAGGTCATGATCTCACGGTTCATGAGTTCCAGCCCCACATCAGGCTCTGTGCTGACAGCTCGGATCCTGGAGCCTGCTTCAGATTCTGTGTCTCTCTCTTTCTCCACCC
This sequence comes from Acinonyx jubatus, assembly GCF_027475565.1. Classification (NCBI taxonomy): domain Eukaryota; kingdom Metazoa; phylum Chordata; class Mammalia; order Carnivora; family Felidae; genus Acinonyx; species Acinonyx jubatus. The sequence continues at coordinate 138,346,592 of NC_069385.1, read as the reverse complement.
CCCGTCCCCCACTTGCACACACATATTCTCTCTCTCAAAAAACAAAAACATTAAAAAAAGTTACATGGTGGGTGGGGCGCCTGGGTGGCTCACCTGACTCTTGATTTCGGCTCAGGTCATGATCTCATGGTCATGAGATCGAGTCCCACGTCAGGCTGTGTGCTGGGCATGGAATCTGCTTAAGATTCTCTTTCCACCTCTGTACTTACCCAATCTGCCTGAGGGTGCTCGCTCTCTCTCTCTCTCTCTGTCTCTCTCTCTCCTAAAAAACAATATCATCAGAGGCATGCAAATCAAAACCACAATGAGATACCACCTCACACCTGTCAGAATGGATAAAATCTTTTGATAATAGAAAAACAAAAAAGTCTTGGCAAGGAGAAAAAGGAACCTTTTTGCACTGTTGGTGGGAATGCAAACTGGTGTAGCCACTCTGGAAAACCAAGTGTGGAGGTTCCTCAAAGAAAGAAAAATAGAGCTACCATATGATCCAGTGGTTCAACTACTGGATATTTACCCAAAGAATAAAAAATATATATATTAATGCAAAGGGATATATGCATCCTATATTTATTGCAGCATAATTTATAATGGTCAAATTATGAGATCAGTCCAAGTGTCCATTGATAGATGAATGCATAAGGAAGATGTGGTATGTATATGTGTGTATCTATCTATATAGAGAGAGATGACGGAATATTACTCAGCCATAAAAAGAATGAAGTCTTCCCATTGTCAATGACAGGGATGAATCTAGAGAGTATAATGCTAAGTGAAATAAGTCAGTCAGAGAAAGACAAATACCATATGTGGCATTTAAGAAACAAATGAACAAAACAGAGACAAACCCAGAACCAGGCTTAACTGTAGAGAGCAAATTGATGGTCACCAGAGGGGAGGTGGGTGGGGGGATGGGTGAGAAAGGTGAAGGCGATTGAGAGTGCACTCACTGTGATGAGCGCTGAGTGATGTGTGGGATTGCCAAGTCATTATATTGTACTCTTAATACTAATAAAACATTATGTCAACTGCACTGGAATTAAAGAAAGCTTTTTAAAAGTCACATGATCAGAACACGCATGAAATTAATCTGGCTGCAGGACGTAGGATAAATTATGAGTGTAGAATATCAGGTGAGAGCAATCGAGATTCACTTTATAATAACCACTTTGTGTGTCCATCAGCTTATGCGTGATGCAGTGGTAACTCTCCAGTCACTACTCAGTGGCTTGAGACCACTGAGGTTTATTTCTTAGATGCTCTATGTCAGCTGAGGTCAGCTGTGGCCCTGCACCACGTGGCTTTGGTCTGGGCGCCCATCTAGAGGAGCAGTCCTTATCTAGGATGTGCTATTACTTCGGCAGAGAGAAAAAGAAGAGAACCAGGCAGTGGCCTCTTACCTGGCTCTGAACTGGCAACATCTCTGTCCACGTTTAATTGGCTGAAGCAAGTCACATGGCCAAGCCTGATGTCAGTAAGTCAGGGATTATATTCCTCCTACCAGAGCACTGCAGTCACATCAGGCAGGGATGTGTAATCCCCTTTCAGGGAGGACAGTGACTAATCTGGAACAGTAATACAATCCATTACACTTTGTCATCCCAAGTCACATTTGTTAAAAAGCAAAACAAAAACAAAAACAACAAGAAAAACCTCCCAAGAAACAACAAAATCCTCAGAATCATGCTGCTGTACATTTCTGAATTGAAACTTCTATAGGCTCTCTGCCTGTCTCCTCTTTCCTTCTCTCGGACTTTGTTCAGAGGCAGATGTCCCCACTGTAACCGTGTGCTTCTCTAGATGCCTAGAGATACAACTGAACGGCTACCAGGTTCATGGACTACAGACCCCATCTTTCTTGGTTTTGGCATCAATCCATCTCCAAAACCTACTGGACCAGGCCGACTCTCAGGAATCTCTCCCACCTCCCCTACCTCTGGGAGAGTGAACTCTCTGCTAGCCTTCCCAGTGTAATCTGTTTACAATCCCTGGAGTACCTTTGGTTTCCCATCTCTGCTGACCTGGGCCTCAGGGTCCACCCAGCTTCTCTGTGCTGGACCACCACGCCCGGTCCCGCAGGGGTGATCGGCAAAGGAGACGAGATATTGGTCGGGTCTAAACCAGTTCCAGAGATCGCTCATGGCAGGTGGTGCCTCGGTGACTCAAATTCAATCTGGGTTTTATTTGACTTTTTTTTTTTTTGGTTTTAGTGAGCAACAGCCGTCATTTATTAGACACCATGCAGCACATACACAGATATTTGCAGCTTATCTTCTGGCCTGTTTTTGTTGATGAAGAAATATTCTTGTGTTTGAAAACACCCAAATCACCTTGTGAATATGCTGTTGGTGAAGTTATCCCGGTGGCTAGTTTTTTGTTTTTTTGTTTTTTTGGGGGGTGAAGCAATCAGAGCATGAAAGAACCAGGAGGAAAAAAAAAACACAGGTTGTATATTTGTGACACCCTCACCCTCGCCCCTCACAACCAGTGAGGCAGATTTTAGAACTGAATGATAAAGGGCTTAAACATGAAAAGAATGGAGTATCAGAACGAGTTGGAATTCAGTTAGTACTGCATTGCTCACACACCACTAATTTGTACGTTTGTGGTATAAAACGGGAAGGTCTCCACCCTGTTATAATATCGGTCTGGGACTTGGGAGAGCTCATTCCCGCTTTCAAATTTATTGGAACTCTGGATGTTTTCACTTTCAGTGCCTTTTCCCACAGGCTGTTGAAATTCACACGCTACCTTCAGTCCTGTATTCCAGGGCGACCCAGCCCGATGACTTCTTCCTTTAACATCTCTCACATTTATTTTCTTCCAATAGTAGCTGGGAGTCTGTCTGCTGAAAATGACTGGAACTCAAACCGGAGGGAGCGCAAGATAAAGTTATACGAATGACTTTGGGGCATCCTTTACGAGGACAGGAGGTGGCTGGGGTTCAGATGGCAGTCGCCTCTCCTGATTTCCTCATCTCCTGTGCCTGTTCCCATGTGGGTCCCTTCCTTTCTGTCTCTCACTGCTTTCCAGCTGCTTCTTTAGTTCCTGTGGTTAGAAGCATGGCCTCAACATGTCCCAGATTTTTATAGCATCAGTCATTTGAGAGAGACTTGTTTGGCTTCCCTAATTTCAAATCCAAAACTCCCAAAGACATCCACTTTAGGGCCAGTTAAGTATGGCCAAGAGATTCTGGACTAAGTGTCCCCCATGCACACAGGGGCTCTTCCTGCGTTCTTTCTTGAGTAATCATACGTGGAATATATGATTTGATTTGATTTGATTTGATTTGACAGAGTGTGCGTGAGGGGTGGGGGAGAGAGAGAGAAAGAGAGAAAGAGAAAGAGAATTTCAAGGAGGCTCCATGCTCTGTGTGGAGCCCAATTCGGGACTTGATCCCGTGACCATGAGATCAGGACCTGAGCCAAAATCAAGAGTCAGGCGCTCAACTGGCTGGGCCACCCAGGGGCCCTTGAATAAATGATTTTGCATGCCACATAAGAACATGGCGGTAGCTCCCGGGAACCTCGTGGCTGGTGTGGGAGTTAGCACAATTGTCCAAAGGAAAGATGCTATTTCTAGAATAAATAAGGTATGGGTTTCTGAGCAAAAAAAAAAAAAAAAGTGATTTTCACTACAGCTTCTCTCCATCTGCGCCGAGGCTGAGAATGAAAAACTTTTACCTTCTTCATAACGCTTTGCTAATTGACCTCTTTGTTGCTCATCTTACACCCATTCGGTCCATCTTCCACACAGTTGCCCCGGTGATCATTCAGAGTAAGAACGAAGCCCTGTCATCCGCCCGCGAGCTTCTCAGTAAGGAGCATGAAGTGTCCCGTGGTCTGCCCCCCCACCCAGTTCTCCCCTCCTCCTTCCCCTGCCCACTGCTCTTGCAAACAACTCCAGTGGCCCTTGCTTCCTTTTCTTCTGTTGCTTGCCAGGTTCCCCCTTTCCCTGGAGCACCTTTCCTATTTGTCTTCTTCATGATCATTTGTCAAACTTCAGCCCAAGCTTTACCTTCCCTAGAAACATTTCTGGAGGCTCGCTCCTCCACCCCTAGCCCCACTGGGTCACTGTTCGATCTTCCTATGTCTGCACTGCCTTCTACAGCTCACACTCTTTCCTTCTCTTGGTTCCTTCCCTCTATTAGAGAGTGAGGGCTTTACAAGTGGGGGGCTCTTGTTTCTGTCCTGACCGGCTCAGCAGATGCTTACAACAAAGACAAGCCAGTTCTTTGACGAGCCACTTCTCCGCACACCCATAGAAATTCAACCTGTGGTGTAGAGTGGCACTTGCCCACAGCTTAACCGTTTCCTACGACAGAGCGTGAATTCCCCGAGACCAGGGGCATTGCCTCATCAGCCCGTTGGTGCACAGCAGACGCTGCTGGCTTGTGTTGAGTCTTTACACAAAATCTGGCTTTGACATCTTCCCAGTCAGTCAGCCAATATTGACTGTGTGACTCAAGATGTCGTCTGGTGTGCACATCTAGGCATAGATAAAGAAAATGATTAATCTCTGCAAAAAGGGAACCGTTACTCGACAGCATTTTAATGGGAAAGTAGTGTCTGCTGGTAGAAATCACCAGTAATAGGGGTGACCATCATGGTACTTCTTGATGCACAGGAGCGGATATGCTCTCATGCAGGGCTTGAGTGGGTGCTGGCAAAGCCGCTTTTGCAAACAGCGGTGGTTGGAGATGGTTCTGGGGATCAGACAGGCTTCAATGACCAACTTTCCTTTCCGCTTCAGGCCAGCTTCTTCAAGATGAACGACATCTAACTCTTCTTTTGTTTATGACTCTTCACATCTCTGACTTAGGAGAAAGAAATGAAGGGGAAGAGTGTCAAAACTTGACACTAAAAGGAAGATTTCGACATGACCCGAACTGTCTAGGGCTTAAATTTGGGGAGGGGGTCTGACTCAGTTCTCATAACGGTGTGCTGAAATGCGAACAGATTTGGCACTTGTCTTTCAGATTAACTGGGGTCTTTGAACTTGACAAAATTGAACATTGGCATGCCAGTACTTCTAAAGCTAGAGAAATGGGGGTTTGTGAAGCGATCTCAGGCGCAGTTTCAAAGTTAGGTAGTTGCAACAACAGGCTGTTAATGGCAGCTGGGGCTGCAGATGTGAAGAGTGGATTGATTGTGCAAAGAGAGGAGGGTGACCGTATAGAACGAGAGGAGGGAAGCACACTTCTTCGTGCAAAGGAAAGCTCGTCCACATGGAGTGGAGTTCTTTTCCCCCAAGGGAAGCCCTTTAGATTCTGGATTTGGGAGGTAGCAAGTAGTGTGCTTTGCATTGATGCTTTTGTTAACAGAACTCAAGAAACTATAGCAACTCTTCCCCTGATGGCCGTGGGGATCTTTGTTGCCTTTTCACTTTGCTTTCTTAATTTGGTTAAGCGAATCGAGCTATCACACCATCTACTACATCTGTACCTGTAGGAAATAAGGAAATGAATCCGCACAGCCCCTGGCTCAGGGGCGGTCGCGGCTCAGTGAGACTGTGGAACACCGGACTGTGCATGGTAAATACTAAACACTCCACAAGCGGTAGGGCTACTATCTGGGGAGAGAAGCCGGCTCATAGATGCCATTAATACTGGTAGCAGAGCTGCCGATAGAGAGTCACTGTTTTACACCAGGCATCGTATTGGTAGGTATTTGCTTAAATCCTCACAATCCTAATTGAATGTAAAATATGCACTTATATAGGTAGAGGATGTATTAGAGAGGTACGGCTTTTCACTAAGCCAGCACAGAGGAAGGAGGGTGAGGAAACACTGGAGGAGGTGACCTTTGGGCAGGACTTGAAGAACGCGTGGTAGATCACCGGGCAGAGGTGAGGAGAGAAAGATAGCTGCTGAAGGAGGGATTCCCTCACAGGTCTCCATTCTCTTTTCCTCCTTTTGCCTGTGGACCTCCCACTGTGCTTAATATGCCCGGAGGATTCCTTGGTCATGGGTGGAAACTCTCAGAGCTGAAGATCTGGGTAACTCTGGACAGAATAGATGACTAGGGGTGTTTGCTCAACTAATGTCTGTAGGGTGACCCTAGTCCTGTTACTTCCACAGTTGAATAAAAACAGAGGCTTTGACAAGGGACCACTGTGGTGTCTCCTAGGGTCACAGTAACCAGTCAGTGTGTGCCATGTTAAGCAGCCATCTACATGAAAACAGATTTACAAGACCATTTAATTAAAAGGTACTTTACCAAGAAGTTGGTTTACAGAGCAAATTCTCAGATTTTTTGTTTGTTTGGTGGAATTATGGACAAGAAAAACATTAGGAAAACCAAAGTCTTGGCCTCTAAGAATTAGTAATTTAGCAGAACAAAGGGAATCTCTGTCACACACATATTACCACCCCCCCACACACACAGATAAGAAATTCACAGCAATGAGTATCCTTAAGAGTTTTATAAAGAAGTAACATTTGAGATGTCATTGAAAGATTAAAAAAAATTTTTTTTAATGTTTTATTCATTTTTTGAGAGACAGAGACAGAGTGTGAGCGGGGAAGGGCCAGAGAGAGAGGAAGACACAGAATCCAAAGCAGGCTCCAGGCTCCAAGCTGTCAGCACAGAGCCCGATGTGAGACCCGAACCCACAAACCATGAGATCCTGACCTGAACTGAAGTCAGACACTTAACCCACTGAGCCACCCAGGTGCCCCTGAAAGATTGTAATTTGGAGAAATTGAAACAGAGTGGGCTTTCCTCATTGTGTCAGAAATCTGATCTATATGTTTAGAAATATTTGTTTATGTACAATTATCTTGAGATAAGTTGGGGTTCCTCACTTTCTGCCTGAAGAAGGGGCTGTAAGAGGTAAAAATGATTTTGGGGGCGCCTGGGTGCCTCAGTTGGTTAAGCATCCAACTCTTGATTTTCACTCAGGTCATGAAATCACGTTTTATGGGATCGAGCCCCGTGTCAGGCTCTGTGCTGACAGTGCAGAGGGTGTTTGGGATTCTCTCTTTCCCTCTCTCTGCCCCTCCCCAGTTTGTTCATCCCCCCCCCCTTTCAAAAATAAATAAGTGTAAAAGAATGTATTTTAAGTAATTTTGGGAAAAAAAATGTCCCTTTTGTCCCAAGGATAATTGTTTTATGTTTTGTTATTTTTATCCAGACTATTTGCAACCAGAGGACAAACAATATGCCTAATACATAATTGAGTTCCCTGTAGTACCTGAAATTGAGAGGGGTGGCAAATAGGTATTTGTGATTGCTGTGGGGATCAAACATCATGCAGTTGGAGAACTTCTCGGTGAATCCACACCAAGGATGAACGGAAGGTAGTTGCTTTGCATGGACCTGCGTGTTTGGTTTCCATGGGTCAGGAAAATGATGGCAGATCATGTTTCTTAGGACGCTGATGCCTTCTGGTTCTTCAAGGACACAGAAGATTCTTGCATTTTTAAAAATTGAATTTTGCTGAAATGCCATCAGAGCTAGAACTTTTAGGTAGGACTGGAGTTTGACTGTGTTGCGTCCTGTGCCTGCATCCTGGAACTCCTTTGCCTCAGAATATATACCACTCAGCACATTTGCCTTATTAAAAACAGCTTGTCGTAACTTTACTAGATGTTCAGTGGTTCACAAACATGCAAAGCTAACATTTTTAAGAGAGCAATGAAGGTGGAACAGATGTGAACAGCAAGCTGCAGGGAATTAAATGCCAGTATGAGTTTTACAAGTTGCAAATGAGGAGGAAGGAGTGGGATTCTGAGAAGGTAGAGTAAAATTTTCTTGGAAACAACAAAGACAATGGCTTTCAGGGTTGGAAACAACTGGACAGCATCTGTCCTCTTGGCTCTTTATCAAATTGAAGGCTCTTGGAAGGTGTGGGTGCTTTCACAAAAAATGCTCACCATGTGGGTTGGCGTTGACAAGACCAGAAATTTACACTTGGTTTCCAAATTTGATTTATCGTTTTAGTCAGTTGTATGCATCGAGAAGTCCCCCACCCCCACACCGCAGTTACCATGCTAGGGCCTTTGTGATGAATAGAGGAAATAAGCATTTGGGAATTTTATTTCATTTTATTTTTGTTTAACATAATTTATTGTCAAATTGGCTAACATACAGTGTATACAGTGTGCTCTTGGTTTTGGGGGTAGATTCCATGGTTCATCACTTACATACATCACCCAGTGCTTACCCCAACAAGTGCCCTCCTCTATGCCTGTCACCCACTTTTCCCTCTACCAACCCCCATCAACCCTCAGATTGTTCTCTGTATTTAAGAGAGATGGAGGGTTTGCCTCCCTTCATCTCTGTGTGTAACTATTTTTTTCCCCTTCCCCTCCCCCATGGTCTTCTGTTAAGTTTCTCAAGATCCACATATGAGTGAAAACATATGATATCTGTCTTTCTCTGGTTGACTTATTTCATTTAGCATAATACCCTCCAGTTCCATCCACGTTGCTGCAAATGGTATGATTTTATTCTTTCTCATTGCCAAGTAGTATTCCATTGTGTATATAAACCACATCTTCTTTATCCATTCATCAGTTGATAGACATGTAGGCTCTTTCCATAATTTGGCTATTGTTGAAAGCGCTGCTATAAACATAGGGGTACATGTGCCCCTATGAATCAGCACTCCTGTATAAGCATTTGGGAATTTTATTGAAAGGAATTCAAAGTCTTAAGTAACATATTTCTCAAATATATTGTGGTGGCTTTGAAAAACATGATTTTCTTTTTAATTTGAAATGGTCAGTTTTCAAGAAATAGCTCTCAAGAAGATGGTTTTGATATCTTTTGAAATGTCAGATTTTGTTTTGTTTTTTAATGTTTACTTATTTTTGAGAGAGGCAGAGAGAGAGTGAGCAGGGTAGGATAGAGAGAGAGAGGGAGACACAGAATCCGAAGCAGGCTCCAGGCTCTGAGCTGTCAGCACAGAGCCCGACATGGGGCTTGAACTCACGAACCTGGAGATCATGACCTGAGCCGAAATCGAATGCTTAACCAACTGTACCACTAAGATGCCCCAAAATGTCAGTAGATTTTGTATTGGAAAATCAAAAGGACCAAAGGAAATCATGTCCCCTCTTGTTACAAACCTTTTGTGATGAAATTATAATTAAATCTGGCCATGAAAAGAAGGCTAATAGTTTGTGAATAGTTTATTTATAGGATTAAGAAGGTAACAAGGGAAATTTTTGGGCTACATAAAACAAATTAGTTTGAACATCCTTGAAACTGTTTTCGTAACAGTCATAAGAAATAATTGTTTTAGCAACAAATAATTGGTCTAATCTCTGTACAAACTATAAAGTATACATGATGTGGCCAAACCTGTTATCCACCTGAGCCACAGCATAATGGTGTCAAAGGGGACCCTGGTGCTCATCTCGGGACCATATTGTATTTTTAACCATTTTTAACCTCAAAAACATGCATATGAAAGTAATAAAATATCCAAAAATATATCTTGCCGTTGAACTTCTGCTTACTCTTACTGGTTCTCACATCTCTTCTATGTTTGTGTCTGCATTCCAACTCCTGCTTCTGGTGTTATGTGTATTTACTGAAAAAATATTCTCTAGAATGGCCACTCTGGATGAGATCCTGACCCAAGTGGTGAGAGGTTCATGAGACATAGTCCCTGTCCACAAGGAGCTCATGGTTTCAAGTGGCAGTAAGACCCACACAGAAGAACTGAGTCATAAAATAGGACCACGTGTGAACTAGTGCCATGGGAGCTACTACGTGCTGTAGAAGTTCATAGAAGGTTCAATTGCTTGTAGCCTGCTTTAAGGAAAAAAAATTACAACAAAAATTTTTCTGTCCACTTGCTTTGAGCTTTAGGGAAATCCTTCATGTGTTTAGGTGTCAATTTTCTTTTTTAAAAAACTTTTTAAATGTTTATTTTTGAAGGAGAGAGAGACAGAGTGTGAGCAGGGGAGGGGCAGAGAGAGAATGGGAGACACAGAATCTGAAGCAGGCTCCAGACTCTGAGCTGTCAGCACAGAGCCCGACATGGGGCTTGAACTCACGAACCCGGAGATCATGACCTGAGCCGAGGTCGGACACTTAACCCCAGGCACCCCTGGGCGTCAACTTTCTTTTAAAAAAAATTTTTTTTTAATGTTTATTTATTTTTGAGACAGAGAGAGACAGAGCATGAACGGGGGAGGGTCAGAGAGAGAGGGAGACACAGAGTCTGAAGCAGGCTCCAGGCTCTGAGCTGTCAGCACAGAACCCGACGTGGGGCTTGAACCCATGAACCATGAGATTGTGACCTGAAGCCGAAGTCGGACGCTTAACCGACTGAGCCACCCAGGCGCCCCCTTAATGGTAAATATTTGCTAAAATAATAACCTGTACTCCATGACTGGATGGGGGATGGCCATTCTAAATGTCTGTCATCCAAGGTTTTGAAATTCGAGACCTAATTTAGATGAGGGAATTCTATTATTTTTGGCCAGCAAAGAGCAGTCACATCCACCAGTACTATCATGGGCCTTTTCTCCTCTGCAGGTTTTTGCTGTTGTTTGTTTGCTTCCTTTTAAACCTCCTCTGCAGGGTTTGAATTTTAGAAGGCAAATGGTTAAAATGAAAAAATTTTTTTATCTTCCTCTTTGTGAGCAAAACCAACTTTATTAACCGCTAGAAATGGAAGTTGGCACAGAATTTGGGATGATTGTTACTGAGAGGTAGACCCTCAAATTTGGGGTGGATTTAATTAAAAAAATTTTTTTTGAGTGTATATTCATTTTTGAGAGAGCAGAGTGTGAGCTGGGGAGGGGCAGAGAGAGGGGGAGACAGAATCCGAAACAGGCTCCAGGCTCTGAACTGTCAGCACAGAACCTGACGCGGGGCTGGAACTCACTGACCTCGAGATGATGACCTGAGCCGAAGTCAGATACTTAACCAACTGAGCCCCCCCAGGCGCCCCTGGGTAGATTTCATTTTATTTCAAGTCGCATTACACTTCCCTAGCCTTCTTGTTCCGTATGCAGAGTAGCAAATGGTTAAAAATAAGTTTGGGTACGAAAAATCAACATATGCGGAATAAATGATTGTTTCCCTGTATTAGAGCAGCTACTAAGAGGAATTCATTGAGACTCCAGAGGAAAATAACGAGGATACATCAAAATTGGAAAACAGCCTCTGTTGGCCATTTAAAGTAAGGAGAGTTGACTTAGGTCAAAAGGAAGGGAACAATGTCCTGAAAATGGAAGTTAAGTGTTATAAGATGCCATTAAAGGGAAGTTATGGAACCTCCTTTTCTAGAAATGTTTAAAAACAAGACAGATCATCATGTCTCAGGAGAAGTGTTGAAGTTCAGTCCTGCCCAGAGGCAGGAAGATTAACTGGTTTTCTCCTGTGTGGTCTCTCAAGTCATTGGAAGAGCCCTCGAATGTAGTAAATATCCCACACTCTGTTGGCTGAAACTAGTGTTCATTTTAACCTTGGTTACTGTAAGGCCAGAATGAATAGTGTGTATAAGTAACAGAATTGAATTTGGATTTGAGATTGATGGTGTGAGTGTTGTGCATTGTAGATGCCTGAATCGGTTGTAAAAGCACGAAAGTGTATGTAGTACTGAAACTCTTCAGAGCATAACTTATCTTTTTACGATTTAGAAAGTACCTGCTTTCTTGCAAGGTCTCGGTATCATTAATCACTCAATAAATTATTACAAATAACCGCTGTGAAAACTCTAGGATACAAGTGTGAATTGGGTATGGTTCCTGCCTTCAAGGAACTTAGTCGACCAGTGGAGATAAACCATATGCAAGGATCATATACATGATTAATGAAAAACAGATCAGTGGCATCAGAGTTGTGAGAAACCGGATTAAACAGCATTGTAAGATTTCAGAGAGGAGAGATAATTCTTTTGGATTTAAACAATAAATATTTCCTGGAAGAAAAATGTATTGAATTGGGCCTTAAGAAATACAAAGCATTTTGGGGGCACCTGCGTGCTTGAGTGTCCAACTCTTTCAGCTCAGGTCATGATCCCAGGCTCATGGGATTGAGCCCTGAGTTGGGCTCTGCACTGAGCATGGGCCTGCTTGAGATTCTGTCTCTCTCTCTCTCTCTCTCTCTCTCTCTTGTCTCTTCTCCCTCTCTTTCCCTACCTCTCCTTCTCACGTTCTCTCTCTCAAAAAAAAGACGAAAAAAAAGAAGAAGAAGAAGCATTTTGAAGGGTGTAAATGAAGAGGAGAACAAGGACAGGGGTGGAATGGTTCCTACTGATTCCACGGTACAGACAAGTTCAGCAGAAGCATAAGGAAGTTAGGGGGCATGGACTGGAAATGCCTCTTTGCAGACAGTCTCAATGCCAGCTCACAGAGTTTGGGTTCTGCTTGTTCAGTGCTTACAATCCCTAGGAAATGATTAAGCATTAAAGGGTTCCTGTCTGTGGGAGGTCTGTAAATTGCTGTTTGGACTGCAGGGGGGGAAAAAGCTGTAGCCGGGAACCCAGAAAAGTGGCTACTGGGTCCTCTGCGCCAGAGTTTGCTAAGGGGGTATGCTGAGAAACAATAGTGTCAAGGCATGCTCATAGGCATTACTTAAGAAAGGGTCTCTTCACTAAAATTAATTGGAGAAATAAAGTTAAGCAATTAAATGGGTTTCTTTGCTGGATAACTTTTCAGAGCCTTTAATATTGAGAATTGCATTGAGGATCTCAAATAGTGTGAAATTTCCAACACAATTTAATTGTTTTTTCATGGAATATCTCCTAAAATTACTGTTTTTGGATCATGCTTCGGGGAACATTGCCCTGTGCATCTGCTAATGACAGCTGGAACACAAGTGATGGTTATATGCATGGAAGTTGTGATTGGATGAGATTCCAAATGGGAGAAGCATCAGCCTTTCCCGATACATAGTAGTTATTTGGTAACTCTACAGAAATGCACCCAAGAGTGAGTTATTGGTTTGTTAGCAAGACTTGGCCCAAGATGGCACGCTGAAACAGGGAACAGAGTCCAAGGTGGAAATGTGGGGAGTTTGGAGCTTTAGCTACAAATGGTGGCATCATGGAAAGCTGGAAGGAAGTGGTTCCAATGCAAGTTGATCACTTGAGAAACCATGGGAAGTTGTTACTTGAGAAGCCATGGGAATCTAGCCAATGGCTTTAGCAGATGCAGAAACTGTGGACTTGGGTGAGAAGTCATTGTTTTTTTCTTACTAAATGTATTGTCAAATTTTTTTTTTTTTTTTTTTTTTGTTAAGATATCTGGCTGTTTGCATTCGGATATTCTGCATATGAATAGCCTATTCATATGCAACGGACTCTAATCCAGTAAGATAACCATCAGCGTAGTCCAAAAGAAACTTCAGGATTAATAAAGTGTTAAACCTATAGTGTTTGTTGTCTTCATCAGACAGTAATAGGGATCCTCTTCTTCATCGTGAATTCTTTTTTGCAGTTTGATATACTCCTAGAAGTTTACTAATTTTTAATATTTTCTTCTTTCCCTCAGGTATTTGCCTTCGATTATTGCTTTTGGTCCATGGATGAATCTAACACTACGAAATATGCTGGTAAGTTGACTCTCTCTTCACTTGATTTTTGGGTCTCAGGACTCTTCGTCTGTTTTCTTTCCTCTGGAATTCTGTTTTTCCCATAAAATTCACACTCATTCTTTCCAATTCCAGCATGTGGGCTTTGAAGTCAACAAGGTTTATTTCAGGATCAGACTCTGCCACTAACTTGCTAAGAAGTCATGGGTGTGTTTTGTTTTGTTTTTTAAGCCTCGGGTTTTTCACCTGTGAAGGATGTTAGTATCTTCAGAGGTGTTCCATCAGTTAGAAATAATGGGGAACCACCTCAAGCCAGAGATGCTAGCTGTTGTGATGATCACGTGAAGAAGAGGTTTAATGTGCTGTGTCTTTCCTCGTCGCCAGCACTGTAGGAATTCATCTCTCCACCAATACAAGGAAAGCAGAGATGCTGTTGGTTTCCAGGACCCGCTCACGTCCTGAGTGTTCTTACAGTCATTGGTGATATGAACTCCACGTTCCTCAGGGAAACATGGCCTCCCAGCCTCACATTTTGCTAGTGTTCTTTCCTTGAGGCATTTCATTCCTAGTCCATCGAACATAGATGACTACTAATTTTTAATTTTTTAACAATGTTTATTTATTTATTTTTGAGAGAGAGAGAGAGAGAGAGAGAGAGAGAGAGAGAGATTGTAAACAGGGGAGGGGCAGAGACAGGGAGAGAGAATCCCAAGCAGGCTCCAACCTATCAGCTCAGAGTCCAGTGTAGAACTCAAACTCATGAGCCATGAGATCATGACCTGAGCTGAAATCAAGAGTCAGACACTTGACTGACTGAGCCACCCAAGAGCCCCTGATTCCTACTCTTTTGATTATGTCCCCATTTCTTTATTTAGTCTTAATGACTGTGTTCTCCTCATCTCTACTTATAGAACCATCAGCTGAATGACTTTCTCATTTACTTTTTTTTTAATGTTTATTTATTTTGAGAGGTGAGGGGTATAGAGAGGGAGAGACAGAGAATCCCAAGCAGGCCCCATGCTATCAGCATAAAGCCCAATGCGGGGCTCAAACCCACAAAACGTAAGAGCATGACTTGAGCTGAAACCAAGAGTCCTGTCATACACTTAACTGACTGAGCCACCTAGGTGTCCCTTTATCGTTTACTTTTTTTTTTTTTAACATTAATTTATTTTTGAGAGAGAGAGACAAGGTATGAGTCAGGGAGGGGCAGAGAGAGAGGGAGACACAGAATCTCAAGCAGGCTTCAGGCTCCAAGCTGGGGCCCAATGCGGGGCTTGAACTCACAAACCATGAGATCATGACCTGAGCCAAAGTTGGATGCTCAACGGACTGGGCCATCCAGGTGCCCCTAGTGATAGCCTTTTCCTCACCACATATAGCAAACTTGTTGAGAAATTATTTGCCATATAATTTTTTCAAAAGTGAACAGTCTGGAACTAGGAAAATTTCTTCGGTTGCTCCCAGTGGGTAAATTTGCCTTTCTTTTCAAACATCATTCCTACACCTGTAGCAAATGTATTCTATTAAAGTGAATAATCACTTCTGAATGTTGCTTGTAATTAATTTGTTTTTTTTATTGGCCCATTAGGACTTTAGACAAATTCTGCTGAGTCTAAAATAGTCTGCCTTGAGTATTAGCACAGTGATGTGTGTGTGTGTGTGTGTGTGTGTGTGTGTGTGTGTGTGTGTGCTTTTGGATTTAAATAAACTACCGAAGTAATGCATTTCCACTATAACAGAAACATGAGGACAAATGCTGTGGCTATAAAAAGTCCAAACTTTGTTCAGTCGATGTTATTCAAGATATAGGCAGATAAATGAGAAAGAATGAGATCCTGCCGTTTGCAGCAACATGGATAGAACTGGAGGGTCTTATGCTGAGGGAAATAAGTCAGTCAGAGGACAGATATATGTTTTCACTCATGTGGATCTTGAGAAACTTAACAGAAGACCATGGGGGAGGGGGAGGGGGAAAAATAGTTACAAACAGAGAGGGAGAGAGGCAAGCCACAAGAGACTCTTAAATACAGAGAACAAACTGAGGGTGGATGGGAGGTGGGGGAGAGGGGAAAGTGGGTGATGGGCATTGAGGAGGGCACCTGTTGGGATAAGTACTGGGTGTTATATGTAAGCCAGTTTGACAATAAATTGTATTTTAAAAAAAAAAAAAAGATACAGCCAGATATATCTTCCTGACTTAGAACTCTTCCCTTGCAATTCTCAGATACCTTCAAGGACTCCTCACAACTTACAGATAAAATCTATACTCCTTGAACTACATTTAGGGTCCTTTATTCCATAGCCTCAGTCTACCTTCCTCCCCTTCTTCTCCATGACTCCCCACCACCAATTCTGTGTCCCCAGCCCAGTGCTGTGGTTCCTCTTATATAACCCAGGGAGCCAGAAGGTCTCAGTTCCTCAAGTGTTCATGAAATCCCTACTGTGTATGCAGCCTCGGAAGCCCTGGAGAATCAAAAAGTTAGGTGGAAAGCAAAGGACTGCATAACAACAGTAAACATTTGGAGAGAATATTTAGTTAACTGTTTCACACATTTTAAGTGGTATGGAAAACTCAAGGAAGGGCAAAATCTGGAAGGGCTGAACAGTTGCCTGGGAAGGCATCTTAGGGGAGAAAGGACCAAAACTGGGCAGGAAAGTGAAGGTCCATAGGTGTAGCAAAAGCCAGCATAGAGGGTTTCTAGATAAGAGAAGCAACATGGTGTCAAGGAGGGCACAGGGACTTCAAAGTCAGACCTGAGTTTAAGTCTTAGGAGCGCTGCCTTGGCTCTCTTTAATCTCTGAGCCACAGTTTCTTTTCTATAAAATGGGAAACATGGCGACAATATGCGTCTCATATGTTGTTGTAACTCAATGCACTGACCAGTGGAAGGTGCCCATCAGTGACACCTCATTTGGCTTTTCCGTGAGTGAAGATGGAGAAGTTGGAGTGAGCATAGTGTAACCACTTGTCTTAACAGAAGGTGTGTTGTGGGGGGAAGCAGTGCGAGACCTATTTGTACTTGCTGACTGAGGCCAAATAATAGAAAATTAAACTGAGTTTAGTTTAGACTGATTATTGGTTTAGACTGATAGAGTAAAAAAACCCCAAAAAACAGGGACTATTGGGGTGACATGGTTAAAATAATCCTTAAGGGAGGCAGTCTTTCTTTGTCCTATCTTCTAGAATCACATCCGCTCTTATTGCCCAAGAGACCATTCTAGTCTTCTGCAATATATCACTCATATCCCTGAATATAGGACAAACTTTTTTTTTAAATGGGAAATAATTTTATTCAGTACAGATGATAAAATTCAAATGTGAAACTAAAGATTTCTGGAGCTCCGCATTACAAATTAGTATGTTCAGAAATGTTTAAAAAGATAAGAATGATTTTTAAACATACTGATAGTCTAAAGTTTACCATTTCTGGTCTGCATGATCACATCAAATAGCGGGTTCCATTGAATGGATTCTCTCGGCTCACAGAGCAATGTCTGTTTACAAAATTCAGAGAGACATTCTCTTGTTCTTTGGATGGTGGTATTATTGTACAAATACAGTGACCACCTTAGCAAAAAGTAAAATTCTTGCCAACTGTTCTCAGATTTGTTTGTACTCATAATTTGTCCACTAAGTACATTACTGGTAGATTAGTTGATGGGTTTCGTACTAACTTGATTTCCTTTCTCTTCATTAAAAAAGAATTCACAATTCCTTCTTAATTGTGAATAGAAACATTAAGATAGAAGGCATTGATTCTCTGATGAGAAATAGAGGAAATGCAGAAGGGGAAGCACAGATTTCCTGAAACCGACCTATTTGTCAGGCTCAGTGAATAATGGCATCATTGATACTGACTGAGAGCTCTCAAGGCAGCTCTCAGAACTTAGGTTGAGGAGAGGGGAGGAAGGGAGGAGGAGAGAGGAGGAGGGGAGGGAGAGAGGAAAAGACCAAAAGCACTGGGTTTGAGAGAACGACCAGAGACAGGGGCGTTAAGTCTCATGTGGTATGTCAGATTGTTCTGTTTTACTGTTTGTTAAAAGTGACAGCAACACCCTTCACTCTCAGGCTTTGCGGCGTAGAAATGCACAAGTATGTAGTGTGTCTAATGGCCATGGCAGCTGGCTATTGCAGTGCTAGAAGGAAGAATGTGGGCTCCTGTCCCCCCCCCCCCCCCCAGACTGCCCAGGTTCCAATCCTGGCCTCACTGCCTTTGACCTATAAGTCCCGGTGAGCCGCTGAATCTCACTGCACTCGTGTTAAATGAGGACAATAATCATTCCCATCTCATAGGGTTGATTTGAGGACCAAATGACCTGTTTGTAGAAAGTACCGAAGCCAGTGCTTGGCACATAGGAGAAGCTCACTTAATATTTATGGTCTTCATCGTGGTCACATGGTGGAAGTCGTGAGGATAATAGCATCAGCCCTGTGGAAAGAAAATGCGTTGTACTGGGGTTGACCAGACCTGGTTTTGCCACAAGCCGCTCACCTTGGGGGATCTGTTTCCTCATCTGGGGAAGGAGGAGATAGGGCCCAGGGTGATCTCAGATCCCCTCTAGCTCTCTGATAAAACATGAATCAGACATTTTGTGCTGGTCACACAGCTGTCCCAGTGGACTTTTCAGAGGCAAGTCAAAGACTCGTTTGTTAAGCGGTTTGCATTGCATTGAATCAGGCTTTGAGACGTTTTACATTTTAACTGTATTATTTATTATAACTTTTGGGGTAGGTAAGCATAATAATGCTTGTGTGGCAGATTATTCTGAGTCTTTGAAGCAAACACCCTTGTGCCAGAACTAAGAAAAAAGCAAAACAAAACAGAAGTAATTTGTAGAATCAGGCCCCCAAACCTTGGTATATTTCTACATGAACTCTTATCTTCCTCTACTCTTCACCCATATATACATGCACATAGACATAAAACCATATTTAGGACTATAAAGTTATTGTAGTGAATACAGACAGGTAATCAGCCTTTGTAAATGTTTAAATCACTACTGTTTGTAATTAAGGCCTCGACAATGAATGCATCCATGTTTCGTCACTGCCTAAAATGTACCATGTTGGTAAATAACAGTGACTGCCCCTTGGTTTCAGTTTTATTCCTAGTGAGGGAATATTTTTCACAGACCTATTTTTCTATAAATCTTCATGCCAGAAATAAAAACCAGTCTGGTGAGGGGCACCTGGCTGGGTCAGTCGGTACAGCATTCAACTGTTGATCTAGGGGTTGTAAGTTCGAGCCCCACGTTGGGTGTAGAGATTACTTAAAAAATAAAATCTTTGAGGGGCGCCTGGGTGGCTCAGTCGGTTGAGCGTCTGACTTCAGCTCAGGTCATGATCTCACAGCTTGTGGGTTCGAGCCCCATGTTGGGATCTGCGCTGACAGCTCGGAGCCTGGATCCTGCTTCATATTCTGTGCCTCCCTCTCTCTCTGCCCCTCCCCTGCTCATGCTGTGTCTCTCTCTGTTTCAAAAATAAATAAAACATTAAACAAACAAACAAACAGACAGACAGACAAACAAATAAATAAAGTCTTTGAGGTGCCTGGTTGGCTCAGTCAGTTAAACGTCATTCTTGGTTTCAACTCAGGTCATAATCTCATCGTTCGTGAATTCGAGCTCCGCATCGGGCTCTGTGCTGACAGTGTGGACCCTGCTTGGGATTCTCTTTCTTCCTCTCTCTCTCTGCCCCTTCTTTGTGTGCTCTCTCTCTCTGAAAATAAATAAATTAATTAACTAATTAACTTAAAAAAATTCTTAAAAAATAAAAATAAAAACCAGTCTGGTGGTGGCATATCTGGGATCAATGTGGACATGAGCATTTCCTGGCCCAGAGCCTCTAAACTATTGACTTAGAAATTATATAACAATCCTCACCATATGGCACGTTGCTCCAACTTGCTGTGGCCGTGTGTTTTCAGGCATTGTTAACACCCTGCAGTTCAGGAGAAAGGTTCTGTGTCTGATGCTTGTTCTGCTAGCGTAGCTTTGTGCTGTGAGCATCTGAGCCGTGAGCTCGGCTGTGGGGCAAGCCGCTGTGTTGGATTCTGTTCCCATGGTATGGTATGGGACATTCTATGTGCTCAGAGGTAGAAATGATTTCTCTTTCACACTGTTCAACTGAAGCAAGAACAGGGACGAGACAAAACAATTTACATTCTAAAAGCCAGCAGTAGCCGAAATAGAACCAATATTTTAGCAAAGTTCCAAAAATACTTGTTTCAGTGTGCTGAGTTGGTTCATTCTTTCACTATTCAAGCATACAAGAAGCACTCAGCAAGTACCTTGCACAATATACATACTCAGTAATTGTTGGCTATTAGGTTTATCAAAACCATAGACATTTTCCCTGTAGTTGTAAGAAGCAGTAGTGGTCGATTCTTTGAAAAATTTGGTAAAGTAGAGAGTCATTATAAATGATGCATGCCATCTTCAAAGACACGTAGGAAACAGTCTGAATGCAGAGTTCTTCTAGATTTTTCTTTTTTCTTTTATGGCCCTTTGCAAATTGTCTTACCCGTACCTCATTTGACAATTCTTTTGGTGACTAGCCCTCATCAAGTTGCTCCCTTAAGTGCCCAACTTAGCTTTCTTAGAATCAGCAACTCTCTTTTTACATTTGTTAATAAAATTATGTAACTACAGAGAAGTACAATGACATAAACCAGTTTAGGAGCAGACACAGCTGACCCTTTGTGAGAACATAGCTCAGCTGGCAGGGGTCCTGAGCACAGCCTAGCAGCTGGGGTGGTTTAGGGTAGAGGGGGCATGCCTCTGTACTGTTTTACAGATGGAACAGAATGTCAGTTAATTCAGAAAGCTGGGTAAGTGCAGGTCAGTTAAGAGAAGCTTTTTTTTTTTTTATCACAAGAATCTTTAATGTTGACTTTGAAGTTTACTCATGGTGGGGTTGTATTTGTGTTTGGTAAAGTGTGCCAAGTGCCCACACTGGAACTGTTTCAGTTCATGTCCCTGCACTGCACACAGTGTTTCCTGAACCCCGTGAGGTCACAGGGGCCTTGACTTTTCTCTTGGGTAGGCCAGCCTTACTGGTAGAGAAAAACCTTTCTGAAATACACGAACTAAACTAATATTGTTAGATTTTTTAAAAAGAGAGAGTGTGTGAGTGTGCATTTGT
The DNA here is from genome assembly GCF_027475565.1 of Acinonyx jubatus. Classification (NCBI taxonomy): domain Eukaryota; kingdom Metazoa; phylum Chordata; class Mammalia; order Carnivora; family Felidae; genus Acinonyx; species Acinonyx jubatus. Next base: position 138,325,949 of record NC_069385.1, on the reverse strand, counting down.
GTGTTTGTATGAGTGTGTATGTTGTGTGTATATTTGATTATATGTATGTGTATACATGTGTGTGAGTGTCTGGTGTGGGTGTGTAAATGTGTGTGTGTGTGTGCATGCGTGTGTGTGTGTTTTCTCTTACCTGTACTCCTGTATTGTTAGTGTTTATTTATTCTTGAGAAACAGAGATAGAGTGTTAATAGAGGAGGTGCAGAGAGAGGAAGAGACACAGAATCTGAAGCAGGCCTAGGCTCTGAGCTGTCAGCACAGAGCCCAACACGGGGCTTGAACCCATGAACTGTGAGATCATGACCTGATCTGAGGTCGGATGGTTAAATGATTGAGCCACCCACGCGCCCCCTATTTTTTTTTAAAGTAGGTTCTCTCCCAATGTGGGGCTTGAACTCATGCCCCTGAGATCAAGAGTCACACGCTCTACCAGCTGAGCCAGCTAGGTGCCCCTCTATTCCTCCTTTTTAAAAAAAATTTTTTTACATTTATTTATTTATTTTTGAGAGACAGAGACAGAGCACAAGTGGGGGAGGGGCAGAGAGACAGGGGGAGACACAGAATCCGAAGCAGACTCCGGGCTCTGAGCTGTCAGCACAGAGCCCCATGCGGGCTCGAACTCACAGACCATGAGATCATGACCTGAGCCGAAGTCGGACGCTTAACCGACGGAGCCATCCAGGTGCCCCTCTCTACTATTCTTCAATCCCACCCAGCCCCACCTTCTAACAGGCTTTCCTTTCTTCATCCCTGTCTATTCCTTACTTGTACCCAGAGACATCGTTTAACATAGTGCAGGCTATTTAGGGAGGTGGATAATAATCACAATAGACAGTACACTTCTGAGCACTAGGTTCCCAGCACTGTGCCCACCCCTCTACCTGCGGTGGGTCATTTAATTGTCATGTAGTCAATCGTGTTGAAACTATTACTGTCCCTGTTTTACAGATGAGAAAACTGAGGTTCTTGGAGGTCCTCCTACCTGTGAGAGAGCTGAAAAGCAATTGTAAAGATAGATTTGAGTCCGTGACAATTACACGTGAAGGTTTTTATGGATTCTCCTGTAATTCCAGGCGACCCTCTCTTCTCTGACATCCCCCAAAAGTGGCTGTATGCGGAAATCACGTTGCAGTCCTCTGGCTTGGAACCCGGCCAGGAATAATTCTAATAGTGTTCTCCCTCCTGTCAGACGTTCTCTGGAGTCCTGGATGCTTATGTTTGGTCTGGGCTTTATTTTCATCTCCCCTCACGTGCTGTCAATATTGTGCTCCCCACAGTCCAGGAGGGATTTGGGGTCAGGCCTACTCCTGTACCAGAGAGACTATATCAGGCAGAAATGAGGAACGCTTTCTTTCTCAGCAGATGGTTTATGTGAAAACACCCTACAAAATAACTCAAAATACATCCTCTGTCAGACTGTCCTCATGCACAAGGTGGCTTAGTTTCTCCTTCCATCCTGGGCACCGATGCCTGACCATCCCCTTGGGTGAGTCAGCCACCTTATCTGCCAACAGAAAAGCAGCCGAGGTTCACTGCCAGCTCATGACTCGTCCCAGCACCGTTGCTGGGGTGCAAATGTCCTTCTGGGTGAGTCACCCTGTGCCATGCTGCAAGCAGAACTCCCAGGCACTGCAAGTCTGATAGCCCTTGGACACCATGATGAAAAATGGCCCCGTGCTCTCCCTGCACCCTCATGGCCCAGTTCCTCTGGATCCTTTTACCCAAGTCCCTTCATGGCAAACTTCTGAGGTTGATGAAAACTTAAATCTAGTGTCACCAGGTCAATCCTTAAAGCCTCCTTTTTTTTTTTAATTGTATCTGAACTCTGTAGTTTTTGGTCATTTAACTTAAACCAGGCTTAACTTCACTACATGGGACAGTTTCTGAGCTGTGCTGTTTGGGAGAGGGATTTGCTGAAGCCTGGTCCGGGCTGGGCATTCCTTGCCATTGCAGAGTTGGTGGGGGGACCCCTTTGGTCTTGTAGGAGCCAGGTGCTCTCGTTTGGAACTGGGCCCCCTGCCAGACCCACACTCCTCAGAATCTCAGTGGCCATCAGCCCTGCTTGGAGGTGGGGAAACACGCTCACAAACGAGCAGGCCCGCGAGCTCCATGTCACAAATACTGAGTTCAGACATTTTTTTCCACTCTCACTCCAGAGAGAAAAGAGACAAGAAAGAAAACAGGAGACTCTGTATAAACTGACAAAAGTGTGGATTGTGTTGAAATCTTGAATGCTCTTCTATGTTCCCACTTTGGAGAAATGAGAAATATGGGGCTCCTGGGTGGCTCAGTCAATTGAGCATCCGACTTCGGCTCAGGTCATGATCTCATGGTCTGTGAGTTCGAGCCCCGCGTCGGGCTCTGTGCGGACAGCTCTGGGCCTGGAGCCTGCTTTGGATTCTGTGTCTCCCTCTCTCTCTGCCCCTCCCCTGCTCATGCTCTGTCTCTCTTTCAAAAATAAACATTAAAAAATTTTTTTTAAAGAAAAATGAAAAATATTCCATGCATATGTCATGCCTAGCTGCATATTGCCACACTTACTGTTTTATTCAGCCATGATCTACGTGAGACTACCTTGCTTAATGCAGGTTGTAAATAAGACAGGGGTTATGCCCTCCTGTTTTGTTCTCCCTTTTCTTAGAACATACGCCTCTGTAACTACCTCTTTGGTAGTCAGGTGTTGGGCATATGATTGGTATGTGCATTTTCTCTTTGGTCCCTAGTTGGTCTTCTGCGCTTTGCTATCAGGGTCCTGCTATACAGAGAGAATGACCTTGCTTGCTCGGTTCTCAGTGCACACACGTAATAGCTTTGAATCCTTGCTGCGATACCCAGTAGGGACAGATTATGTGCAAGCGTGGGGACTCAGGGTGTTCACTTTTCAAAGATCTGTATTATATATGTGATGTAGGGTTGGTTGGGTCAGGTGTCTAACCTTGGTTGCAGAAATTCCATACAGGAGCCCTCTCTGCGACTGTGAAATTATGTTGCAGATTGCTTTGGGCATGCCTGTGTTTTAAGACTTGTCCATACGGCCGTAGGTGGTTTTAAGCATAAACCCCACAGAGGAAATTGGTGTCTTTTTGGTCATGGTTATTAACAAATGAGGTTAGGTTTGTCCTGTGGATTCCCTGCCGTAGACACGTGGGGCTGTGTCTAGAGAAGGGCACTTCCTCTCTGGCATCGGTGCTGCTGAAAAGCCACAAACCTCTTGGGTTTGACAGTGTTGTGGCTTTGCTTGGCTTGTCTGGGATAGAAACAAATACTCAGATCTTCCTGCTTGCCAAGGACTTCTGAACTTTCCCTTATGGGCTGTTGTGCATTCCCCTAGACATACAACGCTTCGCTTTGTTCTCTTTGCGGGTGAGCAATGGTCAGCAAACATTTAGGTGAAGATACTGCATCTTTTATGGATTCCCTGATTCCCACCATCCAACATAAACAGCCCCATTTTTTTGCAAAGTGAGCTTCGACAAGCCGTTGGCAAGTTGTTGTTGTTGTTGTTGTTTTTCTGCTGTGCTGCAAAAGGGGACTGCTGGGTTTAAAAAATAGAAATGAACAAAGCAGGAAACCTTCAGTCTTTTGGATCAACCAAACTCTCCTTAACAGACCATATAAGGCTCTTTGATATTTAATGTTTTCTCTGTATCACAGAGTGAAGTATAGTCCTCCTTTGTGTCTCATGGGGAGCCAGTTATGTTGAGGAGGACAGGAGGCTGTATAAAGAGTCCACAGTGCATTTTAAGGCTTTGATTGACAGTTTGGTATTTTTATAGTTGTTTCTTATCATACCAGTAATGCCCTGAAAGTTACCAAGCCAAAGAATTGATTAAATATAACCCCAGCCAGGGAGTCATACAGCTAACAAGGCACCAGATTAGAAAAATGAGGGGAACTCTATGGAGTATGTTATCTATTTGCAGTTTTATTGATAGGTTTTATTATGTTGGTTTTTACCCCCCGTACCCTTCCGAGATAATGTTATGAAACAATAGTAAATATTTTTCCTCCACTGGACAGTATTAGGTTGGCGTATCCTGTCCCAAATAATGTTGTTTTTTCTTCCTCTCCTCATGATGCCCCAACATAACACACATACACACCGACATACACATACCCTCAGCATAGACATACATGTACCCCCAACACACATACACACATATATATATACCCCCATACAACCCAAAACACATGCCACACACACCCCCAACACACACACGTACACATACACCCAACACGCATATAATCCCATGTACACCCAACACACAAATACATACACACACACCAACACAAATAAAACATAATACCCCACTACCATATACTTGCTCGATCTCTCACTCTCTTTCATGTGTGAGAGTGCCCCACCATTATATTTGGTCAGTGAAATATTTAAAAATATTCTCTATTGCTAGAGGGGTGCCTGGGTGGCTCAGTTGGTTGAGCGTCCAACTTCGACTCAGGGCATGTTCTCGCGATTCGCGAGTTTGAGCCCCACATCAGGCTCACTGCTGTCTGCACAGAGCCCGCTTCGAATCCTGTGTCCCTCTCTCTCTGCCCCTCCCCCACTCACGCTTTCTCTATCTCAAAAATAAATAAACATTAAAAAAGTTCTTTATTGCTAGAGAAATGCAATACATGATTCCTTTAAAATTTTTTTCTAAGAATAAGTATCTTTTATTTTATCTTTGAAATTGAATTACCTCACAGAATGGTTGAAAAGATGAAGGAACTATTTTTTTTTTAGTTGTTTTTAATGTTTATTTATTTTGAGAGAGAGAGACAGACAGAGTGTGAGCAGGGGGTGGGGGGCAGAGAGAGAGGGAGACACAGAATCCAAGGTGGGCTCCAGGCTCTGAGCTGTCAGCACAGACCCCGACATGGGGCTTGAGCTCACAAACCGTGAGATCATGACCTGAGCTGAAGTTAAACACTTAACCAACTGAGCCACCTAGGTGCCCCTGGAACTATTTTTTTTTTTTTAAGTTTATTTATTTTGAGAGAGAGCGCGTGAGTGAGAGTGAGTGGAGGAAGGGCAGATAGGGAATCTCAAACAGGCTCTGTGCTGTCACATGGAGCCTAATGCTGAGTTTGATCTCACAAACCTTGAGATCATGACCTGAGCCGAAATCAAGAATCAGATGCTTAACCCATTGAGCCACCCAGGCTCATCCCAATGAAGGAACTATTTTAAGGAAAAATAATTAGATGTTTACCTCCTTCTCTCTACCAAAATTAATTATAGTTGATTAAAGATTTAAGGGATGATGATAACAATGGAATTAACTAAAATATATTCTATACTTACACCAGCCAGGCCCTATGGTATATGCTTTACCTTTCTTGCCTTATTAAATCATACCAGCAACCCACTAAGGTAGCAGTCATTGTTCCTGGTTTACTAATGTAGAAACCCAGAACTTGCTCAAGGTCACACAGCTGGTAAGGGGCAGAGTTCAGGTTTGAAAATAAAACTGTAAAAAACAAATAACAGAACTAGAGGAAAATCTAGGTGAATCCCTATATAATTTGGGGTAATAATAAAACAAAAGGATTTTGGAAGCATAAAAGCATAACATATACCATAGGAAAAATTACAAAGGAAAAGGTGAAAGATTTGGATATGAACAACCAAAAGCTTTTGTATGACAAAAACCAACATGAGATTAAAAAGTAAATGACAGATTAGGAAACAATATTTACAACATAGAGTAGACCAAAGGTTAATACCCTTGATACATGATGAGCATTTTTAAGTAAGAAAATCATTGACTAAACCATTTGATTTATAAAAAGAAACATACAACCCAAGTAATCAATTTACTAAAGAATGCGTACAAAGTGAGCAATAAACAAAGGAAAGGAAAATTTTAGTTTTGTCAAAACCAAGAAGAATGATAATAGCTATGTTGTTGAGGGTGCATTGCTAGAGGACTCAGTAATTAGATTTTTTGGAGTTTTGCCTGGTAAAGTCAATAGAAAAGTGCTTGAAGATAAATATGTAAGAAAAAGGAAATAATCTAAATATCCATAGTGGGGAACTGACTGCATCAGTTAAACATACAATGGGAAGCTAAGCAGCTATTAAAAAAATAGTAACGTTGATGTAACTTTGTGGAGGTGGGAAAGTCTTCATTATTTCCTGTCGTAAAGAAGAATAAATTTCCCTTAAGACATGAAGCCATAGTGACAAAATGTATTCCAGTCTCTCTAGAATCCAGTCTTGCTTAAAACTGTAAACATACATGAACATAACAATAGTTCTTTGTATTTATCCTTTTGCGAATTCTGCTTCAAGATGGTTATTTAAGGATGGAAAAGAGATGAACTCTTTCCAGAAACACAGTATAATTGTTTTCTACTTTTTCATATTCCATTTTGTATTCCCCAGAAGTTTTTCCTTTCCTACTTATAACTAAAACTTTATTAAATATGTTAAATCTGAATTATATTCCGTCTGTCAAGCGTAACTAAATGTCTGAGAAAACTTGACTTTTTGAAAAGCACATGCACATATTTAGTACAAATCAGAGAGACTAGTTTGTTTTTTTCTGTCACGTATATTTTGTTTTAATGTCCAGGAGGCTACTATATGGGTGCCAGGAAAAGTATAATCTGTAATTTTTATCAAAATTGTCCAATTAGTATACATATTATGTTAACACATCTATTCATGTCTGTCCCCAGTGCCTTATTTAACCAAGGGTACTGTAGTCTTTAGGGGCTCATTAGAATTTCAAGAACAGCCATACTTTGATCAAAGTATAAACTCTAATGCAATTGAACATTTCTTTTTAAGTTCAGCAAATAATATTTTGATGCGTCAGTCCTCACTAATGAGGAAAGGGGCCTCCAATTAAATACACTTTAGTCTGAGGACAGCTATGTCAACAGAGGAATAACTTGGGAAATAAAAGTGCCTACTGTGTGCCAAGGACTCTTCCAAGACGCAAGAGCAGCCGTTTTCACCACCCAGGGGTAGAGAAAAATGGAAAAAAATAGCACGGTGTGGTGAGTTCTAGAGTTGGTGAGAAAAATCTAAACAAAACCAAGGAGACCAGAGGTGGGAGTATCAGATTCCTAGTTGTCCTGCAACGTGAGTCACTGATGATGGCTAAGCATCTGCCTTAACGTTCAGGAGTCAGTGCAGACAGACCCGGGCCCTGCCGCTCACTGGCGGTGTGATCTTGGGCCAATGATCCCCCTTTCCGAGCCCCAGCCTCCGTTCAGGTCACAATCCATACCCTCTGGTGCTGGGTACTGCAAGGATTCAATGATGTAAAACACAAAGTGCAATGCAAACAGAGCAGGTGATAAAAACTGTCTTCTTAGTTGCATAAATAATAAAAGTATCCAACTTTAAAAGGTTAATTTATATCCTCTTTAGTATTTGTAATAATTTTGACATAGGCAAAACCAATTTATTCTTTTTTTTTTAAGTTTTTTTCCCCCCTAGAGAGAGAGAGAGAGAGAGAGAGAATGTGAGCAGGGGACAGAGCCAGAGGGAGAAAGAGAGAATCTTGAGTAGGCTCCATGCTGATGTGGGGCTCAATCCCACAACCCTGGGATAACGACCTGAACCAAAATCAAGAGTCACATGCTCAACCGACTGAGCCACCCAGGTGCCCCCAAACCAGTTTATTCTTATATTTTTACATCCTGGAGAATTCTCTAATCATTTGGTCTATTTTGTGTGCAATTTTAGTATACATATCTTGGATTGTTTTGTGGTTTTTCTTCACCTGACATGCCTTAAACCTATTTCATGTAGCTCTGTAGCATTCATTCTTGGTTTTTTGTGTTTGTTTGTTTTTGACTAATCTTTAGTTTAAAAGGCCATTTGTACTAAGAATAAGCAACACTGTGATTTGCCTTTAAAAGAATATGAAGAGGGGCGCCTGGGTGGCTCAGTCCGTTAAGCAGCTGACTTTGGCTCAGGTCATGACCTCATGGTTCATGAGTTCAAGCCCTGCATCAGGTTCTCTGTTGTCAGCACAGAACCCGCTTCAGATCCTAGTCCCCCCCCCCCCCGCCCCTTCCCCACTCACACGCACGCAGTTTCTCTCTCTCAAAAATAAACATTAAAAAAAAAAAAGAATATGGAGAAAATAAGTCCTCATATTTCCATCCTGCTCGGCCTCAGGTGCATAAGTCAGAAGTATTGTATCTCACTACCTAACATAGGAAGAGAGAGGTTCCTGACTGAGTGGCCATGGTCATGCTCTAACCACAGTGCTCCCCTGCAGTTGAATCCTGCAGTCAGCTCAAGCAGGAGCTTTTTTTCAAGTTACCGAATAGGAGTTGAAATCATGAATTACGGGCAGGATGTTTGACCTAGCCAAGCCTCGAAGCGTCTTGTCCCCACCCTCACCCACTTCCTGAGGGGCTGGTTGACCAGGGTGGGAGATCCAACAAGATGGCTCCATTCATCTGCTTGTGCCAAGAAAGTGGTGCCTTCAGAGCCTGCAGGTGGCTGGCACTTGGGTCTGGCTGAGGACCACGGTCAGGTCTCACAAGCCTGAACGCGGGCTGTGTTCAACTCCTGTGTTCTACACAGCAAGGCTCTGCTCCAGATTTAAGGCCTGCCTTTGGGCGTGGGCCTTGGGGGAGTCCATGTAGGATAAGGAAGATCTTTTGAGAAGACGCACCAGAAAAAAATGGTGACGTAGTGGGTGTTAACTTTGTCATTGCCTTCTTTTCAGTCTGTACATGAGTACGTGCACACACACACATCTTTAGTTGGTCTTCACAACAAACCTGTGTGTTTCAGGGTGGTTACACCCTTCAAAAAAACCAGGCTCTGCACTAGAATGGTAGAGGTCAGAGAGAAATAAGGTTATATAAATTTGGCATTTTTTCTTCCATTTCATTTTTTTTAACTTTAGTGCTTTTCTCTCTCTTTCTATTTGACATAAGTTCTTTACACTGTATGTATAGTTTGCACATGACTTTTGTTAAATGCAGCAATGGTTTTGAATTCCAGCGTTGTTTACACACGTTTGTTTTATTTTTTTTTTCCATGGTTTGTTATCTTTGTCATATAAAATAGTCACATTTTATGTCTCTACTCCCTTATTAATGGGCATTTAACTTTATTCCAACTTAGAGAATTGAAATAATGCTGCCCTGGAGAGCCTGGGTGGCTCAGTCGGTTGAGCATCCAACTTTGGCTCAGGTCATGAGCTCACGGCTTGTGAGTTCGAGCCCCACCTCAGGCTCACTAGTGTTAGCACAGAGCCCTCTTTGGATCCAAAGGTGCTGCAAGGTTTTCTTCAAATAGCTGCATTTGTTTTTTCTCCCACGAGCAGGTTATGAAAATGCCTGTATTTCCTCAGTCTAGCTATATTGTTGCCAAAATTTTGTTTTTCGCCAACCTAATCGTTGAAAATATTACTTGTTTCACATTTAACATTTATAAGAGTCCCATTCTGCAGCCATGAGGTGCCCCAGTGTAACAAGGGACTGCTAAAATCCCATCCAACTTTGCAGGAAAGAAGAAGTACACCTGAGAGCTTATGTTCTGTTGCATTACTGCCAAACGTAAAAGGAATTGTTGTGTAGGATTAAAAAAAAAGGACTCATTCTTTTCAACCAACATTTATTAAGCATTTTGTCCTAGGCCCTAGGATTACAAAAATAAACAGATTATAGTCTCCGACATCAATCGGGGGGTTCTCAGTCCACTGGAGGAAAGAGGTACTTAAACCAGTAGTTTTGGCAAATACTGTAATCGTGAGTGTTCAGGAGTAGTAGAGCACAGGAAGGAGAGCATCGTTTTAATTCTCTTAATGACGGGGAATGAATATTAGAAAGTCACAAATTTCAAAGGGTAGTAAATACCGCCTTCACTGTTGAAAAAGATTTTCACGCTTTTCTCTTCAGCTGGTTGCTACTGGCTGTATTGTGCATGACTGAACATTGCCAAGAATTGCAGTAAGCTATAGGCAGGCCCGCAGAAGGGAACTCGTCCTCCAGCCCACCATGGGGACAAGGAGACAGGTGCCTTTGCTCCACACCCCACCCCACCCACCAAACAATGAACAGTTTCTCTGCACTTGGCCCGTACTTTGCACTGTGCTAGGTACTTACACCTCTCAAGATGCGTCTGACAAGGCTCCAGCTCACTGCAAGCCCAGAATCCAGATGGGGAGATAGGACCATTATGTTGAATGCCATTTTAATACCAACTCTTGGGAGGAAGTGCAACAGAATTTAAACGATGCTTCGGTGTGGCCCTTCCAGCATCCGTGCCTGGAGACGTGTCCCAAGAGGGAAAGAACGGGTAGAATCATGAACTAATCCAGGAACTGAGCTCTTAATACACAGCCCTCGAAAGTAGTCACACAATACACTTTTAACATCTTTTTTGGATTGAGAGACTATTGTTAATAACCTGGACTCTGTTACTAATCCAAACATGTCAAGAAAAATCATTCTTTTCTTTGGTTGTTTTTTTATTTTATTTTTTAGGTCAAGAAGTGGTTTTCAAGTGCCTTGGGGAAGGAATTCTTGAAAAAGCCTTCCAGGGGTATAATGCTTGTATTTTTGCATATGGACAGACAGGTAAGTAGCTGTATTTATAGTCAGTGATATTAAATGTGCATTTCTTAAAGCCTAGAACTAGAAAGCACTTTCTTTTTTTTTTTTTTTTTTCAACGTTTATTTATTTTTGGGACAGAGAGAGACAGAGCATGAACGGGGGAGGGGCAGAGAGAGAGGGAGACACAGAATCGGAAACAGGCTCCAGGCTCTGAGCCATCAGCCCAGAGCCTGATGCGGGGCTCGAACTCACGGACCGCGAGATCGTGACCTGGTTGAAGTCGGACGCTTAACCGACTGCGCCACCCAGGCGCCCCTAGAAAGCACTTTCTAGTGACACTTCTGGGAAGTGACAGAAACATACTTCTGATTTTGTGGGTTTAACTGAATTTGATGATCAAAAGGCCCCTCTTTTTGAAGGTTCAACAATTTTGGTAACTGAGTAATTGAGCAAGGCTAGTTTAAAACTGTTAAGTGTCATTTTCCTACATTGTAGTTTTAACTGTATTTGAACTGGAAAAATAATTACCAGTTTCTCAGTATAAAGGTTCTAGTAAAAAGTGGTAGAACAACTCTTAGTATCATCCTATACGGAGGACCTTCCCTGGGCACAGGAGTGGTGTTGGATATTTTTTAAGTTTAGTTATTTTGAGAGAGACAGGGCACGTGCACGTGCGTGTGTGCATGTGAGTGGGGGCGAGGCAGAGAGAGAGACAGCGGGGTGTGGAGAGAGAATCCCAAGCAGGCTCTGCACTGCCAGCACAGTGCCCGATGGGGGATTCGACCTCTTGAGCCATAAGATCATGACCTGAGCTGAAATCAAGAGTCCGATGCTTAACTTACTGAGCCACCCAGGTGCCCCTTGAGCGGTGATGGATTATTAAACCAAGATTGTGAGACAGGTGCTTGGAACACGTAGAACAGAAGCATGCTAGGGGCTCAGCCGTTAACATTGCTTCAGTTATAAAGTTAGACTAAGTCATGCCAGTACTCCCTGCTGTCACATCACAGGACAGCTAGGAGACTCGGTGAGAGGATACTTTCACAAAAATAAACTATTTTTGTGGCTAAGGACTGTCAGTGTTACTCAATAATGTATACTTGATACTTACTATACATACTTTTCAAGATCATGTATCTGTAGTGGTTATATTTGTAGGCATCCCTCTGTCAAACTGGAGACCATGCGTGTTATAGAAAGAATAGTTGCCTTACTGCCCGAGGGCATGAGTTTGAGGGCAATGTTTGCTACATCTGCTATGTGACCCTGGTGTGTGTATGTAGGAAACTCATATGATGGAAGCATTATGTTTCACTTCCTCTGCTTCCTCCCTTCTTTCTGCTTGATCTTCTCCAGGTTCAGGAAAATCCTTCTCCATGATGGGCAGTGCTGAGCAGCTGGGCCTTATTCCAAGGCTCTGCTGTGCTTTATTTAAAAGGATCTCCCTAGAGCAAAATGAGTCACAGACCTTTAAAGTCGAAGTATCCTATATGGAAATTTATAATGAGAAAGTTCGGGATCTTTTAGACCCCAAAGGGTAAGTTAGTGGTTGCAATTAAGCTTATAATGGGGGGTAATAATTGTAAATGATCCTTAAGTTAAAACTTCAAGTGAATATATTTATTTGAGCCATTGGGTTACTGCTCTGGTTTCAGTTCATTCGCTGAGAAACCAAAGCCCGCTGGTAGACCCAGTACATGTAGTTTATCCTAAATTCATGTATAAAGTTGCTTACGTATGCCATTTAAAAAGACGTTTTTACGTTGGTATTATTTTTGCTACCATGGCTTGTTCATACAAATTGAGTTAAGAATGACACATTGGTTCTCCCATTCATGTGGAAAGCAGCAGCTCTGAATTAGAGTAAGTGCTTGAAGGCTTGAAAGAACTCAGCCCGGGCAAGCCATTCTCTCCCTGGGCTGTGTGCTGGAATCACGTTGGGGGGCTTTTTAAGAATGTGCTGGCCTGAGCCCCACCCGTAGAGACTATGAGTCAGTGGACCCAAGGGGAAATCCCCACCTCGGTACTTTTTAAAAATGAGGTGATAAAAACCAGATGAGCTTGATTCATAGAGAGAAAAAGGGTCATTTACTTTTCTTCCTTAATTTTTTTTTTTTACTGACTTAAAACTAACACATATTCATAGAAAATTCAGAAAATAGGCAAAACGTAGTAAGAACTAAAAATGACCTATAATCCCTCAAAACTAAAAATAACCATTGTTAATTCTGTGGTGCATTTTGACCCTGTGTTTCAAGTCTGTGGGGTGTCTCTGTGTGTTCAGGTCATTCTCTAAATACAATTCAGTATCCTGGATTATTTTATATGCTTCTAGCTGCTGTGTGGTCAAGGGTATTACCAAAGGTATACGATCAAAATGGTAGGTGACAAGGAAGTGAACCAATCGTGGGAAATGTTTATATTTACTTTAAAGTTATTAACTATTTGCATATGAAAGAACACTTATAACACATGTAAGATATAAATAATAATAAAATTGACTACCCTCTTTACCATTTGGCTTAATAAAATGGAACATGACCGATATTTTTGGAGCCCCTATATGTTTCTCTTGGATTCCATTCCATTCCCTACCCCTCCCCAGGGTAACCACTGTTAGGAATTTTATGTTTCTCATTATCTTCACCCCTCTTAAAGTTTGCACATAATTTTGCACAATTTGAAACTTTGTGTGACATTATCATATATATGTCCTTCATTGACTTGTAGTTTCCTGTTCATGATTCATTCATTCTGATGATATGAAGTAAGGATGCATTGACTTTTACTGCTTTTTGGTGTTCCATTATATGATTACCATAGCCTGTCTCACGCCTGTCGCCTGTGTGGTTTCCACTTTCTACTGCTACGGTGCCACTCTGAGCATTCTTGTTGTGTCCTCTTGGGTGTTGCAAATGTCGGGGTTTCTAGGGACTGCATCTGGGGTGGACTTGCGGGCAATAAGATACTGAATCTCTGACTTTATGAGGTACTGCCCAACTGTTTTCCAAAGGGCTTCCTTCCTTCCTCCCTTCCTTCCTTCCTTCCTTCCTTCCTTTTCTTCTACGTAAAACTAAAGTTCATCTACTAGAGCAAGTTCACCTAACCTAGTATTCTGTGTCCTGGGTGTTTAGTTTGGGAGTAAAGATAGAATTTTTTAAATAGAGTAAGCTACTTTAAATAGAAATCAGAGTATAAAAGACATTCCTGATATGGAATGCTGTTTTGCTAATCCAAATAAAGTAGCTTTTAGAATTTTTTTTTGATCATTAAAAATATTGCAATCTTAGTTTCTGAGTACTTAAAAAGAAAGAAAAGCTTCCCAGTTTGGTCTGATTCATTCATTCCTTTTTCCTTCCTCCCAAAGGAATAGACAGTCTCTTAAAGTTCGAGAGCATAAAGTGTTGGGGCCATATGTAGATGGTTTATCCCAGCTGGCTGTCACTAGTTTTGAGGTAAGTGTCATTAAAAAAAAAAAAAGTCATTAAAAAAAAAATGGTGGTAAATTGAAGCATGTAAGTAATGTTGAATGTATTTTTTATGTGAATGCTTTATAGCATATTGGTACCACGTGTGGTCTCGGGAGCCCAGTAGCAACATCCCTACATGGAAAGAAACACCTTCAACCTGCTTTGTTGTGAAGGCATTACAGTGTGGCTAAGAGGCTCAGCATTTTGAGTTGCTGAATATTTTCTTTCATACCACTTTCTTGAAAATGGCCTCCCCAAGGTTGCCAGTGATGTCCTCCTAGAGAAGTCTAGATGCACATAAGCAGTGTTGGGTAGTAAATTCACGCTCCTCCCTCTGACAGGGTCTCCTGTGCCCATTTCCATTGCTTTTCACTCTTCTGGTTCTTCTGTTTGTCCGAATTGCTCCTCTCTCCATTGACTGACCCGTCTCATTCTCCTGCTACTTGACTTTAACACCTCTATATATTCCCGACTAGATGTTTTGACCTTGCTTCTATTGTCACTGCTCCGGAAACCCCCCAAAACAACCTGCTCTGTGTTGCTGAGGGATGCAGACAGACGAGTGAGCCAAAACATCCTCTATCTAGGTGTGTGGTCTGGAGGTTGTGGCCGTCCCATCATCACCTCGGACTCAGTGTGACTAAAATTAATCTGTGAGATAACTCCCTCCAGCCATTTAGATGAAGAAGGTTTTAGTGTTGCTCAAATCAGAACCAGAGTGCAGTCATCACTTTAGAAGCACTTAGGTGCTGAAGCAAATGGAAAACTCTCTGGCATAAAGGTGCTAAGTCAGCACCTTCGCTCAGGTGTGTGGGTCCTAGCTCAGTGTGCTGGGGGTCAGTGTCCATCTCACCCTGTCACTTATTAGTAAGAGCCACGGAGCTTGTGATTTGCTTCCCCGCTCCGTCTCTGACTAGATGTAGGAAAAGTTAACTTGACCTCCATGAATGTCAGTGTTCTGTGGGTAACATCAGGAGAATGCATCTTTTATAAAACTTATTCATCAAACATTGTGTGAGAGCCCATAGGTTCCCAGTGTTCGAAGACAGGTGTACAAGGATGAATAAGGAAAAGTCCCTGTCCTTGGAGAAGCACGGTGTGGGAGGAGGGGGACACAAAAGCAGTAGACAGCCATGCAGAGTGTGAAGCACAGGAGAGTTAGAATAAAATAAGGTCACTGCTGTTACTATCTGGAGCTCGATACAAATTTCTTTTCTTCCCTAGGAACTTGCCGGGGCAAAAAAAGGTGCTGAACAGAGAAAGGGGACAATTGTGGGAGGGCCAGACTGGGGGAAACATCTCGTATCTTAGAAAGCGGAGAGGGAGGTAAAGGCTCCCACCGTGCCCCGCGGAGGTTCGGGTGGAAGGGCGGTGACCCTGCGTCCCAGGGATGGTCATTAATCTGTACACCTGGTAGGCGGGACTGCATTCCCATGTGTTTGCTTCTGATGTTTTCCTTATGCTTTGCCTCTAGGATATTGAGTCATTGATGTCTGAGGGAAATAAGTCTCGGACTGTAGCTGCAACCAACATGAATGAAGAAAGTAGCCGCTCCCATGCTGTGTTCAACATCATAATCACGCAGACGCTTTACGACCTGCAGTCTGGGGTGAGGGACATGGGGGAGCCTTTGGTGGCAATAAAAGAACTCAGATATCTGCAGCAGTGAAGTGTTTGGGTTGGGTTCTGCTGCTGAGAATTTTGTGTGGGCTTTCCTACTTACTAGCTGAGCCACTTTGTTTAAATCGTTTAGTTTATTAGGTCTTCCTTTATATAGAACTTTAAAAAATATATAGGGTTTCTTGTGTAAACTCCCTAAAGAGTGTGATGATGTCGCCATACAGCTTTTAATATGTATACTTTCATCCTGAAATTCCCCTAAAAACAGCTGTGTCTACCTCATAACCGTTATGGGCTATTAAAGAAAAAAAACCACAATCTTTAGCCTAAAGAACACTTTTTCGAAAGGAGAGGAATTTGACCTGAATATGCGGGCATCCTCATGTGCTGGTGTTTCCTCAAAGGCACAGAAAACCTCCCGCTTCCTGACTATATTCTGAAAGCTGAGTGTGCTTGCTCCCCAGCTATACAACAAGCACTGCGTTCGCACGGCAGTTTAAATTTGACCGTGCAAATGCGAGTCTGCATAGCTTCTTACCTGCCCTGCTGCAGGGGCCTGGCCGCTGAGGCTGCCCTCAGTTACAGTACCAACATCCGCATAGACATCTGCATTTGCACTCACGTGTGTTGTTGTCCTGTTTCCTCCAACTAGAACTCCGGAGAGAAGGTCAGTAAGGTCAGCTTGGTAGACCTGGCGGGTAGCGAGAGAGTGTCCAAAACAGGAGCTGCGGGAGAGCGACTGAAAGAAGGCAGCAACATTAACAAGTAAGGTGGCCGGGGCGACTCCAGGCTGCGTGTGTGTCTGGGGGACTTGTTGCGTTAGAAGCGATGGAATGGTTCTGGCGGCATGTGGTTCTGGGTCTATGTAGCTTTAAATTTTTTTTTTTCAACGTTTTTTATTTATTTTTGGGACAGAGAGAGACAGAGCATGAACGGGGGAGGGGCAGAGAGAGAGGGAGACACAGAATCGGAAACAGGCTCCAGGCTCCGAGCCATCAGCCCAGAGCCTGACGCGGGGCTCGAACTCACAGACCGCGAGATCGTGACCTGGCTGAAGTCGGATGCTTAACCGACTGCACCACCCAGGCGCCCCATGTGTAGCTTTAGTAAACTGAGCTGAGGAAAACCAACAGCCTGCCTCGGCCGAAACGCGTGAGGTTTATGTGCGTGAAGCTCCGTGCTGCGGCCTGCAGGGTATCCTTGTGTATGATGCGGTCTTGCGTGAGTGCACATCACAGTTCTCTAAATCAAATTCTGTCTTAGATTAACCCAAGGAGCGTACTCTGAAAACAAAAGCTGCTCTGAAGCCCTTTGTATGGCTAATGCTGTTTAAACATCAATACCTAAAAAAAAATGGAGCAGTTACTGAATACCTGCCGTATCGAAAACTCACTGTTTGCCTTCAGTGCACCCAGGGATGCACACTGGAGGCTGACAGAGGGCAGGGTGGTGCAGGATGTGTAGGAGCTTGCCAGACAGACAAAGGAGATGAAGGCATTCTGCACACAGGCAGGTGAAGTGCTTGTTTTCTGTAACTAGTCTCCCAGGATGGCACCTGCTGGGCCAGAGCGAGCTTGGCTTTCCAGCAGGAAAGGAAGCAGAGTTGGTGTCTGGCTCAAGCCAGACTGTCAGAGTTCATTCCTTCCTTTTACCCTTCTGTGTTTTCTTTTTCTCATCTGTAAATGGGGGATAATAATAGTCCCTACTTCATAGAATTGTTGGAGCTCAAATACCCATAATGGGCTTAGAACAATGCCTGGCACTGAATCAATATTAATTATTGCAGCTATTATTTTTATAACCTGTGTAAATAGCGTAAAAGTTCAGCAGAAGAGGGGCGCCTCGGTGGCTCAGTCAGTTAAGCGTCCAACTTCGGCTCAGGTCGTGATCTCGCGGTTTGTGGGTTTGAACCCTGCATCGGACTCTGTGCTGACAGTTCAGAGCCTGGAGCCTCCTTTGGATGCTGTGTCTCCCTCTCTTTCTGCCCCTCTCCCACTTGCGTTCTGTGTCTCTCTCAAAAATAAATAAACAGTAAAAAAATTTTTTTTTTAAGTTCTGCAGAAGTAGTTTAGTTTGTACTTGTAACATCTTTCTGCTGAGACATAACTTGGGGTTTCATTTAGGACAGAAGTGATAAAGGGTAATAGAGGCAGGAACATGTTGGTGCCGCTTGCATTTTAAAAATGACGCTAGCACATTATAATTTTAGTGTTCCGAAGTTTAAAATTAGAAGTAAGCTATCACCCCCTCTATCAGCTGGACACAGCGGCACTTGCTGCAGAGACTGCTGCTTTAGGGAGTTAATCTTCCAGTCAGCCTGTCTCCCTCTCTAATAACAAAGGGTTTTGCTAGATTTCATGACAAAGCTCTGTAGGAGCCCGGGCCTGGGCTGCAGCTCTGTGATCCACAGTGAGCTCAAGAGCTGGGATGGGAAAGCAGAAAGGGGGGTATTAGGAAGCAGGTATCAACAAAAAGGTTGTCAGTCCTCGTAGAGATTTGTTTACTGCTGCTAAGCCATGCCAGCCCTTTGCCTTCTGGCTGGGTGTATGGGAAAACACTAGAAGTTCTATGCTGGGAATGTGTGAGAAATTAGAGTATGGCTGGCCTTGAAGGGTGATGATCACTAACTTGTACTGACCTCTTACTGTGTTCTAGGCGCTGTTCTGAACGCTCCACATGTAA
Source organism: Acinonyx jubatus (assembly GCF_027475565.1). Classification (NCBI taxonomy): domain Eukaryota; kingdom Metazoa; phylum Chordata; class Mammalia; order Carnivora; family Felidae; genus Acinonyx; species Acinonyx jubatus. The sequence continues at coordinate 138,307,643 of NC_069385.1, read as the reverse complement.
TAACTCATCCTCACGTTAGCGTTGCAGGGGCGGGGATGAGGTGGGGGGTGTCTGTTATCCTTATTTTATAGATGAGAAAACCAAGACAGAGATTGGTTAAATAATGTGCCCCAGGTCTCAGAGGTCTGAGTGTGGATCTGCATCTGGTTGCAGGCAGTGTGGCTCCAGGGCCACTATACTTGTGGTGACTGACCTGGGTGAAACCCCCAGGCAGTATACTTGGGGCGACCATGTGTTCTGTTTGCCTGCAAGAGTCCTAGTTGATGCTTTTGCCCCAGAGTAGACATTATAGCGCCCTCTTTAATTTGGGCACTAAATTAGGCCATGTCCCAAGCTGGACTACCTCAAGGCCACGTGATAACATGATTTAGATCCCCAGCAACTGTCTTCCATAATGACTTACCAAATTGAATGGAATCCTCTTAGCATCATGCTGTGGTTCCTTATTTATATGCTAGCTGTTTCACAAATGGATGCATGTACTCCCCACTACTAGTCAGTGGGATCTTGTCTGCTGGTTCTTTATAGTTTTCAGAGCACTTTCGTCTGCATTATTTCATGTGAGGCTCTTAATAGGTATTTTTATCTACTGATAGATGAGGAAGTTGATGGTTGGAGACATTTAAGTAATATGGATGAAGGCCAAGCAGACATTGATTAAGCCTCTGCTCTGTGTCTGGCACTGCATTAGACGCTGGGAATGCAAAAGAAATTTAGATACTGTTGTAGACATACTGCCTCCCCACCCCCTAAATATGTCCTTGTCCTAATCCCCAAAACTTTTGCATACGTGACCTTGAAAGGCTGAGGGTATTGCAGATGTGATTAAGATTTTTTGATGAGGAGATTATCCAGGTGGACCTGATGTAAAAACAAAGCTCCTTAGGGACACCTGGGTGACTCAGTCTGTTAAGCTTCTGGCTCTTGATTTCGGCTCCATTCGTGATCTCACAGTTCGTGAGGTCAAGCCCTGTGTTGGGCTCTGCATTGACAGTGTGGAGCCTGCTTGGAATTCTCTCTTCTCTCTCTCTGCCTCTCTCCCACTCACACGCTCTGTCTCTCTCAAAATAAATGTAAAAAGTTAAAAAAAAAAATAAAAACAAAGCTCTTTAAAAATGAAAGAGGGAGGTAGGAGGGCCAGAGTTGGTCAGAGTGATGCAGAGTGATGGAAAGCCTTCACCGTCCAGCTCTTGTTTGAAGGTGGAGGAAGGGGCCGTGAGCCCCAGAATGCGGGCAGCCTATGGAAGGTGGAAACGGCAAGGAGACAGACGGTCCCCTAGGGCAGCCCTGCTGACACCTTGATGTTAGCCCCATGAGACATGTTCTGGACTTCTGGCCTCCAGAACTGTCAGAAAATAGGTGTTGTTTTAAGCCACTGCATCTGTGGTGATTTGTTAGAGCATGAGGAGCACATAGTTTAGGACAATAGGAAGTCACTTCGCTTGAACAAAATGAAAGGAAGGAGGATTTTTTTTTCTGGTCAGACAACGTTGAGACATGCTACTTAAGCCAACGTGTAAGCATGGAACTATTTTTTATGACACCTTGGCTAGCCTGTGGATGCTTGCTGAGCTGGTCTTATGCTTTTCCCAAAATAACCGGTTCAGAGGGAGGGAAGCTGCCTCTGAACCTTTTCTACTACGCCCCAGTCCAGGGCTGTTTTCTTTTCCCCATATACCTCTCTGATCCCCCTGAGTAGGTGCATATGCCCCTAAAGTCCAGGCCAGGCCCAGGTCTCCAGCACGTGTCCTCCAGGCCCTCACTCTGGTCATCGGTACATAGCGACCGTATGAATGGGACATCGTCTCTCCACTGGAAGGTTCCCTGGGGTCAGCACAGCTTAGAGATCTTCATGGAAATTGGCCCTCCGTCCCTCACCTGCCATTCCAAAATCCAGAACGCTCTGAAAACCAAGTGCTTTTTTTTTTTCTTCACAGCTTGCTTGTTGGTGGAGCCTCACCTGAACTCCCATGAGGCTCTCTTAGTCTTTATCCGTATTTATAGTCTTTGTTTACTCATTTAGGGTGGCCATTCATACGGTTAGCTGTAGAAATGTAAATGTATTGTATTACGGGCTGCTGTCCCAGACCTACCCATGGTCATGTGTGATGTATGCACTATACTTCCTAAAATTCAAAAAATTCTGAATTTCCGCACACATGTGGCCCCAAATATCTCAAAAAAGACTGCAGGCCTACACTTTTTGATCCATTTAGCCAGTATGTATTGAACGCTTACTGGGCATAAGAACACAGGGAAGAGGGGCGCCTGGGTGGCTCAATTGGTTAAGCATCCAACTCTTGATCTCAGCTCAAGTCTTGATTTCAGGGTCGTGAGTTCAAGCCCCATGTTGGGCTCCATGTTAGGCATGATGCCTACTTTAAAAAAAAAAAGAAAAAGAACACAGGAAAGGGTAGATGGGACCCTGGCCTTGGGAAGGTCAAGATCCAACGGGGAAGGAAGACCCTTGGAGGGATAGTCATAATACATTATGTGCAATGGAAACCTATCCAGTGGAACTTCTTTGTTATAGAACCTGTGTGACATTTCTGTGCCTCAGTTTCCTCAGCTGTAAAACACAGATGAGGAAGCAGCCTGTGAGTGGGCTTACTGTGAGGATTAAATTAGTTACTATTTGTAAAGTGCTTCTTGGAACAGTGCCTAGCGTAGAGTAAGCGCTGCGTAAGTGTGTACTAACAAGGTAAAAAAAATAAAAATAAAATAAATCAAAAGGGCTGCCTGATAGTTCCACAAATGGCTTTTTAAGCCTTAAGATCAGTGCCCTGTCGAGTGCTAAAATTAAAGCCATCTCTGACATGTTTCCTAAGCTTTCCCTCGGCCTCCTATTTGGGCTTCTTTCGATGGAACATTAGTAATCCTCTTACACAGACCTGTCGGGGACTTCACACAGATATTAGTGTTTCTTAATGGGCTATGGATTTCGGAGCCTCATCTCTCCATAAGCTCTTAAGAGCTTTAAAGCACGCATTATTCCTTCATTTGGTGAGCCGAAACACCTGTGTGGCAGCACCACCGTGGTCTGTTCAGGGCGTGAGGGGAACAGGCCTGTAGATCATCCTCAGGGGACCGCCTGAACACTCAGTCTGCTGCTCTGCCTGTCCGTTGAGGCTGGCATGAGGAAGCCTGTCTCTGCTGCTGGAGCCCGGCGGGTTAGCTTCCCTCGGAGCTCACTCAGATCACAGAACACCAGCTAATACCCCGGGGACTGACGCTGAAAATGGCTCCATCTTCTTCTCAGCAATGGGCAGTTATTAAATGCAAGCAATGTTCATCTAACAAGTATCATTCCGGGTCTCCGTTCCACTTCAATTACCGTGGTTGACAATAAAGTATTTACTAAACATTTCCCCAAATGGGCTCTACTCAACATTTGTTCTAGGGATACTAATATATGTTACTCTTGGGGTTCTGTCAAATAATTTGTGTTATGATATAGTAAACTAGAAGTCTCGTATTTCTAATGTTTCACATGACCCAATCCTCCTTTTTTCCTTCTGAGTACTTTCCGTGACTTTTAATCATTTCCTCTCGGAAATCTCGCTTAAGCGGATATTGCCTGCTTAACCAAACATGAACTTGTACCTGGGGAGAGTAAAAATGGCCTGCCTCAGTCCATTATTCAAGGGCTGCTGGGGCAGGGAGGTTGCTTATCTGTTTACCATTCATGCATTGCAGGGCCCAAGGATGTGGGAAGAAAGTCTGAATAAACATCTTTGCATCTACCGCGAGAACCCCACAAAGGACAGAGCAAAAATCTTCTTGGGATGCAGGAGCCACATGTTTTGGGGGCATGTGACATTGTGGCTTCAGTGTTTCTCAAAGCGTGTTTTGCAAAATACTAGTTCCTGAAGTGGCTCTGGGAAGAAAAGGATCCTTGGGCAAATCGTTTTGAGAAAAGCTGCTTAAACAGCCTTCCTTTGGAGATTTCCCTGCTAACATGTCCAATAAATCCTTCAGTAATGAATCCCATATTAACTTTGACTTATTCCCTGAACTTATTTGATGACAGAATTCTAGGTATAACACAGATTAAAATCTCCAGAAAAGATATTCTCAAGAACTTGTTTTTGGATATGTTGGTGTATTTCACTACAGTGCTGGAAATGGAAAAGAGACAGGAGATGGGACTTGTTAGATGCAAATCACTGGCTTGGAATGACTTGTGCTGGCCACTGGAAACCAGTGGGGGGCGGAATGGGGCCTGTTCTGCAGGTACCACGGCTTTCTTTCCACTCCTGCCGTGGGATGGCATTGGCCTTTCCCCCATTTTGCCACACACACTCTTTGTGTTTCTCCTTTCCTGATACAAGTGGATACTTACTGGGGAAAAGTACTAACTCAAGTCCACTGACTTCATTATCTTCCAACTATTCTTTAAAAGCCAAGGATTGCATTCTGCTGTAAGCAACAGCTGTCGTGATGACCAAATGATGGATTTCTTTTCCCCATGTACCAAGAAGTCCAGAGGCTTGTAGAGCACCTCAAAAATGCTGTCAAGCACACAGCTCTACTAACCTTAGTGTGTGTTCACCTTGTCCTCATGACCTCAAGATGGCTCTGCCATTCTAAGCATTGTATCCTTATCTGTGTTCCAAACAAGGGGGTCAGGGGGGGAAGGAAGGGCCAAGGACCACCAGCTTCTGGCTTGTGTCTACTAAATATATACCTTCTCTATCAAACAAAGCTTCCTTGGAAGACCACCCAGTCACTATGGTCTCCCTATATCTCAGAGCTGGATTTCGTGGCTTTCCAGAGCTACAGAGGACTCTGAAAAGTGGAGTTTTTAGCCCAGCATAATCTTCCCAGCAAAATCAGGGTTCTGTTAGCAAGTAAGAAGGGAGAATGGATGTTGGGTCAATACCCACAGAGGGTACCAAAACCATGATTGAATTAGTCCTTATTAGAAAGAGATCCGTGGTCTGTTCTTCAGTATATTCTAGACTCAGTTTTACTCAGCAGATACTGACCGCTTTCTGTAAGCAAGGCACAGTAATTGTATGATGTAACAAGGTCTCTGCCCTCAAAGCAATCATAACCTTAAGTAGAAAGAGATAGAGAAATACAAATACAGTCAATTCTAGCAATGCTTAACTGCAATTATGACCTTAGAAAAAGATCATTAGAAAAATAGGTAAAATAATATAATATTTGAAATCCATTCTGGAGAGTACAGATAACTCCCATCACATCTATCCACTGTTAAGGGAAGGAATCCGGTGGTCACAGTTTCAAGGAAAACTATGCAGGTTGGAGGAAGGTGCAGAAAAGGAAAAAAAAAAAGTACTTATGACCAGGTTTATCTCATTGATTGTATTCATTGGAGCTGCTTTTATTTTGTTTCTGATCCTCCTGAGTTTTATTTATTCATATTTTTTATGTTTATTTATTTTGAGAAAGAGAGCACACACCTGTGTGCATGAGCTGGGGAGGGGGGCAGGTGGGGGGAGGTGGAGAGAGAGAGAGAGAGAGAGAGAGAGAGAGGGAGGGAGGGAGGGAGAGATCTAAGCTATCAGCATGAACCCCACGAGGGGCTCTATCCCACCAACCATGAGATCATGACCCCAACTGAAATCAAAAGTTGGTCACCCAACCAACTGAGCCACCCAGGCTCCCGTATTTACTTTCTTTTTAGTCTCAAATTCTCCGTTGTTATAGATAGGTAGATTTTAACAATCTCTGTCTTAAAACATGGCTGTCTGTTCACAAATGTTATCCCCTAGCCTAATCCTTCTGTCCTCTCCAGTCAGTCTGTGTTTACTCTGTGCCCGCCACCCCAGCCCAAGAACTTCTGGAAAGGTTAAGAATTTCCTTACTGTCTCCACCTCCCGTAGGTTCAGGAAAGGAGCTGTGCTTTGGTAGAATTAGATTCCTGGAGCAGTTTTTTCAGCCTCTCAAATTTGCAAACAGCCCCACCCTGTTCAGGAAACCTGTGAGCACCCATTTGACTCCAGCATGAGAAGGCAGTGCTAGCAGGATCCAGTAATTTGTGATTTTCTTATATTCTTAAGCTCCCTAGGAATTAAATTACTGTTAAAATACTTAAGCCCATTGTTCAGTTTTCACGCATTGAACTTTCATACTTTCAGAAGCCCGTGGATCATTGCTTCCAGGTCCAACGTAGCAGTAGCACCCCCACCTTGTCACTGGGTGACCTGGTTACCCCTCACACATCATGGAGCCCCCTTACCCTGCAGTTCATTTCTTTTTGTTCCAAGGGGGCAGTGGGTCAAGACAGAGTCCTTGTTTTGAATATGTGCACACGATCAGGTAAAAGGCTTCTACTAATGATAACCTTCTCCAACTGGTTAAGTTACAGAGTACAGAGTAGAGTACACACAAGACGGAGTCATGTGATCATGTCCGCCCAGCCCCGCCCCTCCGCTGTGGCCGGTCACGTGCCCTACCTGCTGACGGTGCTCGTGCTCGGTGCTCTCAGCGCACACGCACGTGGTCCTGTAGACGTTGATGACATCGTGCTACCCTTCCCCGTTTTCTCTCAAAGCACTTGTGTGATTTTTTTTGTGCCCTTGTTTAGGAGTGCCCAGACCCTTCTTTTTTCACTCCTGACATTATCAAATTAGAAAGTAGGAGCAGTTGCCACAAGGCAGAGTTAGATTTTGTCTGGATGAAAAATACATAACTCCAAAATGTGTTTTCCTAGCAAGGGCCACTGTTCCCTTTAGAATTGCTAATATGGGCCTTGGAATCACTGAGCTCTTTAAAGTCTGTATGAATTGAAGTAATTTTTGCCGTGTTTAAGTCCTAAACACTGGTTCCGTTCAAAGAATTGTTTTCAACTGAAAATTTTATTTCAATAGTTGTGAAGTGTGAAAGATGCCCTATATGCTATATTAAAGCAGAAATGTGTTTTTGCCTTAAATTTCTGCTTTCTTCTATTACATATATAGCACATGCCTTTCTTTTCTCAACTCCTTCCTTCTTACCTTCCTCCCTCCCTCACTCCCTTCCTTCCTCTTTTTTCTCTCTTTTTAATTTTAAAGAGGGAGAGAGAGCACAGGAGAAGGGCAGAGAGAGAATGAGAGACAATCTTTTTTTATTTTTATTGTTTAATGTTGATTTATTAATTGAGAGGAGAGAAGGAAAGGGGGAGGGACAGAGAGAGAGAGAGAGAGAGAGAGAGAGAAGAGAGAGAATCCCAAGCAGGCTCTGTGCTGTCAGCACACGGCTCAAACCCATGAACTATGAGATCATGACCTGGGCCTAAATCAAGAGTTGGAAGCTCAACCTACTGAGCCACCCAGGCGCCCCTTTACTTAACTTTTTAAATTGAATTTTATTTCATCATGGTAAGTATACTCTTGAACCCCCATCCCCCTGCACCCTCCCCTCTGGTAGCCATCAGTTTGTTCTCTAGCCTTAAGAGTCTATTTCTTGATTTGTCTCTCTTTTTTCTTTGCTTGTTTTTTTTTTTTAATTTTTAATGTTTATTTATTTTTGAGAGAGAGAGACACACATTGCAAGCAGGGGAGAGGCAGAGAGAGGGAGACACAGAATCCAAAGCAGGCTCCGGGCTCTGAGCTGTCCACATGGGGCTCAAACCCACAAACTGCGGGATCATGACCTGAGTAGAAGTTGTACGCTTAACCGGCTAAGCCACCCGGGCACCCCTGCTTGTTTTGTTTCTTAAATTCCACATATGAGTGGGATCATATGGTATTTATCTTTCTCAGATTGACTTATTTTGCTTAGCATTATACTCTCTAGCTGTATCTGTGTTGTTGCAAATGACAAGATTTCATTCTTTTTATGGCTGAATAATATTCCATTGTATGTAGATACCACATCTTCTTTATCCATTCATTTACTGATGGACACTTGAGCTGTTTCTATAATTTGGCTTTTGTAGATAATGTTGCAGTAAACATAGGGGTGCATGTATCCCTTTGAATAGTATCCCTTTGAATTTTTTAAAGTTTATTTATTTATTTTGAGAGAGATCACAGAGCATGGGATGGGGGGCGGGGAGCAGCAGGCAGAGAGAAAGAGAGAATTCCAAGCAGGCCCCTGCACTGTCAGCTCAGAGCCCAACACGGGGCTCGAACCCATGAACTATGACCTTATGACCTGAGTCAAAACCAAAAGCCAGATGCTTAACTGACTGAGCCATGCAGGCACACCCTGTATTATTGTATTTTTAAGGTAAATATCCACTAGTGTGATTACTGGATCGTAGGGTAGTTCTATTTTTAATTTTTTGAGGTACCTCCATGCTCTTTACCACAGTGGCTGTATTAGTTTGCATTCTCACCAACAGTGCATGAAGGTTCCTTTTTCTCCACATCCTCACCAATTTGTTTCTTATGTTGTTGACTTTAGCCATTCTGACAGATGTGAGGTGATATTTCATTGTAGTTTTTATTTGCATTTTCCTGATGGTGAATGATGTTGAACATCTTTTCATGTGTCGGTTGGCCATCTGTATGTCTTTGGAGACATGTCGATTCATGTCTTCTGCCCATTTTTAATAGGATTATTTGTCTTTGGGTGTTGAGTCATATTAGTTCTTTATATTTTTGGGGTACTAACTCTTTATCGGATATGTCATTTGCAAATACCTTCTGAGATTCAGTAAGTTGTCTTTTAGTTTTATTGATTGTTTCCTTCTCTGTGTAAAAACTTTTTATTTTGATGTAGTCCCAGTAGTTTATTTTTGCCATGTTCTTTCTTAAAGTTGTTACCTTTGGGAGGAGTGATGCAGTGACTGAACTTGAATTTTTTTTTTAAACAGCTATATTGAGAAATGATTCATATACACATACTTTGCCATTTAAAAATGTACAATTTAGTGGCTTTTTTATCAGAATGTATAACCATCATCATGATCGAATTTGAAAACATTTCCATCATCCCCAGAGAAACTTTGTGTCTAAGTCATTCCCCATTTACACCACCCCAGCCCTGGGCAACCACTGCTTTCATCCCTATAGATTCGCCTATTCTGGGTATTTCTTTTAAAAAAAAATTTTTTTTTTAACGTTTATTTATTTTTGAGACAGAGAGAGACAGAGCATGAACGGGGAGGGGCAGAGAGAGAGGGAGACACAGAATCTGAAACAGGCTTCAGGCTCTGAGTGGTCAGCACAGAGCCTGACGCGGGGCTCGAACTCACGGACCGCGAGATCATGACCTGAGCCGAAGTCGGACACTTAACCGACCGAGCCACCCAGGCGCCCCGTCTGGGTATTTCATAATAATGGAATCATTATGTGGCTGTATTAGTTTCCCAATGTTATCATAGAAGATTACCACAAATTGGGTAGTTTACAACAACAGAAATTTGTTTTGTTACAATTCTGGAGGCCAGAAGTGCAAAATCAGGGGATTGGCAGAGCTAGTTCCTTCTTGGGGCTCAGAGGGAAAATCTGTTGCATGCTTCTGTCCTACCACCTTCTAGTGGTGGCTGGCTCTCCTTGACCTTCCTTGGCTTGTAGATGCATCTCTTCCATCTCTCCTCTGTTCTCACATGGCCTGCTCCCCTGTTGCCTGTGTGTCTTCACAGCCGTCTTAGAAGGGTACCAGGCATTGGATTACAGCCGTCTTTAAGTCAGTATCATCTCCTCTTAACTATTCACATCTGCAAAAACCCTATTTCCAAATGAGATTACATGTCAGGTTCTGGTGAACGTGAATTTGGGGTACACAGTATTCAACCCAGGACATTGGCCTTTGGTGTTTGGCTTCTTTCACTTATCGTAACTTTTCAAGCTTCATCCATGTTGTAGCTTCTGTCAGAATCCTCTCTTGTGGCTGAATAATATAGTCCACTGTGAGGACATACCACACGTTAGTCATCATTTGGTGGACAGACATGTGGGTGGTTTCTACATTGTGGCTATTGCGAATAATGCAGCTGTGAACACTCTTGTACAAGAGTGTTTTTTTGTATGGACATATGTTTTCTTTTCTTTTGGGGTGGATTTAACTTTTGAATCTGTCAACTATAATGTATGTATTTATGTCACTTTGCAGGAATGGCTATTATTAAAATTCTGGCTCGTGTTCTGCCTCTTGAGTTTGCATGTATTTCAATGACTTTTCAAGTGACTCACCTTTGAGCAATTATGTTTTGTGAGAGATATCCTTTGTTTCAACTCATGTAATGGAAGTCTCTTGTTAACATTAGAAAGCTATCTAGTCCTTCATGCTAAACTCTGGTCACTTGCTGAATTGTGCTCTTTTTTGTTTTTATAAATAGGTCATAGCATTTAATTTTTTAACCATTCACAAAGCATTTTCTCTTTGTGATATCGTGTAAGCTTCCCTGCACTCCTGGGAGATCTCCTGAGGAGTTCTCTCTTTTCTGGCTGCTAAACTTGGGATTTCCTTTTAAAAGCGTACTTGGTACTTAACTGTGACACAGTAGGATGTTCTTCATCCCTCAAGTCCGTAAATCTGTTGTTTTTGTGGTGATCTTTTCTCCAGGTTCAGAGAACATGTGTTAGCGTCCAGGGAATGCTCAGGGGACTACTCCAGCCTGCACCAGCGTCCCCTGGAGGGCTGGTTAAAGCAGAGTGCTGGGTCCCACCACGAGTGTCTATAGGTCTGGGATGGGGTGGGGCCTGAGAATGTGCATTTGTAACAAGGTCCTAAGTCATGCTGGTGCTTTTGGTCCCAGCATCATGATTTGAGCCTATACAGTTAAATATATGTACCATCTTGGGTATTGTTCATCCAGGGCCTCTCAAAATTTAGCATGCCTGTGAATCACCTGGAAATGCCTTTCGCTGGTTCTGACTCAGTAGGCCTGGGGAGGCTTCCAAGAGCCTTTGTTTCTAACCAGCTCTTGGGGGACGCCAGTGCTGCTCTCTGTAGCAGGTGTTGAAAGAGTGGCCATATGCTGTCCTCTGCTTGGGTGGGTCATTGTTCTGTACAGCTGTAAAAACTCCACACTGAAGTAAACTTGCCAGCTGTAACAGATGAACGGCATCTACCCTGTAACATGTAGGGAAAGGTTCTCTTCAAGTTACGTGGTTATTACGGAAAACAAAATGAGAGCCCGAATGGTCCGAATTCTACCCAAAGAGTAAAATGGTTCAGACTTTCAACATAATATTTGGAGTAAATTAAAATTCCCTAGAATGATCGCTTAAATGTATGCTCCCAGGTTCTGAAATGTCTGTCTCACAGGCCCTGTGATTGAACAGAATCGATTCTTACAGGGATTCTGAATTCATTCTTTTAAATTAATGGAGTTACTTTCTGTTTTTCTTTTTCTTAGCTTCTTGACAAATTAATGTAAACTTGGTTATATCAACTTTAGGGCCTTGGTGTTCTGCATACTTTATCCCTAATGCCTGGAACGATTATTGTTTTATGCAAACAACATAACCATTCCATAAAGCTAATTTCTAAATGTTTTTTCTTTTGGCAGATCCCTTACAACCTTGGGGTTGGTTATATCCTCGCTGGCTGACCAGGCAGCTGGCAAGGGTAAAAACAAATTTGTGCCTTATCGAGATTCAGTGCTCACTTGGCTTCTTAAGGTAATTCATTGTTCTAGTGTGTTCCTTTCCAACTAAAACCTGGCTGTTTCAGAGGAGGCAGCTGAAAGGTGTGTGCAGAGCTAACCAGATACAGCACAACCCCCCGCCAATACTGTTAATCCGAATTCCTAGGAATGCAGAATGAAAACTCATTCCTGTTGCCTCTTTTGCCCCCATGATAACGCTATTCATCAGGCATTGTTCGTTGTTGTGACTATAGAGAAACCACACCTCATCATAAAATCACTCATGAAATACGGTTCCATTTCCACAACACATTTTCTTCACAGAGAATGTCGTATATGCATGTCTTCAGCTTCCATCATACATGTTGTGCACAGAATGGGGATCATTTCCCAAGAGGCTACTGGAAATATTTTGCAGGATAACTTGGGGGGCAACAGCCAGACCTCTATGATAGCCACCATTAGCCCAGCAGCAGACAACTATGAGGAGACCCTCTCCACCCTGCGATACGCGGATAGAGCCAAAAGGATCGTTAACCACGCCATTGTGAACGAGGACCCCAATGCCAAAGTCATCCGGGAGCTGCGGGAGGAGGTAGAGAAACTGAAGGAGCAGCTCTCGCAGGCTGAGGTAAGATCAGCCTGGTGCTCCCTGTTTTTGAGATCCCCTGGCGTGTCGTATCTAAGTCGGGGAGGATGTGGTTGACTGAAGTTTTAGGTCATCTCCGTGCATTCGGCATTTCTGAGTGACATCTTCTGTATGCTAAGCATATAGCCATCTGTCCTAGGAACTTAACCTCCAGTCAACTAAAAGTGAGTTGTTGCTACTGCCTAATTGTTTGCCTTGGTAGATCAGTTGGCCCTTGGGCACCGATCTTGTCCAGTGTGAAATCCTAAGAACCAAATGGGTTGTTTTTATTAACATTGTACACTCTGTGCCCATAGGGCCTTGCGGTTTTCAGAGAAATTCGTTCTATGTCCTCTCTTCCTTAAGTCAGGGAAGGCAGCATGATGGAAGAGAAACATTAGGAAGAGAACTCAGAAATCTTTTATTTTGCTTCATGTATATCCGCTCCTGACAGGAAACAAAACCGGTCATTTCTCATTGTTACCACCTTTCCTTGGCTTTACCCAGCTTTAATAATCACACCCTCTTCTAAGTAGCTATTGCTTTTTGCAAGTTACTGGGTGAGGCATCCGGCTCATTTGAAATAGGTAATAGGACTGAAATGAAGGCCGAGTAAGTGCCTTAGTGTAAGTCACGTGCTTCCCCCTGCCTCACTTGGGTGTGGACCTAGGGCTGCTGAGTTCACATTCCTTCATACCACTCCCTTCTGACCCCTCCCTTCTGAGAGAGTAGTAAACGAGGCGGGGGAGGGGCGGAGGGTAATACTATTATTTTTTGAGCACTTGTGTACCAGGCCCTGTTGAAATACTTTTTGTCTATCAGCTTCTCTAGTCAAAAAGATAATCAATAGGAGATTGAGGCAAACAGAAAGGGAGTCACAGCCCAGGATCTGAACTTCCCAATCGTTGGTGATCATGGAGTTGCACTGACAAGGCATTGTCTGCTTCCAGCTTGGGCTTCTGACGTGCAGGAAGCCTTGTTTTATTCCTGGTTTTCATCCCTAACCCCTAGTGCAACACTGATACTGGAGAGCGCTTAGCACAATGCTGGTGCATCGTAAGTGCTCAATAAATGTTGCTACCTCCTGTTATTATCATGATTCTAAGCATTCAGTCCATCAAACATACTTTTTCATTGATGCCAAGAAGGTAGCAAAACACCTGGAAAATAAAACACTGTGGGGGGCCTGGGTGGTTCATTCGGTTGAGCGTCTGACCTCAGGTCATGATCTCACAGTTTGTGAGTTCGAGTCCCGCGTTGGGCTCTGTGCTGACAGCTCAGAGCCCACTTCGGATCCTCTGTCCCCCTCTCTTTGTTCCTCCCCTTCTTGTTCCCTCTCTCAAAAACAAATAAAACATTAAAAAAAAACAAATTAAGGGTGCCCGGGTAGCTCAGTCGGTTAAGCGTCTGCCTTCGGCTCGGGTCATGAATCTCTTGGTTCGTGAGTTCGAGTCCCACATTGGGCTCTCTGCTGTCAGCGCACAGCCTGCTTCAGATCCTCTGTCCCCGTCTCTCTCTGCCCCTCCCCCACTCACTCACAGACTCCCTCTCTCTCTCTCTCAAAAGAATAAATAAACTTAAATATAAAAATACCAATAAACTTTGAAGAGCCATGATCCTAGGAGGAAAATGTAATGGTTCTGCAGTCAGTACATACGTGGATGAGCTCCTTCTTTCCTCTTGTCTCTGAACCTGCCTTTCTGCCATGACCATGTAATCCAGGCCAGATGGTAGAATGATGCCTGGCCAAAGAGAACAGAAGAGGAGCCACAGCGGGTTCACCTAGGGTTTTCATGGGTGTCCCCTTATACCCAGCACTGAGTGTCCCTCGCAGACTCTGTTCCCGCTGTGACCTCGGTACCTCAGGGAGAGTCCACAACATTGCCACTGTGGCCTCTTGTCCAAGTCTGCCATCTTTCTTGTTCATGGGCTTACACTTTGTGGAGGCTCATGTTGCCATAGGGGGTCAAAGCATGCCATTGCCAAGTAAAGCTCCCCAAGTAAAAGCTTAGCTTAAAAAAGCTTTATATATATACATCTGTATTTAGACCCCTTAATTATTCTCACTCTGCAGACTCAGAGGGAAATTCCTACCCTTTTACCCAGATGTCTTGTTTCCAAGGGAGTAATGAATACACAAGGTTTTTATCACCATCCATTAAAAAAAATTTTTTTTCATGTTTATTTATTTTTGAGACAGAGCACTGCAGGGGAGGGGCAGAGGGAGAGGGAGACACAGAATCCAAAGCAGACTCCAGGCTCTGAGCTGTCAGTACAGAGCCTGATGCGGGGCTTGAATCCACGAGCTGTGAGATTATGACCTGAGTCAACGCTTAACTGACTAAGCCACCCAGGTGCCCCAGAAAAGGAGTTTTAAATGATCCAGAGTCCAATTTTAAAATAAATGAGAAGAGGGGCGCCTGGGTGGCCCAGTGGGTTAAGCGTCCAACTTCGGCTCAGGTCATGATCTCGCGGTCTGTGAGTTCGAGCCCCGCGTCGGGCTCTGTGCTGACAGCTCAGAGCCTGGAGCCTGTTTCAGATTCTGTGTCTCCCTCTCTCTGACTCTCCGCCGTTCATGCTCTGTCTCTCCCTGTCTCAAAAATAAAATAAAAACGCTAAAAATTTTAAAATAAAATAAAAGAGAAGAATCTTCACTTTTCCTGGTAGGTTATCACTGGGATGTGTTTATTGATGATGTGTGTTGATCTCTGTCTTGCTGGAAAAAAAAAAAAAAGGTAACAGTGCTTAAGTTACCTTTGTTACGTTTCTGTTTTGAAGACAAACTTGAGCATCTTGTAGGTCTTTAAATGTGAAATTTAAGTACGATGGATAAAATTACTCTGTAGTGATTTGTATCAGTTTAATTCGGGGCACTGGTATTCCTTTTCCCCTCTAAAGAGTAGCAGCCATTTATTCTTACATTTCTTTTTATTAATAAAGATGTACAAGTCCACCCTGACAGTGTATGACTTAATTGCTTCCAACAGACTGTTGATAGCCACTTCAGAAGCACAGTAAAGGATTGTTTTATGAATAATGGTGGGAAAAAATAGAAAATCAGATATCTCTGGTTTCATTTTAAGGCTATGAAGGCCCCTGAACTAAAAGAGAAGCTTGAAGAATCTGAAAAGCTGATCAAAGAACTAACAGTGACTTGGGAAGAGAAGCTGAGGAAAACAGAAGAAATCGCACAGGTAGCCCGATAATTTAGGCCTAAAATCTTGTGATTCTTTTTCATTTGCCATCTTTTCTGCGTAGCCACTCATCATCCTCCCAAAGCCATTCAAGGACCTCTTTCTGCTCACCAAGACTGCAAAGATCACTTTTAGAGCCTGTAACTTCGTTGTCCTTTATCAACTACCATTTGGCCCATTTATTTGCTAGGAGCACTGAGCTGGAACAGGCATGGTCTACAGGAAACACTGTTAATGTTTCCTGCTTTTCTATGTTGTGATTTTACATCACCCGGCAAAGTGTGCTACCTGACTGGCCGAGAATTTATAACCTACCACTCATCATGGTCTTTTCCCCAGTGTATTTGATTTTGGGGGCTTGTAAGAAAATGTTGTATGAACTTCACTGGAGAAACGATATGAAGCAACGACTAATTGTGCACTTGTG
Organism: Acinonyx jubatus; assembly: GCF_027475565.1. NCBI lineage: Eukaryota > Metazoa > Chordata > Mammalia > Carnivora > Felidae > Acinonyx > Acinonyx jubatus. Next base: position 138,291,903 of record NC_069385.1, on the reverse strand, counting down.
TGTGAGTGGGTGTGTTTTATGAATCTGCACTATACATTTTGTGAACATTTTAATCTCACTGACTACTTGGAAATATTGGCCCATCCCAATCAGGTAGCTTGAAAGCAGCAACTGGGACCTAGTCAAGCCTTTTGCTTATATGTTTCTCGTAGGTGTTATTCTCACACAGACCCGTGCTCACGTACCCCACACACGTACTGCTGACTTCCTGTCTCTCATCCATTGCTTCGTACTTCTTCACGGCACTTTATCATCCCTGGAAATTCTGTTTTGCTTGTCTGGTTTTTTTTTTTTTTGTTTCTTGTTTTTTTTCTTTTCTGGTCTGTCTCTTTCTACTAGAATATAAGTTTTCACAAAAGGGACTTTGTTTTGCTTGCTGTTGTAGATCAGTACTTCCTGCCCCCATCTCCCATGACTTTCCCACGTTTACTAGGGTTATTATCACCTGAAATCAGGCAATATGCCCAGTCTTCCCTGTGCCCTCACAACACCTTGCTCTTACCTTACTTCTCTTCCATTTCTTCCTGTGGAATTCTTATACTTCAAGAGACATCGCAAGTATATTCTTTTCCTGAAGCCTTTCCTGGTCTCTGAATACATCATGGGCTCCTTCCTTGGAAGCCCCATAGTACCTTGTTCCTCTCCAGTGACACAGGGCTCTTCTCCTCTGATTTAGGTACGTGGTCTTGTCCCCTCAACTGGACTATAAACCCCTTAAACGGAAGATGGTATCTGGTTCACTCTTAGCACCCTTTTAACACGGACACAAGACGTCACGCATTTTAGAGACTCCCTAAACTTGGTTGTGATGTGTGATTTCATTGGCATTGTCCCCAGAAAGAGTGACTTAAAATTTCCATGGATACATCTTGTCAGTAGAGCAACAAATAGAGTCCCCTGTGTTTGTCTGTTTTTGTGCCCAGGAGAGACAACGACAGCTTGAAAGTATGGGGATTTCCCTGGAGACATCGGGTATCAAGGTGGGAGATGATAAGTGCTACTTAGTCAACCTGAACGCGGACCCTGCTCTTAACGAGCTTCTGGTTTATTATTTAAAGGTAAGAGAGTATATAAGTAGATGGTTGCAATCCTGATGCATTCACATCTCACTCCCGTTGGAATCTGGGCGCCTGTACCCATGATTTGGCTTTTTGAACATTTTATTTATTTTTGAGAGACAAAGCACAAGCAGGGGAGGGGCAGAGAGAGAGAGAGAGAGAGAGAGAGAAAGGGAGACACAGAATCCGAAGCAGGCTCCGGGCTCCGAGCTGTCAGCACAGAGCCCCACGTGGAGCTCTGACCCACGAACCGTGCAGTCATGACCCGAGAAGAAGTTGGATGCTTAACCAACTGAGCCACCCAGGTGCCCCTGGTTTTGCTTTTTGTATCCAGCTTAGCCCTCATTGAAAGAGGAGGGATAGTGCAGTCAGGTTACCGTTGAGAGTGAAAACCTCCCCTCTGGAAACCATCAGTTTGTTCTCTATATTTATGGGTCTGCTTCTGCTTTTTCTTTGTTTGCTTGTTTGTTTGTTTGTTTGTTTAGATTCCACATAAAGCAAAATCATATGGTGTTTATCTTTCTCTGTCAGATCACACTTTTGGAAATGTTGGTTTATTTTGTTAAAGTGAAAAATGAGACATCTGTTTGAAATAGGGTACCTGATAGGGCAGTGATATGGGGTACCCCAAAAGACATAGGGCCTTTTTAATATGCACACACACACACACACACACACACACACACAATTCCTGAGTTATGATAGTATATAAATGTATGTGGCAGTACGTAACTCTCAAGGATTAGAGACCTGGAGCCTTGAAGGCAGCTTATGTAACTGCCCACATACCGAAATCTCTAAATGAAGAGCTATTACCCACTTGCAAAAAGTTAAATAAGTGCCTT